>NC_054483.1:97027030-98227030 GCF_017639515.1 Carcharodon carcharias
CTGTCTGGGCGTGGGTTGAATGTGTGAGTGTGTGTGTCTGGGCGTGGGTTTACTATGTTAATTTTTTGTGTCCGGGCGTGCACTCAATGTGTGAGTGTATGCGTCTGGGTGTGGGTTCACTCTGTGTGTGTGTGTGTCTGTGAGTGCGTTCACTGAGTGTGTGCGTGTTTCTGTTTGTGGGTTCACTGTCTGTGTGTGTCTGGGTGTGGGTTCACTGTGTGTGTGTCCGGCTTTGGGTTCACTTTCTATTTATATGTCTGGCTGTGGGTTCAGTGTGTCTGTATGCCTGGCTGTGGCTTCACTGTTACTGTGTTTCTGGCTGTGGTTTCACCGTGTCTGGCTGTGGGTTCACCGTGTCTGGGTTTGGGTTCACGGTGCCTGAGTGTAGGTTCACATTGTCTGTGTGTCTGGCTATGAGTTCACTGTGTCTGGCTGTAAGTTCACTGCGTCTGGGCTTGGGTTCACTGTGTGTATGTGTTCGTGTGTGTGTATGTGTGTGTGTGTGTGTGTGTGTGTGTGTGTTTGTGTGTTTGTGGGTTTGTGTGTGTGTGTATGTGTGGGTGTGTGTGTCTGTCTGTCTGGGTGTGGATTAAGTGTGTGTGTCTGTCTGGGTGTGGGTTCACTGTGTGTGGCTGTCTGGGTTTGGATTAAGTGTGTGTGCCTGTCTGCGTGCGGAATAAGTGTGTACGTGTCTGGGTCTGGTTCAAATCTGGTTATGTGCGTGCATGTGTGTGTGTGTGTGTGTGTGTGTGTGTGTGTGTGTGTGTGTGTGTGTGTATGTGTGTGTTTGTGTGGGTTCAATTTGTGTGTGTTTGTGTGTCTAGGTGTGGATTCACTTTGTGTGTGTGTCTGGGTGCGGATTAAATGTATGTCTGTCTGGGTGTGGATTAAGTGTGTGTGGCTGTCTGGGTGTTGATTAAGTGTGTGTGGCTGTCTGGGAGGGGATTAATTGTGTTTGGCTGTCAGGGTGTGGTTTAAGTGTGTGTGTCTGTCTGTTGTGGATTAAGTCTGTGTGTGTCTGGGTCTTGGTCAACTGTGTGTGTGTGTTTGTGTGTCTCTTTGTATGGGTTCACATTGCGTATGTGTCTATGTGTGGGTTCACTGTCTATGTCTGTGTGTCTGGTGTGGGTTCACTCTGTGTGTGTCCGGCTTGGTTTGACTGTCTGTTTATGTGTCTGGCTGTGGGTTCACTGTGTCTGTTTATCTGGCTGTGGGTTCACCATGTCTTTGTGTCACGCTGTGGCTGCACTGTGTCTTTGTCTGCCTGTGGCTTCCCTGTGTCTGTGTTTCTGGCTGTGGGTTCACTGTGTCTGAGTGTAGGTTCGCTGCATCCGCATGTCTGGCTGTGAGTTCACTTTGTCTGGCTGTGGATTCACTGTGTCTGGGTGTAGGTCCACTCTGTCTGGTCGTGGTTGAATGTCTGAGTGTGTGTGGCTGGGCATGGGTTTACTGTGTGAGTTTTTGTGTCTGGGCGTGCATTTACTGTGTTCTTGTGTGTGTCTGGGTATGGGTTCACTCTGTGTCCATGTGTCTGTGTGTGGGTTCACTGAGTTTGTGCGTGTTTCTGGGTGTGAGTACACTGTCTGTGTGTGTCTGTGTGTGGGTTCGCTGTTTGTGTGTCCGGCTGTGGGTTCGCTATCTGTTTATGTGTCTGGCTGAGTGTTCTTTGTGTCTGTGTGCCTGGCTGTGGCTTCACTCTTTCTGTGTTTCTGGCTGTGGTTTCAGCGTGTCTGGCTGTGGGTTCACTGTGTTTGATTGTAGGTTCACATTGTCTATGTGTCTGGATATGAGTTCACTGTGTCTGGCAGTGGGTTCACTGTGACTGGGTTTGGTTCACTGTGTGTGTTTGTGTGTGTGTATGTTTGTGTGTTTGTCTGGATGTGGATTAAGTGTGTGTGTCTGTCTGGGTGTGGGTTCAATGTGTGTCTGGGTGTGCAATAAGTGTGTGTGGCTGTCTGGGTTTCGATTAAATGTGTGTCTGTCTGGGTGTGGATTAATTGTGTTTGGTTGTCTGGGTGTGGATTAAGTCTTTGTGGCTGTCTTGGTGCAGATTAAGTGTTTGTGGCCGTCTGGGTGTGGATTAAGTTTGTGTGTGATTGTCTGACTTTGGATTAAGCGTGTGTGCCTGTCTGGGTGTGGATTAAGTGTGTGTGTGTCTGGGTCTGTGTCAACTGTATGTTTGGGTTCACGTTGTGTGTTTGTGTGTCTGGGTGTGGTTTCTTTGTGTGTGTGTCTGGCTGTGGGTTCACTCTCTGTTTATGTGTCTGGCTGTGGGTTCACTGTGTCTGTGTATTTGGCTGTGGTTTAACTGTGTCTGTGTATCTGGCTGCAGGTTCACTGTGTCTGTGTGTCACGCTGTGGCTTCACCATGTCTGTGTATGGCTTGGCTTCACTGTGTCTGTGTTTCTGGCTGTGGGTTCACTGTGTCTGAGTGTAGGTTCACTGTGTCTGTGTGTAATGTGGTGAGTTCCCTGTGTCTGGCTGGGGGTTCATTGTGTCTGGCTGTAGGTTCACTCAGTCTGGGCGTGGGTTGAATGTGTGAGTGTGTGTGTCTGGTCATGGGTTTACTGTGTGAGTTTTTGTGTCCGGGCATGCATTTACTGTGTTCCTGTGTGTGTCTGGGTGTGGGTTTACTCTGTGTCTGTGTGTCTGTGTGTGAGTTCACTGAGTGTGTGCGTGTTTCTGGGTGTGAGTACGCTATTGGTGTGTGTCTGGGTGTGGGCTCACTGTGTGTGGCTGTCTGGGATTGCATTAAGTGTGTGTTCCTGTCTCGGTGTGGATTAAGTGTGTGTGCCTGCATGGGTGCGGATTAAGTGTGTGTGCATGTCTGCGTGCGGAATAACTGTGTACGTTTCTGGGTCTGTTTCAACTCTGGGTATGTGCGTGTGTGTGTGTAAGTGTGAGTGTGTGTTTGTGTGTGTGTGTGTATATGTGTGTGTGTGTTTGTGTGGGTTCACTTTGTGTGTGTGTGTGTGTGTGTCCGGGTGTGGATTCACTGTGTGTGTGTGTCTGGGTGCGGATTAAATGTGTGTCTGTCCTGGTGTGGATTAAGTGTGTGTGTCTGTCTGCGTTTGCCTTAAGTGTGTATGGCTGTCTGGGTGTGGATCAAGTGTGTGTGGTGTCTGGGTGTTGATTAAGTGTGTGTGGCTGTCTGGGTGTGGATTAATTGTCTTTGGCTGTCTGGGTGTGGTTTACGTGTTTGTGTCTGTCTGTTGTGAATTAAGTCTGTGTGTGTCTGGGTCTTGGTCAACTGTGTGTGTATGTTTGTGTGTCTCTTTGTGTGGGTTCACATTGTGTATGTGTCTGGGTGTAGGTTCACTGTCTATGTCTGTTTGTCTGGCTGTGGGTTCACTCTGCCTGTTTATCTGGCTGCGGTTTTACCATGTCTTTGTGTCACGCTGTGGCTGCACTGTGTCTTTGTCTGCCTGTGGCGTCCCTGTGTCTGTGTTTCTGGCTGTGGGTTCACTCTGTCTGAGTGTAGGTTCGCTGCATCTGCGTGTCTGGCTTTGAGTTCACTGTGCCTGTCTGTGGGTTCACTGTGTCTGTGTGCGTAGCTTTGAGTTCACTGTGTCTGGCTGTGGATTGACTGTGTCTGGGTGTAGGTCCTCTCTGTCTGGGCGTGGGTTGAATGACTGAGTCTGTGTGTCTGGGCATGGGTTTACTGTGTGAGTTTTTGTGTCTGAGCATGCATTTACTGCGCTCGTGTTGGTTTCTGGGTATGGGTTCACTCTGTGTCTGTGTGTCTGTGTGTGGGTTCACTGAGTGTGTGCGTGTTTCTGGGAGTGAGTACACTGTCTGTGTTTGTCTTGGTGTGGGTTCACTGTGTGTGTGTCCGGCTGTGGGTTCGCTATCTGTTTGTGTGTCTGGCTGAGGGTTCTTTGTGCCTGTGTGCCTGGCTGTGGCTTCACTCTTTCTGTGTTTCTGGCTGTGGTTTCAGCATGTCTGGCTGTGGGTTCACTCTGTCTGTGATTGAGTTCAATGTGTCTGAGTGTAGGTTCACATTGTCTGTGCGTCTGGCTATGATTTCACTCTGTCTGGCTGTGGGTTCACTGTTACTGGGTTTGGGTTCACTGTGTTGCTGTGTGTTTGTGTGTGTGTGTGTATGTTTGTGTGTGTGTCTGGATGTGGATTAAGTGTGTGTGGCTGTCTGGGTTTGGATTAAATTTGTGTGCCTGTCTGTTTGTGCATAATTGTGTGTGGTTGTCTGCGTGTGCATTAAGTCTTTGTAGCTGTATGGGTGTGGATTAAGTGTGTGTGCCCGTCTGGGTGTGGATTAAGTGTGTGTGTGCATGTCTGGGTGTGGATTTAATGTGTGTGCCTGTCTGGGTGTGGATTAAGTGTGTGTGTGTCTGGGTCTGTGTCAACTGTTTGTGTGGGTTCACTTTGTTTGTTTGTGTGTCTGGGTGTGGTTTCTCCGTGTGTGTGTCCGGCTGTGGGTTCACTCTCCATTTATACGTCTGGCTGTGGGTTCAATGTGTCTGTGTATTTGGCTGTGGTTTCACTGTGTCTGTGTGACTGGCTGCGGGTTCACTGTTTCTGTATGTCACGCTGTGGCTTCACCATGTCTGTGTATGGCTGTGGCTTCACTGTGTCTGTGTTTCTGGCTGTGGGTTCACTGTGTCTGAGTGTAGGTTCAGTGTGTCTGTATGTCATGTTGTGAGTTCCCTGTGTCTGGCTATGTGTCCACTGTGTCTGGCTGAAGGTCCAGTCAGTCTGGGTGTGTGTTGAATGTGTGAGTGTATGTGTCTGGGTGTGGGTTTACTGTGTAAATCTTTGTTTCTGGGTGTGCATTTACTGTGTTCGTGTCTGTGTCTGGGTGTGGGTTCACTCTGTGTCTGTGTGTCTGTGTGTGGGTTCACTGAGTGTGTGCGTGTTTCTGGGTGTGAGTACACTATCTGTGTGTGTCTGGGTGGATTCACTGTGTGTGGCTGTCTGGGTTTGGATTAAGTGTGTGTGCCTGTCTGGGTGTGGATTAAGTGTGTGTGCCTGTCTGGGTGTGGATTAAGTGTGTGTGCCTGCGTGGCTGCAGATTAAGTGTGTGTGCCTGTCTGCGTGCGGAATAAGTGTGTACGTGTCTGGGTCTGGTTCAACTCTGGGTATGTGCGTGTGTGTGTGTGTGTGTGTGTGTGTGTGAGTGTGTGTGTGTGTGTGTGTGTGTGTGTGTGTGTGTGTGTGTGTGTGTGTGTTTGTGTGGGTTCACTTTGTGTGTGTGTGTCTGGGTGTGCATTCACTGTGTGTGTGTGTCTGGGAGCGGATTAAATGTTTGTCTGTCTGGGTGTGGCTTAAGTGTTTGTGTCTGTCTGCGTGTGCATTAAGTGTGTGTGGCTGTCTGTGTGTGGATCAAGTGTGTGTGACTCTCTGGGTGTTGATTAAGTGTGTGTGGCTGTCTGGGAGTGGATTAATTGTGTTTGGCTGTCTGGGTGTGGTTTAAGTGTGTGTGTCTGTCTATTGTGGATCAAGTCTGTGTGTGTCTGGGTCTTGGTCAAATGTGTGTGTGTGTTTGTGTGTCTATTTGTGTGGGTTCACATTGTGTATGTCTGGGTGTGGGTTCACTGTCTATGTCTGTGTGTCTGGCTGTGGGTTCACCATGTCTTTGTGTCACACTGTGGCTACACTGTATCTTTGTCTGCCTGTGGCTTCCCTGTGTCTGTGTTTCTGGCTGTGAGTTCACTGTGCTTGTGTATTTGGCAGCTGGTTCACTGTGTCTGTGTGTCTGGCTGCGGCTTCACTGTGTCAGTGTGTCACGCTGTGGCTTCACCATGTCTGTGTATGGCTGTGGCTTCACTGTGTCTGTGTTTCTGGCTGTGGATTCACTGTGTCTGAGTGTAGGTTCACTGTGTCTGTGTGTCATGATGTGAGTTCCCTGTGTCTGGCTGTGGGTTCACTGTGTCTGGGTGTAGGTCCACTCAGTCTGGGCATGGGTTGAATGTGTGTGTGTGTCTGGGCATGGGTTTACTGTGTGAGTTTTTGTGTCTGGGCGTGCATTTACTGTGTTTATGTGTGTGTCTGGGCGTGGGTTCACTCTGTGTCTGTGTGTCGGTGTGTGGGTTCACTGAGTCTGTGCGTGTTTCTGGGTGTTAGTACACAGTCTCTGGGTGTCTGGGTGTGGGTTCACTCTGTGTCTGTGTGTCTGTCTGTGGTTTCACTGAGTTTGCGCATGTTTCTGGGTGTGAGTACACTGTCTGTGTGTGTCTGGGTGTGGGTTCACTGTGTGTGTATCCGGCTGTGGCTTCGCTATCTGTTTATGTGTCTGGCTGAGTGTTCTTTGTGTCTGTGTGCCTGGCTGTGGCTTCACTGTTTCTGTGTTTCTGGCTGTGGTTTCAGCGTGTCTGGCTATGGGTTCAATGTGTCTGGGTTTGGGTTCACTGTGTCTGAGTGTAGGTTCACATTGTCTGTGCGTCTGGCTATGATTTCACTGTGTCTGGCTGTGGGGTCACTGTGACTGGGTTTGGTTTCACTGTGTTGCTGTGTGTGTGTGTGTGTTTGTGTGTGTGTGTGTGTGTGTGTGTGTGTGTGTGTGTGTGTATGTTTGTGAGTGTGTCTGGATGTGGATTAAGTGTGTGTGGCTGTCTGGGTGTGGTTTCAATGTGTTTCTGTCTGTGGATTAACTGTGTGTGGCTGTCAGGGTTTGGATTACTTGTGTGTGGTTGACTGGGTTGGGATTAAGCCTTTGTGGCTGTCTGGGTGTTGATTAAGTTTGTGTGTGTGTCTGGGTCTGTGTCAACTGTTTGTGTGGGTTCACTTTGTATGTGTGTGTGTCTGGGTTTGCGTTCTCCGTGTGTGTGTCCGGCTGTGGGTTCACTCTCTGTTTATGTGTCTGGCTGTGGGTTCACTGTGTCTGTGTATTTGGCTGTGGTTTAACTGTGTCTGTGTGTCTGGCTGCACGTTCACTGTGGCTGTGTGTCACGCTGTGGCATCACCATGTCTGTGTATGGCTGTGGCTTCACTGTGTCTGTGTTTCTGGCTGTGGGTTCACTGTGTCTGAGTGTAGGTTCAGTGTGTTTGTGTGTCATGCTGTGAGTTCTCTGTGTCTGGCTGTGGGTTTACTGTGTCTGGCTGTACGTCCACTCAGTCTGGGCGTGGGTTGAATGTGTTCGTGTGTGTGTCTGGGCATGGGTTTATTGTATGAGTTTTTGTGTCTGGGCATGCAGTTACTGTGTCCGTGTGTGTGTCTGGGTGTGGGTTCACTCTGTGTCTGTGTGTCTGTGTGTGGGTTCACTGAGTGTGTGCGTGTTTCTGGATGTGAGTACACTATCTGTGTGTGTCTGGGTATGGGTTCACTGTGTGTGGCTGTCTGGTTTTGGATTAGGTTTGTGTGCCTTTCTGCGTGCGGAATAAATGTGTACATGTCTGTGTCTGGTTCAACTCTGGGTATGTGTGTGTGTGTGTGTTTTTTATTTGTGTGGGTTCACTTTGTGTGTGTGTGTGTGTGAGTCTGGGTGTGGATTCACTGTGTGTGTGTGTCTGGGTGCGGATTAAATTTGTGTCTGTCTGGATGTGGATTAAGTCTGTGTGTCTGCGTATGCATTAAGTATGTTTGGCTGTCTGGGTGTTGATTAAGTGTGTGTGGCTGTCTGGGTGTGGATTAATTGTGTTTGGCTGTCTGGGTGTGGTTTAAGTGTGTGTGTCTGTCTATTGTGGATCAAGTCTGTGTGTGTCTGGGTCTTGGTCAACTGTGTGTGTGTGTTTGTGTGTATCTTTGTGTGGGTTCACATTGTGTATGTGTCTGGGTGTGGGTTCACTGTCTATGTCTGTGTGTCTGGCTGTGGGTTCACTGTGTCTGGGTGTAGGTCCACTCAGTCTGGGCGTGGGTTGAATGTGTGTGTGTGTGTGTCTGGGCATGGGTTTACTGTGTGAGTTTTTGTGTCTGGGCGTGCATTTACTGTGTTCGTGTGTGTGTCTGGGCGTGGGTTCACTCTGTGTCTGTTTGTCTGTGTGTGGGTTCACTGAGTGTGTGCGTGTTTCTGGGTGTGAGTACACTGTCTGTGTGTGTCTGGGTGTGGGTACACTCTGTGTCTGTGTGTCTGTCTGTGGTTTCACTGAGTTTGTGCGTGTTTCTGGGAGTGAGTACACTGTCTGTGTGTGTCTGGCTGTGGGTTCACTGTGTGTGTGTCCAGCTGTGGCTTCGCTATCTGTTTATGTGTCTGGCTGAGGGTTCTTTGTGTCTGTGTGCCTGGCTGTGGCTTCACTGTTTCTGTGTTTCTGGCTGTGGTTTCAGCGTGTCTGGCTGTGGCTTCAATGTGTCTGGGTTTGGGTTCACTGTGCCTGAGTGTAGGTTCACATTGTCTGTGCGTCTGGCTATGGTTTCACTGTGTCTGGCTGTGGGTTCACTGTGACTGGGTTTGGTTTCACTGTGTTGCTGTGTGTGTGTGTGCGTGTGTGTCTGTGTATGTGTGTGTGTGTGTTTGTGTGGGTTCACTTTGTGTGTGTGTGTTTGGGTGTGCATTCACTGTGTGTGTTTGTCTGGGTGCGGATTAAATGTTTGTCTGTCTGGGTGTGGCTTAAGTATGTGTGTCTGTCTGCGTGTGCATTAAGTGTGTGTCGCTGCCTGTGTGTGGATCAAGTGTGTGTGACTCTCTGGGTGTTGATTAAGTGTGTGTGGCTTTCTGGGAGTGGATTAATTGTCTTTGGCTGTCTGGGTGTGGTTTAAGTGTGTGTGTCTGTCTATTGTGGATCAAGTCTGTGTGTGTCTGGGTCTTTGACAAATGTGTGTGTGTGTTTGTGTGTATCTTTGTGTGGGTTCACATTGTGTATTTTTCTGGGTGTGGGTTCACTGTCTATGTCTGTGTGTCTGGCTGTGGGTTCACTCTGTGTGTGTCCGGCTTTGGTTTCACTGTCTGTTTATGTGTCTGTCTGTGGGTTCACTGTGTCTGTTTACCTGGCTGTGGGTTCACCGTGTCTTTGTGTCACGCTGTGGCTGCATTGTGTCTTTGTCTGCCTGTGGCTTCCCTGTGTCTGTGTTTCTGGCTGTGGGTTCACTGTGTCTGAGTGTAGGTTCGCTGCATCTGTGTGTCTGGCTGTGAGTTCACTGTGCTTGTGTATTTGGCAGCGGGTTCACTGTGTCTGTGTGTCTGGCTGCGGCTTCACTGTGTCAGTGTGTCACGCTGTGGCTTCACCATGTCTGTGTATGGCTGTGGCTTCACTGTGTCTGTGTTTCTGGCTGTGGATTCACTGTGTCTGAGTGTAGGTTCACTGTGTCTGTGTGTCATGATGTGAGTTCCCTGTGTCTGGCTGTGGGTTCACTGTGTCTGCGTGTAGGTCCACTCAGTCTGGGCGTGGGTTGAATGTGTGTGTGTGTGTCTGGGCATGGGTTTACTGTGTGAGTTTCTGTGTCTGGGCGTGCATTTACTGTGTTCGTGTGTGTGTCTGGGCGTGGGTTCGCTCTGTGTCTCTGTGTCTGTGTGTGGGTTCACTGAGTCTGTGCGTGTTTCTGGGTGTGAGTACACAGTCTCTGTGTGTCTGGGTGTGGGTTCACTCTGTGTCTGTGTGTCTGTCTGTGGTTTCACTGAGTTTGTGCGTGTTTCTGGTGTGAGTACACTGTCTGTGTGTGTCTGGCTGTGGGTTCACTGTGTATGTGTCCGGCTGTGGCTTCGCTATCTGTTTATGTGTCTGGCTGAGTGTTCTTTGTGTCTGTGTGCCTGGCTGTGGCTTCACTGTTTCTGTGTTTCTGGCTGTGGTTTCAGCGTGTCTGGCTATGGGTTCAATGTGTCTGGGTTTGGGTTCACTGTGTCTGAGTGTAGGTTCACATTGTCTGTGCGTCTGGCTATGATTTCACTGTTTCTGGCTGTTGGTTCACTGTGACTGGGTTTGGTTTCACTGTGTTGCTGTGTGTGTGTGTCTGTTTGTGTGTGTGTGTGTGTGTGTGTATGTTTGTGTGTGTGTCTGGATGTGGATTAAGTGTGTGTAGCTGTTTGGGTGTGGTTTCAATGTGTTTCTGGATGTGGATTAAGAGTGTGTGGCTGTCTGGGTTTGGATTAAATGTTTGTGCCTGTCTGGGTGTGGTTGACTTGTGTGTGGTTGACTGGGTTTGGATTAAGCCTTTGTGGCTGTCTGGGTGTGGATTAAGTTTGTGTGTGTGTCTGGGTCTGTGTCAACTATTTGTGTGGGTTCACTTTGTGTGTGTGTGTGTCTGGTGTGTGTTCTCCGTGTGTGTGTCCGGCTGTAGGTTCACTCTCTGTTTATATGTCTGGCTGTGGGTTCATTGTGTCTGTGTATTTGGCTGTGGTTTAACTGTGTCTGTGTGTCTGTCTGCGCGTACACTGTGTCTGTTTGTCACGCTGTGGCATCACCATGTCTGTGTATGGCTGTGGCTTCACTGTGTCTGTGTTTCTGGCTGTCGGTTCACTGTGTCTGGCTGTACGTCCACTCAGTCTGGGCGTGGGTTGAATGTGTTCGTGTGTGTGTCTGGGCATGGGTTTATTTTGTGAGTGTTTGTGTCTGGGCTTGCATTTACTGTGTCCGTGTGTGTGTCTGGGTGTGGTTTCACACTGTGTCTGTGTGTCTGTGTGTGGGTTCACTGAGTGTGTGCGTGTTTCTGGGTGTGAGTACATTATCTGTGTGTGTCTGGGTATGGGTTCACTGTGTGTGGCTGTCTGGTTTTGGATTAGGTTTATGTGCCTGTCTGGGTTTGGATTAAGTGCGTGTGCCTCTCTGCGTGCGGAATAAGTGTGTACATGTCTGTGTCTGGTTCAACTCTGGGTATGTGTGTGTGTGTGTGTGTGTTTGTGTGGGTTCACTTTGTGTGTGTGTGTGAGTCTGGGTGTGGATTCACTGTGTGTGTGTGTCTGGGTGCGGATTAAATGTGTGTCTGTCTGGGTGTGGATTAAGTCTGTGTGTCTGTCTGCATGTGCATTAAGTATGTGTGGCTGTCTGGGTGTGTATCAAGTGTGTTTGGCTGTCTGGGTGTTGATTACGTGTGTGCGGCTGTCTGGGTGTGGATTAATTGTGTTTGGCTGTCTGGGTGTGGTTTAAGTGTGTGTGTCTGTCTATTGTGGATCAAGTCTGTGTGTGTCTGGGTCTTGGTCAACTGTGTGTGTGTGTTTGTGTGTCTCTTTGTGTGGGTTCACATTGTGTATGTGTCTGGGTGTGGGTTCACTGTCTATGTCTGTTTGTCTGGCTGTGGGTTCACTGTGTCTGGGTGTAGGTCCACTCAGTCTGGGCGTGGGTTGAATGTGTGTGTGTGTGTGTGTCTGGGCATGGGTTTACTGTGTGAGTTTTTGTGTCTGGGCGTGCATTTACTGTGTTCGTGTGTGTGTCTGGGTGTGGGTTCACTCTGTGTCTGTTTGACTGTGTGTGCGTTCACTGAGTGTGTGCGTGTTTCTGGGTGTGAGTACACTGTCTGTGTGTGTCTGGGTGTGGGTTCACTCTGTGTCTGTGTGTCTGTCTGTGGTTTCACTGAGTTTGTGCGTGTTTCTGGGAGTGAGTACACTGTCTGTGTGTGTCTGGGTGTGGGTTCACTGTGCGTGTGTCCGGCTGTGGCTTCGCTATCTGTTTATGTGTCTGTCTGAGGGTTCTTTATGTCTCTGTGCCTGGCCGTGTCTTCATTGTTTTTGTGTTTCTGGCTGTGGTTTCAGCATGTCTGGCTGTGGTTGCAATGTGTCTGGGTTTGGGTTCACTGTGCCTGAGTGTAGGTTCACATTGTCTGTGCGTCTGGCTATGATTTCACCGTGTCTGGCTGTGGGTTCACTGTGACTGGGTTTGGTTTCACTGTGTTGCTGTGTGTGTGTGTGTGTGTGTGTGTGTGTGTGTGTGTGTGTGTGTGTGTGTGTGTGTGTGTGTGTGTGTGTGTGTGCGCGCGTATGTTTGTGTGTGTGTATGTTTGTGTGTGTGTCTGGATGTGGATTAAGTGTGTGTGGCTGTCTGGGTGTGGTTTCAATGTGTTTCTGTGTGTGGATTAACTGTGTGTGTCTGTCAGGGTTTGGATTACTTGTGTGTGGTTGCCTGGGTTGGGATTAAGCCTTTGTGGCTGTCTGGGTGTGGATTAAGTTTGTGCGTGTGTCTGGGTCTGTGTCAACTGTTTGTGTGGGTTCACTTTGTATGTGTGTGTGTCTGGGTGTGCGTTCTCCGTGTGTGTGTCCGGCTGTGGGTTCACTCTCTGTTTATGTGTCTGGCTGTGGGTTCACTGTGTCTGTGTATTTGGCTGTGGTTTAACTGTGTCTGTGTGTCTGGCTGCGCGTTCACTGTGGCTGTGTGTCACGCTGTGGCATCACCATGTCTGTGTATGGCTGTGGCTTCACTGTGTCTGTGTTTCTGGCTGTGGGTTCACTGTGTCTGAGTGTAGGTTCAGTGTGTCTGTGTGTCATGCTGTGAGTTCTCTGTGTCTGGCTGTGGGTTCACTGTGTCTGGCTGTACGTCCACTCAGTCTGGGCGTGGGATGAATGTGGTCATGTGTGTGTCTGGGCATGGGTTTATTGTATGAGTTTTTGTGTCTGGGCTTGCATTTACTGTGTCTGTGTGTATGTCTGGGCGTGGTTTCACTCTGTGTCTGTGTGTCTGTGTGTGGGTTCACTGAGTGTGTGCGTGTTTCTGGGTGTGAGTACACTATCTGTGTGTGTCTGGGTATGGGTTCACTGTGTGTGTCTGTCTGGTTTTGGATTAAGTTTGTGTGCCTGTCTGGGTTTGGATTAAGTGTGTGTGCCTCTCTGCGTGCGGAATAAGTGTGTACGTGTCTGTGTCTGGTTCAACTCTGTGTATGTGTATGTTTGTGTGTGTGTGTGTGTATGTGTCTGTGTCTGTGTGTGTGTGTGTGTTTGTGTGGGTTCACTTTGTGTGTGTGCATGCGTGTCTGAGTGTGGATTCACTGTGTGTGTGTGTCTGGTTGCGGTTTAAATGTGTGTCTGTCTGGGTGTGGATTAAGTGTGTGTGTCTGTCTGCGTGTGCATTAAGTATGTGTGGCTGTCTGGGTGTGGATCAAGTGTGTTTGGCTGTCTGGGTGTTGATTAAGTGTGTGTGGCTGTCTGGGTGTGGATTAATTGTGTTTGGCTGTCTGGGTGTGGTTTAAGTGTGTGTGTCTGTCTATTGTGGATCAAGTCTGTGTGTGTCTGGGTCTTGGTCAACTGTGTGTGTGTGTTTGTGTGTATCTTTGTGTGGGTTCACATTGTGTATGTGTCTGGGTGTGGGTTCACTGTCTATGTCTGTGTGTCTGGCTGTGGGTTCACTGTGTCTGGGTGTAGGTCCACTCAGTCTGGGCGTGGGTTGAATGTGTGTGTGTGTGTGTGTCTGGGCATGGGTTTACTGTGTGAGTTTTTGTGTCTGGGCGTGCATTTACTGTGTTCGTGTGTGTGTCTGGGTGTGGGTTCACTCTGTGTCTGTTTGTCTGTGTGTGGGTTCACTGAGTGTGTGCGTGTTTCTGGGTGTGAGTACACTGTCTGTGTGTGTCTGGGTGTGGGTTCACTCTGTGTCTGTGTATCTGTCTGTGGTTTCACTGAGTTTGTGCGTGTTTCTGGGTGTGAGTACACTGTCTGTGTGTGTCTGGCTGTGGGTTCACTGTGCGTGTGTCCGGCTGTGGCTTCGCTATCTGTTTATGTGTCTGGCTGAGGATTCTTTGTGTCTGTGTATGGCTATGGCTTCACTGTGTCTGTGTTTCTGGCTGTGCGTTCACTGTGTCTGAGTGTAGGTTCAGTGTGTCTGTGTGTCATGCTGTGAGTTCACTGTGTCTGGCTGTGGGTTCACTGTGTCTGGCTGTACGTCCACTCAGTCAGGGCGTGGGTTGACTGTGTTCCTGTGTGTGTCTGGGCATGAGTTTTATTGTGTGAGTTTTTGTGTCTGGGCGTGCATTTACTGTTTTCGTGTGTGTGGCTGGGTGTGGGTTCACTCTGTATCTGTGTGTCTGTGTGAGGTTTCACTGAGTTTGTGCGTGTTTCTGGGTGTGAGTACACTTTCAGTGTGTGTCTGGGTATGGGTTCACTGTGTGTGGCTGTCTGGTTTTGGATTAAGTTTGTGTGCCTGTCTGGGTTTGTATTTTGTGTGTGTGCCTCTCTGCATGCGGAATAAATGTGTACATTTCTGTGTCTGGTTCAACTCTGGGTATGTGTGTGTGTGTGTGTGTGTGTGTGTGTGTGTGTGTGTGTGTGTGTGTGTGTGTGTGTGTGTGTGTGTGTGTGTGTGTGTGTATGTTTGTGTAGGATCACTTTGTGTGTGCGTTAGTGTGTCTGGGTGTGGATTCACTGTGTGTGTGTGTCTTGGTGCGGAATAAATGTGCGTCTGTCTGGGTGTGCATTAAGTGTGTGTGTCTGTCTGCTTGTGCATTAACTATGTGTGGCTGTCTGGGTGTGAATCAAGTGTGTGTGGCTGTCTGGGTGTTGATTAAGTGTGTGTGGCTGTCTGGGTGTGGTTTAACACTGTGTGTGTGTGTCTGGGTGTGGGTTAACAATGTGTGTGTCTGGGTGTGGGTTAAATGTGTGTATGTGCCTGGGTGTGGGTTAAATCTGTGAATGTGTGTGTCTGGGTGTGGGTTAATTGTGTGTGTGTGTCAGGGTGTGGGTTAACTGTGAGTGTGTCTGGGTGTTGGTTGACTGTGTGTGTCTTGAACTGGGGTAACTGTGCATGAGTGTCTGGATTTGGATTAACCGTGCATGATTCTGTATGGCTGTGGGTTAACTGTGTGTTTGTCTGGGTGTGGTTTAAATGTTTGTGTGTCTGGGTGTGCCTTGACTGTGTGTGTCTGTCTGCATATGGGTTGACTGTGCATGTGTTTGTTTTGGGTGTTGGTTCTGTGTGTGTGTGTGTTCCTGTGTGTGTGTTGTCTCTCTGTGTGAATATGGGTGTGGGTAAACTGTGTGTATGTCTGGGTGTGGGTTAACTGTATGTATGTTTTTGTCCGGATGTGGGTTAACTCTGTGTATATGTCTGTCTGGGTGTGGGTTAACGGTATGTGTGTGTCTGGGTGTGGGTTAACATTGTGTGTGCGTCTGGGTGTCGGTTAACTGTGTGTGTGTGTGTGCGTGTGGGTCAACTCTTTGTTTGTGTGTGGCTGGGTGTGGGTTGACACGGTGTGTGTCTCTGGCTATGGGTTAACTGTGTGTTTGTGTGTGCGTCTGGGCGTTGGTTGACTGTGTGTGTCTTGGAGTGGGTTTACTGTTTGTCTATTTCTGGGTTTGGGTTATCTGCGTGTGTAAGTCTGGATTTGGGTTAACTGTGCGTGTTTCTGTCTGGGTGGGAGTTAACTGTGTATGTGTCCAGGTGTGGGTTAAAAGTGTGTGTGTCTCTGGGTGTGGGTTAAATGTGTGTATGTGGCTGGGTGTGGGTTAACAGTGTGTGTGTGTCTGGGTGTGGGTTAACTGTGTGTGTGTGTATGTCTGGGTGTGGGTTAACTGTGTGTGTGTGTCTGGGTGTGGATTAACTGTTTGTGTGTCTGGGTGTGCCTTGACTAGTGTGTCTGTCTGCACATGGGATGACTGTGTATGTGTGCATCTGGGCATTGGTTCTGTGCGTGTGTGTGTTCCTGTATGTGTGTTGTCTCTCTGTGTGTATATGGGTGTGGGTTAACTGTATGTATTTTTGTGTCTGGATGTCGGTTAACTCTGTGTATATGTCTGTCTGGGTGTGGGTTAACGGTGTGTGTATGTCTGGGTGTGGTTTAACAGTGTGTGTGTGTCTGGGTGTCGGTTAACTGTGTGTATGTGTCTGGGTGTGGGTTAAATCTGTGTCTGTGTGTGTGTCTGGGGTGTGGATTGACATTGTGTGTGTCTCTGGGTGTGGTTTAAATGTGTGTGTGTTTGTGTGTTTATGTGTGTGTGTGTGTTTCTGGGTGTGGATTAACTCTGTGTGTGTGTGTCTGGGTGTGGGTTGACATTGTGTGTGTCTCTGGGTGTGGGTTAACTGTGTGTGTATGTGTTTCTGGGTATGGTTTAACTGTGTGTGTGTGGCTGGGCGTTGGTTAACTGTGTGTGTCTTGGTGTGGGTTAACAGCTTGTCTATATCTGGGTTTGAGTTAACTGTATGTGAATATCTGGATTTGGGTTGGTTGGTGTTGGTTGACTGTGTGTGCCTTGAACTGGGGTAACTGTGTGTGAGTGTCTGGATTTGGATTAACCGTGCATGATTCTGTATGGCTATGGGTTAACTGTGTGTTTGTCTGGGTGTGGTTTAACTGTATGTATGTTTGTGTCTGGATGTGGGTTAACTCTGTGTATATGTCTGTCTGGGTGTTTGGTTAACTCTGTGTTTGTGTCTGGGTGTGAGTCAACTCTGTGTTTGTGTGTGTCTGGGTGTGCCTTGACTGTGTGTGTCTGTCTGCATATGGGTTGACTGTGTATGTGCGTGTCTGGGTGTTGGTTCTGTGTGTGTGTGTGTTCCTGTGTGTGTGTTGTCTCTCTGAGTGAATATGGGTGTGGGTAAACTGTGTGTATGTCTGGGTGTGGGTTAACTGTATGTATGTTTGTGTCTGGGTGTGGGTTATCTCTGTGTATATGTCTGTCTGGGTGTGGGTTAATGGTGTGTGTTTGTCAGGGTGTGGGTTAACTGTGAGTGTGTCTGGGTGTTGGTTGACTGTGTGTGTCTTGAACTGGGGTAACTGTGCATGAGTGTCTGGATTTGGATTAACCGTGCATGATTCTGTATGGCTATGGGTTAACTGTGTGTTTGTCTGGGTGTGGTTTAAATGTTTGTGTGTCTGGGTGTGCCTTGACTGTGTGTGTCTGTCTGCATATGGGTTGACTGTGCATGTGTTTGTCTGGGTGTTGGTTCTGTGTGTGTGTGTGTTCCTGTGTGTGTGTTGTCTCTCTGTGTGAATATGGGTGTGGGTAAACTGTGTGTATGTCTGGGTGTGGGTTAACTGTATGTATGTTTTTGTCCGGATGTGGGTTAACTCTGTGTATATGTCTGTCTGGGTGTGGGTTAACGGTGTGTGTGTGTCTGGGTGTGGGTTAACATTGTGTGTGCGTCTGGGTGTCGGTTAACTGTGTGTGTGTGTGTGGGTGTGGGTCAACTCTTTGTTTGTGTGTGGCTGGGTGTGGGTTGACACAGTGTGTGTCTCTGGCTATGGGTTAACTGTGTGTTTGTGTGTGCGTCTGGGCGTTGGTTGTCTGTGTGTGTCTTGGAGTGGGTTTACTGTTTGTCTATGTCTGGGTTTGGGTTATCTGCGTGTGTAAGTCTGGATTTGGGTTAACTGTGCGTGTTTCTGTCTGGGTGGGAGTTAACTGTGTATGTGTCCAGGTGTGGGTTAAAAGTGTGTGTGTCTCTGGGTGTGGGTTAAATGTGTGTATGTGTCTGGGTGTGGGTTAACAGTGTGTGTGTGTCTGGGTGTGGGTTAACTGTGTGTGTGTGTATGTCTGGGTGTGGGTTAACTGTGTGTGTGTGTCTGGGTGTGGTTTAACTGTTTGTGTGTCTGGGTGTGCCTTGACTATGTGTGTCTGTCTGCATATAGGATGACTGTGTATGTGTGCATCTGGGCGTTGGTTCTGTGCGTGTGTGTGTTCCTGTATGTGTGTTGTCTCTCTGTGTGTATATGGGTGTGGGTTAACTGTATGTATTTTTGTGTCTGGATGTCGGTTAACTCTGTGTATATGTCGGTCTGGGTGTGGGTTAACGGTGTGTGTGTGTCTGGGTGTGGTTTAACAGTGTGTGTGTGTCTGGGTGTCGGTTAACTGTGTGTATGTGTCTGGGTGTGGGTTAAATCTGTGTCTGTGTGTGTGTCTGGGGTGTGGATTGACATTGTGTGTGTCTCTGGGTGTGGTTTAAATGTGTGTGTGTTTGTGTGTTTATGTGTGTGTGTGTGTTTCTGGGTGTGGATTAACTCTGTGTGTGTGTGTCTGGGTGTGGGTTGACATTGTGTGTGTCTCTGGGTGTGGGTTAACTGTGTGTGTATGTGTTTCTGGGTATGGTTTAACTGTGTGTGTGTGTGTGGCTGGGCGTTGGTTAACTGTGTGTGTCTTGGTGTGGGTTAACAGCTTGTCTATATCTGGGTTTGAGTTAACTGTATGTGAATATCTGGATTTGGGTTGGTTGGTGTTGGTTGACTGTGTGTGCCTTGAACTGGGGTAACTGTGTGTGAGTGTCTGGATTTGGATTAACCGTGCATGATTCTGTACGGCTATGGGTTAACTGTGTGTTTGTCTGGGTGTGGTTTAACTGTATGTATGTTTGTGTCTGGATGTGGGTTAACTCTGTGTATATGTCTGTCTGGGTGTTTGGTTAACTCTGTGTTTGTGTCTGGGTGTGAGTCAACTCTGTGTTTGTGTGTGTCTGGGTGTGCCTTGACTGTGTGTGTCTGTCTGCATATGGGTTGACTGTGTATGTGCGTGTCTGGGTGTTGGTTCTGTGTGTGTGTGTTCCTGTGTGTGTGTTGTCTCTCTGAGTGAATATGGGTGTGGGTAAACTGTGTGTATGTCTGGGTGTGGGTTAACTGTATGTATGTTTGTGTCTGGATGTGGGTTATCTCTGTGTATATATCTGTCTGGGTGTGGGTTAATGGTGTGTGTTTGTCTGGGTGTGGGTTGACATGGTGTGTGTCTCTGTGTGTGGGTTAACTGTTTGTGTATGTGTTTCTGGGTATGGTTTAACTGTGTGTGTGTGTGTCTGGGCATTGGTTGACTGTGTGTGTCTTGGTGTGGGTTAACTGCTTGTCTATATCTGGGTTTGAGTTAACTGTGTGTGAATATCTGGATTTGGGTTAACTGTGCGTCTTTTTCTGTCTGTGTGTGGGTTAACTGTGTATGTGTCTGGGTGTGGGTTAACTGTGTGTGTGTCTGGGTGTGGGTTAAATGTGTGTGTCTGTCAGGGTGTGGGTTAACTGTGTGTGTGTCTGGGTGTTGGTTGACTGTGTGTGCCTTGAACTGGGGTAACTGTGTGTGAGTGTCTGGATTTGGATTAACCGTGCATGATTCTGTATGGCTATGGGTTAACTGTGTGTTTGTCTGGGTGTGGTTTAACTGTATGTATGTTTGTGTCTGGATGTGGGTTAACTCTGTGTATATGTCTGTCTGGGTGTTTGGTTAACTCTGTGTTTGTGTCTGGTTGCGGGTCAACTCTGTGTTTGTGTGTGTCTGGGTGTGCCTTGACTGTGTGTGTCTGTCTGCATATGGGTTGACTGTGTATGTGCGTGTCTGGGTGTTGGTTCTGTGTGTGTGTGTTTGTTCCTGTGTGCGTGTTGTCTCTCTGAGTGAATATGGGTGTGGGTAAACTGTGTGTATGTCTGGGTGTGGGTTAACTGTATGTATGTTTGTGTCTGGATGTGGGTTATCTCTGTGTATATGTCTGTCTGGGTGTGGGTTAATGGTGTGTGTTTGTCTGGGTGTGGGTTGACATGGTGTGTGTCTCTGTGTGTGGGTTAACTGTTTGTGTATGTGTTTCTGGGTATGGTTTAACTGTGTGTGTGTGTGTCTGGGCATTGGTTGATTGTGTGTGTCTTGGTGTGGGTTAACTGCTTGTCTATATCTGGGTTTGAGTTAACTGTGTGTGAATATCTGGATTTGGGTTAACTGTGCGTCTTTTTCTGTCTGTGTGTGGGTTAACTGTGTATGTGTCTGGGTGTTGGTTAACTGTGTGTGTGTCTGGGTGTGGGTTAAATGTGTGTGTCTGTCAGGGTGTGGGTTAACTGTGTGTGTGTCTGGGTGTTGGTTGACTGTGTGTGCCTTGAACTGGGGTAACTGTGTGTGAGTGTCTGGATTTGGATTAACCGTGCATGATTCTGTATGGCTATGGGTTAACTGTGTGTTTGTCTGGGTGTGGTTTAACTGTATGTATGTTTGTGTCTGGATGTGGGTTAACTCTGTGTATATGTCTGTCTGGGTGTTTGGTTAACTCTGTGTTTGTGTCTGGTTGCGGGTCAACTCTGTGTTTGTGTGTGTCTGGGTGTGCCTTGACTGTGTGTGTCTGTCTGCATATGGGTTGACTGTGTATGTGCGTGTCTGGGTGTTGGTTCTGTGTGTGTGTGTGTGTTCCTGTGTGTGTGTTGTCTCTCTGAGTGAATATGGGTGTGGGTAAACTGTGTGTATGTCTGGGTGTGGGTTAACTGTATGTATGTTTGTGTCTGGATGTGGGTTAACTCTGTGTATATGTCTGTCTGGGTGTGGGTTAACGGTGTGTGTGTCTGGGTGTGGGTTAACATTGTGTGTGCGTCTGGGTGTCGGTTAACTGTGTGTGTGTGTGTGGGTGTGGGTCAACTCTGTGTTTGTGTGTGTCTGGGTGTGGGTTGACACGGTGTGTGTCTCTGGCTATGGGTTAACTGTGTGTGTGTCTGTGTGCGTCTGGGCGTTGGTTGACTGTGTGTGTCTGGGTGTGGGTTTACTGTTTGCCTATGTCTGGGTTTGGGTTATCTGCTTGTGTATGTCTGGATTTGGGTTAACTGTGCGTGTTTCTGTCTGGGTGTGAGTTAACTGTTTATGTGTCCGGGTGTGGGTTAAAAGTGTGTGTGTCTGGGTGTGATTTAAATGTGTGTATATGTCTGTCTGGGTGTGGGTTAACGGTATGTGTGTCTGGGTGTGGGTTAAAATTGTGTGTGCGTCTGGGTGTCGGTTAACTCTGTGTGTGTGTCTGGGTGTGGGTCAACTCTTTGTTTGTGTGTGTCTTGGTGTGGGTTGACACGGTGTGTGTCTCTGGCTATGGGTTAACTGTGTGTGTGTGTGTGTGTGTGGGCATTGGTTGTCTGTGTGCGTCTTGGTGTGGGTTTACTGTTTGTCTATGTCTGGGTTAGGGTTATCTGCGTGTGTATGTCTAGATTTGGGTTAACTGTGCGTGTTTCTGTCTGGGTGTGAGTTAACTGTGTATGTGTCCGGGTGTGGGTTAAAAGTGTGTGTTTCTGTGGGTTAAATGTGTGTATGTGTCTGGGTGTGGGTTAACAGTGTGTGTGTGTCTGGGTGTGGGTTAACTTTGTGTGTGTGTTTGGGTTTGGGTTAACAGTGTGTGTGTGTGTGGCTGGGTGTGGGTTAACAGTGTGTGTGTGTCTGGGTGTGGTTCAACTGTGTGTGTGTGTGTCTGGGTGTGGGTTAACTGTGTGTGTGTGTCTGGGTGTGGATTAACTGTTTGTGTGTCTGGGTGTGCCTTGACTGTGTGTGTCTGTCTGCATATGGGTTGACTGTGTATGTGTGCATCTGGGCATTGGTTCTGTGCGTGTGTGTGTTCCTGTATGTGTGTTGTCTCTCTGTGTTTATATGGGTGTGGGTTAACTGTGTGTATGTGTCTGTCTGGGAGTGGGTTAACGGTGTGTGTGTGTCTGGGTTTGGGTTAAAAGTGTGTGTGTGTGTCTGAGTTTTGGTTAACTGTGTGTGTGTGTCTGGATATGGGTTAAATCTGTGTCTGTGTGTGTGTCTCTGGGGTGTGGGTTGACATTTTGTGTGTCTCTGGTTGTGGGTTAAATGTGTGTTTGTTTGTGTGTGTATGTGTGTTTCTGGGAGTGGGTTAACTCTGTGTGTGTGTGTGGCTGGGTGTGGGTTGACACAGTGTGTGTCTCTGGGTGTGGGTTAACTGTGTGTATATGTTTCTGGGTATGGTTTAACTGTGTGCGTGTGTTTCTGGGCATTGGTTGACTGTGTGTGTCTTGGTGTGGGTTTACTGCTTGTCTATATCTGGGTTTGAGTTAACTGTGTGTGTATGTCGGGTTTTGGGTTAACTGTGCGTCTTTCTGTCTGTGTGTGGGTTAACTGTGTATGTGTCTGGGTGTGGGTTAACTGTGTGTGTGTGTCTGGGTGTGGGTTAACTGTGTTTGTGTGTCAGGGTGTGGGTTAAATGTGTGTGTGTCTGGGTGTTGGTTAACTGTATGTGTCTTGAACTGGGGTAACTGTGTGTGAGTGTCTGGATTTGGATTAATCGTGCATGATTCTGTATGGCTGTGGGTTAATTGTGTGTTTGTCTGGGTGTGGTTTAACTGTTTGTGTGTCTGGGTGTGCCTTAACTGTGTGTGTCTGTCTGCATATGGGTTGACTGTGTATGTGTGTGTCTGGGTGTTGGTTCTGTGTGTGTGTGTGTTCCTGTGTGTGTGTCTCTCTGCGTGAAAATGGGTGTGGGTAACCTGTGTGTATGTCTGGGTGTGGGTTAACTGTATGTATGTTTGTGTCTGAATGTGGGTTAACTCTGTGTATATGTCTGTCTGGGTGTGGGTTAACGGTGTGTGTGTGTCTGGATGTGGGTTAACAGTGTGTGTGTGTCTGGATGTCGGTAATCTGTGTGTGGGTGTCTGGGTGTGGGTTAAATCTGTCTTTGTGTGTGTGTCTGGGTGTGGGTTGACACTGTGTGTGTCTCTGGGTGTGGGTTAAATGTGTGTGTGTTTGTGTGTGTGTGTGTGTGTTTCTGGGTGTGGGTTAACTCTGTGTGTGTATATGTGTGTGTGTCTGGGTGTGGGTAGACAAGGTGTGTGTCTCTGGATGTGGGTTAACTCTGTGTATATGTCTGTCTGGGTGTCGGTTAACGTTGTGTGTGTGTCTGGGTTTGGGTTATCTGCGTGTGTATGTCTGGATTTGGGTTAACTGTGCGTGTTTCTGTCTGGGTGTGAGTTAACTGTTTATGTGTCCGGGTGTGGGTTAAAAGTGTGTGTGTCTGGGTGTGGGTTAAATGTGTGTATGTGTCTGGGTGTGGGTTAACAGTGTGTGTGTGTCTGGGTGTCGGTTAACTGTGTGTGTCTGTCTGGGTTTGGGTTAGCTCGGTGTGTGTGTGTGTGTGTGTGTGTGTCTGGGTGTGGGTTGACACTGTGTGTGTTTCTGGGTGTGGGTTAACTGTGTGTGTGTGTGTGTGTGTGTGTCTGGGTCTTGGTTAACTGTTGTGTGTGTTAGTGCGTGTGTGTATGTGTGTGACATTGTGTGTCTTGACTGCGTGTGTGTGTCTGGGTGTGGGTTAACTGTGTGTGTGTGTCTGGGCGTGGTTTAACAGTGTGTGTTTGTATGGGTGTCGCTTAACTGTGTGTGTGTCTGGGTGTGGGTTAACTGTGTGTGTGCTTGTGTCTCAGGGTGTTGGTTAACTGAGTGTGTGTCTGGGTGTTGGTTGACTGTGTGTGTCTTAAAGTGCGTTAACTAAGTGTGTGTGTCTGGATTTGGGTTAATTGCGTGTTTCTGTCTAGGTGTAGGTTAACTGTGTGTGTGTCTGGGTGTGGGTTAACTGTGTGTGTTTCTGGATGTGGGTTAAATGTGTGTATGTGTCTGCATGTGGGTTAACAGTGTGTGTGTGTCTGGGTGTCGGTTAACTGTGTTTTTGTGCGTGTCTGGGTATGGGTTAATTGTGTGTATGTGTGTGTCTGGATGTGGGTTAACTCTGTGTATGTGTGTGTCTGGGTTTGGGTTAACTGTGTGTATATGTGTGTCTTGGTGTCTGTTAACGGTGTCTGTGAGTGTGTTTGATTGTGGGTGAGGGTTAACTGTGTGTGTGTGTCATGGTGTGTGTTAACTGTGTGTGTTTCTGTGTGTGGGTTGACTGTGTGTGTGTTGAACTGGGGTAACTGTGTGTGTGACTGTCTGGATTTGGGTTAACCGTGCATGATTCTGTCTGAGTGTGGGTTAACTGTGTGTGTGTCTGGTTGTGGTTTAAATGTATGTATGTGTCTGGCTGTGGGTTAACTGTGTGCGTGTGCGTGTCTGGCTATGGGTTAATTCTGCTTGTGCATCTGGGTGTGGTTTAACTGATTGTGTTTCTGGGTGTGGGTTAACTGAGTGTATGTGTCTGGGTGTGGTTTAACTGTGTGTTTGTGCGTGTCAGGGTATGGGTGAACTGTGTTTGTGTGTGTGTCTGAGTGTTAGTTGACTGTGTGTGTCTTGGTGTGGGTTAACTGTTTGTCTATGTCTGGGTGTGGGTTAACTGTGTGTGTGTGTCTGGATTTGGGTTAACTCTGCGGGTTTCTGTCTGGGTGTGGGTTATCTGTGTGTGTGTGTTTGGGTGTGGGTTAACTGTGTGTGTGTGTCTGGATTTGGTTTACGTTTGCGTGTTTCTGTCTGGGTGTGGGTTATCTGTGTGTGTGTCTGGGTGTGCGTTAACTGTGTGTATGTATCTGGGTGTGGGTTAACTGTGTGTTTGTGTATGTCTGGGTATGGGTTGACTGTGTTTGTGTTTGGCTGTGTGTTAAATCTGTGTGTGTGTTTCTGGGTTTGGGTTAACTGTGTGTGTCTGTGCTTCTGGGTGTGGGTTAACTGTTTGTGTGTGTGTGTCAGGCTGTGGGTTAAATGTGTGTGTGTCAGGGTGTGGGTTAACTGTGTGCGTTTGTGACTGAGTGTGGGTTGACTGTGTGAGTGTGTGTGTCTGGGTCTTGGTTGACAGTGTGTGTCTTGAAGTGGGTTAAATGTGTGTGTGTGTCTGGATTTGGGTTAACTGTGTGTGTTTCAGTCTGTGTGTGGGTTAACTGTGGGTGTCTCAGTGCGGCTTAACTGTTTGTGTGTGTCTGGGTGTGGGTTAACTGTTCCTGTGTGTGTCTGGGTGTGGGTTAGCTGTGTGTGTGTCTGGGTGTGGTTGACTGTTTGTGTGTCTGGGTGTGCCTTGACTGTATGTGTCTGTCTGCATATGAGTTGACTGTGTATGTGTGCGTCTGGGTGGTGGTTCTGTGCGTGTGTGTGTTCCTGTATGTGTGTTGTCTCTCTGTGTGTATATGGGTGTGGGTAAACTGTGTGTATGTCTGGGTGTGGGTTAACTGTATGTATGTTTGTGTCTGGATGTGAGTTAACTCTGTTTATATGTCTGTCTGGATGTGGGTTAACGATGTGTGTGTGTCTGGGTGTGGGTTAACAGTGTGTGTGTGCCTGGGTGTCGTTTAACTGTCTGTGTGTGTGTCTGGGGTGTGGGTTAAATCTGTGTCTGTGTGTGTGTCTCTGGGTGTGTGTTGACATTGTGTGTGTCTCTGGGTGTGGGTTAAATGCATGTGTGTTTGTGTGTGTGTGTGGGTGTGGGTGGTGTTTCTGGCTGTGGGTTGACTCTGTGTGTGTGTGTTTCTGGGTGTGGGTTGACACGGTGTGTGTCTCTGGGTGTGGGTTAACTGTGTGTCTGTGTGTTTCTGGTTATGGTTTAACTGTGTGTGTGTGTGTGTGTGTGTGTGTGTCTGGGCGTTGGTTGACTTTGTGTGTCTTGGTGTGGGTTTACTGCTTGTCAATATCTGGGTTTGGGTTAACTTTGTGTGTATGTCTGGATTTGGGATAACTGTGCGTCTTTCTGTCTGTGTGTGGGTTAACTGTATATGTGTCCGGGTATGGGTTAACTGTGTGTGTGTCTGGGTGTGGGTTAAATGTGTGTATGTGTCTGGGTGTGGTTTATCTGTGTGTGTGTGTGTCTGGGTGTGGGTTAACAGTGTGTGTGTGTCTGGGTGTCGGTTATCTGTTTGTGTGTGTCTGGGTGTGGGTTAATGGTGCGCGTGTGTGTGTGTTTTTCTGGGTGTGGGTTAACTCTGTGTTTGTGTGTGTGTGTCTGTCAGGGTGTGGGTTGACGATGTGTGTGTCTCTGGGTGTGGGTTAACTGTGTGTGTGTGTGTGTGTTTCTGGGTCATGGTTAACTGTGTGTGTGTGTGAGTGCATGTGTGTGTGTGTGTGTGTGTGTGTGTGTGTGTCTTTGTGTGTCTTGACTGCATGTGTGTGTCTGGGTGTGGGTTAACTGTGTGTGTGTGTGGGTGTGGGTTAAATGTGTGTGTGTGTGTGTCTGTGTGTGGGTTAACAATGTGTGTGTGTCTGGGTGTCGGTTAACTGTGTGTGTGTGTCTGGGTGTGGGTTAACTGTGTGTGTGTGTGTGTTTGTGTTTCTGGGTGTGGGTTAACTGTGTGTGTGTGTGTGTGTGTGTGTGTGTCAGGGTGTGGGTTGACAATGTGTGTGTCTCTGGGTGTGGGTTAACTGTGTGTGTGTGTGTGTGTTTCTGGGTCCTGGTTAACTGTGCGTGTGTGTGTGAGTGCATGTGTGTGTGTGTCTTTGTGTGTCTTGACTGCATGTGTGTGTCTGGGTGTGGGTTAACTGTGTGTGTGTGTGTGTGTGTGTGCGTGCGTGTGTGTGTGTGTGTGTGTGTGTGTGTGTGTGTGTGTGTGTGTGTGTGGGTTAACTGTGTGTGTGTGTGTGTCTGGGAGTGGGTTAACAGTGTAAGTGTGACCGGGTGTGGGATAACTGTGTGTGTGTGTGTTTGGGTGTGGTTTAACAGTCTGTGTGTGTGTGTCTCTGGGTGTTGGTTAACTGTGTGTGTGTGTGTGTGTGTGTCTGGCTGTGGGTTAAATGTGAGTATGTGTCTGGGTGTGGGTTAAATTTGTGTATATGTGTGTCTGGGTGTGGGTTAATTGTGTGTGTGTGTGTGTGTGCGTGTGTGTGTCTGGATGTGGGTTAAACCTGTGTATGTGTGTGCCTGGGTGTGGGTTAACTGTGTGTATATGTGTGTCTGCATGTCGGTTAACTCTGTGTGTTTGTTTCTGGGTGTGGGTTAACTGTGTGTCTGTGTCAGGGTGTGGGTTAACTGTGTGCGTGTCTGGATGTTGGTTAACTGTGTGTGTCTTGACTAGGGTAGCTATGTGTGAGTGTCTGGGTTTGGATTAACCATGCATGATTCTGTAAGTGTGTGGGTTAACTGTGTGTTTGTCTGGGTGTGGTTTAACTGGTTGTGTGTCTGGGTGTGCCTTGACTGTGTGTGTCTGTCTGCATATGGGTTGACTGTGTATGTGTGTGTCTGGGAGTTGTTTCTGTGTGTGTGTGTGTGTGTTCCTGTGTGTGTGTTGTCTCTCTGTGTGAATATGGGTGTGGGTAAACTGTGTGTATGCCTGGGTGTGGGTTGACACGGTGTGTGTCTCTGGCTATGGGTTAACTGTGTGTGTGTGTGTCTGGGCGTTGGTTGACTGTGTGTGTCTTGGTGTGGGTTTACTGTTTGTCTATGTCTGGGTTTGGGTTATCTCCATGTGTGTGTCTGGATTTGGGTTAACTGTGCGTGTTTCTGTCTGGGTGTGAGTTAACTGTGTAGGTGTCCGGGTGTGGGTTAAAAGTGTGTGTGTCTGGGTGTGGGTTAAATGTGTGTATGTGTCTGGGTGTGGGTTAATAGTGTGTGTGTGTCTGGGTGTCGGTTAACTGTGTGTGTCTGTCTGGGTTTGGGTTAGCTCGGTGTGTGTGTGTGTGTGTGTGTGTGGCTGGGTGTGGGTTGACACTGTGTGTGTGTCTGGGTGTGGGTTAAATGTGTGTATGTGTCTGGGTGTGGGTTAACAGTGTGTGTGTGTCTGGGTGTGGGTTAACTGTGTGTGTGTGTTTGGGTGTGGGTTAACAGTGTGTCTGGGTGTGTGTCTCGGTGTCGGTTAACTGTGTGTGTGTGTCTGGGTTTGGGTTAAATCTGTGTGTGTGTGTTTGTGTGTCTGGGTGTGGGTAGACACTGTGTGGGTTTCTGGGTGTGGGTTAACTGTGTGTGTGTGTGTGTGTGTGTGTTTCTGGGTCGTGGTTAACTGTATGTGTGTGTGAGTGCGTGTTTGTGTGTGTGTGACTTTTTGTGTCTTGACTGTGTGTGTGTGTCTGGGTGTGGGTTAACTGTGTGTGTGTGGGGGGGGGGGGTTAACTGTGTGTGTGTGTGTCTGGGCGTGGTTTAACAGTGTGTGTATGTATGGGTGTCGCTTAACTGTGTGTGTTTGTCTTGGTGTGGGTTAATTGTGTGTGTGCGAGTGTCTCAGGGTGTTGGTTAACTGAGTGTGTGTCTAGGTGTAGGTTGAATGTGTGTGTCTTAAAGTGGGTTAACTAAGTGTGTGTGCCTGGATTTGGGTTAACCGCGTGTTTCTGTCTAGGTGCAGGTTAACTGTGTGTGTGTCTGGGTGTGGGTTAACTGTGTTTTTGTGCGTGTCTGGGTATGGGTTAATTGTGTGTATGTGTGTGTCTGGATGTGGGTTAACTCTGTGTATGTGTGTGTCTGGGTGTGGGTTAACTGTGTGTATATGTGTGTCTTGGTGTGTGTTAACGGTGTCTGTGAGTGTGTTTGATTGTGGGTGTGGGTTAACTGTGTGTGTGTGTCATGGTGTGGGTTAACTGTGTATGTGTCTGTGTGTTGGTTGACTGTGTGTGTCTTGAACTGGGGTAACTGTGTGTGTGTGAGTGTCTGGATTTGGGTTAACCGTGCATGATTCTGTCTGGGTGTGGGTTAACTGTGTGTGTATCTGGGTGTGGTTTAAATATATGTATGTGTCTGGCTGTGAGTTAACTGTGTGTGTGTGCGTGTCTGGCTATGGGTTAATTGTGTGTGTGTGTCTGGATGTGGGTTAACTGCGTGTGCGTCTGGGCGTGGTTTAACTGATTGTGTTTCTGGGTGTGGGTTAACTGAGTGTATGTGTCTGGGTGTGGGTTAACTGTGTGTTTGTGTGTATCTGGGTATGGGTTGACTGTGTTTGTGTTTGGCTGTGTGTTAACTCTGTGTGTGTGTGTGTGTGTGTGTGTGTGTGTGTTTCTGGGTGTGGGTTAACTGTGTGTGTCCGTGTTTCTGGGTTTGGGTTAACTGTTCGTGTGTGTGTGTCAGGCTGTGGGTTAAATGTGTGTGTGTCAGGGTGTGGGTTGACTGTGTGCGTTTGTGACTTAGTGTGGGTTGACTGTGTGAGTGTGTGTGTCTGGGTCTTGGTCGACAGTGTGTGTCTTGAAGAGGGTTAACTGTGTGTGTGTGTCTGGATTTGGGTTAACTGTGACTGTTTCAGTCTGTGTGTGGGTTAACTGTGGGTGTCTCGGTGCGGCTTAACTGTGTGTGTGTGTCTGGGTGTGGGTTAACTGTTCCTGTGTGTGTCTGGGTGTGGGTTAACTGTGTGTGTGTCTGGGTGTGGGTTAACTGTTCCTGTGTGTGTCTGGGTGTGGGTTAACTGTGTGTGTGTCTGGGTGTGGTTTAACTGTTTCTGTGTCTGGGTGTGCCTTGACTGTGTCTGTCTGCATATGGGTTGACTGTATGTGTGCGTCTGCGTGTTGGTTCTGTGCGTGTGTTTGTTCCTATATGTGTGTTGTCTCTCTGTGTGTATATGGGTGTGGGTAAACTGTGTGTATTTCTGGGTGTGGGTTAACTGTATGTATGTTTGTATCTGGATGTGGGTTAACTCTTTGTATATGTCTGTCTGGATGTGGGTTAACGGTGTGTGTGTGTCTGGGTGTGGGTTAACAGTGTGTGTGTGTCTGGGTGTCGGTTAACTGTGTGTGTGTGTCTGGGTGTGGGTTAAATCTGAGTCTGTGTGTGTGTGTCTGGGTGTGGGTTGACACTGTGTGTGTCTCTGGGTGTGGGTTAAATGTGTCTGTGTTTGTGTGTGTGTGTTTCTGGATGTGGGTTAACTCTGTGTGTGTGTGTATGTGTGTGTGTCTGGGTGTGGGTAGACATGGTGTGTGTCTCTGGGTGTGGGTTAACTGTGTGTGTGTGTGTTTCTGGATCTGTGTTAACTGTCTGTGTGTGTGTGTGTGTGTGTGTGTGTGTTGACTGCTTGTGTGTGTGTGGGTGTGGGTTAACTGTGTCTATTTCTATCTGGGTGTGTTTTAAATGTGTGTTTGTGTGTGTGTCGGTTAATTCTGTGTGTGTACGTCTTGGTGTGGGTTAACTGTATATATGTGTGTGTCTGCTGTTGGTTAACTGTTTGTCTATTTGTGTTTGGGTGTGGGTTAAATGTGTGTATGTGTCTGGGTGTGGGTTAACTGTGTGTATGTGTGTTCCTTGGTGTGGGTTAACTGTTTGTATATTTGTCTCTGGGTGGGGGTTAACTGCGCGTTTGTGTCTGCATTTGGGTTAACTGTGTGCTTTTCTGTCTGCGTGTTGCTTAACCATGTATGGTTCTGGGTGTGGGTTAAGTGTGTGTGTGTGTGTGTGTGTCTAGGTGTGGGTTAACTGTGTGTGTGTGTCTGGGTGTGTGTTAACTGTGTGTGTGTGTTTCTGGGTGTGTGTTAACTGTGTGTGTGTCAGGGTGTGGGTTAATTGTGTGTGTGTGTGTCTGGGTGTTGGTTGACAGTGTGTGTCTGGATTTGGGTTAACTGTGCGTCTTTCTGTCTGGGTGTGTGTTAACTGTGTGTGTGTCTGCGTGTGGATCACTGTGTGTGTGTGTGGGTGTGGGTTAACAGTGTGTGTGTGTGTATGGGTATGGGTTAACTGTGTGTGTGTGTCTGGGCGTGGTTTAACTGTGTGTGTGTGTGTATGGGTGTCACTTAACTGTGTGTGTTTGTCTGGGTGTGGGTTAATTGTGTGTGTGCGTGTGTCTCAGGGTGTTGGTTAACTGAGTGTGTGTCTGGGTGTTGGTTGACTGTGTGTGTCTTAAAGTGGGTTAACTAAGTGTGTGTGTCTGGATTTGGCTTAACTGCGTGTTTCTGTCTAGGTGTAGGTTAACTGTGTGTGTGTCTGGGTGTGGGTTAACTGTTTGTGTTTCTGGGTGTGGGTTAAATGTTTGTATGTGTCTGGGTGTGGGTTAACTGTGTTTTTGTGCGTGTCTGGGTATGGGTTAATTGCGTGTATGTGTGTGTCTGGATGTGGGTTAACTCTGTGTATGTGTGTGTCTGGGTGTGGGTTAACTGTGTGTATATGTGTGTCTTGGTGTCTGTTAACGGTGTCTGTGAGTGTGTTTGATTCTGGGTGTGGGTTAACTGTATGTGTGTGTGTCATGGTGTGGGTTAACTGTGTATGTGTCTGGGTGTTGTTTGACTGTGTGTGTCTTGAACTGGGGTAACTGTGTGTGTGTGAGTGTCTGGATTTGGGTTAACCGTGCATGATTCTGTCTGGGTGTGGGTTAACTGTGTGTGTGTGTGCGTGTCTGGCTATGGGTTAATTGTGTGTGTGTGTCTGGATGTGGGTTAAGTGCGTGTGCATCTGGGTGTGGTTTAACTGATTGTGTTTCTGGGTGTGGGTTAACTGAATGTATGTGTTTGGGTGTGGGTTAACTTTGTGTTTGTGCGTGTCTGGTTATGGGTGAACTGTGTTTGTGTGTGTGTCTGAGTGTTAGTTGACTGTGTGTGTCTGGGTGTGGGTTAGCTGTTTGTGCGTGTCTGGGTGTGGGTTAACTGTGTGTGTGTGTCTGGATTTGGGTTACGTTTGCGTGTTTCTGTCTGGGTGTGGGTTATCTGTGTGTGTGTCTGGGTGTGGGTTAACTGTTTGTATGTATCTGGGTGTGGGTTAACTGTGTGTTTGTGTGTGTCTGGGTATGGGTTGACTGTGTTTGTGTTTGGCTGTGTGTTAACTCTGTGTGTGTGTGTGTTTCTTGGTGTGCGTTAACTGTGTGTGTCTGTGTTTCTGGGTGTGGGTTAACTGTTTGTGTGTGTGTGTCAGGCTGTGGGTTAAATGTGTGTGTGTCAGGTTGTGGGTTGACTGTGTGCGTTTGTGACTGAGTGTGGGTTGACTGTGTGAGTGTGTGTGTCTGGGTCTTGGTTGACAATGTGTGTCTTGAAGCGGGTTAACTGTGTGTGTGTGTCTGGGTGTGGGTTAACAGTGTGTGTGTGTGTGTGTGATCCTGGATGTGGGTTTACTCTGTGTTTGTGTGTGTGTGTGTGTCAGGGTGTGGGTTGACAATGTGTGTGTCTCTGGGTGTGGGTTAACTGTGTTTGTGTGTGTGTTTCTGGGTCATGGTTAACTGTGTGTGTGTGTGTGAGTGCATGTGTGTGTGTGTGTGTGTGTCTTTGTGTGTCTTGACTGCATGTGTGTGTCTGGGTGTGGGATAACTGTGTGTGTATGTCTGGATTTGGGTTAACTGTGCGTCTTTCTGTTGATGGATGGGTTAACTGTTTATGTGTCCGGGTGTGGGTTAACTGTGTTTGTGTCTGGGTGTGGGTTAAATGTGTGGTGTGTGTGTGTGTGTCTGGGTGTGGGTTAACTGTGTGTGTGTGTGTCTGGGTGTGGGTTAACAGTGTGTGTGTGTCTGGGTGTGGGTTAACTGTGTGTGTGTGTGTTCTGGGTGTGGGTTAACAATGTGTGTTTGTCTGGGTGTCAGTTAACTGTGTGCGTGTGTCTGGGTGTGGGTTATCTGTGTGTGTGTGTGTGAATGTGTGTTTCTGGGTGTGGGTTAAATGTGTGTGTGTGTGTGTGTGTGAGTGTGTCAGGGTGTGGGTTGACAATGTGTGTGTCTCTGGGTGTGGATTAACTGTGTGTGTGTGTGTGTTTCTGGGTCCTGGTTAACTGTGGGTGTCTGTGAGTGCGTGTGTGTGTGTGTCTTTGTGTGTCTTGACTGCTTGTGTGTGTCTGGGTGTGGGTTAACTGTGTGTGTTTGTGTGTGTGTGTGTGTGTGTGTGGGTTAACTGTGTGTGTGTGAGTCTGGGTGCGGGTTAACAGTGTATGTGTGTCCGGGTGTGGGTTAAATGTGTTTGTGTGTATTTGGGTGTGGTTTAACAGTCTGTGTGTGTGTGGCTCTGGGTGTTGGTTAACTGTGTGTGTGTGTGTGTTTCTGAGTATGGGTTAACTCTGTGTGTGTGTGTGTGTGTGTGTGTGTGTGTGTGTGTGTGTGTGTGTGTGTGTGTGTGTGTGTGTGTGTGTGTGTGTCTCTGGGTGTTGGTTAATGGAGTATGTGTCTGGATGTTGGTTGACTGTGTGTGTCTTAAAATGTGTTAACTAGGTGTGTGTGTCTGGATTTGGGTTAACTGCGTGTTTCTGTCTGGGTGTAGGTTAACTGTGTGTGTGTCTGGGTGTGGGTGAAAAGTGTGTGTGTCTGGCTGTGGGTTAAATGTGTGAGTGTGTGTGTCTGGATGTGGGTTAAACCTGTGTATGTGTGTGTCTGGGTGTGGGTTAACTGTGTGTATATGTGTGTCTGCATGTGGGTTAACTCTGTGTTTGTGTGTTTGTTTCTGGGTGTGGGTTAACTGTGTGTGTGTGTCAGGGTGTGGGTTAACTGTGTGTGTGTCTGGGTGTTGGTTGACTGTGTGTGTCTTGAACTGGGGTAACTGTGTGTGAGTGTCTGGATTTGGATTAACCATGCATGATTCTGTATGGGTGTGGGTTAACTGTGTGTTTGTCTGGGTGTGGTTTAACTGTTTGTGTGTCTGGGTGTGCCTTGACTGTGTGTGTCTGTCTGCATATGGGTTGACTGTGTATGTGTGTGTCTGGGAGTTGTTTCTGTGTGTGTGTGTGTTCCTGTGTGTGTGTTGTCTCTCTGTGTGAATATGGGTGTGGGTAAACTGTGTGTATGTCTGGGTGTGGGTTAAATGTATGTATGTTTGTGTCTGGATGTGGGTTAACTCTGTGTATATGCCTGTCTGGGTGTCGGTTAACTGTGTGTGTGTGTCTGGGTGTGGGTCAACTCTGTGTGTGTGTATGTCTGGGTGTGGGTTGACACGGTGTGTGTCTCTGGCTATGGGTTAACTGTGTGTGTGTGTGTGTCTGGGCGTTGGTTGACTGTGTGTGTCTTGGTGTGGGTTTACTGTTTGTCTATGTCTGGGTTTGGGTTATCTGCATGTGTGTGTCTGGATTTGGGTTAACTGTGTGTGTTTCTGTCTGGGTGTGAGTTAACTGTGTATGTGTCCGGGTGTGGGTTAAAAGTGTGTGTGTCTGGGTGTGGGTTAACTGTGTGTATGTGTCTGGGTGTGGGTTAACAGTGTTTGTGTGTCTGGGTGTGTGTTAACTGTGTGTGTGTGTTTGGGTGTGGGTTAACAGTGTGTGTGTGTGTCTGGGTGTCGGTTAACTGTGTGTGTGTGTGTGTCTGGGTTTGGGTTAACTCTGTGTGTGTGTGTTTGTGTGTCTGGGTGTGGGTTGACACTGTGTGGTTCTCTGGGTGTGGTTTAACTGTGTGTGTGTGTGTGTGTTTCTGGGTCGTGGTTAACTGTATGTGTGTGTGAGTGTGTGTTTGTGTGTGTGTGACTTTGTGTATCTTGACTGTGTGTGTGTGTCTGGGTGTGGGTTAACAGTGTGTGTGGGGGGGGGGGGGAGGCGGTTTACTGTGTGTGTATGTGTGTCTGGGTGTTGGTTAACAGTGTGTGTGTCTGGGTTTGGGTTAACTGTGTGTGTGTGTCTGGGCGTGGTTTAACAATGTTTGTGTGTATCTGTGTTGCTTAACTGTGTGCGTTTGTCTTGGTGTGGGTTAATTGTGTGCGTGCGTGTGCCTCAGGGTGTTGATTAACTGAGTGTGTGTCTGGGTGTAGGTTGACTGTGTGTGTCTTAAAGTTAACTAAGTGTGTGTGTCTGGATTTGGGTTAACTGCATGTTTCTGTCTAGCTGTAGGTTAACTGTGTGTGTGTCTGTGTGTGGGTTAACAGTGTGTGTGTCTGGCTGTGGGTTAAATGTTTGTATGTTTCTGGGTGTGGGTTAATTGTGTGTATGTGTGTGTCTGGATGTGGGTTAACTCTGTGTATGTGTGTGTCTTGGTGTGGGTTAACGGTGTCTGTGAGTGTGTGTGATTCTGGGTGTGGTTTAACTGTGTGTGTGTGTCATGGTGTGGGTTAACTGTGTGTGTGTCTGGGTGTTGGTTGACTGTGTGTGTCTTGAACTGGGGTAACTGTGTGTGTGAGTGTCTGGATTTGGGTTAACCATGCATGATTCTGTCTGGATGTGGGTTAACTATGTGTGTATCTGGGTGTGGTTTAAATGTATGTATGTGTCTGGCTGTGGGTTAACTGTGTGTGTGCGCGTGTCTGGCTATGGGTTAATTGTGTGTGTGTGTCTGGATGTGGGTTAATTGCGTGTGCGTCTGTGTGTGGTTTAACTGATTGTGTTTCTGGGTGTGGGTTAACTGAGTGTATTTGTCTGGGTGTGGGTTAACTTTGTGTTTTGCGTGTCTGGTTATGGGTGAACTGTGTTTGTGTGTGTTTCTGAGTGTTAGTTGTCTGTGTTTGTCTTGGTGTGGGTTAACTGTTTGTCTATGTCTGGGTGCGGGTTAAATGTTTGTATGTGTCTGGATTTGGATTACGTTTGCATGTATCTGTCTGGGTGTGGGTTAACTGTGTGTGTGTCTGGGTATGGGTTGACTGTGTTTGTGTTTGGCTGTGTGTTAACTCTGCGTGTGTGTGTGTGTGTGTGTGTGTTTCTGGGTGAGGGTTAACTGTGTTTATCTGTGTTTCTGGGTGTGGGTTAACCGTTTGTGTGTGTGTGTCAGGCTGTGGGTTAAATGTGTGTGTGTCAGGGTGTGGGTTGACTGTGTGCATTGTGACTGAGTGTGGGTTGACTGTGTGAGTGTGTGTGTCTGGTTCTTAGTTGACAGTGTGTGTCTTGAAGTGGGTTAACTGTGTGTGTGTGTCTGGATTTGGGTTAACTGTGACTGTTTCAGTCTGTGTGTGGGTTAACTGTGGGTGTCTCAGTGCGGCTTAACTGTGTGTGTGTGTCTGGGTGTGGGTTAACTGTGTGTGTGTCTGGGTGTGGTTTAACTGTGTGTGTGTCTGGGTGTGCCTTGACTGTGTGTGTCTGTCTGCATATGTGTTGACTGTATGTGTGCGTCTGCATGTTGGTTCTGTGCGTTTGTGTGTTCCTGTATGTGTGTTGTCTCTCTGTGTGTATATGGGTGTGGGTAAACTGTGTGTATGCCTGGGTGTGGGTTAACTGTATGTATGTTTGTATCTGGATGTGGGTTAACTCTGTGTATATGTCTGTCTGGGTGTGGGTTAACGGGGTGTGTGTGTCTGGGTGTGGTTTAACAGTGTGTGTGTGTCTGGGTGTTGGTTAACTGTGTGTGTGTCTCTGGGTGTGGGTGAAATCTGAGTCTGTGTGTGTGTGTCTGGGTGTGAGTTGACACTGTGTGTGTCTCTGGGTGTGGGTTAAATGTGTGTGTGTTTGTGTGTTTGTGTGTGTGTATGTGTTTCTGGGTGTGGGTTAACTCTCTGTGTGTGTGTATGTGTGTGTGTCTGGGTGTGGGTAGACACGGTTTGTGTCTCTGGGTGTGGGATAACTTTGTGTGTGTGTGTGTTTCTTCATCTGGGTTAACTCTGTGTGTGTGTGTGTGTGTGTGTGTGCCTTTGTGTGTGTTGACTGTTTGTGTGTGTCTGGGTGTGGGTTAACTGTGTGTCTATTTCTATCTGGGTGTGTTTTAACTGTGTGTTTGTGTGTGTTTCGGTTAACTCTGTGTGTGTATGTCTTGTTGTGGGTTAACTGTATGTATGTGTGTGTCTGCTGTTGGTTAACTGTGTGTCTATTTCTGGGTGTGGGTTAAATGTGTGTATGTGTCTGGGTGTGGGTTAACTGTGTGTATGTGTGTTTCTTGGTGTGGGTTAACTGTTTGTATATTTGTCTCTGGGTGGAGGTTAACTGTGCATTTCTGTCTGCATTTGGGTTAACTGTGCGCTTTTCTGTCTGTGTGTTGCTTAACCATGTATGTGTCTGGGTGTGGGTTAAGTGTGTGTGTGTGTGTCTAGGTGTGGGTTAACTGTGTATGTGTTTCTGGGTGTGTGTTAACTGTGTGAGTGTCAGGGTGTGGGTTAATTGTGTGTGTGTATGGGTGTTGGTTACAGTGTGTGTCTGGATTTGGGTTAACTGTGCATCTTTCTGTCTGGGTGTGTGTTAACTGTGTGTGTGTCTGCGTGTGGATCACTGTGTGTGTGTGTGTGGGTGTGGGTTAACAGTGTGTGTGTGTATGGGTATGGGTTAACTGGGTGTGTGTGTGTCTGGGCGTGGTTTAACAGTGTGTGTGTGTATGGGTGTCGCTTAACTGTGTGTGTTTGTCTGGGTGTGGGTTAATTGTGTGTGTGCGTGTGTCTCAGGGTGTTCGTTAACTGAGTGTGTGTCTGGGTGTTGGTTGACTGTGTGTGTCTTAAATTGGGTTAACTAAGTGTGTGTGTCTGGATTTGGGTTAACTGCGTGTTTCTGTCTAGGTGTAGGTTAACTGTGTGTCTGTCTGGGTGTGGGTTAACTGTTTGTGTGTCTGGCTGTGGGTTAAATGTTTGTATGTGTCTGGGTGTGGGATAACTGTGTTTTTGTGCGTGTCTGGGTATGGGCTAATTGTGTGTATGTGTGTGTCTGGATGTGGGTTAACTCTGTGTATGTGTGTGTCTGGGTGTGGGTTAACTGTGTGTATATGTGTGTCTTGGTGTGTGTTAACGGTGTCTGTGAGTGTGTTTGATTCTGGGTGTGCAGTTAACTGTGTGTGTGTGTCATGGTGTGGGTTAACTGTATATGTGTCTGGGTGTTGGTTGACTGTGTGTGTGTTGAACTGGGGTAACTGTGTGTGTGAGTGTCTGGATTTGGGTTAACCGTGCATGATTCTGTCTGGGTGTGGGTTAACTGTGTGTGTATCTGGGTGTGGTTCAAATGTATGAATGTGTCTGGCTGTGGGTTAACTGTGTGTGTGTGCCTGTCTGGCTATGGATTAATTGTGTGTGTGTGTCTGGATGTGCTTTAACTGCATGTGCATCTGTGTGTGGTTTAGCTGATTGTGTTTCTGGGTGTGGGTTAACTGAGTGTATGTGTTTGGGTGTTGATTAACTTTGTGTTTGTGCGTGTCTGGTTATAGGTGAACTGTGTTTGTGTGTGTGTCTGAGTGTTAGTTGACTGTGTGTGTCTTGGTGTGGGTTAACTGTTTGTCTATGTCTGGGTGTGGGTTAACTGTTTGTGTTTGTCTGGGTGTGGGTTAACTGTTGTGTGTGTCTGGATTTGGGTTATGTTTGTGTGTTTCTGTCTGGGTAAGGGTTTTCTGTGTGTGTGTCTGGGTGTGGGTTAACTGTTTGTATGTATCTGGGTGTGGGTTAACTGTGTATTTGTGTGTGTCTGGGTATGGGTTGACTGTGTTTGTGTTTGGCTGTGTGTTAACTTTGTGTGTGTGTGTGCGTGTTTCTGGTGTGTGTTAACTGTGTGTGTCTGTGTTTCTGGGTGTGGGTTAACTGTTTGTGTGTGTGTGTCAGGCTGTGGGTTAAATGTGTGTGTGTCAGGGTGTGGGTTGACTGTGTGCGTTTGTGACTGAGTGTGGGTTGACTGCGTGAGTGTGTGTGTCTGGGTCTTGGTTGACACTGTGTGTCTTGAAGTGGGTTAACTGTGTGTGTGTGTCCGGATTTGGGTTAACTGTGCATGTTTCAGTCTGTGTGTGGGTTAACTGTGGGTGTCTCGGTGTGGCTTAACTGTGTGTGTGTGTCTGGGTGTGGGTTAACTGTGTGTGTGTCTGGATTTAGTTTAACTGTTTGTGTGTCTGGGTGTGCCTTGACTGTGTGTGTCTGTCTGCATATGGGTTGACTGTATGTGTGCGTCTGTGTGTTGGTTCTGTGCATGTGTGTGTTCCTGTATGTGTGTTGTCTCTCTGTGTGTATATGGGTGTGGGTAAACTGTGTGTATGTCTGGGTGTGGGTTAACTGTATGTATGCTTGTGTCTGGATGTGGGTTAACTCTGTGTATATGTCTGTCTGGGTGTGGGTTAACAGTGTGTGTGTGTCTGGGTGTCGATTAACTGTGTGTGTGTGTCTGGGTGAGGGTTAAATTTGTGTCTGTGTGTGTGTGTCTGGGTGTGGGTTGACACTGTGTGTGTCTCTGGGTGTGGGTTAACTGTGTGTGTGTTTGTGTGTGTGTGTGTGTGTTTGTTTCTGGGTGTGGGTTAACTCTGTGTATGTTTGTATGTGTGTGTGTCAGGGTGTGGGTAAAAACGGTGTGTGTCTCTGGGTGTGGGTTAAATGTGTGTGTGTGTGTGTGTTTCTGGATCTGGGTAAACTGTGTGTGTGTGTGTGTGTGTGTGTGTGTGTGTGTTTGTGTGTGTGTGTCCCTTTGTGTGTCTTGACTGCTTGTATGTGTCTGGGTGTGAGTTAACTGTGTGTCTTGTTCTATCTGGGTGTGTTTTAACTGCGTGTTTTTGTGTGTTTCAGTTAACTCTGTGTGCTTATGTCTTGGTGTGAGTTAACTGTATGTATGTGTGTGTCTGCTGTTGGTTAACTGTGTGTCTATTTGTGTTTGGGTGTGGGTTAAATTTGTGTATGTGTCTGGGTGTGGGTTAACTGTGTGTATGTGTGTTTCTTGGTGTGGGTTAACTGTTTGTATATTTGTCTCTGGGTGGGTGTTAACTGTGCGTTTGTGTCTGCATTTGGGTTAACTGTGCGCTTTTCTGTCTGCGTGTTGCTTAACCATGTATGTGTCTGGGTGTGGGTTAAGTGTGTGTGTGTGTGTGTCTAGGTGTGGGTTAACTGTGTGTGTGTGTCTGGGTGTGGGTTAAATGTGTGTGTGTGTTTCTGAGTGTGTGTTAACTGTGTGTGTGTCAGGGTGTGGGTTAATTGTGTGTGTGTCTGGGTGTTCGTTGACTGTGAGTGTCTGGATTTGGGTTAACTGTGCGTCTTTCTGTCTGGGTGTGTGTTAACTGTGTGTGTCTGCATGTGGATCACTGTGTGTGTGTCTGGGTGTGGGTTTTCTGTGTGTATGTGTCTCGGTGTGTGTTAACTGTGTGTTTGTGCATGTCTGGGTATGGGTTAACTGTGTGTGTGTGTCTGGGCGTTGGTTGACTGTGTGTGTCTTGGTGTGGGTTTGCTGTTTGTCTATGTCTGAGTGTGAGTTAACTGTGTGTGTGTGTGTGTGTGTGTGTGTGTTTCTGGGTGTGTGTGAACTGTTTGTGTGTGTGTGTTTGTCAGGGTGTGGGTTAACTGTGTGTGTGTCAGGGTGTGGGTTGATTGGGTATGTTTGTGTCTGAGTGTGGGTTGATTGTGTGAGTGTGTGTGTGTCTGGGTCTTGGTTGACAGTGTGTGTCTTGAACTGGGTTAAATGTGTGTGTGTGTCTGGATTTGGGTTAACTGTGCGTTTTTCTGTCTTGATGTCGGTTAACTGTGGGTGTCTGGGTGTGGCTTAACTGTGTGTGTGCGTGTCTGGGTGTGTGTTAACTGTGCCTGTGTGTGTCTGGGTGTGGGTTAACTGTTTGTGAGTCTGGATGTGCCTTGTCTGTGTGTGTCTGTCTACATATGGGTTGACTGTGTATGTGTGAGTCTGGGTGTTGGTTCTGTGTGTGTGTGTGTCCCTGTGTGTGTGTTGTCTATCTGTGTGTATATGGGTGTGGGTAAACTGTGTGTATGTCTGGGTGTGGGTTAACTGTATGTATATTTTTGTCTGGATGTGGGTTAACTCTTGTATATGACTGTCTGGGTGTGGGTTAACAGTGTGTGTGTGTCTGGGTGTCGGTTAACTGTCTGCGTGTGTCTGGGTGTGTGTTAACTCTGTGTGTGTGTGTGTGTGTGTGTGTCTGGGTCTGTGTTGCCATGGTGTGTGTCTCTGGGTGTGGGTTAACTGTGTGTGTGTGTGTGTGTGTGTGTGTGTGTGTTTGTGTGTGTGTGTGTGTGTGTGTGTGTGTGTGTGTGTGTCTTTGTGTGTCTTGACTGCATGTGTATGTCTGGGAGTGGGTTAACTGTGTGTGTGTGGGTATGTCCGTTAACTCTGTGTTTTTGTCTCTTGCTGTGGGTTAACTGTATGTATGTGTGTGTCTGCTGTGGGTTAACTGTGTGTCTATTTCTGGCTGGATGTGGACTAAATGTGTGTATGTGTCTGGGTGTGAGTTTACTGTGTGTATGTGTGTGTCTTGGTGTGGGTTAACTATGTGCATATTTGTCTCTGGCTGTGGGTTAACTGTGCGTGTGTGTCTGCATTTGGGTTAACTGTGCGTTATTCTGTCTGGGTGTTGCTTAACTGTGTATGTGTCTGGGTGTTCGTTAAGTGTGTGTGTTTGTCTAGGTGTGGGTTAACTGTGTGTGTGTGTGTCTGGGTGTGGGTTAACTGTGTGTATGTCAGGGTGTGGGTTAATTATGTGTGTGTCTGGGTGTTGGTTGACTGTGTGTGTCTGGATTTGGGTTAACTGTGCGTGTTTCTGTCTGGGTATGGGATAACTGTGTGTGAGTCCGGGTGTGGGTTAACTAGTTTGTGTGTCTGGGTGTGGGTTAAATGTGTGAATGTGTCTGGGTGTGGGACAACTGTGTTTGTGTGTATCTGGGTTTGGCTTAACAGTGTTTGTGTGTCTGGGTGTGGGTTAACTGTTTGTGTGTGTGTCTGGGTGTGGATTAACAGTGTGTGTGTGTCTGGGTGTCGGTTAACTTTGTGTGTGTCGCTGGGTCTGAGTCATCTGTGTGTGTGTGTGTGTGTGTGTTTCTTGGTCGTGGTTAACTATGTGTGTGTGCATTTGCGTGTGTGTGTGTCTTTGTGTGTCTTGACTGCGTGTGTGTGTCTGGGTGTGGGTTAACTGTGTGTGTGTGTGTGTGTCTGCTGTGGGTTAACTGTGTGTCTATTTCTGTCTGGTTGTTGTTTAACTGTGTGTGTGTGTGTGTGTCAGTTTTCTGTGTGTGTGTATGTCTGCTGTGGGTTAACTGTGTTTACGTGTGTGTCTGCTGCGGGTTAACAGTGTGTCTATTTCTGTCTGGGTGGGGGTTAACTGTGTGTCTGTCTGGATCTGGGTTAACTGTACGTGTTTCTGTCTCGGTGTGGGTTAACTGTGTGAGTGTCAGGGTGTGGGTTAATTGTGTGTGTGTCTGGGTGTTGGTTGACTGTGTGTGTCTGGATTTGGGTTAACTGTGCGTCTTTCTATCTGGGTGTGTGTTAACTGTGTGTGTGTCTGCGTGTGGATCACTGTGTGTGTGTCTGGGTGTGGGTTATCTGTGTGTATGTGTCTCAGTGTGTGTTAACTGTGTGTTTGTGCGTATCTGGGTATGGGTTAACTGTGTGTGTGTTTGTGTCTGGGCGTTGGTTGACTGTGTGTGTCTTGGTGTGGGTTTGCTGTTTGTTTATGTCTGGGTGTGAGTTAACTGTGTGTGTGTGTGTTTCTGGGTGTGGGTGAACTGTTTGTGTGTGTGTGTTTGTCAGGGTGTGGGTTAACTGTGTGTGTGTCAGGGTGTGGGTTGACTGGGTGTGTTTGTGTCTGAGTTTGGGTTGACTGTGTGAGTGTGTGTGTGTCTGGGTCTTGGTTGACAGTGTATATCTTGAATTGGGTTAACTGAGTGTGTGTGTCTGGATTTGGGTTAACTGTGCGTGTTTCTGTCTGTGTGTCAGTTAACTGTGGGTGTCTGGGTGTGGCTTAACTGTGTGTGTTTGTCTGGGAGTGTGTTAACTGTGCCTGTGTGTGTCTGGGTGTGGGTTAACTGTTTGTGTGTCTGGGTGTGCCTTGACTGTGTGTCTCTGTCTGCAAATGGGTTGACTGTGTATGTGTGCGTCTGGGTGTTGGTTCTGTGTGTGTGTGTGTTCCTGTGTGTGTGTTGTCTATCTGTGTGTTAATGGGTGTGGGGAAACTGTGTGTATGTCTGGGTGTGGGTTAACTGTATGTATATTTTTGTCTGGATGTGGGTTAACTCTGTGTATATGTCTGTCTGGGTGTGGGTTAATGGTGTGCGTGTGTCCGGGTGTGGGTTAACAGTGTGTGTGTCTGCGTGTCGGTTAATTGTGTGCGTGTGTCTGGGTGTGGGTTAACTCTGTGTGTGTGTGTGTGTGTGTGTGTGTGTGTGTCTGGGTGTGTGTTGACATGGTGTGTGTCTCTGGGTGTGGGTTAACTCTGTGTGTGTGTGTTTCTGGGTCTGTGTTAACTGTGTGTGTGTGTGTGTGTGTGTGTCTTTGTGTGTCTTGACTGCGTGTGTATGTCTGGGTGTGGGTTAACTGTGTGTGTGTGTGTGTGTGTCCGTTAACTCTTTGTTTTTGTGTCTTGGTGTGAGTTAATTGAATGTATGTGTTTGTCTGCTGTGGGTTAACTATGTGTCTATTTCTGGCTGGATGTGGACTAAATGTGTGTATGTGTCTGGGTGTGAGTTTACTGTGTGTATGTGTGTGTCTTGGTGTGGGTTAACTGTGTGTATATTTGTCTCTGGCTGTGGGTTAACTGTGCGTGTGTGTCTGCATTTGGGTTAACTGTTCGTTTTTCTGTCTGGGTGTTGTTTAACTGTGTATGTGTGTGGGTGTGGATTAAGTGTGTGTGTGTGTCTAGGTGTGGGTTAACTGTGTGTGTGTGTCTGGGAATGGGTTAACTGTGTGTATGTCAGGGTGTGGGTTAATTGTGTGTTTGTCTGGGTGTTGATTGACTGTGTGTGTCTGGATTTGGGTTAACTGTGCGTGTTTCTGTCTGGGTGTGGTTTAACTGTGTGTGAGTCCGGGTGTGGGTTAACTAGTTTGTGTGTCTGGGTGTGGGTTAAATGTGTGAATGTGTCTGGGTGTGGGACAACTGTGTTTGTGTGTATCTGGGTTTGGCTTAACAGTGTTTGTGTGTCTGGGTGTGGGTTATCTGTTTGTGTGTGTGTCTGGGTATGGGTTAACAGTGTGTGTGTGTCTGGGTGTCGGTTAACTTTGTGTGTGTCGCTGGGTCTGGGTCATCTGTGTGTGTGTGTTTCTTGGTCGTGGTTAACTATGTATGTGTGCATTTGCGTGTGTGTGTGTCTTTGTGTGTCTTGACTGCGTGTGTGTGTCTGGGTGTGGGTTAACTGTGTGTGTGTGTGTGTCTGCTGTGGGTTAACTGTGTGTCTATTTCTCTCTGGTTGTTGTTTAACTGTTTGTGTGTGTGTCAGTTTTCTGTGTGTGTGTGTGTCTGCTGTGGGTTAACTGTGTTTACGTGTGTGTCTGCTGCGGGTTAACAGTGTGTCTATTTCTGTCTGGGTGGGGGTTAACTGTGTGTCTGTCTGGATCTGGGTTAACTGTACGTGTTTCTGTCTCGGTGTGGGTTAACTGTGTGAGTGTCAGGGTGTGGGTTAATTGTGTGTGTGTCTGGGTGTTGGTTGACTGTGTGTGTCTGGATTTGGGTTAACTGTGCGTCTTTCTATCTGGGTGTGTGTTAACTGTGTGTGTGTCTGCGTGTGGATCACTGTGTGTGTGTCTGGGTGTGGGTTATCTGTGTGTATGTGTCTCAGTGTGTGTTAACTGTGTGTTTGTGCGTATCTGGGTATGGGTTAACTGTGTGTGTGTGTGTGTGTCTGGGCGTTGGTTGACTGTGTGTGTCTTGGTGTGGGTTTGCTGTTTGTTTATGTCTGGGTGTGAGTTAACTGTGTGTGTGTGTGTGTTTCTGGGTGTGGGTGAACTGTTTGTGTGTGTGTGTTTGTCAGGGTGTGGGTTAACTGTGTGTGTGTCAGGGTGTGGGTTGATTGGGTATGTTTGTGTCTGAGTGTGGGTTGATTGTGTGAGTGTGTGTGTGTCTGGGTCTTGGTTGACAGTGTGTGTCTTGAACTGGGTTAAATGTGTGTGTGTGTCTGGATTTGGGTTAACTGTGCGTTTTTCTGTCTTGATGTCGGTTAACTGTGGGTGTCTGGGTGTGGCTTAACTGTGTGTGTGCGTGTCTGGGTGTGTGTTAACTGTGCCTGTGTGTGTCTGGGTGTGGGTTAACTGTTTGTGAGTCTGGATGTGCCTTGTCTGTGTGTGTCTGTCTACATATGGGTTGACTGTGTATGTGTGAGTCTGGGTGTTGGTTCTGTGTGTGTGTGTGTCCCTGTGTGTGTGTTGTCTATCTGTGTGTATATGGGTGTGGGTAAACTGTGTGTATGTCTGGGTGTGGGTTAACTGTATGTATATTTTTGTCTGGATGTGGGTTAACTCTTGTATATGACTGTCTGGGTGTGGGTTAACAGTGTGTGTGTGTCTGGGTGTCGGTTAACTGTCTGCGTGTGTCTGGGTGTGTGTTATCTCTGTGTGTGTGTGTGTGTGTGTGTCTGGGTCTGTGTTGCCATTGTGTGTGTCTCTGGGTGTGGGTTAACTGTGTGTGTGTGTGTGTGTGTGTGTGTGTGTGTGTGTGTTTGTGTGTGTGTGTGTGTGTGTGTGTGTGTGTGTGTGTGTCTTTGTGTGTCTTGACTGCATGTGTATGTCTGGGAGTGGGTTAACTGTGTGTGTGTGGGTATGTCCGTTAACTCTGTGTTTTTGTCTCTTGCTGTGGGTTAACTGTATGTATGTGTGTGTCTGCTGTGGGTTAACTGTGTGTCTATTTCTGGCTGGATGTGGACTAAATGTGTGTATGTGTCTGGGTGTGAGTTTACTGTGTGTATGTGTGTGTCTTGGTGTGGGTTAACTATGTGTATATTTGTCTCTGGCTGTGGGTTAACTGTGCGTGTGTGTCTGCATTTGGGTTAACTGTGCGTTATTCTGTCTGGGTGTTGCTTAACTGTGTATGTGTCTGGGTGTTCGTTAAGTGTGTGTGTGTGTCTAGGTGTGGGTTAACTGTGTGTGTGTGTGTCTGGGTGTGGGTTAACTGTGTGTATGTCAGGGTGTGGGTTAATTATGTGTGTGTCTGGGTGTTGGTTGACTGTGTGTGTCTGGATTTGGGTTAACTGTGCGTGTTTCTGTCTGGGTATGGGATAACTGTGTGTGAGTCCGGGTGTGGGTTAACTGTGTGTGTGTCTGGGTGTGGGTTAAATGTGTGAATGTGTCTGGGTGTGGGACAACTGTGTTTGTGTGTATCTGGGTTTGGCTTAACAGTGTTTGTGTGTCTGGGTGTGGGTTAACTGTTTGTGTGTGTGTCTGGGTGTGGATTAACAGTGTGTGTGTGTCTGGGTGTCGGTTAACTTTGTGTGTGTCGCTGGGTCTGAGTCATCTGTGTGTGTGTGTGTGTGTGTGTTTCTTGGTCGTGGTTAACTATGTGTGTGTGCATTTGCGTGTGTGTGTGTCTTTGTGTGTCTTGACTGCGTGTGTGTGTCTGGGTGTGGGTTAACTGTGTGTGTGTGTGTGTGTGTCTGCTGTGGGTTAACTGTGTGTCTATTTCTGTCTGGTTGTTGTTTAACTGTGTGTGTGTGTGTGTGTCAGTTTTCTGTGTGTGTGTATGTCTGCTGTGGGTTAACTGTGTTTACGTGTGTGTCTGCTGCGGGTTAACAGTGTGTCTATTTCTGTCTGGGTGGGGGTTAACTGTGTGTCTGTCTGGATCTGGGTTAACTGTACGTGTTTCTGTCTCGGTGTGGGTTAACTGTGTGAGTGTCAGGGTGTGGGTTAATTGTGTGTGTGTCTGGGTGTTGGTTGACTGTGTGTGTCTGGATTTGGGTTAACTGTGCGTCTTTCTATCTGGGTGTGTGTTAACTGTGTGTGTGTCTGCGTGTGGATCACTGTGTGTGTGTCTGGGTGTGGGTTATCTGTGTGTATGTGTCTCAGTGTGTGTTAACTGTGTGTTTGTGCGTATCTGGGTATGGGTTAACTGTGTGTGTGTTTGTGTCTGGGCGTTGGTTGACTGTGTGTGTCTTGGTGTGGGTTTGCTGTTTGTTTATGTCTGGGTGTGAGTTAACTGTGTGTGTGTGTGTTTCTGGGTGTGGGTGAACTGTTTGTGTGTGTGTGTTTGTCAGGGTGTGGGTTAACTGTGTGTGTGTCAGGGTGTGGGTTGACTGGGTGTGTTTGTGTCTGAGTTTGGGTTGACTGTGTGAGTGTGTGTGTGTCTGGGTCTTGGTTGACAGTGTATATCTTGAATTGGGTTAACTGAGTGTGTGTGTCTGGATTTGGGTTAACTGTGCGTGTTTCTGTCTGTGTGTCAGTTAACTGTGGGTGTCTGGGTGTGGCTTAACTGTGTGTGTTTGTCTGGGAGTGTGTTAACTGTGCCTGTGTGTGTCTGGGTGTGGGTTAACTGTTTGTGTGTCTGGGTGTGCCTTGACTGTGTGTCTCTGTCTGCAAATGGGTTGACTGTGTATGTGTGCGTCTGGGTGTTGGTTCTGTGTGTGTGTGTGTTCCTGTGTGTGTGTTGTCTATCTGTGTGTTAATGGGTGTGGGGAAACTGTGTGTATGTCTGGGTGTGGGTTAACTGTATGTATATTTTTGTCTGGATGTGGGTTAACTCTGTGTATATGTCTGTCTGGGTGTGGGTTAATGGTGTGCGTGTGTCCGGGTGTGGGTTAACAGTGTGTGTGTCTGCGTGTCGGTTAATTGTGTGCGTGTGTCTGGGTGTGGGTTAACTCTGTGTGTGTGTGTGTGTGTGTGTGTGTGTGTGTCTGGGTGTGTGTTGACATGGTGTGTGTCTCTGGGTGTGGGTTAACTCTGTGTGTGTGTGTTTCTGGGTCTGTGTTAACTGTGTGTGTGTGTGTGTGTGTGTGTCTTTGTGTGTCTTGACTGCGTGTGTATGTCTGGGTGTGGGTTAACTGTGTGTGTGTGTGTGTGTGTCCGTTAACTCTTTGTTTTTGTGTCTTGGTGTGAGTTAATTGAATGTATGTGTTTGTCTGCTGTGGGTTAACTATGTGTCTATTTCTGGCTGGATGTGGACTAAATGTGTGTATGTGTCTGGGTGTGAGTTTACTGTGTGTATGTGTGTGTCTTGGTGTGGGTTAACTGTGTGTATATTTGTCTCTGGCTGTGGGTTAACTGTGCGTGTGTGTCTGCATTTGGGTTAACTGTTCGTTTTTCTGTCTGGGTGTTGTTTAACTGTGTATGTGTGTGGGTGTGGATTAAGTGTGTGTGTGTGTCTAGGTGTGGGTTAACTGTGTGTGTGTGTCTGGGAATGGGTTAACTGTGTGTATGTCAGGGTGTGGGTTAATTGTGTGTTTGTCTGGGTGTTGATTGACTGTGTGTGTCTGGATTTGGGTTAACTGTGCGTGTTTCTGTCTGGGTGTGGTTTAACTGTGTGTGAGTCCGGGTGTGGGTTAACTAGTTTGTGTGTCTGGGTGTGGGTTAAATGTGTGAATGTGTCTGGGTGTGGGACAACTGTGTTTGTGTGTATCTGGGTTTGGCTTAACAGTGTTTGTGTGTCTGGGTGTGGGTTATCTGTTTGTGTGTGTGTCTGGGTATGGGTTAACAGTGTGTGTGTGTCTGGGTGTCGGTTAACTTTGTGTGTGTCGCTGGGTCTGGGTCATCTGTGTGTGTGTGTTTCTTGGTCGTGGTTAACTATGTATGTGTGCATTTGCGTGTGTGTGTGTCTTTGTGTGTCTTGACTGCGTGTGTGTGTCTGGGTGTGGGTTAACTGTGTGTGTGTGTGTGTCTGCTGTGGGTTAACTGTGTGTCTATTTCTCTCTGGTTGTTGTTTAACTGTTTGTGTGTGTGTCAGTTTTCTGTGTGTGTGTGTGTCTGCTGTGGGTTAACTGTGTTTACGTGTGTGTCTGCTGCGGGTTAACAGTGTGTCTATTTCTGTCTGGGTGGGGGTTAACTGTGTGTCTGTCTGGATCTGGGTTAACTGTACGTGTTTCTGTCTCGGTGTGGGTTAACTGTGTGAGTGTCAGGGTGTGGGTTAATTGTGTGTGTGTCTGGGTGTTGGTTGACTGTGTGTGTCTGGATTTGGGTTAACTGTGCGTCTTTCTATCTGGGTGTGTGTTAACTGTGTGTGTGTCTGCGTGTGGATCACTGTGTGTGTGTCTGGGTGTGGGTTATCTGTGTGTATGTGTCTCAGTGTGTGTTAACTGTGTGTTTGTGCGTATCTGGGTATGGGTTAACTGTGTGTGTGTGTGTGTGTCTGGGCGTTGGTTGACTGTGTGTGTCTTGGTGTGGGTTTGCTGTTTGTTTATGTCTGGGTGTGAGTTAACTGTGTGTGTGTGTGTGTTTCTGGGTGTGGGTGAACTGTTTGTGTGTGTGTGTTTGTCAGGGTGTGGGTTAACTGTGTGTGTGTCAGGGTGTGGGTTGATTGGGTATGTTTGTGTCTGAGTGTGGGTTGATTGTGTGAGTGTGTGTGTGTCTGGGTCTTGGTTGACAGTGTGTGTCTTGAACTGGGTTAAATGTGTGTGTGTGTCTGGATTTGGGTTAACTGTGCGTTTTTCTGTCTTGATGTCGGTTAACTGTGGGTGTCTGGGTGTGGCTTAACTGTGTGTGTGCGTGTCTGGGTGTGTGTTAACTGTGCCTGTGTGTGTCTGGGTGTGGGTTAACTGTTTGTGAGTCTGGATGTGCCTTGTCTGTGTGTGTCTGTCTACATATGGGTTGACTGTGTATGTGTGAGTCTGGGTGTTGGTTCTGTGTGTGTGTGTGTCCCTGTGTGTGTGTTGTCTATCTGTGTGTATATGGGTGTGGGTAAACTGTGTGTATGTCTGGGTGTGGGTTAACTGTATGTATATTTTTGTCTGGATGTGGGTTAACTCTTGTATATGACTGTCTGGGTGTGGGTTAACAGTGTGTGTGTGTCTGGGTGTCGGTTAACTGTCTGCGTGTGTCTGGGTGTGTGTTAACTCTGTGTGTGTGTGTGTGTGTGTGTCTGGGTCTGTGTTGCCATGGTGTGTGTCTCTGGGTGTGGGTTAACTGTGTGTGTGTGTGTGTGTGTGTGTGTGTGTGTGTGTGTTTGTGTGTGTGTGTGTGTGTGTGTGTGTGTGTGTGTGTCTTTGTGTGTCTTGACTGCATGTGTATGTCTGGGAGTGGGTTAACTGTGTGTGTGTGGGTATGTCCGTTAACTCTGTGTTTTTGTCTCTTGCTGTGGGTTAACTGTATGTATGTGTGTGTCTGCTGTGGGTTAACTGTGTGTCTATTTCTGGCTGGATGTGGACTAAATGTGTGTATGTGTCTGGGTGTGAGTTTACTGTGTGTATGTGTGTGTCTTGGTGTGGGTTAACTATGTGTATATTTGTCTCTGGCTGTGGGTTAACTGTGCGTGTGTGTCTGCATTTGGGTTAACTGTGCGTTATTCTGTCTGGGTGTTGCTTAACTGTGTATGTGTCTGGGTGTTCGTTAAGTGTGTGTGTGTGTCTAGGTGTGGGTTAACTGTGTGTGTGTGTGTCTGGGTGTGGGTTAACTGTGTGTATGTCAGGGTGTGGGTTAATTATGTGTGTGTCTGGGTGTTGGTTGACTGTGTGTGTCTGGATTTGGGTTAACTGTGCGTGTTTCTGTCTGGGTATGGGATAACTGTGTGTGAGTCCGGGTGTGGGTTAACTGTGTGTGTGTCTGGGTGTGGGTTAAATGTGTGAATGTGTCTGGGTGTGGGACAACTGTGTTTGTGTGTATCTGGGTTTGGCTTAACAGTGTTTGTGTGTCTGGGTGTGGGTTAACTGTTTGTGTGTGTGTCTGGGTGTGGATTAACAGTGTGTGTGTGTCTGGGTGTCGGTTAACTTTGTGTGTGTCGCTGGGTCTGAGTCATCTGTGTGTGTGTGTGTGTGTGTGTTTCTTGGTCGTGGTTAACTATGTGTGTGTGCATTTGCGTGTGTGTGTGTCTTTGTGTGTCTTGACTGCGTGTGTGTGTCTGGGTGTGGGTTAACTGTGTGTGTGTGTGTGTGTCTGCTGTGGGTTAACTGTGTGTCTATTTCTGTCTGGTTGTTGTTTAACTGTGTGTGTGTGTGTGTGTCAGTTTTCTGTGTGTGTGTATGTCTGCTGTGGGTTAACTGTGTTTACGTGTGTGTCTGCTGCGGGTTAACAGTGTGTCTATTTCTGTCTGGGTGGGGGTTAACTGTGTGTCTGTCTGGATCTGGGTTAACTGTACGTGTTTCTGTCTCGGTGTGGGTTAACTGTGTGAGTGTCAGGGTGTGGGTTAATTGTGTGTGTGTCTGGGTGTTGGTTGACTGTGTGTGTCTGGATTTGGGTTAACTGTGCGTCTTTCTATCTGGGTGTGTGTTAACTGTGTGTGTGTCTGCGTGTGGATCACTGTGTGTGTGTCTGGGTGTGGGTTATCTGTGTGTATGTGTCTCAGTGTGTGTTAACTGTGTGTTTGTGCGTATCTGGGTATGGGTTAACTGTGTGTGTGTTTGTGTCTGGGCGTTGGTTGACTGTGTGTGTCTTGGTGTGGGTTTGCTGTTTGTTTATGTCTGGGTGTGAGTTAACTGTGTGTGTGTGTGTTTCTGGGTGTGGGTGAACTGTTTGTGTGTGTGTGTTTGTCAGGGTGTGGGTTAACTGTGTGTGTGTCAGGGTGTGGGTTGACTGGGTGTGTTTGTGTCTGAGTTTGGGTTGACTGTGTGAGTGTGTGTGTGTCTGGGTCTTGGTTGACAGTGTATATCTTGAATTGGGTTAACTGAGTGTGTGTGTCTGGATTTGGGTTAACTGTGCGTGTTTCTGTCTGTGTGTCAGTTAACTGTGGGTGTCTGGGTGTGGCTTAACTGTGTGTGTTTGTCTGGGAGTGTGTTAACTGTGCCTGTGTGTGTCTGGGTGTGGGTTAACTGTTTGTGTGTCTGGGTGTGCCTTGACTGTGTGTCTCTGTCTGCAAATGGGTTGACTGTGTATGTGTGCGTCTGGGTGTTGGTTCTGTGTGTGTGTGTGTTCCTGTGTGTGTGTTGTCTATCTGTGTGTTAATGGGTGTGGGGAAACTGTGTGTATGTCTGGGTGTGGGTTAACTGTATGTATATTTTTGTCTGGATGTGGGTTAACTCTGTGTATATGTCTGTCTGGGTGTGGGTTAATGGTGTGCGTGTGTCCGGGTGTGGGTTAACAGTGTGTGTGTCTGCGTGTCGGTTAATTGTGTGCGTGTGTCTGGGTGTGGGTTAACTCTGTGTGTGTGTGTGTGTGTGTGTGTGTGTGTCTGGGTGTGTGTTGACATGGTGTGTGTCTCTGGGTGTGGGTTAACTCTGTGTGTGTGTGTTTCTGGGTCTGTGTTAACTGTGTGTGTGTGTGTGTGTGTGTGTCTTTGTGTGTCTTGACTGCGTGTGTATGTCTGGGTGTGGGTTAACTGTGTGTGTGTGTGTGTGTGTCCGTTAACTCTTTGTTTTTGTGTCTTGGTGTGAGTTAATTGAATGTATGTGTTTGTCTGCTGTGGGTTAACTATGTGTCTATTTCTGGCTGGATGTGGACTAAATGTGTGTATGTGTCTGGGTGTGAGTTTACTGTGTGTATGTGTGTGTCTTGGTGTGGGTTAACTGTGTGTATATTTGTCTCTGGCTGTGGGTTAACTGTGCGTGTGTGTCTGCATTTGGGTTAACTGTTCGTTTTTCTGTCTGGGTGTTGTTTAACTGTGTATGTGTGTGGGTGTGGATTAAGTGTGTGTGTGTGTCTAGGTGTGGGTTAACTGTGTGTGTGTGTCTGGGAATGGGTTAACTGTGTGTATGTCAGGGTGTGGGTTAATTGTGTGTTTGTCTGGGTGTTGGTTGACTGTGTGTGTCTGGATTTGGGTTAACTGTGCGTGTTTCTGTCTGGGTGTGGTTTAACTGTGTGTGAGTCCGGGTGTGGGTTAACTAGTTTGTGTGTCTGGGTGTGGGTTAAATGTGTGAATGTGTCTGGGTGTGGGACAACTGTGTTTGTGTGTATCTGGGTTTGGCTTAACAGTGTTTGTGTGTCTGGGTGTGGGTTATCTGTTTGTGTGTGTGTCTGGGTATGGGTTAACAGTGTGTGTGTGTCTGGGTGTCGGTTAACTTTGTGTGTGTCGCTGGGTCTGGGTCATCTGTGTGTGTGTGTTTCTTGGTCGTGGTTAACTATGTATGTGTGCATTTGCGTGTGTGTGTGTCTTTGTGTGTCTTGACTGCGTGTGTGTGTCTGGGTGTGGGTTAACTGTGTGTGTGTGTGTGTCTGCTGTGGGTTAACTGTGTGTCTATTTCTGTCTGGTTGTTGTTTAACTGTTTGTGTGTGTGTCAGTTTTCTGTGTGTGTGTGTGTCTGCTGTGGGTTAACTGTGTTTACGTGTGTGTCTGCTGCGGGTTAACAGTGTGTCTATTTCTGTCTGGGTGGGGGTTAACTGTGTGTCTGTCTGGATCTGGGTTAACTGTACGTGTTTCTGTCTCGGTGTGGGTTAACTGTGTGAGTGTCAGGGTGTGGGTTAATTGTGTGTGTGTCTGGGTGTTGGTTGACTGTGTGTGTCTGGATTTGGGTTAACTGTGCGTCTTTCTATCTGGGTGTGTGTTAACTGTGTGTGTGTCTGCGTGTGGATCACTGTGTGTGTGTCTGGGTGTGGGTTATCTGTGTGTATGTGTCTCAGTGTGTGTTAACTGTGTGTTTGTGCGTATCTGGGTATGGGTTAACTGTGTGTGTGTGTGTGTGTCTGGGCGTTGGTTGACTGTGTGTGTCTTGGTGTGGGTTTGCTGTTTGTTTATGTCTGGGTGTGAGTTAACTGTGTGTGTGTGTGTGTGTTTCTGGGTGTGGGTGAACTGTTTGTGTGTGTGTGTTTGTCAGGGTGTGGGTTAACTGTGTGTGTGTCAGGGTGTGGGTTGACTGGGTGTGTTTGTGTCTGAGTCTGGGTTGACTGTGTGAGTGTGTGTGTCTGACAGTGTGTATCTTGAACTGGGTTAACTGAGTGTGTGTGTCTGGATTTGGGTTAACTGTGTGTGTTTGTCTGGGAGTGTGTTAACTGTGCCTGTGTGTGTCTGGGTGTGGGTTAACTGTTTGTGTGTCTGGGTGTGCCTTGACTGTGTGTCTCTGTCTGCAAATGGGTTGACTGTGTATGTGTGCGTCTGGGTGTTGGTTCTGAGTGTGTGTGTGTTCCTGTGTGTGTGTTGTCTATCTGTGTGTTAATGGGTGTGGGGAAACTGTGTGTATGTCTGGGTGTGGGTTAACTGTATGTATATTTTTGTCTGGATGTGGGTTAACTCTGTGTATATGTCTGTCTGGGTGTGGGTTAATGGTGTGCGTGTGTCTGGGTGTGGGTTAACAGTGTGTGTGTCTGCGTGTCGGTTAATTGTGTGCGTGTGTCTGGGTGTGGGTTAACTCTGTGTGTGTGTGTGTGTGTGTGTGTGTGTGTGTCTGGGTGTGTGTTGACATGGTGTGTGTCTCTGGGTGTGGGTTAACTCTGTGTGTGTGTGTTTCTGGGTCTGTGTTAACTGCGTGTGTGTGTGTGTGTGTGTGTGTCTTTGTGTGTCTTGACTGCGTGTGTATGTCTGGGTGTGGGTTAACTGTGTGTGTGTGTGTGTGTGTGTCCGTTAACTCTTTGTTTTTGTGTCTTGGTGTGAGTTAATTGAATGTATGTGTTTGTCTGCTGTGGGTTAACTGTGTGTCTATTTCTGGCTGGATGTGGACTAAATGTGTGTGTGTGTCTGGGTGTGAGTTTACTGTGTGTATGTGTGTGTCTTGGTGTGGGTTAACTGTGTGTATATTTGTCTCTGGCTGTGGGTTTACTGTGTGTGTGTGTCTGCATTTGGGTTAACTGTTCGTTTTTCTGTCTGGGTGTTGTTTAACTGTGTATGTGTGTGGGTGTGGATTAAGTGTGTGTGTGTGTCTAGGTGTGGGTTAACTGTGTGTGTGTGTGTCTGGGAATGGGTTAACTGTGTGTATGTCAGGGTGTGGGTTAATTGTGTGTTTGTCTGGGTGTTGATTGACTGTGTGTGTCTGGATTTGGGTTAACTGTGCGTGTTTCTGTCTGGGTGTGGTTTAACTGTGTGTGAGTCCGGGTGTGGGTTAACTAGTTTGTGTGTCTGGGTGTGGGTTAAATGTGTGTATGTTTCTGCTTGTGGGATAACTGTGTGTGTGTGTATCTGGGTTTGGCTTAACAGTGTTTGTGTGTCTGGGTGTGGTTTAACTGTTTGTGTGTGTGTCTGGGTGTGGGTTAACTCTGTGTGTGTCGCTGGGTCTGGGTCATCTGTGTCTGTGTGTGTGTTTCTTGGTCGTGGTTAACTGTGTGTGTGTGCATTTGCGTGTGTGTGTGTCTTTGTGTGTCTTGACAGCGTGTGTGTGTCTGGGTGTGGGTTAATTGTGTGTGTGTGTGTGTCTGCTGTGGGTTAACTGCGTGTCTATTTCTGTCTGGTTGTTGTTTAAATGTGTGTGTGTGTGTGTGTGTGTGTGTCAGTTTTCTGTGTGTATGTGTGTCTGCTGAGGGTTAACTGTGTTTATGTGTGTGTCTGCTGTGGGTTAACAGTGTGTCTATTTCTGTCTGGGTGGGGTTTAACTGTGTGTCTGTCTGGGTCTGAGTTAACTGTGCGTGTTTCTGTCTCGGTGTGGGTTAACTGTGTGTGTGTCTGGTTGTGGGTTCACTGTGAGTGTGTCTGGGTGTGCGTTACCTATGTGTGTGTATATGTCTGGAGTGTGGGATAACTGTTTGTGTGTGTGTGTTTCTGGGTGTGGGTTAACTGTGTGTGTGTTGGTGTCTAAGGGTGTGGGTTAACTGTATGAGTGTCTGGGTGTGGGTTAAATGAGTGTATATGTTTGGGTGTGGGTTAACTGTGTGTATGTGCTTGTCTGGGTGTGGGTTAACTGTGTGTATATGTGTGTCTGGGTGTGGGTTAACTGTGTGTGTGTGTGTGTGTGTCAGGGTGTGGGTTAACTGTGTGTGTGCCTGGGTGTTGGTTGACTGTGTGTGTCTTGAACTGGGTTAACTGTGTGTGTGTGTCTGTGTGTGGTTTAACTGTGCATGTGTCTGGGTGTGGGTTAAATGTGTGTATGTGTCTGGGTGTGGGTTAGCTGTGTGTGTGTGCGTCTCTGGCTATGGGTTAATTGGGTATGTGTGTGTCCGGATGTTGGTTAACTGTGTGTGTGTCTGGGTGTGGGTTAATTGAGTGTATGTGTCTGGGTGTGGGTTAACTGTGTGTTTGTCTGGGGGTGGGTTAACTGTTTGTTAATGTGTGTGTCTGGGTATGGGTTGACTGTGTTTGTGTCTGGCTGTGTGTTAACTCTGTGTGTGTGTGTGTTTCTCAGTTTGGGTTAACTCTGTGTGTGTGTGTGTGTGTGTGTTTCTGAGTGTGGGTGAACTGTTTGTGTGTGTGTGTGTGTCTGTGTGTGTGTGCATCTTTGTGTGTCTTGAATGCGTGTGTGCGTCTGGGTGTGGGTTAATTGTGTGTGTGTGTGTGTGTTGGTTAACTCTGTGTTTGTGTGTCTTGGTGTGGGTTAACTGTATGTATGTGTGTGTCTGCTGTGGGTTAACTGCGTGTCTATTTCTGTCGGTGTGGACTAAATGTTTGTATCTGCCTGGGTGTGAGTTTACTGTGTGTATGTGAGTGTCTTGGTGTGGGTTAACTGTGTGTATATTTGTCTCTGGCTGTGGGTTAACTGTGCGTGTGTATCTGCATTTGGGTTAACTGTGCGTTTTTCTGTCTGGGTGTTGCTTAACTGTGTATTTGTGTGGGTGTGGGTTAAGTGTGTGTGTGTCTAGGTGTGGGTTAACTGTGTGTGTGTCAGGGTGTGGGTTAATTGTGTGTGTGTCTGGGTGTTGGTTGACTGTGTGTGTCTGGATTTGGGTTAACTGTGCGTGTTTCTGTCTGGGTGTGGGTTAACTGTGTGTGAGTCCGGGTGTGGGTTAACTGTGTGTGTCTGGGTGTGGGTTAAATGTGTGTATATGTCTGGGTGTGGGATAACTCTGTGTGTGTGTATCTGGGTTTGGCTTAACAGTGTTTGTGTGTCTGGGTGTGGGTTAACTGTTTGCGTGTGTGTCTGGGTGTGGGTTAACAGTGTGTGTGTGTCTGGGTGTGGGTTAACTGTGTGTGTGTGTCTGGGTGTGGGTTAACTCTGTGTGTGTCGCTGGGTCTGGGGCATCTGTGTGTGTGTGTTTCTTGGTCGTGGTTAACTGTGTGTGTGCGCATTTGCGTGTGTGTGTGTCTTTGTGTGTCTTGACTGCGTGTGTGTGTCTGGGTGTGGGTTAACTGTGTGTGTGTGTGTGTGTGTCTGCTGTGTGTTAACTGTGTGTCTATTTCTGTCTGGTTGTTGTTTAATTGTGTGTGTGAGTGTGTGTGTGTCGGTTTTCTGTGTGTTTGTGTGTCTGCTGTGGGTTAACTGTGTTTATGTGTGTGTCTGCTGTGGGTTAACAGTGTGTCTATTTCTGTCTGGGTGGGGGTTAACAGTGTGTCTGTATGGATCTGGGTTAACTGTGCGTGTTTCTGTCTCGGTGTGGTTTAACTGTGAGTGTGTCTGGGTGTGCGTTACCTATGTGTGTGTATGTCTGGGTGTGGGTTAACTGTGTGTGTGTATCTGGGTGTGGGATAACTGTGTGTGTGTTGGTGTCTAAGGGTGTGGGTTAACTGTATGAGTGTCTGGGTGTGGGTTAAATGTGTGTATATGTCTGGGTGTGGGTTAACTGTGTGTATGTGCGTGTCTGGGTGTGGGTTAACTGTGTGTATATGTGTGTCTGGGTGTGGGTTAACTGTTTGTGTGTGTGTGTGTGTTTGCTTCTGGGTGTGGGTTAACTGTGTGTGTGTGTGTGTGTGTCAGGGTGTGGGTTAACTGTGTGTGCCTGGGTGTTGGTTGACTGTGTGTGTCTTGAACTGGGTTAACTGTGTTTGTGTGTCTGTGTGTGGGTTAACTGTGCATGTGTCTGGGTGTGGTTTAAATGTGTGTATGTGTCTGGGTGTGGGTTAGCTGTGTGTGTGTGCGTGTCTGGCTATGGGTTAATTGTGTGTGTGTGTGTCTGGATGTTGGTTAACTGTGTGTGTGTCTGGGTGTGGGATAACTGAGTGTATGTGTCTGGGTGTGGGTTAACTATGTGTTTGTCTGGGGGTGGGTTAACTGTGTGTTAATGTGTTTGTCTGGGTATGGGTTGACTGTGTTTGTGTCTGGCTGTGTGTTAACTCTGTGTGTGTGTGTGTGTTTCTCAGTTTGGGTTAACCCTGTGTGTGTGTGTGTGTTTCTGAGTGTGGGTTAACTGTTTGTGTGTGTGTGTGTGTGTGTGTGTGTGTGTGTGTGTCTTTGTGTGTCTTGAATGCGTGTGTGCGTCTGGGTGTGGGTTAAATGTGTGTGTGTGTGTGTGTCGGTTAACTCCGTGTTTGTGTGTCTTGGTGTGGGTTAACTGTATGTATTTGTGTGTCTGCTGTGGGTTAACTGCTTGTCTTTTTCTGTCGGTGTGGACTAAATGTTTGTATGTGTCTGGGTGTGAGTTAACTGTGAGTATGTGTGTGTCTTGGTGAGGGTTAATTGTGTGTATATTTGTTTCTGCGTGTGGGTTAACTGTGCGTGTGTGTCTGCATTTGGGTTAACTGTGCGTTTTTCTGTCTGGGTGTTGCTTAACTGTGTATGCGTGTGGGTGTGGGTTAACTGTGTGTGTGTCCGGGTGTGGGTTAACTGTGTGTGTGTGTGTCTGGGTTTGGGTTAACAGTGTTTGTGTGTCTGGGTGTGGGTTAACTGTTTGTGTGTGTGTTTCTGGGTGTGGGTTAACAGTGTGTGTGTCTCTGGGGTCGGCTAACTGTGTGTCTGGGTGTGGATTAACTGTGTGTGTGTTTGTGTCTAAGGGTGTGGGTTAACTGTGTGTGTTTCTGGGTGTGGGTTATCTGTATGAGTGTCTGGGTGTGGGTTAAATGTGTGTATACGTCTGGCTGTGGGTTAACTGTGTGTTTGTGCGTGTCTGGTTATGGGTTAATTGTGTGTCTGTGTGTCTGGATGTGGGTTAACGCTGTGTATGTGTGTGTCTGGGTGTGGGTTAACTGTTTGTGTGTGTGTGTGTGTGTGTGTTGGTTGACTGTGTGTGTCTTGAACTGGGGTAACTGTGTGTGTGAGTGTCTGGATTTGAGTTAACCGTGCATGATTCTGTCTGGGTGTGGGTTAACTGTGTGTGTGTGTGTGTGTGTGTGAGTTAACTGTGCGTGTGTCTGGGTGTGGGTTAAACGTGTGTATGTGTCTGGGTGTGGGTTAACTGTTTGTGTGTGCATGTCTGGCTAGGGGTTAATTGTATTTTTGTGTGTCTTGATGTGCATTAACCATGTGTGTATCTGGGTGTGGTTTAACTGATTGTGTGTCTGGGTGTGGATGAAATGAGTGTATGTGTCTGGGTGTGCATAACTGTGTGTTTGTCTGGGTGTATTTTAACTGTGTGTATGTGTCTGGGTGTGGGTTAACTGTGTGTTAATGTATGTGTCTGGGTATGGGTTGACTGTGTTTGTGTCTGGCTGTGTGTTAACTCTGTGTGTGTGTGTGTTTCTTGGTTTGGGTTAACTGTGTGTGTGTGTGTGTGTGTGTGTGTTTCTGAGTGTGGGTTAACTGTGTGTGTGTCTGGGTGTGGATTGACTGTGTGCATTTGTGTCTGAGTGTGGGTTGACTGTGTGAGTGTGTGTGTCTGGGTCTTGGTTGACAGTGTGTGTCTTGAAGTGTGTTAACTGTGTGTGTGTGGATTTGGGTTAACTGAGCGTGTTTCTGTCTGTGTGTGGATTAACTGTGGGTGTCTGGGTGTGGCTTAACTGTGTTTGTGTGTCTGGGTGTGTGGTAACTGTGCCTGTGTGTGTATGGGTGTAGGTTAACTGTGTGTGGGTCTGGGTGTGTTTAACTGTTTCTGTGGCTGGGTGGGCCTTGACTGTGTGTGTCTATCTGCATATGTGTTGACTGTGTATGTGTGTGTCTGGTTGTTGTTTCTGTGTGTGTGCGTGTTCCTGTGTGTGTGTTTTCTCTCTGTGTGTATATGTGTGTGGGTTATCTGTGTGTATGTCTGAGTGTGGGTTAACCATATGTATGTTTGTTCCGGGTGTAGGTTAAGTCTGTGTATATGTCTGTCTGGGTGTGGGTTAACGGTGTGTGTGTGTGTCTGGGCGTGGGTTAACAGTGTGTGTGTGTCTGGGTTTTGGTTAACTGTCTATATGTGTCTGGGTGTGGGTTAACTCTGTGTGAATATCTGGGTGTGGGTTGACACTGTGTGTGTCTTTGGGTGTAGGTTAAAAGTGTGTGTGTGTGTGTGTGTTTCTGGATCTGGGATAACTCTGTGTGTGTGTGTGTGTGTGTGTGTGTGTGTGTGTGTGTGTGTTTGTGTGTGTGTGCGTGTCTGTCTTTGTGTGTCTTGACTGCGTGTGTGTGTCTGGGTGTGGGTTAACTGTGTATGTGTGTGTGTCAGTTAACTCTGTCTGTGTGTGTGTGTGTGTGTGTGTCTTGGTGAGGGTTAACTGTTTGTTTGTGTGTGTGTTGTCGGTTAACTGTGTGTCTATTTCTGTCTGGGTGTGGGTTAACTGTGTGCGTGTGTGTGTGTGTCGGTTAACTCTGTGTGTGAGTGTCTTGGTGTGGGTTAACTTTGTGTATGTGTGGGTCTGCTGTGTGTTAACTGAGTGTCTATATCTGTCTGGGTGTGGGTAAAATGTGAGTATGTATCTGGGTGTGTGTTAACTTTGTGTATGTGTGTGTGTCTTGGTGTGGGTTAACTGTGTGTATATGTGTCTCTGGGTGTGGGTTAACTGTGTGTGTGTGTGTGTGTGTCAGGGTGTGGGTTAACTGTGTGTGTGTGTGTGTGTGTGTGTGTCAGGGTGTGGTTTAACTGTGTGTGTGCCTGGGTGTTGGTTGACTGCGTGTGTCTTGAACTGGGTTAACTGTGTGTGTGTGTCTGTGTGTGGGTTAACTGTGCATGTTTCTGGGTGTGGGTTAAATGTGTGTATGTGTCTTGGTGTGGATTAGCTGTGTGTGTGTGCGTGTCTGGCTACGGGTTAATTGTGTGTGTGTGTGTGTGTGGATGTTGGTTAACTGTGTGTGTGTCTGGGTGTGGGTTAGCTGTGTGTGTGTGCGTGTCTGGCTATGGGTTAATTGTGTGTGTGTGTGTCTGGATGTTGGTTAACTGTGTGTGTGTGGGTGTGGGTTAACTGAGAGTATGTATCTGGGTATGGGTTAACTGTGTGTTTGTCCGGGGGTGCGTTAACTGTTTGTTAATGTGTGTGTCTGGGTATGGGTTGACTGTGTTTGTGTCTGGCTGTGTGTTAACTCTGTGTGTGTGTGTGTTTCTCAGTTTGGTTTAACTCTGTGTGTGTGTGTGTGTTTCTGAGTGTGGGTTAACTGTTTGTGTGTGTGTGTCTGTGTGTGTCTGTGTGTGTGTGCGTCTTTGTGTGTCTTGAATGCGTGTGTGCGTCTGCGTGTGGGTTAATGGTATGTGTGTGTGTGTGTGTGTGTGTGTGTCAGTTAACTCTGTTTGTGTGTCTTGGTGTGCGTTAACTGTATGTATGTGTGTGTCTGCTGTGGGTTAATTGCGCGTCTATTTCTTTCGGTGTGGACTAAATGTTTGTATGTGTCTGGGTGTGAGTTTACTGTGTGTATGTGTGTGTCTTGGTGTGGGTTAACTGTGTGTATATTTGTCTCTGGCTGTGGGTTAACTGTGTATGTGTGTGGGTGTGGATTAAGTGTGTGTGTGTGTGTCTAGGTGTGGGTAAACTGTGTGTGTGTGCCTGGGTGTGGGTTAACTGTGTGTGTGTCAGGGTGTGGGTTAATTATGTGTGTGTCTGGGTGTTGGTTGACTGTGTGTGTCTGGATTTGGGTTAACTGTGCGTGTTTCTGTCTGGGTGTGGGTTAACTGTGTGTCAGTCCGGGTGTGGGTTAACTGTGTTTTTTCTGGGTGTGGGTTAAATGTGTGTATATGTCTGGGTGTGGGATAACTGTGTGTGTGTGTATCTGGGTTTGGCTTAACAGTGTTTGTGTGTCTGGGTGTGGGTTAACTGTTTGTGTGTGTGTCTGCATGTGGGTTAACAGTGTGTGTGTGTCTGGGTGTGGGTTAACTGTGTGTGTGTGTCTGTGTGTGAGTTAACTGTGCGTGTGTCTGGGTGTGGGTTAAATGTGTGTATGTGTCTGGGTGTGGGTTAACTGTTTGTGTGTGCGTGTCTGGCTATGGGTTAATTGTATTTGTGTGTGTCTGGATGTGGGTTAACCATGTGTGTGTCTGGGTGTGGTTTAACTGATTGTGTGTCTGGGTGTGGGCTAACTGAGTGTATGTGTCTGGGTGTGGTTTAACTGTGTGTTTGTCTGGGTGTATTTTAACTGTGTGTATGTGTCTGGGGTGGGTTAACTGTGTGTTAATGTATGTGTCTGGGTATGGGTTAACTGTGTTTGTGTCTGGCTGTGTGTTAACTCTGTGTGTGCGTGTTTCTTGGTTTGGGTTAACTGTGTGTGTGTGTGTGTGTGTATGTATGTGTTTCTGAGTGTGGGTTAACTGTTTGTGTGTTGTTTCAGGGTGTGGGTTAACTGTGTGTGTGTCTGGGTGTGGATTGACTTTGTGCATTTGTGTCTGAGTGTGGGTTGACTGTGTGTGTGTGTGTCTGGGTCTTGGTTGACAGTGTGTGTCTTGAAGTGGGTTAACTGTGTGTGTGTGTGGATTTGGGTAAACTGTGCATGTTTCTGTCTGTGTGTGGGTTAACTGTGGGTGTCTGGGTGTGGCTTAACTGTGTTTCTGTGTCTAGGTTTGTGTTAACTGTGCCTGTGTATGTCTGAGTGTGGGTTAACTATATGTATGTTTGTTCTGGGTGTGGGTTAACTCTGTGTATATGTCTGTCTGGGCCTGGGTTAACGGTGTGTGTGTGTGTCTGGGCGTGGGTTAACAGTGTGTGTGTGTCTGGGTGTCGTTTAACTGCCTATATGTGTCTGGGTGTGGGTTAACTCTGTGTGAATGTCTGGGTGTGGGTTGACACTGTGTGTGTCTTTGGGTGTAGGTTAAAAGTGTGTGTGTGTGTGTGTTTCTGGATCTGGGATAACTCTGTGTGTGTGTGTGTGTTGTTGTGTGTGTGTGTGCGTGTCTGTCTTTGAGTGTCTTGACTGCCTGTGTGTATCTGGGTGTGTATTAACTGTGTATGTGTGTGTGTCGGTTAACTCTGTCTGTGTGTGTGTGTGTGTGTGTGTGTGTGTGTGTCTTGGTGTGGGTTAACTGTGTGTTTGTGTGTGTCTGTAGTCGGTTAACTGTGTGTCTATTTCTGTCTGGGTGTGGGTTAACTGTGTGTGTGTGTGTGTGTGTGTGTGTGTCGGTTAACTCTGTTTTTGTGTGTCTTGGTGTGGGTTAACTTAGTGTATGTGTGGGTCTGCTGTGTGTTAACTGAATGTCTATTTCTGTTTGGGTGTGGGTAAAATGTGTGTATGTATCTGGGTGTGTGTTAACTTTGTGTATGTGTGTGTGTCTTGGTGTGGGTTAACTGTGTGTATATGTGTCTCTGGGTGTGGGTTAACTCTGTGTGTGTATGTGTCAGGATGTGTGTTCTCTGTGTGTGTGTGTGTGTGTGTGTGTGTGTGTGTCAGGGTGTGGGTTAACTGTGTGTGTGCCTGGGTGTTGGTTGACTGTGTGTGTCTTGAACTGGGTTAACTGTGTGTGTGTGTCTGTGTGTGCGTTAACTGTGTGTGTGTCAGGGTGTGGGTTAAATGTGTGTATGTGTCTGGGTGTGGGTTAGCTGTGTGTGTGTGCATGTCTGGCTATGGGTTAATTGTGTGTGTGTGTGTGTGTGGATGTTGGTTAACTGTGTGTGTGTCTGGGTGTGGGTTAACTGAATGTATGTATCTGAGTTTGGGTTAACTGTGTGTTTGTCTGGGTGTGGGTTAACTGTGTGTAATGTGTGTGTCTGGGTATGGGTTGACTGTGTTTGTGTCTGGCTGTGTGTTAACTCTGTGTGTGTGTGTGTTTCTCAGTTTGGGTTAACTCTGTGTGTGTGTGTGTGTGTGTTTCTGAGTGTGGGTTAACTGTTTGTGTGTGTGTGTGTGTGTGTGTGTGTGTGTGTGTCTTTTTGTGTCTTGAATGTGTGTTTGCATCTGGGTGTGCGTTAATTTTGTGTGTGTGTGTGTGTCAGTTAACTCTGTGTTTGTGTGTCTTTGTGTGGGTTAACTGTATGTATGTGTGTGTCTGCTATGGGTTCACTGCGTGTCTATTTCTGTCGGTGTGGACTAAATCTTTGCATGTGTCTGGGTGTGTGTTAACTGTGAGTATGTGTGTCTTGGTGAGGGTTAATTGTGTGTATATTTGTTTCTGCGTGTGGGTTAACTGTGCGTGTGTGTCTGCATTTGGGTTAACTGTGCATTTTTCCTTCTGGGTGTTGCTTAACTGTGTATGTGTCTGGGTGTGGGTTAACTGTGTGTGTGTCCAGGTGTGGGTTAACTGTGTGTGTGTGTGTCTGGGTTTGGCTTAACAGTGTTTGTGTGTCTGGGTGTGGGTTAACTGTTTGTGTGTGTGTCTGGGTGTGGGTTAACAGTGTGTGTGTCTCTGGGTGTCGGCTAACTGTGTGTCTGGGTGTGGGTTAACTCTGTGTGTGTAGGTGTATGTGTCTGCGTATGGGTTGACACTGTGTCTGTCTCAGCGTGTGGGTTATCTGTTTGTCTGTGTGTGTGTTTCTTGGTCGTGGTTAACTGTGTGTGTGTGTGCGTGCATGTGCTGTTGTGTGTGTCTTTGTGTGTCTTGACTGCGTGTATGTGTCTGGGTGTGGGTTAACTGTGTGTGTGTGTATCTTCTGTGGGTTAACTGTGTGTCTGTTTCCGTCTGGTTGTTGGTTAACTGTGTGTGTGTGTGTGTGTGTGTGTGTGTGTGTGTGTGTGTGTGTGTGTGTGTGTGTGTGTGTGTGTGTGTGTGTGTGTGTCGGTTTTCTCTGTGTGTGTGTGTCTGCTGTGGGTTAACTGTGTGTATGTGTGTGTCTCCTGTGTGTTAACAGTGTGTCTATTTCTGTTTGGCTTTGGGTTAACTGTGTGAGTGTCTGGATTTGGGTTAACTGTGCGTGTTTCTGTCTTGGTGTGGGATAACTGTTTGTGTGTCTGGGTGTGGGTTCACTGTGAGTGTGTCTGGGTGTGGGTTACCTGTGTGTGTGTATGTCTGGGTGTGGGTTAGCTGTGTGTGTGTGTCTGGGTGTGGGATAACTGTTTGTGTGTGTGTGTTTCTGTGTGTGGGTTAACTGTGTGTGTGTTTGTGTCTACGGGTGTGGGTTAACTGTGTGTGTTTCTGGGTGTGGGTTAACTGTATGAGTGTCTGGGTGTGGGTTAAATGTGTGTATATGTCTGGGTGTGGGTTAACTGTGTGTGTGCGCGTGTCTGGTTATGGCTTAATTGTGTGTCTGTGTGTCTGGGTATGGGTTAACTGTTTGTGTGTGTGTGTGTGTGTTGGTTGACTGTGTGTGTCTTGAACTGGGGTAACAGTGTGTGTGTGAGTGTCTGGATTTGAGTTAACCGTGCATGATTCTGTCTGGGTGTGGGTTAACTGTCTGTGTGTGAGTTAACTGTGCATGTGTCAGGGTGTGAGTTAAATGTGTGTATGTGTCTGGGTGTGGGTTAACTGTTTGTGTGTGCGTGTCTGGCTTAGGGTTTATTGTATTTGTGTGTGTCTGGATGTGGGTTAACCATGTGTGTGTCTGGGTGTGGTTTAACTGAGTGTGTGTCTGGGTGTGGGTTAACTGAGTGTATGTGTGTGGGTTAACTGTTTGTTTGTCTGGGTGTATTTTAACTGTATGTATGTGTCTGGGTGTGGGTTAACTGTGTGTTAATGTGTGTCTGGGTATGGGTTGACTGTGTTTGTGTCTGGCTGTGTGTTAACTCTGTGTGTGCGTGTTTCTTGGTTTGGGTTAACTGTGTGTGTGTGTGTGTGTGTGTGTGTGTGTGTGTGTGTGTGTGTGTGTGTGTGTGTTTCTGAGTGTGGGTTAACTGTTTGTGTGTGTGTTTCAGGGTGTGGAATAACTGTGTGTGTGTCTGGGTTGGATTGACTGTGTGCGTTTGTGTCTGAGTGTGGGTTGACTGTGTGAGTGTGTGTGTCTGGGTCTTGGTTGACAGTGTGTGTCTTGAACTGGGTTAAGTGTGTGTGTGTGTGGATTTGGGTTAACTGTGCGTGTTTCTGTCTGTGTGTGTGTTAACTGTGGGTGTCTGGGTGTGGCTTAACTGTGTTTGTGTGTCTAGGTGTGTGTTAACTGTGCCTGTGTGTGTCTGGGTGTGGGTTAACTGTGTGTGTGTCTGGGTGTGGTTTAACTGTTTCTGTGGCTGGGTGGGCCTTGACTGTGTGTGTCTATCTGCATATGTGTTGACTGTGTATGTGTGTGTCTGGGTTTTGGTTCTGTGCGTGTGTGTGTTCCTGTGTGTGTGTTTTCTCTCTGTGTGTATATGTGTGTGGGTTATCTGTGTGTATGTCTGACTGTGGGTTAACTATATGTATGTTTGTTCTGGGTGTGGGTTAACTCTGTGTATATGTCTGTCTGGGTGTGGGTTAACGGTGTGTGTGTGTGTCTGGGCGTGGGTTAACAGTGTGTGTGTGTGTCTGGGTGTCGGTTAACTGTCTATATGTGTCTGGGTGTGGGTTAACTCTGTGTGAATGTCTGGGTGTGGGTTGACACTGTTTGTGTCTTTGGGTGTAGGTTAAAAGTGTGTGTGTGTGTGTGTGTTTCTGGATCTGGGATAACAGTGTGTGTGTGTGTGTGTGTGTGTGTGTGTGTGTGTGTGTGTGTGTGTGTGTGTGTGTGTGTGTGTGTGTGTGCGTGTCTGTCTTGCTGTGTCTTGACTGCGTGTGTGTATCTGGGTGTGTGTTAACTGTGTATATGTGTGTGTCTGGGCATGCGTTAAGTGTGTGTGTGTCTGGGTGTCGGTTAATTGTCTATATGTGTCTGGGTGTGGTTAACTCTGTGTGAATGTCTGGGTGTGGGTTCACACTGTCTGTGTCTTTGGGTGTAGGTTAAAAGTCTGTGCGTGTGTGCGTTTCTGGATCTGGGATAACTGTGTGTGTGTGTGTGTGTGTGTGTGTGTGTGTGTGTGTGTGTGTGTGTGTGTGCGCGTGTCTGTCTTTGTGTGTCTTGACAGCGTGTGTGCATCTGGGTGTGTGTTAACTGTGTATATGTGTTTGTCTGGGCGTGGGTTAACAGTGTGTGTGTGTCTGGGTGTCGGTTAACTGTCTATATGTGTCTGGGTGTGGGTTAACTCTGTGTGAATGTCTGGGTGTGGGTTGACACTGTGCGTGTCTTTGGGTGTAGGTTAAAAGTGTTTGTGTGTGTGTGTGTGTTTCTGGATCTGGGTTAACTGCGTGTGTGTGTGTGTGTGTCTGTCTTTGTGTGTCTTGACTGCGTGTGTGTATCTGGGTGTGGGTTAACTGTGTATGTGTGTGTGTCTGTTAACTCTGTGTGTGTGTGTGTGTGTGTGTGTATGTGTCTTGGTGTGGGTTAACTGTGTGTTTGTATGTGTCTGTTGTCGGTTAACTGTGTGTCTATTTCTGTCTGGGTGTGGGTAAACTGTGTGTGTGTGTGTGTGTGTGTGTGTGTGTGTGTATGTGTGTGTGTATCGGTTAACTCTGTGTGTGTATGTCTTGGTGTGTGTTAACTTTGTGTATGTGTGGTTCTGCTGTGAGTTAACTGTGTGTCTATTTCTGTCTGGGTGTGTGTAAAATGTGTGTATGTATCTGGGTGTGTGTTAACTTTGTGTCTGTGTGGGTCTGCTGTGAGTTAACTGTGTGTCTATTTCTGTCTGGGTGTGTGTAAAATGTGTGTATGTATCTGGGTGTGTGTTAACTTTGTGTATGTGTGTGTGTTTTGGTGTGGGTTAACTGTGTGTATATGTGTCTCCGGGTGTTGGTTAATTGTGATTGTGTGTCTACATTTGGGATAACTGCGTTTTTCTGTCTGGGTGTTGCTGAACTGTGTATGTGTCAGGGTGTGGGTTAACCGTGTGTGTGTGTGTCTGGGTTTGGGTTAACTGTGTGTGTGTGTGTGTATGTGTTTCTAGGTGTGGGTTAACTGTGTGTGTGTGTGTCAGGGTGTGGGTGAATTGTGAGTGTGTCTGGATGTTGGTTGACTGTGTGTGTCTGGATTTATGTTAACTGTCCGTGTTTCTGTCTGGCTGTGGGTTAACTGTGTGTGTGTCTGGGTGTGGTTTAACTGTTTCTGTGGCTGGGTGGGCCTTGACTGTGTGTGTCTATCTGCATATGTGTTGACTGTGTATGTGTGTGTCTGGGTTTTGGTTCTGTGTGTGTGTGTGTTCCTGTGTGTGTGTTTTCTCTCTGTGTATATATGTGTGTGGGTTATCTGTGTGTATGTCTGACTGTGGGTTAACTATATGTATGTTTGTTCTGGGTGTGGGTTAACTCTGTGTATATGTCTGTCTGGGTGTGGGTTAACGGTGTGTGTGTGTGTGTGTGTCTGGGCGTGGGTTAACAGTGTGTGTGTGTGTCTGGGTGTCGGTTAACTGTCTATATGTGTCTGGGTGTGGGTTAACTCTGTGTGAATGTCTGGGTGTGGGTTGACACTGTTTGTGTCTTTGGGTGTAGGTTAAAAGTGTGTGTGTGTGTGTTTCTGGATCTGGGATAACTGTGTGTGTGTGTGTGTGTGTGTGTGTGTGTGTGTGTGTTTGTCTGTCTTGGTGTGTCTTGACTGCGTGTGTGTATCTGGGTGTGTGTTAACTGTGTTTATGTGTGTGTCTGGGCATGCGTTAACAGTGTGTGTGTGTGTCTGGGTGTTGGTTAACTGTCTATATGTGTCTGGGTGTGGTTAACTCTGTGTGAATGTCTGGGTGTGGGTTCACACTGTGTGTGTCTTTGGGTGTAGGTTAAAAGTCTGTGTGTGTGTGCGTTTCTGGATCTGGGATAACTGTGTGTGTGTGTGTGTGTGTGTGTGTGTGTGTGTGTGTGTGCGTGTCTGTCTTTGTGTGTCTTGACAGCGTGTGTGTATCTGGGTGTGTGTTAACTGTGTATATGTGTTTGTCTGGGCGTGGGTTAACAGTGTGTGTGTGTCTGGGTGTCGGTTAACTGTCTATATGTGTCTGGGTGTGGGTTAACTCTGTGTGAATGTCTGGGTGTGGTTTGACACTGTGCGTATCTTTGGGTGTAGGTTAAAAGTGTTTGTGTGTGTGTGTGTGTCTGGATCTGGGTTAATGGTGTGTGTGTGTGTGTGTGTGTGTGTCTGTCTTTGTGTGTCTTGACTGCGTGTGTGTATCTGGGTGTGGGTTAACTGTGTATGTGTGTGTGTCGGTTAACTCTGTGTGTGTGTGTTTATGTCTTGGTGTGGGTTAACTGTGTGTTTGTATGTGTCTGTTGTCGGTTAACTGTGTGTCTTTTTCTGTCTGGGTGTGGGTAAACTGTGTGTGTGTGTGTGTATGTGTATGTGTGTGTATCGGTTAACTCTGTGTGTGTGTGTCTTGGTGTGGGTTAACTTTGTGTATGTGTGGGACTGCTGTGAGTTAACTGTGTGTCTATTTCTGTCTGGGTGTGTGTAAAATGTGTGTATGTATCTGGGTGTGTGTTAACTTTGTGTATGTGTGGGTCTGCTGTGAGTTAACTGCGTGTCTATTTCTGTCTGGGTGTGGGTAAAATGTGTGTATGTATCTGGGTGTGTGTTAACTTTGTGTATGTGTGTGTGTCTTGGTGTGGGTTAACTGTGTGTATATGTGTCTCCGGGTGTTGGTTAACTGTGATTGTGTGTCTACATTTGGGATAACTGTGCGTTTTTCTGTCTGGGTGTTGCTGAACTGTGTATGTGTCAGGGTGTGGGTTAACCGTGTGTGTGTGTGTCTGGGTTTGGGTTAACTGTGTGTGTGTGTGTGTATGTGTTTCTGGGTGTGGGTTAACTTTATGTGTGTGTCAGGGTGTGGGTGAATTGTGAGTGTGTCTGGATGTTGGTTGACTGTGTGTGTCTGGATTTGTGTTAACTGTCCTTGTTTCTGTCTGGGTGTGGGTTAACTGTGTGTGTGTCTGGGTGTGGTTTAACTGTTTCTGTGGCTGGGTGGGCCTTGACTGTGTGTGTCTATCTGCATATGTGTTGACTGTGTATGTGTGTGTCTGGGTTTTGGTTCTGTGTGTGTGTGTGTTCCTGTGTGTGTGTTTTCTCTCTGTGTGTATATGTGTGTGGGTTATCTGTGTGTATGTCTGACTGTGGGTTAACTATATGTATGTTTGTTCTGGGTGTGGGTTAACTCTGTGTATATGTCTGTCTGGGTGTGGGTTAACGGTGTGTGTGTGTGTCTGGGCGTGGGTTAACAGTGTGTGTGTGTCTGGGTGTCGGTTAACTGTCTATATGTGTCTGGGTGTGGGTTAACTCTGTGTGAATGTCTGGGTGTGGGTTGACACTGTTTGTGTCTTTGGGTGTAGGTTAAAAGTGTGTGTGTGTGTGTGTTTCTGGATCTGGAATAACTGTGTGTGTGTGTGTGTGCGTGTGTGTGTGTGTGTGTGTGTGTGCGTGTCTGTCTTGGTGTGTCTTGACTGCGTGTGTGTATCTGGGTGTGTGTTAACTGTGTATATGTGTGTGTCTGGGCATGCGTTAAGTGTGTGTGTGTCTGGGTGTCGGTTAACTGTCTATATGTGTCTGGGTGTGGTTAACTCTGTGTGAATGTCTGGGTGTGGGTTCACACTGTGTGTGTCTTTGGGTGTAGGTTAAAAGTCTGTGTGTGTGTGCGTTTCTGGATCTGGGATAACTGTGTGTGTGTGTGTGTGTGTGTGTGCGTGTCTGTCTTTGTGTGTCTTGACAGCGTGTGTGTATCTGGGTGTGTGTTAACTGTGTATATGTGTTTGTCTGGGCGTGGGTTAACAGTGTGTGTGTGTCTGGGTGTCGGTTAACTGTCTTTATGTGTCTGGGTGTGGGTTAACTCTGTGTGAATGTCTGGGTGTGGGTTGACACTGTGCGTGTCTTTGGGTGTAGGTTAAAAGTGTTTGTGTGTGTGTGTGTTTCTGGATCTGGGTTAACGGTGTGTGTGTGTGTGTGTGTGTCTGTCTGTCTTTGTGTGTCTTGACTGCGTGTGTGTATCTGGGTGTGGGTTAACTGTGTATGTGTGTGTGTCGGTTAACTCTGTGTGTGTGTGTGTGTATGTGTCTTGGTGTGGGTTAACTGTGTGTTTGTATGTGTCTGTTGTCGGTTGACTGTGTGTCTATTTCTGTCTGGGTGTGGGTAAACTGTGTGTGTGTGTGTGTGTGTGTATGTGTGTGTGTATCGGTTAACTCTGTGTGTGTGTGTCTTGGTGTGTGCTAACTTTGTGTATGTGTGGTTCTGCTGTGAGTTAACTGTGTGTCTATTTCTGTCTGGGTGTGTGTAAAATGTGTGTATGTATCTGGGTGTGTGTTAACTTTGTGTATGTGTGTGTGTTTTGGTGTGGGTTAACTGTGTGCATATTGTGTCTCTGGGTGTGGGTTAACTGTGTGTGTGTATGTGTCAGGGTGTGGGTTAACTGTGTGTGTGTGTGTGTGTGTGTGTGAGTCAGGGTGTGGGTTAACTGTGTGTGTGCCTGGGTGTTTGTTGACTGTGTGTGTCTTGAACTGGGTTAACTGTGTGTGTGTGTTTGTGTGTGCGTTAACTGTGCGTGTGTCTGGGTGTGGGTTAAATGTGTGTACGTGTCTGGGTGTGGGTTAGCTGTGTGTGTGTGTGCGTGTCTGGCTATGGGTTAATTGTGTTTGTGTGTGTGTGGATGTTGGTTAACTGTGTGTGTGTCTGGGTGTGGGTTAACTGTGTGTGTACGCGTGTCTGGCTATGGGTTAATTGTGTCTGTGTGTGTCTGGATGTTGGTTAACTGTGTGTGTGTCTGGGTATGGGTTAACTGAGTGTATGTATCTGGGTATGGGTTAACTGTGTGTTTGTCTGGGGATGGGTTAACTGTGTGTTAATGTGTGTTTCTGGGTATGGGTTGACTGTGTGTGTGTGTGTGTATGTGTTTCTGAGTGTGGGTTAAATGTTTGTGTGTGTGTGTGTCTGTGTGTCTGTGTGTGTGTGCGTCTTTGTGTGTCTTGAATGCATGTGTGCGTCTGGGTGCGGGTTAATTGTGTGTGTGTGTGTGTTTGTGTGTCGGTTAACTCTGTGTTTGTGTGTCTTGGTGTGGGTTAACTGTATGTATGTGTGTGTCTGCTGTGGGTTAACTGCGTGTCTATTTCTGTCGGTGTGGACTAAATGTTTGCATGTGTCTGGGTGTGAGTTTACTGTGTGTATGTGTGTGTCTTGGTGTGGGTTAACTGTGTGTATATTTGTCTCAGGCTGTGGGTTAACTGTGCATGTGTGTCTGAATTTGGGTTAACTGTGCGTTATTCTGTCTGGGTGTTGCTTAACTGTGTATGTGTGTGGGTGTGGGTTAAGTGTGTGTCAGTCCGGGTGTGAGTTAACTGTGTGTGTGTCTGGGTGTGGGTTAAATGTGTGTATATGTCTGGTTGTGGGATAACTGTGTGTGTGTGTATCTGGGTTTGGCTTAACAGTGTTTTGTGTGTCTGGGTGTGGGTTAACTGTTTGTGTGTGTATCTGCGTGTGGGTTAACAGTGTGTGTGTGTGTCTGGGTGTGGGTTAACTGTGTGTGTGTGTCTGGGTGTGGGTTAACTCGGTGTATGTCGCTGGGTCTGGGTCATCTGTGTGTGTGTGTGTTTATTGGTCGTGGTTAAATGTGTGTGTGCGCACCTGCATGTGTGTGTGTCTTTGTGTGTCTTGACTGCGTGTGTGTGTCTCGGTTTGGGTTAACTGTGTGTGTGTGTGTGTGTTTCTGTGTCTGCTGTGGGTTAACTGAGTGTCTATTTCTGTCTGGTTTTTGTTTAACTGTGTGTGTGTGTGTGTGTGTGTGTGTGTGTGTCGGTTTTCTGTGTGTGTGTGTGTGTCTGCTGTGGGTTAACTGTTTTTATGTTTGTGTCTGCTGTGGGTTAACAGTGTGTCTATTTCTGTCTGGGTGGGCGTTAACAGTGTGTCTGTCTGGATCTGGGTTAACTGTGCGTGTTTCTGTCTCGGTGTGGGTTAACTGTGTGTGTGTCTGGGTTTGGGTTCACTGTGAGTGTGTCTGGGTGTGCGGTACCTATGTGTGTGTATGTCTGGGTGTGGGTTAACTGTGTGTGTGTGTCTGGGTGTGGGATAACTGTTTGTGTGTGTGTGTTTCTGGGTGTGGGTTAACTGTGTGTGTGTTGGTGTCTAAGGGTGTGGGTTTACTGTATGAGTGTCTGGGTGTGGGTTAAATGTGTGTATATGTGTGTCTGGGAGTGGGTTAACTGTTTGTGTGTGTGTGTGTGTGTTTGTTTCTGGGTGTGGGTTAACTGTGTGTGTTTGTGTGTGTGTCAGGGTGTGGGTTAACTGTGTGTGTGCCTGGGTGTTGGTTGACTGTGTGTGTCTTGAACTGGGTTAACTGTGTCTGTGTCTGTGTATGGGTTAACTGTGTGTGTGTCTGGGTGTGGGTTAAATGTGTGTATGTGTCTGGGTGTGGGTTAGTTGGGTGTGTGTGTCTGGGTGTGGGTTAACTGTGTGTGTGTTGGTGTCTAAGGGTGTGGGTTAACTGTATGAGTGTCTGGGTGTGGGTTAAATGTGTGTATATGTGTGTCTGGGAGTGGGTTAACTGTTTGTGTGTGTGTGTGTGTGTTTGTTTCTGGGTGTGGGTTAACTGTGTGTGTTTGTGTGTGTGTCAGGGTGTGGGTTAACTGTGTGTGTGCCTGGGTGTTGGTTGACTGTGTGTGTCTTGAACTGGGTTAACTGTGTCTGTGTCTGTGTATGCATTAACTGTGTGTGTGTCTGGGTGTGGGTTAAATGTGTGTATGTGTCTGGGTGTGGGTTAGTTGGGTGTGTGTGTCTGGGTGTGGGTTAACTGTGTGTGTGTTGGTGTCTAAGGGTGTGGGTTAACTGTATGAGTGTCTGGGTGTGGGTTAAATGTGTGTATATGTGTGTCTGGGAGTGGGTTAACTGTTTGTGTGTGTGTGTGTGTGTGTGTGTGTTTGTTTCTGGGTGTGGGTTAACTGTGTGTGTTTGTGTGTGTGTCAGGGTGTGGGTTAACTGTGTGTGTGCCTGGGTGTTGGTTGACTGTGTGTGTCTTGAACTGGGTTAACTGTGTCTGTGTCTGTGTATGGGTTAACTGTGTGTGTGTCTGGGTGTGGGTTAAATGTGTGTATGTGTCTGGGTGTGGGTTAGCTGGGTGTTTTTGCATATCTGGCTATGGGTTAACTGTGTGTGTGTGTGTCTGGATGTTGGTTAACTGTGTGTGTGTCTGGGTGTGGGTTAACTGAGTGTATGCGTCTGGGTGTGGTTTAACTATGTGTTTGTCTGGAGGTGGGTTAACTGTTTGTTAATGTGTGTGTCTGGGTATGGGTTGACTGTGTTTGTGTCTGGCTGTGTGTTAACTCTGTGTGTGTGTGTGTTTCTCGGTTTGGGTTAACTGTGTGTGTGTGTGTGTGTGTTTCTGAGTGTGGGTTAACTGTTTGTGTGTGTGTGTGTCTGTGTGTGTGTGTGTGTGTCTTTTTGTGTCTTGAATGTGTGTTTGCATCTGGGTGTGGGTTAATTTTGTGTGTGTGTGTGTGTGTCGGTTAACTGTCTTTGTGTGTCTTTGTGTGAGTTAACTGTATGTATGTGTGTGTCTGCTGTGGGTTAACTGCATGTCCATTTCTGTCGGTGTGGACTAAATCTTTGTATGTGTCTGGGTGTGAGTTAACTGTGAGTATGTGTGTGTCAGGGTGAGGGTTAATTGTGTGTATATTTGTTTCTGGGTGTGGGTTAACTTTGCGTGTGTGTCTGCATTTGGGTTAACTGTGCGTTTTTCTGTCTGGGTGTTGCTTAACTGTGTATGCTTGTGGGTGTGGGTTAACTGTGTGTGTGTCCGGGTGTGGGTTAACTGTGTGTGTGTGTGTGTCTGGGTTTGGGTTAACAGTGTTTGTGTGTCTGGGTGTGTTAACTGTTTGTGTGTGGGTCTGGGTGTGGGTTAACAGTGTGTGTGTCTCTGGGTGTCGGCTAACTGTGTGTCTGGGTGTGGGTTAAGTCTGTGTGTTTGTGTGTATGTGTCTGCGTGTGGGTTGACACTGTGTCTGTCTCTGCCTGTGGGTTATCTGTTTGTCTGTGTGTGTGTTTCTTGGTCGTGGTTAACTGTGTGTGTTTATGCGTGCATGTGCTTGTGTGTGTGTCTTGACTGCATGTGTGTGTCTGGGTGTGGGTTAACTGTGTGTGTGTGTATCTGCTGTGGGTTAACTGTGTGTCTGTTTCCGTCTGGTTGTTGTTTAACTGTGTGTGTGTGTGTGTGTGTGTGTGTGTGTGTGTGTGTGTGTGTGTGTGTCGGTTTTCTCTGTGTGTATGTGTGTCTGCTGTTGGTTAACTGTGTGTATGTGTGTGTCTGCTGTGGGTTAACAGTGTGTCTATTTCTGTTTGGCTTTGGGTTAACTGTGTGTGTGTCTGGATTTGGGTTAACTGTGCGTGTTTCTGTCTTGGTGTGGGATAACTGTTTGTGTGTCTGGGTGTGGGTTCACGTGAGTGTGCCTGGGTGGGGGTTCCCTGTGTGTGTGTATGTCTGGGTGTGGGTTAGCTGTGTGTGTGTGTCTGGGTGTGGGATAACTGTTTGTGTGTGTGTGTTTCTGTGTGTGGGTTAACTGTGTGTGTGTTTGTGTCTACGGGTGTGGGTTAACTGTGTGTGTTTCTGGGTGTGGGTTAACTGTATGAGTGTCTGGGTGTGGGTTAAATGTGTGTATATGTCTGGGTGTGGGTTAACTGTGTGTGTGTGCGTGTCTGGTTATGGCTTAATTGTGTGTCTGTGTGTCTGGATGTGGGTTAACTGTTTGCGTGTGTGTGTGTGTGTGTGTGTTGGTTGACTGTGTGTGTCTTGAACTGGGGTAACAGTGTGTTTGTGAGTGTCTGGATTTGAGTTAACCGTGCATGATTCTGTCTGGGTGTGGGTTAACTGTCTGTGTGTGTCTGTGTGTTAGTTAACTGTGCGTGTGTCTGGGTGTGGTTTAACTGAGTGTATGTCTGGGTGTGGGTTAACTGAGTGTATGTGTCTGGGTGTGGGTTAACTGTTTGTTTGTCTGGGTGTATTTTAACTGTGTGTATGTGTCTGGGTGTGGGTTAACTGTGTGTTAATGTGTGTGTCTGGGTATGGGTTGACTGTGTTTGTGTCTGGCTGTGTGTTAACTCTGTGTGTGTGTGTGTGTTTCTTGGTTTGGGTTAACTGTGTGTGTGTGTGTGTGTGTGTGTGTGTGTGTGTATGTGTGTGTCGGTTTTCTCTGTGTGTATGTGTGTCTGCTGTTGGTTAACTGTGTGTATGTGTGTGTCTGCTGTGGGTTAACAGTGTGTCTATTTCTGTTTGGCTTTGGGTTAACTGTGTGTGTGTCTGGATTTGGGTTAACTGTGCGTGTTTCTGTCTTGGTGTGGGATAACTGTTTGTGTGTCTGGGTGTGGGTTCACGTGAGTGTGCCTGGGTGGGGGTTCCCTGTGTGTGTGTATGTCTGGGTGTGGGTTAGCTGTGTGTGTGTGTCTGGGTGTGGGATAACTGTTTGTGTGTGTGTGTTTCTGTGTGTGGGTTAACTGTGTGTGTGTTTGTGTCTACGGGTGTGGGTTAACTGTGTGTGTTTCTGGGTGTGGGTTAACTGTATGAGTGTCTGGGTGTGGGTTAAATGTGTGTATATGTCTGGGTGTGGGTTAACTGTGTGTGTGTGCGTGTCTGGTTATGGCTTAATTGTGTGTCTGTGTGTCTGGATGTGGGTTAACTGTTTGCGTGTGTGTGTGTGTGTGTGTGTTGGTTGACTGTGTGTGTCTTGAACTGGGGTAACAGTGTGTTTGTGAGTGTCTGGATTTGAGTTAACCGTGCATGATTCTGTCTGGGTGTGGGTTAACTGTCTGTGTGTGTCTGTGTGTTAGTTAACTGTGCGTGTGTCTGGGTGTGGTTTAACTGAGTGTATGTCTGGGTGTGGGTTAACTGAGTGTATGTGTCTGGGTGTGGGTTAACTGTTTGTTTGTCTGGGTGTATTTTAACTGTGTGTATGTGTCTGGGTGTGGGTTAACTGTGTGTTAATGTGTGTGTCTGGGTATGGGTTGACTGTGTTTGTGTCTGGCTGTGTGTTAACTCTGTGTGTGTGTGTGTGTTTCTTGGTTTGGGTTAACTGTGTGTGTGTGTGTGTGTGTGTGTGTGTGTGTGTGTGTGTGTGTGTGTGTGTCGGTTTTCTGTGTGTGTGTGTGTGTCTGCTGTGGGTTAACTGTTTTTATGTTTGTGTCTGCTGTGGGTTAACAGTGTGTCTATTTCTGTCTGGGTGGGCGTTAACAGTGTGTCTGTCTGGATCTGGGTTAACTGTGCGTGTTTCTGTCTCGGTGTGGGTTAACTGTGTGTGTGTCTGGGTTTGGGTTCACTGTGAGTGTGTCTGGGGGTGCGGTACCTATGTGTGTGTATGTCTGGGTGTGGGTTAACTGTGTGTGTGTGTCTGGGTGTGGGATAACTGTTTGTGTGTGTGTGTTTCTGGGTGTGGGTTAACTGTGTGTGTGTTGGTGTCTAAGGGTGTGGGTTTACTGTATGAGTGTCTGGGTGTGGGTTAAATGTGTGTATATGTGTGTCTGGGAGTGGGTTAACTGTTTGTGTGTGTGTGTGTGTGTGTTTGTTTCTGGGTGTGGGTTAACTGTGTGTGTTTGTGTGTGTGTCAGGGTGTGGGTTAACTGTGTGTGTGCCTGGGTGTTGGTTGACTGTGTGTGTCTTGAACTGGGTTAACTGTGTCTGTGTCTGTGTATGCATTAACTGTGTGTGTGTCTGGGTGTGGGTTAAATGTGTGTATGTGTCTGGGTGTGGGTTAGTTGGGTGTGTGTGTCTGGGTGTGGGTTAACTGTGTGTGTGTTGGTGTCTAAGGGTGTGGGTTAACTGTATGAGTGTCTGGGTGTGGGTTAAATGTGTGTATATGTGTGTCTGGGAGTGGGTTAACTGTTTGTGTGTGTGTGTGTGTGTGTGTGTGTTTGTTTCTGGGTGTGGGTTAACTGTGTGTGTTTGTGTGTGTGTCAGGGTGTGGGTTAACTGTGTGTGTGCCTGGGTGTTGGTTGACTGTGTGTGTCTTGAACTGGGTTAACTGTGTCTGTGTCTGTGTATGGGTTAACTGTGTGTGTGTCTGGGTGTGGGTTAAATGTGTGTATGTGTCTGGGTGTGGGTTAGCTGGGTGTTTTTGCATATCTGGCTATGGGTTAACTGTGTGTGTATGTGTCTGGATGTTGGTTAACTGTGTGTGTGTCTGGGTGTGGGTTAACTGAGTGTATGCGTCTGGGTGTGGTTTAACTATGTGTTTGTCTGGAGGTGGGTTAACTGTTTGTTAATGTGTGTGTCTGGGTATGGGTTGACTGTGTTTGTGTCTGGCTGTGTGTTAACTCTGTGTGTGTGTGTGTTTCTCGGTTTGGGTTAACTGTGTGTGTGTGTGTGTGTGTTTCTGAGTGTGGGTTAACTGTTTGTGTGTGTGTGTGTCTGTGTGTGTGTGTGTGTGTCTTTTTGTGTCTTGAATGTGTGTTTGCATCTGGGTGTGGGTTAATTTTGTGTGTGTGTGTGTGTGTCGGTTAACTGTCTTTGTGTGTCTTTGTGTGAGTTAACTGTATGTATGTGTGTGTCTGCTGTGGGTTAACTTCATGTCCATTTCTGTCGGTGTGGACTAAATCTTTGTATGTGTCTGGGTGTGAGTTAACTGTGAGTATGTGTGTGTCAGGGTGAGGGTTAATTGTGTGTATATTTGTTTCTGGGTGTGGGTTAACTTTGCGTGTGTGTCTGCATTTGGGTTAACTGTGCGTTTTTCTGTCTGGGTGTTGCTTAACTGTGTATGCGTGTGGGTGTGGGTTAACTGTGTGTGTGTCCAGGTGTGGTTTAACTGTGTGTGTGTCTGGGTTTGGGTTAACAGTGTTTGTGTGTCTGGGTGTGGGTTAACTGTTTGTGTGTGGGTCTGGGTGTGGGTTAACAGTGTGTGTGTCTCTGGGTGTCGGCTAACTGTGTGTCTGGGTGTGGGTTAAGTCTGTGTGTTTGTGTGTATGTGTCTGCGTGTGGGTTGACACTGTGTCTGTCTCTGCCTGTGGGTTATCTGTTTGTCTGTGTGTGTGTTTCTTGGTCGTGGTTAACTGTGTGTGTTTATGCGTGCGTGTGCTTGTGTGTGTGTCTTGACTGCATGTGTGTGTCTGGGTGTGGGTTAACTGTGTGTGTGTGTATCTGCTGTGGGTTAACTGTGTGTCTGTTTCCGTCTGGTTGTTGTTTAACTGTGTGTGTGTGTGTGTGTGTGTGTGTGTGTGTGTGTGTGTGTGTGTGTGTGTGTGTGTTTGTGTGTCGGTTTTCTCTGTGTGTGTGTGTGTCTGCTGTTGGTTAACTGTGTGTATGTGTGTGTCTGCTGTGGGTTAACAGTGTGTCTATTTCTGTTTGGCTTTGGGTTAACTGTGTGTGTGTCTGGATTTGGGTTAACTGTGCGTGTTTCTGTCTTGGTGTGGGATAACTGTTTGTGTGTCTGGGTGTGGGTTCACGTGAGTGTGCCTGGGTGGGGGTTCCCTGTGTGTGTGTATGTCTGGGTGTGGGTTAGCTGTGTGTGTGTGTCTGGGTGTGGGATAACTGTTTGTGTGTGTGTGTTTCTGTGTGTGGGTTAACTGTGTGTGTGTTTGTGTCTACGGGTGTGGGTTAACTGTGTGTGTTTCTGGGTGTGGGTTAACTGTATGAGTGTCTGGGTGTGGGTTAAATGTGTGTATATGTCTGGGTGTGGGTTAACTGTGTGTGTGTGCGTGTCTGGTTATGGCTTAATTGTGTGTCTGTGTGTCTGGATGTGGGTAACTGTTTGCGTGTGTGTGTGTGTGTGTGTGTTGGTTGACTGTGTGTGTCTTGAACTGGGGTAACAGTGTGTGTGTGAGTGTCTGGATTTGAGTTAACCATGCATGATTCTGTCTGGGTGTGGGTTAACTGTCTGTGTGTGTCTGTGTGTTAGTTAACTGTGCGTGTGTCTGGGTGTGGGATAAGTGCGTGTGTGTGTCTGGGTGTGGGTTAACTGTTTGTGTGTGCGTGTCTGGCTATGGGTTTATTGTATTTGTGTGTGTCTGGATGTGGGATAACCATGTGTGTGTCTGGGTGTGGTTTAACTGAGTGTATGTCTGGGTGTGGGTTAACTGAGTGTATGTGTCTGGGTGTGGGTTAACTGTTTGTTTGTCTGGGTGTATTTTAACTGTGTGTATGTGTCTGGGTGTGGGTTAACTGTGTGTTAATGTGTGTGTCTGGGTATGGGTTGACTGTGTTTGTGTCTGGCTGTGTGTTAACTCTGTGTGTGTGTGTGTGTTTCTTGGTTTGGGTTAACTGTGTGTGTGTGTGTGTGTGTGTGTGTGTGTTTTTCTGAGTGTGGGTTAACTGTTTGTGTGTGTGTTTCAGGATGTGGGTTAACTGTGTGTGTGTCTGGGTGTGGATTGACTGTGTGCGTTTGTGTCTGAGTGTGGGTTGACTGTGTGAGCGTGTGTGTCTGGTCTTGGTTGACAGTGTGTGTCTTGAAGTGGGTTAATTGTGTGTGTGTGTGGATTTGGGTTAACTGTGCGTGTTTCTGTCTGTGTGTGGGTTAACTGTGGGTGTCTGGGTGTGGCTTAACTGTGTTTGTGTGTCTAGGTGTGTGTTAACTGTGCCTGTGTGTGTCTGGGTGTGGGTTAACTGTGTGTGTGTCTGGGTGTGGTTTAACTGTTTCTGTGGCTGGGTGGGCCTTGACTGTGTGTGTCTATCTGCATATGTGTTGACTGTGTATGTGTGTGTCTGGGTGTTGGTTCTGTGCGTGTGTGTGTTCCTGTGTGTGTGTTGTCTCTCTGTGTGTATATGTGTGTGGGTTATCTGTGTGTATGTCTGAGTGTGGGTTAACTATATGTATCTTTGTTCTGGGTGTGGGTTAACTCTGTGTATATGTCAGTCTGGGTGTGGGTTAACAGTGTGTTTGTGTCTGGGTGTCGGTTAACTGTCTATATGTGTCTGGGTGTGGGTTAACTCTGTGTGAATGTCTGGGTGTGTGTTGACACTCTGTGTGTCTTTGGGTGTAGGTTAAACGTGTGTGTGTGTGTGTGTTTCTGGATCTGGGATAACTGTGTGTGTGTGTGTGTGTGTGTGTGTGCGTGGCTGTCTTGGTGTGTCTTGACTGCGTGTGTATATCTGGGTGTGTGTTAACTGTGTATATGTGTGTGTCTGGGCGTGGGTTAACAGTGTGTGTGTGTCTGGGTGTCGGTTAACTGTCTATATGTGTCTGGGTGTGGGTTAACTCTGTGTGAATGTCTGGGTGTGGGTTGACACTGTGTGTGTCTTTGGGTGTAGGTTAAATGTGTGTGTTTGTGTGTGTGTGTTTCTGGATCTGGGTTAACTGTGTGTGTGTGTGTGTGTGTGTCTGTCTGTCTTTGTGTGTCTTGACTGCGTGTGTGTATCTGGTTTTGGGTTAACTGTGTATATGTGTGTGTCTGTTAACTCTGTGTGTGTGTGTGTGTGTGTGTCTTGGTGTGGGTATACTGTGTGTTTGTGTGTGTCTGTTGTTGGTTAACTGTGTGTCTATTTCTGTCTGGGTGTGGGTTAACTGTGTGTGTGTCTGGGTGTGGTTTAACTGTTTCTGTGGCTGGGTGGGCCTTGACTGTGTGTGTCTATCTGCATATGTGTTGACTGTGTATGTGTGTGTCTGGGTGTTGGTTCTGTGCGTGTGTGTGTTCCTGTGTGTGTGTTGTCTCTCTGTGTGTATATGTGTGTGGGTTATCTGTGTGTATGTCTGAGTGTGGGTTAACTATATGTATGTTTGTTCTGCATGTGGGTTAACACTGTGTATATGTCTGTCTGGGCGTGGGTTAACAGTGTGTGTGTGTCTGGGTGTCGGTTAACTTTCTATATGTGTCTGGGTGTGGGTTAACTCTGTGTGAATGTCTGGGTGTGGGTTGACACTGTGTGTGTCTTTGGGTGTAGGTTAAAAGTGTGTGTCTGTTTGTGTGTGTTTCTGGATCTGGGTTAACTGTGTGTGTGTGTGTGTGTCTGTCTGTCTTTGTGTGTCTTGACTGCGTGTGTGTATCTGGGTGTGGGTTAACTGTGTATGTGTGTGGGTCGGTTAACTTTGTGTTTGTTTGTGTGTGTGTGTGTGTCTTGGTGTGTGTTAACTGTGTGTTTGTGTGTGTCTGTTGTCGGTTAACTGTGTGTCTATATCTGTCTGGGTCTGGGTTAACTGAGTGTGTGTGTGTGCGTATGTGTGTGTGTCGGTTAACTCTGTGTGTGTGTGTCTTGGTGTGGGTTAACTTTGTGTATGTGTGGGTCTGCTGTGGGTTAACCGAGTGTCTATTTCTGTCTGGGTGTGGGTAAAATGTGTGTATGTATCTGGGTGTGTGTTAAATTTGTGTATGTGTGAGTGTCTTGGTGTGGGTTAACTGTGTGTATATGTGCCTCTGAGTGTGGGTTGACTGTGCGTGTGTGTCTACATTTGGGATAACTTTGCGTTTTTCTGTCTGGGTTTTGCTGAACTGTGTATGTGTCAGGGTGTGGGTTAACTGTGTGTGTGTCTGGGTTTGGGTTAACAGTGTCTGTGTGTGTGTTTCTGGGTGTGGGTTAACTGTGTGTGTGTGTCAGGGTGTGGGTTAATTGTGAGTGTGTCTGGGTGTTGGTTGACTGTGTGTGTCAGGATTTCTGTTAACTGTCCGTTTTTCTGTCTGGGTGTGGGTTAACTGTGAGTGTGTCTGGGTTTGGGTTATCTGTGTGTATGTGTCTGGGTGTGGGTTAACTGTGTGTTTGTGCATGTCTGGGTATGGGTTAACTGTATGTGTGTGTCTAGGTTTGGGTTAACAGTGTTTGTGTGTCTGGGTGTGGGTTAACTGTTTGTGTGTGTGTCTGGGTGTGGGTTAACAGTGTGTGTGTCTCTGGGTGTCGGCTAACTGTGTGTCTGGGTGTGGGTTAACTCTGTGTGTGTGTGTGTATGTGTCTGCGTGTGGGTTGACGCTGTGTCTGTCTCTGCGTGTGGGTTATCTGTTTGTCTGTGTATGTGTTTCTTGGTCGTGGTTAACTGTGTGTGTGTGTGCGTGCGTGTGCTTGTCTGTGTGTCTTTGTGTGTCTTGACTGCGTGTGTGCGTCTGGGTGTGGGTTAACTGCGTGTGTGTGTATCTGCTGTGGGTTAACTGTGTGTCTGTTTCCGTCTGGTTGTTGTTTAACTGTGCGTGTGTGCGCGTGTGTGTGTGTGTGTGTGTCGGTTTTCTCTGTGTGTGTGTGTCTGCTGTTGGTTAACTGTGTGTATGTGTGTGTCTGCTGTGGGTTAACAGTGTGTCTATTTCTGTTTGGCTTTGGGTTAACTGTGTGTGTGTCTGGATTTGGGTTAACTGTGCGTGTTTCTGTCTTGGTGTGGGATAACTGTTTGTGTGTCTGGGTGTGGGTTCACGTGAGTGTGTCTGGGTGGGGGTTACCTGTGTGTGTGTATGTCTGGGTGTGGGTTAGCTGTGTGTGTGTGTCTGTGTGTGGGATAACTGTTTGTGTGTGTGTGTTTCTGGGTGTGGGTTAACTGTGTGTGTGTTTGTGTCTACAGGTGTGGGTTAACTGTGTGTGTTTCTGGGTGTGGGTTAACTGTATGAGTGTCTGGGTGTGGGTTAAATGTGTGTATATGTCTGGGTGTGGGTTAGCTGTGTGTGTGTGCGTGTCTGGTTATGGTTTAATTGTGTGTCTGTGTGTCTGGGTGTGGGTTAACTGTTTGTGTGTGTGTGTGTGTGTGTTGGTTGACTGTGTGTGTCTTGAACTGGGGTAACTGTGTGTGTGAGTGTCTGGATTTAAATTAACCGTGCATGATTCTGTCTGGGTGTGGGTTAACTGTCTGTGTGTGTCTGTGTGTGAGTTAACTGTGCGTGTGTCTGGGTGTGGGTTAAAAGTGTGTATGTGTCTGGATGTGGGTTAACTATTTGTGTGTGCGTGTCTGGCTATGGGTTTATTGTATTTGTGTGTGTCTGGATGTGGGTTAGCCATGTGTGTGTCTGGGTGTGGTTTAACTGAATGTGTGTCTGGGTGTGGGTTAACTGAGTGTATGTGTCTGAGTGTGGGTTAACTGTTTGTTTGTCTGGGTGTATTTTAACTGTGTGTATGTGTCTGGGTGTGGGTTAACTGTGTGTTAATGTGTGTGTCTGGGTATGGGTTGACTGTGTTTGTGTCTGGCTGTGTGTTAACTCTGTGTGTGTGTGTGTGTTTCTTGGTTTGGGTTAACTGTTTGTGTGTGTGTTTCAGGGTGTGGGTTAATTGTGTGTGTGTCTGGGTGTGGATTGACTGTGTGCATTTGTGTCTGAGTGTGGGTTGACTGTGTGAGTGTGTGTGTCTGGGTCTTGGTTGACAGTGTGTGTCTTGAAGTGGGTTAATTGTGTGTGTGTGTGGATTTGGGTTAACTGTGCATGTTTCTGTCTGTATGTGTGTGTTAACTGTGGGTGTCTGGGTGTGGCTTAACTGTGTTTGTGTGTCTAGGTGTGTGTTAATTGTGCCTGTGTGTGTCTGGGTGTGGGTTAACTGTGTGTGTGTCTGGGTGTGGTTTAACTGTTTCTGTGGCTGGGTGGGCCTTGACTGTGTGTGTCTATCTGCATATGTGTTGACTGTGTATGTGTGTGTCTGGGTGTTGGTTCTGTGTGTGTGTGTGTTCCTGTGTGTGTGTTGTCTCTCTGTGTGTATATGTGTGTGAGTTATCTGTGTGTATGTCTGAGTGTGGGTTAACTATATGTATCTTTGTTCTGGGTGTGGGTTAACTCTGTGTATATGTCTGTCTGGGTGTGGGTTAACGGTGTGTGTGTGTCTGGGCGTGGGTTAACAGTGTGTGTGTGTGTCTGGGTTTTGGTTAACTGTCTATATGTGTCTGGGTGTGGGTTAACTCTGTGTGAATGTCTGGGTGTGTGTTGACACTGTGTGTGTCTTTGGGTGTAGGTTAAAATTGTATTTGTGTGTGTGTGTTTCTGGATCTGGGATAACTGTGTGTGTGTGTGTGTGTGTGTGTGTGTGTGTGTGTGCGCGTGTCTGTCTTGGTGTGTCTTGACTGCGTGTGTGTATCTGGGTGTGTGTTAACTGTGTATATGTGTGTGTGTGGGTGTCGGTTAACTGTCTATATGTGTCTGGGTGTGGGTTAACTCTGTATGAATGTCTGGGTGTGGGTTGACACTGTATGTGTCTTTGGGTGTAGGTTAAAAGTGTGCGTTTGTGTGTGTGTGTTTCTGGATCTGGGTTAACTGTGTGTGTTTGTGTGTGTGTGTGTGTGTGTCTGTCTTTGTGTGCCTTGACTGCGTGTGTGTATCTGGGTGTGGGTTAACTGTGTATGTGTGTGTGTCGGTTAACTCTGTGTGTGTGTGTGTGTTTGTGTCTTGGTGTGGGTTAACTGTGTGTTTGTGTATGTCTGTTGTCGGTTAACTGTGTGTCTATTTCTGTCTGGGTGTGGGTTAACTGTGTGTGTGTGTGTGTGTGTGTGTATCTGTGTGTGTATCGGTTAACTCTGTGTGTGTGTGTCTTGGTGAGTGTTAACTTTGTGTATGTGTGGGTCTGCTGTGAGTTAACTGTGTGTCTATTTCTGTCTGGATGTGGGTAAAATGTGTGTATGTATCTGGGTGTGTGTTAACTTTGTGTATGTGTGTGTGTCTTGGTGTGGGTTAACTGTGTGTATATGTGTCTCTGGGTGTTGGTTAACTGTGAGTGTGTGTCTACGTTTGGGATAACTGTGCGTTTTTCTGTCTGGGTGTTGCTGAACAGTGTATGTGTCAGGGTGTGGGTTAACCGTGTGTGTGTGTGTCTGGGTTTGGGTTAACTGTGTGTGTGTGTGTGTGTGTGTGTGTGTGTGTGTTTCTGGGTGTTTGTTAACTGTGTGTGTGTGTCAGGGTGTGGGTGAATTGTGAGTGTGTCTGGATGTTGGTTGACTGTGTGTGTTTGGATTTGTGTTAAATGTCCGTGTTTCTGTCTGGGTGTGGGTTAACTGTGTATGTGTCTGGGTGTGGGTTATCTGTGCGTATGTGTCTTGGTGTGGGTTAACTGTGTGTTTGTGCGTGTCTGGGTATGGCTTTACTGTGTGTGTGTGTGTGTGTGTGTGTGTCGGTTAACTCTGTGTGCGTGTGTCTTGTTGTGGGTTAACTTTGTGTATGTGTGGGTCTGCTGTGGGTTAACTGAGTATCTGTTTCTGTCTGGGTGTGGGTAAAATGTGTGTATGTATCTGGGTGTGTGTTAAATTTGTGTATGTGTGAGTGTCTTGGTGTGGGTTAACTGTGTGTATATGTGTCTCTGAGTGTGGGTTAACTGTGCGTGTGTGTCTACATTTGGGATAACTGTGCGTTTTTCTGTCTGGGTTTTGCTGAACTGTGTATGTGTCAGGGTGTGGGTTAACTGTGTGTGTGTCTGGGTTTGGGTTAACAGTGTGTGTGTGTGTGTTCCTGGGTGTGTGTTAACTGTGTGTGTGTGTCAGGGTGTGGGTTAATTGTGAGTGTGTCTGGGTGTTGGTTGACTGTGTGTGTCAGGATTTCTGTTAACTGTCCGTGTTTCTGTCTGGGTGTGGGTTAACTGTGTGTGTGTCTGGGTTTGGGTTATCTGTGTGTATGTATCTGAGTGTGGGTTAACTGTGTGTTTGTGCATGTCTGGGTACGGGTTAACAGTGTGTGTGTGTTTGGGCGTTGGTTGACTGTATGTGTCTTGGTGTGGGTTAACTGTTTGTCCATCTCTGGGTGTGGGTTAACTGTGTGTGCATGTCTGGTTTTGGGTTAACTGTGCATGTTTCTGTCTGTGTGTGGGTTAACTGTGTGTGTGTCCAGGTGTGGGTTAACTGTGTGTGTGTGTTTGGGCGTTGGTTGACTGTATGTGTCTTGGTGTGGGTTAACTGTTTGTCCATCTCTGGGTGTGGGTTAACTGTGTGTGCATGTCTGGTTTTGGGTTAACTGTGCATGTTTCTGTCTGTGTGTGGGTTAACTGTGTGTGTGTCCAGGTGTGGGTTAACTGTGTGTGTTTCTGGGTGTGGGTTAAATGTGTGTGTGTGTGTGTGTGTGTGTGTGTGTGTGTGCGTGTTTCTGGGTCGGAGTTAACTGTGTGTGTGTGTGTGTGTGTGTGTGTGTGTATGTGTGTGTGTGTGTCTTTGTGTGTCTTGACTGTGTGTGTGTGTCTGGGTGTGTGTTAACTGTGTCTGTATGTGTGTGTGTCGGTTAATTCTATGCGTGTGTGTCTTCGTGTGGGTTAACTGTGTGTATGTGTGTCTCTGCTGTGGGTTAACTGTGTGTCTATTTCTGTCTGGTTGTGGGTTAACTGTGTGTGTGATTCTGGATTTGAGTTAACTGTGCGTTTTTCTGTCTTGGTGTGTATGTCTGGGTGTGGGTTAACTGTGTGTGTGTGTGTCTGGGTGCGGGTTAACTGTGTGTGTGTGTGTTTCTGGGTGTGGGTTAACTGTGTGTGTGTGTGTGTGTGTGTGTGTGTGTGTGTGTGTGTGTGTGTGTGTGTGTGTGTGTGTGTCTCAGGGTGTCGGTTTACTGTGTGTGTGTCTGGCTGTTGGTTGACTGTGTGTATCTTAAAGTCTGTTAACTGTGTGTGTGTGTCTGGATTTGGGTTAACTTTGTGTTTCTGTCTGGGTGTGGGTTAACTGTGTGTGTGTCTGGGTGTGGGTTAACTGTGTGTTTGTGCGTGTTTGGATATGGGTTAATTGTGTGTGTGAGTGTCTGGATGTGGTTGAACTCTGTGTATGTGCGTGTCTGGTTATGGGTTAACTGCATTTAAATGTGTGTCTGAGGGTTAACTGTGTGTGTGTGTGTGTGTGTGTGTGTGTGTGTGTGTGTGTGTGTGTGTGTTTGTTTCTGGGTGTGGCTTAACTGTTTGTGTGTGTGTGTGTCAGGGTGTGGGTTAACTGTGTGTGTGTCTGGGAGTTGGTTGACTGTGTATGTCTTGGATTGGGGTAACTGTGTGTGTGACTGTATGAATTTGAGTTAATCGTGCATGATTCTGTCTGGGTGTGGGTTAACTGTGTGTGTGTGGGTGCGGAGTAAATGTGTGTATGTGTCTGGGTGTGCATTAACTGTGTGTGTGTGCGTGTCTGGCTCTGGGTAAATTGTGTGTGTGTGTGTCTGGTTGTGGGTTAACTGTGTGTGTGTCTGGGTGTGGGTTAACTGTGTGTTTGGGCGTGTCTGGGTATGGGTTAAAGGTGTGTGTGTGTGTCTGGGCGTTGGTTGACTGTGTGTGTCTTGGTGTGTGTTAACTGTTTGTCCATCTCTGGGTGTTGGTTAACTGTGTGTTTGTCTGGAGTTGGGTAAACTGCGTGTGTTTCTGACTTGGTGTGGATTAACTCTGTGTGTGTCTGGGTCTGGGTTCACTGTCAGTGTGTCTGGGTGTGGGTTAGCTGTGCGTGTTTCTGCCTGTGAGTGGGTTAACTGTGTGTGTGTGTCTGGGTGCGGGTTAACTGTGTGTGTGTGTGTTTGTGTGTGTGTGTCTCGGTGTGGGTTTACTGTGTGTGTGTCTGGGTTTTGGTTGACTGTGTGTATCTTAAAGTCTGTTAACTGTGTGTGTGTGTCTGGATTTGGGTTTACTTCGTGTTTCTGTCTGGGTGTAGGTTAACTGTGTGTGTGTCTGGGTGTGGGTTAACTGTGTGTGTGTCTGGGTGTGGGTTAACTCTGAGTATGTGTGTGTCTGGGTATGGGTTAACTGTGTTTATAAGTGTGTCTGGGTGTGGGTTAAGTGTGTGTGTGTGTGTGTGTGTGTGTGTGTGTGTGTGTGTGTTCGTTTCTGGGTGTGAGTTAACTGTTTGTGTATGTGCGTCAGGGTGTGGGTTAACTGTGTGTGTGTCTGGGTGTTGGTTGACTGTGTGTGTCTTGAACTGGGGTAACTGTGTGTGTGAGTTTCTGAATTTGGGTTAACCATGTATGACTCTGTCTGGGTGTGGGCTAACTGTGTGTGTGTGTGGGTGTGGTGTAAAAGTGTGTATGTGTCTGGGTGTGGGTTAACTGTGTGTGTGTGTGCGTGTCTGCCTATGGGTTAATTGTGTGTGTGTGTGTCTGGTTGTGGGTTAACAGTTTGTCCAGTTGGTTAACTGTGTGTTTTTCTGGATTTGGGTTAACTGTGTGTGTTTCTGACTTGGTGTGGATTAACTCTGTGTGTGTCTGGGTCTGGGTTCACTGTCAGTGTGTATGAGTGTGGGTTAACTGTGCATGTTTCTGTCTGTGTGTGGGTTAACTGTGTGTGTGTGTCTGGGTGCTGGTTAACTGTGTGTGTGTGTCTGGGTGCTGGTTAACTGTGTGTGTGTGTGTGTGTGTGTGTGTGTGTGTGTGTGTGTGTGTCTCAGGGTGTGGGTTTACTGTGTGTGTGTCTGGGTGTTGGTTGACTGTGTGTATCTTAAAGTCTGTTAACTGTGTGTGTGTGTCTGGATTTGGGTTTACTTTGCGTTTCTGTCTGGGTATAGGTTAACTGTGTGTGTGTCTGGGTGTGGGTTAACTGTATGTGTGTCTGGGTGTATGTTAACTCTGTGTATGTGTGTGTCTGGGTATGGGTTAACTGTGTTTATATATGTGTCTAGGTGTGGGTTAATTGTGTGTGTGTGTGTGTGTGTGTGTGTGTGTTCGTTTCTGGGTGTGGGTTAACTGTTCATGTATGTGTGTCACGGTGTGGGTTAACTGTGTGTGTGTCTGGGTGTTGGTTGACTGTGTGTGTCTTGAACTGGGGTAACTGTGTGTGTGAGTTTCTGAATTTGGGTTAACCGTGCATGACTCTGTCTGGGTGTGGGCTAACTGTGTGTGTGTGTGGGTGTGGTGTAAAAGTGTGTATGTGTCTGGGTGTGGGTTAACTGTGTGTGTGTGCGTGTCTGGCTATGGGTTAATTGTGTGTGTGTGTGTCTGGTTGTGGGTTAACTGTGTGTGTGTCTGGGTGTGGTTTAACTGTGTGTGTGTCTGGGTGTGGGTTACCTGAGTGTATGTGTCTGGGTGTGGGTTGACTGTGTGTTTTTGCGTGTCTGGGTATGGGTTAACTGTGTGTGTGTGTCTGGATTTGGGTTAACTCTGCAGGATTCTTTCTGGGTGTGGGTTATCTGGGTATGTGTGTCTGGGTGTGGGTTAACTGTGTGTGTGTGTCTGGATTTGGTTTACGTGTGCATGTTTCTGTCTGGGTGTGGGTTAGGTGTGTGTGTGTCTGGGTGTGCGTTAACTGTGTGTATGTGTCTGGGTGTGGGTTACCTGTGTGTTTGTGTGTGTCTGAGTTTGGGTTGACTGTGGTTGTGCCTGGCTGTGTGTTAACTCTGTGTGTGTGTGTGTTTCTGGGTGTGGGTTAACTGTGTGTGTGTGTGTGTGTGTGTGTGTGTCTGTGTGTGGGTGTGTGTGTGTGTGTGTGTGTTTGTGTGTGTGTGTTTCGGAGTGTGGGTTAACTGTGAGTGTGTGTGTGCTTGTGTGTGTCAAGGTTTAGGCTAACTGTGTTTGTGTCAGGTAGTGGGTTGACTCTGTGTGTTTGTGTCTAAGTTTGCATTGACTGTGTGAGTGTGTGTGTCTGGATCTTGGTTGACAGTGTGGGTCTTCAAGTGAGTTAACTGCGTGTGTGTGTCTGGTTTTGGGTTAACTGTGCGTGTTTCAGTCTGTGTATGGGTTAACTGTGGGTGTCTGGGTGTGGCTTAACTGTGTGTGTGTGTCTGGTTGTGGGTTAACTGTGCCTGTGTGTGTCTGCATGTGGTTTAACTGTTTGTGTGTCTGGGTGTGCCTTGACTGTGTGTGTCTGTCTGTATATGGGTTGACTGTGTATGCGTGTGTCTGGGTGTTGGTTCTGTGTGTGTGTGTGTTCCTGTGTTTGTGTTGTCTCTCTGTGTGTATATTGGAGAGGATTAACTGTGTTTATGTCTGGGTGTGGGTTAACTGTATATATGTTTGTGTCTGGGTGTGGGTTAACTCTGTGTATATGTCGGTCTGGGTGAGGGTTAATGGTGTGTGTCTGTTAGCTGTGGGTTAACACTGTGTGTGTCTGGGTGTGGGTTGACACTGCGTGTGTCTCTGGGTGTGTGTTAACTGTGTGTGTGTGTGTGTGTGTGTGTGTGTGTGTGTGTGTGTGTGTGTGTGTGTTTCTCAGTCTGGGTTAACTGTGGGTGTGTGTGTGTGTGTGTGTGGTGGGGTTTCTTTGTGTGTCTTGACTGTGTGTGTGTGCCTGGGTGTTGGTTGACTGTGTGTGTCTTGAACTGGGTTAACTGTGTGTGTCTGTCTGTGTGTGGGTTAACTGTGCGTGTGTCTGGGTGTGGGTTAAATGTGTGTATGTGTCTGGCTGTGGGTTAGCTGTAGTGTGTGTGCGTGTCTGGCTATGGGTTAATTGTGTGTGTGTGTGTCTGGATGTATGTTAACTGTGTGTGTGTCTGGGTGTGGGTTAACTGAGTGTATGTGTCTGGGTGTGGGTTAACTGTGTGTTTGTCTGGGGATGGGTTAACTGTCTGTTAATGTATGTGTCTGGGTATGGGTTGACTGTTTGTGTCTGGCTGTGTATTAACTCTGTGTGTGTGTGTGTGTGTTTCTCGGTTTGGGTTAACTCTGTGTGTGTGTGTGTGTGTTTCTGAGTGTGGGTTAACTGTTTGTGTGTGCATGTGTGTGTGTGTGTGTGTGTCTTTGTGTGTCTTGAATGCGTGTGTGCGTCTGGGTGTAGGTTAATTGTGTGTGTGTGTGTCGGTTAACTCTGTGTTTGTGTGTCTTGGTGTGGGTTAACTGTATGTATGTGTGTGTCTGCTGTGGGTTAACTGCGTGTCTATTTCTGTCTGGGTGTTGACTAAATGTTTGTATATGTCTGGTTGTGAGTTAAATGTGAGTATGTGTGTGTCTTGGTGAGGGTTAACAGTGTGTATATTTGTTTCTGGGTGTGGGTTAACTGTGCGTGTGTGTCTGCATTTGGGTTAACTGTGTGTTTTTCTGTCTGGGTGTTGCTTAACTGTGTATGTGTCTGGGTGTGGGATAACTCTGTGTGTGTGTGTATCTGGGTTTGGCTTAACAGTGTTTGTGTGTCTGGGTGTGGGTTAACTGTTTGTGTGTGTGTCTGGGTGTGGGTTAACAGTGTGTGTGTCTCTGGGTGTCGGCTAACTGTGTGTGTGTGTCTGCGTGTGGGTTGACACTGTGTCTGTCTCTGCGTGTGGGTTTTCTGTGTGTCTGTGTGTGTGTTTCTTGGTCGTGGTTAACTGTGTGTGTGTGTGTGTGTGCATCTGCATGTGTGTGTGTCTTTGTGTGTCTTAACTGCGTGTGTGTGTCTGGGTGTGGGTTAACTGTGCGTGTGTGTATCTGCTGTGGGTTAACTGTGTGTCAGTTTCCATCTGGTTGTTGTTTAACCATGTGTGTGTCTGTGTGTGTGTCGGTTTTCTCTGTGTGTGTGTGTCTGCTGTGGGTTAACTGTGTGTATGTGTGTGTCTGCTGTGGGTTAACAGTGTGTCTATTTCTGTTTGGGTTTGGGTTAACTGTGTGTGTGTCTGGATTTGGGCTCACTGTGCGTGTTTCTGTCTTGGTGTGGGTTCACTGTGTGTGTGTCTGGGTGTGGGTTCACTGTGAGTGTGTCTGGGTGTGGGTTACCTATGTGTGTGTATGTCTGGGTGTGTGTTAGCTGTGTGTGTGTGTCTGGGTGTGGGATAACTGTTTGGGTGTGTGTGTTTCTGGATGTGGGTTAACTGTGTTTGTGTTTGTGTTTCAGGGTGTGGGTTAACTGTGTGTGTGTCTGGGTGTGGATTGACTTTGTGCATTTGTGTCTTAGTGTGGGTTGACTGTGTGAGTGTGTGTGTCTGGGTCTTGGTTGACAGTGTGTGTCTTGAAGTGGGTTAACTGTGTGTGTGTGTGGATTTGGGTTAACTGTGTGTTTCTGTCTGTGTGTGTGTTAACTGTGGGTGTCTGGGTGTGGCTTAACTGTGTTTGTGTGTCTAGGTGTGTGTTAACTGTGCCTGTGTGTGTCTGGGTGTGGGTTAACTGTGTGTGTGTCTGGGTGTGGTTTAACTGTTTCTGTGGCTGGGTGGGCCTTGACTGTGTGTGTCTATCTGCATATGTGTTGACTGTGTATGTGTGTGTCTGGGTGTTGGTTCTGTGCGTGTGTGTGTTCCTGTGTGTGTGTTGTCTCTCTGTGTGTATATGTGTGTGGGTTATCTGTGTGTATGTCTGAGTGTGGGTTAACTATATGTATGTTTGTTCTGGGTGTGGGTTAACTCTGTGTATATGTCTGTCTGGGTGTGGGTTAATGGTGTGTGTGTGTCTGGGCTTGGGTTAACAGTGTGTGTGTGTCTGGGTGTCGGTTAACTGTCTATATGTGTCTGGGTGTGGGTTAACTCTGTGTGAATATCTGGGTGTGGGTTGACACTGTGTGTGTCTTTGGGTGTAGGTTAAAAGTTTGTGTGTGTGTGTGTGTTTCTGGATCTGGGTTAACTGTGTGTGTGTGTGTGTGTGTGTGTGAGTCTTTGTGTGTCTTGACTGCGTGTGTGTATCTGGGTGTGGGTTAACTGTGTATGTGTGTGTGTCGGTTAACTCTGTGTGTGTGTTTGTATGTGTCTGTTGTCGGTTAACTGTGTGTCTATTTCTGTCTGGAGGTGGGCTAACTGTGTGTGTGTGTGTGTGTGTGTGTGTGTGTGTGTGTGTGTGTGTGTGTGTGTGTGTGTGTGTGTCGGTTAACTCTGTGTGTGTGTGTCTTGGTGTGGGTTAACATTGTGTATGTGTGGGTCTGCTGTGGGTTAACTGTGTGTCTATTTCTGTCTGGGTGTGGGTAAAATGTGTGTATGTATCTGGGTGTGTGTTAAATTTGTGTATGTGTGAGTGCCTTGGTGTGGGTTAACTGTGCGTGTGTGTCTGCATTTGGGATAACTGTGCGTTTTTCTGTCTAGGTGTTGCTGAACTGTGTATGTGTCAGGGTGTGGGTTAACTGTGTGTGTGTCTGGGTTTGGGTTAACTGTGTGTGTGTGTGTGTTTCTGGGTGTGGGTTAACTGTGTGTGTGTGTCAGGGTGTGGGTTAATTGTGAGTGTGTCTGGATGTTGGTTGACTGTGTGTGTCTGGATTTGTGTTAACTGTCTGTGTTTCTGTCTGGGTGTGGGTTAACTGTGTGTGTCTCTGCGTGTGGGTTATCTGTGTGTATGTGTCTGCGTGTGGGTTAGCTATGTGTTTGTGCGTGTCTGGGTTGGGGTTAACTGTGTGTGTGTGTGTCTGGGCGTTGGTTGACTGTCTGTGTCTTGGTGTGGGTTAACGGTTTTTCCATCTCTGGGTTTGGGTTAACTGTTTTTTTTTATGTCTGCATTTGGATTAACTGTGCATGTTTCTGTCTGTGTGTGGTTTAACTGTGTGTGTGTCCAGGTGTGGGTTAACTGTGTGTGTTTCTGGGTGTGGGTTAAATGTGTGTGTGTGTGTGTGTGTGTGTGTCAGGTTTAGGCTAACTGTGTGTGTGTCAGGGAGTGGGTTGACTCTGTGCGTTTGTGTCTGAGTTTGCGTTGACTGTGTGAGTGTGTGTGTCTGGATCTTGGTTGACAATGTGTGTCTTGAAGTGGGTTAAATGTGTGTGTGTGTCTGGTTTTGGGTTAACTGTGCATGTTTCAATCTGTGTATGGGTTAACTGTGGGTGTCTGGGTGTGGCTTAACTGTGCCTGTGTGTGTCTGGGTGTGGTTTAACTGTGTGTGTGTCTGCGTGTGGTTGAACTGCGTGTGTGTCTTGGTGTGGGTTATCTGTGTGTATGTGTCTGGGTGTGGGTTAACTGTGTGTGTGTGCGTGTCTGGCTATGGGTTAATTGTGTGTGTGTGTGTCTGGTTGTGGGTTAACTGTGTGTGTGTCTGGGTGTGGTTTAACTGTGTGTGTGTCTGGGTGTGGGTTACCTGAGTGTATGTGTCTGGGTGTGGGTTGACTGTGTGTTTTTGCATGTCTGGGTATGGGTTAACTGTGTGTGTGTGTCTGGATTTGGGTTAACTCTGCAGGATTCTCTCTGGGTGTGGGTTATCTGGGTATGTGTGTCTGGGTGTGGATTAACTGTGTGTGTGTGTCTGGATTTGGGTTACGTGTGCGTGTTTCTGTCTTGGTTTGGGTTAGTGTGTGTGTGTCTGGGTGTGCGTTAACTGTGTGTATGTGTCTGGGTGTGGGTTACCTGTGTGTTTGTATGGGTTGACTGTGTTTGTGCCTGGCTGTGTGTTAACTCTGTGTGTGTGTGTGTTTCTGGGTGTGGGTTAACTGTGTGTGTGTGTGTGTGTGTGTGTGTGTGTGTGTGTGTGTGTGTGTGTGTGTGTGTGTGTGTGTGTGTGTCAGGTTTAGGCTAACTGTGTGTGTGTCAGGGAGAGGGTTGACTCTGTGCGTTTGTGTCTGAGTTTGCGTTGACTGTGTGAGTGTGTGTGTCTGGATCTTGGTTGACAGTGTGTGTCTTGAAGTGAGTTAACTGTGTGTGTGTGTCTGGTTTTGGGTTAACTGTGCGTGTTTCAGTCTGTGTATGGGTTAACTGTGGGTGTCGGGGTGTGGCTTAACTGTGTGTGTGTGTCTGGGTGTGGGTTAACTGTGCCTGTGTGTGTCTGGGTGTGGTTTAACTGTGTGTATGTCTGGGTGTGGTTTAACTGTGTGTGTGTCTTGGTGTGGGTTAACTCTGTGTATGTGTGTGTCTGGGTATGGGTTAACTGTGTTCATAAGTGTGTCTGGGTGTGGGTTAACGGTGTGTGTGTGTGTGTGTTCGTTTCTGGGTGTGGGTTAACTGTTTGTGTATGTGTGTCAGGGTGTGGGTTAACTGTGTGTGTGTCTGGGTGTTGGTTGACTGTGTGTGTCTTGAACTGGGGTAACTGTGTGTGTGTGATTCTGAATTTGGGTTAACCGTGCATGACTCTGTCTGGGTGTGAGCTAACTGTGTGTATGTGTGGGTGTGGAGTAAGTGTGTGTATGTGTCTGGGTGTGGGTTAACTGTGTGTGTGTCTGGGTGTGGTTTAACTGTGTGTGTGTCTGAGTGTGGGTTACCTGAGTGTATGTGTCTGGGTGTGGGTTAACTGTGTGTGTGTGTCTGGATTTGGGTTACGTGTGCGTGTTACTGTCTTGGTTTGGGTTAGGTGTGTGTGTGTCTGGGTGTCCGTTAACTGTGTGTATGTGTCTGGATTTGGGTTACGTGTGCGTGTTACTGTCTTGGTTTGGGTTAGGTGTGTGTGTGTCTGGGTGTCCGTTAACTGTGTGTATGTGTCTGGGTGTGGGTTACCTGTGTGTTTGTATGGGTTGACTGTATTTGTGCCTGGCTGTGTGTTAACTCTGTGTGTGTGTGTGTTTCTGGGTGTGGTTTAACTGTGGGTGTGTGTGTGTGTGTGTGTGTGTGTTTGTGTGTGTGTGTGTGTGTGTGTGTGTGTGTGTTTCGGAGTGTGGATTAACTGTGCGTGTGTGTGTGTGTGTGTGTGTGTGTGTGTGTTTGTGTGTGTGTCAGGTTAAGGCTAACTGTGTGTGTGTAAGGGAGTTGGTTGACTCTGTGCGTTTGTGTCTGAGTTTGCGTTGACTGTGTGAGTGTGTGTGTCTGGATCTTGGTTGATAGTGTGTGTCTTGAAGTGGGTTAACTGTGTGTGTGTGTCTGGTTTTGGGTTAACTGTGCGTGTTTCAATCTGTGTATGGGTTAACTGTCGGTGTCTGGGTGTGGCTTAACTGTGTGTGTGTGTCTGGGTGTGGGTTAACTTTGCCTGTGTGTGTCTGGGTGTGGTTTAACTGTGTGTGTGTCTTGGTGTGGGTTATCTGTGTGTATGTGTCTTGGTGTGGGTTAACTGTGTGTTTGGGCGTGTCTGGGTATGGGTTAAATGTGTGTGTGTGTGTCTGGGCGTTGGTTGACTGTGTGTGTCTTGGTGTGTGTTAACTGTTTGTCCATCTCTGGGTGTTGGTTAACTGTGTGTTTGTCTGGATTTGGGTTAACTGTGTGTGTTTCTGACTTGGTGTGGATTAACTCTGTGTGTGTCTGGGTCTGGGTTCACTGTCAGTGTGTCTGGGTGTGGGTTAACTGTGCGTGTTTCTGTCTGTGAGTGGGTTAACTGTGTGTGTGTGTCTTGGTGCGGGTTAACTGTGTGTGTGTGTGTGTGTGTGTTTCTGGGTGTGGGTTAACTGTGTCTTTGTGGGTGTGTGTGTGTTTGTGTCTCAGGGTCTTGGTTTACTGTGTGTGCGTCTGGGTTTTGGTTGACTGTGTGTATCTTAAAGTCTGTTAACTGTGTGTGTGTGTGTGTCTGGATTTGGGTTTACTTCATGTTTCTGTCTGGGTGTAGGTTAACTGTGTGTATGTCTGGGTGTGGGTTAACTGTGTGTGTGTCTGGGTGTGGGTTAACTCTGTGTATGTGTGTGTCAGGGTATGTGTTAACTGTGTTGATATGTGTGTCTGGGTGTGTGTTAAATGTGTGTGTGTGTGTGTGTGTGTGTGTGTTCGTTTCTGGGTGAGGGTTAACTGTTTGTGTATGTGTGTCAGGGTGTGGGTTAACTGTGTGTGTGTCTGGGTGTTGGTTGACTGTGTGTGTCTTGAACTGGGGTAACTGTGTGTGTGAGTTTCTGAATTTGGGTAAACCGTACATGACTCTGTCTGGGTGTGGGCTGACTGTGTATGTGTTGGTGTGGTGTAAAAGTGTGTATGTGTCTGGGTGTGGGTTAACTGTGTGTGTGTGCGTGTCTGGCTATGGGTTAATTGTGTGTGTGTGTGTCTGGTTGTGGGTTAACTGTGTGTGTGTCTGGGTGTGGGTTAAATGTGTGTATGTGTGTGTCTGGATATGGGTTGACTGTGTTTGTGTCTGCCTGTGTGTTAATTCTGTGTGTGTGTGTGTTTCTGGGTGTAGGTTAACTGTGTGTGTGTGTGTTTCTGGGTGTGGGTTAACTGTGTATGTGTGTGTCAGGGTGTGGGTTGACTGTATGCGTTTGTGTCTGAGTGTGGGTTTACTGTGTGAGTGTGTATGTCTGGGTCTTGGTTGACAGTGTGTGTCTTGAAGTGGGTTACCTGTGTGTGTGTTAAAAACAAAAAAACTGCGGATGCTGGAAATCCAAAACAAAAACAGAATTACCTGGAAAAACTCAGCAGGTCTCGCTGCCAGACCTGCTGAGTTTTTCCAGGTAATTCTGTTTTTGACCTGTGTGTGTGTGTCTGGATTTGGGTTATCTGTGCATGTTTCTGTCTGTTTGTGGGTTAACTGTGGGTGTCTGGATGTGGCTTAACTGTGTGTGTGTGTCTGGGTGTGCCTTGACTGTGTGTGTCTGTCTGCATATGGGTTGACTGTGTATGTATGTGTCTGGGTGTTGGTTCTGTGTGTGTGTGTGTGTGTGTGTGTGTGTGTTCCTGTGTGTGTGTATTGTCTCTCTGTGTGTATATGGGTGTGGGTTAACTGTGTGCATGTCTGGGTGTGGGTTAATTGTATGTATGTTTGTGTCTGGGTGTGGGTTAACTCTGTGTATATGTCTTTCTGGGTGTGGATTAACGGTGTGTGTGTGTCTGGGTGTGGGTTAACTCTGTGTGTGTGTCTGGGTGTGTGTTGACACTGTGTGTGTCTCTGGGTGTGGGTTAACTGTGTTTGTGTGTGTGTGTGTGTGTGTGTGTGTGTGTTTCTGGGTCTGAGTTAACTGTGTGTGTGTGTGTGTGTTCCTTTATGTGTCTTGACTCTGTCTGTGTGTCTGGGTGTGGGTTAACTGTGTATGTGTGAGTGTCGGTTAACTCTGTGTGTATGTGTGTCTTGGTGTGGGTTAACTGTTTGTATGTGTGTGTCTGCTGTGGGTAAACTGTGTGTCTATTTCTGTCTGGTTGTTGTTTAACTGTGTGTGTGTCGGTTAACTCTGTGTGTGTCTTGGTGTGGGTTAGCTGTGTGTATGTGTGTGTCTGCTGTGGGTTAACCGTGTGTCTATTTCTATCTGGCTGTGGGTTAACTGTGTGTATGTGTGTGTCTTGGTGGGGGTTAACTGTGTGGATATGTGTCTCTGGGTGCGGGTTAACTGTGCGTGTCTGTCTGCATTTGGATTAATTGTGCATTTTTCTGTCTGGGTGTTGCTTAACTGTGTATGTGTCTGGGTATGGTTTAACTGTTTGTGTGTCTGGGTGTGCCTTGACTGTGTGTGTCTGTCTGCATATGGGTTGACTGTGTAAGTGTGTGTCTGGGTGTTGGTTCTGTGTGTGTGTGTGTTCCTGTGCGTGTGTTGTCTCTCTGTGTGTCTATGGGTGTGGGTTAACTGTGTTTATGTCTGGGTGTGGGTTAACAGTATGTATGTTTGTTTCTGGGTGTGGGTTAACTCTGTGTATATGTCTGTCAGGGTGTGGGTTAACGTTGTGTGTGTGTCTGGGTGTGGGTTAACTGTGTTTATGAGTGTGTCTTGGTGGGGGTTAACTGTGTGCATATGTGTCTCTGGGTGTGGGTTAACTATGCGTGTGTGTCTGCATTTGGGTTAACTACGTTTTTCTGTCTGGGTGTTGCTTAATTGGGTATGTGTCTGGGTATGGGTTAACTGTGTGTATCTAGGTGTGGGTTAACTGTGTGTGTGTTTCTGGGTGTGGGTTAACTGTGTGTATGTGTCAGGGTCTGCGTTAATTGTGTGTGTGTCTGGGTGTTGGTTGACTGTGTGTGTCTGGATTTGGGTTAACTGTGCGTGTTTCTGTCCGGGTGTGGGCTGACTGTGTGTGTGTCTGGTTGTGGGTTCACTGTTTGTGTGTCTGGGTGTGGGTTATCTGTGTGTATGTGCCTGGGTGTGGGTTAACTGTGTTTTTGTGCATGTCTGGGTATGGGTTAACTGTGTGTGTGTGTGTCTGGGTGCTGGTTGATTGTGTGTATCTTTGTCTGGGTCAACTGTTTGTCTATGTCTCGGAGTGTGTTAACTTTGTTTGAATGTCTGGATTTGGGTTAACTGTGCGTGTTTCTGACTGTGTGTGGGTTATCTGTGTGTGTGTCCGGGTGTGGGTTAACTGTGTGTGTGTGTCTCAGGGTGTGGGTTAACTTTGTGTGTATCTCAGTGTTGGTTGACCGTGTTTGTCTTAATGTGGGCTAACTGTGTGTGTGTGTCTGGATTTGGGTTATCTGCGTGTTTCTTTCTGGGTGTAGGTTTACTGTGTGTGTCTGGGTGTCAGTTAACTGTGTCAGCCTCTGGGTGTGGGTTTAATGTGTGTATGTGTCTGGGTGTGGGTTAACTGTGTGTTTGTGTGTCTGGGTATGGGCTAACTGTGTTTGTGTCTGGCTTTGTGTTAATTCTGTGTGTGTGTGTTTTTCTGGGTGTAGGTTAACTGTGTGTGTGTGTATGTGTGTGTTTGTGTTTGTGTGTGTGTTTCTGTGTGTGGGATAATTGTGTGTGTGTGTGTGTGTGTGTGTGTGTGTCAGGGTGTGGGCTAAATATATTTGTGTCAGGGTGTGGGTTGACTGTATGTGTTTGTGTTTGAGTGTGGGTTTACTGTGTGAGTGTGTGTGACTAGGACTTGGTTGACAGTGTGTGTCTTGAAGTGGGTTACCTGTGTATGTGTGTCTGGATTTGGGTTATCTGTGCGTGTTTCTGTCTGTTTGTGGTTTGACTGTGGGTGTCTGGGTATGGCTTAACTGTGTGTGTGTGTCTGGGTGTGGATTAACTGTTTGTGTGTCTGGGTGTGCCTTGTCTGTGTGTGTCTGTCTGCATATGGGTTGACTGTGTACGTGTGTGTCTGGGTGTTTGTTCCTGTGTGTGTGTTGTCTCTCTGTGTGTTTATGGGTGTGGGTTAACTGTTTGTATGTCTGGGTGTGGGTTAACTGTATGTATGTTTGTTTCTGGGTGTGGGTTAACTCTGTGTATATGTCTGGGTGTGGGTTGACACTGTGGGTGTCTGGGTGTGGGTTTACTATGTGTGTTTGTGTGTGTGTGTTTCTGGGACTGAGTTAACTGTGTGTGTGTTTGTGTGTGTGTGTTTCTCTTTGAATGTCTTGACTGCGTATGTGTATCTGGGTGTCGGTTAACTGTGTATGTGTGTGTGTCGGCTAACTCTGTGTATGTGTGTCTGCTTTGTGTTAACTGTGTGTCTATTTCTGTCTGCATGTGGCTTAACTGTGTGTGTGTGTGTGTGTGTGTGTGTGTATGTGTGTGAGTTAACTCTGTATGTGTGTGTCTTGGTTTGGGTTAGCTGTGTGTATGTGTGTGTCTTGGTGGGGGTTAACTGTGTGCATAAGTGTCTCTGGGTGTGAGTTAACTGTGCGTGTGTGTCTGCATTTAGGTTAACTGCGTTTTTCTGTCTGGGTGTTGCTTTATTGGGTACGTGTCTGGGTATGGGTTAACTGTGTGTATCTAGGTGTGGGTTAACTGTGTGTGTGTATCTGAGTGTGGGTTAACTGTGTGTTTATGCGTGTTTCTCGGTGTGGGTTAACTGTGTGTATGTGTCAGGCTCTGGGTTAATTGTATGTGTGTCTGGGTGTTGGTTGACTACGTGTGTCTAGATTTGGGTTAACTGTACATGTTTCTGTCCGGGTGTGGGTTAACTGTGTGTGTGTGTCTGGGTGTGGGTTCACTGTTTGTGTGACTGGGTGTGGGTTATCTCTGTGTATGTGCCTGGGTGTGGGTTAACTGTGTGTTTGTGCATGTCTGGGTATGGGTTAACTGGGTGTGTGTGTGTCTGGGTGTTGGTTGATTGTGTGTATCTCAGTGTGGGTTAACTGTTTGTCTATGTCTCGGTGTGTGTTAACTTTGAGTAGATGTCTGGATTTGGGTTAACTGTGCGTGTTTCTGTCTGGGTGTGGGTTAACTGTGTTTGTGTCTGGGTTTGGGTTAACTGTGTGTGTGTGTGTGTGTGTGTGTGTGTGTGTGTGTGTGTGTGTGTGTGTGTGTGTGTGTGTGTGTGTGTGTGTGTATGTTTCTGGGTGTGGGTTAACTGTGTGTGTCTGTGTGTGTCTCTGTGTGTGGGTTAACTTTGTGTGTCTCGGTGTTGGTTGACCATGCGTGTCTTAATGTGGTTTAACTGTGTGTGTGTGTCTGGATTTGGGTTAACTGCTGTTTCTGTCTGGGTGTATGTTTACTGTGTGTGTCTGGGTGTCGGTTAACTGTGTCTGCGTCTGGGTGTGGGTTAAATGTGTGTATGTGTGTGTCTGGATATGGGTTGACTGTGTTTGTGTCTGCCTGTGTGTTAATTCTGTGTGTGTGTGTGTTTCTGGGTGTAGGTTAACTGTGTGTGTGTGTGTGTTTCTGTGTGTGGGTTAACTGTGTATGTGTGTGTCAGGGTGTGGGTTGACTGTGTGTGTGTCAGGGTGTGGGTTGACTGTATGCGTTTGTGTCTGAGTGTGGGTTTACTGTGTGAGTGTGTATGTCTGGGTCTTGGTTGACAGTGTGTGTCTTGAAGTGGGTTACCTGTGTGTGTGTGTCTGGATTTGGGTTATCTGTGCATGTTTCTGTCTGTTTGTGGGTTAACTGTGGGTGTCTGGATGTGGCTTAACTGTGTGTGTGTGTCTGGGTGTGCCTTGACTGTGTGTGTCTGTCTGCATATGGGTTGACTGTGTATGTATGTGTCTGGGTGTTGGTTCTGTGTGTGTGTGTGTGTGTGTGTGTGTGTGTTCCTGTGTGTGTGTATTGTCTCTCTGTGTGTATATGGGTGTGGGTTAACAGTGTGCATGTCTGGGTATGGGTTAATTGTATGTATGTTTGCGTCTGGGTGTGGGTTAACTCTGTGTATATGTCTTTCTGGGTGTGGATTAACGGTGTGTGTGTGTCTGGGTGTGGGTTAACTCTGTGTGTGTGTCTGGGTGTGTGTTGACACTGTGTGTGTCTCTGGGTGTGGGTTAACTGTGTTTGTGTGTGTGTGTGTGTGTGTGTGTGTGTGTGTGTGTGTGTGTGTGTGTGTTTCTGGGTCTGAGTTAACTGTGTGTGTGTGTGTGTTCCTTTATGTGTCTTGACTCTGTCTGTGTGTCTGGGTGTGGGTTAACTGTGTATGTGTGAGTGTCGGTTAACTCTGTGTGTATGTGTGTCTTGGTGTGGGTTAACTGTTTGTATGTGTGTGTCTGCTGTGGGTAAACTGTGTGTCTATTTCTGTCTGGTTGTTGTTTAACTGTGTGTGTGTCGGTTAACTCTGTGTGTGTCTTGGTGTGGGTTAGCTGTGTGTATGTGTGTGTCTGCTGTGGGTTAACCATGTGTCTATTTCTATCTGGGTGTGGGTTCACTGTGTGTATGTGTGTGTCTTGGTGGGGGTTAACTGTGTGGATATGTGTCTCTGGGTGCGGGTTAACTGTGCGTGTCTGTCTGCATTTGGATTAATTGTGCATTTTTCTGTCTGGGTGTTGCTTAACTGTGTATGTGTCTGGGTGTGGGTTTACTGTGTGTCAGTGTCTGGGTGTGGGTTAACTGTGTGTGTGTCTGGGTGTGGTTTAACTGTTTGTGTGTCTGGGTGTGCCTTGACTGTGTGTGTCTGTCTGCATATGGGTTGACTGTGTAAGTGTGTGTCTGGGTGTTGGTTCTGTGTGAGTGTGTGTTCCTGTGCGTGTGTTGTCTCTCTGTGTGTCTATGGGTGTGGGTTAACTGTGTGTATGTCTGGGTGTGGGTTAACAGTATGTATGTTTGTTTCTGGGTGTGGGTTAACTCTGTGTATATGTCTGTCAGGGTGTGGGTTAACGGTGTGTGTGTGTCTGGGTTTGGGTTAACTCTGTGTGTGTGTCTGGGTGTGGGTTGACACTGTGTGTGTCTGGGTCTGGGTTAACTGTGTGTGTGTGTTTGTGTGTGTGTGTGTGTGTGTCTTGATGGCGTATGTGTGTCAGGGTGTGGTTTATCTGTGTATGTGTGTGTGTCGGCTAACTCTGTGTGTATGAGTCTCTGGGTGTGGGTTAACTGTGTGTATGTGTGTGTCTGCTTTTTGTTAACTGTGTGTCTATTTCTGTCTGTGTGTGGCTTAACTGTGTGTGTGTGTGTGTGTGGGAGTTAACTCTGTATGTGTGTGTCTTGGTTTGGGTTAGCTGCGTGTATGTGTGTGTCTGCTGTGGGTTAACTGTGTGTCTATTTCTCTCTGGGTGTAGGTTAAATGTGTGTATGTGTCTTGGTGTGGGTTAACTGTGTTTATGAGTGTGTCTTGTTGGGGGTTAACTGTGTGCATATGTGTCTCTGGGTGTGGGTTAACTGTGCGTGTGTGTCTGCATTTGTGTTAACTGCGTTTTTCTGTCTGGGTGTTGCGTAATTGGGTATGTGTCTGGGTATGGGTTAACTGTGTGTGTATCTAGGTGTGGGTTAACTGTGTGTGTGTTTCTGGGTGTGGGTTAACTGTGTGTATGTGTCAGGGTCTGGGTTAATTGTGTGTGTGTCTGGGTGTTGGTTGACTGTGTGTGTCTGGATTTGGGTTAACTGTGCGTGTTTCTGTCCGGGTGTGGTTTAACTGTGTGTGTGCCTGGGTGTGGCTTCACTTTTTCTGTGTCTGGGTGTGGGTTATCTGTGTGTATGTGCCTGGGTGTGGGTTAACTGTGTGTTTGTGTGTGTCTGGGCATGGGTTAACTTTGTGTGTGTGTGTCTGGGCGTTGGTTGATTGTGTGTATCTTGGTGTGGGTTAACTGTTTGTCTATGTCTCGGTGTGTATTAACTGTGTTTGTATGTCTAGATTTGGGTTAACTGTGCGTGTTTCTGTCTGTGTGTGGGTTATCTGTGTGTGTGTCCGGGTGTGGGTTAACTGTGTGTGTGTGTGTGTGTGTGTGTGTGTGTGTGTGTGTGTGTGTGTGTGTGTTTGTGTGTGTGTGTGTGTGTGTGTTTCTGCGTGTGGGTTAACTGTGTGTGTGTGTCTCAGGGTGTGGGTTAACTTTGTGTGCGTATCGGTGTTGGTTGACCGTGTGTGTCTTAATGTGGGTTAACTGGGTGTGTGTGTCTGGATTTGGGTTATCTGCGTGTTTCTGTCTGGGTGTAGGTTTACTGTGTGTGTCTGGGTGTCGGTTAACTGTGTATGTGTCTGGGTGTGGGTTAACCGTGTGTTTGTGTGTGTCTGGGTATGGGCTAACTGTGCTTGTGTCTGGCTTTGTGTTAATTCTGTGTGTGTGTGTGTGTGTGTGTTTCTGGGTGTAGGTTGACTGTGTGTGTGTGTGTCTGGGTGTGGGTTAACTGTGTGTTTGTGTGTGTCTGGGTATGGGCTAACTGTGTTTGTGTCTGGCTTTGTGTTAATTCTGTGTGTGTGTGTGTTTCTGCGTGTGGGTTAACTGTGTGTGTGTGTCTCAGGGTGTGGGTTATCTTTGTGTGCGTATCGGTGTTGGTTGACCGTGTGTGTCTTAATGTGGGTTAACTGGGTGTGTGTGTCTGGATTTGGGTGATCTGCGTGTTTCTGTCTGGGTGTAGGTTTACTGTGTGTGTCTGGGTGTCGGTTAACTGTGTATGTGTCTGGGTGTGGGTTAACCGTGTGTTTGTGTGTGTCTGGGTATGGGCTAACTGTGCTTGTGTCTGGCTTTGTGTTAATTCTGTGTGTGTGTGTGTGTGTGTTTCTGGGTGTAGGTTGACTGTGTGTGTGTGTGTCTGGGTGTGGGTTAACTGTGTGTTTGTGTGTGTCTGGGTATGGGCTAACTGTGTTTGTGTCTGGCTTTGTGTTAAATCTGTGTGTGTGTGTGTTTCTGGGTGTAGGTTAACTGTGTGTGTGTGTGTGTGTGTGTGTGTGTGTGTGTGTGTGTTTCTGTGTGTGGGATAATTGTGTGTGTGTGTGTGTGTGTCAGGGTGTGGGCTAAATATATTTGTGTCAGGGTGTGGGTTGACTGTATGTGTTTGTGTCTGAGTGTGGGTTTACTGTGTGAGTGTGTGTGACTAGGAATTGGTTGACAGTGTGTGTCTTGAAGTGGATTACCTGTGTATGTGTGTCTGGATTTGGGTTATCTGTGCGTGTTTCTGTCTGTTTGTGGTTTGACTGTGGGTGTCTGGGTATGGCTTAAATGTGTGTGTGTGTCTGGGTGTGGATTAACTGTTTGTGTGTCTGGGTATGCCTTGTCTGTGTGTGTCTGTCTGCATATGGGTTGACTGTGTACGTGTGTGTCTGGGTGTTTGTTCTGTGTGTGTGTGTGTTCCTGTGTGTGTGTTGTCTCTCTGTGTGTTTATGGGTGTGGGTTAACTGTTTGTATGTCTGGGTGTGGGTTAACTGTATGTATGTTTGTTTCTGGGTGTGGGTTAACTCTGTGTATATGTCTGTGTGGGAGTGGGTTAACGGTGTGTGTGTGTCTGGGTGTGGGTTAACTCTGTGTGTGTGTCTGGGTGTGGGTTGACACTGTGGGTGTCTGGGTGAGGGTTAACTGTGTGTGTTTGTGCGTGTGTGTTTCTGGGTCTGAGTTAACTGTGTGTGTGTGTTTGTGTGTGTGTGTTTGTCTTTGTGTGTCTTGACTGCGTATGTGTGTCTGGGTGTGGGTGAACTGTGTATGTGTGTGTGTCGGCTAACTCTGTGTATGTGTGTCTTGGTGTGGGTTAACTGTGTGTATGTGTGTGTCTGCTTTGTGTTAACTGTGTGTCTATTTCTGTCTGCATGTGGCTTAACTGTGTGTGTGTGTGTGTGTGTGTGTGTGTGTGTGTGTGTGTGTGTGTGTGTGTGTGTGTGTGTGTGAGTTAACTCTGTATGTGTGTGTCTTGGTTTGGGTTAGCTGTGTGTATGTGTGTGCCTTGGTGGGGGTTAACTGTGTGCATAAGTGTCTCTGGGTGTGGGTTAACTGTGCGTGTGTGTCTGCATTTAGGTTAACTGCGTTTTTCTGTCTGGGTGTTGCTTTATTGGGTATGTGTCTGGGTATGGGTTAACTGTGTGTATCTAGGTGTGGGTTAACTGTGTGTGTGTGTCTGAGTGTGGGTTAACTGTGTGTTTATGCGTGTTTCTCGGTGTGGGTTAACTGTGTGTATGTGTCAGGGTCTGGGTTAATTGTATGTGTGTCTGGGTGTTGGTTGACTATGTGTGTCTGGATTTGGGTTAACCGTGCATGTTTCTGTCCGGGTGTGGGTTAACTGTGTGTGTGTGTCTGGGTGTGGGTTCACTGTTTGTGTGTCTGTGTGTGGGTTATCTCTGTGTATGTGCCTGGGTGTGGGTTAACTGTGTGTTTGTGCATGTCTGGGTATGGGTTAACTGTGTGTGTGTGTGTCTGGGTGTTGGTTGATTGTGTGTATCTCAGTGTGGGTTAACTGTTTGTCTATGTCTTGGTGTGTGTTAACTTTGAGTAGATGTCTGGATTTGGGTTATCTGTGCATGTTTCTGTCTGTTTGTGGGTTAACTGTGGGTGTCTGGATGTGGCTTAACTGTGTGTGTGTGTCTGGGTGTGCCTTGACTGTGTGTGTCTGTCTGCATATGGGTTGACTGTGTATGTATGTGTCTGGGTGTTGGTTCTGTGTGTGTGTGTGTGTGTGTGTTCCTGTGTGTGTGTATTGTCTCTCTGTGTGTATATGGGTGTGGGTTAACTGTGTGCATGTCTGGGTGTGGGTTAATTGTATGTATGTTTGTGTCTGGGTGTGGGTTAACTCTGTGTATATGTCTTTCTGGGTGTGGATTAACGGTGTGTGTGTGTCTGGGTGTGGGTTAACTGTGTGTGTGTGTCTGGGTGTGTGTTGACACTGTGTGTGTCTCTGGGTGTGGGTTAACTGTGTTTGTGTGTGTGTGTGTGTGTGTGTGTGTGTGTGTGTGTGTTTCTGGGTCTGAGTTAACTGTGTGTGTGTGTGTGTTCCTTTATGTGTCTTGACTCTGTCTGTGTGTCTGGGTGTGGGTTAACTGTGTATGTGTGAGTGTCGGTTAACTCTGTGTGTATGTGTGTCTTGGTGTGGGTTAACTGTTTGTATGTGTGTGTCTGCTGTGGGTAAACTGTGTGTCTATTTCTGTCTGGTTGTTGTTTAACTGTGTGTGTGTCGGTTAACTCTGTGTGTGTCTTGGTGTGGGTTAGCTGTGTGTATGTGTGTGTCTGCTGTGGGTTAACCATGTGTCTATTTCTATCTGGGTGTGGGTTCACTGTGTGTATGTGTGTGTCTTGGTGGGGGTTAACTGTGTGTATATGTGTCTCTGGGTGCGGGTTAACTGTGCGTGTCTGTCTGCATTTGGATTAATTGTGCATTTTTCTGTCTGGGTGTTGCTTAACTGTGTATGTGTCTGGGTGTGGGTTTACTGTGTGTCAGTGTCTGGGTGTGGGTTAACTGTGTGTGTGTCTGGGTGTGGTTTAACTGTTTGTGTGTCTGGGTGTGCCTTGACTGTGTGTGTCTGTCTGCATATGGGTTGACTGTGTAAGTGTGTGTCTGGGTGTTGGTTCTGTGTGAGTGTGTGTTCCTGTGCGTGTGTTGTCTCTCTGTGTGTCTATGGGTGTGGGTTAACTGTGTGTATGTCTGGGTGTGGGTTAACAGTATGTATGTTTGTTTCTGGGTGTGGGTTAACTCTGTGTATATGTCTGTCAGGGTGTGGGTTAACGGTGTGTGTGTGTCTGGGTTTGGGTTAACTCTGTGTGTGTGTGTCTTGGTTTGGGTTAGCTGCGTGTATGTGTGTGTCTGCTGTGGGTTAACTGTGTGTCTATTTCTCTCTGGGTGTAGGTTAAATGTGTGTATGTGTCTTGGTGTGGGTTAACTGTGTTTATGAGTGTGTCTTGTTGGGGGTTAACTGTGTGCATATGTGTCTCTGGGTGTGGGTTAACTGTGCGTGTGTGTCTGCATTTGTGTTAACTGCGTTTTTCTGTCTGGGTGTTGCGTAATTGTGTATGTGTCTGGGTATGGGTTAACTGTGTGTGTATCTAGGTGTGGGTTAACTGTGTGTGTGTTTCTGGGTGTGGGTTAACTGTGTGTATGTGTCAGGGTGTGGGTTAATTGTGTGTGTGTCTGGGTGTTGGTTGACTGTGTGTGTCTGGATTTGGGTTAACTGTGCGTGTTTCTGTCCGGGTGTGGGTTAACTGTGTGTGTGCCTGGGTGTGGCTTCACTTTTTCTGTGTCTGGGTGTGGGTTATCTGTGTGTATGTGCCTGGGTGTGGGTTAACTGTGTGTTTGTGTGTGTCTGGGCATGGGTTAACTTTGTGTGTGTGTGTCTGGGCGTTGGTTGATTGTGTGTATCTTGGTGTGGGTTAACTGTTTGTCTATGTCTCGGTGTGTATTAACTGTGTTTGTATGTCTAGATTTGGGTTAACTGTGCGTGTTTCTGTCTGTGTGTGGGTTATCTGTGTGTGTGTCCGGGTGTGGGTTAACTGTGTGTGTGTGTGTGTGTGTGTGTGTGTGTGTGTGTGTGTGTGTGTGTGTGTGTGTGTGTTTAGGTGTGTGTGTGTGTGTGTGTGTTTCTGCGTGTGGGTTAACTGTGTGTGTGTGTGTGTGTGTGTGTGTGTGTGTTTAGGTGTGTGTGTGTGTGTGTGTGTTTCTGCGTGTGGGTTAACTGTGTGTGTGTGTCTCAGGGTGTGGGTTAACTTTGTGTGCGTATCGGTGTTGGTTGACCGTGTGTGTCTTAATGTGGGTTAACTGGGTGTGTGTGTCTGGATTTGGGTTATCTGCGTGTTTCTGTCTGGGTGTAGGTTTACTGTGTGTGTCTGGGTGTCGGTTAACTGTGTATGTGTCTGGGTGTGGGTTAACCGTGTGTTTGTGTGTGTCTGGGTATGGGCTAACTGTGCTTGTGTCTGGCTTTGTGTTAATTCTGTGTGTGTGTGTGTGTGTGTTTCTGGGTGTAGGTTGACTGTGTGTGTGTGTGTCTGGGTGTGGGTTAACTGTGTGTTTGTGTGTGTCTGGGTATGGGCTAACTGTGTTTGTGTCTGGCTTTGTGTTAATTCTGTGTGTGTGTGTGTTTCTGGGTGTAGGTTAACTGTGTGTGTGTGTGTGTGTGTGTGTGTGTTTGTGTGTGTGTGTGTGTGTGTGTGTTTCTGTGTGTGGGATAATTGTGTGTGTGTGTGTGTGTGTGTCAGGGTGTGGGCTAAATATATTTGTGTCAGGGTGTGGGTTGACTGTATGTGTTTGTGTCTGAGTGTGGGTTTACTGTGTGAGTGTGTGTGACTAGGACTTGGTTGACAGTGTGTGTCTTGAAGTGGATTACCTGTGTATGTGTGTCTGGATTTGGGTTATCTGTGCGTGTTTCTGTCTGTTTGTGGTTTGACTGTGGGTGGCTGGGTATGGCTTAACTGTGTGTGTGTGTCTGGGTGTGGATTAATTGTTTGTGTGTCTGGGTGTGCCTTGTCTGTGTGTGTCTGTCTGCATATGGGTTGACTGTGTACGTGTGTGTCTGGGTGTTTGTTCTGTGTGTGTGTGTGTTCCTGTGTGTGTGTTGTCTCTCTGTGTGTTTATGGGTGTGGGTTAACTGTTTGTATGTCTGGGTGTGGGTTAACTGTATGTATGTTTGTTTCTGGGTGTGGGTTAACTCTGTGTATATGTCTGTGTGGGAGTGGGTTAACGGTGTGTGTGTGTCTGGGTGTGGGTTAACTCTGTGTGTGTGTCTGGGTGTGGGTTGACACTGTGGGTGTCTGGGTGTGGGTTAACTGTGTGTGTTTGTGTGTGTGTGTTTCTGGGTCTGAGTTAACTGTGTGTGTGTGTTTGTGTGTGTGTGTTTGTCTTTGTGTGTCTTGACTGCGTATGTGTGTCTGGGTGTGGGTGAACTGTGTATGTGTGTGTGTCGGCTAACTCTGTGTATGTGTGTCTTGGTGTGGGTTAACTGTGTGTATGTGTGTGTCTGCTTTGTGTTAACTGTGTGTCTATTTCTGTCTGCATGTGGCTTAACTGTGTGTGTGTGTGTGTGTGTGTGTGTGTGTGTGTGTGTGAGTTAACTCTGTATGTGTGTGTCTTGGTTTGGGTTAGCTGTGTGTATGTGTGTGCCTTGGTGGGGGTTAACTGTGTGCATAAGTGTCTCTGGGTGTGGGTTAACTGTGCGTGTGTGTCTGTATTTAGGTTAACTGCGTTTTTCTGTCTGGGTGTTGCTTTATTGGGTATGTGTCTGGGTATGGGTTAACTGTGTGTATCTAGGTGTGGGTTAACTGTGTGTGTGTGTCTGAGTGTGGGTTAACTGTGTGTTTATGCGTGTTTCTCGGTGTGGGTTAACTGTGTGTATGTGTCAGGGTCTGGGTTAATTGTATGTGTGTCTGGGTGTTGGTTGACTATGTGTGTCTGGATTTGGGTTAACCGTGCATGTTTCTGTCCGGGTGTGGGTTAACTGTGTGTGTGTGTCTGGGTGTGGGTTCACTGTTTGTGTGTCTGGGTGTGGGTTATCTCTGTGTATGTGCCTGGGTGTGGGTTAACTGTGTGTTTGTGCATGTCTGGGTATGGATTAACTGGGTGTGTGTGTGTCTGGGCGTTGGTTGATTGTGTGTATCTCAGTGTGGGTTAACTGTTTGTCTATGTCTCGGTGTGTGTTAACTTTGAGTAGATGTCTGGATTTGGGTTAACTGTGCGTGTTTCTGTCTGGGTGTGGGTTAACTGTGTTTGTGTCCGGGTTTGGGTTAACTGTGTGTGTGTTTGTGTGTGTGTGTGTGTGTGTGTGTGTGTGTGTGTGTGTGTGTGTGTGTGTGTGTGTGTGTGTGTGTTTCTGAGTGTGGGTTAACTGTGTGTGTCTGTGTGTGTCTCTGTGTGTGGGTTAACTTTGTGTGTGTCTCGGTGTTGGTTGACCATGCGTGTCTTAATGTGGTTTAACTGTGTGTGTGTGTCTGGATTTGGGTTAACTGCTGTTTCTGTCTGGGTGTATGTTTACTGTGTGTGTCTGGGTGTCGGTTAACTGTGTCTGCGTCTGGGTGTGGGTTAAATGTGTGTATGTGTGTGTCTGGATATGGGTTGACTGTGTTTGTGTCTGCCTGTGTGTTAATTCTGTGTGTGTGTGTGTTTCTGGGTGTAGGTTAACTGTGTGTGTGTGTGTTTCTGTGTGTGGGTTAACTGTGTATGTGTGTGTCAGGGTGTGGGTTGACTGTGTGTGTGTCAGGGTGTGGGTTGACTGTATGCGTTTGTGTCTGAGTGTGGGTTTACTGTGTGAGTGTGTATGTCTGGGTCTTGGTTGACAGTGTGTGTCTTGAAGTGGGTTACCTGTGTGTGTGTGTCTGGATTTGGGTTATCTGTGCATGTTTCTGTCTGTTTGTGGGTTAACTGTGGGTGTCTGGATGTGGCTTAACTGTGTGTGTGTGTCTGGGTGTGCCTTGACTGTGTGTGTCTGTCTGCATATGGGTTGACTGTGTATGTATGTGTCTGGGTGTTGGTTCTGTGTGTGTGTGTGTGTGTGTGTTCCTGTGTGTGTGTATTGTCTCTCTGTGTGTATATGGGTGTGGGTTAACTGTGTGCATGTCTGGGTGTGGGTTAATTGTATGTATGTTTGTGTCTGGGTGTGGGTTAACTCTGTGTATATGTCTTTCTGGGTGTGGATTAACGGTGTGTGTGTGTCTGGGTGTGGGTTAACTCTGTGTGTGTGTGTGTCTGGGTGTGTGTTGACACTGTGTGTGTCTCTGGGTGTGGGTTAACTGTGTTTGTGTGTGTGTGTGTGTGTGTGTGTGTTTCTGGGTCTGGGTTAACTGTGTGTGTGTGTGTGTGTTTCTTTATGTGTCTTGACTCTGTCTGTGTGTCTGGGTGTGGGTTAACTGTGTATTTGTGAGTGTCGGTTAACTCTGTGTGTATGTGTGTCTTGGTGTGGGTTAACTGTTTGTATGTGTGTGTCTGCTGTGGGTAAACTGTGTGTCTATTTCTGTCTGGTTGTTGTTTAACTGTGTGTGTGTCGGTTAACTCTGTGTGTGTCTTGGTGTGGGTTAGCTGTGTGTATGTGTGTGTTTGCTGTGGGTTAACCGTGTGTCTATTTCTATCTGGGTGTGGGTTCACTGTGTGTATGTGTGTGTCTTGGTTGGGGTTAACTGTGTGTATATGTGTCTCTGGGTGCGGGTTAACTGTGCATGTCTGTCTGCATTTGGATTAACTGTGCGTTTTTCTGTCTGGGTGTTGCTTAACTGTGTATGTGTCTGGGTGTGGGTTTACTGTGTGTCTGTGTCTGGGTGTGGGTTAACTGTGTGTGTGTCTGGATGTGGTTTAACTGTTTGTGTGTCTGGATGTGCCTTGACTGTGTGTGTCTGTCTGCATATGGGTTGACTGTGTAAGTGTGTGTCTGGGTGTTGGTTCTGTGTGTGTGTGTGTTCCTGTGCGTGTGTTGTCTCTCTGAGTGAATATGGGTGTGGGTTAACTGTGTGTATGTCTGGGTGTGGGTTAACAGTATGTATGTTTGTTTCTGGGTGTGGGTTAACTCTGTGTATATGTCTGTCTGGGTGTGGGTTAACGGTGTGTGTGTGTCTGGGTGTGGGTTAACTCTGTGTGTGTGTCTGGGTGTGGGTTGACACTGTGTGTGTCTGGGTCTGGGTTAACTGTGTGTGTGTGTTTGTGTGTGTGTGTGTGTGTGTGTCTTGACTGTGTATGTGTGTCAGGGTGTGGTTTATCTGTGTATGTGTGTGTGTCGGCTAACTCTGTGTGTACGTGTGTCTGGGTGTGGGTTAACTGTGTGTATGTGTGTGTCTGCTTTATGTTAACTGTGTGTCTATTTCTGTCTGTGTGTGGCTTAACTGTGTGTGTGTGTGTGTGTGTGTGAGTTAACTCTGTATGTGTGTGTCTTGGTTTGGGTTAGCTGCGTGTATGTGTGTGTCTGCTGTGGGTTAACTGTGTGTCTATTTCTGTCTGGGTGTAGGTTAAATGTGTGTATGTGTCTTGGTGTGGGTTAACTGTGTTTATGAGTGTGTCTTGGTGGGGGTTAACTGTGTGCATATGTGTCTCTGGGTGTGGGTTAACTGTGCGTGTGTGTGTCTGCATTTGGGTTAACTGCGTTTTTCTGTCTGGGTGTTGCGTAATTGGGTATGTGTCTGGGTATGGGTTAACTGTGTGTGTATCTAGGTGTGGGTTAACTGTGTGTGTGTTTCTGGGTGTGGGTTAACTGTGTGTATGTGTCAGGGTGTGGGTTAATTGTGTGTGTGTCTGGGTGTTGGTTGACTGTGTGTGTCTGGATTTGGGTTAACTGTGCGTGTTTCTGTCCGGGTGTGGTTTAACTGTGTGTGTGTCTGGGTGTGGGTTCACTGTTTGTGTGTCTGGGTGTGGGTTATCTGTGTGTATGTGCCTGGGTGTGGGTTAACTGTGTGTTTGTGTGTGTCTGTGCATGGGTTAACTTGGTGTGTGTGTGTCTGGGCGTTGGTTGATTGTGTGTATCTTGGTGTGGGTTAACTGTTTATCTATGTCCCGGTGTGTGTTAACTGTGTTTGTATGTCTGGATTTGGGTTAACTGTGCGTGTTTCTGTCTGTGTGTGGGTTATCTGTGTGTGTGTCCGAGTGTGGGTTAACTGTGTGTGTGTGTGTGTGTGTGTGTGTGTGTGTGTGTGTGTGTGTGTGTGTGTGTGTGTGTGTGTGTGTTTCTGCATGTGGGTTAACTGTGTGTGTGTGTCTCAAGGTGTGGGTTAACTTTGTGTGCGTATCGGTGTTGGTTGACCGTGTGCGTCCTAATGTGTGTTAACTGTGTGTGTGTGTCTGGATTTGGGTTATCTGCGTGTTTCTGGCTGGGTGTAGGTTTACTGTGTGTGTCTGGGTGTCGGTTAACTGTGTATGTGTCTGGGTGTGGGTTAAATGTGTGTTTGTGTGTGTCTGGGTATGGGCTAACTGTGTTCGTGTCTGGCTTTGTGTTAATTCTGTGTGTGTGTGTGTGTGTTTCTGGGTGTAGGTTAACTGTGTGTGTGTGTGTGTGTGTGTGTGTGTTTGTGTGTGTGTGTGTGTGTGTGTTTCTGTGTGTGGGATTATTGTGTGTGTGTGTGTGTCAGGGTGTGGGCTAAATATGTGTGTGTCAGGGTGTGGGTTGACTGTATGTGTTTGTGTCTGAGTGTGGGTTTACTGTGTGAGTGTGTGTGTCTAGGACTTGGTTGACAGTGTGTGTCTTGAAGTGGGTTACCAGTGTATGTGTGTATGGATTTGAGTTATCTGTGCGTGTTTCTGTCTGTTTGTGGGTTAACTGTGTGTGTCTGGGTGTGGATTTATTGTTTGTGTGTCTGGGTGTGCCTTGACTGTGTGTGTCTGTCTGCATATGGTTTGCCTGTTTAAGTGTGTGTCTGGGTGTTGGTTCTGTGTGTGTGTGTGTGTGTTCCTGTGTGTGTGTTGACTCTCTGTGTGTCTATGGGTGTGGGTTAACTGTTTGTATGTCTGGGTTTGGGTTAACTGCATGTATGTTTGTTTCTGGGTGTGGGTTAACTCTGTGTATATGTCTGTGCGGGTGTGGGTTAACGGTGTGTGTGTATCTGGGTGTGGGTTAACTCTGTGTGTGTGTCTGGGTGTGGGCTGACACTGTGGGTGTCTGGGTGTGGGTTAACTGTGTGTGTTTGTGTGTGTGTACTTCTGGGTCTGATTTAACTGTGTGTGTGTGTTTGTGTGTGTGTGTGTGTTTGTCTTTGTGTGTCTTGACTGCATATGTGTGTCTGGGTGTGGGTTAACTGTGTATGTGTGTGTGTCGGCTAACTCTGTGTGTATGTGTGTCTTGGTGTGGGTTAACTGTGTGTATGTGTGTGTCTGCTTTGTGTTAACTGTGTGTCTATTTCTGTCTGCGTGTGGCTTAACTGTGTGTGTGCGTGTCTGTGTGTGTGTGTGTGTGTGTGTGTGTGTGTAAGTTAACTCTGTATGTGTGTGTCTTGGTTTGGGTTGGTTGTGTGTATGTGTGTGTCTGCTGTGGGTTAACTGTGTGTCTATTTCTGTCTGGGTGTAGGTTAAATGTGTGTATGTGTCTTGGTATGGGTTAACTGTGTGTATATGTGTGTCTTGTTGGGGGTTAACTGTGTGCATAAGTGTCTCTGGGTGTGGGTTAACTGTGCATGTGTGTCTGCATTTGGGTTAACTGTGTTTTTCTGTCTGGGTGTTGCTTTATTGGGTATGTGTCTGGGTATGGGTTAACTGTGTGTATCTAGGTGTGGGTTAACTGTGTGTGTTTGTCTGAGTGTGGGTTAACTGTGTGTGTATGCGTGTTTCTGGGTGTGGGTTAACTGTGTGTATGTGTCAGGCTCTGGGTTAATTGTATGTGTCTGGGTGTTGGTTGACTATATGTGTCTGGATTTGGGTTAACTGTGCGTGTTTCTGTCCGGGTGTGGGTTAACTGTGTGTGTGTGTCTGGGTGTGGGTTCACTGTTTGTGTGACTGGGTGTGGGTTATCTCTGTGTATGTGCCTGGGTGTGGGTTAACTGTGTGTTTGTGCATGTCTGGGTATGGGTTAACTGTGTGTGTGTGTGTGTCTGGGCGTTGGTTGATTGTGTGTATCTCAGTGTGGGTTAACTGTTTGTCTATGTCTTGGTGTGTGTTAACTGTGAGTAGATGTCTGGATTTGGGTTAACTGTGCGTGTTTCTGTCTGGGTGTGCATTAACTGTGTTTGTGTCCGGGTGTGGTTTAACTGTGTGTGTGTGTGTGTGTGTGTGTGTGTGTGTGTGTGTGTGTGTGTGTGTGTGTGTGTGTGTGTGTGTGTGTGTGTGTGTGTGTGTGTGTGTCTTTCTGGGTGTGGGTTAACTCTATGTGTGTGTGTGTGTCTCAGTGTGTGGGTTATCTTTGGGTGTTTCTCGGTGTTGGTTGACCGTGCGTGTCTTAATGTGGGTTAACTGTGTGTGTGTTTCTGGGTTTGGGTTAACTGCTGTTTCTGTCTGGGTGTGGGTTTACTCTGTGTATCTGGGTGTCGGTTAACTGTGTCTGCATCTGGGTGTGGGTTAAATGTGTGTATGTGTGTGTCTGGGTATGGGTTGACTGTGTTTGTGTCTGGCTAAGTGTTAATTCTGTGTGTGTGTGTTTCTGGGTGTAGGTTAACTGTGTGTGTGTGTGTGTGTGTGTTTCTGTGTGTGGGTTAACTGTGTGTGTGTGTGTGTGTCAGGGTGTCGGTTGACTGTGTGTGTGTCAGGGTGTGGGTTGACTGTATGCATATGTGTCTGAGTGTAGGTTTACTGTGTGAGTGTGCGTGTCTGTGTCTTGGTTGACAGTTTTTGTCTTGAAGTGGGTTACCTGTGTGTGTGTGTCTGGATTTGGGTTATCTGTGCGTGTTCCTGTCTGTTTGTGGGTTAACTGTGGGTGTCTGGATGTGGCTTAACTGTGTGTGTGTGTCTGGGTGTGCCTTGACTGTGTGTGTCTGTCGGCATATGGGTTGACTGTGTATGTGTGTGTCTGGGTGTTGGTTCTGTGTGTGTGTGTTTGTGTTCCTGTGTGTGTATTGTCTCTCTGTGTGTATATGGGTGTGGGTTAACTGTGTGCATGTCTGGGTGTGGGTAATTGTATATATGTTTGTGTTTGGGTGTGGGTTAACTCTGTGTATATGTCTTTCTGGGTGTGGGTTAACTGTGTGTGTGTGTGTGTGTGTCTTGGTGTGGGTTAACTGTGTGTGTGTGTCTGGGTGTGTGTTGACACTGTGTGTGTCTCTGGGTGTGGGTTAACTGTATGTGTGTGTGTGTGTGTGTGTGTGTGTGTGTTTCTGGGTCTGGGTTAACTGTGTGTGTGTGTGTGTGTGTGTGTTTCTTTATGTGTCTTGACTCTCTGTGTCTGGGTGTGGATTATCTGTGTATGTGTGCGTGTCGGTTAACTCTGTGTGGATGTGTGCCTTGGTGTGGGTTAACTGTTTGTATGTGTGTGTTTCTGCTGTGGGTAAACTGTGTGTCTATTTCTGTCTGGTTGTTGTTTAACTGTGTGTGTGTTGGTTAACTCTGTGTGTGTCTTGATGTGGGTTAGCTGTGTGTATGTGTGTGTCTGCTGTGGGTTAACCATGTGTCTATTTCTATCTGGGTGTGGGTTAACTGTGTGTATGTGTGTGTCTTGGTGGGGGTTAACTGTGTGTGTATGTGTCTCTGGGTGCGGGGTAACTGTGCGTGTCTGTCTGCATTTGGGTTATCTGTGCGTTTTTCTGACTGGGTGTTGCTTAACTGTGTATGTGTCTGGGTGTGGGTTAACTGTGTGTGTGTGTCTGGGTGTGGGTTAACTGTGTGTGTGTCTGGGTATGGTTTAACTGTTTGTGTGTCTGGGTGTTCCTTGACTGTGTGTGTCTGTCTGCATATGGGTTGATTGTGTATGTGTGTGTCTGGGTGTTGGTTTTGTGTGTGTTCCTGTGTGTTTGTTGCCTCTCTCTGTGTATATGGGTGTGGGTTAACTGTTTGCATGTTTGGGTGTGGGTTAATTGTATGTATGTTTGTGTCTGGGTGTGGGTTAACACTGTGTATATGTCTTTCTGGGTGTGGGTTAATGGTGCGTGTGTGTGTCTGGGTGTGGGTTAACTGTGTGTGTCTGGGTGTGTTTTGACACTGTGTGTGTCTCTGGGTGTGGGTTAACTGTGTGTGTGTGTGTGTGTGTGTGTGTTTCTGGTTCTGGGTTAACTGTGTGTGTGTGTGTGTTTGTGTCTGTGTTTCTTTATGTGTCTTGACTCTGTATGTGTGTCTGGGTGTGGGTTAACTTAGTATGTGTCAGTTTCGGTTAACTCTGTGTGTATGTGTCTCTTGGTGTGGGTTAACTGTTTTCATGTATGTGTCTGCTGTGGGTAAACTGTGTGTCTATTTCTGTCTGGTTGTTGTTTAACTGTGTGTGTGTCGGTTAACTCTGAGTGTGTCTTGGTGTGGGTTAGCTGTGTGTATGTTTGTATCTGATGCGGGTTAACCGTGTGTCTATTTCTATCTGGGTGTGGGTTCACTGTGTGTATGTGTCTGGGTGTGGGTTAACTGTGTGTATGTGTGTGTCTTGGTGCGGGTTAACTGTGTGTATATGTGTCTCTGGGTGCGGGTTAACTGTGCGTGTCTGTCTGCATTTGGGTTAACTGTGCATTTTTCTGTCTGGGTGTTGCTTAACTGTGTACGTGTCTGGGTGTGGGTTAACTGTGTGTGTGTGTCTTGGTGCGGGTTAACTGTGTGTGTATGCGTTTCTGGGTGTGGGTTAACTGTGTGTATGTGTCAGGGTGTGGGTTAATTTTGTGTATGTCTGGGTGTATGTTAACTGTGTGTGTCTGGATTTGGGTTAACTGTGCGTGTTTCTGTCTGGGTGTGGGTTAACAGTGTGTGTGTCTGGGTGTGGGTTCACTGTGTGTGTGTCTGGGTGTGGGTTATCTGTGTGTATGTGCCTGGGTGTGGGTTAACTGTGTGTTTGTGCGTATCTGGGTATGAGTTAACTGTGTGTTTGTGAGTCTGGGCATTTTTTGACTGTGTGTGTCTTGGTGTGGGTTAACTGTTTGCCAATGTCTCGGTGTGGGTTAACTGTGTGTGTATGTCTGGATTTGGGTTAATTGTGCGTGTTTCTGTCTGTGTGTTGGTTAACTGTGTTGGTGTCCAGGTGTGGGTTATCTCTGTGTGTGTGTGTGTGTGTGTGTGTGTGTGTGTGTGTGTGTGTGTTTCTGGCTGTGGGTTAATTGTGTGTGTGTATGTCTCAGGGTGTGGGTTAACTGTGTGTGTATCTGGGTGTTGGTTGACTCTGTGTGTCTTAAAGTGGGTTACCAGTGTGTGTGTGTCTGGATTTGTGTTAACTGCGTGCTTCTGTCTGGGTGTAGGTTAACTGTGTGTGTGTCTTGTTGTGGCTAAACTGTGTGTTTGTGCGTGACTGGTTATGGGTTAATTTTGTGTGTGTGTGTGTGTCTGGATGTGGGTTAACTCTGTGTATGTATGTGTCTGGGTGTGGGTTAACTGTGTGTCTGGGTGTGGGTTAACTGTGTGTGTTTGTGTGTGTTTGTTACTCGGTGTGGGTTGACTGTGTGTGTGTCTGGGTGTTGGTTGACTGTGTGTGTCTTGAACTGGAGTAACTGTGTGTGTGAGTGTCTGGATTTGGGTTAACCATGCATGATTCTGTCTGGGTGTGGGTTAACTGTGTGTGTGTGTCGGTGTGGGTTAAATGTGTGTATGTGTCTGGGTGTTGGTTCTGTGTGTGTGTGTGTTCCTGTGCGTGTGTTGTCTCTCTGTGTGTCTATGGGTGTGGGTTAACTGTGTGTATGTCTGGGTGTGGGTTAACAGTATGTATTTTTGTTTCTGGTTGTGGGTTAACTCTGTGTATATGTCCGTCTGGGTGTGGGTTAATGGTTTGTATGTGTCTGGGTTTGGGTTAACTCTGTGTGTGTGTCTGGGTGTGGGTTGACACTGTGTGTGTCTGGGTGTGGGTTAACTGTGTGTGTTTGTTTCTGGCTCTGGATTAACTATGTGTGTGTGTGTGTCTGGCCATTGGTTGACTGTGTGTATCTTGGTGTGGGTTAACTGTTTGTCTATGTCTCGGTGTGGGTTAACTGCGTGTGTATGTCTGGATTTGGGTTAACTGTGCATGTTTCTGTCTGTGTGTGGGTTAACTGTGTGTGTGTCCGGGTTTGGGTTAACTGTGTGTGTGTGTGTTTGTGTTTCTGGGTGTGAGTTAACTGTGTGTGTGTGTGTGTGTGTGTCTCAGGGTGTGAGTTGACTTTGTGTGTGTCTGGGTGTTGGTTGACTGTGCGTGTCTTAATGTGGGTTAACTGTGTGTGTGTGTCTGGATTTGGGTTAACTGCGTGTTTCTGTCTGGGTGTAGGTTAACTGTGTGTGTGTCTGTGTGTGGGTTAACTGTGTCTGTGTCTGGGTGTGGGTTAAATGTGTGTATGTTTCTGGGTGTGGGTTAACTGTGTGTTTGTGTTTGTCTGGGTATGGGTTAACTGTGTTTGTGTCTGGCTGTGGGTTAACTCTTTGTGTGTGTGTGTTTCTTGGTGTGCGTTAACTGTGTGTGTGTGTGTGTTTCTGTGTGTGGGTTAACTGTGTGTGTGCATGTGTGTCTTGGTGTGGGTTAACTGTGTGTGTGTGTCAGGGTGTGTGTTGACACTGTGTGTGTCTCCGGGTGTGGGTTAACTGTATGTGTGTGTGTGTGTGTGTGTGTGTGTGTGTGTGTGTTTCTGGGTCTGGGTTAACTGTGTGTGTGTGTGTGTTTCTTTATGTGTCTTGACTCTCTGTGTCTGGGTGTGGATTAACTGTGTATGTGTGCGTGTCGGTTAACTCTGTGTGGATGTGTGCCTTGGTGTGGGTTAACTGTTTGTATGTGTGTGTTTCTGCTGTGGGTAAACTGTGTGTCTATTTCTGTCTGGTTGTTGTTTAACTGTGTGTGTGTTGGTTAACTCTGTGTGTGTCTTGATGTGGGTTAGCTGTGTGTATGTGTGTGTCTGCTGTGGGTTAACCATGTGTCTATTTCTATCTGGGTGTGGGTTAACTGTGTGTATGTGTGTGTCTTGGTGGGGGTTAACTGTGTGTGTATGTGTCTCTGGGTGCGGGGTAACTGTGCGTGTCTGTCTGCATTTGGGTTATCTGTGCGTTTTTCTGACTGGGTGTTGCTTAACTGTGTATGTGTCTGGGTGTGGGTTAACTGTGTGTGTGTGTCTGGGTGTGGGTTAACTGTGTGTGTGTCTGGGTGTGGTTTAACTGTTTGTGTGTCTGGGTGTTCCTTGACTGTGTGTGTCTGTCTGCATATGGGTTGATTGTGTATGTGTGTGTCTGGGTGTTGGTTTTGTGTGTGTTCCTGTGTGTTTGTGGCCTCTCTCTGTGTATATGGGTGTGGGTTAACTGTTTGCATGTTTGGGTGTGGGTTAATTGTATGTATGTTTGTGTCTGGGTGTGGGTTAACACTGTGTATATGTCTTTCTGGGTGTGGGTTAATGGTGTGTGTGTGTGTCTGGGTGTGGGTTAACTGTGTGTGTCTGGGTGTGTTTTGACACTGTGTGTGTCTCTGGGTGTGGGTTAACTGTGTGTGTGTGTGTGTGTTTCTGGTTCTGGGTTAACTGTGTGTGTGTGTGTGTGTTTGTGTCTGTGTTTCTTTATGTGTCTTGACTCTGTATGTGTGTCTGGGTTTGGGTTAACTTAGTATGTGTCAGTTTCGGTTAACTCTGTGTGTATGTGTCTCTTGGTGTGGGTTAACTGTTTTCATGTATGTGTCTGCTGTGGGTAAACTGTGTGTCTATTTCTGTCTGGTTGTTGTTTAACTGTGTGTGTGTCGGTTAACTCTGAGTGTGTCTTGGTGTGGGTTAGCTGTGTGTATGTTTGTATCTGATGCGGGTTAACCGTGTGTCTATTTCTATCTGGGTGTGGGTTAACTGTGTGTATGTGTGTGTCTTGGTGGGGGTTAACTGTGTGTATATGTATCTCTGGGTGCGGGTTAACTGTGCATGTCTGTCTGCATTTGGATTAACTGTGCGTTTTTCTGTCTGGGTGTTGCTTAACTGTGTACGTGTCTGGGTGTGGGTTAACTGTGTGTGTGTGTCTTGGTGCGGGTTAACTGTGTGTGTATGTGTCTGGGTGTGGGTTAACTGTGTGTACGTGTGTGTCTTGGTGCGGGTTAACTGTGTGTATATGTGTCTCTGGGTGCGGGTTAACTGTGCGTGTCTGTCTGCATTTGGGTTAACTGTGCATTTTTCTGTCTGGGTGTTGCTTAACTGTGTACGTGTCTGGGTGTGGGTTAACTGTGTGTGTGTGTCTTGGTGCGGGTTAACTGTGTGTGTATGTGTTTCTGGGTGTGGGTTAACTGTGTGTATGTGTCAGGGTGTGGGTTAATTTTGTGTATGTCTGGGTGTATGTTAACTGTGTGTGTCTGGATTTGGGTTAACTGTGCATGTTTCTGTCTGGGTGTGGGTTAACTGTGTGTGTGTCTGGGTGTGGGTTCACTGTGTGTGTGTCTGGGTGTGGGTTATCTGTGTGTATGTGCCTGGGTGTGGGTTAACTGTGTGTTTGTGCGTATCTGGGTATGAGTTAACTGTGTGTTTGTGAGTCTGGGCGTTTTTTGACTGTGTGTCTCGGTGTGGGTTAACTGTGTGTGTATGTCTGGATTTGGGTTAACTGTGCGTGTTTCTGTCTGTGTGTTGGTTAACTGTGTTGGTGTCCAGGTGTGGGTTATCTCTGTGTGTGTGTGTGTGTGTGTGTGTGTGTGTGTTTCTGGCTGTGGGTTAATTGTGTGTGTGTATGTCTCAGGGTGTGGGTTAACTGTGTGTGTATCTGGGTGTTGGTTGACTCTGTGTGTCTTAAAGTGGGTTACTAGTGTGTGTGTGTCTGGATTTGTGTTAACTGCGTGTTTCTGTCTGGGTGTAGGTTAACTGTGTGTGTGTCTGGTTGTGGCTAAACTGTGTGTTTGTGCGTGACTGGTTATGGGTTAATTTTGTGTGTGTGTGTGTGTCTGGATGTGGGTTAACTCTGTGTATGTATGTGTCTGGGTGTGGGTTAACTGTGTGTCTGGGTGTGGGTTAACTGTGTGTGTTTGTGTATGTTTGTTACTCGGTGTGGGTTGACTGTGTGTGTGTCTGGGTGTTGGTTGACTGTGTGTGTCTTGAACTGGAGTAACTGTGTGTGTGAGTGTCTGGATTTGGGTTAACCGTGCATGATTCTGTCTGGGTGTGGGTTAACTGTGTGTGTGTGTCGGTGTGGGTTAAATGTGTGTATGTGTCTGGGTGTTGGTTCTGTGTGTGTGTGTGTTCCTGTGCGTGTGTTGTCTCTCTGTGTGTCTATGGGTGTGGGTTAACTGTGTGTATGTCTGGGTGTGGGTTAACAGTATGTATTTTTGTTTCTGGGTGTGGGTTAACTCTGTGTATATGTCCGTCTGGGTGTGGGTTAATGGTTTGTATGTGTCTGGGTTTGGGTTAACTCTGTGTGTGTGTCTGGGTGTGGGTTAACTGTGTGTGTTTGTTTCTGGCTCTGGATTAACTATGTGTGTGTGTGTGTCTGGCCATTGGTTGACTGTGTGTATCTTGGTGTGGGTTAACTGTTTGTCTATGTCTCGGTGTGGGTTAACTGTGTGTGTATGTCTGGATTTGGGTTAACTGTGCGTGTTTCTGTCTGTGTGTGTGTTAACTGTGTGTGTGTGTCCGGGTTTGGGTTAACTGTGTGTGTGTGTTTGTGTTTCTGGGTGTGAGTTAACTGTGTGTGTGTGTGTGTGTGTCTCAGGGTGTGGGTTGACTTTGTGTGTGTCTGGGTGTTGGTTGACTGTGCGTGTCTTAATGTGGGTTAACTGTGTGTGTGTGTCTGGATTTGGGTTAACTGCGTGTTTCTGTCTGGGCGTAGGTTAACTGTGTGTGTGTCTGTGTGCGGGTTAACTGTGTCTGTGTCTGGGTGTGGGTTAAATGTGTGTATGTTTCTGGGTGTGGGTTAACTGTGCGTTTGTGTTTGTCTGGGTATAGGTTAACTGTGTTTGTGTCTGGCTGTGGGTTAACTCTTTGTGTGTGTGTGTTTCTTGGTGTGCGTTAACTGTGTGTGTGTGTGTTTCTGTGTGTGGGTTAACTGTGTGTGTGCATGTGTGTCGGGTGTGGGTTAACTGTGTGTGTGTCAGGGTGTGGGTTGACTGTGTGCGTTTGTGTCTGAGTGTGGGTTGACTGTGTGAGTGTGTGTGTCTGGGTCTTGGTTGACAGTGTGTGTCTTGAAGTGGGTTTCCTTTTTCTGTGTATCTGGTTTTGGGTTATCTGTGCGTGTTTCTGTCTGTGTGTGGGTTAACTGTGTGTGTCAGGGTGTGGTTTAACTGTGTGTGTTTCTGGGTGTGGATTAACTGTGCCTGTGTGTGTCTGGGTGTGGGTTAATTGTGTGTGTGCCTGGGTGTGGTTTAACTGTTTGTGTGTCTGGGTGTGCTTTGACTGTGTGTGTCTGTCTGCATATGGGTTGACTGTGTAAGTGTGTGTCTGGGTGTTGGTTCTGTGCGTGTGTGTGTTCCTGTGCATGTGTTGACTCTCTGTGTGTCTATGTGTGTGGGTTAACAGTACGTATGTTTGTTTCTGGATGTGGGTTAACTCTGTGTATATGTCCGTCTGGGTGTGGGTTAACGGTGTGTGTGTGTCTGGGTGTGGGTTAACTCTGTGTGTGTGTCTGGGTGTGGGTTGACACTGTGTGTGTCAGGGTGTGGGCTAAATATGTGTGTGTCAAGGTGTGGGTTGACTGTATGTGTTTGTGTCTGAGTGTGGGTTTAATGTGATTGTGTGTGTCTGGGTCTTGGTTGACAGTGTGTGTCTTGAAGTGGGTTACCTGTGTATCTGTGTCTGGATTTGAGTTATCTGTGCATTTTTCTCTCTGCTTGTGGGATAACTGTGGGTGTCTGGGTGTGGGTTTAACTGTGTGTGCGTGTCTGGGTGTGGATTAAATGTTTGTGTGTCTGGGTGCGCCTTGACTGTGTGTGTCTGTCTGCATATGGGTTGACTGTGTAAGTGTGTGTCTGGGCATTGGTTCTGTGTGTGTGTGTGTTGTCTCTCTGTGTGTCTATGGGTGTGGGTTAACAGTATGTATGTTTGTTTCTGGGTGTGGGTTAACTGTGTGTATATGTCCTTCTGGGTGTGGGTTAACGGTGTGTGTGTGTCTGGGTGTGGGTTAACTCTGTGTGTGTGTCTCGGTGTGGGTTGACACTGTGTGTGTCTGGGTGTGGGTTAACTGTGTGTGTTTGTGTGTGTGTTTCTGGGTCTGGGTTAACTGTGTGTGTGTGTGTGTGTGTGTGTGTGGCCGTTGGTTGACTGTGTGTATCTTGGTGTGGGTTAACTGTTTGTCTATGTCTCGGTGTGGGTTAACTGTGTGTGTATGTCTGGATTTGGGTTAACTGTGCGTGTTTCTGTCTGTGTGTGGGTTAACTGTGTGTGTGTGTCTGGGTTTGGGTTAACTGTGTGTGTGTGTGTGTGTGTGTGTGTGTGTGTGTGCTTCTGGGTGTGAGTTAACTGTGTGTGTGTGTGTCTCAGGGTGTGGGTTAACTTTGTGTGTGTCTGGGTGTTGTGTGACTGTGCGTGTCTTAATGTGGGTTAACTGTGTGTGTGTGTCAGGATTTGGTTTAACTGCGTGTTTCTGTCTGGGTGTAGGTTAACTGTGTGTGTGTCTGTGTGTGGGTTAACTGTGTCTGTGTCTGGGTGTGGGTTAAATGTGTGTATGTTTCTGGGTATGGGTTAACTGTGTGTTTGTGTGTGGCTGGGTATGGGTTAACTGTGTTTGTGTCTGGCTGTGGGTTAACTCTTTGTGTGTGTGTGTTTCTTGGTGTGCGTTAACTGTGTGTGTGTGTGTGTGTGTGTGTGTGTGTTTCTGTGTGTGGGTTAACTGTGTGTGTGCATGTGTGTCAGGGTGTGGGTTAACAGTGTGTGTGTCAGGGTGTGGGTTGACTGTGTGCGTTTGTGTCTGAGTGTGGGTTGACTGTGTGAGTGCATGTGTCTGGGTCTTGGTTGACAGTGTGTATCTTGAAGTGGGTTACCCTTTTCTGTGTATCTGGTTTTGGGTTATCTGTGCGTGTTTCTGTCTGTGTGTGGGTTAACTGTGTGTGTCTGGGTGTGGCTTAACTGTGTGTGTGTGTCTAGGTGTGGATTAACTGTGCCTGTGTGTGTCTGGATGTGGCTTAACTGTGTGTGTGTTTGGGTGTGGTTTAACTGTTTGTGTGTCTGGGTGTGCCTTGACTGTATGTGTCTGTCTGCGTATGGGTTGACTGTGTAAGTGTGTGTCTGGGTGTTGGTTCTGTGCGTGTGTGTGTTCCTGTGTGTGTGTTGACTCTCTGTTTGTCTATGTGTGTGGGTTAACTGTGTGTATGTCTGGGTGTGGGTTAACAGTATGTATGTTTGTTTCTGGGTGTGGGTTAACTCTGTGTATATGTCCGTCTGGGTGTGGGTTAACGGTGTGTGTGTGTCTGGGTGTGGGTTAACTCTGTGTGTGTGTCTGGGTGTGGGTTGACACTGTGTGTGTCTGGGTGTGGGTTAACTGTGTGTGTTTGTGTGTGTGTGTTTCTGGGTCTGGGTTAACTGTGTGTGTGTGTTTGTGTGTGTGTGTGTGTCTTGACTGCGTATGTGTGTCAGGGAGTGGGTTATCTGTGTATGTGTGTGTGTCGGCTAACTCTGTGTGAATGTGCGTCTTGGTGTGGGTTAACTGTGTGTATGTGTGTGTCAGCTTTGTGTTAACTGTGTGTCTATTTCTGTCTGTGTGTGGCTTAACTCTGTGTGTGTGTGTGTGTGTGTGTGTGTGTGGGTTAACTCTGTATGTGTGTGTCTTGGTTTGGGTTAGCTGCGTGTACGTGTGTGTCTGCTGTGGGTTAACTGTGTGTCTATTTCTCTCTGGGTGTAGGTTAAATGTGTGTATGTGTCTTGGTGTGGGTTAACTGTGCTTATGTGTGTGTCTTGGTCGGGGTTAACTGTGTGCATATGTGTCTCTGGGTGTGGGTTAACTGTGCAAGTGTGTCTGCATTTGGGTTAACTGCGTTTTTTTGTCTGGGTGTTGCTTAATTGGGTATGTGTCTGGGTATGGGTTAACTGTGTGTGTATCTAGGTGTGGGTTAACAGTTTGTTTGTGTGTGTGTGTGTGTGTTTCTGGTGTGGGTTAACTGTGTGTATGTGTCAGGGTCTGGGTTAATTGTGTGTGTGTCTGGGTGTTGGTTGACTGTGTGTGTCTGGATTTGGGTTAACTGTGCGTGTTTCTGTCCGAGTGTGGGTTAACTGTGTGTGTGTCTGTGTGTGGGTTCACTGTTTGTGTGTCTGGGTGTGGGTTATCTCTGTGTATGTGCCTGGGTGTGGGTTAACTGTGTGTTTGTGCATGTCTGGGTATGGGTTAACTGTGTGTGTGTGTGTCTGGTCGTTGGTTGATTGTGTGTATCTTGGTGTGGGTTAACTGTTTGCCAATGTCTCGGTGTCTGTTAACTGTGATTGTATGTCTGGATTTGGGTTAACTGTGCATGTGTCTGTCTGTGTGTGGGTTAACTGTGTGTGTGTCCGGGTGTGGGTTAACTGTGTGTGTGTGTGTGTGTGTGTGTGTGTGTGTGTGTGTGTGTGTGTGTGTGTGTGTGTGTATTTCTGGGTGTGGGTTAACTGTGTGTGTGTGTGTGTCTCAGGGTGTGGGTTAACATTTTGTGTGTCTCGGTGCTGGTTGACCGTGCGTGTCTTAATGTGGGTTAACTGTGTGTGTGTGTCTGGATTTGGGTTATCTGCGTGTTTCTGTCTGGGTGTAGGTTTACTGTGAATGTGTCTGGGTGTCTGTTAGCTATGTCTGCATCTGGGTGTGGGTTAATTGTGTGTATGTGTCTGGGTGTGGGTTAACTGTGTGTTTGTTTGTGTCTGGGTATGGTTGACTGTGTTTGTGTCTGGCTGTGTGTTAATTCTGTGTGTGTGTGTGTGTTTCTGGGTGTAGGTTAACTGTGTGTGAGTGTGTGTGTCTGTGTGTGTGTTTCTGTGTGTGGGTTAACTGTGTGTGTGTGTCAGGGTGTGTGTTGACTGTTTGTGTGTCAGGGTGTGGGTTGACTGTATGCGTTTGTGTCTGAGTGTGGGTTTACTGTGTGAGTGTGTGTGTCTGGGTCTTGGTTGACAGTGTGTGTCTTGAAGTGGGTTACCTGTCTGTGTGTGTCTGGATTTGGGTTATCTGTGCATGTTTCTGTCTGTTTGTGGGTTAACTGTGGGTGTCTGGGTGTGGCTTAACTGTGTGTGTGTGTCTGGGTGTGCCTTGACAGTGTGTGTCTGTCTGAATATGGGTTGACTGTGTATGTGTGTGTCTGAGTGTTGGTCTGTGTGTGTGTTTGTGTTCCTGTGTGTGTATTGTCTCTCTGTGTGTATATGGGTGTGGGTTAACTCTGTGCATGTCTGCGTGTGGGTTAATTATATGTCTGTTTGTGTCTGGGTGTGGTTTAACTCTGTGTATATGTCTTTCTGGGTGTGGGTTAATGGTGTGTGTGTGTCTGGGTGTGGGTTAACTGTTTGTGTGTGTCTGGGTGTGTGTTGACACTGTGTGTGTCTCTGGGTGTGAGTTAACTGTGTGTGTGTGTGTGTGTGTGTGTGTGTGTGTGTGTGTGTGTGTGTGTGTGTGTGTGTGTGTGTGTGTTTCTGGGTCTGGGTTAACTGTGTGTGTGTGCGTGTGTTTCTTTATGTGTCTTGACTCTGTATGTGTGTCTGGGTGTGGGTTAACTGTGTATGTGTGAGTGTCGGTTAATTCTGTGTGTATGTGTGTCTTGGTGTGGTTTAACTGTTTGTATGTGTGTGTCTGCTGTGGGTAAACTGTGTGTCTATTTCTGTCTGGTTGTTGTTTAACTGTGTGTATGTCGGTTAACTCTGTGTGTGTCTTGGTGTGGGTTAGCTGTGTGTATGTGTGTGTCTGCTGTGGGTTAACCTTGTGTCTAATTCTATCTGGATGTGGGTTAACTGTGTGTATGTGTCTGGGTGTGGGTTAATTGTGCGTATGTGTTTGTCATGGTGGGGGTTAACTGTGTGTATATGTGTCTCTGGGAGCGGGTTAACTGTGCGTGTCTGTCTGCATTTGGGTTAACTGTGCATTTTTCTGTCTGGGTGTTGCTTAACTGTGTATGTGTCTGGGCGTGGGTTAACTGTGTGTTTGTGTCTGGGTGCGGGTTAACTGTGTGTGTATGTGTTTCTGGGTGTGGGTTAACTGTGTGTATGTGTCAGGGTGTGGGTTAATTTTGTGTGTGTCTGGGTGTATTTTGACTGTGTGTGTCTGGATTTGGGTTAACTGTGTGTGTGTCTGGGTGTCGGTTCACTGTGTGTGTGTCTGGGTGTGGGTTATCTGTGCGTATGTGCCTGGGTGTGGGTTGACTGTGTGTTTGTGCTTATCTGGGTATGGGTTAACTGTGTGTGTGTGTGTGTCTGGGCGTTGGTTGACTGTGTGTGTCTTGGTGTGGGTTAACTGTTTGCCAATGTCTCGGTGTGAGTTAACAGTGTGTGTATGTCTGGATTTGGGTTAACTGTGCGTGTTTCTGTCTGTGTGTAGGTTAACTGTGTGTGTGTCCGGGTGTGGGTTAACTGTGTTTTTGTGTGTGGGGTGTGTGTGTTTCTGGCTGTGGGTTAATTGTGTGTGTGTATGTCTCAGGGTGTGGGTTAACTGTGTGTGTATCTGGGTGTGGGTTAACTCTGTGTGCCTTAAAGTGGGTTACCTGTGTGTGTGTGTCTGGATTTGTGTTAATTGTGTGTTTCTGTCTGGGTGTAGGTTAACTGTGTGTGTGTCTGGTTGTGGCTTAACTGTGTGTTTGTGCGTGACTGGTTATGGGTTAATTGTGTGTGTGTGTGTGTCTGGATGTGGGTTAACTCTGTGTATGTGTGTGTCTGGGTGTGGGTTAACTGTGTGTCTGGGTGTGGGTTAACTGTGTGTGTGTGTGTGTGTGTGTGTGTGTGTGTGTTTCAGGGTGTGGGTTAACTGTGTGTGTGTCTGGGTGTTGGTTGACTGTGTGTGTGTCTGGGTGTGGGTTAAATCTCTCTGTGTGCGTGTGTGTCTGGGTGTCATTTGACACTGTGTGTGTCTCTGGGTGTGGGTTAACTGTCTGTGTGTGTGTCTGGGCGTTGGTTGACTGTGTGTGTCTTGGTGTGGGTTAACTGTTTGCCAATGTCTCGGTGTGGGTTAACTGTGTGTGTATGTCTGGATTTGGGTTAACTGTGCGTGTTTATGTCTGTGTGTGGGTTAACTGTGTTTGTGTCCGGGTGTGGGTTAACTGCGTGTGTGTGTGTGTTTCTGGCTGTGGGTTAACTGTGTGTGTGTGTATGTCTCAGGGTGTGGGTTAACTGTGTGTGTATCTGGGTGTTGGTTGACTGTGTGTGTTTTAAAGTGGGTTATTGTGTGTGTGTGTCTGGATTTGGGTTAACTGCGTGTTTCTGTCTGGGTGTAGGTTAACTGTGTGTGTGTCTGGTTGTGGCTTAACTGTGTGTTTGTGCGTGACTGGGTATGGGTTAATTGTGTGTGTGTGTGTGTGTCTGGATGTGGGTTATCTCTGTGTATGTATGTGTCTGGGTGTGGGTTAACTGTGTGTCTGGGTGTGGGTTAACTTTGTGTGTGTGTGTGTGTGTGTTTGTTACTCGGTGTGGGTTAACTGTGTGTGTGTGTGTGTGTGTGTGTGTGTGTGTGTGTTTCAGGGTGTGGGTTAACTGTGTGTGTGTGTCTGGTGTTGACTGTGTGTGTCTTGAACTGGAGTAACTGTGTGTGTGAGTGTCTGGATTTGGGTTAACCGTGCATGATTCTGTCTGGGTGTGGGTTAACTGTGTGTGTGTGTGGTTGTGGGTTAAATGTGTGTATGTGTCTGGGTGTGGGTTAACTGTGTGTGTGTGCGTGTCTGGCTATGGGTTAATTGTGTGTGTGTGTGTCTGGATGTGGGTTAACTGTGAGTGTGTCTGGCTGTGGGTTAACTGAGTGTGTGTCTGGGTGTGGGTTAACTGAGTGTATGTGTCTGGGTGTGGGTTAACTGTGTGTTTGTGCATGTCTGGGTATGGGTGAATAGTGTGTTTCTATCTGTCTGAGTGTTAGTTGACTGTGTGTCTCTTGCTGTGCGTTAACTGTTTGTCTATGTCTCGGTGTGCGTTAACTGTGTGTGTGTCTGGATTTGGGTTACGTGTGCGTGTTTCTGTCTGGGTGTGGGTTAACTGTGTGTGTGTCTGGCTGTGGGTTAACTGTGTGTATGTGTCTGGGTGTGGGTTAACTGTGTGTTTGTGTGTGTCTAGTAATGGGTTGACTGTGTTTGTGTCTGGCTGTGTGTTAACTCTATGTGTGTGTGTTTCTGGGTGAGGGTGAACTGTGTGTGTGTGTCTGTGTGTGTATGTGTTTCTGAATGTGGGTTAATTGTGTGTGTGTGTGTGTGTGTCAGGCTGTGGGTTAACTGTGTGTATGTGCGTGTCTGGGTATGGGTGAACTGTGTGTGTGTGTGTCTGAGTGTTAGTTGACTGTGTGTGTCTTTGTGTGGGTTAACTATTTGTCTATGGTTGGGTGTGGGTTAACTGCATGTGTCTGTCTGGATTTGGGTTAACTCTGTGGGTTTCTGTCTTGGTATGGGTTATCTGTGTGTGTGTGTCTGGGTGTGGGTTAACTGTGTGCGTGTATGTCTGGATTTGGGTTACGTATGCGTGTTTCTGTCTGGGTGTGGGTTAACTTTGTGTGTGTCTGGCTGTGGGTTAACTGTGTGTATGTGTCTGGGTGTGGGTTAACTGTGTGTTTGTGTGTGTCTGGGTATGGGTTGACTGTGTTTGCATCTGGCTGTGTGTTAACACTGTGTGTTTGTGTGTTCCTGGGTGTGGGTTAACTGTGTGTTTGTGCGTGTCTGGGTATGGGTTAACTGTGTGTTTGTGTGTGTCTGGGCGTGGGTTAACAGTGTGTGTGTCTGGGTGTGGGTTAAATCTCTTTGTGTGCGTGTGTGTCTGGGTGTCGTTTGACACTGGGTGTGTCTCTGGGTATGGGTTAACTGTCTGTGTGTGTGTCTGGGCGTTGGTTGACTGTGTGTGTCTTGGTGTGGGTTAACTGTTTGCCAATGTCTCGGTGTGGGTTAACTGTGTGTGTATGTCTGGATTTGGGTTAACTGTGCGTGTTTCTGTCTGTGTGTGGGTTAACTGTGCTTGTGTCCGGGTGTGGGTTAACTGTGTGTGTGTTTCTGTGTGTGTGTGTGTGTGTGTGTGTGTGTGTGTGTGTGTGTGTGTGTGTGTGTGTGTGTGTGTGTGTGTGTTTCAGGCTGTGGGTTAACTGTGTGTGTGTATGTCTCAGGGTGTGGGTTAACTGTGTGTGTATCTGGGTGTTGGTTGACTGTGTGTGTTTTAAAGTGGGTTATTGTGTGTGTGTGTCTGGATTTGGGTTAACTGCGTGTTTCTGTCTGGGTGTAGGTTAACTGTGTGTGTGTCTGGTTGTGGCTTAACTGTGTGTTTGTGCGTGACCGGGTATGGGTTAATTGTGTGTGTGTGTGTGTGTCTGGATGTGGGTTAACTCTGTGTATGTATGTGTCTGGGTGTGGGTTAACTGTGTGTCTGGGTGTGGGTTAACTGTGTGTGTGTGTGTGTGTTTGTTACTCGGTGTGGGTTAACTGTGTGTGTGTGTGTGTGTGTGTGTGTGTGTTTCAGGGTGTGGGTTAACTGTGTGTATGTCTGGTGTTGACCGTGTGTGTCTTGAATTGGGGTAACTGTGTGTGTGAGTGTCTGGATTTGGGTTAACCGTGCATGATTCTGTCTGGGTGTGGGTTAACTGTGTGTGTATGTGGTTGTGTGTTAAATGTGTGTATGTGTCTGGGTGTTGGTTAACTGTGTGTGTGTGTGTCTGGCTATGGGTTAATTGTGTGTGTGTGTGTCTGGATGTGGGTTAACTGTGAGTGTGTCTGGCTGTGGGTTAACTGAGTGTGTGTCTGGGTGTGGGTTAACTGAGTGTATGTGTCTGGGTGTGGGTTAACTGTGTGTTTGTGCATGTCTGGGTATGGGTGAACAGTGTGTTTCTGTCTGTCTGAGTGTTAGTTGACTGTGTGTCTCTTGCTGTGGGTTAACTGTTTGTCTATGTCTCGGTGTGCGTTAACTGTGTGTGTGTGTCTGGATTTGGGTTACGTATGCGTGTTTCTGTCTGGGTGTGGGTTAACTGTGTGTGTGTCTGGCTGTGGGTTAACTGTGTGTATGTGTCTGGGTGTGGGTTAACTGTGTGTTTGTGTGTGTCTGGGTATGGGTTGACTGTGTTTGCATCTGGCTGTGTGTTAACACTGTGTGTTTGTGTGTTCCTGGGTGTGGGTTAACTGTGTGTTTGTGCGTGTCTGGGTATGGGTTAACTGTGTGTTTGTGTGTGTCTGGGCGTGGGTTAACAGTGTGTGTGTCTGGGTGTGGGTTAAATCTCTTTGTGTGCGTGTGTGTCTGGGTGTCGTTTGACACTGTGTGTGTCTCTGGGTATGGGTTAACTGTCTGTGTGTGTGTCTGGGCGTTGGTTGACTGTGTGTGTCTTGGTGTGGGTTAACTGTTTGCCAATGTCTCGGTGTGGGTTAACTGTGTGTGTATGTCTGGATTTGGGTTAACTGTGCGTGTTTCTGTCTGTGTGTGGGTTAACTGTGCTTGTGTCCGGGTGTGGGTTAACTGTGTGTGTGTTTCTGTGTGTGTGTGTGTGTGTGTGTGTGTGTGTGTGTGTGTGTGTGTGTGTGTGTGTGTGTGTGTGTGTGTGTGTGTGTTTCAGGCTGTGGGTTAACTGTGTGTGTGTATGTCTCAGGGTGTGGGTTAACTGTGTGTGTATCTGGGTGTTGGTTGACTGTGTGTGTTTTAAAGGGGGTTATTGTGTGTGTGTGTCTGGATTTGGGTTAACTGCGTGTTTCTGTCTGGGTGTAGGTTAACTGTGTGTGTGTCTGGCTGTGGCTTAACTGTGTGTTTGTGCGTGACCGGGTATGGGTTAATTGTGTGTGTGTGTGTGTCTGGATGTGGGTTAACTCTGTGTATGTATGTGTCTGGGTGTGGGTTAACTGTGTGTCTGGGTGTGGGTTAACTGTGTGTGTGTGTGTGTGTTTGTTACTCGGTGTGGGTTAACTGTGTGTGTGTGTGTGTGTGTGTGTGTGTTTCAGGGTGTGGGTTAACTGTGTGTGTGTCTGGTGTTGACCGTGTGTGTCTTGAATTGGGGTAACTGTGTGTGTGAGTGTCTGGATTTGGGTTAACCGTGCATGATTCTTTCTGGGTGTGGGTTAACTGTGTGTGTATGTGGTTGTGTGTTAAATGTGTGTATGTGTCTGGGTGTTGGTTAACTGTGTGTGTGCGTGACTGGCTATGGGTTAATTGTGTGTGTGTGTGTCTGGATGTGGGTTAACTGTGAGTGTGTCTGGCTGTGGGTTAACTGAGTGTGTGTCTGGGTGTGGGTTAACTGAGTGTATGTGTCTGGGTGTGGGTTAACTGTGTGTTTGTGCATGTCTGGGTATGGGTGAACAGTGTGTTTCTGTCTGTCTGAGTGTTAGTTGACTGTGTGTCTCTTGCTGTGGGTTAACTGTTTGTCTATGTCTCGGTGTGCGTTAACTGTGTGTGTGTGTCTGGATTTGGGTTACGTGTGCGTGTTTCTGTCTGGGTGTGGGTTAACTGTGTATGTGTCTGGCTGTGGGTTAACTGTGTGTATGTGTCTGGGTGTGGGTTAACTGTGTGTTTGTGTGTGTCTGGTAATGGGTTGACTGTGTTTGTGTCTGGCTGTGTGTTAACTCTATGTGTGTGTGTTTCTGGGTATGGGTGAACTGTGTGTGTGTGTCTGTGTGTGTATGTGTTTCTGAATGTGGGTTAATTGTGTGTGTGTGTGTGTGTGTGTCAAGCTGTGGGTTAACTCTGTGTATGTGCGTGTCTGGGTATGGGTGAACTGTGTGTGTGTGTCTGAGTGTTAGTTGACTGTGTGTGTCTTTGTGTGGGTTAACTATTTGTCTATGGTTGGGTTTGGGTTAACTGTGTGTGTCTGTCTGGATTTGGGTTAACTCTGCGGGTTTCTGTCTTGGTGTGGGTTAACTGTGTGTGTGTGTCTGGGTGTGGGTTAATTGTGTGCGTGTATGTCTGGATTTGGGTTACGTATGCGTGTTTCTGTCTGGGTGTGGGTTAACTTTATGTGTGTCTGGCTGTGGGTTAACTGTGTGTATGTGTCTGGGTGTGGGTTAACTGTGTGTTTGTGTGTGTCTGGGTATGGGTTGACTGTGTTTGCATCTGGCTGTGTGTTAACACTGTGTGTTTGTGTGTGTCTGGGTGTTGGTTCTGCGTTTGTGTATGTTCCTGTGTGTATGTTGTCTCTCTGTGTGTACATGGGTGTGGGTTAATGGTGTGTATGTCTGTCTGGGTGTCGGTTAATGGTGTGTGTGTGTCTGGGCGTGGGTTAACAGTGTGTGTGTGTCTGGGTGTTGGTTAACTGTGTGTGTATGTCTGGGTGTGGGTTAAATCTGTGTGTGTGTGTGTGTGTGTGTGTGTGTGTGGGTGTCGGTTGACACTGTGTGTGTCTCTGGGTAGGGGTTAACTGTGTCTGTGTGTGTGTGTGTGTGTGTGTGTGTGTGTGTGTTGCTGGGTGTGGGTTAACTGTGTGTGTGTGTATGTGTGTGTGTGTGTGTGTGTCTGGGTGTTGGTTGACACTGTGTGTTTCTCTGGGTATGGGTTAACTGTGTGTGTGTGTGTGTATGCGCGTGTGTGTGTGTGTGTGTGTCTTTGTGTGTCTTGACTGCGTGTGTGTGGCTCTGTGTGGGTTAACTGTGTGTGTGTGTGTGTGTGTCGGTTAACTCTGTGTATGTGTGTCTTGGTGTGGGTTAACTGTGTGTATGTGTCTGTCTGCTGTGGGTTAACATTGTTTCTATTTCTGTCTGGGTGTGGGTTAACTGTGTGTGTGTGTGTCGGTTAACTCTGTGTGTGTGTGTGTCTTGGTGTGGGTTAATTGTGTATATGTGCGTGTCTGCTGTGGGTTAACTTTGTGTCTATTTCTGTCTGGGTGTTGGTTAAATTTGTATATGTGTCTGGGTGTGGGTTAACTGTGTCTATGTGTGTGTCTTGGTGTGGATTATTTGTGTGTACATGTGTCTCTGGGTGTGGGTTAACTCTGCAATTGTGTCTGCATTTGGGTTAAATGTGCATTTTTCTGTCTTAGTGTGGGTTAACTGTGTGTGTGTCTGGGTGTGGGTTCACTGTGAGTGTGTCTGGGTGTGGGTTCACTGTGAGTGTGTCTGGGTGTGGGTTAACTGTGCGTGTGTGTCTGCATTTGGGTGAACTGCGTTTTTCTGTCTGGGTGTTGCTTAACTGTGTATGTGTCTGGGTATGGGTTAACTGTGTGTGTATCTAGGTGTGGGTTAACTGTGTGTGTGTGTGGGTGTTGGTTAACTCTGTGTGTTTGTGTGTGTGTTTCTGGGTGTGGGTTAACGGTGTGTATGTGTCAGGGTCTGGGTTAATTTTATGTGTGTGTGGGTGTTGGTTGACTGTGTGTGTCTGGATTTGGGTTAACTGTGTGTGTGTGTGTGTGTGTGTGTGTGTGTGTGTGTGTGTGTGTGTGTGTGTGTGTGTTTCTGGGTGTGGGTTAACTGTGTGTTTGTGCGTGCCTGGGTATGGGTTAACTGTGTGTGGGTGTGTCTGGGCATTGGTTGACTGTTTGTATCTTGGTGTAGGTTAACTGTTTAACTATGTCTCGGTGTGGGTTAACTGAGTGTGTATGTCTGGATTTGGGTTAACTGTGTGTGTCTGTGTGTGTGTGTGTGTGTGTTTCTGGGTGTGGGTTAACTGTGTGTTTGTGCGTGTCTGGGTATGGGTTAACTGTGTGTGGGTGTGTCTGCGCATTGGTTGACTGTTTGTATCTTGGTGTGGGTTAACTGTTTATGTCTCGGTGTGGGTTAACTGAGTGTGTATGTCTGGATTTGGGTTAACTGTGCGTGTTTTTGTCTGTGTGTGGGTTAACTGTGTGTGTTTCTGGGTGTGGGTTAACTGTGTGTATGTGTCAGGGTCTGGGTTAATTTTGTGTGTGGGTGGGTGTTGGTTGACTGTGTGTGTCTTGGTGTGGGTTAACTGTTTGCCAATGTCTCGGTGTGGGTTAACTGTGTGTGTATGTCTGGATTTGGGTTAACTGTGCGTGTTTCTGTCTGTGTGTGGGTTAACTGTGCTTGTGTCCGGGTGTGGGTTAACTGTGTGTGTGTTTCTGTGTGTGTGTGTGTGTGTGTGTGTGTGTGTGTGTGTGTGTGTGTGTGTGTGTGTGTGTGTGTGTGTGTTTCAGGCTGTGGGTTAACTGTGTGTGTGTATGTCTCAGGGTGTGGGTTAACTGTGTGTGTATCTGGGTGTTGGTTGACTGTGTGTGTTTTAAAGGGGGTTATTGTGTGTGTGTGTCTGGATTTGGGTTAACTGCGTGTTTCTGTCTGGGTGTAGGTTAACTGTGTGTGTGTCTGGCTGTGGCTTAACTGTGTGTTTGTGCGTGACCGGGTATGGGTTAATTGTGTGTGTGTGTGTGTCTGGATGTGGGTTAACTCTGTGTATGTATGTGTCTGGGTGTGGGTTAACTGTGTGTCTGGGTGTGGGTTAACTGTGTGTGTGTGTGTGTTTGTTACTCGGTGTGGGTTAACTGTGTGTGTGTGTGTGTGTGTGTGTGTGTTTCAGGGTGTGGGTTAACTGTGTGTGTGTCTGGTGTTGACCGTGTGTGTCTTGAATTGGGGTAACTGTGTGTGTGAGTGTCTGGATTTGGGTTAACCGTGCATGATTCTTTCTGGGTGTGGGTTAACTGTGTGTGTATGTGGTTGTGTGTTAAATGTGTGTATGTGTCTGGGTGTTGGTTAACTGTGTGTGTGCGTGACTGGCTATGGGTTAATTGTGTGTGTGTGTGTCTGGATGTGGGTTAACTGTGAGTGTGTCTGGCTGTGGGTTAACTGAGTGTGTGTCTGGGTGTGGGTTAACTGAGTGTATGTGTCTGGGTGTGGGTTAACTGTGTGTTTGTGCATGTCTGGGTATGGGTGAACAGTGTGTTTCTGTCTGTCTGAGTGTTAGTTGACTGTGTGTCTCTTGCTGTGGGTTAACTGTTTGTCTATGTCTCGGTGTGCGTTAACTGTGTGTGTGTGTCTGGATTTGGGTTACGTGTGCGTGTTTCTGTCTGGGTGTGGGTTAACTGTGTATGTGTCTGGCTGTGGGTTAACTGTGTGTATGTGTCTGGGTGTGGGTTAACTGTGTGTTTGTGTGTGTCTGGTAATGGGTTGACTGTGTTTGTGTCTGGCTGTGTGTTAACTCTATGTGTGTGTGTTTCTGGGTATGGGTGAACTGTGTGTGTGTGTCTGTGTGTGTATGTGTTTCTGAATGTGGGTTAATTGTGTGTGTGTGTGTGTGTGTGTCAAGCTGTGGGTTAACTCTGTGTATGTGCGTGTCTGGGTATGGGTGAACTGTGTGTGTGTGTCTGAGTGTTAGTTGACTGTGTGTGTCTTTGTGTGGGTTAACTATTTGTCTATGGTTGGGTTTGGGTTAACTGTGTGTGTCTGTCTGGATTTGGGTTAACTCTGCGGGTTTCTGTCTTGGTGTGGGTTAACTGTGTGTGTGTGTCTGGGTGTGGGTTAATTGTGTGCGTGTATGTCTGGATTTGGGTTACGTATGCGTGTTTCTGTCTGGGTGTGGGTTAACTTTATGTGTGTCTGGCTGTGGGTTAACTGTGTGTATGTGTCTGGGTGTGGGTTAACTGTGTGTTTGTGTGTGTCTGGGTATGGGTTGACTGTGTTTGCATCTGGCTGTGTGTTAACACTGTGTGTTTGTGTGTGTCTGGGTGTTGGTTCTGCGTTTGTGTATGTTCCTGTGTGTATGTTGTCTCTCTGTGTGTACATGGGTGTGGGTTAATGGTGTGTATGTCTGTCTGGGTGTCGGTTAATGGTGTGTGTGTGTCTGGGCGTGGGTTAACAGTGTGTGTGTGTCTGGGTGTTGGTTAACTGTGTGTGTATGTCTGGGTGTGGGTTAAATCTGTGTGTGTGTGTGTGTGTGTGTGTGTGTGTGGGTGTCGGTTGACACTGTGTGTGTCTCTGGGTAGGGGTTAACTGTGTCTGTGTGTGTGTGTGTGTGTGTGTGTGTGTGTGTTGCTGGGTGTGGGTTAACTGTGTGTGTGTGTATGTGTGTGTGTGTGTGTGTGTCTGGGTGTTGGTTGACACTGTGTGTTTCTCTGCGTATGGGTTAACTGTGTGTGTGTGTGTGTATGCGCGTGTGTGTGTGTGTGTGTGTCTTTGTGTGTCTTGACTGCGTGTGTGTGGCTCTGTGTGGGTTAACTGTGTGTGTGTGTGTGTGTGTCGGTTAACTCTGTGTATGTGTGTCTTGGTGTGGGTTAACTGTGTGTATGTGTCTGTCTGCTGTGGGTTAACATTGTTTCTATTTCTGTCTGGGTGTGGGTTAACTGTGTGTGTGTGTGTCGGTTAACTCTGTGTGTGTGTGTGTCTTGGTGTGGGTTAATTGTGTATATGTGCGTGTCTGCTGTGGGTTAACTTTGTGTCTATTTCTGTCTGGGTGTTGGTTAAATTTGTATATGTGTCTGGGTGTGGGTTAACTGTGTCTATGTGTGTGTCTTGGTGTGGATTATTTGTGTGTACATGTGTCTCTGGGTGTGGGTTAACTCTGCAATTGTGTCTGCATTTGGGTTAAATGTGCATTTTTCTGTCTTAGTGTGGGTTAACTGTGTGTGTGTCTGGGTGTGGGTTCACTGTGAGTGTGTCTGGGTGTGGGTTCACTGTGAGTGTGTCTGGGTGTGGGTTAACTGTGCGTGTGTGTCTGCATTTGGGTGAACTGCGTTTTTCTGTCTGGGTGTTGCTTAACTGTGTATGTGTCTGGGTATGGGTTAACTGTGTGTGTATCTAGGTGTGGGTTAACTGTGTGTGTGTGTGGGTGTTGGTTAACTCTGTGTGTTTGTGTGTGTGTTTCTGGGTGTGGGTTAACGGTGTGTATGTGTCAGGGTCTGGGTTAATTTTATGTGTGTGTGGGTGTTGGTTGACTGTGTGTGTCTGGATTTGGGTTAACTGTGTGTGTGTGTGTGTGTGTGTGTGTGTGTGTGTGTGTGTGTGTGTGTGTGTGTGTTTCTGGGTGTGGGTTAACTGTGTGTTTGTGCGTGCCTGGGTATGGGTTAACTGTGTGTGGGTGTGTCTGGGCATTGGTTGACTGTTTGTATCTTGGTGTAGGTTAACTGTTTAACTATGTCTCGGTGTGGGTTAACTGAGTGTGTATGTCTGGATTTGGGTTAACTGTGTGTGTCTGTGTGTGTGTGTGTGTGTGTTTCTGGGTGTGGGTTAACTGTGTGTTTGTGCGTGTCTGGGTATGGGTTAACTGTGTGTGGGTGTGTCTGCGCATTGGTTGACTGTTTGTATCTTGGTGTGGGTTAACTGTTTATGTCTCGGTGTGGGTTAACTGAGTGTGTATGTCTGGATTTGGGTTAACTGTGCGTGTTTTTGTCTGTGTGTGGGTTAACTGTGTGTGTTTCTGGGTGTGGGTTAACTGTGTGTATGTGTCAGGGTCTGGGTTAATTTTGTGTGTGGGTGGGTGTTGGTTGACTGTGTGTGTCTGGATTTGGGTTAACTGTGTGTGTGTGTGTGTGTGTGTTTCTGGGTGTGGGTTAACTGTGTGTTTGTGCGTGCCTGGGTATGGGTTAACTGTGTGTGAGTGTGTGTGGGCGTTGGTTGACTGTGTGTATCTTGATGTGAGTTAACTGTTTGTCTATGTCTCTGGGTGTGGGTTAACTGTGTGTGTGTGTGTGTGTGTGTGTGTGTGTGTGTGTGTGTCTTTGTGTGTCTTGACTGCGTATGTGTGTCTGGGTGTGGGTTAACTGTGTATGTGTCTGTGTCGGTTAACTCTGTGTGTATGTGTGTCTTGGTGTGGGTTAACTGTGCGTATGTGTGTGTCTGCTTTGTGTTAACTGTGTGTCTATTTCTGTCTGGGTGTGGGTTAACTGTGTGTGTGTGTGTGTGTCAGTTATCTCTGTGTGTGTGTCTTGGTTTGGGTTAGCTGTTTGTATGTGTGTGCCTGCTGAGGGTTAACTGTGTGTCTATTTCTGTCTGGGTGTGGGTTACATGTGTGTTTGTGTCTGGGTGTGTGTTAACTGTGTGTATGTGTGTGTCGTTGGTGGTGTTAACTGTGTGTATATGTGTCTCTGGGTATGGGTTAACTGTGCGTGTGTGTGTGCATTTGGGTTAACTGCGTTTTTCTGTCTGGGTGTTGCTTCACTGTGTATGTTTGTGGGTTTGGGTTAACTGTGTGTGTATCTAGGTGTGGGTTAACTGTGTGTGTGTCTGGGTGTTGGTTGACTGTGCGTGTTTTAATGTGTGTTAAATGTGTGTGTGTGTCTGGGTTTGGGTTAACTGTGACTGTGTCTGGGTGTGGGTCAAATGTGTTTATGTGTCGGGGTGTTGGTTAACTGTGTGTTTGTGTTTGTCTGGGTATGGGTTGACTGTGTTTGTGTCTGGCTGTGTGTTAACTCTGTGTGTGTGTGTGTTTCTCGGTGTGGGTTAATTGGGTTTGTATGTGTGTGTCGGGGTGTGGGTTAACTGTGTGTGTGTCAGGGTGTGGGTTGACTGTGTGCATTTGTGTCTGAGTGTGGGTTGACTGTGTGAGTGTGTGTGTCTGGGTCTTGGTTGACAGCGTGTGTCCTGAAGTGGGTTACCTGTGTGTGTGTGTCTGGATTTGGGTTATCTGTGCGTGTTTCTGTCTGTGTGTGGGTTAACAATGGGTGTCTGGGTGTGGCTTAACTGTGTGTGTGTGTCTGGGTGTGGATTAACTGTGCCTGTGTGTGATTGGGTGTGGGTTAACTGTGTGTGTGCTTGGGTGTGGTTTAATTGTTTGTGTATCTGGGTGTGCCTTGACTGTGTGTGTCTGTCTGCATATGGGTTGACTGTGTATGTGTGTGTCTGGGTGTTGGTTCTGTGTGTGTGTGTGTGTTCCTGTGTGTGTGTTGTCTCTTTGTGTGTATATTTGGTGTGGGTTAACTGTTTGTATGTCTGGGTGTGGGTTAACTGTATGTATGTTTGTGTCTGGGTGTGGGTTAACTCTGTGTATATGTCTGCCTGGGTGTGGGTTAACTGTGTGTGTGTGTCTGGGTGTGGGCTAACTGTGTGTGTGTGTCTGGGTGAGGGTTGACACTGTGTGTGGGTTAACTTTGTGTGTGTGTGTGTGTGTGTGTGTGTGTGTGTGTGTGTGTGTGTGTGTTTGTGTGTCTTGACTGTGTATGTGTGTCTGTGTGTCAGTTAACTGTGTATGTGTGTGTCGATTAACTCTGTGTCTATGTGTGTCTTGGTGTGGGTTTACTGTGTGTATGTGTGTATATGCAGTGGGTTAACTGTCTGTCTATTTCTGTCTGGTTGTTGTTTAACTGTGTGTGTGTGTCTGTGTGTCGGTTAACTCTGTGTGTGTCTTTGTGCGGGTTAGCGGTGTGTATGTGTGTGTCTGCTGTGGGTTAACCGTGTGTCTATTTCTGTCTGTGTGTGGGTTAACTGTGTGTGTTTCTGGGTGTGGGTTAACTGTGTGTATGTGTCAGGGTCTGGGTTAATTTTGTGTGTGTGTGGGTGTTGGTTGACTGTGTGTGTCTGGATTTGGGTTAACTGTGTGTGTGTGTGTGTGTGTGTGTGTGTGTGTGTGTTTCTGGGTGTGGGTTAACTGTGTGTTTGTGCGTGCCTGGGTATGGGTTAACTGTGTGTGTGTGTGTGGGCGTTGGTTGACTGTGTGTATCTTGATGTGGGTTAACTGTTTGTCTATGTCTCTGGGTGTGGGTTAACTGTGTGTGTGTGTTTGTGTGTGTGTGTGTGTGCGTGTGTGTGTGTGTCTTTGTGTGTCTTGACTGCGTATGTGTGTCTGGGTGTGGGTTAACTGTGTATGTGTCTGTGTCGGTTAACTCTGTGTGTATGTGTGTCTTGGTGTGGGTTAACTGTGCTTATGTGTGTGTCTGCTTTGTGTTAACTGTGTGTCTATTTCTGTCTGGGTGTGGGTTAACTGTGTGTGTGTGTGTGTCAGTTAACTCTGTGTGTGTGTCTGGATTTGGGTTAGCTGTTTGTATGTGTGTGCCTGCTGAGGGTTAACTGTGTGTCTATTTCTGTCTGGGTGTGGGTTAAATGTGTGTTTGTGTCTGGGTGTGTGTTAACTGTGTGTATGTGTGTGTCGTTGGTGGTGTTAACTGTGTGTATATGTTTCTCTGGGTATGGGTTAACTGTGCGTGTGTGTCTGCATTTGGGTTAACTGCGTTTTTCTGTCTGGGTGTTGCTTCACTGTGTATGTGTGTGGGTATGGGTTAACTGTGTGTGTATCTAGGTGTGGGTTAACTGTGTGTGTGTGTCTGGGTGTGGGTTAACTGTGTATGTGTGTGTCTCAGGGTGTGGGTTAACTTTGTGTGTCTCTGGGTGTTGGTTGACTGCGCGTGTTTTAATGTGTGTTAAATGTGTGTGTGTGTCTGGGTATGGGTTAACTGTGCGTGTGTGTCTGCATTTGGGTTAACTGCGTTTTTCTGTCTGGGTGTTGCTTCACTGTGTATGTGTGTGGGTATGGGTTAACTGTGTGTGTATCTAGGTGTGGGTTAACTGTGTGTGTGTGTCTGGGTGTGGGTTAACTGTGTATGTGTGTGTCTCAGGGTGTGGGTTAACTTTGTGTGTCTCTGGGTGTTGGTTGACTGCGCGTGTTTTAATGTGTGTTAAATGTGTGTGTGTGTCTGGGTTTGGGTTAACTGTGTCTGTGTCTGGGTGTGGGTTAAATGCGTTTATGTGTCGGGGTGTTGGTTAACTGTGTGTTTGTGTTTGTCTGGGTATGGGTTGACTGTGTTTGTGTCTAGCTGTGTGTTAACTCTGTGTGTGTGTGTGTTTCTCGGTGTGGGTTAATTGGGTTTGTATGTGTGTGTCGGGGTGTGGGTTAACTGTGTGTGTGTCAGGGTGTGGGTTGACTGTGTGCATTTGTGTCTGAGTGTGGGTTGACTGTGTGAGTGTGTGTGTCTGGGTCTTGGTTGACAGTGTGTGTCCTGAAGTGGGTTACCTGTGTGTGTGTGTCTGGATTTGGGTTATCTGTGCGTGTTTCTGTCTGTGTGTGGGTTAACAATGGGTCTCTGGGTGTGGCTTAACTGTGTGTGTGTGTGTCTGGGTGTGGATTAACTGTGCCTGTGTGTGTTTGGGTGTGGGTTAACTGTGTGTGTGCTTGGGTGTGGTTTAACTGTTTGTGTATCTGGGTGTGCCTTGACGGTGTGTGTCTGTCTGCATATGGGTTGACTGTGTATGTGTGTGTCTGGGTGTTGGTTCTGTGTGTGTGTGTGTTCCTGTGTGTGTGTTGTCTCTTTGTGTGTATATTTGGTGTGGGTTAACTGTTTGTATGTCTGGGTGTGGGTTAACTGTATGTATGTTTGTGTCTGGGTGTGGGTTAACTCTGTGTATATGTCTGCCTGGGTGTGGGTTAACTGTGTGTGTGTGTCTGGGTGTGGGCTAACTGTGTGTGTGTGTCTGGGTGTGGGTTGACACTGTATGTGGGTTAACTTTGTGTGTGTGTGTGTGTGTGTGTGTGTGTGTTTGTGTGTCTTGACTGCATATGTGTGTCTGGGTGTCAGTTAACTGTGTATGTGTGTGTCGATTAACTCTGTGTCTATGTGTGTCTTGGTGTGGGTTTACTGTGTGCATGTGTGTATATGCAGTGGGTTAAATGTCTGTCTATTTCTGTCTGGTTGTTGTTTAACTGTGTGTGTGTGTCTGTGTGTCGGTTAACTCTGTGTGTCTATTTCTGTCTGGGTGTGGGTTAAATGTGTGTATGTGTCTGGGTGTGGGTTAGCTCTGTGTATGTGTGTGTCTTGGTTGGGGTTAACTGTGTGTATATGTGTCTCTGGGTGTGGGTTAACTGTGTGTGTGTGTGTGTATCAGAGTGTGGGTTAACTGTGTATTTGTGCATATCTGGGTATGTGTGAACTGTGTGTGTGTCTGAGTATTAGTTGACTGTGTGTGTCTTGGTGTGGGAATACTGTTTGTCTATGGCTGGGTGTGGGTTAGCTATGTGTGTGTGTGTGTCTGGATTTGGGTTAACTGTGTGTGTGTGTGTCTGGATTTGGGTTAACTCTGCGAGTTTCTGTCTGGGTGTGGGTTATCTGTGTGTGTGTGTCTGGGTGTGGGTTAACTGTGTGTTTGTGTGTGTCTGGGTATGGGTTGACTGTGTTTGCGTCTGGCTGTGTGTTAACTCTGTGTGTGTGTATGTGTTTCTGGGTGTGGGTTAAATGTGTGTCTCTGTGTGTTTCTGAGTGTGGGTTAACTGTGTGTGTGTGTGTGTGTGTGTGTGTGTGTGTGTGTGTGTATGTGTGTGTGTGTGTGTGTGTCAGGTTGTGGGTTAACTGTGTGCGTTTGTGTCTGAGTGTGGGTTGACTGTGTGAGTGCGTGTGTCTGGGTCTTTGTTGACAGTGTGTATCATGAAGTGGGTTAACTGTGTGTGTGTGTGTGTCTGGATTTGGGTTAACTGTGCGTGTTTCTGTCTGTGTGTGGGTTAACTGTGCGTGTCTGGGTGTGGCTTAACTGTGTGTGTGTGTGTCTGGTGTGGGTAAACTGTGCCTGTAGGTGTCTGGGTGTGGGTTAACTGTGTGTGTGTCTAGGTGTGGTTTAACTGTTTGTGTGTCTGGGTGTGCCTTGACTGTGTGTGTCTGCCTGCATATGGGTTGACTGTTTATGTGTGTGTCTGGGTGTTGGTTCCGCATTTGTGTATGTTCCTGTGTGTATGTTGTCTCTGTGTGTATATGGGTGTGGGTTAACTGTGTCTATGTCTGTCTGGGTGTGGGTTAACTGTTTGTGTGTGTCTGGGTGTGGGTTAACAGAGTGTGTGTGTCTGGGTGTCGGTTAACGGTATGTGTGTTTCTGGGTGTGGGTTAAATCTGTGTTTGTGTGTGTGTGTGTGTGTGTGTCTGGGTGTCGGTTGACACTGTGTGTGTCTCTGGGTATGGGTTAACTCTGTGTGTGTGTGTGTGTGTGTGTGTGTGTGTGTCTGTGTGTTTCTGGTTGTGGGTTAACTGTGTGTGTGTGCGCACGTGTGTGTGTGTGTGTCTTTGTGTGTCTTGACTGCATGTGTGTCTCTGTGTGTGGGTTAACTGTTTGTGTGTGTGTGTGTCGGTTAACTCTGTGTATGTGTCTTGGTGTGGGTTAACTGTGTGTATGTGTGTGTCTGGTGTGGGTTAACTGTGTGTCTATTTCTATCTGGGTGTTGGATAACTGTGTGTGTGTGTGTGTGTCGGTTAACTCTGTGTTTGTGTGTCTTGGTGTGGGTTAAATGTGTGTATGTGTCTGGGTGTGGGTTAAATGTGTGTATGTGTGTCTTGGTGTGGATTATCTGTGTGTATATGTGTCTCTGGGTGTGGGTTCACTGTGAGTGTGTCTGGGTGTGGGTTAAGTGTGTGTGTGTGTCTGCATTTGGGTTAACTGCGTTTTTCTGTCTGGGTGTTGCTTAACCATGTATGTGTCTGGGTATGGGTTAACTGTGTATGTATCTAGGTGTGGGTTAACTGTGTGTGTGTGTCTGCGTGTGGGTTAACTCTGTGTGTGTGGGTGTGTGTGTGTTTTTCTGGGTGTGGGCTTACTGTGTGTATGTGTCAGGGTCTGGGTTAATTTTGTGTGTGTGTGGGTGTTGGTTGACTGTGTGTGTCTGGATTTGGGTTAACTGTGTGTGTGTGTGTGTGTGTGTGTGTGTGTGTGTGTGTGTGTGTGTGTGTGTGTGTGTGTTTGTGTGTTTCCGGGTGTGGGTTAACTGTGTGTTTGTGCGTGTCTGGGTGTGGGTTAACTGTGTGTGGGTGTGTCTGGGCGTTGGTTGACTGTGTTTATCTTGGTGTGGGTTAACTGTTTTTCTATGTCTCGGTGTGGGTTAACTGTGTGTGTAAGTCTGGGTGTGGGTTAACTCTGTGTGTGTGTCTGGGTGTGTGTCTGGGCGTGGCTTGACAATGTGTGTGTCTCTGGGTGTAGGTTAACTGTGTGTGCGTGTGTGTGTTTCTGGGTGTGGGTTAACTGTGTGTGTGTGTGTGTTTGTGTGTTTGTGTATGTGTGTGTGCGTCTTTGTGTGTCTTGACTGCGTATGTGTGTCTGGGTGTGGGTTAACTGTGTATGTGTGTGTGTGTCGGTTAACTCTGTGTGTATGTGTGTCTTGTTGTGGGATAACTGTGTGTATGTGTGTGTCTGCTTTGTGTTAACTGTGTGGCTATTTCTGTCTGGGTGTAGGTTAATTGTGTGTGTGTGTGTGTGTCAGTTAACTCTGTGTGTGTGTGTCTTGGTTTGGGTTAGCTGTTTGTATGTGTGTGTCTGCTGTGGGTTAACTGTGTGTCTATTTCTGTCTGGGTGTGGGTTAAATGTGTGTATGTGTCTGGGTGTGTGTTAACTGTGTGTATGTGGGTGTCTTGGTAGGGGTTAACTGTGTGTATATGTGTCTCTGGGTATGGGTTAACTGTGCGTGTGTGTCTGCATTTGGGTTAACTGTGTTTTTCTTTCTGGGTGTTGCTTAATTGTGTATGTGTCTGGGTATGGGTTAACTGTGTGTGTATCTAGGTGTGGATAAACTGCGTGTGTGTGTCTGGGTGTGGGTTAACTGTGTGTGTGTGTGTGTTTCTGGGTGTGGATTAAATGTGTGTATGTGTCAGGGTCTGGGTTAATTGGGTGTGTCTGGGTGTTGGTTGACTGTGTGTGTCTGGATTTGAGTTAACTGTGCGTGTTTCTGTCTGGGTGTGGTTTAACTGTGTGTGTGCCTGGGTGTGGGTTCACTGTGTCTGGGTGTGGGTTATCTGTGTTTATGTGCCTGGGTGTGGTTTAACTGTGTGTTTGTGCGTGTCTGGGCGTTGGTTGGCTGCGTGTATCGTGGTGTGGGTTAACTGTGTGTGTCTGTCTGGATTTGGGTTCACTGTGCGTGCTTTTGTCTGTGTGTGGGTTAACTGTGTGTGTGTGTGTGTGTGTTTTTCTTGGTGTGGGTTAACTGTGTACGTGTGTGTCTCAGGGTGTGGGTTAACTTTGTGTGTGTCTGGGTGTTGGTTGACTGTGCGTGTCTTAATGTGGGTTAACTGTGTGTGTGTCTGGATTTGGGTTAACTGCATGTTTCTGTCTGGGTGTAGGTTAACTGTGTGTGTGTCTGGGTGTGGGTTAACTGTGTCTGTGTCTGGGTGTGGGTTAAATGTGTTTGTGTCTGGGTGTGGGTTAACTGTTTGTTTGTGTCTGGGCATGGGTTGACTGTGTTTGTGTCTGTCTGTGCGTTAACTCTGTGTGTGTGTGTGTTTCTTGCTGTGCGTTAAATGTGTGTGTGTGTATGTGTTTCTGGGTGTGAGTGAACTGTGTGTGTGTGTGTGTCAGGGTGTGGCTTAACTGTGTGTGAGTCAGGGTGTCGGTTGACTGTATGCATTTGTGTCTGAGTGTGGGTTAACTGTTTGTGTGTGTGTGTCGGTTAACTCTGTGTATGTGTGTCTTGGTGTGGGTTAACTGTGTGTATGTGTGTGTCTGGTGTGGCTTAACTGTGTGTCTATTTCTATCTGGGTGTTGGATAACTGTGTGTGTGTGTGTCGGTTAACTCTGTGCTTGTGTGTCTTGGTGTGGGTTAAATGTGTGTATGTGTCTGGGTGTGGGTTAAATGTGTGTATGTGTGTCTTGGAGTGGATTATCTGTGTGTATATGTGTCTCTGGGTGTGGGTTCACTGTGAGTGTGTCTGTGTGTGGGTTAAGTGTGCGTGTGTGTCTGCATTTGGATTAACTGCGTTTTTCTGTCTGGGTGTTGCTTAACCATGTATGTGTCTGGGTATGGGTTAACTGTGTATGTATCTAGGTGTGGGTTAACTGTGTGTGTGTGTCTGCGTGTGGGTTAACTCTGTGTGTGTGTGTGTGTTTTTCTGGGTGTGGGCTTACTGTGTGTATGTGTCAGGGACTGGGTTAATTTTGTGTGTGTGTGGGTGTTGGTTGACTGTGTGTGTCTGGATTTGGGTTAACTGTGTGCGTGTGTGTGTGTTTGTGTGTTTCTGGGTGTGGGTTAACTGTGTGTTTGTGCGTGTCTGGGTATGGGTTAACTGTGTGTGGGTGTGTCTGGGCGTTGGTTGACTGTATGTATCTTGGTGTGGGTTAACTGTTTGTCTATGTCTCGGTGTGGGTTAACTGTGTGTGTATGTCTGGATTTGGGTTAACTGTGTGTGTTTTTGTCTGGGTGTGGGTTAACTGTGTGTGTGTGTGTGTGTGTGTGTGTGTGTGTGTTTCCAGGTGTGGGTTAACTGTGTGTTTGTGCATGTCTGGGCATGGGTTAACTGTATGTGTGTGTGTCTGAGCGTTGGTTGACTGTGTTTATCTTGGTGTGGGTTAACTGTTTTTCTATGTCTCGGTGTGGGTTAACTGTGTGTGTATGTCTGGGTGTGGGTTAACTCTGTGTGTGTGTCTGGGTGTGTGTCTGGGCGTGGCTTGACAATGTGTGTGTTTCTGGGTGTAGGTTAACTGTGTGTGCGTGTGTGTGTTTCTGGGTGTGGGTTAACTGTGTGTGTGTGTGTGTGTTTGTGTGTGTGTGTATGTGTGTGTGTGTCTTTGTGTGTCTTGACTGCGTATGTGTGTCTGGGTGTGGGTTAACTGTGTATGTGTGTGTGTCGGTTAACTCTGTGTGTATGTGTGTCTTGTTGTGGGATAACTGTGTGTATGTGTGTGTCTGCTTTGTGTTAACTGTGTGGCTATTTCTGTCTGGGTGTAGGTTAATTGTGTGTGTGTGTGTCAGTTAACTCTCTGTGTGTGTGTGTCTTGGTTTGGGTTAGCTGTTTGTATGTGTGTGTCTGCTGTGGGTTAACTGTGTGTCTATTTCTGTCTGGGTGTGGGTTAAATGTGTGTATGTGTCTGGGTGTGTGTTAACTGTGTGTATGTGCGTGTCTGCTGTGGGTTAACTGTGTCTGTGTCTGGGTGTGGGTTAACTGTTTGTGTGTGTCTGGGTATGGGTTGACTGTGTTTGTGTCTGTCTGTGCGTTAACTCTGTGTGTGTGTGTTTCTTGGTGTGCGTTAAAATGTGTGTGTGTGTGTGTTTCTGGGTGTGAGTGAACTGTGTGTGTGTGTGTGTGTGTGTGTCAGGGTGTGGCTTAACTGTGTGTGTGTCAGGGTGTCGGTTGACTGTATGCATTTGTGTCTGAGTGTGGGTTGACTGTGTGCGTGTGTGTGCCTGGGTCCTGGTTGACAGTGTGTGTCTTGAAGTGGGTTACCTGTGCGTGTGTGTCTGGATTTGGGTAATCTGTGCGTGTTTCTGTCTGTGTGTGGATTAACAGTGGGTTTCTGGGTGTGACTTAACTGTGTGTGTATGTCTGGGTGTGGATTAACTGTGCCTGTATGTGTCTGGATGTGGGTTAACTATGTGTGTGCTTGGGTGTGGTTTAACTGTTTGTGTATCTGGGTGTGCCTTGACTGTGTGTGTCTGTCTGCATATGGGTTGACTGTGTATGTGTTTGTCTGGGTTTTGGTTCTCTGTGTGTTTGTGTTCCTGTGTGTGTGTTGTCTCTCTGTGTGTATATGGGTGTGAGTTAACTGTGTGTATGTCTGGGTGTGGGTTAACTGTATGTATGTTTGTGTCTGGGTGTGGGTTAACTCTGTGTATATGTTTGTCTGGGTGTGGGTTAACGGTGTGTGTGGGTCTGGGTGTGGGTTAACTCTGTGTGTGTGTCTGGGTGTGGGTTAACTCTGTGTTTGTTTTTCTGGGTGTGGGTTAACTGTGTGTGTGTGTGTGTGTGTGTTTCTAGGTGTGGGTTAACTGTGTGTGTGTATGTCTCAGGGTGTGGGTTTACTGTGTGTGTGTCTGGGTGTTGGTTGGCTGTGTGTCTTAAATTGGGTTAACTGTGTGTGTGTGTCTGGATATGGGTTAACTGCGTGTTTCTGTCTGGGTGTAGGTTTACTGTGTTTGTGTCTGGGTGTGGGTTAACTGTGTTGACTCTGGGTGTGGGTTAACTTTGTGTGTGTGTGTGTGTGTGTGTGTGTGTGTGTGTGTGTGTGTGTGTGTGTGTGTCTTTGTGTGTCTTGACTGCATATGTGTGTCTGGGTGTGGGTTAACTGTGTATGTGTTTGTGTCGATTAACTCTGTGTCTATGTGTGTCTTGGTGTTGGTTAACTGTGTGTATGTGTGTGTCTGCTGTGGGTTAACTGTGTGTCTATTTCTGTCTGGGTGTGGGTTAAATGTGTGTATTTGTCTTGGTGTGGGTTAACTGTGTGTATCTGTGTGTCTTGGTTGGGGATAACTGTGTGTATATGTGTCTCTGGGTGCGGGTTAACTGTGCGTGTCTGTCTGCATTTGGGTTAACAGTACGTTTTTTCTGTCTGGGTGTTGCTTAACTGTGTATGTGTCTGGGTGTGGGTTAACTGTGTGTGTGTCTGTCTAGGTGTGGGTTAACTGTGTGTGTTTGTCTGGGTGTGGGTTAACTGTGTGTGTGTGTTTCTGGGTGTGGTTAACTGTGTGTATGTGTCAGGGTTTGGGTTAATTGTGTGTGTGTCTGGGTGTTGGTTGACTGTGTGTGTCTGGATTTGGGTTAAGTGTGCGTGTTTCTGTCTGGGTGTGGGTTAACTGTGTGTGTGCCTGGGTGTAGGTTCACTGTGTGTGTGTCTGGGTGTGCGTTATCTGTGTGTATGTGCCTGGGTGTGGGTTAACTGTGTGTTTGTGCATGTCTGGGTATGGGTTAACTGTGTGTGTGTGTGTCTGGGCGTTGGTTGACTGTGTGTGTCTTGGTGTGGGTTAGCTGTGTGTATGTGTGTGTCTGCTGTGGGTTAACCGTGTGTCTATTTCTGTCTGGGTGAGGGTTAAATGTGTGTATGTGTCTGGGTGTGGGTTAACTGTATGTATGTGTGTGTCTTGTTGGTGGTTAACTGTGTGTATATGTGTCTCTGGGTGCGGGTTAAATGCGCGTGTCTGTCTGCATTTGGATTAACTGTGCGTTTTTCTGTCTGGGTGTTGCTTAACTGTGTATGTGTCTGGATGTGGGTTAACTGTGTGTGTGTGCGTCTAGGTGTGCGTTAACTGTCTGTGTGTGTCTGGGTGTGGGTTAACTGTGTGTTTGTGTGTTTCTGGGTGTGGGTTAACTGTGTGTATGTGTCAGGGTGTGGGTTAATTGTTTGTGTGTCTGGGTGTTGATTGACTGTGTGTGTCTGGATTTGGATTAACTGTGCGTGTTTCTGTCTCGGTGTGGGTTAACTGTGTGTGTGTGTCTGGGTGTAGGTTCACTGTGTGTGTCTAGGTGTGGGTTATCTGTGTGCATGTGCCTGGGTGTGGGTTAACTGTGTGTTTGTGCATGTCTGGGTATGGGTTAACTGTGTGCATGTGTATCTGGGCGTTGGTTGACTGTGTGTGTCTTGGTGTGGGTTAACTGTTTGTCTATGTCTTGGTGTGGGTTAACTGTGTGTGTATGTCTGAATTTGGGTTAACTGTGCGTGTTTCTGTCTGTGTGCGGGTTAACTGTGTGTGTGTCCGGGTGTGGGCTAACTGTGTGTGTGTCTGGGTGTGGTTAAATGTGTGTGTGTGACTGGGTGTGGGTTAACTTTGTGTGTGTGTGTCTGGGTGTGGGTTAACAGTGTGTGTGTGTCTGGATGTCGGTTAACTGTGTGTGTGTGTCTGGGTGTGTGTTAACTCTTTGTGTGTGTGTGTGTGTCTGGGTGTGGTTTGACACTGTGTGTGTCTCTGGGTGTGGGTTAACTGTGTGTGTGTGTGTGTGTGTGTGCGTGTTTCTTGGTCGGGGTTAACTGTGTGTGTGTGTGTGTGTGTGTGCATTTGTGTTTGTGTGTGTGTGTGTCTTTGTGTGTCTTGGCTGCGTGTGTGTCTCTTGGTGTGGGTTAACTCTGTGTGTGTGTGTGTGTGTCTTGGTGTGGGTTAACTGTGTATGTGTGTGTCTGCTGTGGGATAACTGTGTGTCTCTTTTGGCTGGGTGTGGGTTAACTCTGTGCGTGTGTCTTGATTTGGGTTAACTGTGCATGTTTCTGTCTTGGTGTGGGTTAACTGTGAGTGTGTCTGGGCGTGGGTTCACTGTGAGTGTGTCTGGTGTGGGTTAGCTTTGTGTGTGTCTGTCTAGGTGTGGGTTAACTGTGTGTGTTTGTCTGGGTATGGGTTAACTGTGTGTGTGTGTTTCTGGGTGTGGTTAACTGTGTGTATGTGTCAGGGTTTGGGTTAATTGTGTGTGTGTCTGGGTGTTGGTTGACTGTGTGTGTCTGGATTTGGGTTAAGTGTGCGTGTTTCTGTCTGGGTGTGGGTTAACCGTGTGTGTGTCTGGGTGTAGGTTCACTGTGTGTGTGTCTGGGTGTGAGTTATCTGTGTGTATGTGCCTGGGTGTGGGTTAACTGTGTGTTTGTGCGTGTCTGGGTATGGGTTAACTGTGTGTGTGTGTGTGTCTGGGCGTTGGTTGACTGTGTGTGTCTTGGTGTGGGTTAGCTGTGTGTATGTGTGTGTCTGCTGTGGGTTAACCATGTGTCTATTTCTGTCTGGGTGTGGGTTAAATGTGTGTATGTGTCTGGGTGTGGGTTAACTGTGTGTATGTGTGTGTCTTGTTGGTGGTTAACTGTGTGTATATGTGTCTCTGGGTGCGGGTTAAATGCGCGTGTCTGTCTGCATTTGGGTTAACTGTGCGTTTTTCTGTCTGGGTGTTGCTTAACTGTGTATGTGTCTGGGTGTGGGTTAACTGTGTGTGTGTGCGTCTAGGTGTGCGTTAACTGTGTATGTGTGTCTGGGTGTGGGTTAACTGTGTGTTTGTGTGTTTCTGGGTGTGGGTTAACTGTGTGTATGTGTCAGGGTGTGGGTTAGTTGTTTGTGTGTCTGGGTGTTGATTGACTGTGTGTGTCTGGATTTGGATTAACTGTGCGTGTTTCTGTCTCGGTGTGGGTTAACTGTGTGTGTGTGTCTGGGTGTAGGTTCACTGTGTGTGTCTAGGTGTGGGTTATCTGTGTGCATGTGCCTGGGTGTGGGTTAACTGTGTGTTTGTGCATGTCTGGGTATGGGTTAACTGTGTGCATGTGTGTCTGGGCATTGGTTGACTGTGTGTGTCTTGGTGTGGGTTAACTGTTTGTCTATGTCTCGGTGTGGGTTAACTGTGTGTGTATGTCTGAATTTGGGTTAACTGTGCGTGTTTCTGTCTGTGTGCGGGTTAACTGTGTGTGTGTCCGGGTGTGGGCTAACTGTGTGTGTGTCTGGGTGTGGTTAAATGTGTGTGTGTGACTGGGTGTGGGTTAACTTTGTGTGTGTGTGTCTGGGTGTGGGTTAACAGTGTGTGTGTGTCTGGATGTCGGTTAACTGTGTGTGTGTGTCTGGGTGTGTGTTAATTCTTTATGTGTGTGTGTGTGTCTGGGTGTGGTTTGACACTGTGTGTGTCTTTGGGTGTGGGTTAACTGTGTGTGTGTGTGTGTGCGTGTTTCTTGGTCGGGGTTAACTGTGTGTGTGTGTGTGTGTGTGTGTGTGCATTTGTGTTTGTGTGTGTGTGTGTCTCTGTGTGTCTTGGCTGCGTGTGTGTGTCTTGGTGTGGGTTAACTCTGTGTGTGTGTGTGTCTTGGTGTGGGTTAACTGTGTATGTGTGTGTCTGCTGTGGGATAACTGTGTGTCTCTTTTGGCTGGGTGTGGGTTAACTCTGTGCGTGTGTCTTGATTTGGGTTAACTGTGCATGTTTCTGTCTTGGTGTGGGTTAACTGTGAGTGTGTCTGGGCGTGGGTTCACTGTGAGTGTGTCTGGTGTGGGTTACCTTTGTGTGTGTCTGTCTAGGTGTGGGTTAACTGTGTGTGTTTGTCTGGGTGTGGGTTAACTGTGTGTGTGTGTGTGTTTCTGGGTGTGGTTAACTGTGTGTATGTGTCAGGGTTTGGGTTAATTGTGTGTGTGTCTGGGTGTTGGTTGACTGTGTGTGTCTTATTGTGGGTTAGCTGTGTGTATGTGTGTGTCTGCTGTGGGATAACTGTGTGTCTCTTTTGGCTGGGTGTGGGTTAACTCTGTGTGTGTGTCTTGATTTGGGTTAACTGTGCATGTTTCTGTCTTGGTGTGGGTTAACTGTGAGTGTGTCTGGGCGTGGGTTCACTGTGAGTGTGTCTGGTGTGGGTTACCTTTGTGTGTGTATGTCTGGGTGTGGGTTAACTATGTGTGTTTGTCTGGGTGTGGGTTAACTGTGTGTGTGTGTGTGTGTGTGTTTCTGAGTGTGGTTTAACTGTGTGTGTGTATGTCTCAGGGTGTGGGTTTACTGTGTGCATGTGTCTCTGGGCGTTGGTTGAGTGTGTGTGTCTTGGTGTGGGTTAACTGTTTGTCCATATCTCGGTGTGGGTTAACTGTGTGTGTATGTCTGAATTTGGGTAAACTGTGCGTGTTTCTGTCTGTGTGCTGGTTAACTGTGTGTGTGTCCGGGTGTGGACTAACTGTGTATGTGTCTGGGTGTGGTTAAATGTGTGTGTGTGACTGGGTGTGGGTTAACTTTGTGTGTGTGTGTCTGGGTGTGGGTTAACAGTGTGTGTGTGTCTGGGTGTCGGTTAACTGTGTGTGTGTGTCTGGGTGTGTGTTAACTCTTTGTGTGTGTGTGTGTGTCTGGGTGTGGTTTGACACTGTGTGTGTCTCTGGGTGTGGGTTCACTGTGTGTGTGTGTGTGTGTGTGCGTTTCTTAGTCGGGGTTTACTGTGTGTGTGTGTGCATTTGTGTGTCTGTATGTGTGTGTGTGTGTCTTTGTGTGTCTTGGCTGCGTGTGGGTGTCTTGGTGTGGGTTAACTGTCCGTGTGTGTGTGTGTGTGTGTGTGTGTTGGTTAACTCTGTGTGTGTGTGTGTGTGTGTGTCTTGGTGTGGGTTAACTGTGTATGTGTGTGTCTGCTGTGGGATAACTGTGTGTCTCTTTCTGTCTTGGTGTGGGTTAACCCTGTGTGTGTGTCTTGAATTGGGTTAACTGCATGTTTCTGTCTTGGTGTGGGTTAACTGTGTGTGTCTCTGGGTGTGGGTTCATGCTGAGTGTGTCTGGGTGTGGGTTACCTTTGTGTGTGTATGTCTGGGTGTGGGTTAACTGTGTGTGTTTGTCTGGGTGTGGGTTAACTGTGTGTGTGTGTGTGTGTGTGTGTGTTTCTGGGTGTGGGTTAACTGTGTGTGTGTATGTTTCAGGAAGTGGATTAACTGTGTGTGTGTGTGTGTGGATATGGGTTAATTCTGTGTGTGTGTCTAGGTGTGGGTTAACTGTGTGTGTGTGTGCATGTCTGGGTTTGGCTTTACTGTGTGTGTCTGTCTGCATGTGGGCTGACTGTGTGTTTGTGTGTCTGTGTCTGGGTGTGGGTTAACTCTGTGTGTGTGTCTAGGTGTGGGTTAACTGTGTGTGTGTGTGCATGTCTGGGTTTGGCTTTACTGTGTGTGTCTGTCTGCATGTGGGCTGACTGTGTGTTTGTGTGTCTGTGTCTGGGTGTGGGTTAACTCTGTGTGTGTGTCTGGGTGTGGGTTAATTGTGTGTGTTTGTGTGTGTGTCTTTGTGTATCTTGACTGTGTGTGCGTGTGTCTGTGTGTTGGTTAACTGTGTGTATTTGTGTGTCTGGATTTGGGTTAACTGTGCGTGTTTCTGTCTGGGTGTGTTTGAACTGTGTGTGTGTCTGGGTGTGGGTTAACAGTGTGTGTGTGTGTCTGTGTGTGCGTTAGCAGTGTGTGTGTGCGTCTGGGGGTCGGTTAACTGTGTGTGTGTGTCTGGGTGTGGGTTAACTGTGTGTGTGTATCTGGGTGTGGGTTATCTATGTGTATGAGTGAGTCTGGGTGTGGGTTAACTCTGTGTGTGTGTCTGGGTGTGGGTTAATTGTATGTGTTTTTGTGTGTGTCTTTGTTTGTCTTGACTGTGTGTTTGTGTCTGTGTGTGGGTTAACTGTGTGTATTTGTGTGTCTGGATTTGGGTTAACTGTGCGTGTTTCTGTCTGGCTGTGTTTTAACTGTGTTTGTTTCTGGGTGTGGGTTAACTGTGTGTTTGTGTGTGTGTTTGTGTGTCTGAGTGTGGGTTAACTTTGTGTCTCTTTGGGGTGTGGGTTAACTGTGTGTATGTCTGTGTCTGGATTTGGGTTCACTATGGGTATATCTGTGCCTGGGTGTGGGTTAACTGAGAGTTTGTGTTTGGATTTGAGTTAACTGTGCGTGTTTCTTTCTGGGCATGTGTTAACAGTGTTTGTGTGTGTCTGAGTGTTGGTTAACAGTGTGTGTGCGTGTCTGGGTGTGGATTAACGGTGTGTGTTTCTGGGTGTGGGTTAACTGTGTGTGTGTGTGTCTGGGTTTTGGTTAACTGTGTTTTTGTGTGTCTGGGTGTGGGTTAACTGTGAGTATGTGTGTATGTCTGGGTTTGGCTTGACTATGTGTGTCTGTCCGCATGTGGGCTGACTGTGTGTTTGTGTGTCTGTGTCTGGGTGTGGGTTAACTCTGTGTGTGTGTTTGGGTGTGGGTTAATTTTGTGTGTTTGTGTGTGTGTCTTTGTGTATCTTGAATGTGTGTGTGTGTCTGTGTGTGTGTTAACTATTTGTATTTGTGTGTCTGGATTTGGGTTAAAAGTGCGTGTTTCTGTCTCGGTGTGTGTTGACTCTGTGTGTGTCTGGGTGTGGGTTAACTGTGTGTGTGTGTGTGTGTGTGTGTGTGTGTCTGAGTGTGGGTTAATTGTGTGTCTCCTCCTGGGTGTGGGTTAACTGTGTGTATGTGTGTGTCTGGATTTGGGTTCACTATGGGTATATCTGTGCCTGGGTGTGGGTTAACTGAGTGTTTGTGTCTGGATTTGGGTGAACTGTGTGTGTTTCTTTCTGGGTGTGAGTTAACAGTGTGTGTGCGTGTCTGGGTATGGATTAATGATGTGTGTTTCTGGGTGTGGGCTAACTGTGTGCGTGTGTCTGGGTTTTGGTTAACTGTGTTTTTGTGTGTCTGGGTGTGGGTTAACTGTGTGTATGTGTGTATGTCTGGGTTTGGCTTGACTATGTGTGTCTGTCCGCATGTGGGCTGACTGTGTGTTTGTGTGTCTGTGTCTGGGTGTGGGTTAACGCTGTGTGTGTGTTTGGGTGTGGGTTAATTGTGTGTGTTTGCGTGTGTGTCTTTGTGTATCTTGACTGTGTCTGTGTGTGGGTGAAATATTTTTATTTGTGTGTCTGGATTTGGGTTAACCTTGTGTGTTTCTGTCTGGGTGTGTTTGAACTGTGTGTGTGTCTGGGTGTGGGTTAACAGTGTGTGTGTGTATCTGTGTACGCGTTAGCAGTGTGTGTGTGCTTCTAGGGGTCAGTTAACTGTGCGTGTGTGTCTGGGTGTGGGTTAACTGTGTCTGTTTCTGGGTGTGTGTTATCTGAGTGTATGAGTGTATCTGGGTGTGGGATAACTGTGTGTAAATGTGTGTCTGGATTTGGGTTAACCATGCGTGTTTCTGTCTGGGTGCATTTTAATTGTGTCTGTCTCGGTGTGGGCTAACAGTGTGTGTGTGTGTCTGGGTGTGTGTTCACAGTGTGTGTGTCTGTCTGGGTGTCGGTTAACTGTGTGTGTGTGTCTGGGTGTGGGTTAAATGTGTGTGTGTCTGGGTGTGGGTTAACTCTGTCTATGTGTGTGTCTGGGTGTGGTTAACCATGTATATATGTGATCTGGGTTTGGGGTGAATGTGTGTGTGTGTCTGCATTTGGGTTAACAGTGCGTGTTTCTATCTGGATGTGGGTTACCTGTTTGTATGAGTGTGTCTGGGTGTGGGTTACCAGTGTGTGTGGCTGTCTACATTTGGATTACTGTGTGTTTGTGTGCCTGGGTGAGGGATTACTGTGTGTGTGTGTCTGGGTGTGGGTTACCTGTGTGTGTGTGTGTGTCAGCATTTGAATTAACTGTGTGTTTGTGTGTCTGGGTGTGGGTAAACTGTTTGTTTTTGTGTGTCTGCGTGTGGGTTAACTGTGTCTATCTTTCCTGGTGTGGGTTAACTGTGTGTATGTGTGTGTCTGGATGTGGGTTCACTGTGGGTATATGTGTGCCTGGGTGTGGGTTAACTGCGTGCATTAACAGTGTGTGTGTTCGTCTGGGGGTCGGTTAACTGTGTGTGTGTGTTTGGGTGTGGGTTAACTGTGTATATATGTGTGTCTGGGTGTGGTTTGAATGTTTGTGTGTGTCTGAATTTGGGTTAACTGTGCGTGTTTCTATCTGAATGTCGGTTAACCGTGTGTGTGTGTCTGGGTTTGGGTTATCTGTGTGTATGAGTGAGTCTGGGTGTGGGTTAAATCTGTGTGTGTGTCTGGGTGTGGATTAATTGTGTGTGTTTGTGTGTGTGTCTTTGTGTATCTTGACTGTGTGTGTGTGTGTCTGTGTGTGGGTTAACTGTGTGTATTTGTGTGTCAGGTTTTGGGTTAACTGTGCATGGTTCTGTCTGGGTGTGTTTTAACGGTGTGTGTATCTGGGTGTGGGTTAACTGTTTGTGTGTGTGTGTGTGTGTGTGTGTGTGTCTGAGTGTGGGTTAACTGTGTGTCTCTTCCTGGGTGGGTTAACTGTGTGTATGTGTGTGTCTGGATTTGGGTTCACTATGGGTATATCTGTGCCTGGGTGTGGGTTAACTGTGTGTATGTGTGTGTCTGGATGTGGGTTCACTGTGGGTATATTTGTGTCTGGGTGTGGGTTAACTGTGTGTTTGTGTCTGGATTTGGGTTAACTGTGCGTGTTTCTTTCTGGGTGTGTGTTCACAGTGTTTGTGTGTGTCTGAGTGTTGGTTAACAGTGTGTATGCGTGTCTGGGTGTGGATTAACTGTGTGTGTTTATGGGTGTGGGGTAACTGTGTGTGTGTGTCTGGTTGTGGGTTAACTGTGTTTTTGTGTGTCTGGGTATGGGTTAACTGTGTGTATGTGTGTATGTCTGGGTTTGGCTTGACTATGTGTGTCTGTCTGCGTGTGGGCTGACTGTGTGTTTGTGTGTCTGTGTCTGGGTGTGGGTTAACTCTGTGTGTGTCTGGGTGTGGGTTAATTGTGTGTGTTTGTGTGTGTGTCTTTGTGTATCTTGACTGTGTGTGTTTGTCCGTGTGTGGGTTAACTGTGTGTATTTGTGTGTCTGGATCTGGGTTAACTGTGCGTGTTTCTGTCTGGGTGTGTTTTAATTGTGTGTGTGTCTGGGTGTGGGTTAACTGTGTGTGTGTGTGTGTGTGTGTGTGTGTGTGTGTGTGTGTGTGTGTGTGTGTGAGTGTGTGTGTCTGTGTGTGTGTGTGTGTGTGTATCTGAGTGTGGTTAACTGTGTGCCTCTTCCTGGGAGTGGTTGAACTGTGTGTATGTGTATGTCTGGATTTGGGTTCACTGTGGATATATCTGTGCCTGGGTGTGGGTTAACTGAGTGTTTGTGTCTGGATTTGGGTTAACTGTGCGTGTTTCTTTCTGTATGTGTGTTAACAGTGTTTGTGTGTGTCTGAGTGTTGGTTAACAGTGTGTGTGCGTGTCTGGGTGTGTATTAACTGTGTGTGTTTCTGGGTGTGGGTTAACTGTGTGTGTGTGTCTGGCTGTTGTTTAACTGTGTTTTTGTGTGTCTGGGTGTGGGTTAACTCTGTGTGTGTGTGTCTGGGTGTGGGTTAATTGTGTGTGTTTGTGTGTGTGTCTTTGTGTATCTTGACTCTGTGTGTGTGTGTGTGTGTGTGTGTGGGTTAACTTTGTGTATATGTGTGTCTGGATTTGGGTTAACCGTGCGTGTTTCTGTCTTGGTGCATTTTAACTGTGTCTGTCTGGTTGTAGACTAACAGTGTGTGTGTGTGTCTGGGTGTGCGTTAACAGTGTGTGTGTCTGTCTGGGTGTCGGTTAACCGTGTGTGTGGGTCTGGGCGTGGGTTAAATGTGTGTGTGTCTGGGTGTGGATTAACTCTTTCTATGTGTGTGTCTGGGTGTGAGTTAACTGTGTATATATGTGTGTCTGGGTGTGGGGTGAATGTGTGTGTTTGTCTGCATTTGGGTTAACAGTTCATGTTTCTATCTAGATGTGGGTGAACCGTGTGTGTGTGTCTGGTGTGGGTTATCTGTGTGTATGATTGTGTCTGGTGTGGGTTATCTGTGTGTGTGTGTGTGTCTGCATTTGGATTACTGTGTGTTTGTGTGCCTGGGTGTGGGTTTACTGTGTGTGTGTCTGGGTGTGGGTTACCTGTGTGTGTGTGTGTGTGTGTGTGTGTGTGTGTGTGTGTGGGCATTTGGATTAACTGTGTGTTAGTGTGTCTGGGTGTGGGTAAACTTTTTGTGAATGTGTTTCTGAGTGTGGGTTAACTGTGTGTCTCTTCCCTGCTGTGGGTTAACTGTGTGTATGTGTGTGTCTGGATGTGGGTTCACTGTGGGTATATGTGTGTCTGGGTGTGGGTTAATTGTGTGTTTGTGTCTGGATTTGGGTTAACAGTGTGTGTTTCTTTCTGGGTGTGGGTTAACAGTGTTTGTGTGTGTCTGAGTGTCAGTTAACTGTGTGTGTGCATGTCTGGCTGTGAATTAACTGTGTGTGTTTCGGAGTGTGGGTTAACTGTGCGTGTGTGTCTAGGTATTGGTTAACTGTGTTTTTGTGTGTCTGGGTGTGTGTTAACTGTGTGTATATGTGTATGTCTGGGTTTGGCTTGACTGTGCGTGTCTGTCTGCATGTGGGCTGATTGTGTATTTGTTTGTCTGTGTCTGGGTGTGGGTTACCTCTGTGTGTGCGTCTGGGTGTGGGTTAATTGTGTGTATGTGTGTATGTCTGGGTTTGGCTTGACTGTGTGTGTCTGTCTGCATGTGGGATGATTGTGTGTTTGTGTGTTTGTGTCTGGGTGTGGGGTAACTCATTGTGTGTGTCTGGGTGTGGGTTAATTGTGTGTGTTTGTGTGTGTGTCTTTATGTGTCTTGACTGTGTGTGTGTTTCTGTGTCTGGGTTAACTCTGTGCATATGCGTGTCTGGATTTTGGTTGACTGTGCGTGTTTCTGTCTGGGTGCGTATTAACTGTGTGTGTGTCTGGGTGTGGGTTAACAGTGTGTGTGTGTTTCTGGGTGTGAGTTAACAGTGTGTGTGTGTGTCTGTATGTCGGTTAACTGTGTGTGTATGTCTGGGTGTGGGTTAAATGTGTGTGTGTGTGGGTGTGGGTTAACTGTGTATATATGTGTGTCTGGGTGTGGTTTGAATGTTCGTGTGTGTCTGCATTTGGGTTAACTGTGCGTGTTTCTATCTGAGTGTCGATTAACCATGTGTGTGTGCCTGGGTTTGGGTTATCTTTGTGTATGAGTGTTTCTGGGTGTGGGTTAACTGTGTGTGTGAGTCTGGGTGTTGGTTGACTGTGTTTTTCCGTGTCTGGGTGTGGGTTAGCTGTGTGTATGCGTATGTGTGTATGTCTGGGTTTGGCTTGACTGTGTGTGTCTGTCTGCATGTGAGCTGATTGTGTGTTTGTGTGTCTGTGTCTGGGTGTGGGTTACCTCTGTGTGTGTGGCTGGGTGTGGGTTAATTATGTGTGTTTGTGTGTGTGTGTTTATGTGTCTTGACTGTGTGTGTGTGTCTGTGTATGGGTTAACTGTGTGTATATGTGTGTCTGGATTTGGTTTGACTGCGTGTTTCTGTCTGGGTGCGTTTTAACTGTGTGTGTGTCTGGGTGTGTGTTAACAGTGTGTGTGTGTTTCTGGGCGTGCATTAACAGTGTGTGTGTTCGTCTGGGGGTCGGTTAACTGTGTGTGTGTGTTTGGGTGTGGGTTAACTGTGTATATATGTGTGTCTGGGTGTGGTTTGAATGTTTGTGTGTGTCTGCATTTGGGTTAACTGTGCGTGTTTCTATCTGAATGTCGGTTAACCGTGTGTGTGTGTCTGGGTTTGGGTTATCTGTGTGTATGAGTGAGTCTGGGTGTGGGTTAAATCTGTGTGTGTGTCTGGGTGTGGGTTAATTGTGTGTGTTTGTGTGTGTGTCTTTGTGTATCTGGACTGTGTGTGTTTGTCCGTGTGTGGGTTAACTGTGTGTATTTGTGTGTCTGGATCTGGGTTAACTGTGCGTGTTTCTGTCTGGGTGTGTTTTAACTGTGTGTGTGTCTGGGTGTGGGTTAACTGTGTGTGTGTGTGTGTGTGTGTGTGTGTGTGTGTGCGTGTGTGTGTCTGTGTGTGTGTGTGTGTGTATCTGAGTGTGGTTAACTGTGTGCCTCTTCCTGGGAGTGGTTGAACTGTGTGTATGTGTATGTCTGGATTTGGGTTCACTGTGGATATATCTGTGCCTGGGTGTGGGTTAACTGAGTGTTTGTGTCTGGATTTGGGTTAACTGTGCGTGTTTCTTTCTGTATGTGTGTTAACAGTGTTTGTGTGTGTCTGAGTGTTGGTTAACAGTGTGTGTGCGTGTCTGGGTGTGTATTAACTGTGTGTGTTTCTGGGTGTGGGTTAACTGTGTGTGTGTGTCTGGCTGTTGTTTAACTGTGTTTTTGTGTGTCTGGGTGTGGGTTAACTCTGTGTGTGTGTGTCTGGGTGTGGGTTAATTGTGTGTGTTTGTGTGTGTGTCTTTGTGTATCTTGACTCTGTGTGTGTGTGTGTGTGTGTGTGTGGGTTAACTTTGTGTATATGTGTGTCTGGATTTGGGTTAACCGTGCGTGTTTCTGTCTTGGTGCATTTTAACTGTGTCTGTCTGGTTGTAGACTAACAGTGTGTGTGTGTGTCTGGGTGTGCGTTAACAGTGTGTGTGTCTGTCTGGGTGTCGGTTAACCGTGTGTGTGGGTCTGGGCGTGGGTTAAATGTGTGTGTGTCTGGGTGTGGATTAACTCTTTCTATGTGTGTGTCTGGGTGTGAGTTAACTGTGTATATATGTGTGTCTGGGTGTGGGGTGAATGTGTGTGTTTGTCTGCATTTGGGTTAACAGTTCATGTTTCTATCTAGATGTGGGTGAACCGTGTGTGTGTGTCTGGTGTGGGTTATCTGTGTGTATGATTGTGTCTGGTGTGGGTTATCTGTGTGTGTGTGTGTGTCTGCATTTGGATTACTGTGTGTTTGTGTGCCTGGGTGTGGGTTTACTGTGTGTGTGTCTGGGTGTGGGTTACCTGTGTGTGTGTGTGTGTGTGTGTGTGTGTGTGTGTGTGTGTGTGTGTGGGCATTTGGATTAACTGTGTGTTAGTGTGTCTGGGTGTGGGTAAACTTTTTGTGAATGTGTTTCTGAGTGTGGGTTAACTGTGTGTCTCTTCCCTGCTGTGGGTTAACTGTGTGTATGTGTGTGTCTGGATGTGGGTTCACTGTGGGTATATGTGTGTCTGGGTGTGGGTTAATTGTGTGTTTGTGTCTGGATTTGGGTTAACAGTGTGTGTTTCTTTCTGGGTGTGGGTTAACAGTGTTTGTGTGTGTCTGAGTGTCAGTTAACTGTGTGTGTGCATGTCTGGCTGTGAATTAACTGTGTGTGTTTCGGAGTGTGGGTTAACTGTGCGTGTGTGTCTAGGTATTGGTTAACTGTGTTTTTGTGTGTCTGGGTGTGTGTTAACTGTGTGTATATGTGTATGTCTGGGTTTGGCTTGACTGTGCGTGTCTGTCTGCATGTGGGCTGATTGTGTATTTGTTTGTCTGTGTCTGGGTGTGGGTTACCTCTGTGTGTGCGTCTGGGTGTGGGTTAATTGTGTGTATGTGTGTATGTCTGGGTTTGGCTTGACTGTGTGTGTCTGTCTGCATGTGGGATGATTGTGTGTTTGTGTGTTTGTGTCTGGGTGTGGGGTAACTCATTGTGTGTGTCTGGGTGTGGGTTAATTGTGTGTGTTTGTGTGTGTGTCTTTATGTGTCTTGACTGTGTGTGTGTTTCTGTGTCTGGGTTAACTCTGTGCATATGCGTGTCTGGATTTTGGTTGACTGTGCGTGTTTCTGTCTGGGTGCGTATTAACTGTGTGTGTGTCTGGGTGTGGGTTAACAGTGTGTGTGTGTTTCTGGGTGTGAGTTAACAGTGTGTGTGTGTGTCTGTATGTCGGTTAACTGTGTGTGTATGTCTGGGTGTGGGTTAAATGTGTGTGTGTGTGGGTGTGGGTTAACTGTGTATATGTGTGTCTGGGTGTGGTTTGAATGTTCGTGTGTGTCTGCATTTGGGTTAACTGTGCGTGTTTCTATCTGAGTGTCGATTAACCATGTGTGTGTGCCTGGGTTTGGGTTATCTTTGTGTATGAGTGTGTCTGGGTGTGGGTTAACTCTGTGTGTGTTTCTGGGTGTGGGTCAACTGTGTGCGTGTGTCTGGGTGTTGGTTACCTCGGTGTGTGTGTCTGGGTGTTGGTTAAATGTGTGTATGTGTGTATGTCTGGGTTTGGCTTGACTGTGTGTGTCTGTCTGCATGTGGGCTGATTGTGTGTTTGTGTGTGTGTGTCTCGGTGCATGTTAACTGTGTGTGTGTGTGTGTCGGCATTTGGATTAACTGTGTGTTTGTGTGTCTGGGTGTGGGTAAACTGTTTGTTGTGTGTGTCTGAGTGTGAGTTAACTGTGTGTCTCTTTCCTGGTGAGGGTTAACTGCTTGAATGTGTGGGTCTGGATGTGGGTTCACTGTGGGTATATGTGTGCCTGGGTGTGGGTTAACTGTGTGTTTGTGTCTGGATTTGGGTTAACTGTGCGTGTTTCTTTCTGGGTGTGGGTTAACAGTGTTTGTGTGTGTCTGAGTGTCAGTTAACTGTGTGCGTGCATGTCTGGGTGTGAATTAACTGTGTGTGTTTCTGGGTGTGGGTTAACTGTGTGTGTGTTTGTGTGTGTGTGTGTGTGTGTGTGTCTTAGTGTGGGTTAACTGTGTGTCTCTTTGGGGTGTGGGTTAACTGTGTGTATGTGTGTGTCTGGATTTGTGTTCACTATGGGTATATCTGTGCCTGGGTGTGGGTTAACTGACTGTTTGTGTCTGGATTTGATTTAACTGTGCGTGTTTCTTTCTGGGTGTGGGTTAAAAGTGTTTGTGTGTTTCTGAGTGTTGGTTAACTGTGTGTGTGCATGTCTGCATGTGGATTAACTGTGTGTGTTTCTGGGTGTGGGTTAACTGTGTGTGTGTGTCTGAGTGTTGGTTAACTGTGTTTTTGTGTGTCTGGGTGTGGGTTAACTGTGTGTATGTGTGTATGTCTGGGTTTGGCTTGACTATGTGTGTCTGTCTGCGTGTGGGCTGACTGTGTGTTTGTGTGTCTATGTCTAGGTGTGGGTTAACTCTGTGTGTGTGTCTGGGTGTGGGTTAATTGTGTGTGTTTGTGTGTGTGTCTTTGTGTATCTTGACTGTGTGTGTGTGTCTGTGTGTGGGTTAACTATTTGTATTTGTGTGTCTGGATTTGGGTTAAATGTGCGTATTTCTGCCTGGGTGTGTTTTAACTGTGTGTGTGTCTGGGTGTGGGTTAACAGTGTGTGTGCTTGTAGGTGTGTGCGTTAGCAGTGTGTGTGTGTGTCTGGGGGTCGGTTAACTGTGTGTGTGTGTCTGGGTGTGGGTTAACTGTGTGTGTGTCTGGGTTTGAGTTAACTGTGTATATATGTGTGTGTGGGTGTGGGTTAATTGTTTGTGTTTTTGTGTGTGTCTTTGTTTATCTTGACTGTGTGTGTGTGTCTGTGTGTGGGTTAACTGTGTGTATTTGTGTGTCTGGATTTGGGTTAACTGTGCGTGTTTCTATCTGAGTGTCGGTTAACAGTGTGTGTGTATCTGGGTGTGGGTTATCTATGTGTATGAGTGAGTCTGGGTGTGGGTTAACTCTGTGTGTGTGTCTGGGTGTGGGTTAATTGTATGTGTTTTTGTGTGTGTCTTTGTTTGTCTTGACTGTGTGTTTGTGTCTGTGTGTGGGTTAACTGTGTGTATTTGTGTGTCTGGATTTGGGTTAACTGTGCGTGTTTCTGTCTGGGTGTGTTTTAACTGTGTGTGTGTCTGGGTGTGGGTTAACTGTGTGTGTGTGTGTGTGTGTGTGTGTGTGTGTGTGTGTCTGAGTGTGGGTTAACTGTGTGTCTCTTCGGGGTGTGGATTAACTGTGTGAATAACTGCGTCTGGGTGAGTGTTAACTTCTGTACATGTGTGTCTGGATTTGGGTTAACTGTGCGTGTTCCTGTCTGGATGTGGGTTAAATGTGTGTGTATCTGGGTGATGGTTAACAGTGTGTGTGTGTCAGTTAATTCTGTGTGTGCATATTGGTGTTGGATAACTGTGTGGAAATGTGAGTCTGGGTGTGGGTAAACTGTGTGTGTGTGTCTATATTTGTTTTAACTGTGCGTGTTTCTGTCTGGGTGAGGCATAACTGTGTATGTGTCTGGGTTGGGTTATCTGTGTGTGTTTGTGTCTGTCGCTTAACTGTGTTTGTGTCTTGGTGTGGGTTATCAGTGTGTGTTTGTGGCTGGGTGTGAGTTAACTGTGTGTGTGTCTGGGTGTGGGTTATCTGTGTGTGTGTGTGTGTGTGGGTTAATTGTATGTGCGTCTGGGTGTGGGATAACTTTGTGTGTGTGTCTTGGTGTGTGTTAACTGTGTGTCTTTGTGTGACTGGGTGTGGGTTAACTGTGTGTAGATGTGTGTCTGTGTGTGGGTTAAATGTGTGTTTGTGACTTCATTTGGATTAACTGTGTGTGTGTCTGTGTCTGGGTGTGGGTTAACTGTGTGTGTGTCTGGGTGTGGGAAAACTGTGTGTGTGTGTGTGTCTCACGATGTGAGTTCACTGTGTGTATATATGTGTCTGGTTGTGGGGTAACTGCATTTGTGTCTGGATTTGGGTTAACTGCGCCTGTTTCTTTCTGGGTGGGGTTAACTGTGTTGTGTGTGTCTGAGTGTCGGATAACTGTGTGTGTGCGTGTCTGGATGTGGGTTAACTGTGTGTGTGTGTGTGTGTGTGTGTGTGTGTGTGTGTCTGCATGTGGGTTAAATGTGTGTGTGTGTTTTTTTGTGTGTCTTTGTGTGTCCTGACAGTGTGTGTGTCTGGGTGTGGTTTAACTGTGTATGTTTCTGGGTGTGTGGTATATGTGTGTATGAGTGTGTCTGGGTGTGGGTTAACGTTGTGTCTATGAGTGTCTAGATTTGGGTTAACTGTGCGTGTTTCTGTCTGGGTGCGATTTAACTGTGTGTGTCTGGGTTTGGGTTAACATTGTGTGTGTCTGTCTGGGTGTGCGTTAATAGTGTGTGTATGTGTCTGGGTGTGGGTTAACTCTGTGTGTGTGTCTAGGTGTGGGTTAACTGTGTGTGTGTCTGGGTGTGGGTTAACTCTGTGTATGTGTGTGTCTGGATTTGGGTTATCTGTGCGTGTTTCTGTCTGGGTGTGGTTTAACTGTTTGTGTGTGTCTGGGCTTGGGTTAACTGTGTGTGTGTGTGTGTGTGTGTCTTGATGTGGGATAATTTTGTGTGTGTGTGGGTGTGGGTTAACTGTGTGTATGTGTGTGTCTGTGTGTATGTTAACTGTGTGTGGAATTGGGTTATATGTACGTGTTTCTGTCTGGGTTTTGGTTATCTGCCTTTGTGTGTTTGAGTGTTGATTAACAGTGTGTGTGTATGTTTGTCTCGGTGCCGGTTTACTGTGTGTGTGTATCTGGGTGTGGGGTAACTGTGTGTGTGTCTGGGTGTGGGTTAACTCTGTGTATGCTTGTTTCTGGGTCGGGGTTAACTCTGTGTGTGTGTCTGGGTGTGGGTTAATTTGTGTGAATGTGTGTGTGTCTTTGTGTGTCTTGAATCTGAGTGTGTGTCTGGGTGTGGGTTAACTGTACGTGTGTGTGTCTGGCTGTGGGTTAACTGTGTGTGTTTCTGGATGAATGTTACCTGTGTGTATGAGTGTGTCTGGGTGTGGATAAACTGTGTGTATATGTATATCTGGATTTGGGTTAACTGTGCGTGTTTCTGTCTGGGTGTGTTGTAACTGTGTGTGTGTCTGGGTGTGTGCTAACAGTGTTTGTGTGTGTCTGGGTGGGTGTTTACAGTGTGTGTGTGTCTGGGTGTCGGTTAACTGTGTGTGTGTGTGTCTGGCTGTGGGTTAACTGTGTGTGTGTCAGGGTGTGGGTTAACTCTGTGTATGTGTGTGTCTGGGAGTGGGTTAAATGTGTATATATGTGTGTCTGGGTGTGGGTTAACTGTATGTGTGTGTGTCTGGGTGTGGGTTAACTGTGTGTGTTTCTGGATGAGTGTTATCTGTGTGTATGAGTGTGTCTGGGTGTGGATAAACTGTGTGTATATGTATATCTGGATTTGGGTTAACTGTGCGTGTTTCTGTCTGGGTGTGTTTTAACTGTGTGTGTGTCTGAGTGTGGGCTAACAGTGTTTGTGTGTGTCTGGGTGGGCATTTACAGTGTGTGTGCGTGTGTCTGGGTGTCGGTTAACTGTGTGTGTGTGTGTCTGGCTGTGGGTTAACTGTGTATGTATCAGGGTGTGGGTTAACTCTGTGTATGTGTGTGTCTGGGAGTGGGTCAACTGTGTATATATGTGTGTCTGGGTGTAGGTTGAATATGTGTGTGTGTCTGCATTTGGGGTAACTGTGCGTGTTTCTATATGGGTGTGGGTTAACTGTGTGTGTGTGTCTGGGTGTGGCTTATCTGTGTGTATGAGTGTGTCTGGGTGTTGGTTAACTGTGTGTGTGTGTCTGGGTGTGGGTTAACTGTGTATATATATGTGTCTGGGTGTAGGTTGAATGTGTGTGTGTGTCTGCTTTTGGGGCAACTGTGCGGGATTCTATCTGGGTGTGGGTTAACCGTGTGTGTGTGTCTGGGTGTGGCTTATCTGTGTGTATGAGTGTGTCTGGGTGTGGTTTAACTGTGTGTATATACGTGTCAGGATTTGGGTTAAATGTGCTTGTTGCTGTCTGGATGTGGGTTAACTGTGTATGTGTCTGGGTGTGGATTAACAGTGTGTGTTTGTGTCTGGGTGTCGGTTAACTTTATGTGTGTGTGACTGGGTGTGGGTTAAATGTGTGTGTTTCTGGTTGTGGGTTAACTCTTTGTATGTGTGTGTCTGGGTGTGGGTTAACTATGTGTATGTGTGTGTCTGAGTGTTGGTTAATTGTGTGTATATGTGTGTCTGGATTTGTGTTAACTGTGCGTGTTTCTGTCTGGGTGTGGGTTAACAGTGTGTGTGTCAGTGTGTGAGGTAATTTTCTGTGTGGCTGTGTGTGGGTTAACTGTGTGTATGTGTGTGTCTGTGTGCGTGTTAACTGTGTGTGTGTGTCTGGAAAAGGGTTAACTGTGCGTGTTTCTGTCTGGGTGTGGGTTAACAGTGTGTGTGTGTATCTGGGTGTGGGTTATCTGTGTGTATGAGTGTGTCTGGGTGTCGGTTAACTGTGCGTATGAGTGTGTCTGGTTGTGGGTTAACTGTGTGTATATCTGTGTCTGGATTTGGGATAACTGTGCATGTTGCTGTCCGGGGTTGGGTTAGCTGTGTCTTTGGGTGTGGATTAATAGTGTGTGTTTGTGTCTGGGTGTCGGTTACATTTAGTTGTGTGTGCCTGGGTGTGGGTTAACTTTCTGTGTGTCTTGTGGTGAGTTAATAGTTTATGTATGTGTGTGTGAGTCTTGGTGCTGTTTAACTTTGTGTGTGTGTCTGTGTGCGGGTTAACTTTCAAAATGTGTGTCTGGGTGTGGGGTAACTCTGTGTGTGTGTCTGGGTGTGGGCTATGTTTGTGTGTATGTGTGTGTGTGTGTCTTTATGTGTCTTGACTGTGTTTGTGTGTCTGGGTATGGGTTATTTGTGTATGTTTGTGTCTGGGTGTGGGTGAACCATGTGTGTGTCTGGGTCTGAGTTATCTGTGTGTATGAGTGTGTCTGGGTGTGGGTTAACCGTGTGTGTTTGTGTCTGTGTGTCGCTTAACTGTATTTGTGCTTGTCTGGTTGTGGGTTAACAGTGTGTGTTTGTGTCTGGGTGTCGGTCAACTGTATGTGTGTGTGTCTGGGTGTGGTTTAACTCACTGTATGTGTGTGTCTGGTTGTTGGTAAACTGTGTGTATATGTGTGTCTGGGTGTGGTTTAATTGTGTGTGTGTGTCTGCATTTGGGTTAAATGTGCGTGTTTCTGTCTGGGTGTGGGTTAACTGTGAATGTGTCTGGGTGTGGTTTAACTGTGTTTCTCTGGGTGTGGGTTAACTGTGTGAATATCTGTGTCTGGGTGTGTGTTAACTGTTATACATGTGTGTCTGGATTTGTGTTAACTGTGCATGTTTCTGTCTGGGTGTGGGTTAACTGTGTGTGTGTCTGGGTGTGGGTTAACAGTGTGTGTGTGTCAGTTAACTCTGTGCGTGTGTGTATTGGTGTTGGATAGCTGTGTGGAAATGTGAGTCTGGGTGTGGGTAAACTGTGTGTGTGTGTCTATATTTGCGTTAACTGTGCGTGTTTCTGTCTGGGTGTGGCTTAACTGTGTATGTGTCTGGGTGTGGGTTATCTGTGTGTGTTTGTGCTGTTTGTTGCTTTACTGTGTTTGTGTCTTGGTGTGGTTTATCTGTGTGTGTGTGTCTGGGTGTGAGTTAACTGTGTGTGTGTCTGGGTGTGGGTTATCTGTGTGTGTCTCTGGGTGTGGGTTAACTGTGTGTATGTGCATCTGGGTGTGGGATAACTTTGTGTGTGTGTCTTGGTGTGTGTTAACTGTGTGTATGGGTGTGTCTGGGTGTGGGTTAACTGTGTGTATGTGCGTCTGGGTGTGGGATAACTTTGTGTGTGTGTCTTGGTGTATGTTAGCTGTGTGTATGTGTGTGACTGGATGTGGGTTAAGTGTGTGTATATGTGTGTCTGTGTGTGGGTTAAATGTGTGTTTGTGACTTCACTTGGATTAACTGTCTGTGTGTCTGTGTCTGGGTGTGGTTTAACTATGTGTATATACGTGTCTGGATTTGGGTTAAATGTGCTTGTTGCTGTCTGGATGTGGGTTAACTGTGTATGTGTCTGGGTGTGGATTAACAGTGTGTGTTTGTGTCTGGGTGTCGGTTAACTTTATGTGTGTGTGACTGGGTGTGGGTTAAATGTGTGTGTTTCTGGTTGTGGGTTAACTCTTTGTATGTGTGTGTCTGGGTGTGGGTTAACTATGTGTATGTGTGTGTCTGAGTGTTGGTTAATTGTGTGTATATGTGTGTCTGGATTTGTGTTAACTGTGCATGTTTCTGTCTGGGTGTGGGTTAACAGTGTGTGTGTCAGTGTGTGAGGTAATTTTCTGTGTGGCTGTGTGTGGGTTAACTGTGTGTATGTGTGTGTCTGTGTGCGTGTTAACTGTGTGTGTGTGTCTGGAAAAGGGTTAACTGTGCGTGTTTCTGTCTGGGTGTGGGTTAACAGTGTGTGTGTGTATCTGGGTGTGGGTTATCTGTGTGTATGAGTGTGTCTGGGTGTCGGTTAACTGTGCGTATGAGTGTGTCTGGTTGTGGGTTAACTGTGTGTATATCTGTGTCTGGATTTGGGATAACTGTGCATGTTGCTGTCCGGGGTTGGGTTAGCTGTGTCTTTGGGTGTGGATTAATAGTGTGTGTTTGTGTCTGGGTGTCGGTTACATTTAGTTGTGTGTGCCTGGGTGTGGGTTAACTTTCTGTGTGTCTTGTGGTGGGTTAATAGTTTATGTATGTGTGTGTGAGTCTTGGTGCTGTTTAACTTTGTGTGTGTGTCTGTGTGCGGGTTAACTTTCAAAATGTGTGTCTGGGTGTGGGGTAACTCTGTGTGTGTGTCTGGGTGTGGGCTATGTTTGTGTGTATGTGTGTGTGTGTGTCTTTATGTGTCTTGACTGTGTTTGTGTGTCTGGGTATGGGTTATTTGTGTATGTTTGTGTCTGGGTGTGGGTGAACCATGTGTGTGTCTGGGTCTGAGTTATCTGTGTGTATGAGTGTGTCTGGGTGTGGGTTAACCGTGTGTGTTTGTGTCTGTGTGTCGCTTAACTGTATTTGTGCTTGTCTGGTTGTGGGTTAACAGTGTGTGTTTGTGTCTGGGTGTCGGTCAACTGTATGTGTGTGTGTCTGGGTGTGGTTTAACTCACTGTATGTGTGTGTCTGGTTGTTGGTAAACTGTGTGTATATGTGTGTCTGGGTGTGGTTTAATTGTGTGTGTGTGTCTGCATTTGGGTTAAATGTGCGTGTTTCTGTCTGGGTGTGGGTTAACTGTGAATGTGTCTGGGTGTGGTTTAACTGTGTTTCTCTGGGTGTGGGTTAACTGTGTGAATATCTGTGTCTGGGTGTGTGTTAACTGTTATACATGTGTGTCTGGATTTGTGTTAACTGTGCATGTTTCTGTCTGGGTGTGGGTTAACTGTGTGTGTGTCTGGGTGTGGGTTAACAGTGTGTGTGTGTCAGTTAACTCTGTGCGTGTGTGTATTGGTGTTGGATAGCTGTGTGGAAATGTGAGTCTGGGTGTGGGTAAACTGTGTGTGTGTGTCTATATTTGCGTTAACTGTGCGTGTTTCTGTCTGGGTGTGGCTTAACTGTGTATGTGTCTGGGTGTGGGTTATCTGTGTGTGTTTGTGCTGTTTGTTGCTTTACTGTGTTTGTGTCTTGGTGTGGTTTATCTGTGTGTGTGTGTCTGGGTGTGAGTTAACTGTGTGTGTGTCTGGGTGTGGGTTATCTGTGTGTGTCTCTGGGTGTGGGTTAACTGTGTGTATGTGAATCTGGGTGTGGGATAACTTTGTGTGTGTGTCTTGGTGTGTGTTAACTGTGTGTATGGGTGTGTCTGGGTGTGGGTTAACTGTGTGTATGTGCGTCTGGGTGTGGGATAACTTTGTGTGTGTGTCTTGGTGTATGTTAGCTGTGTGTATGTGTGTGACTGGATGTGGGTTAAGTGTGTGTATATGTGTGTCTGTGTGTGGGTTAAATGTGTGTTTGTGACTTCATTTGGATTAACTGTCTGTGTGTCTGTGTCTGGGTGTGGGTTAACTATGTGTGTGTCGGGGTATGGGAAAACTGTGTGTGTGTGTGTCTCACGATGTATGTTCACTGTGTGTATATGTGTGTCTGGGTGTGGGGTAACTGTGCATTTGTGTCTGGATTTGGGTTAACTGCGTGTGTTTCTTTCTGTGTGTGGGTTAACAGTGTTTTGTGTGTCTGAGTGTCGGATAACTGTGTGTGTGCGTGTCTGGATTTGGGTCAACTTTGTGTGTGTGTGTGTGTGTGTGTGTGTGTGTGTGTGTGTGTCTGCATGTGGGTTAAATGCGTGCGTGTGTGTGTGTGTGTGTGTGTGTGTGTGTCTTTGTGTTTCCTGACAGTGTGTGTGTCTAGGTGTGGCTTAACTGTGCATGTTTCTGGGTGTGTGTTATATGTGTGTGTATGAGTGTGTCTGGGTGTGGGTAAACTTTGTGTATATGAGTGTCTGGATTTGGGTTAACTGTGCGTGTTGCTGTCTGGGTGCGATTTAGCTGTGTGTGTCTGGGTATGGTTTAACATTGTGTGTGTGTATCTGGGTGTACATTAACAGTGTGTGTGTGTGTGTGTGTGTCTGGGTGTGGGTTAACTGTGTGTGTGTCCTGGTGTGGATTATCTGTGTGTGTGTCTGGGTGTGGGTTAACTGTGCTTTTTTCCGTCTGGGTGTGGGTTAAATGAGAGTGTGACAGGGTGTTGGTTATCAGTGCGTGTGTGTCAGTTAACTCTGTGTGTGTTTGTTTATTGGTGTGGGTTAACTGGGTATATATGTGAGTCTGGGTGTGGGTAAACTGTCTGTGTGTGTCTGGATTTGGGTTAAATGTGCGTGTTTCTGTCTGGGTGTGGCTTAACTGTATGTGTCTGGGTGTGGGTTATCTGTGTGTGTGTGTGTCTGGGTGTGGGTTAACTGTGTGTGTGTCCTGGTGTGGGTTATCTGTGTTTGTGTCTGGGTGTGGGTTAACTGTGTGTGCTTTTGGGTGTGGGTTAACTTTGTGTCTGTGTCTGGGTGTGGGTTATCTGTTTGTATGTGTGTCTGGGTGAGGCTTAACTGTGTGTGTGTGTCTGGGTGTATCTTAACTGTGTTTGTGTCTGGGTTTGGGTTATCTGTGTGTGTGTGTGTCTGGGTGTGGGTTAACTGTGTGTGCGTCCTGGTGTGGGCTATCTGTGTGTGTGTCTGGGTGTGGGTTAACTGTGTGTGTTTTTGGGGTGGGTTAACTTTGTGTATGTGTCTGGGTGTGGGTTAACTGTGTGTATGTGTGTGACTGGGTGTGGGTTAACTTTGTGTGTATGTGTGTCTGGGAATGGGCTAACTGTGTGTATGTGTGTGTCTGGATGTGTGTTCACTTTGTGTATATCTGTTTCTGTGTTTGGGTTAACTGTGTGTTTCTGTCTGGATTTGGGTCAACTGTGCATGTTTCTTTCTGGGTGTGGGTTAGCAGTGTTGTGTGTGTCTGAGTGTCGGATAACTGTTTGTGTGAGTGTCTGGGTGTGGGTTAAATGAGTGTGTGTCTGGGTGTGGGTTAACAGTGTGTGTGTGTCAGTTAACTCTGTGTGTGTGTGTTTATTGGTGTGGGTTAACGGGGTGTATATGTGAGTCTGGGTGTGTGTAAACTGTCTGTGTGTGTCTGGATTTGGGTTAACTGTGCGTGTTTCTGTCTGGGTGTGGCTTAACTGTATGTGTCTGGGTGTGGGTTATCTGTGTGTGTGTGTGTCTGGGTGTGGCTTAACTGTGTGTGTGTCTAGGTGTCGCTTAACTGTGTTTGTGTCTGGGTGTGGGTTATCTGTGTGTGTGTGTGTGTCCGGGTGTGGGTTATCTGTGTGTGTGTCTCGGTGTGGGTTAACTGTGTGTGCGTTTGGGTGTGGCTTAACTGTGTGTATGTGTGTGTCTGGATGGGTGTTCACTGTGTGTATATGTGTGTCTTGGTGTGTGTTAACTGTGTGTTTATGTCTGGATTTGGGTTAACTGTGCGTGTTTCTTTCTGGGTGTGGATTAACAGTGTTTGTGTGCGTCTGAGTGTCGGTAAACTGTGTGTGTGCATGTCTGGGTGTGGATTAACTGTGTGTGTGTGTGTGTCTGGGTGTGGGTTAACTCTGTGTGTATGTGTGTATGTTTGGGTTTGGCTTGACTGTGTGTTTCTGTCTGCATGAGGGCTGACTGTGTTTTTGTGTGTCTGTGTCTGGGTGTGGGTTAGCTCTGTGTGTGAGTCTAGGTGTGGGTTAACTGTGTGTGTGTTGTGCATGTCTGGGTTTGGCTTTACTGTGTGTGTCTGGCTGCATGTGGGCTGACTGCGTGTTTGTGTGTCTGTGTCTGGATGTGGGTTAACTCTGTGTGTGTGACTGGGGGTGGGTTAATTGTGTGTGTTTGCGTCTGTGTTTTTGTGTGTCTTGACTGTTTGAGTTTGTCTGTGTGTCAGTTAACTGTGCGTGTGTATCTGGGTGTCTGTTAACGGTGTGTGTGTGTCTGGGTGTGGGTTAACTCTGTCTATGTGTGTGTCTGGGTGTGGGTTAACTGTGTGAATATGTGTGTCTGGATTTGGGTTAACTGTGCATGTTTCTGTTTGGGAGCGTTTTTACTGTGTGTGTGTCTGGGTGAACAGTTTGTGTGTGTCTGGGTGTGCATTAACAGTGTGTGTGTTTGTCTGGGGGTCAGTGAACTGCGATTGTGTCTGGGTGTGGGTTAACTGTGTGTGTTTCTGGGTGTTGGTAAACTCTGTGTATGTGTGTGTCTGGGTGTGGGTTAACGGTGTATATATGTGTGTCTGGCTGTGGGTTGATGTGTGTGTGTGTCTGCATTTGGGTTAACTCTGCGTGTTTCTTTCTGGGTGTGTGTTAACTGTGTGTGTGTGTGGGTGTGGGTTAACTGTGTGTATATTTGTGTCTGGATTTGGTTTAACTGTGCGTGTATCTGTCTAGGTGTGGGTTATCTCTGTTTGTGAATCTGGCTGTGGATTAACAGTGTGTGTGTGTGTGTGTGTGTGTGTGTGTGTGTGTGTGTGTGTGTCTGGGTGCCAGTTAAATGTTTGTGTGTGTCTGTGCGTCGGTTAACTTTGAGTGTGTATGTCTGGGTGTGGGGTAACTGTGTGTGTGTCTGGATGTCAGTTATCTGTGTCTATGTCTGGGTGTAGGTTAACTGTGTGTGCATCTGGGAGTGGGTAAACTGTGTGTCTGTGTCTGGGTGCGGGTTAACTGTGTGTATCTGTGTGTGTGGGTGTGGATTAACTGTGTGTGTGTGTCTGGATTTGGGTTAAGTGTGCGTGTTGCTGTCTGGGTGTGGGTTATCTCTGTTTGTGAGTCTGGCTGTGGATTAACAGTGTGTCTGTGTGTGTGTGTGTGTGTGTGTTTGTGTGTGTGTGTGTGTGTGTGTGTGTGTGTGTTTGTGTGTGTGCCTGGGTCCCGGTTAACTGTGTGTGTGTGTCTGTGTGTGGGTTAACTTTGTGTGCGTATGTCTGGGTGTGGGGTAACTGTGTGTGTATCTGGGTGTCAGATATATGTGTCTGTGTCTGGGTGTGTGTTATCTGTGTGTGCGTCTGGGTGTGGGTAAACTGTGCATCTGTGTCTGGGTGTGGTTTAACTGTGTTACGTGTGTGACTGGATGTGGGTTAACTGTGTATATATGTGTGTCTGGGTGTGGGTTGAATGTGTGTGTGTGTCTGCATTTGAGTTTAAAGTGCATGTTTCTCTCTGGGTGTGGGTTAACCGTGTGTGCGTGTCTGGGTGTGGGTTATCTGTGTGCATGAGTGTGTCTCGGTGTGGGTGTGTCTGGATTTGGGTTAACTGTGCGTGCTTCTGTCTGGGTGTGGGTTAACTATGTCTGTGTCTGGGTGTGGGTTAACTGTGCTTTTTTCTGTCTGGGTGTGGGTTAAATGAGTGTGTGGCAGGCTGTCGGTTATCAGTGCATGTGTGTCAGTTAACTCTGTATGTGTTTGTTTATTGGTGTGGGTTAACTGGGTATATATGTGAGTCTGGGTGTGTGTAAACTGTCTGTGTGTGTCTGGATTTGGGTTAACTGTGCATGTTTCTGTCTGGGTGTGGATTAACTGTCTATGTGTCTGGGTGTGGGTTATCTGTTTGTTTGTGTGTCTGGGTGAGGCTTAACTGTGTGTGTGTCTAGGTGTCGCTTAACTGTGTTTGTGTCTGGGTGTGGGTTATCTGTGTGTGTGTGTGTGTCCGGGTGTGGGTTATCTGTGTGTGTGTCTCGGTGTGGGTTAACTGTGTGTGCGTTTGGGTGTGGCTTAACTGTGTGTATGTGTGTGTCTGGATGGGTGTTCACTGTGTGTATATGTGTGTCTTGGTGTGTGTTAACTGTGTGTTTATGTCTGGATTTGGGTTAACTGTGCGTGTTTCTTTCTGGGTGTGGATTAACAGTGTTTGTGTGCGTCTGAGTGTCGGTAAACTGTGTGTGTGCATGTCTGGGTGTGGATTAACTGTGTGTGTGTGTGTGTCTGGGTGTGGGTTAACTCTGTGTGTATGTGTGTATGTTTGGGTTTGGCTTGACTGTGTGTTTCTGTCTGCATGAGGGCTGACTGTGTTTTTGTGTGTCTGTGTCTGGGTGTGGGTTAGCTCTGTGTGTGAGTCTAGGTGTGGGTTAACTGTGTGTGTGTTGTGCATGTCTGGGTTTGGCTTTACTGTGTGTGTCTGGCTGCATGTGGGCTGACTGCATGTTTGTGTGTCTGTGTCTGGATGTGGGTTAACTCTGTGTGTGTGACTGGGGGTGGGTTAATTGTGTGTGTTTGCGTCTGTGTTTTTGTGTGTCTTGACTGTTTGAGTTTGTCTGTGTGTCAGTTAACTGTGCGTGTGTATCTGGGTGTCTGTTAACGGTGTGTGTGTCTGGGTGTGGGTTAACTCTGTCTATGTGTGTGTCTGGGTGTGGGTTAACTGTGTGAATATGTGTGTCTGGATTTGGGTTAACTGTGCATGTTTCTGTGTGGGTATTTACTGTGTGTGTGTCTGGGTGAACAGTTTGTGTGTGTCTGGGTGTGCATTAACAGTGTGTGTGTTTGTCTGGGGGTCCGTTAACTGCGTGTGTGTGTCTGGGTGTGGGTTAACTGTGTGTGTGTCTGGGTGTGGGTTAACTATTTGTGTGTCTGGATGTCAGTTATCTGTGTATATGTCTGGGTGTGGGTTAACTGTGTGTGCGTCTGGGAGAGGGTAAACTGTGTGTCTGTGTCTGGGTGTGGGTTGACTGTGTGTATCTGTGTGTGGGTGTGGATTAACTGTGTGTGTGTGTCTGGATTTGGGTTAAGTGTGCGTGTTGATGTCTGGGTGTGGGTTATCCCTGTTTGTGAGTCTGGCTGTGGATTAACTGTGTGTGTGTGTGTGTGTGTGTGTGTGTGTCTGTGTGGGGGTTAACTTTGTGTGCTTATGTCTGGGTGTGGGGTAACTGTGTGTGTATCTGAGTGTCAGATATCTGTGCCTGTGTCTGGGTGTTTGTTAATTGTGTGAGCATCTGGGTGTGGGTAAACTGTGCGTCTGTGTCTGGGGGTGGTTTAACTGTGTGTACGTGTGTGACTGGATGTGGGTAAACTGTGTATATATGTGTGTCTGGGTGTGGGTTGAATGTGTGTGTGTGTCTGCATTTGAGTTTAAAGTGCATGTTTCTCTCTGGGTGTGGGTTAACCGTGTGTGTGTGTCTGGGTGTGGGTTATCTGTGTGTCTGAGTGTGTGGCGGTGTGGGCTTACTGTGTGTTTATGTGTGTCTGGATTTGGGTTAACTGTGCATGCTTCTGTCTGGGTGTGGGTTAAATGAGTGTGTGACAGGGTGTCGGTTATCAGTGCGTGTGTGTCAGTTAACTCTGTGTGTGTTTGTTTATTGGTGTGGGTTAACTGGGTATATATGTGAGTCTGGGTGTGGGTAAACTGTCTGTGTGTGTCTGGATTTGGGTTAACTGTGCGTGTTTCTGTCTGGGTGTGCCTTAACTGTGTATGTGTCTGGGTGTGGGTTATCTGTGTGCGTTTGTGTCTGGGTGTGGGTTATCTGTGTGTGTGTCTGGGTGTGGGTTAACTGTGTTTGTGTCCTGGTGTGGGTTATCTGTGTGTGTGTCTGGGTGTGGGTTATCTGTATGTGTGTCTGGGTGTGGGCTAACTGTGTGTATGTGTGCGTCTGGATGAGTGTTCACTGTGTGTATATCTGTTTCTGTGTCTGGGTTAACTGTGTGTTTGTGTCTGGATTTGGGTCAACTGTGCATGTTTCTTTCTGGGTGTGGGTTAGCAGTGTTGTGTGTGTCTGAGTGTCGGATAACTGTTTGTGTGAGTGTCTGGGTGTGGGTTAAATGAGTGTGTGTCTGAGTGTGGGTTAACAGTGTGTGTGTGTCAGTAAACTCTGTGTGTGTGTGTTTATTGGTGTGGGTTAACGGGGTGTATATGTGAGTCTGGGTGTGTGTAAATTGTCTGTGTGTGTCTGGATTTGGGTTAACTGTGCGTGTTTCTATCTGGGTGTGGCTTAACTGTATGTGTCTGGGTGTGGGTTATCTGTGTGCGTGTGTGTCTGGGTATGGGTTATCTGTGTGTGTGTCTGGGTGTGGGTTAACTGTGTTTGTATCCTTGTGTGGGATATCTGTGTGTGTGTCTGGGTGTGGGTTAACTGTGTGTGCTTTTGGGTGTGTGTTAACTTTGTGTCTGTGACTGGGTGTGGGTTAACTGTGTGTATGTGTGCGACTGGACGTGGGTTAACTTTGTGTGTATGTGTGTCTGGGTGTGGGCTAACTGTGTGTATGTGTGCGTCTGGATGAGTGTTCACTGTGTGTATATCTGTTTCTGTGTTTGGGTTAACTGTGTGTTTGTGGCTGGATTTGGGTCAACTGTGCATGTTTCTTTCTGGGTGTGGTTTAACAGTGTGTGTGTGTCAGTAAACTCTGTGTGTGTGTGTTTATTGGTGTGGGTTAACTGGGTGTATATGTGAGTCTGGGTGTGTGTAAATTGTCTGTGTGTGTCTGGATTTGGGTTAACTGTGCGTGTTTCTGTCTGGGTGTGGCTTAACTGTATGTGTCTGGGTGTGGGTTATCTGTGTGTGTGTGTGTCTGGGTGTGGCTTAACTGTGTGTGTGTCTGGGTGTCGCTTAACTGTTTTTGTGTCTGGGTATGGGTTATCTGTGTGTGTGTGTCCGGGTGTGGGTTATCTGTGTGTGTGTCTCGGTGTAGGTTAATTGTGTGTGCGTCTGGGTGTGGGTTAACTGTGTGTATGTGTGTGTCTGGATGGGTGTTCACTGTGTGTATATGTGTGTCTTGGTGTGTGTTAACTGTGTGTTTATGTTTGGATATGGGTTAACTGTGCGTGTTTCCTTCTGGGTATGGATTAACAGTGTTTGTGTGCGTCTGAGTGTCGGTAAACTGTGTGTGTGCGTGTCTGGGTGTGGATTAACTGTGTGGGTGTGTCTGGGTGTGGGTTAACTCTGTGTGAGTGTGTGTATGTTTGGGTTTGGCTTGACTTTGTGTTTCTGTCTGCATGAGGGCTGACTGTGCTTTTGTGTGTCTGTGTCTGGGTGTGGGTTAACTCTGTGTGTGAGTCTAGGTGTGGGTTAACTGTGTGTGTGTTGTGCATGTCTGGGTTTGGCTTTACTGTGCGTGTCTGTCTGCATGTGGGCTGACTGTGTGTTTGTGTGTCTGAGTCTGGGTGTGGGTTAACTCTGTGTGTGTGTCTGGGTGTGGGTTAATTGTGTGTATTTATGTGTGTGTGTTTGTGTGTCTTGACTGTGAGTGTGTCTGGGTGTCGGTTAACTGTGCGTGTGTGTCTGGGTGTGGGTTAACTCTATCTATGTGTGTGTCTGGGTGTGGGTTAACTGTGTGTATATGTGTGTCTGGATTTGTGTTTACTGTGCATGTGTCTGTCTGGGGGCGTTTTAACTGTGTGTGTGTCTGGGTGAACAGCTTGTGTGTCTGGGTGTGCGTTAACAGTGTGTTTGTGTGTCTAGGGGTCGGTTAATTGCGTGTTTCTGTCTGGGTGTGGCTTAACGGTGTATGTGTCTGGGTGTGGGTTATCTGTGTGCATGTCTGTCTGGGTGTGGGTTATCTGTGTGTGTGTCCAGGTGTGGGATAACTGTGTGTGCGTCTGGGTGTGGGTTAACTTTGTGTCTGTGTCTGGGTGTGGGTTAACTGTGTGTATGTGTGTGACTGGGTGTGGGTTAACTTTGCGTATATGCGTGTCTGGGTGTGGGTTAAATGTGTGTATGTGTGTGTCTGGATGTGTGTTCACTGTCTGTATATCAGTGTCTGGAATTTGGTCAACTGTGCGTGTTTCTTTCTGGGTGTGGGTTAACAGTGCTTTTTGTGTCTGAGTGTCGGATAACTGTATGTGTGCGTGTCTGGATGTGGGCTAACTGTGTGTGTTTCTGGGTGTGGCATAACTGTGTGTGTGTGTCTGGGTGTGGGTTAAATGTGTGTGTGTCTGGGTGTGGGTTAGTTGTGTGTGTGTGTGTATGTCTGGGTTTGGCTTAACTGTGTGTGTTTGTCTGCAAGTGGGCGGACCGTGTGTTTGTGTGTCTGTGTCTGGGTGTGGGTTAGCTGTGTGTGTGTGTGTGTGTGTCTGCATTTGGGTTAACTCTATGTATGTGCGTCTTTGTGTGTCTTGACTGTGTGTGTGTGGCTGGATGTGGTTTAACTGTGTGTGTGTGTGTCTGGTTGTGGGTTATCTGCGTGTGTTTCTAGGTGTGTATTATCTGTGTGTATGAGTGTGTGGGGGTGTGGGTGAACTGTGTGTATGAGTGTGTCTGGGTGTGGGTTTATTGTGTGTATATGTGTGTCTGGATTTGGGTTAACTGTGCGTGTTTCTGTCTGGGTGTGGGTTATCTCTGTTTGTGAGTCTGGCTGTGGAATAAAAGTGTGTGTGTGTGTATGTGTGTGTGTGTGTGTATGTGTGTGTGTGTGTGTGTGTTTGTGTGCGTCTGCGTGCCAGTTAAATGTGTGTGTGTATCTGTGTGTGGGTTAACTTTGTGTGTGTATGTCTGGGTGTGGGGTAACTGTGTGTGTGTCTGCATTTGATTTTACTGTGCGTGTTTCTGTCTGGGTGTGGGTTAACCGTGTGTGTGTATCTGGGTGTGGGTTATCTGTGTGTATGAGTGTGTCTTGGTGTGGATTTACTGTGTGTGCGTCTGGGTGTGGCTAAACAGTCTGGCTGTGTCTGGGTGTGGTTGAACTGTGAATAAGTGTGTGAATGGATGTGGGTTAACTGTGTATATATGTGTGTCTGGGTGTGGGTTGAATGTGTGTGTGTGTGTCTGGATTTGGGTTAACTGTGTGTGCTTCTGTCTGGGTGTGGGTTAATTATGTTTGTGTCTGGTTTGGGTTAACTGTGCTTGTTTCTGTCTGGGTGTGGGTTAAATGAGTGTGTGACTGTGTGTGGGTTAACAGTGTGTGTGTGTCAGTTAACTCTGTGTGTGTGTGTTTATTGGTGTGGGTTAACTGGGTGTATATGTGAGTCTGGGTGTGTGTAAACTGTCTGTGTGTGTCTGGATTTGGGTTAACTGTGCGTGTTTCTGTCTGGGTGTGGCTTAACTGTATGTGTCTGGGTGTGGGTTATCTGTGTGTGTTTGCGTCTGGGTGTGGCTTAACTGTGTGTGTGTCTGGGTGTCGCTTAACTGTGTTTGTGTCTGGGTGTGGGTTATCTGTGTGTGTGTGTGTGTGTGTCTGGGTGTGGGTTAACTGTGTGTGTGTCCGGGTGTGGGTTATCTGTGTGTGTGTCTGGGTGTGGCTTAACTGTGTGTGCGTCTGGGTTTGGGTTACCTGTGTGTATGTGTGTATCTGGATGGGTGTTCACTGTGTGTATATGTGTGTCTTGGTCTGTGTTAACTGTGTTTATGTCTGGATTTGGGTTAACTGTGCGTGTTTCTTTCTGGGTGTGGATTAACAGTGTTTGTGTGCGTCTGAGTGTCGGTAAACTGTGTGTGTGCGTGTCTGGTTGTGGATTAAATGTGTGGGTGTGTCTGGGTGTGGGTTAACTCTGTGTGTATGTGTGTACGTTTGTGTTTGGCTTGACTGTGTGTTTCTGACTGCATGAGGGCTGACTGTGTTTTTGTGTGTCTGTGTCTGGGTGTGGGTTAACTCTGTGTGTGTGTCTGGGTGTGGATTAATTGTGTGTATTTATGTGTGTGTGTTTGTGTGTCTTGACTGTGTGAGTGTGTCTGGGTGTCGGTTAACTGTGCGTGTGTGTCTGGGTGTGGGTTAACTGTGTGTGTGTCTGGGTGTCGGTTAACTCTATCTATGTGTGTGTCTGGGTGTGGGTTAACTGTGTGTATATGTGTGTGTGGTTTTGTATTAACTGTGCATGTTTCTGTCTGGGTGCGTTTTAACTGTGTGTGTCTTGGGTGAACAGTTTGTGTGTGTCTGGGTGTGCGTTGACAGTGTGTGTGTGTGTCTAGGGGTCGGTTAACTGCGTGTTTCTGTCTGGGTGTGGCTTAACGGTGTATGTGTCTGGGTGTGGGTTATCTGTGTGCGTGTGTGTCTGGGTATGGGTTATCTGTGTGTGTGTCCGGGTGTGGGTTATCTGTGTGTGTGTCTGGGTTTGGGTTAACTCTATCTATGTGTGTGTCTGGGTGTGGGTTAACTGTGTGTGTATGTGTGTGTGGTTTTGTATTAACTGTGCATGTTTCTGTCTGGGTGCGTTTTAACTGTGTGTGTGTTGGGTGAACAGTTTGTGTGTGTCTGGGTGTGCGTTAACAGTGTGTGTGTGTGTCTAGGGGTCGGTTAACTGCGTGTTTCTGTCTGGGTGTGGCTTAACGGTGTATGTGTCTGGGTGTGGGTTATCTGTGTGCGTGTGTGTCTGGGTGTGGGTTAACTGTGTGTGTTTCTGGTTGTGGGGTAACTGTGTATGTATGTCTGGGTGTGGGTTAAATGTGTGTGTGTCTGGGTGTGGGTTAGCGGTGTGTATGTTTGTATGTCTGGGTTTGGCTTGACTGTGTGTGTCTGTCTGCATGTGGGCGGACTGTGTGTTTGTGTGTCTGTGTCTGGGTGTGGGTTAGCTGTGTGTGTGTGTGTGCATGTGTGTGTATCCTGGTGTGGGTTAACTGTGTTTCTCTGTGCGTTGGTTAACAGTGTGTGTCTGGGTGTGGGTTAACTTTGTGTGTTTGTGTGTCTGGCTGTGGCTGAACTGTGTGGAAGTGTCTGCGTGTGGGTTAACTGTGTTTCTGTCTGGGTGTGGGTTAACTGTGTGTGTCTAGGTGTGGGATGCCTTTGTGTGTGTGTGGGTTAACTGTGTGTGTTTGGGTTTGGGTTAACTGTATGCTTACGTGTGTCTCGAGGTGGGTTAACTGTGTGTGTGTGTCTGGGTGTGGGTTAACTGTGTGTGTCTCTTGGTGTCGGTTAACTGTGTGCGTGTCTGTGTGTGGGTTAACTGTGTGAGTGTTTGTGTGTGTGTCTGGGTGTAGGTTTACTTTGGGTGTGTGTCTGGGTGTGGATTAATTGTGTGTGTCAGTGTCTGGGTGAGGGTCAACTTTGTGTGTGTGTGTGCATGGGTGTGGGTTAACTGTGTGTGTGTGTGTGTGTGTGTGTGTGTGTGTGTGTGTGTGTCTGGGTGTGCATTTACTGTGTGTGTGTCTGCGTGTGGGTTAACTGTGTTTCTGTATGGGTGTGGGTTAACTGTATGTGTGTGTCTGTGTGTCAGTTAACCCACTGTGTGTGTGTGTGTTTATGTGGGTCTGTGTCTGGGTGTGGGTTAACTGTGTGTGTGTGTGTGTGTGTGTGTGTGTGTGTCTGGCTGTGGGTTAACTGTGTGTGGGTCTGGGTGTGGGTTGACTGCGTGTGGCTGTGCCAGAGGATTGGTTGACTGTGTGAGTGTGTGTGTGTGTTTATCTGGGTATGGGTTGACTGTGTGTGTGTGCTGACTGTGTGTGTGTGTTGACTGTGAGAGTGTGTATGTGTGTATGGGGGTTGTGTGTTTATCTGTGTCTGGGTGTGGGTTAACTGTATGTGTGGGTTCACTGTGTGTGTGAACTGTGTGTGCATGTGTGGATTTGGTTTAACTGTGTTTCTGGCTGTAGGTTAACTGTGTGTGTGGGTTAACTGTGTGTGTAAATTGTGTGTGTGTCTTGGTGTGGCTTAACTATGTGTGTGTGGTTCTGGGAGTGTGTTGTCTGTGTGTTTGTGGGTGTGGGCTAACTGTGTGTGTGTGCCTGGGTGTGGTTTGAAAGTGTGTGTGTGAGATGGAGTGTGGGTTTACTGTGTATCTGGGTGTGGGTGAACTGTGTGTGTCTGTGTGTCTGGGTGTGGGTAGATTATGTGGGTCTGTGTCTGGATGTGGGTTAACTGTGTGTGTCTGTGTGTGTGTCTGGTTGTGGGTTAACATTGTATGGGTCTGGCTGTGGGTTAAATGTGTGTGTGTCTGGGAGTGGGTTAATTGTGTGTGTTTGCGTTTGGGTTAAAGTGTGTTTACGTGTGTGTCAGTATGGGTTACCTCTGTGTGTGTGTGTGTGTGTGTGTGTCTTGATGTGGGTTAACTGTGTGTGTCTCTGGGTGTCGATTAACTGTGTGCGTATCTGGGTGTGGTTTAACTGTGTGGGTTTGTGTGTGTGTCTGGGTGTAGGTTTACTTTGTGTGCGTGTCAGGGTGTGGATTAATTGTGTGTGTCAGTGTCTGGGTGTGGGTCAACTTTGTATGTGTGTGTGCATGGGTGTGGGATAACTATGTGTGTGTGTGTATCTGGGTGTTTGTTAACTGTGTGTTTGTGTGTGTGTCACTGGGTGTGCATTAACTGTGTATGTGTCTGGGTGTGGGTTAACTGTGTTTCTGACTGTGTGTGGGTGAAATGTGTGTGTCTGTGTCTGTGTGTGGGTTAACTGTATGTGTGTGTCTGTGTGTCGGTTCACTGTGTGTGTGTGTGCGTGTGTGTGTGTGTGTGTGTATGTGTATGTGTGTGTGTGTCTGGGTATGGGTTAACTCTGTGTGTGTGTTTGTGTATGGGTGTGGGTTAACTATGGGTTTGTGTCTGGGTGTGGCTTATCTGGGTGTGGGTTAACTGTGAGTGTGTCTGGGTGTGGTTTAACTGTATGTGTGGGTTAACTGTATGTGTGGACTGTGGGTGTGGGTTAACTGTGTTTCTCCCTGGATGTGGGTTAACCGTGTGTGTGTCTTGGTGGGCTGAAGTGTGTGTGTGCGGTTCTGGCTGTGTGTTGTCTGTGTGTGTGTGTGGGTGTGTGCTAACTGTGAGTATGTGCCTAGGTGTGGTTTGACAGTGTGTATGTGTCTGAGTGTGGGTTGACTGTGTGTCTGGGTGTTGGTTAACTGTGTGTGTCTGTGTGTCTGGGTGTGGGTTAATTGTGTGGGTCTGTGTCTGGGTGTGGGTTAACTGTGTGTGTGTGTGTGTGTGTGTGTATCTGGGTGTTGGTTAACTGTGTGTGGGTCTGGCTGTGGGTTAAATGTGTGTTTGTTTCTGGGTGTCGTTTAACAGTGTGTGTGTTTGGGTGTGGGATAAATGTGTTTCTGTCTGGGTGTGGGTTAACTGTGTATGGTTCAGGATGTGTGTTGTCTGTGTGTGTGCCTGTATGGCTGTTGGTTAACTCTGTGTGTGTCTCGGTGTGGATAGACTGTGTGTGTCTATGCCAGGGGGTGGGTTGACTGTGTGTTTCTGTGTGTTTATCTGGGTATGGTTTGACTATGTCTGTGTGTTGAATGTGTGTGTGTGTTGACTGTGTGCGTGTGTATGTGTGTGTGGGGGTTTTGTGTTTATGTGTGTCTGGGTGTGGGTTAATTGTGTGTGTCTGTGTCTGGGTGAGGGTTAATTGTGTGTGTGTGTGTGTGTGTGTGTGTGTGTGTGTGTATGTGGGCGTGGGTTAACTGTGTGTGGTTCTGGCTGTAGATTAAATGTGTGTGTGTGTCTGGGTTTCGGTTAACAGTGTGTGTGTTTGGGTGTGGGATAAATGTGTTTCTGTCTTGGTGTGGGTTAACTGTGTGTGGTTCAGGATGTGTGTTCTCTGTGTGTGTGCCTGTATGGCTGTGGGTTAACTGTGTGTGTGTCTGGGTGTGGGTTAATGTGTGTGTGTGTTGACTGTGTGTGAGTGTGTTGAAAGTGTGTGTGTGTATGTGTGTGTGGGGGTTGTGTGTTTATGTGTGTGGGTTTGGGTTAACTGTGTGTGTGTGTGTGTGTGTGTGTGTGTGTGTTTGTGTGTCTGGGTGTGGGTTAACTGTGTGTGGGTGTGTGTGTGTGTGTGTGTCTGGGTGTTGGTTAACTCTGTGTGTGTGTGTGTGCGTCTGTGTCTGTGTGTGTGTGTGTGTGTGTGTGTGTGTGTGTGTGTGTGTGTGTATGTGTGTGTGTCTGGCTATGGCTTAACTGTGTGGACGTGTCTGGGTGTTGGTTAACTGTGTTTCTGTCAGGGTGTGGGTTAACTGTGTGTATCTAGGTACGGGATGTCTTTGTGTGTGTGTGGGTTAACTGTGTGTGTTTGGGTGTGGGTTAACTGTGTGTATGTGTGTATCTCGGTGTGGGTTAACTGTGTGTCTCTGTCTGCATGTGGGTTAACTGTGAGTGTGTGTTTGTGTGTCTGTGTGTGGGTTAACTGTGTGTGTGTGTGTGTGTGTGTGTGTGGGTGTGGTTTGACAGTGTGTGTGTGTGTCTGAGTGTGGGTTGACTGTGTGCCTGTGTGTCTGAGTGTGGGTTAACTGTGTATTGTTGTGTGTTATCAGTGTTTGTGTGCCTGGGTGTGGGTTAAATTTGTGTGTGTGTCTGGGTGTGGGTTAACTGTGTGTGTGTGTGTCTGGATGTGGGTTAACTGTGTGTGTCTCTGGGTGTCGATTAATTGTGTGCGTGTCTGGGTGTGGGTTAACTATGTGTGTGCATCTGGGGGTGGGTTAACTGTGTGTGGGTCTGGCTGTCGGTGAAATGTGTGCGTGTGTCTGGGTGTCAGTTAACTGTGTGTGTGTTTGAGTGTGGGATAAATGTGTTTCTGTCTGGGTGTGGGTTAACTGTGTGTGGTTCAGGATGTGCATTATCTGTGTGTGTGTCTGTATGGCTGTGGGTTAACTGTGTGTGTGTCTGGGTGTGGATTGACTGTGTGTGTCTGGGCCAGAGGGTGGGTTGACTGTGTGTGTGTGTGTGTGTGTGTGTGTGTGTGTGTGTGTGTTTATCTGGGCATGGGTTGACTGTCTGTTTGTGTTGACTGTGTGTGTGTACGTGTGTGTGGGTTGTGTATTTATGTGTGTCTGGGTGTGGGTTAACTGTGTGTGTATGTGTGTGTGTGTGTGTGTGTGTGTGTGTGTGTGTGTGTGTGTCTGTCTGGGTGTGGGTTAACTTAGTGTGTGTATGTATGGGTTTGGGTTAACTGTTTTTCTATTTGGATGTGGCTTAACTGTGTCTGTGTGGATCTGGGCATGTGTTGTCTGTGTGTGTGCGTGTGTGTGAGCTAACTGTGTGTGTGTGCCTGTGTGTGGTTTGACAGTGTGTGTGTGTGTCTGAGTGTGGGTTGACTGTGTGTCTGGGTGTTGGTTAACTGTGTGTGTCTGTGTGTCTGGGTGTGTGTTAACTGTGTGTGTGGGGAAACTATGTGTGTTTCTGGGTGTGGGTTAACAGTGTGTGTGTGGGTGTGTATGTACTTTGTGTGTGTGTGTCTGGATGTGGGTTAAATGTTTGTGTGTGTCTGGGTGTGGGTTAACTGTGTGTGTGTTGGGTGTGGGATAAATGTGTTTCTGTCTGGGTATGGGTTAACTATTTATGGTTCAGGATGTGTGTTGTCTGTGTGTGTGTGTTGAATATGTGTGTCTGTATGTGTGTGTGGTGGTTGTGTGTTTATGTGTGTCTGGGTGTGGGTTAACTGTGTGTGTGTGTCTGGGTGTCTGCGAGTAGGTTAATTGTGTGTGTTTGTCTTGGTGTGGGTTAACTGTGTGTGTGGATGTATGTGTGGGTTAACTGTGTGTGTGTGTCTGGCTGTGGGTTCATTGTGTGTGTGTGTCTGGTTGTGTGTTAACTGTGTGTGTTTGTCTGTGTGTCTGGATGTGGTTTAAATGTGTGTGTGTGTTTGTCGGTTTGAGTTAACTGTGTGTCTCTGTCTGGGTGTGGGTTAACTGTGTGTGTGTGTGAGTGTGTTTTGACAGTGTGTGTGTGTGTCTGAGTGTGGGTTGACTGTGTGTCTGTGTATCTGGGTGTGTGTTAATTGTGTGTGTCTGTGTCTGGGTGTGGGTCAACTTTGTGCGTGTGTTTACATGGGTGTGGGTTAACTGTGTGCGTGGGTTAATTGTGTGTGCATGTGTGTGTGTGTGAGTGTCTGTGTTTCTGGGTGTTTGTTAACTGTGTGTGTGTGTGTCTGGGTGTACGTTAACTGTGTATGTGTCTGGGTGTGGGTTAACTGTGTTTCTGTCTGTGTGTGGGTTAACTGTGTGTCTGGGCGTGTGTTGTCTTTGTTTGTGTGTGGGTTAACTGTGTTTGTGTGGGAGTGGGTTAACTATGTTTCTGTGGTGCTGGGTGTGGGTTAACTGTGTGTGTCAGTGTCTAGGTGTGGTTTAACTGTATGAGTGTGCCAGTGTGTCGGTTAACTGTGTGTGTGTCTCTATGTGTGTGTGTGTGCCTGGGTGTGGGTTAACTGTGTGTCTGGGTGTGGGTTAACTGTGTGTCTGTGTCTGGGTGTGGGTTTACTGTGTTCGCATGTCTGGGTGTGGGTTAACGGCGTTTGCGCATCTGGGTGTTCATTAACTGTATGGGTGAACTGTATGTGTGTGTCTGGGTGTGGGTTAGCTGTGTGTGTTTCTGCATATGGGTTGACTATTTGTGTGTCTGTGTCTGGGTTGATTGTGTGTGTGTCTGGGTGTTGTTTAATTGTATGTCTGTGTCTGGGTATTGGTTAACGGTGTTTCTGTCTGGGTGCTGGTTAACTGTGTGTGTGTGTGTCTGGGTGTGGGTCAATTGTGTGTGTGTGTCTGGCTGTGGGTTCATTGTGTGTGTGTGCCTGGTTGTGTGTTAACTGTGTGTGTTTGTCTGTGTGTCTGGATGTGGTTTAACTGTGAGTGTGTGTCTCGGTTTGAGTTAACTGTGTGTCTCTGTATGCGTGTGGGTTAACTGTGCGTGTGTTTGTGTGCTTAGGTGCGGCTGGGTGTGTGTTAACTCTGTGTGTGTGTGTGTGTGTGTCTGGGTGTGGGTTAACTGGGTGTGTGTCTGGGTGTGGGTTAACTGTGTGTGCGGGTGTGCGTGTGGGTTAACTTTATGTGTGTGTCTGCATTTGGGTTATCTGTGTTTGTGTGTCTGGGTGTGGGTAAACTGGGTGTGTGTCTGGGTGTGGTTAACTGTGTGTGTGTCTGGGTGTTGGTTAACTGTGTTTGTCTGGGTTTGGGTTAACTGTGTGTGTTTTTGTATGTGTATGTGCATGTGTGCGGGTTAACTGTGTGTGTGTGTGTGTGTGTGTGTGTGTGTGTTTGTGTCTGGGTGTGGGTTAACCGTGTGTCTGTGTCCGGGTGTGGGTTTACTGTATTCGCACGTCTGGGTTTGGGTTAACTGCATTTGAGCATCTGGGCGTGTGTTAACTGTTTGGGTGATCTGTGTGTGTATGTCTGGGAGTGGGTTAACTGTGTGCATCTGGATGTGGGTTAACTGTGTATGTATGTGTGGGTTAGCTGTGTGTGTTTCTGCATATGGGTTGACTGTTTGTGTGTCTGTGTCTGGGTTGATTGTGTGTTTGTCTGGGTGTGGGTCAATTGTGTGTGTGTGTCTGGCTGTGGGTTCATTGTGTGTGTGTGCCTGGTTGTGTGTTAACTGTGTCTGTTTGTCTGTGTGTCTGGATGTGGTTTAACTGTGAGTGTGTGTCTCGGTTTGAATTAACTGTGTATCTCTGTCTGAGTGTGGGTTAACTGTGCGTGTGAGTGTGTGTTTAGGTGTGTCTGGGTGTGGGCTAACTCTGTGTGGGTTTGTGTCTGGGTGTGGGTTAACTGGGTGTGTTTCTGGGTGTGGGTTAACTGTGTGTGCGGGTGTGCATGTGGGTTAACTTTATGTGTGCGTCTGCATTTGGGTTATCTGTGTTTTTGTGTCTGGGTGTGGGTAAACTGGGTGTGTGTCTGGGTGTGGTTAACTGTGTGTGTGTCAGGGTGTCGGTTAACTGAGTTTGTCTGGGTTTGGGTTAACTGTGTGTGTTTTTGTATGTGTGTGTATCCTGGCGTGGGTTAACTGTGTTTCTCTGGGTGTGGGTTAACTGTTTGTGTCTGGCTGTGGGTTAATTTTTTGTGTCAGTGTCTGAGTGAGGGTCAACTCTGGGAGTGTGTGTGCATGGGTTTGGGTTAACTGTGTGTATGTGTGTATCTGGGTGTTTGTTAACTGTGTGTGTGTGTGTGTGTGTGTGTGTGTGTGTGTGTCTGGGTGTGTGTTAACTGTGTGTGTGTCTGCGTGTGTGTTAACTGTGTTTCTGTCTGGGTGTGGGTTTAGTGTATGTGTCTGTGTCTGGTTGTGGGTTAACTGTATGTGTGTGTCTGGGTGTGGGTTAACTGTGTGTGTGTGTGTGTGTGTGTTTAGGTGTGTCTGGGTGTGTGTTAACTCTGTGTGTGTGTGTGTGTCTGGGTGTGGTTAACTGTGTGTGTGTCTGGATGTCGGTTAACTGTGTGTTTGTCTGGGTTTGGGTTAACTGTGTGTGTTTTTGTATGTGTGTGTACATGTGTGTGTATCCTAGTGTGGGTTAACTGTGTTTCTCTGGCTGTGGGTTAACTGTTTGTGTCTGGGTGTGGGTTAACAGTGAATGTCTCTGGGTGTGGGTTAACTGTGTGTGTTTGTGTGTCTGGATGTGGGTTATCTCTGTGTCTGGGTGTTTAAATGTGTGTGTGTCTTTGTGTCTGGCTGTGGCTTAACTGTGTGGAAGTGTCTGCGTGTGGGATAACTGTGTTTCTGTCTGGGTGTGGGTTAACTGTGATTGTCTAGGTGTGGGATGCCTTTGTGTGTGTGTGGGTTAACTGTGTGTGTTTGGGTTTGGGTTAACTGTATGTTTACGTGTGTCTCGGGGTGGGTTAACTGTGTGTGTGTCTGGGTGTGGGTTAATGTGTGTTTCTCTGGGTGTCGATTAACTGTGTGCGTGTCTGGATGTGGGTTAACTGTGTGAGTGTTTGTGTGTTTGTCTGGGTGTAGGTTTACTTTGTGTGTGTGTCTGGATGTGGGTTAATTGTGTGTGTCAGTGTCTGGGTGAGGGTCAGCTTTGTGAGTGTGTGTGCATGCGTTTGGGTTAACTGTGTGTATGTGTGTATCTGGGTGTGTGTTAACAGTGTGTGTGTCTGCGTGTGTGTTAACTGTGTTTCTGTCTGGGTGTGTGTTTAGTGTATGTTTCTGTGTCTGGTTGTGGGTTAACTGTATGTGTGTGTCTGTGTGTTGGTTAAATGTGTGTGTGTGTGCGTGTGAGTCTGTGTCTGGGTGTGGGTTAACTGTGTGTGTGTGTGTGTGTGTGTGTGTGTGTCTGGCTGTGGGTTTACTGAGTATCGGTCTGGGTGTGGGTTGACTGTGTGTGCCTGTGCCAACGGGTTGGTTGACTGTGTGTGTGTCTCTGTGCGTGTGTGTGTGTGTGTGTGTGTGTGTGTGTGTGTGTGTGTGTTTATCCGGGTGTGGGTTAACTGTGTGTGTGGGTTCACTGTGTGTGTGAACTTTGTGTCTGTGTGGGTTTGGTTTAACTGTGTTTCTGGGTGTGGGTTAACTGTATGTGTGTCTTGGTGTGGCTTAACTGTGTGTGTGTGGTTCAGGGTGTGTGCTGTCTGTGTGTGCCTGGTTGTGGGCTACCTGTGTGTCTGTGCCTGGGTGTGGTTTGACAGTGTGTGTGTGTCTGAGTGTGGGTTGACTTTGTGTCTGGGTGTGGGTTAATTGTGTGTCTGTGTGTCTGGGTGCGGGTTAACTGTGTGTCTGTGTCCGGGTGTGGGTTTACTGTATTCGCACGTCTGGGTTTGGGTTAACTGCATTTGAGCATCTGGGCATGTGTTAACTGTTTGGGTGATCTGTGTGTGTATGTCTGGGAGTGGGTTAACTGTGTGCATCTGGATGTGGGTTAACTGTGTATGTATGTGTGGGTTAGCTGTGTGTGTTTCTGCATATGGGTTGACTGTTTGTGTGTCTGTGTCTGGGTTGATTGTGTGTTTGTCTGGGTGTGGGTCAATTGTGTGTGTGTGTCTGGCTGTGGGTTCATTGTGTGTGTGTGCCTGGTTGTGTGTTAACTGTGTCTGTTTGTCTGTGTGTCTGGATGTGGTTTAACTGTGAGTGTGTGTCTCGGTTTGAATTAACTGTGTATCTCTGTCTGAGTGTGGGTTAACTGTGCGTGTGAGTGTGTGTTTAGGTGTGTCTGGGTGTGGGCTAACTCTGTGTGGGTTTGTGTCTGGGTGTGGGTTAACTGGGTGTGTTTCTGGGTGTGGGTTAACTGTGTGTGCGGGTGTGCATGTGGGTTAACTTTATGTGTGCGTCTGCATTTGGGTTATCTGTGTTTGTGTGTCTGGGTGTGGGTAAACTGGGTGTGTGTGTGGGTGTGGTTAACTGTGTGTGTGTCTGGGTGTTGGTTAACTGTGTTTGTCTGGGTTTGGGTTAACTGTGTGTGTTTTTGTATGTGTATGTGCATGTGTGCGGGTTAACTGTGTGTGTGTGTGTGTGTGTGTGTGTTTGTGTCTGGGTGTGGGTTAACTGTGTGTCTGTGTCCGGGTGTGGGTTTACTGTATTCGCACGTCTGGGTTTGGGTTAACTGCATTTGAGCATCTGGGCGTGTGTTAACTGTTTGGGTGATCTGTGTGTGTATGTCTGGGAGTGGGTTAACTGTGTGCATCTGGATGTGGGTTAACTGTGTATGTATGTGTGGGTTAGCTGTGTGTGTTTCTGCATATGGGTTGACTGTTTGTGTGTCTGTGTCTGGGTTGATTGTGTGTTTGTCTGGGTGTGGGTCAATTGTGTGTGTGTGTCTGGCTGTGGGTTCATTGTGTGTGTGTGCCTGGTTGTGTGTTAACTGTGTCTGTTTGTCTGTGTGTCTGGATGTGGTTTAACTGTGAGTGTGTGTCTCGGTTTGAATTAACTGTGTATCTCTGTCTGAGTGTGGGTTAACTGTGCGTGTGAGTGTGTGTTTAGGTGTGTCTGGGTGTGGGCTAACTCTGTGTGGGTTTGTGTCTGGGTGTGGGTTAACTGGGTGTGTTTCTGGGTGTGGGTTAACTGTGTGTGCGGGTGTGCATGTGGGTTAACTTTATGTGTGCGTCTGCATTTGGGTTATCTGTGTTTTTGTGTCTGGGTGTGGGTAAACTGGGTGTGTGTCTGGGTGTGGTTAACTGTGTGTGTGTCAGGGTGTCGGTTAACTGAGTTTGTCTGGGTTTGGGTTAACTGTGTGTGTTTTTGTATGTGTGTGTATCCTGGCGTGGGTTAACTGTGTTTCTCTGGGTGTGGGTTAACTGTTTGTGTCTGGCTGTGGGTTAATTTTTTGTGTCAGTGTCTGAGTGAGGGTCAACTCTGGGAGTGTGTGTGCATGGGTTTGGGTTAACTGTGTGTATGTGTGTATCTGGGTGTTTGTTAACTGTGTGTGTGTGTGTGTGTGTGTGTATGTGTGTCTGGGTGTGTGTTAACTGTGTGTGTGTCTGCGTGTGTGTTAACTGTGTTTCTGTCTGGGTGTGGGTTTAGTGTATGTGTCTGTGTCTGGTTGTGGGTTAACTGTATGTGTGTGTCTGGGTGTGGGTTAACTGTGTGTGTGTGTGTGTGTGTGTTTAGGTGTGTCTGGGTGTGTGTTAACTCTGTGTGTGTGTGTGTGTCTGGGTGTGGTTAACTGTGTGTGTGTCTGGGTGTCGGTTAACTGTGTGTTTGTCTGGGTTTGGGTTAACTGTGTGTGTTTTTGTATGTGTGTGTACATGTGTGTGTATCCTAGTGTGGGTTAACTGTGTTTCTCTGGCTGTGGGTTAACTGTTTGTGTCTGGGTGTGGGTTAACAGTGAATGTCTCTGGGTGTGGGTTAACTGTGTGTGTTTGTGTGTCTGGATGTGGGTTATCTCTGTGTCTGGGTGTTTAAATGTGTGTGTGTCTTTGTGTCTGGCTGTGGCTTAACTGTGTGGAAGTGTCTGCGTGTGGGATAACTGTGTTTCTGTCTGGGTGTGGGTTAACTGTGATTGTCTAGGTGTGGGATGCCTTTGTGTGTGTGTGGGTTAACTGTGTGTGTTTGGGTTTGGGTTAACTGTATGTTTACGTGTGTCTCGGGGTGGGTTAACTGTGTGTGTGTCTGGGTGTGGGTTAATGTGTGTTTCTCTGGGTGTCGATTAACTGTGTGCGTGTCTGGATGTGGGTTAACTGTGTGAGTGTTTGTGTGTTTGTCTGGGTGTAGGTTTACTTTGTGTGTGTGTCTGGATGTGGGTTAATTGTGTGTGTCAGTGTCTGGGTGAGGGTCAGCTTTGTGAGTGTGTGTGCATGCGTTTGGGTTAACTGTGTGTATGTGTGTATCTGGGTGTGTGTTAACAGTGTGTGTGTCTGCGTGTGTGTTAACTGTGTTTCTGTCTGGGTGTGTGTTTAGTGTATGTTTCTGTGTCTGGTTGTGGGTTAACTGTATGTGTGTGTCTGTGTGTTGGTTAAATGTGTGTGTGTGTGCGTGTGAGTCTGTGTCCGGGTGTGGGTTAACTGTGTGTGTGTGTGTGTGTGTGTGTCTGGCTGTGGGTTTACTGAGTATCGGTCTGGGTGTGGGTTGACTGTGTGTGCCTGTGCCAACGGGTTGGTTGACTGTGTGTGTGTCTCTGTGTGTGTGTGTGTGTGTGTGTGTGTGTGTGTGTGTGTGTGTGTGTGTGTGTGTGTTTATCCGGGTGTGGGTTAACTGTGTGTGTGGGTTCACTGTGTGTGTGAACTTTGTGTCTGTGTGGGTTTGGTTTAACTGTGTTTCTGGGTGTGGGTTAACTGTATGTGTGTCTTGGTGTGGCTTAACTGTGTGTGTGTGGTTCAGGGTGTGTGCTGTCTGTGTGTGCCTGGTTGTGGGCTACCTGTGTGTCTGTGCCTGGGTGTGGTTTGACAGTGTGTGTGTGTCTGAGTGTGGGTTGACTTTGTGTCTGGGTGTGGGTTAATTGTGTGTCTGTGTGTCTGGGTGCGGGTTAACTGTGTGTGTGTGTGTGTGTGTGTGTGTGTGTGTGTTTGTGTCTGGGTGTGGGTTAACGTGTGTCTGTGTCCGGGTGTGGGTTTACTCTATTCGCATGTCTGGGTTTGGGTTAACTGCATTTGAGCATCTGGGTGTGTGTTAACTGTGTGGGTGATCTGTGTGTGTATGTCTGGGAGTGGGTTAACTGTGTGCATCTGGATGTGGGTTAACTGTGTATGTATGTGTGTGTTAGCTGTGTGTGTTTCTGCATATGGGTTGACTGTTTGTGTGTCTGTGTCTGGGTTGATTGTGTGTGTGTCTGGGTGTGGGTCAATTGTGCGTGTGTGTCTGGCTGTGGGTTCATTGTGTGTGTGTGCCTGGTTGTGTGTTAACTGTTTCTGTTTGTCTGTGTGTCTGGATGTGGTTTAACTGTGAGTGTGTGTCTCGGTTTGAATTAACTGTGTGTCTCTGTATGCGTGTGGGTTAACTGTGCGTGTGAGTGTGTGTTTAGGTGTGTCTGGGTGTGGGCTAACTCTGTGTGTGTGTGTGTGTCTGGGTGTGTGTTAACTGGGTGTGTGTCTGGGTGTGGGTTAACTGTGTGTGCGGGTGTGCATGTGGGTTAACTTTATGTGTGTGTCTGCATTTGGGTTATCTGTGTTTGTGTGTCTGGGTGTGGGTAAACTGGGTGTGTGTCTGGGTGTGGTTAACTGTGTGTGTGTCAGGGTGTCGGTTAACTGAGTTTGTCTGGGTTTGGGTTAACTGTGTGTGTTTTTGTATGTGTGTGTGCATGTGTGTGTATCCTGGCGTGGGTTAACTGTGTTTCTCTGGGTGTGGGTTAACTGTTTGTGTCTGGCTGTGGGTTAATTGTTTGTGTCAGAGTCTGAGTGAGGGTCAACTCTGTGAATGTGTGTGCATGGGTTTGGGTTAACTGTGTGTATGTGTGTATCTGGGTGTTTGTTAACTGTGTGTGTGTGTGTGTGTGTATGTGTGTCTGGGTGTGTGTTAACTGTGTGTGTGTCTGCGTGTATGTTAACTGTGTTTCTGTCTGGGTATGGGTTTAGTGTATGTGTCTGTGTCTGGTTGTGGGTTAACTGTATGTGTGTGTCTGTGTGTCGGTTAACTGTGTGTATGTGTGTGTGTGTGGGTCTGTGTCTGGGTGTGGGTTAACTGTGTGTGTGTGTGTGCGTGTGTGTGTGTGTGTGTGTGTGTGTGTGTGTGTGTGTCTGGCTGTGGGTTTACTGAGTGTCGGTCTGGGTGTGGGTTGACTGTGTGTGCCTGTGCCAGAGGGTTGGTTGACTGTGTGTGTGTGTGTGTGTGTGTGTGTGTGTGTGTGTTTATCTGGGTATGGGTTGACTGTTTGTGCGTGTTGACTGTGTGTGTGTATTGACTGTGTGTGTGTGTATGTGTGTATGGGGGTTGTATGTTTATGTGTGTGTTTGTGGGTTAACTGTGTGTGTTTCTGGGTTTGGGTTAACTTTGTGTGTGGGTTCACTGTGTGTGTGAACTGTGTGTGTGTGTGGGTTTGGTTTAACTGTGTTTCTGGGTGTGGGTTAACTGTATGTGAGCCTTGGTGTGTCTTAACTGTGTGTGTGTGGTTCTGGGTGTGTGTTGTCTGTGTGTGTGTGGGTGTGGGCTAACTGTGTGTGTGTGCCTGGATGTGGTTTGACAGTGTGTGTGTGTCTGAGTGTGGGTTGACTTTGTGTCTGGGTGTGGGTTAACTGTTTGTGTCTGGCTGTGTGTTAATTTTTTGTGTCAGTGTCTGAGTGAGGGTCAACTCTGGGAGTGTGTGTGCATGGGTTTGGGTTAACTGTGTGTATGTGTGTATCTGGGTGTTTGTTAACTGTGTGTGTGTGTGTGTGTGTGCGTGTGTGTCTGTATGTGTGTCTGGGTGTGTGTTAACTGTGTGTGTGTCTGCGTGTGTGTTAACTGTGTTTCTGTCTGGGTGTTGGTTTAGTGTATGTGTCTGTGTCTGGTTGTGGGTTAACTGTATGTGTGTGTCTGTGTGTCAGTTAACTGTGTGTGTGTGTGTGTGTGGGTCTGTGTCTGGGTGTGGGTTAACTGTGTGTGTGAGTGTGTGTGTGTGTGTGTGTGTGTCTGGCTGTGGGTTTACTGAGTGTCGGTCTGGGTGTGGGTTGACTGTGAGTGCCTGTGCCAGTGGGTTGGTTGACTGTGTGTGTGTGTGTCTGTGTGTGTGTGTGTGTGTGTGTGTGTGTGTTTATCTGCGTATGGGTTGACTGTGTGTGCGTGTTGACTGTGTGCGTGTGCTGACTGTGTGTGTGTGTGTGTGTGTGTGTGTGTGTGTGTGTGTGTGTATGGGGGTTGTGTGTTTATGTGTGTGTGGGTGTGGGTTAACTGTGTGTGTGTCAGGGTGTCGGTTAACTGAGTTTGTCTGGGTTTGGGTTAACTGTGTGTGTTTTTGTATGTGTGTGTATCCTGGCGTGGGTTAACTGTGTTTCTCTGGGTGTGGGTTAACTGTTTGTGTCTGGCTGTGGGTTAATTTTTTGTGTCAGTGTCTGAGTGAGGGTCAACTCTGGGAGTGTGTGTGCATGGATTTGGGTTAACTGTGTGTATGTGTGTATCTGGGTGTTTGTTAACTGTGTGTGTGTGTGTGTGTGTGTGTGTATGTGTGTCTGGGTGTGTGTTAACTGTGTGTGTGTCTGCGTGTATGTTAACTGTGTTTCTGTCTGGGTGTGGGTTTAGTGTATGTGTCTGTGTCTGGTTGTGGGTTAACTGTATGTGTGTGTCTGGGTGTGGGTTAACTGTGTGTGTGTGTGTGTGTGTGTGTGTGTGTGTGTGTGTGCATGTATTTCTGGGCGTGGGTTAACTGTGTGTGTGTGTGAGTGTGGTTTGACAGTGTGTGTGGGTCTGAGTGTGGGTTCACTGTGTATGTCTGTGGCAGAGGGTGGGTTGACAGTATGTGTGTGTGTTTATCTGGGTATGCATTGACTGTGTTTGTGTGTTGACTGTGTGTGTGTATGTGTGTGGGGGGTTGTGTGTTTATGTGTGTCTGGTTGTAGGTTAACTGTGTGTGTGTGTGTGTGTATGTGTCTGGGTGTAGGTTAACTGTGTATGTGTGTGTGTCTGGGTGTGGTTTAACTGTCTGTAACTGTGTCTAGGTGTGGGTTCCCTATGTGGTTTTGTCTGGGTGTGTGTGGGCGGGGGGGTGTGGATTATCTGTGAGTGTGTGTGTGTGTGTGTGCCTGGGTGTGGGTTATCTGTTTGTGTGTGTGTCTGGTTGTGGTTAACTGTGTGTGTGTGTCTTGGTGAGGGTTAACTGTGTGTTGGTGAATGTGTGGGTTAACATTGTGTGCGTGTCTGGCTGTGGGTTCATTGTGTGTGTGCGTGTTGACCGTGTGCATGTGTTGACTGTGTGTGTGTGTGTATGTGTGTATGGGGGCTGTGTGTTTATGTGTGTGTGTGTGTGGGTTAACTGTGTGTGTCTCTGGGTGTGGGTTAACTGTGTGTGTGGATTCACTGTGTGTGTGAACTTTGTGTCTGTGTGGGTTTGGTTTAACTGTGTTTCTGGGTGTGGGTTAACTGTATGTGTGTCTTGGTGAGGCTTAACTGTGTTTGTTTGGTTCTGGGTGTGTGTTGTCTGTGTGTGCCTGGATGTGGGCTAACTGTGTGTTTGTGCCTGGGTGTGGTTTGACAGTGTGTGTGTGTCTGAGTGTGGGTTGACTTTGTGTCTGGGTGTGGGTTAATATTGTGCGTGTGTCTTGGTGTGGGTTAACTGTGTGTTGGTGAATGTGTGGGTTAACTTTGTGTGAGTGTCTGGCTGTGGGTTCATTGTGTGTGTGTGCCTGGTTGTGTGTTAACTGTGTGTGTTTGTCTGTGTGTCTGGATGTGGTTTAACTGTGAGTGGGTGTGTCTCGGTTTGAGTTAACTGTGTGTCTCTGTCTGCGTGTGGGTTAACTGTGCATGTGTGTGTGTGTTTAGGTGTGTCTGGGTGTGTGTTAACTCTGTGTGTGTGTGTGTCTGGGTGTGGTTAACTGTGTGTGTGTCTGGGTGTCGGTTAACTGTGTGTTTGTCTGGGTTTGGGTTAACTGTGTGTGTTTTTGTATGTGTGTGTGCATGTGTGTGTATCCTAGTGTGGGTTAACTGTGTTTCTCTGGCTGTGGGTTAACTGTTTGTGTCTGGGTGTGGGTTAACAGTGAATGTCTCTGGGTGTGGGTTAACTGTGTGTGTTTGTGTGTCTGGATGTGGGTTATCTCTGTGTCTGGGTGTTTAAATGTGTGTGTGTCTTTGTGTCTGGCTGTGGCTTAACTGTGTGGAAGTGTTTGCGTGTGGGATAACTGTGTTTCTGTCTGGGTGTGGGTTAACTGTGATTGTCTAGATGTGGGATGCCTTTGTGTGTGTGTAGGTTAACTGTGTGTGTTTGGGTTTGGGTTAACTGTATGTTTACGTGTGTCTCGGGGTGGGTTAACTGTGTGTGTGTCTGGGTGTGGGTTAATGTGTGTTTCTCTGGGTGTCGATTAACTGTGTGCGTGTCTGGATGTGGGTTAACTGTGTGAGTGTTTGTGTGTTTGTCTGGGTGTAGGTTTACTTTGTGTGTATGTCTGGATGTGGGTTAATTGTGTGTGTCAGTGTCTGGGTGAGGGTCAGCTTTGTGAGTGTGTGTGCATGCGTTTGGGTTAACTGTGTGTATGTGTGTATCTGGGTGTGTGTTAACAGTGTGTGTGTCTGCGTGTGTGTTAACTGTGTTTCTGTCTGGGTGTGTGTTTAGTGTATGTTTCTGTGTCTGGTTGTGGGTTAACTGTATGTGTGTGTCTTTGTGTTGGTTAAATGTGTGTGTGTGTGCGTGTGAGTCTGTGTCTGGGTGTGGGTTAACTGTGTGTGTGTGTGTGTGTGTATGTGTGTCTGACTGTGGGTTTACTGAGTGTCGGTCTGGGTGTGGATTGACTGTGTGTACCTGTGCCAGAGGGTTGGTTGACTGTGTGTGTGTCTCTGTGTGTGTGTGTGTGTGTGTGTGTGTGTGTGTGTGTGTGTGTTTATCCGGGTGTGGGTTAACTGTGTGTGTGGGTTCACTGTGTGTGTGAACTTTGTGTCTGTGTGGGTTTGGTTTAACTGTGTTTCTGGGTGTGGGTTAACTGTATGTGTGTCTTGGTGTGGCTTAACTGTGTGTGTGTGGTTCAGGGTGTGTGCTGTCTGTGTGTGCCTGGTTGTGGGCTACCTGTGTGTCTGTGCCTGGGTGTGGTTTGACAGTGTGTGTGTGTCTGAGTGTGGGTTGACTTTGTGTCTGGGTGTGGGTTAATTGTGTGTCTGTGTGTCTGGGTACGGGTTAACTGTGTGTGTGTGTGTGTGTGTGTGTGTGTGTGTGTGTTTGTGTCTGGGTGTGGGTTAACGTGTGTCTGTGTCCGGGTGTGGGTTTACTCTATTCGCATGTCTGGGTTTGGGTTAACTGCATTTGAGCATCTGGGTGTGTGTTAACTGTGTGGGTGATCTGTGTGTGTATGTCTGGGAGTGGGTTAACTGTGTGCATCTGGATGTGGGTTAACTGTGTATGTATGTGTGGGTTAGCTGTGTGTGTTTCTGCATATGGGTTGACTGTTTGTGTGTCTGTGTCTGGGTTGATTGTGTGTGTGTCTGGGTGTGGGTCAATTGTGTGTGTGTGTCTGGCTGTGGGTTCATTGTGTGTGTGTGCCTGGTTGTGTGTTAACTGTGTGTGTTTGTCTGTGTGTCTGGATGTGGTTTAACTGTGAGTGTGTGTCTCGGTTTGAATTAACTGTGTGTCTCTGTATGCATGTGGGTTAACTGTGCGTGTGAGTGTGTGTTTAGGTGTGTCTGGGTGTGGGCTAACTCTGTGTGTGTGTGTGTGTCTGGGTGTGTGTTAACTGTGTGTGTTTCTGGGTGTGGGTTAACTGTGTGTGCGGGTGTGCATGTGGGTTAACTTTATGTGTGTGTCTGCATTTGGGTTATCTGTGTTTGTGTGTCTGGGTGTGGGTAAACTGGGTGTGTGTCTGTGTGTGGTTAACTGTGTGTGTGTCAGGCTGTCGGTTAACTGAGTTTGTCTGGGTTTGGGTTAACTGTGTGTGTTTTTGTATGTGTGTGTGCATGTGTGTGTATCCTGGCATGGGTTAACTGTGTTTCTCTGGGTGTGGGTTAACTGTTTGTGTCTGGCTGTGGGTTAATTGTTTGTGTCAGAGTCTGAGTGAGGGTCAACTCTGTGAGTGTGTGTGCATGGGTTTGGGTTAACTGTGTGTATGTGTGTATCTGGGTGTTTGTTAACTGTGTGTGTGTGTGTGTGTGTGTATGTGTGTCTGGGTGTGTGTTAACTGTGTGTGTGTCTGCGTGTATGTTAACTGTGTTTCTGTCTGGGTGTGGGTTTAGTGTATGTGTCTGTGTCTGGTTGTGGGTTAACTGTATGTGTGTGTCTGTGTGTCGATTAACTGTGTGTGTGTGTGTGTGTGTGTGTGTGTGGGTCTGTGTCTGGGTGTGGGTTAACTGTGTGTAAGTGTGTGTGTGCGTGTGTGTGTGTGTGTGTCTGGCTGTGGGTTTACTGAGTGTCGGTCTGGGTGTGGGTTGACTGTGTGTGCCTGTGCCAGAGGGTTGGTTGACTGTGTGTGTGTGTGCGTGTGTGTGTGTGTGTGTGTGTGTGTTTATCTGGGTATGGGTTGACTGCTTGTGCGTGTTGACTGTGTGTGTGTATTGACTGTGTGTGTGTCTATGTGTGTATGGGGGTTGTGTGTTTATGTGTGTGTGGGTGTGGGTTAACTGTGTGTGTTTCTGGGTTTGGGTTAACTTTGTGTGTGGGTTCACTGTGTGTGTGAACTGTGTGTGTGTGGGGGTTTGGTTTAACTGTGTTTCTGGGTGTGGGTTAACTGTATGTGAGCCTTGGTGTGTCTTAACTGTGTGTGTGTGGTTCTGGGTGTGTGTTGTCTGTGTGTGTGTGGGTGTGGGCTAACTGTGTGTGTGTGCCTGGATGTGGTTTGACAGTGTGTGTGTGTCTGAGTGTGGCTTGACTTTGTGTCTGGGTGTGGGTTAACTGTGTGTCTGTGTGTCTGGGTGCGGGTTAACTGTGTGTGTGTGTGGGTGTGTGTGTGTGTGTGTGTGTGTGTGTGTGTGTCTGGGTGAGGGTTAACTGTGTGTCTGTGTCCAGGTGTGGGTTTACTGTGTTCGCACGTCTGGGTGTGGGTTAACTGCGTTTGAGCATCTGGGTGTGCGTTAACTGTGTGGGTGATCTGTGTGTGCATGTCTGGGTGTGGGTTAACTGTGTGCATCTGGTTGTGGGGTAACTGTATATGTATATGTGGGTTAGCTGTGTGTGTTTCTGCATATGGGTTGACTGTTTGTGTGTCTGTGTCTGGGTTGATTGTGTGTGTGTCTGGGTGTGGGTTAATGTGTGTTTCTCTGGGTGTCGATTAACTGTGTGCGTGTCTGGATGTGGGTTAACTGTGTGAGTGTTTGTGTGTTTGTCTGGGTGTAGGTTTACTTTGTGTGTGTGTCTGGATGTGGGTTAATTGTGTGTGTCAGTGTCTGGGTGAGGGTCAGCTTTGTGAGTGTGTGTGCATGCGTTTGGGTTAACTGTGTGTATGTGTGTATCTGGGTGTGTGTTAACAGTGTGTGTGTCTGCGTGTGTGTTAACTGTGTTTCTGTCTGGGTGTGTGTTTAGTGTATGTTTCTGTGTCTGGTTGTGGGTTAACTGTATGTGTGTGTCTGTGTGTTGGTTAAATGTGTGTGTGTGTGCGTGTGAGTCTGTGTCTGGGTGTGGGTTAACTGTGTGTGTGTGTGTGTGTGTGTGTGTGTGTGTGTGTCTGGCTGTGGGTTTACTGAGTGTCGGTCTGGGTGTGGGTTGACTGTGTGTGCCTGTGCCAGAGGGTTGGTTGACTGTGTGTGTGTGTGCGTGTGTGTGTGTGTGTGTGTGTGTGTGTGTGTGTTTATCTGGGTATGGGTTGACTGCTTGTGCGTGTTGACTGTGTGTGTGTATTGACTGTGTGTGTGTGTATGTGTGTATGGGGGTTGTGTGTTTATGTGTGTGTGGGTGTGGGTTAACTGTGTGTGTTTCTGGGTTTGGGTTAACTTTGTGTGTGGGTTCACTGTGTGTGTGAACTGTGTGTGTGTGGGGGTTTGGTTTAACTGTGTTTCTGGGTGTGGGTTAACTGTATGTGAGCCTTGGTGTGTCTTAACTGTGTGTGTGTGGTTCTGGGTGTGTGTTGTCTGTGTGTGTGTGGGTGTGGGCTAACTGTGTGTGTGTGCCTGGATGTGGTTTGACAGTGTGTGTGTGTCTGAGTGTGGCTTGACTTTGTGTCTGGGTGTGGGTTAACTGTGTGTCTGTGTGTCTGGGTGCGGGTTAACTGTGTGTGTGTGTGGGTGTGTGTGTGTGTGTGTGTGTGTGTGTGTCTGGGTGAGGGTTAACTGTGTGTCTGTGTCCAGGTGTGGGTTTACTGTGTTCGCACGTCTGGGTGTGGGTTAACTGCGTTTGAGCATCTGGGTGTGCGTTAACTGTGTGGGTGATCTGTGTGTGCATGTCTGGGTGTGGGTTAACTGTGTGCATCTGGTTGTGGGGTAACTGTATATGTATATGTGGGTTAGCTGTGTGTGTTTCTGCATATGGGTTGACTGTTTGTGTGTCTGTGTCTGGGTTGATTGTGTGTGTGTCTGGGTGTTGTTTAATTTCTTGTCTGTGTCTGGGTATTGGTTAACTGTGTTTCTGTCTGGGTGTGGGTTAACTGTGTGTTTGTGTGTCTGGGTGTGGGTCAATTGTATGTGTGTCTGGCTGTGGGTTTATTGTGTGTGTGTGCCTGGTTGTGTGTTAACTGTGTGTGTTTGTCTGTGTGTCTGGATGTGGTTTAACTTTGAGGGTGTGTCTCGGTTTGAGTTAACTGTGTGTCTCTGTCTGCGTGTGGGTTAACTGTGCGTGTGTGTATCTGTTTAGGTGTGTCTGGGTGTGTGTTATCTCTGTGTGTATATGTGTGTCTGGGTGTGGGTTAACTGTGTGTGCGGATGTGCATGTGGGTTAACTTTATGCGTGTGTCTGCATTTGGGTTATCTGTGTTTGTGTGTCTGGGTGTGGGTAAACTGGGTGTGTGTCTGGGTGTGGTTAACTGTGTGTGTGTCAGGGTGTCGGTTAACTGAGTTTGTCTGGGTTTGGGTTAACTATGTGTGTTTTTGTATGTGTGTGTGCATGTGTGTGTATGCTGGCGTGGGTTAACTGTGTTTCTCTGGGTGTGGGTTAACTGTTTGTGTCTGGCTGTGTGTTAATTTTTTGTGTCAGTGTCTGAGTGAGGGTCAACTCTGGGAGTGTGTGTGCATGGGTTTGGGTTAACTGTGTGTATGTGTGTATCTGGGTGTTTGTTAACTGTGTGTGTGTGTGTGTGCGTGTGTGTCTGTATTTGTGTCTGGGTGTGTGTTAACTGTGTGTGTGTCTGCGTGTGTGTTAACTGTGTTTCTGTCTGGGTGTTGGTTTAGTGTATGTGTCTGTGTCTGGTTGTGGGTTAACTGTATGTGTGTGTATGTGTGTCAGTTAACTGTGTGTGTGTGTGTGTGTGTGTGGGTCTGTGTCTGGGTGTGGGTTAACTGTGTGTGTGTGTGTGTGTGTGTGTGTGTGTGTGTGTGTGTCTGGCTGTGGGTTTACTGAGTGTCGGTCTGGGTGTGGGTTGACTGTGAGTGCCTGTGCCAGAGGGTTGGTTGACTGTGTTTGTGTGTGTCTGTGTTTGTGTGTGTGTGTGTGTGTGTGTGTGTTTATCTGGGTATGGGTTGACTGTGTGTGCGTGTTGACTGTGTGCGTGTGCTGACTGTGTGTGTGTGTGTGTGTGTGTGTGTGTATGGGGGTTGTGTGTTTATGTGTGTGTGGGTGTGGGTTAACTGTGTGTGTTTCTGGGTGTGGGTTAACTGTGTCTGTGGGTTCACTGTGTGTGTGAACTGTGTGTGTGTGTGGGTTTGGTTTAACTGTGTTTCTGGGTGTGGGTTAACTGTATGTGTGTCTTGGTGTGGCTTAACTGTGTGTGTGTGGTTCTGGGTGTGTATTGTCTGTGTGTGTGTGGGTGTGGGCTAACTGTGTGTGTGTGCCTGGATGTGGTTTGACAGTGTGTGTGTGTCTGAGTGTGGGTTGACTTTGTGTCTGGGTGTGGGTTAACTGTGTGTTCTTGTATCTGGGTGCGGGTTAACTGTGTGTGTGTGTGTGTGTGTGTGTGTGTGTGTGTGTGTGTGTGTGTGTCTGGGTGTGGGTTAACTGTGTGTCTGTGTCCGGGTGTGGGTTTACTGTGTTCGCACGTCTGGGTGTGGGTTAACTGCGTTTGAGCATCTGGGTGTGCGTTACCTGTGTGGGTGATCTGTGTGTGCATGTCTGGGTGTGGGTTAACTGTGTGCATCTGGATGTGGGGTAACTGTGCATGTATATGTGGGTTAGCTGTGTGTGTTTCTGCATATGGGTTGGCTGTTTGTGTGTCTGTGTCTGGGTTGATTGTGTGTGTGTCTGGGTGTTGTTTAATTTTTTGTCTGTGTCTGGGTATTGGTTAACTGTGTTTCTGTCTGGGTGTTGGTTAACTGTGTGTTTGTGTGTCTGGGTCTTCGTCAATTGTGTGTGTGTGTGTGGCTGTGGGTTTATTGTGTGTGTGTGCCTGGTTGTGTGTTAACTGTGTGTTTTTGTCTGTGTGTCTGCATCTGGTTTAACTGTGAGTGTGTGTCTCGGTTTGAGTTAACTGTGTGTCTCTGTCTGCGTGTGGGTTAACTGTGCATGTGTGTGTGTGTTTAGGTGTGTCTGGGTGTGTGTTAACTCTGTGTGTGTGTGTGTGTGTGTGTGTCTGGGTGTGTGTTAACTGGGTGTGTGTCTGGGTGTGGGTTAACTGTGTGTGTAGGTGTGCGTGTGGGTTAACTTTATGTGCGTGTCTGCATTTGGGTTATCTGTGTTTGTGTGTCTGGGTGTGGGTAAACTGGGTATATGTCTGGCTGTGGTTAACTGTGTGTGTGTCTGGGTGTCAGTTAACTGTGTTTGTCTGGGTTTGGGTTAACTGTGTATGTTTTTGTATGTGTGTGTGCATGTGTGTGTATGCTGGCGTGGGTTAACTGTGTTTCTCTGGGTGTGGGTTAACTGTGAGTGTCTGGGTGTGGGTTAACAGTGAGTGTCTCTGGGTGTGGGTTACCTGTGTGTGTTTGTGTGTCTGGATGTGGGTTATCTCTTTGTCTGGGTGTTTAAATGTGTGTGTGTCTTTGTGTCTGGCTGTGGCTTAACTGTGTGGAAGTCTCTGCGTGTGGGATAACTGTGTTTCTGTCTGGGTGTGGGTTAACTGTGATTGTCTAGGTGTGGGATGCCTTTGTGTGTGTGTGGGTTAACTGTGTGCGTTTGGGTTTGGGTTAACTGTATGTTTACGTGTGTTTCGGGGTGTGTTAACTGTGTGTGTGTCTGGGTGTGGGTTAACTGTGTGTGTCTCTGTGTGTCGAATAACTGTGTGCGTGTCTGGGTGTGGGTTAACTGTGTGAGTGTTTGGGTGTTTGTCTGGGTGTAGGTTTACTTTGTGTGTGTGTCTGGATGTGGGTTAATTGTGTGTTTCAGTGTCTGGTTGAGTGTCAACTTTGTGAGCGTGTGTGCGTGGGTTTGGGCTAACTGTGTGTGTGTGCCTGGGTGTGGTTTGACAGTGTGTGTGTGTGTCTGACTGTGGGTTGACTTTGTGTCTGGGTGTGGGTTAACTGTGTGTTCTTGTGTCTGGGTGCGGGTTAACTGTGTGTGTGTGTGTGTGTGTGTGTGTGTGTGTGTGTGTGTGTGTGTGTGTGTGTGTGTGTGTGAGTGTGTGTGTGTCTGGGTATGGGTTAACTGCGTGTCTGTGTCCGGGTGTGGGTTTACTGTGTTCGCACGTCTGGGTGTGGGTTAACTGCGTATGAGTATCTGGGTGTGCATTAACTGTGTGTGTGATCTGTGTGTGTATGTCTGGGTGTGGGTTAACTGTGTGCATCTGGATGTGGGTTAAGTGTGTATGTATGTGTGGGTTAGCTGTGTGTGTTTCTGCATATGGGTTGACTGTTTGTGTGTCTGTGTCTGGGTTGTTTGTGTGTGTGTCTGGGTGTTGTTTAATTGTATGTCTGTGTCTGGGTATTGGTTAACTGTGTTTCTGTCTGGGTGTTGGTTAACTGTGTGTGTGTGTCTGGGTGTGGGTAAATTGTGTGTGTGTGTCTGGCTGTGGGTTCATTGTGTGTGTGTGTCTGGGTGTGGGTTAACTGTGTGAGTGTTTGTGTGTGTGTCTGGTTGTAGGTTTACTTTGTGTGTGTGTCTGGATATGGGTTAATTGTGTGTGTCAGTGTCTGGGTGAGGGTCAGCTTTGTGAGTGTGTGTGCATGCGTTTGGGTTAACTGTGTGTATGTGTGTATCTGGGTGTTTGTTAACTGTGTGTGTGTGTGTGTGTTTGTGTGTGTCTCTGGCTGTGTGTTAACTGTGTGTGTGTCTGCGTGTGTGTTAACTGTGTTTCTGTCTGGGTGTGGGTTTAGTGTATGTGTCTGTGTCTGGTTGTGGGTTAACTGTATGTGTGTGTCTGTGTGTCGGTTAACTGTGTGTGTGTGTATGTGTGTGTGTGTCTGTGTCTAGGTGTGGGTTAACTGTCTGTGTGTATGTGTGTATCTGGCTGTGGGTTTACTGAGTGTCGGTCTGGGTGTGGGTTGACTGTGTGTGCTTGTGCCAGAGGGTTGGTTGACTGTGTGTGTGTGTGTGTGTGTGTGTGTGTGTGTGTGTGTGTGTGTGTGTGTGTATCTGGCTGTGGGTTTACTGAGTGTCGGTCTGGGTGTGGGTTGACTGAGTGTGCCTGTGCCAGAGGGTTGGTTGATGTGTGTGTGTGTGTGTGTGTGTGTGTGTGTGTGTGTGTGTGTCTGTGTGTTTATCTGGGTATGGGTTGACTGTGCGTGCGTGTTGACTGTGTGCATATGTTAACTGTGTGTGTGTGTATGTGTGTATGGGGGTTGTGAGTTTATGTGTGTGTGGGTGTGGGTTAACTGTGTGTGTTTCTGGGTGTGGGTTAAATGTGTGTGTGGGTTCACTGTGTTTATGAACTGTGTGTATGTTTGGGTTTGGTTTAACTGTGTTTCTGGGTGTGAGTTAACAGTATGTGTGTCTTGGTGTGGCTTAACTGTGTGTGTGTGGTTCTGGGTGTGTGTTGTCTGTGTGTGTGTGGGTGTGGGCTAACTATGTGCGTGTGCCTGGGTGTGGTTTGACAGTGTGTGTGTGTCTGAGTGTGGGTTGACATTGTGTCTGGGTGTGGGTTAACTGTGTGTGTGTGTGTGTGTGTGTGTGTGTGTGTCTGGGTGTGGGTTAACTGTGTGTCTGTGTTCGGGTGTGGGTTTACTTTGTTCGCACGTCTGGGTGTGAGTTAACTGCGTTTGCGCATCTGGGTGTGCGTTAACTGTGTGGGTGATCTGTGTGTGTATGTCTGGGTGTGGGTTAACTGTGTGCATCTGGATGTGGATTAACTGTGTATGTATGTGTTGGTTAGCTGTGTGTGTTTCTGCATATGGGTTGACTATTTGTGTGTCTGTGTCTGGGTTGATTGTGTGTGTGTCTGGGTGTTGTTTAATTGTATGTCTGTGTCTGGGTATTGGTTAACTGTGTTTCTGTCTGGGTGTTGGTTAACTGTGTGTGTGTGTGTGAGTCTGGGTTTGGGTCAATTGTGTGTGTGTGTCTGGCTGTGGGTTCATTGTGTGTGTGTGCCTGGTTGTGTGTTAACTGTGTGTGTTTGTCTGTGTGTCTGGATGTGGTTTAACTGTGAGGGTGTGTCTCGGTTTGAATTAACTGTGTGTCTCTGTCTGCGTGTGGGTTAACTGTGCGTGTGTGTGTGTGTGTGTTTAGGTGTGTCTGGGTGTGTGTTAACTCTGTGTGTGTGTGTGTGTGTGTGTGTGTCTGGGTGTGGGTTAACAGGGTGTGTGTCTGGGTGTGGGTTAACTGTGTGTGCGGGTGTGCGTGTGGGTTAACTTTATATGTGTGTCTGCATTTGGGTTATCTGTGTTTGTGTGTCTGGGTGTGGGTAAACTGGGTGTGTGTCTGGGTGTGGATAACTGTGTGTGTGTCTGGGTGTCGGTTAATTGTGTTTGTCTGGGTTTGGGTTAGCTGTGTGTGTTTTTGTGTGTGTGTGAGCATGTGTGTATATCTTGGCAGGGGTTAACTGTTTTTCTCTGGGTGTGGGTTAACTGAGTGTGTCTGGGTGTGGGTTAATAGTGAGTGTCTCTGGGTGTGGGTTAACAGTGTGTGTTTGTGTGTCTGGATGTGGGTTATCTCTGTGTCTGGGTGTTTAAATGTGTCTGTGTCTGTGTGTCTGGCTGTGGCTTAACTGTGTGGACGTGTCTGCATGTGGGATAATTGTGTTTCTGTCTGGGTGTGGGTTAACTGTGATTGTCTATGTGTGGGATGCCTTTGTGTGTGTGTGGGTTAACTGTGTGTGTTTGGATTTGGGTTAACTTTATGTTTACGTGTTTCTCGGGTGGGTTAACTGTGTGTGTGTCTGGGTGTGGGTTAACTGTGTGTGTCTCTGGGTGTCGATTAACTGTGTGTGTGTCTATGTGTGGGTTAACTGTGTGAGTGTTTGTTTGTGTGTCTGGGTGTAGGTTTACTTTGCGTGCGTGTCTGGATGTGGGTTAATTGTGTGTGTCAGTGTCTGGGTGAGGGTCAACTTTGTGAGTGTGTGTGCATGCGTTTGGGTTAACTGTGTGTATGTGTGTATCTGGGTGTTTGTTAACTGTGTGTGTGTGTGTGTGTGTGTGTGTCTGTGGGTGTGTGTTAACTGTGTGTGTGTGTCTGTGTGTGTTAACTGTGCTTCTGTCTGGGTGTGGGTTTAGTGTAAGTGTCTGTGTCTGGTTGTGGGTTAACTGTATGTGTGTGTCTGTGTGTCGGTTAACTGTGTGTGTGTGTGTGTGTGGGTCTGTGTCTGGGTGTGGGTTAACTGTGTGTGTGTGTGTGTGTGTGTGTGTGTGTGTGTGTATCTGGCTGTGGGTTTACTGAGTGTCGGTCTGGGTGTGGGTTGACTGTGTGTGCCTGTGCCAGAGGGTTGGTTGACTGTGTGTGTGAGTGTGTGTGTGTGTGTGTGTGTGTGTTTATCTGGGTATGGGTTGACTGTGTGTGCATGTTGACTGTGTGCGTGTGTTGACTGTGTGTGTGTGTATGTGTGTATGGGGGTTGTGTGTTTATGTGAGTGTGAGTGTGGGTTAACTGTGTGTTTTTCTGGTTGTGGGTTAACTGTGCGTGTGTGTTCACTGTGTGTGTGAACTGTGTGTATGTTTGGGTTTGGTTTAACTGTGTTTCTGGGTGTAGGTTAACTGTATGTGTGTCTTGATGTGGCTTAACTGTGTGTGTATGGTTCAGGGTGTGTGTTGTCTGTGTGTGTGTGGGTGTGGGCTAACTGTGTGTGTATGCCTGGGTGTTGTTTGACAGTGTGTGTGTGTCTGAGTGTGGGTTGACTTTGTGTCTGGGTTTGGGTTTACTGTGTGTGTGTGTGTGTGTGTGTGTGTGTGTGTATCTGGGTGTGCGTTAACTGTGTGCCTGTGTTCGGGTGTGGGTTTACTGTGTTCGCACGTCTGGGTGTGGGTTAACTGCATTTGCGCATCTGGGTGTGCGTTAACTGTGTGGGTGATCTGTGTGTGTATGTCTGGGTGTGGGTTAACTGTGTGCATCTGGATGTGGGTTAACTGTGTATGTATGTGTGGGTTAGCTGTGTGTGTTTCTGCATATGGGTTGACTATTTGTGTGTCTGTGTCTGCGTTGATTGTGTGTGTGTCTGGGTGTTGCTTAATTGTATGTCTGTGTCTGGGTATTGGTTAACTGTGTTTCTGTCTGGGTGTTGGTTAACTGTGTGTGTGTGTGTGTTTCTGGGTGTGGGTCAATTGTGTGTGTGTGTCTGGCTGTGGGTTCATTGTGTGTGTGTGCCTGGTCGTGTGTTAACTGTGTGTGTTTGTCTGTATGTCTGGATGTGGTTCAACTGTGAGTGTGTGTCTCGGTTTGAGTTAACTGTGTGTCTCTGTCTGCGTTTGGGTTAACTGTGCGTGTGTGTGTGTGTGTTTAGGTGTGTCTGGGTGTGTGTTAACTCTGTGTGTGTGTGTGTGTGTGTGTCTGGGTGTGGGTTAACTGTGTGTGTGTCTGGGTGTGGGTTAACTGTGTGTGCGGGTGTGCGTGTGGGGTAAATTTATGTGTGTGTCTGCCTTTGGCTTATCTGTGTCTGTGTGTCTGGGTGTGGGTAAACTGGGTGTGTGTCTGGGTGTGGTTAACTGTGTGTGTGTCTGGGTGTCGGTTAACTGTGTTTGTCTGGGTTTGGGTTAACTTTGTGTGTTTTTGTATGTGTGTGTGCATGCGTGTGTATCCTGACGTGCGTTAACTGTCTTTCTCTGGGTGTGGGTTAACTGTGTGTGTCTGGGTGTGGGTTAACAGAGAGTGTCTCTGGTTGTGGGTTAACTGTGTGTGTTTGTGTGTCTGGATGTGGTTTATCTCTGTGTCTGGGTGTTTAAATGTGTGTGTGTCTGTGTGTCTGGCTGTGGCTTAACTGTGTGGACGTGTCTGCGTGTGGGATAACTGTGTTTCTGTCTGGGTGTGGGTTAACTGTGATTGTCTAGGTGTGGGATGCCTTTGTGTGTGTGGGTTAACTGTGTGTGTTTGGGTTTGGGTTAACTGTATGTTTACATGTGTCTCGGGTGGGTTAACTGTGTGTGTGTGTGGGTGTGGGTTAACTGTGTGTGTCTCTGGGTGTCGATTAACTGTGTGCGTGTCTGTGTGTGGGTTAACTGTGTGAGTGTTTGTGTGTGTGTCTGGGTGTAGGTTTACTTTGTGTGTGTGTCTGGATGTGGGTTAATTGTGTGTGTCAGTGTCTGGGTGAGGGTCAACTTTGTGAGTGTGTGTGCATGCGTTTGGTTTAACTGTGTGTATGTGTGTATCTGGGTGTTTGTTAACTGTGTTTGTGTGTGTGTGTGTGCGTGTGTCTCTGGGTGTGTGTTAACTGTGTGTGTGTCTGTGTGTCGGTTAACTGTTTTTCTGTCTGGCTGTGGGTTTAGTGTATGTATCTGTGTCTGGTTGTGGGTTAACTGTATGTGTGTGTCTGCGTGTTGCTTAACTGTTTGTATGTGTGTGTGTGTTGGTCTGTGTCTGGGTGTGGGTTAACTGTGTGTGTGTGTGTGTGTGTGTGTGTGTGTGTGTGTGTGTGTATCAGGCTGTGGGTTTACTGAGTGTCGGTCTGGGTGTGGGTTGACTGTGTGTGCCTGTGCCAGAGGGTTGGTTGACTGTGTGTGTGTGTGTGTGTGTATGTGTGTGTGTGTGTGTGTGTTTATCTGGGTATGGGTTGACTGTGTGTGCGTGTTGACTGAGTGCGTGTGTTGACTGTGTGTGTGTGTATGTGTGCATGGGGGTTGTGCGTTTATGTGTGTGTGGATGTGGGTTAACTGTGTGTGTTCCTGGGTGTGGGTTAACTGTGTGTGTGCATTCACTGTGTGTGTGAACTGTGTGTGTGTGTGGGTTTGGTTTAACTGTGTTTCTGGGTGTGGGTTAACTGTATGTGTTTCTTGTGGATTAATTGTATGTGTGTGGTTCTGGTTGTGTGTTGTCTGTGTGTGTGGGGGTGTGGGCTAACTGTGTGTGTGTGCCTGGGTGTGGTTTGACAGTGTGCGTGTGTCTGAGTGTGGGTTGACTTTGTGTCTGGGTGTGGGTTAACTGTGTGTCTGTGTGTCTGGGTGTGGGTTAACTGTGTGTCTGTGTGTCCGGGTGTGGGTTTACTGTGTTGGCACATCTGGGTGTGGATTAACTGCGTTAGAGCATCTGTGTGAGCGTTAACTGTGTGTGTGATCTGTGTGTGTATGTCTGGGTGTGGGTTAACTGTGTGCATCTGGAAGTGGGTTAACTGTGTATGTATGTGTGGGTTAGCTATGTGTGTTTCTGCATATGGGTTGACTATTTGTGTGTCTGTGTCTGGGTTGATTGTGTGTGTGTCTGGGTGTTGTTTAATTGTATGTCTGTTTCTGGGTATTGGTTAACTGTGTTTCTGTCTGGGTGTTGGTTAACTGTGTGTGTGTGTGTGTGTGTGTGTGTGTGTGTGTGTGTGTGTGTGTGTCTGGGTGTGGGTCAATTGTGTGTGTGTGCCTGGTTGTGTGTTAACTCTGTGTGTTTGTCTGTGTGTCTGGATGTGGTTTAACTGTGAGGGTGTGTCTCGGGTTGAATTAACTATGTGTCTCTGTCTGCGTGTGGGTTAACTGTGCGTGTGTGTGTGTGTTTAGGTGTGTCTGGGTGTGTGTTAACTCTGTGTGTGTTTGTGTGTGTCTGGGTGTGGGTTAACTGGGTGTGTGTCTGGGTGTGGGTTAACTGTGTGTGCGGGTGTGCGTGTGGGTTAACTTTATGTGTGTGTCTGCATTTGGGTTATCTGTGTTTGTGTGTCTGGGTGTGGGTAAACTGGGTGTGTGTCTGGGTGTGGTTAACTGTGTGTGTGTCTGGGTGTCGGTTAACTGTGTTTGTCTGGGTTTGGGTTAACTGTGTGTGTTTTTCTTTGTGTGTGTGCATGCGTGTGTATGTTGACGTGGGTTAACTGTTTATCTCTGGGTGTGGGTTAACTGTGTGTCTCTGGGTGTGGGTTAACAGTGAGTGTCTCTGGGTGTGGGTTAACTGTGTGTGTTTGTGTGTCTGGATGTGGGTTATCTCTGTGTCTGGGTGTTTAAATGTGTGTGTGTCTGTGTGTCTGGCTGTGGCTTAACTGTGTGGACGTGTCTGCGTGTGGGATAACTGTGTTTCTGTCTGGGTGTGGGTTAACTGTGATTGTCTAGGTGTGGGATGCCTTTCTGTGTGTGGGGGTTAACTGTGTGTGTTTGGGTTTGGGTTAACTGTATGTTTAAGTGTGTCTCGGGTGGGTTAACTGTGTATGTGTCTGGGTGTGGGTTAACTGTGTGTGTCTCTGGGTGTCGATTAACTGTGTGCGTGTCTGGGTGTGGGTTAACTGTGTGAGTGTTTGTGTGTGTGCCTGGGTGTAGGTTTACTTTGTGTGTGTGTCTGGATGTGGGTTAATTGTGTTTGTCAGTGTCTGGGTGAGGGTCAACTTTGTGAGTGTGTGTGCATGCGTTTAGGTTAACTGAGTGTATGTGTGTATCTGGGTGTTTGTTAACTGTGTGTGTGTGTGTGTGTGTGTGTGTGTGTGTCTGTGGGTGTGTGTTAACTGTGTGTGTGTCTGTGTGTGTGTTAACTGTGTTTCTGTCTGGGTATGGGTTAAGTGTATGTGTCTGTGTCTGCTTGTGGGTTAACTGTATGTTTGTGTCTGTGTGTCGGTTAACTGTGTGTATGTGTGTGTGTGTGTGTGTTGGTCTGTGTCTGGGTGTGGGTTAACTGTGTGTGTGTGTGTGTGTGTGTGTGTATCTGGCTGTGGGTTTACTGAGTGTCGGTCTGGGTGTGGGTTGACTGTGTGTGCCTGTGCCAGAGGGTTGGTTGATGTGTGTGTGTGTGTGTGTGTGTCTGTGTGTGTGTGTGTGTCTGTGTGTTTATCTGGGTATGGGTTGACTGTGTGTGCGTGTTGACTGTGTGCGTGTGTTAACTGTGTGTGTGTGTATGTGTGTATGGGGGTTGTGTGTTTATGTGTGTGTGGGTGTGGGTTAAATGTGTGTGTGGGTTCACTGTGTTTGTGAACTGTGTGTATGTTTGGGTTTGGTTTAACTGTGTTTCTGGGTGCGGGTTAACAGTATGTGTGTCTTGGTGTGGCTTAACTGTGTGTGTGTGGTTCTGGGTGTGTGTTGTCTATGTGTGTGTGGGTGTTGGTTAACTGTGTGTGTGTGCCTGGGTGTGGTTTAACAGTGTGTGTGTGTCTGAGTGTGGGTTGACATTGTGTCTGGGTGTGGGTTAACTGTGTGTGTGTGTGTGTGTGTGTGTGTGTGTGTGTGTGTGTCTGGGTGTGGGTTAACTGTGTGTCTGTGTTCGGGTGTGGGTTTACTTTGTTCGCACGTCTGGGTGTGAGTTAACTGCGTTTGCGCATCTGGGTGTGCGTTAACTGTGTGGGTGATCTGTGTGTGTATGTCTGGGTGTGGGATAACTGTGTGCATCTGGATGTGGGTTAACTGTGTATGTATGTGTGGGTTAGCTGTGTGTGTTTCTGCATATGGGTTAACTATTTGTGTGTCTGTGTCTGGGTTGATTGTGTGTGTGTGTGGGTGTTGTTTAATTGTATGTCTGTGTCTGGGTATTGGTTAACTGTGTTTCTGTCTGGGTGTTGGTTAACTGTGTGTGTGTGTGTGTGTCTGGGTGTGGGTCAATTGTGTGTGTGTGTCTGGCTGTGGGTGCATTGTGTGTGTGTGCCTTGTTGTGCGTTAACTGTGTGTGTTTGTCTGTGTGTCTGGATGTGGTTTAACTGTGAGGGTGTGTCTCGGTTTGAATTAACTGTGTGTCTCTGTCTGCGTGTGGGTTAACTGTGTGTGTGTGTGTGTTTAGGTGTGTCTGGGTGTGTGTTAACTCTGTGTGTGTGTGTGTATCTGGCTGTGGGTTTACTGAGTGTCGGTCTGGGTGTGGGTTGACTGTGTGTGCCTGTGCCAGAGGGTTGGTTGATGTGTGTGTGTGTGTGTGTGTGTGTCTGTGTGTGTGTGTGTGTCTGTGTGTTTATCTGGGTATGGGTTGACTGTGTGTGCGTGTTGACTGTGTGCGTGTGTTAACTGTGTGTGTGTGTATGTGTGTATGGGGGTTGTGTGTTTATGTGTGTGTGGGTGTGGGTTAAATGTGTGTGTGGGTTCACTGTGTTTGTGAACTGTGTGTATGTTTGGGTTTGGTTTAACTGTGTTTCTGGGTGCGGGTTAACAGTATGTGTGTCTTGGTGTGGCTTAACTGTGTGTGTGTGGTTCTGGGTGTGTGTTGTCTATGTGTGTGTGGGTGTTGGTTAACTGTGTGTGTGTGCCTGGGTGTGGTTTAACAGTGTGTGTGTGTCTGAGTGTGGGTTGACATTGTGTCTGGGTGTGGGTTAACTGTGTGTGTGTGTGTGTGTGTGTGTGTGTGTGTGTGTGTGTGTCTGGGTGTGGGTTAACTGTGTGTCTGTGTTCGGGTGTGGGTTTACTTTGTTCGCACGTCTGGGTGTGAGTTAACTGCGTTTGCGCATCTGGGTGTGCGTTAACTGTGTGGGTGATCTGTGTGTGTATGTCTGGGTGTGGGATAACTGTGTGCATCTGGATGTGGGTTAACTGTGTATGTATGTGTGGGTTAGCTGTGTGTGTTTCTGCATATGGGTTAACTATTTGTGTGTCTGTGTCTGGGTTGATTGTGTGTGTGTGTGGGTGTTGTTTAATTGTATGTCTGTGTCTGGGTATTGGTTAACTGTGTTTCTGTCTGGGTGTTGGTTAACTGTGTGTGTGTGTGTGTGTCTGGGTGTGGGTCAATTGTGTGTGTGTGTCTGGCTGTGGGTGCATTGTGTGTGTGTGCCTTGTTGTGCGTTAACTGTGTGTGTTTGTCTGTGTGTCTGGATGTGGTTTAACTGTGAGGGTGTGTCTCGGTTTGAATTAACTGTGTGTCTCTGTCTGCGTGTGGGTTAACTGTGTGTGTGTGTGTGTTTAGGTGTGTCTGGGTGTGTGTTAACTCTGTGTGTGTGTGTGTGTCTTGGTGTGGGTTAACTGGGTGTGTGTCTGGGTGTGGGTTAACTGTGTGTGCGGGTGTGCGTGTGGGTTAACTTTATGTGTGTGTCTGCATTTGTGTTATCTGTGTTTGTGTGTCTGGGTGTGGGTAAACTGGGTGTGTGTCTGGGTGTGGTTAACTGTGTGTGTGTCTGGGTGTCGGTTAACTGTGTTTGTCTGGGTTTGGGTTAACTGTGTGTGTTTTTCTTTGTGTGTGTGCATGTTTGTGTATCCTGGCATGGGTTAACTGTTTTTCTCTGGGTGTGGGTTAACTGAGTGTGTCTGGGTGTGGGTTAACAGTGAGTGTCTCTGGGTGTTGGTTAACTGTGTGTGTTTGTGTGTCTGGATGTGGGTTACCTCTATGTCTGGGTGTTTAAATGTGTGTGTGTGTCTGTGTGTCTGGCTGTGGCTTAACTGTGTGGATGTGTCTGCGTGTGGGATAACTGTGTTTCTGTCTGGGTGTGGGTTAACACTGATTGTCGAGGTGTGGGATGCCTTTGTGTGTGTGTGGGTTAACTGTGTGTGTTTGGGTTTGGGTTAACTGTATGTTTACGTGTTTCTCGGGTGGGTTAACTGTGTGTGTGTATGGGTGTGGGTTAACTGTGTGTGTCTCTGGGTGTCGATTAACTGTGTGCTTGTCTGGGTGTGGGTTACCGGTGTGAGTGTTTGTGTGTGTGTCTGGGTTGTAGGTTTACTTTGTGTGTGTGTCTGATTGTGGGTTAATTGTGTGTGTCAGTGTCTGGGTGAGGGTCAACTTTGTGAGTGTGTGTGCATGCGTTTGGGTTAACTGTGTGTATGTGTGTATCTGGGTGTTTGTAAATTGTGTGTGTGTGTGTGTGTGTGTGTGTGTGTGTGTCTCTGGGTGTGAGTTAACTGTATGTGTGTGTCTGTGTGTGTGTTAACTGTGCTTCTGTCTGGGTGTGGGTTTAGTGTATGTGTCTGTGTCTGGTTGTGGGTTAACTGTATGTGTGTGTCTGTGTGTCGGTTAACTGTGTGTGTGTGTGTGTGTGTGTGTGTGTGTGTGTGTGTGGGTCTGTGTCTTGGTGTGGGTTAACTGTGTGTGTGTGTGTGTGTGTGTGTATCTGGCTGTGGGTTTACTGAGTGTCGGTCTGGGTGTGGGTTGACTGTGTGTGCCTGTGCCAGTGGGTTGGTTGATGTGTGTGTGTGTGTGTGTGTGTGTGTGTGTGTGTGTTTATCTGGGTATTGGGTGACTGTGTGTGAGTGTTGACTGTGTGCGTGTGTTAACTGTGTGTGTGTGTATGTGTGTATGGGTGTGGGTTAACTGTGTGTGTTTGTGGGTGTGGGTTAACTGTGTGTGTGGGTTAACTGTGTTTCTGTGGTTCTGGGTGTGGGTTAACTGTGTGTGTCAGTGTCTAGGTGTGGGTTAACTGTATGTGTCTGCCTGTGTGTCGGTTAACTGTGTGTGTGTCTGTATGTGTGTGTGTGTGTGTGTGCCTGGGTGTTTGGTTAACTGTGTGTCTGGGTGCGGGTTAACTGTGTGTCTGTGTCTGGGTGTGGGTTTACTGTGTTCGCATGTCTGGGTGTGGGTTAACTGTGTGTGTCAGTGTCTAGGTGTGGGTTAACTGTATGTGTCTGCCTGTGTGTCGGTTAACTGTGTGTGTGTCTGTATGTGTGTGTGTGTGTGTGTGCCTGGGTGTTTGGTTAACTGTGTGTCTGGGTGCGGGTTAACTGTGTGTCTGTGTCTGGGTGTGGGTTTACTGTGTTCGCATGTCTGGGTGTGGGTTAACTGCGTTTATGCATCTGGGAGTGCGTTAACTGTGTGGGTGAACTGTATGTGTGTGTCTGGGTGTGGGTTAACTGTGTGCATCTGGATGTGGGTTAACTGTGTATGTGTGGGTGGGTTAGCTGTGTGTGTTTCTGCATATGGGTTGACTGTGTATCTGTGTCTGGGTGTTGGTTAACTGTGTTTGTGTCTGGCTGTTGGTTAACTGTGTGTGTGTCTGGATGTTGGTTAACTGTGTGTGTGTGTGTCAGTATGTGGGTTAACTGTGTGTTGTCTGGCTATGGGTTAACTGTGTGTGTTTGTGTATGTGCGTGTGGGTTAACTGTGTGTCTGGGTGTGGGTCAATTGTGTGTGTGTCTGGGTGTGGGTCAGCTGTGTGTTTGTGTGTGTGTCTAGGCGTGGTTTAACTGTGTGTAACTGTGTCTAGGTGTGGGTTATCTGTGTGTTTTTGTCTGAGTGTGGGTTAACTGTGTGTGTGTGTGTGTTTGTGTGTGTGTGGGTGTGGGTGTGGGTTAACTATGAGTGTGTGTGTGTGTGTGTGTCTGGGTGTGGGTTAACTGTGTGTGTTTGTCTGTGTGTCTGGATGTGGTTTAACTGTGAGTGTGTGTCTCGGTTTGAATTAACTGTGTGTCTCTGTCTGCGTGTGGGTTAACTGTGCATGGGTGTGTGTGTATGTCTGGGCGTGGGTTAACTGTGTGTGTGTGTGAGTGTGTTTTGACAGTGTGTGTGTGTCTGAGTGTGGGTTGACTGTGTGTCTGTGTGTCTGGGTGTGTGTTAATTGTGTGTGTTTGTGTCTGGGTGTGGGTCAACATTGTGTGTGTGTGTACATGGGTGTGGGTTAACTGTGTGTGTGTGTGTGTTAACTGTGTGTGCATGTGTGTGTGTGTGTGTGTCTGTGTTTCTGGGTGTTTGTCAATTGTGTGTGTGTGTGTCTGCGTGTGCGTTAACTGTGTGTGTGTGTGGGTGTGTGATAACTGTGTTTCTGTCTGTGTGTGGGTTCACTGTGTGTCTGGGCGTGTGTTGTCTTTGCTTGTGTGTGGGTTAACTGTGTTTGTTTGGGTGTGGGTTAACTATGTTTCTGTGGTTCTGGGTGTGGGTAAACTGTGTGTGTCAGTGTCTAGGTGTGGGTTAATTGTATGTGTGTGCCTGTGTGTCGGTTAACTGTATGTGTGTGCCTGCGTGTCGGTTAACTGTGTGTGTGTCTGTATGTGTGTGTTTGTGTCTGGGTGTGGGTTAACTATGTGTGTGTCTTGCTGTAGGTTAACTGTGTGTATGTGTGTCTTGGTGTAGTTCAACTGTGTGTGTGTGGTTCTGGGTGTGTGTTGTCTGTGTTTGTGTGTGGGCTAACTGTGTGTGTGTCTGGGTGTGGTTTAACTGTGTATGTATGTGTGTGTGTGTGTGTGAGTGTGTGTGTGTCTTGGTGTGAGTTAACTGTGTGTCTCTGTCTGCATGTGGGTTAACTGTGTGTGTGTGTATGTGTTTGTATGTGTGTGTTTGTGTATGTCTGGGCGTGGGTTAACTGTGTGTGTGTGTGTGAGTGTGGTTTGACAGTGTGTGTGTGTCTGAGTGGGGTTGACTGTGTGTCTGTGTGTCTGGGTGTGTGTTAACTTTGTGTGTCTGTGTCTGGGTGTGGGACAACTTTGTGTGTGTGTGTGTATGGGTGTGGGTTAACTGTGTGTGTGTGTGGGTTAACTGTGTGTGCATGTGTGTGTGTGTGTGTGTCTGGGTGTTTGTTAACTGTGTGTGTGTGTGTGTGTGTGTGTGTGTGTGTCTGGGTGTATGTTAACTGTGTGCATGTCTGGGTGTGGGTTAACTGTGTTTCTGTCTGTGTGTGGGTTAACTGTGTGTGTCTGGGCATGTGTTGTCTTTGTTTGTGTGTGGGTTAACTGTGTTTGTGTGGGTGTGGGTTAACTGTGTATGTATGTGTGTGTGTGTGTGTGAGTGTGTGTGTCTTGGTGTGAGTTAACTGTGTGTCTCTGTCTGCATGTGGGTTAACTGTGTGTGTGTGTATGTGTTTGTATGTGTGTGTTTGTGTATGTCTGGGCGTGGGTTAACTGTGTGTGTGTGTGTGAGTGTGGTTTGACAGTGTGTGTGTGTCTGAGTGGGGTTGACTGTGTGTCTGTGTGTCTGGGTGTGTGTTAACTTTGTGTGTCTGTGTCTGGGTGTGGGACAACTTTGTGTGTGTGTGTGTATGGGTGTGGGTTAACTGTGTGTGTGTGGGTTAACTGTGTGTGCATGTGTGTGTGTGTGTGTCTGGGTGTTTGTTAACTGTGTGTGTGTGTGTGTGTGTGTGTGTGTCTGGGTGTATGTTAACTGTGTGCGTGTCTGGGTGTGGGTTAACTGTGTTTCTGTCTGTGTGTGGGTTAACTGTGTGTGTCTGGGCATGTGTTGTCTTTGTTTGTGTGTGGGTTAACTGTGTTTGTGTGGGTGTGGGTTAACTGTGTTTCTGTAGTTCTGGGTGTGGGTTAACTGTTGGTGTGTCTTGGTGTGGGTTAACTGTGTCTATGTGTGTCTTGGTGTGGCTCAAGCATGTGTGTGTGGTTCTGGGTGTGTGTTGTCTGTGTGTGGGTGTGGGCTAACTGTGTGTGTGTCTGGATCTGGTTTGACAGTGTGTGTGTGTCTGATTGTGGGTTGACTGTGTGTCAGTGTATTTGGGTGTGGGTTAACTGTGTGTGTCTGTGTCTGAGTGTGGGTTAAATGTGTATGTGTGTCTAGTTGTGGGTTAAATGTGTGTGTGTTTGGGTGTGGGATAAATGTGTTTCTGTCTGGGTGTGGGTTAGCTCTGTGTGGTTCAGGATTTGCGTTGTCTGTGTATGTGCGTATATGGGTTTGGGTAAACAAGGTGTGGGTTGACTGTGTGTGTCTGTGCCAGAGGGTGTGTTGACTGTTTGTGTGTGTGTGTGTGTGTGTGTGTGTGTGTGTGTGTGTGTCTGTGTATGTGTGTGTGTGTGAGTGTGTGTGTGGGTTGTGTGTTTATGTGGATTGTGTGTTTATGTGTATCTGTGTGTGGGTTAACTGTGTGTGTGTGTTTGTGTCTGGGTGTGGGTTAACTTTGTGTCTGTGTCTGGCTGTGGGTTAATTTTGTGTCTGTGTCTGGGTGTGTGTCAACTGTGTGTTTTTGTCTGTGTGTCTGGGTGTCGTTTAACTGTGTGTGTGTGTGTGTGTGTGTGTGTGTGTGTGTGTGTGTGTGTGTCTCGGTGTGAGTTAACTGTGTGTCTCTGTCTGAATGTGGGTTAACTCTGTGAGTGTGTGTGTGTGTGTATGTCTGGATGTTGGTTAACTGTGTGTGTGCGTGAGTGTGGTTTGACAGTCTGTGTGTGTCTGAGTGTGGATTGACTACGTATGTCTGTGCCAGAGGGTGGGTTGATAGTGTGTGTGTGTTTATCCGGGTATTGGTTGACTGTGTGTGTTGAATGTGTGTGTGTGTATGTGTGTGTGGGGGTTGTGTGTTTATGTGTGTCTGGATGTGGGTTAACTGTGTGTGTGTGTGTCTGGGTGTGGGTTAACTGTGTGTGTGTATGTGTCTGGGTGTGGTTTAACTGTGTGTAACTGTGTCTAGGTGTGTGTGCCTATGTGTTTTTGTCTGGGTGTGGGTTAATTATGTGTGTGTGTGTGTGTGGGTTAACTGTGAGTGTATTTGTGTGTGTGTGTGTGCCTGGGTGTGTGTTAACTGTTTGTGTGTGTGTGTGGTTGTGGTTTAACTGTGTGTGTGTGTGTCTTGGTGTGGGTTAACTGTGTGTGCGGGTGTATGTGTGGGTTAACTTTATGTGTGTGTCTGGCTGTGGGTTCATTGTGTGTGTGTGTCTGGTTGTGTGTTAACTGTGTGTGTTTGTCTGTGTGTCTGGATGTGGTTTAACTGTGTGTGTGTGACTCAGTGTGAGTTAACTGTGTGTCTCTGTCTGCTTGTGGGTTAACTGTGCGTGTGTGGGTGTGTGTGTGTATTTCTGGGCGTGGGTTAACTGTGTGTGTGTGTGAGTGTGTTTTGACAGTGTGTGTGTGTCTGAGTGTGGGTTGACTGTGTGTCTGTGTGTCTGTGTGTGTGTTAACTTTGTGTTTCTGTGTCTGGGTGTGGGACAACTTTGTGTGTGTGTGTGCATGGGTGTGGGTTAACTGTGTGTGGGGGGGTTAACTGTGTGTGCATGTGTGTGTGTGTGTGTGTGTGTGTGTGTGTGTGTTTCTGGGTGTTTGTTAACTGTGTGTGTGTGTGTGTGTGTGTCCCCGGGTGCGCATTAACTGTGTGTGTGTTTGGGTGTGGGATAAATGTGTTTCTGTCTGGTGTGGGTTATCTGTGTGTGGTTCAGGATGTGCGTTGTCTGTGTGTGTGTGTATGGGTGTGGGTTAACTGTGTGTGTGTGGGTTGACTGTATGTGTCTATGCCAGAGGGTGGTTTAACTGTGTGTGTGTGTGTGTGTGTGTGTGTGTGTGTGTGTGTGTGTGTGTGTGTATGTGTGTGTGTGTGTCTGGGTTTGGGTTAACTGTGTGTGTCTGGGTGTGGGTTAACTGTGTGTTCATGTGTGTCTGGGTGTGGGTTAATTTTGTGTGTGTGTGTCTGGGTGTGGGTTAACTGTGTGTGTTTGTGTGGGTGTGGGTTAACTGTGTGTGTGTGGGTGTGGGTTAACTGTGAGTATGTGTGTGTGTGTGTGCCTGGGTGTGAGTTAACTGTTTGTGTATGTGTCTGGGTGTGCATTAACTGTGTGTGTGTCTTGTTTTGTGTTAACTGTGTTTGCGGGTGTAGGTGTGGGTTAACTTTGTGCCTGTGTCTGGCTGTGGGTTAACTGTGTGTGTGTGTGTGTGTGTGTGTGTGTGTGGGTGTGGGTTAACTGTGTGTGTGTGTATCTGGGTGTGGGTGAACTGTGTGTAATTATGTCTGGGTGTGGGCTAACTATGTGTGTATGTCTGGGTGTGGGATAACTGTGTGTGTGTCTGGGTGTGGGTTGACTGTGTGTGTCTGTGCCGGAGGGTGGGTTGACTGTGTGTGTGTGTGTCTGTTTATCTGGGTATGGTTTGACTGTGTGTGTTGACAGTGTATGTGTGTGTGTGTGTGTGTGTGTGTGTGTGTTGACTGTGTGTGTGTGTTGACTGTGTGTGTGTATGTGTGTGTGTGGGTTGTGTGTTTGTGTGTCTGGGTGTGGGTTAAATGTTTGTGTGTCTGGGTGTGGGTTAACTGTGTGTATGTGTGTCTTGGTGTGGCTCAACTGTGTGTGTGTGGTTCTGGATGGGTGTTGTCTGTGTGTGGCTATGGGCTAACTGTGTGTGTGTCTGGGTGTGGTTTGACAGCATGTGTGTGTCTGAGTGTGGGTTGACTGTGTGTCGGTGTGTTTGGGTGTGGGTTAACTGTGTGTGTGTCTGGGTGTGGGTTAACTGTGTGTGTGTGTCTAACTGTTGGTTAACTGTGTGTGTGTTTGGGTGTGGGATAAAGGTCTTTCTGTCTGGGTGTGGGTTAACTGTTTGTGGTTCAGGATGTACTTTGTCTGTGTGTGTGCGTGTATGGGTGTGGGTTAACTGGATGTGTGCCTGGGTGTGGGTTGACTGTGTGTGTCTGTGCCAGAGGGTGTGTTGACTGTGTGTGTGTGTGTGTGTGTGTGTGTGTGTTTATGTGTATGTGTGTGCGTGTGTGACTTTGTGTGTGGGTTGTGTGTTTATGTGGGTTGTGTGTTTATGTGTGTCTGTGTGTGGGTTAACTGTCTGTGTATGTGTGTGTGTGTGTGTGTGTGTCTGGGTGTGGGTTAATTGTGTGTGTGTGTGGGTGTGGTTTGACAGTGTGTGTGTGTCTGAGTGTGGGTTAACTGTGTCTGGTTGTGTGTTATCTGTCTTTGTGTGTCTGGGTGTGGGTTATCTGTGTTTGTGTGTCTGGGTGTGGGTTAACAGTGTGTGTGTTTGTGTGTCGGTTAACTGTGTTTGTGCGTGGGTTAAATGTGTGTGTGGGTGTGCGCTAAATGTGTGTGTGTCTGGTCATGGGTTAACTTTGTGTGTGTTAGGGTGTGGGATAAATGTGTTTTCCTCTGGGTGTGGGTTAACTGTGTGTGTGTGTCTGGGTGTGGGTTGAATGTGTGTGACTGTGCCAGGGGGTGGGTTGACTGTGTGTGTGCGTGTGTGTGTGTGTGTGTTTTTCTGGGTATGGTTTGACTGTGTGTGTTGACTGTGTGTGTGTGTGTGTGTGTGTTTACTGTGTTTGTGTGTTGACTGTGAGTGTGTATGTGTGGGTTGTGTGTTTGTGTGTCTGCGTGTGGGTTAACTGTGTGTGTGTGTCTGGGTGTGGGTTAACTGTTTGTGTGTGTGTGACTCGGCATGGGTTAACTGTGTGTGTGTGTGTGTGTGTGTGTATTTCTGGGCATGTGTTAACTGTGTGTGTGTGTGAGTGTGTTTTGACAGTGTGTGTGTGTCTGATTGCGGGTTGACTGTGTGTCTCTGTGTCTGGGTATGTGTTAATTGTGTGTGTCTGTGTCTGGGTGTGAGTCAACTTTGTGTGTGTGTGTGTGTACATGGATGTGGGTTAACTGTGTGTGCATGTGTGTGTGTGTGTGTGTGTGTTTCTGGGTGTTTGTTTACTGTGTGTGTGTGTGTGTGTGTGTCTGGGTGTGCATTAACTGTGTGTGTGTCTGGGTGTGGGTTAACTGTGTTTCTGTCTGTGTGTGAGTTAACTGCATGTCTGGGCGTGTGTTGTCTTTGTTTGTGTGTGGGTTAACTGTGTTTGTGTGGGTGTGGGTTAACTGTATTTGTGTGGGTGTGTGTGTGTGTGTGGGTCTGGGTGTGGGTTAAATGTGTATGTGTGTCCAGTTGTTGGTTAACTGTGTGTGTGTGTTTGGGTGTGGAATAAATGTGTTTCTGTCTGGGTGTGGGTTAACTGTGTGTGTCAGTGTCTAGGTGTGGGTTAACTGTATGTGTGTGCCTATGTGTCGGTTAACTGTGTGTGTGTCTGTATCTGTGTGTGTGTGTTTCTGGGTGTGGGTTAACTGTGTGTGTGTGTCTGGGTGTGGGTTAACTGTGTGTGTGTGTCTGGGTGTGGGTTAACTGTGTGTATGTGTGTCTTGGTTTGGCTCAACTGTGTGTGTGTGGTTCTGGGTGTGTGTTGTCTGTGTGTGGCTGTGAGCTAACTGTGTGTGTGTCTGGGTGTAGTTTGACAGTGTGTGTCTGAGTGTGGGTTGACTGTGTGTCAGTGTGTTTGGGTGTGGGATAACTGTATGTGTGTATGGGTGTGGGTTAACTGTGTTTGTGTGGGTGTGTGTGTGTGTGTGTGTGGGTCTGGGTGTGGGTTAAATGTGTATGTGTGTCCAGTTGTGGGTTAACTGTGTGTGTGTTTGGGTGTGGGATAAATGTGTTTCTGTCTGGGTGTGGGTTAACTGTGTGTGGTTCAGGATGTGCGTTGCCTGTGTGTGTATGTGTATGGGTGTGGGTTAACTGTGTGTGTGCCTGGGTGTGGGTTGACTGTATGTGTCTGTGACAGAGGGTGGGTTAACTGTGTGTGTGTGTGTGTGTGTGTGTGTGTGTGTGTCTGGGTGTGGGTTAACTGTGTGTGTGTGTGTGTGTCTGGGTGTGGGTTAACTGTGTGTTCATGTGTATCTGGGTGTGGGTTAATTTTGTGTGTGTGTGTCTGGGTCTGGGTTAACTGTGTGTGTTTGTCTGGGTGTGGGTTAACTGTGTGTGTGTGGGTGTAGGTTAACTGTGAGTATGTGTGTGTGTGACTGGGTGTGGGTTAACTACTTGTGTATGTGTCTGGGTGTGCATTAACTGTGTGTGTGTCTTGTTTTGTGTTAACTGTCTTTGTGGGTGTAGGTGTGGGTTAACTTTGTGCGTGTGCCTGGCTGTGGGTTAACTGTGTGTGTGTGTGGGTGTGGGTTAACTGTGTGTGTGTGTGTCTGGGTGTGGGTGAACTGTGTGTAATTGTGTCTGGGTGTGGGCTAACTATGTGTGTATGCCTGGGTGTGGGTTAACTGTGTGTGTGTCTGGGTGTGATTTGACTGTGTGTGTCTGTGCCGGAGGGTGGGTTGACTGTGTGTGTGTGAGTGTTTATCTGGGTATGGTTTGACTTTGTGTGTTGACTGTGTATGTGTATGTGTGTGTGTGTGTGTGTGTGTTGACTGTGTGTATGTGTTGACTGTGTGTGTGTTGACTGTGTGTGTGTTGACTGTGTGTGTGGGTTGTGTGTCTGGGTGTCTGGGTGTGGGTTAAATGTTTGTGTGTCTGGGTGTGGGTTAACTGTGTGTATGTGTGTCTTAGTGTGGCTCAACTGTGTGTGTGTGGTTCTGGATGGGTGTTGTCTGTGTGTGGCTGTAGGCTAACTGTGTGTGTGTCTGGGTGTGGTTTGACAGCGTGTGTGTGTCTGAGCGTGGGTTGACTGTGTGTCAGTGTGTTTGGATGTGGGTTAACGTTGTGTGTCTGTGTCTGGGTGTGGGTTAACTGTGTATGTGTCTGGGTGTGGGTTAACTGTGTGTGTGTGTCTAATTGTGGGTTAACTGTGTGTGTGTCTGGATGTGGGATAAAGGTCTTTCTGTCTGGGTGTGGGTTAACTGTTTGTGGTTCAGGATGTACGTTGTCTGTGTGTGTGCGTGGGTGTGGGTTGACTGTGTGTGTCTGTGCCAGAGGGTATGTTGACTGTGTCTGTGTGTGTGTGTGTGTGTGTGTATGTGTGTGTGTGTGTGACTTTGTGTGTGGGTTGTGTGTTTATATGTGTCTGTGTGTGGGTTAACTGTGTGTGTGTGTGTGTGTGTGTGTGTTTCTGGGTGTGGGTTAACTTTGTGTGTGTGTCTGGGTGTGGGTTAACTGTGTGTATGTGTGTCTTGGTGTGGGTTAACTGTGTGTGTGTGTGTGTGTTTGTGTGTGTGTGTGTATGTGTGGGTTAACTTTGTGTGTGTGTCTGGCTGTGGGTTAGTTGTGTGTGTGTGTCTGGGTGTGTGTCAACTGTGTGTGTTTGTCTGTGTGTCTGGGTGTGGGTTAACTATGTGTGTATGTCTGGGTGTGGTTTAACTGTGTGTGTGTGTGTCTGGGTGTGGGTTAACACTGTGTATGTGTGTATCTCGGTGTAAGTTAACTGTGTGTCTCTGTCTGTATGTGGGTTAACTGTGAGTGTGTGTGTGTTTGTGTGTCTGTGTGTGGGTTAACTGTGTGTGTGTGTGTGGGTTTGGTTTGACAGTGTGTATGTGTCTGAGTGTGGGTTGACTGTGTGTCTGTGTGTCTGAGTGTGGGTTAACTGTGTCTGGTTGTGTGTTATCTGTGTTTGTGTGTCTGGGTGTGGGTTATCTGTGTTTGTGTGTCTGGGTGTGGGTTAACTTTGTGTGTGTGTCTGGGTGTGGGTTAACAGTGTGTGTGTTTGTGTGTGGGTTAAATGTGTGCGTAGGTGTGCGTTAAATGTGTGTGTGTGTGTGTCTGGGCGTGGGTAAACTTTGTGTTTGTTTGGGTGTGGGATAAATGTGTTTCCCTCTGGGTGTGGGTTAACTGTGTGTGTGTCTGGGTGTGGGTTCAATGTGTGTGTCTGTGCCAGAGGATGGGTTGACTGTGTGTGTGTGTGTGTGTGTGTGTTTATCTGGGTATGGTTTGACTGTGTGTGTTGACTGTGTGTGTGTGTGTGTTGACTGTGTTTGTGTGTTGACTGTGTGTGTGTATGTGTGGGTTGTGTGTTTGTGTGTCTGGGTGTGGGTTGACTGTATGTGTCTGTGCCAGAGGGTGGGTTAACTGTGTGCGTGTGTGTGTGTCTGGGTGTGGGTTAACTGTGTGTATGTGTGTCTGGGTGTGGGTTAACTGTGTGTTCATGTGTGTCTGGGTGTGGGTTAATTTTGTGTGTGTGTGTCTGGGTGTGGATCAACTGTGTGTGTTTGTCTGGGTGTGGGTTAACTGTGTGTGTGTGGGTGTGGGTTAACTGTGTGTGTGTGTGTGTGTGTGTCTGGGTGTGGGTGAACTGTGTGTAATTGTGTCTGGGTGTGGGCTAACTATGTGTGTATGCCTGGGTGTGGGTTAACTGTGTGTGTGTCTGGGTGTGAGTTGACTGTGTGTGTCTGTGCCGGAGGGCGGGTTGACTGTGTGTGTGTGAGTGTTTATCTGGGTATGGTTTGACTGTGTGTGTTGACTGTGTATGTGTGTGTGTGTGTGTGTGTGTTGACTGTGTTTGTGGGTTGTGTGTTTGTGTGTCTGAGTGTGGGTTAAATGTTTGTGTGTTTGGGTGTGGGTTAACTGTGTGTATGTGTGTCTTGGTGTGGCTCAACTGTGTGTCTGTGGTTCTGGATGGGTGTTGTTTGTGTGTGGCTGTGGGCTAACTGTGTGTGTGTCTGGGTGTGGTTTGACAGCGTGTGTGTGTCTGTGTGTATGTGTGGGTTAACTTTGTGTGTGTGTCTGGCTGTGGGTTAATTGTGTGTGTGTGTCTGGGTGTGTGTCAACTGTGTATGTTTGTCTGTGTGTCTGGGTGTGGGTTAACTATGTGTGTATGTCTGGGTGTGGGTTGACTGTGTGTCAGTGTGTTTTGATGTGGGTTAACTGTGTGTGTCTGTGTCTGGGTGTGGGTTAACTGTGTGTGTGTCTGGGTGTGGGTTAACTGTGTGTGTGTCTAATTGTGGGTTAACTGTGTGTGTGTCTGGGTGTGGGATAAAGGTCTTTCTGTCTGGGTGTGGGTTAACTGTTTGTGGGTCAGGATGTACGTTGTCTGTGTGTGTGCGTGTATGGGTGTGGGTTAACTGGGTGTGTGCCTGGGTGTGGGTTGACTGTGTGTGTCTGTGCCAGAGGGTATGATGACTGTTTCTGTGTGTGTGTATGTGTGTGTGTGTGTGTGTGTGTGGATGTGTATGTGTGTGTGTGTGTGACTTTGTGTGTGGGTTGTGTGTTTATATGTGTCTGTGTGTGGGTTACCTGTGTGTGTATGTGTGTGTGCGTGGGTTAACTGTGTGTATGTGTGTCTTGGTGTGGGTTAACTGTGTGTGTGTGTCTGTGTGTATGTGTGGGTTAACTTTGTGTGTGTGTCTGGCTGTGGGTTAGTTGTGTGTGTGTGTCTGGGTGTGTGTCAACTGTGTGTGTTTGTCTGTGTGTCTGGGTGTGGGTTAACTATGTGTGTATGTCTGGGTGTGGTTTAACTGTGTGTGTGTGTGTGTGTGTGTCTGGGTGTGGGTTAACTGTGTGTATGTGTGTATCTCGGTGTAGGTTAACTGTGTGTCTCTGTCTGCCTGTGGGTTAACTGTGAGTGTGTGTTTGTTTGTGTGTCTGTGTGTGGGTTAACTGTGTGTGTGTGTGTGTGTGTGTGGGTTTGGTTTGACAGTGTGTATGTGTCTGAGTGTGGGTTGACTGTGTGTCTGTGTGTCTGAGTGTGGGTTAATTGTGTCTGGTTGTGTTTGGGTGTGGGATAAATGTGTTTCCCTCTGGGTGTGGGTTAACTGTGTGTGTGTCTGGGTGTGGGTTGAATGTGTGTGTCTGTGCCAGAGGGTGGGTTGACTGTGTGTGTGTGTGTGTGTTTATCTGGGTATGTTTTGACTGTGTGTGTTGACTCTGTGTGTGTGTGTGTGTGTGTGTGTGTGTGTGTGTGTTGACTGTGTTTGTGTGTTGACTGTGTGTGTGTATGTGTGGGTTGTGTGTTTGTGTGTCTGGGTGTGGGTTAACTGTTTGTGTGTGTGTGTCTGGGTGTGGGTTAACTGTTTGTGTGTGGGTTAACTGTGTGTGCATGCATGTGTGTGTGTGTGTGTGTGTATCTGGGTGTTTGTAAACTGTGTGTGTGTGTGTGTGTGTGTGTGTGTCTCTGGGTGTGAGTTAACTGTATGTGTGTGTCTGTGTGTGTGTTAACTGTGCTTCTGTCTGGGTGTGGGTTTAGTGTATGTGTCTGTGTCTGGTTGTGGGTTAACTGTATGTGTGTGTCTGTGTGTCGGTTAACTGTGTGTGTGTGTGGGTGTGTGTGTGTGTGTGTGTGTGTGTGTGTGTGGGTCTGTGTCTTGGTGTGGGTTAACTGTGTGTGTGTGTGTGTGTGTGTATCTGGCTGTGGGTTTACTGAGTGTCGGTCTGGGTGTGGGTTGACTGTGTGTGCCTGTGCCAGTGGGTTGGTTGATGTGTGTGTGTGTGTGTGTGTGTGTGTGTGTGTGTGTGTTTATCTGGGTATTGGGTGACTGTGTGTGAGTGTTGACTGTGTGCGTGTGTTAACTGTGTGTGTGTGTATGTGTGTATGGGTGTGGGTTAACTGTGTGTGTTTGTGGGTGTGGGTTAACTGTGTGTGTGGGTTAACTGTGTGTGCATGTGTGTGTGTGTGTGTCTGTCTTTCTGGGTGTTTGTTAACTGTGTGTGTGTGTGTGTGTGTGTGTGTGTGTGTGTGTGTGTGTGTGGGTGTACGTTAACTGTGTGTGTGTCTGGGTGTGGGTTAACTGTGTTTCTGTCTGTGTGTGGGTTAACTGTGTGTCTGGGCGTGTGTTGTCTTTGTTTGTGTGTGGGTTAACTGTGTTTGTGTGGGTGTGGGTTAACTGTGTTTCTGTGGTTCTGGGTGTGGGTTAACTGTGTGTGTCAGTGTCTAGGTGTGGGTTAACTGTATGTGTCTGCCTGTGTGTCGGTTAACTGTGTGTGTGTCTGTATGCGTGTGTGTGTGTGCCTGGGTGTTTGGTTAACTGTGTGTCTGGTTGCGGGTTAACTGTGTGTCTGTGTCTGGGTGTGGGTTTACTGTGTTCGCATGTCTGGGTGTGGGTTAACTGCGTTTACGCATCTGGGAGTGCGTTAACTGTGTGGGTGAACTGTATGTGTGTGTCTGGGTGTGGGTTAACTGTGTGCATCTGGATGTGGGTTAACTGTGTATGTGTGGGTGGGTTAGCTGTGTGTGTTTCTGCATATGGGTTGACTGTGTATCTGTGTCTGGGTGTTGGTTAACTGTGTTTGTGTCTGGCTGTTGGTTAACTGTGTGTGTGTCTGGATGTTGGTTAACTGTGTGTGTGTGTGTCAGCATGTGGGTTAACTGTGTGTTGTCTGGCTATGGGTTAACTGTGTGTGTTTGTGTATGTGCGTGTGGGTTAACTGTGTGTCTGGGTGTGGGTCAATTGTGTGTGTGTCTGGGTGTGGGTTAGATGTGTGTTTGTGTGTGTGTCTAGGCGTGGTTTAACTGTGTGTAACTGTGTCTAGGTGTGGGTTATCTGTGTGTTTTTGTCTGAGTGTGGGTTAACTGTGTGTGTGTGTGTGTTTGTGTGTGTGTGTGGGTGTGGGTGTGGGTTAACTATGAGTGTGTGTGTGTGTGTGTCTGGGTGTGGGTTAACTGTGTGTGTTTGTCTGTGTGTCTGGATGTGGTTTAACTGTGAGTGTGTGTCTCGGTTTGAATTAACTGTGTGTCTCTGTCTGCGGAATTACCTGGAAAAACTCAGCAGGTCTGGCAGCATCGGCGGAGAAGAAAAGAGTTGACGTTTCGAGTCCTCATGACCCTTCGACAGTTCTGTCGAAGGGTCATGAGGACTCGAAACGTCAACTCTTTTCTTCTCCGCCGATGCTGCCAGACCTGCTGAGTTTTTCCAGGTAATTCTGTTTTTGTTTTGGATTTCCAGCATCCGCAGTTTTTTTGTTTTTGTCTCTGTCTGCGTGTGGGTTAACTGTGCATGGGTGTGTGTGTATGTCTGGGCGTGGGTTAACTGTGTGTGTGTGTGAGTGTGTTTTGACAGTGTGTGTGTGTCTGAGTGTGGGTTGACTGTGTGTCTGTGTGTCTGGGTGTGTGTTAATTGTGTGTGTTTGTGTCTGGGTGTGGGTCAACATTGTGTGTGTGTGTACATGGGTGTGGGTTAACTGTGTGTGTGTGTGTTAACTGTGTGTGCATGTGTGTGTGTGTGTGTGTGTCTGTGTTTCTGGGTGTTTGTCAATTGTGTGTGTGTGTATCTGCGTGTGCGTTAACTGTGTGTGTGTGTGGGTGTGTGATAACTGTGTTTCTGTCTGTGTGTGGGTTCACTGTGTGTCTGGGCATGTGTTGTCTTTGCTTGTGTGTGGGTTAACTGTGTTTGTTTGGGTGTGGGTTAACTATGTTTCTGTGGTTCTGGGTGTGGGTAAACTGTGTGTGTCAGTGTCTAGGTGTGGGTTAACTGTATGTGTGTGCCTGTGTGTCGGTTAACTGTATGTGTGTGCCTGCGTGTCGGTTAACTGTGTGTGTGTCTGTATGTGTGTGTTTGTGTCTGGGTGTGGGTTAACTATGTGTGTGTCTTGCTGTAGGTTAACTGTGTGTATGTGTGTCTTGGTGTAGTTCAACTGTGTGTGTGTGGTTCTGGGTGTGTGTTGTCTGTGTTTGTGTGTGGGCTAACTGTGTGTGTGTCTGGGTGTGGTTTAACTGTGTATGTATGTGTGTGTGTGTGTGTGAGTGTGTGTGTGTCTTGGTGTGAGTTAACTGTGTGTCTCTGTCTGCATGTGGGTTAACTGTGTGTGTGTGTATGTGTTTGTATGTGTGTGTTTGTGTATGTCTGGGCGTGGGTTAACTGTGTGCGTGTGTGTGAGTGTGGTTTGACAGTGTGTGTGTGTCTGAGTGGGGTTGACTGTGTGTCTGTGTGTCTGGGTGTGTGTTAACTTTGTGTGTCTGTGTCTGGGTGTGGGACAACTTTGTGTGTGTGTGTGTATGGGTGTGGGTTAACTGTGTGTGTGTGTGGGTTAACTGTGTGTGCATGTGTGTGTGTGTGTGTCTGGGTGTTTGTTAACTGTGTGTGTGTGTGTGTGTGTGTGTGTGTCTGGGTGTATGTTAACTGTGTGCGTGTCTGGGTGTGGGTTAACGGTGTTTCTGTCTGTGTGTGGGTTAACTGTGTGTGTCTGGGCATGTGTTGTCTTTGTTTGTGTGTGGGTTAACTGTGTTTGTGTGGGTGTGGGTTAACTGTGTATGTATGTGTGTGTGTGTGTGAGAGTGTGTGTGTCTTGGTGTGAGTTAACTGTGTGTCTCTGTCTGCATGTGGGTTAACTGTGTGTTTGTGTATGTGTTTGTATGTGTGTGTTTGTGTATGTCTGGGCGTGGGTTAACTGTGTGTGTGTGTGTGAGTGTGGTTTGACAGTGTGTGTGTGTCTGAGTGGGGTTGACTGTGTGTCTGTGTGTCTGGGTGTGTGTTAACTTTGTGTGTCTGTGTCTGGGTGTGGGACAACTTTGTGTGTGTGTGTGTATGGGTGTGGGTTAACTGTGTGTGTGTGGGTTAACTGTGTGTGCATGTGTGTGTGTGTGTGTCTGGGTGTTTGTTAACTGTGTGTGTGTGTGTGTGTGTGTGTGTCTGGGTGTATGTTAACTGTGTGCGTGTCTGGGTGTGGGTTAACTGTGTTTCTGTCTGTGTGTGGGTTAACTGTGTGTGTCTGGGCATGTGTTGTCTTTGTTTGTGTGTGGGTTAACTGTGTTTGTGTGGGTGTGGGTTAACTGTGTTTCTGTAGTTCTGGGTGTGGGTTAACTGTTGGTGTGTCTTGGTGTGGGTTAACTGTGTCTATGTGTGTCTTGGTGTGGCTCAAGCATGTGTGTGTGGTTCTGGGTGTGTGTTGTCTGTGTGTGGGTGTGGGCTAACTGTGTGTGTGTCTGGATCTGGTTTGACAGTGTGTGTGTGTCTGATTGTGGGTTGACTGTGTGTCAGTGTGTTTGGGTGTGGGTTAACTGTGTGTGTCTGTGTCTGAGTGTGGGTTAAATGTGTATGTGTGTCTAGTTGTGGGTTAAATGTGTGTGTGTTTGGGTGTGGGATAAATGTGTTTCTGTCTGGGTGTGGGTTAGCTCTGTGTGGTTCAGGATTTGCATTGTCTGTGTATGTGCGTATATGGGTTTGGGTAAACAAGGTGTGGGTTAACTGTGTGTGTCTGTGCCAGAGGGTGTGTTGACTGTGTGTGTGTGTGTGTGTGTGTGTCTGTGTATGTGTGTGTGTGTGAGTGTGTGTGTGGGTTGTGTGTTTATGTGGATTGTGTGTTTATGTGTATCTGTGTGTGGGTTAACTGTGTGTGTGTGTTTGTGTCTGGGTGTGGGTTAACTTTGTGTCTGTGTCTGGCTGTGGGTTAATTTTGTGTCTGTGTCTGGGTGTGTGTCAACTGTGTGTTTTTGTCTGTGTGTCTGGGTGTCGTTTAACTGTGTGTGTGTGTGTGTGTGTGTGTGTGTGTGTGTGTGTGTGTGTGTGTCTCGGTGTGAGTTAACTGTGTGTCTCTGTCTGAATGTGGGTTAACTCTGTGAGTGTGTGTGTGTGTGTATGTCTGGATGTTGGTTAACTGTGTGTGTGCGTGAGTGTGGTTTGACAGTCTGTGTGTGTCTGAGTGTGGATTGACTACGTATGTCTGTGCCAGAGGGTGGGTTGATAGTGTGTGTGTGTTTATCCGGGTATTGGTTGACTGTGTGTGTTGAATGTGTGTGTGTGTATGTATGTGTGGGGGTTGTGTGTTTATGTGTGTCTGGATGTGGGTTAACTGTGTGTGTGTGTGTCTGGGTGTGGGTTAACTGTGTGTGTGTATGTGTCTGGGTGTGGTTTAACTGTGTGTAACTGTGTCTAGGTGTGTGTGCCTATGTGTTTTTGTCTGGGTGTGGGTTAATTATGTGTGTGTGTGTGTGTGGGTTAACTGTGAGTGTATTTGTGTGTGTGTGTGTGCCTGGGTGTGTGTTAACTGTTTGTGTGTGTGTGTGGTTGTGGTTTAACTGTGTGTGTGTGTGTCTTGGTGTGGGTTAACTGTGTGTGCGGGTGTATGTGTGGGTTAACTTTATGTGTGTGTCTGGCTGTGGGTTCATTGTGTGTGTGTGTCTGGTTGTGTGTTAACTGTGTGTGTTTGTCTGTGTGTCTGGATGTGGTTTAACTGTGTGTGTGTGACTCAGTGTGAGTTAACTGTGTGTCTCTGTCTGCTTGTGGGTTAACTGTGCATGTGTGGGTGTGTGTGTGTATTTCTGGGCGTGGGTTAACTGTGTGTGTGTGTGAGTGTGTTTTGACAGTGTGTGTGTGTCTGAGTGTGGGTTGACTGTGTGTCTGTGTGTCTGTGTGTGTGTTAACTTTGTGTTTCTGTGTCTGGGTGTGGGACAACTTTGTGTGTGTGTGTGCATGGGTGTGGGTTAACTGTGTGTGGGGGGGTTAACTGTGTGTGCATGTGTGTGTGTGTGTGTGTGTGTGTGTTTCTGGGTGTTTGTTAACTGTGTGTGTGTGTGTGTGTGTGTGTGTGTGTGTGTGTGTGTGTCCCCGGGTGCGCATTAACTGTGTGTGTGTTTGGGTGTGGGATAAATGTGTTTCTGTCTGGTGTGGGTTATCTGTGTGTGGTTCAGGATGTGCGTTGTCTGTGTGTGTGTGTATGGGTGTGGGTTAACTGTGTGTGTGTGGGTTGACTGTATGTGTCTATGCCAGAGGGTGGTTTAACTGTGTGTGTGTGTGTGTGTGTGTGTGTGTGTGTGTGTGTGTGTGCGTGTATGTGTGTGTGTGTGTCTGGGTTTGGGTTAACTGTGTGTGTCTGGGTGTGGGTTAACTGTGTGTTCATGTGTGTCTGGGTGTGGGTTAATTTTGTGTGTGTGTGTCTGGGTGTGGGTTAACTGTGTGTGTTTGTGTGGGTGTGGGTTAACTGTGTGTGTGTGGGTGTGGGTTAACTGTGAGTATGTGTGTGTGTGTGTGCCTGGGTGTGAGTTAACTGTTTGTGTATGTGTCTGGGTGTGCATTAACTGTGTGTGTGTCTTGTTTTGTGTTAACTGTGTTTGCGGGTGTAGGTGTGGGTTAACTTTGTGCCTGTGTCTGGCTGTGGGTTAACTGTGTGTGTGTGTGTGTGTGTGTGTGTGTGTGGGTGTGGGTTAACTGTGTGTGTGTGTATCTGGGTGTGGGTGAACTGTGTGTAATTATGTCTGGGTGTGGGCTAACTATGTGTGTATGTCTGGGTGTGGGATAACTGTGTGTGTGTCTGGGTGTGGGTTGACTGTGTGTGTCTGTGCCGGAGGGTGGGTTGACTGTGTGTGTGTGTGTCTGTTTATCTGGGTATGGTTTGACTGTGTGTGTTGACAGTGTATGTGTGTGTGTGTGTGTGTGTGTGTGTGTGTGTGTGTGTGTTGACTGTGTGTGTGTGTTGACTGTGTGTGTGTATGTGTGTGTGTGGGTTGTGTGTTTGTGTGTCTGGGTGTGGGTTAAATGTTTGTGTGTCTGGGTGTGGGTTAACTGTGTGTATGTGTGTCTTGGTGTGGCTCAACTGTGTGTGTGTGGTTCTGGATGGGTGTTGTCTGTGTGTGGCTGTGGGCTAACTGTGTGTGTGTCTGGGTGTGGTTTGACAGCATGTGTGTGTCTGAGTGTGGGTTGACTGTGTGTCAGTGTGTTTGGGTGTGGGTTAACTGTGTGTGTGTCTGGGTGTGGGTTAACTGTGTGTGTGTGTCTAATTGTTGGTTAACTGTGTGTGTGTTTGGGTGTGGGATAAAGGTCTTTCTGTCTGGGTGTGGGTTAACTGTTTGTGGTTCAGGATGTACTTTGTCTGTGTGTGTGCGTGTATGGGTGTGGGTTAACTGGATGTGTGCCTGGGTGTGGGTTGACTGTGTGTGTCTGTGCCAGAGGGTGTGTTGACTGTGTGTGTGTGTGTGTGTGTGTGTTTATGTGTATGTGTGTGCGTGTGTGACTTTGTGTGTGGGTTGTGTGTTTATGTGGGTTGTGTGTTTATGTGTGTCTGTGTGTGGGTTAACTGTCTGTGTATGTGTGTGTGTGTGTGTGTGTGTCTGGGTGTGGGTTAATTGTGTGTGTGTGTGTGGGTGTGGTTTGACAGTGTGTGTGTGTCTGAGTGTGGGTTAACTGTGTCTGGTTGTGTGTTATCTGTCTTTGTGTGTCTGGGTGTGGGTTATCTGTGTTTGTGTGTCTGGGTGTGGGTTAACAGTGTGTGTGTTTGTGTGTCGGTTAACTGTGTTTGTGCGTGGGTTAAATGTGTGTGTGGGTGTGCGCTAAATGTGTGTGTGTCTGGTCATGGGTTAACTTTGTGTGTGTTAGGGTGTGGGATAAATGTGTTTTCCTCTGGGTGTGGGTTAACTGTGTGTGTGTGTCTGGGTGTGGGTTGAATGTGTGTGACTGTGCCAGGGGGTGGGTTGACTGTGTGTGTGCGTGTGTGTGTGTGTGTGTTTTTCTGGGTATGGTTTGACTGTGTGTGTTGACTGTGTGTGTGTGTGTGTGTGTGTTTACTGTGTTTGTGTGTTGACTGTGAGTGTGTATGTGTGGGTTGTGTGTTTGTGTGTCTGCGTGTGGGTTAACTGTGTGTGTGTGTCTGGGTGTGGGTTAACTGTTTGTGTGTGTGTGACTCGGCATGGGTTAACTGTGTGTGTGTGTGTGTATGTGTGTATTTCTGGGCATGTGTTAACTGTGTGTGTGTGTGAGTGTGTTTTGACAGTGTGTGTGTGTCTGATTGCGGGTTGACTGTGTGTCTCTGTGTCTGGGTATGTGTTAATTGTGTGTGTCTGTGTCTGGGTGTGAGTCAACTTTGTGTGTGTGTGTGTGTGTACATGGATGTGGGTTAACTGTGTGTGCATGTGTGTGTGTGTGTGTGTGTGTGTGTGTTTCTGGGTGTTTGTTTACTGTGTGTGTGTGTGTGTGTGTGTCTGGGTGTGCATTAACTGTGTGTGTGTCTGGGTGTGGGTTAACTGTGTTTCTGTCTGTGTGTGAGTTAACTGCATGTCTGGGCGTGTGTTGTCTTTGTTTGTGTGTGGGTTAACTGTGTTTGTGTGGGTGTGGGTTAACTGTATTTGTGTGGGTGTGTGTGTGTGTGTGGGTCTGGGTGTGGGTTAAATGTGTATGTGTGTCCAGTTGTTGGTTAACTGTGTGTGTGTGTTTGGGTGTGGGATAAATGTGTTTCTGTCTGGGTGTGGGTTAACTGTGTGTGTCAGTGTCTAGGTGTGGGTTAACTGTATGTGTGTGCCTATGTGTCGGTTAACTGTGTGTGTGTCTGTATCTGTGTGTGTGTGTTTCTGGGTGTGGGTTAACTGTGTGTGTGTGTCTGGGTGTGGGTTAACTGTGTGTGTGTGTCTGGGTGTGGGTTAACTGTGTGTATGTGTGTCTTGGTTTGGCTCAACTGTGTGTGTGTGGTTCTGGGTGTGTGTTGTCTGTGTGTGGCTGTGAGCTAACTGTGTGTGTGTCTGGGTGTAGTTTGACAGTGTGTGTCTGAGTGTGGGTTGACTGTGTGTCAGTGTGTTTGGGTGTGGGATAACTGTATGTGTGTATGGGTGTGGGTTAACTGTGTTTGTGTGGGTGTGTGTGTGTGTGTGTGTGGGTCTGGGTGTGGGTTAAATGTGTATGTGTGTCCAGTTGTGGGTTAACTGTGTGTGTGTTTGGGTGTGGGATAAATGTGTTTCTGTCTGGGTGTGGGTTAACTGTGTGTGGTTCAGGATGTGCGTTGCCTGTGTGTGTATGTGTATGGGTGTGGGTTAACTGTGTGTGTGCCTGGGTGTGGGTTGACTGTATGTGTCTGTGACAGAGGGTGGGTTAACTGTGTGTGTGTATGTGTGTGTGTGTGTGTGTGTGTGTGTGTGTGTGTCTGGGTGTGGGTTAACTGTGTGTGTGTGTGTGTCTGGGTGTGGGTTAACTGTGTGTTCATGTGTATCTGGGTGTGGGTTAATTTTGTGTGTGTGTGTCTGGGTCTGGGTTAACTGTGTGTGTTTGTCTGGGTGTGGGTTAACTGTGTGTGTGTGGGTGTAGGTTAACTGTGAGTATGTGTGTGTGTGACTGGGTGTGGGTTAACTATTTGTGTATGTGTCTGGGTGTGCATTAACTGTGTGTGTGTCTTGTTTTGTGTTAACTGTCTTTCTGGGTGTAGGTGTGGGTTAACTTTGTGCGTGTGCCTGGCTGTGGGTTAACTGTGTGTGTGTGTGGGTGTGGGTTAACTGTGTGTGTGTGTGTCTGGGTGTGGGTGAACTGTGTGTAATTGTGTCTGGGTGTGGGCTAACTATGTGTGTATGCCTGGGTGTGGGTTAACTGTGTGTGTGTCTGGATGTGATTTGACTGTGTGTGTCTGTGCCGGAGGGTGGGTTGACTGTGTGTGTGTGAGTGTTTATCTTGGTATGGTTTGACTTTGTGTGTTGACTGTGTATGTGTGTGTGTGTGTGTGTGTGTGTGTGTGTGTTGACTGTGTGTATGTGTTGACTGTGTGTGTGTTGACTGTGTGTGTGGGTTGTGTGTCTGGGTGTCTGGGTGTGGGTTAAATGTTTGTGTGTCTGGGTGTGGGTTAACTGTGTGTATGTGTGTCTTAGTGTGGCTCAACTGTGTGTGTGTGGTTCTGGATGGGTGTTGTCTGTGTGTGGCTGTGGGCTAACTGTGTGTGTGTCTGGGTGTGGTTTGACAGCGTGTGTGTGTCTGAGCGTGGGTTGACTGTGTGTCAGTGTGTTTGGATGTGGGTAACGTTGTGTGTCTGTGTCTGGGTGTGGGTTAACTGTGTATGTGTCTGGGTGTGGGTTAACTGTGTGTGTGGTCTAATTGTGGGTTAACTGTGTGTGTGTCTGGATGTGGGATAAAGGTCTTTCTGTCTGGGTGTGGGTTAACTGTTTGTGGTTCAGGATGTACGTTGTCTGTGTGCGTGGGTGTGGGTTGACTGTGTGTGTCTGTGCCAGAGGGTATGTTGACTGTGTCTGTGTGTGTGTGTGTGTGTGTATGTGTGTGTGTGTGTGACTTTGTGTGTGGGTTGTGTGTTTATATGTGTCTGTGTGTGGGTTAACTGTGTGTGTGTGTGTGTGTGTGTGTGTGTTTCTGGGTGTGGGTTAACTTTGTGTGTGTGTCTGGGTGTGGGTTAACTGTGTGTATGTGTGTCTTGGTGTGGGTTAACTGTGTGTGTGTGTGTGTGTGTTTGTGTGTGTGTGTGTATGTGTGGGTTAACTTTGTGTGTGTGTCTGGCTGTGGGTTAGTTGTGTGTGTGTGTCTGGGTGTGTGTCAACTGTGTGTGTTTGTCTGTGTGTCTGGGTGTGGGTTAACTATGTGTGTATGTCTGGGTGTGGTTTAACTGTGTGTGTGTGTGTGTGTGTGTGTCTGGGTGTGGGTTAACTGTGTGTATGTGTGTATCTCGGTGTAGGTTAACTGTGTGTCTCTGTCTGTATGTGGGTTAACTGTGAGTGTGTGTGTGTTTGTGTGTCTGTGTGTGGGTTAACTGTGTGTGTGTGTGTGGGTTTGGTTTGACAGTGTGTATGTGTCTGAGTGTGGGTTGACTGTGTGTCTGTGTGTCTGAGTGTGGGTTAACTGTGTCTGGTTGTGTGTTATCTGTGTTTGTGTGTCTGGGTGTGGGTTATCTGTGTTTGTGTGTCTGGGTGTGGGTTAACTTTGTGTGTGTGTCTGGGTGTGGGTTAACAGTGTGTGTGTTTGTGTGTGGGTTAAATGTGTGTGTAGGTGTGCGTTAAATGTGTGTGTGTGTGTGTCTGGGCGTGGGTAAACTTTGTGTGTGTTTGGGTGTGGGATAAATGTGTTTCCCTCTGGGTGTGGGTTAACTGTGTGTGTGTCTGGGTGTGGGTTCAATGCGTGTGTCTGTGCCAGAGGGTGGGTTGACTGTGTGTGTGTGTGTGTGTGTTTATCTGGGTATGGTTTGACTGTGTGTGTTGACTGTGTGTGTGTGTGTGTTGACTGTGTTTGTGTGTTGACTGTGTGTGTGTATGTGTGGGTTGTGTGTTTGTGTGTCTGGGTGTGGGTTGACTGTATGTGTCTGTGCCAGAGGGTGGGTTAACTGTGTGCGTGTGTGTGTGTCTGGGTGTGGGTTAACTGTGTGTATGTGTGTCTGGGTGTGGGTTAACTGTGTGTTCATGTGTGTCTGGGTGTGGGTTAATTTTGTGTGTGTGTGTCTGGGTGTGGATCAACTGTGTGTGTTTGTCTGGGTGTGGGTTAACTGTGTGTGTGTGGGTGTGGGTTAACTGTGTGTGTGTGTGTGTGTGTGTGTGTGTCTGGGTGTGGGTGAACTGTGTGTAATTGTGTCTGGGTGTGGGCTAACTATGTGTGTATGCCTGGGTGTGGGTTAACTGTGTGTGTGTCTGGGTGTGAGTTGACTGTGTGTGTCTGTGCCGGAGGGCGGGTTGACTGTGTGTGTGTGAGTGTTTATCTGGGTATGGTTTGACTGTGTGTGTTGACTGTGTATGTGTGTGTGTGTGTGTGTGTGTTGACTGTGTTTGTGGGTTGTGTGTTTGTGTGTCTGAGTGTGGGTTAAATGTTTGTGTGTTTGGGTGTGGGTTAACTGTGTGTATGTGTGTCTTGGTGTGGCTCAACTGTGTGTCTGTGGTTCTGGATGGGTGTTGTTTGTGTGTGGCTGTGGGCTAACTGTGTGTGTGTCTGGGTGTGGTTTGACAGCGTGTGTGTGTCTGTGTGTATGTGTGGGTTAACTTTGTGTGTGTGTCTGGCTGTGGGTTAATTGTGTGTGTGTGTCTGGGTGTGTGTCAACTGTGTATGTTTGTCTGTGTGTCTGGGTGTGGGTTAACTATGTGTGTATGTCTGGGTGTGGGTTGACTGTGTGTCAGTGTGTTTTGATGTGGGTTAACTGTGTGTGTCTGTGTCTGGGTGTGGGTTAACTGTGTGTGTGTCTGGGTGTGGGTTAACTGTGTGTGTGTCTAATTGTGGGTTAACTGTGTGTGTGTCTGGGTGTGGGATAAAGGTCTTTCTGTCTGGGTGTGGGTTAACTGTTTGTGGGTCAGGATGTACGTTGTCTGTGTGTGTGCGTGTATGGGTGTGGGTTAACTGGGTGTGTGCCTGGGTGTGGGTTGACTGTGTGTGTCTGTGCCAGAGGGTATGATGACTGTTTCTGTGTGTGTGTATGTGTGTGTGTGTGTGTGTGTGTGGATGTGTATGTGTGTGTGTGTGTGACTTTGTGTGTGGGTTGAGTGTTTATATGTGTCTGTGTGTGGGTTACCTGTGTGTGTATGTGTGTGTGCGTGGGTTAACTGTGTGTATGTGTGTCTTGGTGTGGGTTAACTGTGTGTGTGTGTCTGTGTGTATGTGTGGGTTAACTTTGTGTGTGTGTCTGGCTGTGGGTTAGTTGTGTGTGTGTGTCTGGGTGTGTGTCAACTGTGTGTGTTTGTCTGTGTGTCTGGGTGTGGGTTAACTATGTGTGTATGTCTGGGTGTGGTTTAACTGTGTGTGTGTGTGTGTGTGTCTGGGTGTGGGTTAACTGTGTGTATGTGTGTATCTCGGTGTAGGTTAACTGTGTGTCTCTGTCTGCCTGTGGGTTAACTGTGAGTGTGTGTGTGTTTGTGTGTCTGTGTGTGGGTTAACTGTGTGTGTGTGTGTGTGGGGGGGGGGTTTGGTTTGACAGTGTGTATGTGTCTGAGTGTGGGTTGACTGTGTGTCTGTGTGTCTGAGTGTGGGTTAATTGTGTCTGGTTGTGTGTTATCTGTTTTTGTGTGTCTGGGTGTGGGTTATCTGTGTTTGTGTGTCTGGGTGTGGGTTAACTTTGTGTGTGTGTCTGGGTGTGAGTTAACAGTGTGTGTGTTTGTGTGTGGGTTAAATGTGTGTGTGGGTGTGCGTTAAATGTGTGTGTGTGTGTGTGTCTGGGCGTGGGTAAACTTTGTGCGTGTTTGGGTGTGGGATAAATGTGTTTCCCTCTGGGTGTGGGTTAACTGTGTGTGTGTCTGGGTGTGGGTTGAATGTGTGTGTCTGTGCCAGAGGGTGGGTTGACTGTGTGTGTGTGTGTTTATCTGGGTATGTTTTGACTGTGTGTGTTGACTCTGTGTGTGTGTGTGTGTGTGTGTGTGTGTGTGTTGACTGTGTTTGTGTGTTGACTGTGTGTGTGTATGTGTGGGTTGTGTGTTTGTGTGTCTGGGTGTGGGTTAACTGTTTGTGTGTGTGTGTCTGGGTGTGGGTTAACTGTTTGTGTGTGGGTTAACTGTGTGTGCATGCATGTGTGTGTGTGTGTGTGTGTTTCTGGGTGTTTGTTTACTGTGTGTGTGTGTGTGTGTGTGTGTGTGGGTCTGGGTGTGCGTTAACTGTGTGTGTGTCTGGGTGTGGGTTAACTGTGTTTCTGTCTGTGTGTGAGTTAACTGTGTGTGTCTGGGCATGTGTTGTCTTTGTTTGTGTGTGGGTTAACTGTGTTTGTGTGGGTGTGGGTTAACTGTGTTTCTGTGGTTCTGGGTGTGGGTAAACTGTGTGTGTCAGTGTCTAGGTGTGGGTTAACTGTATGTGTGTGCCTGTGTGTCGGTTAACTGTGTGCGTGTCTGTATCTGTGTGTGTGTGTTTCTGGGTGTGGGTTAACTCTGTGTGTGTGTCTGGGTGTGGGTTAACTGTGTGTGTGTGTCTGGGTGTGGGTTAACTGTGTGTATGTGTGTCTTGGTTTGGCTCAACTGTGTGTGTGTGGTTCTGGGTGTGTGTTGTCTGTGTGTGGCTGTGGGCTAACTGTGTGTGTGTCTGGGTGTAGTTTGACAGTGTGTGTGTGTGTCTGAGTGTGGGTTGACTGTGTGTCAGTGTGTTTGGGTGTGGGATAACTCTGTGTGTCTGTCTGGGTGTGGGTTAACTGTGTGTGTGTCTGGGTGTGGGTTAACTGTGTTTGTATGGGTGTGTGTGTGTGTGTGGGTCTGGGTGTGTGTTAAATGTGTATGTGTGTACAGTTGTGGGTTAACTGTGTGTGTGTTTGGGTGTGGGATAAATGTGTTTCTGTCTGGGTGTGGGTTAACTGTATGTGGTTCAGGATGTGCATTGTCTGTGTGTGTGCGTGTATGGGTATGGGTTAACTGTGTGTGTGCCTGGGTGTGGGTTGACTGTATGTGTCTGTGCCAGAGATTGGGTTAACTGTGTGTGTGTGTGTGTGTCTGGGTGTGGGTTAACTGTGTGTGTGTGTGTGTCTGGGTGTGGGTTAACTGTGTGTTCATGTGTGTCTGGGTGTGGGTTAATTTTGTGTGTGTGTGTCTGGGTGTGGGTTAACTGTGTGTGTTTGTCTGGGTGTGGGTTAACGGTGTGTGTGTGGGTGTGGGTTAACTGTGAGTGTGTGTGCCTGGGTGTGGGTTAAATGTTTGTGTATGTGTCTGGGTGTGCAGTAACTGTGTGTGTGTCTTGTTTTGTGTTAACTGTGTTTGCGGGTGTAGGTGTGGGTTAACTGTGTGTGTGTGTGTCTAGGTGTGGGTGAACTGTGTGTAACTGTGTCTGGGTGTGGGCTAACTATGTGTGTATGTCTGGGTGTGGGTTAACTGTGTGTGTGTCTGGGTGTGAGTTGACTGTGTGTGTCTGTGCCGGAGGGTGGGTTGACTGTGTGTGTGTGTGTGTCTGTTTATCTGGGTATGGTTTGACTTTGTGTGTTGACTGTGTATGTGTGTGTGTGTGTCTGTTGACTGTGTGTGTGTATGTGGGTGTGTGGGTTGTGTGTTTGTGTGTCTGGGTGTGGGTTAAATGTTTGTGTGTCTGGGTGTGGGTTAACTGTGTGTATGTGTGTCTTGGTGTGGCTCAACTGTGTGTGTGTGGTTCTGGATGGGTGTTGTCTGTGTGTGGCTGTGGGCTAACTGTGTGTGTGTCTGGGTGTGGTTAGACAGCGTGTGTGTGTCTGAGTGTGGGTTGACTGTGTGTCAGTTTGTTTTGGTGTGGGTTAACTGTGTGTGTCTGTGTCTGGGTGTGGGTTAACTGTGTGTGTGTCTGGGTGTGGGTTAACTGTGTGTGTGTGTCTAATTGTTGGTTAACTGTGTGTGTGTTTGCGTGTGGGATAAAGGTCTTTCTGTCTGGGTGTGGGTTAACTGTTTGTGGTTCAGGATGTACGTTGTCTGTGTGTGTGCGTGTATGGGTGTGGGTTAACTGGGTGTGTACCTGGGTGTGGGTTGACTGTGTGTCTATGTTGACTGTGTGTGTGTGTGTCTCTGTGTGTGTGTATGTGTATGTGTGTGTGTGTGTGACTTTGTGTGTGGGTTGTGTATTTATGTGGGTTGTGTGTCTGTGTGTGGGTTAACTGTGTGTGTGTGTGTGTGTGTCTGGGTGTGGGTTAACTGTTTGTGTGTGTGTCTGGTTGTGGGTTAACTGTGTGTATGTGTGTCTTGATGTGGGTTAACTGTGTGTGTGTGTGTATGTGTTGGTTAACTTTGTGTGTTTGTCTGGGTGTGGGTTAACGGTGTGTGTGTGGGTGTGGGTTAACTGTGAGTGTGTGTGCCTGGGTGTGGGTTAAATGTTTGTGTATGTGTCTGGGTGTGCAGTAACTGTGTGTGTGTCTTGTTTTGTGTTAACTGTGTTTGCGGGTGTAGGTGTGGGTTAACTGTGTGTGTGTGTGTCTAGGTGTGGGTGAACTGTGTGTAACTGTGTCTGGGTGTGGGCTAACTATGTGTGTATGTCTGGGTGTGGGTTAACTGTGTGTGTGTCTGGGTGTGAGTTGACTGTGTGTGTCTGTGCCGGAGGGTGGGTTGACTGTGTGTGTGTGTGTGTCTGTTTATCTGGGTATGGTTTGACTTTGTGTGTTGACTGTGTATGTGTGTGTGTGTGTCTGTTGACTGTGTGTGTGTATGTGGGTGTGTGGGTTGTGTGTTTGTGTGTCTGGGTGTGGGTTAAATGTTTGTGTGTCTGGGTGTGGGTTAACTGTGTGTATGTGTGTCTTGGTGTGGCTCAACTGTGTGTGTGTGGTTCTGGATGGGTGTTGTCTGTGTGTGGCTGTGGGCTAACTGTGTGTGTGTCTGGGTGTGGTTAGACAGCGTGTGTGTGTCTGAGTGTGGGTTGACTGTGTGTCAGTTTGTTTTGGTGTGGGTTAACTGTGTGTGTCTGTGTCTGGGTGTGGGTTAACTGTGTGTGTGTCTGGGTGTGGGTTAACTGTGTGTGTGTGTCTAATTGTTGGTTAACTGTGTGTGTGTTTGCGTGTGGGATAAAGGTCTTTCTGTCTGGGTGTGGGTTAACTGTTTGTGGTTCAGGATGTACGTTGTCTGTGTGTGTGCGTGTATGGGTGTGGGTTAACTGGGTGTGTACCTGGGTGTGGGTTGACTGTGTGTCTATGTTGACTGTGTGTGTGTGTGTCTCTGTGTGTGTGTATGTGTATGTGTGTGTGTGTGTGACTTTGTGTGTGGGTTGTGTATTTATGTGGGTTGTGTGTCTGTGTGTGGGTTAACTGTGTGTGTGTGTGTGTGTGTCTGGGTGTGGGTTAACTGTTTGTGTGTGTGTCTGGTTGTGGGTTAACTGTGTGTATGTGTGTCTTGATGTGGGTTAACTGTGTGTGTGTGTGTATGTGTTGGTTAACTTTGTGTGTGTGTCTGGCTGTGGGTTAATTGTGTGTCTGTGTCTGGGTGTGTGTCAACTGTGTGTGTTTGTCTGTGTGTCTGGGTGTGGGTTAACTATGTGTGTATGTCTGGGTGTGGTTTAACTGTGTGTGTGTGTCTGGATGTGGTTTAACTGTGTGTATGTGTGTATCTCTGTGTGGGTTAACTGTGTGTCTCTGTCGGCATGTGGGTTAACTGTGAGTGTGTGTGTTTTTGTTTGTGTGTCTCTGTGTGGGTTAACTGTTTGTGTGTGGGGGGGTTTAGGTTAACAGTGTGTGTGTTTGTGTGTCGGTTAGCTGTGTTTGTGTGTGGGTTTAATGTGTGTGTGGGTGTGTGTTAAATGTGTGTGTGTGTGTGTGTCTGGGCATGGGTTAACTTTGTGTGTGTTTGGGTGTGGGATAAATGTGTTTCTTTCTGGGTGTGGGTTAACTGTGTGTGTGTCTGGTTGTGGGTTAACTGTGTGTGTGCCTTGTTTTGTGTTAACTGTATGTGTGGGTGTACGTGTGGGTTAACTTTGTGTGTGTGTCTGGCTGTGGGTTAACTGTGTATGTGTGTCTGGGTGTGGGTGAACTGTGTGTAATTGTGTCTGGGTGTGGGTTAACTATGTGTGTATGTCTGGGTGTGGGTTAACTGTGTGTGTGTGTGTCTGGGTGTGGGTTAACTGTGTGTATGTGTGTATCTTGGTGTGGGTTAACTGTGTGTCTCTGTCTGCATGTGGGTTAACTGTGAGTGTGTGTGTGTTTGTGTGTCTGTGTCTGGGTTAACTGTGTGTGTGGGTGTGGTTTGACTGTGTGTGTGTGTCTGAGTGTGGGTTGACTGTGTGTCTGTGTGTCTGAGTGTGGGTTAACTGTGTCTGGTTGTGTGTTATCTGTGTTTGTGTGTCTGGGTGTGGGTTATCTGTGTTTGTGTGTCTGGGTGTGGGTTAACTTTGTGTGTGTGTCTGGGTGTGGGTTAACAGTGTGTGTGTTTGTGTGTCGGTTAACTGTGTTTGTGTGTGGGTTAAATGTGTGTGTGGGTTTGCGTTAAATGTGTGTGTGTGTCTGGGCGTGGGTTAACTTTGTGTGTGTTTGGGTGTGGGATAAATGTGTTACCCTCTGGGTGTGGGTTAACTGTGTGTTTCTGGATGCGGATTGAATGTGTGTGTCTGTGCCAGAGGGTGGGTTGACTGTGTGTGTGTGTGTGTGTGTGTGTGTGTGTGTGTGTTTATCTGGGTATGGTTTGACTGTGTATGTTGACTGTGTGTGTGTGTGTGTGTGTGTGTGTGTGTGTGTTGACTGTGTTTGTGTGTTGACTGTGTGTGTATGTGTGGGTTGTGTGTTTGTGTGTCTGGGTGTGGGTTAACTGTTTGTGTGTGTGTGTCTGTGTGTGGGTTAACTGTTTGTGTGTGTGTGTCTCGGTGTGGGTTAACTATGTGTTTGTGTGTGTCTGGGTGTGGGTTAACTGTGTGTGTGTGTCTGGTTGTGGTTTATCTGTGTGTGTTTGTGTCTGGGTGTGGTTTAACTGTGTGTAACTGTGTCTAGGTGTGGGTTAACTGTGTGTGTATGTCTGGGTGTGAGTTAACTGTGTGGGCGCGTCTGGGTGTGGGTTAACCATGTTGGTTAACTGTGTGTTTGGGTCTGGGTGTTGCTTAGCTGTGTATCTGGCTGGGTGTTGGTTAACTGTATGTGTGTCTGGGCGTTGGTTAACTCTGTGTGTCTTGGCCTTGTTTAACTGTGTGTGTGTCTGGGCATTGGTTTACTGTGTGTGTGTGTCTGGGTGTTGGTTAACTGTGTGTATCTTGGCGTTGTTTAACCGTGTGTGCGTTTGGGCATTGGTTTACTGTGTGTGTGTGTGTGTGTGTGTGTCTGGGCGTTGGTTAACTGTGTGTGTCTCTCGGTGTGGGTTAACTGTGTCTATTTGTGTCTTGGGTGTGGGTTAACTCCCAATGTCCTTTGTTTCAAATAAATCAAACTGCTTGTGCAGTTTGTTTCTAAGAAGCTGGTTAAGTAAACGAATACTCTAACTACGTTGCATGCCTCTTGATACTGAATGGCCCCTCAGTAATGGAAGGTATGCAGGCCTGGCCCAATTTGACACACATTCCGGATGCATGTTATTCCCTGATATATTATGGTTAAATCCCAACGTTGTCCTTTGCTCAGTGCCTAGTAGTTATTATGTCCTGTTATACTGTAACTATTCCCATAAACACGATTTCGCTGCCTGTACGTCTGTCTCTACAAAGCCCCAGCAAACAGATATTTACTCGAAGCAGTCAAAGTAACTATTATCACAATATCACCGGGACCAGATGTAAAAGACTATGCTCTGTGCTTGCCTATTATTCTTTTACAAACAGAATGCCAAACTGTATGAACTGATTCCCCCCGCATGTGAAAACTGCCTCGTGATGGATAAAGTAATCTTCATAAATACTCGCCTCTGGGCACGGCAGGGTTAAACTGACTGATTGAGATAACAAAGTGTCCAACATTTCTCAGTAAGCGACAGAATAAGTTTGTGATCGCGTTACCTGATTTTTTTTTTGGTGGGGGGGGGTGGTAAGGTTTGTACTGACTGTATTGACTGACTATGGGAGGGTCTGTAGTAGCAGCTGGCCTGGTCGGTGTGGAGAGCCGGGCAGTTCCTGCTATTGGTTACCTGTTTCCCCCATTCAGTTCCCACCGAATCCCAGCACTGCCAGTCATCTGTCACACTGCCTGCTCTCCAGCTCCTTCGATCCTAATCACCGCGATCACTTCCCACTAAATCCCTGTAATTTGGCACGGATTATCACAATCTGATCATTGCAACTCCACAAAGTATTTAAATTTGCCAACGACGTCATCCGAGGAGGTGGATGGTCGGGTTAGCGAATATCTATAAAAACGCTGTAGAGAGACACGCAAAAAAATCCACGAATACACACCCGGAGCACGGTTTAGGCTGGAATTTTGAAAGAAAGCAGTTTTGCCATCCGAAAGAACGGGATTGACGAAATCCGAGCGCTTCCCATCGCAGTGCTGGCACAGGAGTAAGTTTTGACAGTTTTCTCTCCTTAACGAACCTATTATTTGCCCGAGTCTTTCACTGACACGCGTGAATAAGATCTGTAAACTTTCGCGCTTTGTCGCCGGAGGTTCTAGCAGACTCTAGTCCGGTTGTGGAACACAGCCCCAGCAGATTAGACCTGCAAAGAGCAACTCCTGCCTCCAGTCAATAGCATATCCGATATGTTTTCAGAATTCTAGGGCAAATTTGATTAATTAAATCAGTAACGAGTCTGTTTATTGGAGTGAACCGTTTCAACCAAAAATGTTACTGGAAATCTCTCTGTTTTGCATCAATGTTCATCATATTCTGCTCCAGTCCGGGTCTAATTCTATAAATATGTTTGTGGATTGTTCTATTTAAGTCGTCTTAAGTTTTTGGAAGGGAGTTTCATTCTCATCTACAAATTCTTAGGTTTTGGGAGGTACACGCTGTCATTAGTTGGCCGAGTCAACACAATCTTCATACTGTATCTTTTCCAACAATGACAGAACAGGGATGATTTCTGAAAGTAAAATCTAATTTTTTTTTTAAATACCGGGCAGTTTTTTTTTGGCGGCCGAACCAATGAAACTGAGTTGAAATTGCCTGGAATTGAAATAGCCTGGAAATAAAGGGAGAATTGCCAGATTATTGAGGACTTCAAGGAATATGTGTGATTCGCCACATTTCAATTATATGTTTCAATCTAAAAGGAACTATATCTGTAAATGCTGTAGGGTAGAAAACAAACGGACTCGCACATTACACAGGCTGAAAATCCGGCCCGGAGAACGCCGAGTGGAATGTGAAAATCTCGATAAATAAAGTGGGATTACAGCGGACATGCATGATTTTCCTGTTTGTAACATCAAATTATGTTCCGGTATTTCTCTTTTACCGAATTGTCCATGATCACGGTGAAATGTCATTCAATTATTGTTTGAACAACCCAGAGCAACGAATGCAGAGACATTTAAAGCAACTCAAATGGGTTTTTAACCTTTCAATTTACTGAATGAATGTTGATAAATAATTACTTTAAACCGCCACGATTGCAGTTGATACTTTTACTCAGAGGGTTTGAGTTGTTTCTGTTTTTTTTTTAAATTAAAGAAATGAATCTTTTGTGTTTAGGACCCGTCCCAGATAAAGTGGGGAGACCGTTCGCCCGAACAGTCCAACTGCGATTTGGGGGCATTTCGTTGCTTGTTAGGTATTGTCTTGATATTGGGGAAGAGGACCGCTTTAGAGAAAACTCTTATCGACACCAAGTTCCCCGCGGAGATAGGAGGCACAGAATTCCCCACTGTGTGACCATAAAGCGCTCGGCTCTGTCCACCCAGCACTCGGCTGCTGGCCATGTTCCTGCTCGGGGTTTACTACCTGTCGGCTCTGGCTACTGCTCTCACCTCGCTCCTGTCGGTGCTGCTCCTGCTCGCCGTATCCCGACAACTGTGGACTCTCGGCTGGAATGTGACCAGAGACAGGGGCAACAAGCTACCGCTTCCCAAGGGCTCCATGGGCTGGCCACTACTCGGAGAGACACTGCACTGGATGGTCCAGGTAATGGGGGAGGAGAGAACAGTCAACAGTGTAATGCTGCAAGTTAAACATTTTCTGTCGGGAGACAACTCTAGTGGACGATTTCCTCTATTCTGGGTCTGAATTGGTGAACTGTATTCTATTTTCTTACTGGCGAAATGAAATAATTGGCGTGGTCTTTCCTAGCGCGTTGTATCCATCCTAATAAAACAGGAGGCGCCCCACGAAGGCAGTTAGTTCATTTATTGGCTCTTTGATTTATACCTTCCTCCGACAGGTGGGGAATCCACTCGGCTGCTCCCGGATAAAGTGGGGAGCACGGATGTGCCTTAAGTTCGTGGCCAGGATGTCTCTGTAGGAGTTATTCACAATCTGGGCATTTCAGTGTTACATAAAGCACGCGGAAGAAATCCTCTTTCCAGGGTTACAATGCCTAATACTGAATGAGGCTCAAGTAAGGAAAATGTCCCCATAAATGGGCTAAAGATCCGGACAGTGTGTTATCAGATTACAACCACGTGTTTTATAGTCGAAGGAAATTGCTGGTTGCAGAGTATTCACACAATTCTTAATTAGACACAAACAGATTAGGAAAGGCGTGGGGAGCAGTAACTAGTACTGTTACAGTTACTAGTTACTAGTACTAGAGCACTATCCACACGAGGAACTCCCCGTAATCCGGCTCTGAAGAAATCGAGGACTCGAAACGTTAACTCTCTCTCTCCCTCCCCAGATGCTGCCAGAACTGCCGAGTTTTTCCAGCATTTTCTGTTTTTACCCCCATAACCCGGTTTGTTTTAATGTTATGGCTCTGACTGGACAGGACAGTCCCGCCGGGTCGGTGAGGACATTTTCGGGTTGACAATGTAAAGGAAGTACACCTCACGTTAGCCACAAGGTCCAGCACCGACCCGGGCCCTGAAGTCTTCGCGGAGGCGGTTTCGCTTTTTTTTTGAGACACTTTTTTTTATCAAACCGGGGCTGGATATTGTCAGGCCTATTACCCGCCAGGTATGGGGCGGCTGGGGTTTGAAATCGCACTGTGCTCAATCCCTCCCAACACCCAAGGTTTCCAGAACCACCGCTTTCCCCTCGGCTGTTTTGACATGACGCGAGGAGTAGTTTCCGTCCCCATCCTGTCTCTCTCAGGCTGGACGCAGAGTTAGCCCTCAATGCAGTCTCTGTTTCTTTCGCCAGGGTTCTCATTTCCACGCTTCGAGGAGAGAGAAATATGGAAACGTCTTCAAAACGCACCTGTTGGGCAGGCCAGTGATCCGAGTGACAGGTGCCGAGAATATTCGGAAGATCCTGCTGGGAGAGCACAGCCTGGTGAGCGCCCAGTGGCCTCACAGCACTAGGATCCTCCTGGGCTTCAACACATTGGCTAATTCGATCGGGGATCTGCACCGACAGAGGAGGAAGGTAAGGACAGAGCCATTCACTACTTCCTTGAGGAAGGGAATGAGGAATTTCTATCGATATCACCGGATTGCAAGGAGTTTATGCGTAGGATTATAGGCTGATACGTGGTTATTCATAGAGTTATTGGATTATATATAGTTATAGGGTTATAAATTCAGATACTGGAGCGTCAGCTAACAGAATCGAAGTAAATATTGGGTCCATTAAACATGCTGGTCCCGTTAGTGGCGCTGCGCTTCTTGTATTTGCGAACATAAAGATCTTTAAGCATTTTAACATGTCAGAGTTGAGCAGGATTTCCTGACAGGAAAGGTCAGTGTGTGTTTAAAGAGAAGGAACGAGCTCTTTTCCCCTGCCCTCACACTCTCCAATTGTCTTTACAGATGCTGGCCCGGGTGTTCAGCCACGCCGCCCTGGACACCTATATCCCTGGCATCCAGCAGCTGGTCCGCAGCCGGGTGCGGGGATGGTGCCGGGAGCCAGCTCCAGTCGCCGTATACCCCGCTACCAAAGCGCTGACTTTCTGCATCGCCATTCGGATCCTGCTCGGTCTGCGCGCGGCGGATCAGCAGCTCGACCGACTGTCCAGCACCTTCGAGGAGCTGATGGAAAATATCTTCTCGCTGCCTGTGGACCTCCCGTTCAGCGGCCTGCGGAAGGTAAGCACCGAGCCCGAACCGATACCCTGCCCTTCCTGCTCGACGCAGTTTCTGTAGGCGCCCACCCCTGTCCCTCGCTCTAAATGAAATGGTTCAGACCAGACTTTCCTCTCTTGTATGCTGTCCTGTCCCTTCTGTAAGTACCTCAACCATACAAAAGTAGCAGGAGGTGGACAGTTGCAGTGTGCAGTTCTGTGTGTTTCAGACTATCAGTATACAACCTGACACAATTAAACCCTCTCTCGAGGATTTATTATTCATTCCACCTCCAGCACAGTTAGCTGAAGCCTGGGCCCATCAGACCTCTGTTCACCATTTGCCGCCAGAGATAATGTTCCACACTGGCTGCCCCAGTTCATAAGCAGTGTTTAGAAGTCATAAAATATGCCAGTATTTTCTCTCCTGTTTTGTATTGTACGAAGTTTCAAAACCTTCTAAACTCGAACTTCTAATGTAAGTTTCTCCAGAAGCGTTAGATTTCTGTAGAACTGTGTGCTCGCAGTTATATATTAAATGACGGTGGCTTTTCGGACAAAAACCATTTCACTCAAGTGTTGTACAGAATCTTCATTCCGTCATTCAAAAGAGAAGGTATCAGATTCAACCCAGAGTTATCTGTTGGTGAATGAAGCCTCTTTTTAAATTCGAGACTGAACACCGCATTGAATCCAGTTATCAAACAGCACAATCGCTATTCCTTTAAATGTAAAGTGAACTCAGGCTGAGACAATTTTAAATGCAGAATAATTGTGTATTTTTAAATAAAAAAAACAGGGCATCAAAGCACGTAACGTACTGCACGAGTACCTAGAAAAAGCGATCACAGAAAAACTACAGAGAACCAGCCGGGGAGCATACCCTGATGCATTAGATGTTATGTTGAACAGTGCGAGAGAGAACGGCAAGGAGCCAAACCTCCAGGAGTTGAAGGTGAGGGGAACCCGACGCTTGATAATACATTTATTCTTTTAATCTTCCATCCTCTTTCCGATCTTTCTATTTTCACAATTGTCATTTATATTGTCGTTAATTTTCCCTTGCCCCAAAATGAATGAAACTTTGAGTGAATGAAACCTTTGCCGAAACATCTGAGCATCAGAACCTTCGATACGTTCTGGCAATAATGGTAAAACTGCGCTCCAAAAGGCAGAACCACTCCTGTGCATATGTGTGTTGTGAGTCATCACTCAGCCCCCCGGTCTAATAGCCTGAAGTATCTTCAAACCGGGAAGGGGGTTGGATACAGACTGTGACTGTGTCTTTCCAGACCACCAGCTACACCCTTGGTTCCAGCTGGGAACTGGAACCCATCTGCCTAAGAGAGAACTCTGCTCGTTAGTGGATTAGGCATGTTCCCCTTTTTTTTATCATACTGGAACGTTAGTGCAGATGATAATGTGCAAATAATATTTAGATGAAACAAGAGCAAAATACTGAAGATGCTGGGAATCTGAAATCAAAGCAGAAAATGCTGTAAATACTCAGCGGATCAGGCTGCATCTGTGATGAAAGGTCATTGACCTGAAATTTTAGCCCGTTTTTCCTCTTCACAGATACGGCCTGAATTGCTGAGCCTTTCAGGCATTCACTGAATGAATTCTCCTAATTGTAACGTCGTTTACAGTGGACTGCATGGGGATGAGATTTCCCCTGCCCCATGCTGCATTCCTCTGTATTCAGGTTGATCCTTGATTCCGGATTCATACAGTACCTTTGGTACTGGTGCAAAGTGGGAACTAGTGAAAATGCAATGTGTGTTTCAAGCTCATCAGTGAATATGGTTTCGTTGAAACTAATTCAAACTGAACATTACGATTTTCCCAAAAGCTGAAGCAAAAATGGAGAGAGGAATGCAGATTCGCTTCGTAATCAGTCATTAATATATATTTCTTCTGAATAGAAAAATAATATATGATCAGAAGAAGATAATTCCTGTTCACCCAATGTGTTTTGGTAGTTTAAAAGAAACTAGTTGCACAGATCATGATAGATTAAGAGATGCCTATGAATCCATTATAGAGATGTAACCGAATCTAGGGGCTTACATGGCAGATTGCAAATGGGAAATTCCAAAAATTTCTTGAACATTGTTTCAACTAGCTGCTTTTTTTGATACCAAGACTTAAGGTAACATATTTATTTTCTAAATAAGACTTCTCATAGTGTGGAAATTGCCAAAACGAAAATAGTATTTTAAATTGTCTCTGTGACAACAAGCTGTACCTTATCTGTCCTGGAAGAAGTTCCCTTTATCCTACCCCATTTTCAACTCCATTTTAATTTGATTGGAGAGACCAGCTTTAAAGGAAATTCCACTAAAACTATTTGCACGTAAGGAGACATGCCACTAACGATCAGAAGTACCTCACTCAGTGATCCTTGGCACCAAATCAACATTATGGCTGCTGATACTCATGATTGTTGGATGTGTTTCTTGGCATTAGTTCAGAGAGGGATTTGAATAAACTGACAAACAATTTATTTTCCTACTATACAATTATTTTGACTTCACTGAATCCAATGAAGCATTTACACAGCAAATTTACTATTGGTGTGAAGGGATTTCCATGTTCCTTTGATGTTAAATTTAGTGTTGATCTGGACTATGGTCTGAGTGAATTGAGGTGAAGCTCCCTGGTGGGACAATCTCATACTGCTGAGTTGAACAATGCATGAAGATCCTGTGCATTACCAACCCTGGTTTGCAAGATACTCAGACAAGACCATGGCTCTTTTTAAACACATCTGACCTTGTTTTAAAAGCCCAAGGACTCACCATGCTTTAAACATATCAAAATTTAGTTATTGAAAGAGATCTGTGCATGTCCGTATTCTTGAAGTGCAGAACTAATACTTGGGAAGAATGATAGTTTCAGACAGGCAGGAGCCTGTAAATACATTCTGCCTTGGAGTGCAGTTATACTACTACTTCTGCATCAGCCCTAAGCAGATTCCTCATTAAAGTACTGTGAGGTGTCGTCAGGGAGGCTGTCAGATCCCTTTCTTTTGACTTCACATAGAGTGTAACTCCAGAATCTTGAGAAATTGGATTCACAAAGTGTTTGAGGACCCCTGGGACATGCCAGGCTTTATAATTTAAGCCGTTTTTATTTTTGTAATACTTTGATAAAGTGGACCTTCCTTCTGCAAACTTAGAAAACTCTCTATGTTGTAAACGTGCATACAGAGCACTCTTTACTGGCTGTTGCAATTGAATTCAAAGCCAGTGACTGCGAACAAGTTACTGTTTGGCTCAAAGAAACTCTGTAGCTACCAAATGTTAGATGTTAATAGTATTAAGTTAATTATTTTCCTTAAGTCAACAGCAAGAACAATAGCATAAACCAAAAATACAGACTCTCTACATAGGTTCTCTGTGTCTCTGCTGCTCTTTAATCTGGCTGTTCAAGTCTCCTGCAGTGGAAATATAACTTGACCCTGATGGAATGATTGTGCCAATTGGCTCTATTTTACTACACCATTGTTCACCCTGCCTAAGGTGGTACAATGATAATGACACATTCTCTAGACATAGAATTCATTTTAATGCAATCAATGATAGGTGAATGAAATAACGTTTATCTTGGTTTCCCCTTTCACCAGTTCATGCAAGGAATCTGCCTATTTGAAGATTTCAAAATTCTTTCTTTTTTTGCAGTTGGCTCAAACCACAGCCTATTTTCACTATCAAAATGGATTGCATTGGCTGAGGCCAACTGTGTGGCAAAAATGAACATTTTCCTTGGTTATCCTGTTGTTCCAATGCTCATAATGCTGGCCCAACTGGTCTCTTTTGAGATGACTGCTGAACACAGCACAAACTTGTTTGGGATTTATGAAAACCTCACATCAAGGCTGCTCCACATTATTTACAAAGGAAATATTAATTTACCAAGTTCAGATTATGGGAACTAAAAATATAAAAACAAAAAAACTGCGGATGCTGGAAATCCAAAATGGGAACTAATAGTTTTATATCTCAGTCAACTGTGAAATCAGTGGCTACACTTACATGAGAACCTTTCTGCATTACAAAATATATATTTCTGGGATGAGGCCTGGTGGCAAGGTTGACTTTTATTGTCCTTTTCTAATTACCCTGAGAAAGTGGTGGTGGTCTTTCTTCTTGAATCCCTGTGTGGTTTGCAGTTTTAATATGCCTGAGGTGCTTGCCACTTTAAAGGGCAGTTAAGTGTTAAGGGTGGAATTGGAGTCACTCATAGGCCAAACCAGGTAAGGATGGCAGGTTTCCTTCCCTAAAGGGCATCAGTGAACCAGTTTTTACAACAACTTGGCAGCTTCATAGATCAACCTTTTATTCCCTCTGACATTCTCTGAGGAAATGTCAAAAGGTATCTACTAAGCTAAATACATTTTACAGGTTTCTTCAGCTGTTATTTTATTAAAATGACAGTATTGTACTCCTACTCTCTCACAGACACACACATTTAAAATAAGTAATGGATGTCTCCATTTAGGATAAAGTAGACATTGGATCAGTAAATTGAAATAGGCTTGTAAATTTAGAAAGAGCATCTCCAAGGAGAAGGAATGGAAGAAGTTTTGGGGTTGGTTCCAACAGACAAACTCCTCATTGTTAATTAGCTAATGGCCAAGTTGCTATCAATTTTACATCTTTGCCATGACTATATTTATTCCACACATCTTTTCTAGTGCCTGATGATTTGAGAGGAGTCTCTGATCCATACCTTGTGATCCTGTGCACTCAAGTTAGATCTATGATTTATCACCAGTGGCAAGAGGGTTAACCTAATTTAACATGGCTGCATTATAGGATTTCCACTATCCAACTTGGGCAGCCCAAATAACTTGACATTTGGTACTGCTCACAACAAAGTAGTGGACGCTGGTGTCTTGGAGAACTTGAGGTCCACCTCTAATTAAACTAGAGATCCGAAGAAAACTATTTTCCCTCAGACCCAAAGTATATTTCCATCTAAAGAATTGCTGTTGTGTCACTGCCATAAAAAAGGATTTGGATACATATCTGACTGAGAATAGGACTGGAGTTTATAGGGATACAGAGTAAGATGATAAACCATTTAATGGCATTGTTTCCAGGCAAAGGGAAAAAAGGGAGTGTTGCATATGGAAGGCAGCAGGATAGGGTGGAATAGTTCATTTCTATTTAAATTAATAGTCTGGGGATTTATTTTAGTAAATTTGGGGTTCATAGAGATTAAATGGATGGAGTAAACAGCATGATAGATTAGATTGTATGTGGTCTTTATAATATATGGCCTTAATGGGTTGAATAGCATTTTGTTGTCCTATGTTTTCCTGTGTTTATAAGTACTGCCTCTGGTGCAGCTTAATTAAACTCAAGCAAATCAAGTACTTAAACCATAGAAATTGGGAGTGATTGGTTAAATAATTTCAGAAAAATCAGATCTAATCTTAAGGATAATGGCAGGATTTTTGATCTAATTAATATCGCATTGACCTTGAAGTATGTCAAGCAACCGACATGTCATTACATTTCAGTTTTCCTCTAAAAGAAAACCTGAATATTGGTAAAGCTATTTTTTCTCCTTATTCTGTTCCTCTTCTAATTTATTTAATCTCTTTTTTGTGTTTTTTTTGACTATCAATGCTGCTTATTAATTTAGATTATACTTTGGATTGCATGGAGATTGAATTTCACTATAACTTGGGGCTTCTTTTTAATAAAGATGTTATGTTTTGCTTTCCCACTGCTGAGTAAGGTAGTGATTCATGGAGTCATATAGAACAAAGAGGTCCCAGGATCAACCTCTAATTTGTGTAGAGTTTGCTGATCACAGCAGAGATAGTGGAGTGTTAAAACTGGCCTTAATATTTTGGTTAGAGAGATGAAAGCTAAGCAGAGGTCCTAATCTTTCTTTAGCTATCAAATGACTGCTGGAAATGTTTTGTGTAGTCATTGGTGAACATAGGAATAGGCTTAGATGCCATGTCCATCCCTGTTGAGTAGCCTGTTGTAGCTGACCACCTAAGCTCAAACAAGGGACTTGGAGAGGTTATCAGAAGGAAAGAATCTTCAAGCAAGGAGAGGAGATAACTGATGGGGGAAATTGAGGAATAGACAATATTGGGAGAACAGGACAATGGTAGGAGAATAGGGAAGCATTTCAGGTTTGTGACATCTAGGTTTCTCTCTTCTGCTATTACACTTTCCCTTCTTGCCAATAAAATCTCCTTACAATATAAACAGTGGGGTTCTTGTGGTGGAGTGGCCAGCGCCCTGCATCTGAGTCAGAAGCTCTGGGTTCGAGTCCCATCCCAGAACTTGATGGCCAAGGAAGGTGCAATCATAACATGGCCAGACAGGTTGATTATCCACCTGCAAGTCCTTCCAACACATGCCAATGGCTGGTGGCAGGAGAAAGAGAGGTTCTTGGTCAGCCATGCGATAGAATGAAAGTTGGAGCCTCTACCATCACTATCCATGGTTCCAAACTACAACATGCATGTAACAGTGCATGTTACCTCGCAACTCGAACTCAGAGTGATCTGTAACACACCACCACCCCAATATAAAACGGTTGGCTCTTAAAAGATCCAATACCACTATTTGAAGAAGAGCGGAAGAGTTAATTTATCCCTCAACCAAGACCGTAAAAGCCATAGCTTAGCTGGTCACTTTTCTCATGACTATTGGTGTGACCTTGCTAAATGCAAATTGACTGCCACCTTTCCCTACATCACAATAGTGGCTATGCTTCAAAAGATTGGCTGGGAAGCACTTTAGAACATTCTCAGGTTGTGAAAAGTGCTGTATAAATGTAAATTTGTTCCTTTCTTCTTGCACTTTTGAATGAAGTTGGGGTTTTAGGATTAGTTTGAGGACTTCAGCAAAGTGTGGACAGATACCTGCACCATTTGGAATTCAAGGGTTTTTAAAAAAAAAATATGCTTTATTGTGCACCTGCCAGGTCACTCTCCACATTGTCGACAACTTTCCATTAGACTACCACCCAGGCCAACCATGATGTCAAGTGACTATTATAAGACAGTAGTAACTCAATTCTATTTGCATATATATAAAATATGTGCATGTTCTGCAATAGCAAATGTAAATGTTTTCCATTATATGGAATGTAAATTCTTTCTCTTATTTTGTCACCAATTGGCTTCTGTCCCCTCAGATTCTGACAGCACTGGTACCTTGAGAACTATGACCATATGGGCACCCTTCACCTGAGTGAATGTATTCACATGACCCATGATAGTGAACATTGGCAAGCTATGCAACATAGAGGACACCACACTCTTGTTTTCATTCAAATTCTATACAAACTTCCTATAGGGGTAGCTGGATAGAAATCAGGAGTTGGAGCCATTGCTGCTTTCCTCCCCTCCCATAAACTAGCAGACCTGAGGCCAGTTTAAGCATTTTATTGCCATCTCAACTGAGATGAGCTTAAGCACAGACTAGAGTGACTCAGCTAAAATCACTGAAACTGGACATGTAACCTCTTCAGGACATCAGATTAAATATGCAAATTAAACTTTTAATCTGTTTAGCATTTTATCATCTGGGGTTGGTTCAGCAACAGCACAATCATTTATTTTTATGGCATATCAAATATAGTCACCATTACTTTAGCCAAGCATCAGTTCAGGTGTGGTTTGAGTACAAGTGGTACACATCAGATCAGTTAACTGGCAGTTGGAAAAAGCAGAATTGTATTAAATGATTTCCAACATATTGTCCCTGATGAATAATGAACATTGAATTAAATTGTACTTTTAAAAAATATCAATCATGACAAAGGTTTTGTAATGAGACAAAAGCAGGATAAATTAATGTCAGTCCTTTCCACTGCTCTTTAGCAAACAGTGAAGTAGACATGTACAAGGCTATCTGTAATTGCATGTTTATTGAAATTCAGAACCAATAACAGCAACATTTTTTATTTCATTGAATTATCATTGTGCCTTACACTCTGGTGTGAATCATTTATGTACATCTGTGCTAATGTTAAGATTTAACTCCAATTAGATTGAAATTTTGTGTTGAATAAATGCTTAATGCTTTTGTATGACTCTTTCATTCCCTTGTTGTGTCAGCTATGGCTCATTTGGACAGTACTCTTGCCTCTGAATCAGTAGGTTATGGGTTCAAGTCACACTCCAGGACTTGAGCACAACAGTCCAGGCTGACAGGCTAGTTCCATACTGGGGGTTGACAGTGTCATCTTTCAGATGAGATGCTAAATTGAGATCCCACATACACTGTGAGGTTGATGTAGAAAATCTTCTGGCATTATCTCAAAGAAGAGCAGGAGAGTTATCCCTGGCCAATATTTATCCCCCAAATCAGCATCAAAAAAACAAATGATCTGATCATTATCTCATTGTTGTTTGTGGGGTTTGCTCTGTGCCAGTAGACTCATGTTTCCTACATGGAAGTAACAGTAACTACCCTTCCAAAGTACTTCTTTGATTGTAAAGTACTTTGGGATGTGATTAATCTTTAATTAGCCTGCTGTGGAAAAGGAATACATGAGGATATAAGGCAAAGGAGCTAACTTTTTAAATAAATTGGAAACCAAGAATGGAGGCCAAGGGTGATGATAAATCAGGAAATAGTGATTCAATGAGATGACACCAATGTTTTGGTTTAAAAAGCCAGAAAGTTGTTTCAGGAAGATGAGACTGAAGGAAGGCTGGAGCTCTATGGTTTTGAGGTCTGGGAAAGAATGAGCTCTGGTTGGAGATTGCCATGTGTCCTGATTTGGATGTGAAGAGGAGGAAGAGGATTGGAAACTTAACAGAGCCCTTCAGAGAAACACTGGTCATAGTAGGGTTAAGAAAACAGAGATATGAAAGATTACAGAGTGGGTCTAGGGGTTAGTGCATCAATTATATTATACATTAATGATGGAGGGTGGCGTTAAACTGCACTGATCTATAGAACAAGAAAGTATATTTATACAGGATGCCCCAAAGCACTTTACAACCAATCAAGTATTTTTGAACTGTAGTTGCCATTGTAATGCAGGAAATGCAGCAGCCAATTTATGCACAGTAAGCTCCCAAAAACAGCAATGTGATAATGACTAGATAAACAATTTCAGTGATGTTGGTTGGGGAATGTTTGTTGGCCAAGACACAAGGAAAACTTTGCTATGGAAGCAAAAGAGCATTATCGACTTCACACAGAGAATTGGCACCAGTGGGCAATGGTTTTGGCAATGAAAACAAAGCGCACTTTCAGAATTTTATTTGAATTTTTAAAAATCTCGAGTGATCCACAGAATGGCCGTTCGACTGCTGATGATAACCCGAGCCGTCAGCTCTTCTCACTGTTTCGAGGTGTGTATTAGCGTGTCCTGTGTATAGCTGAACCTTTTTTCCACTGGCTGGACAACTAATAGCTGTGAAGTTAACAAATAACCGTGTCAGTCTGGAGCTGTCAGCTCTGTTGGAATAAACTGATGATCTGGTGAACGGCCACTAACTACACTACTTAATATGGAGACATTTCAATATTTGAAATTAATATATTTAGATTATATATGTTTTGAAGGTTATTAAGTGAACCTGTTGTGTCTCCTTTTACTTTAGTTTGTGTGTTCTCAGTACTTTGGCCACTTCACAAATGTGGGTGGGGGGGGAGGTGGAGGAATGTTTAAAATTGAGCTGTGCACTAAACTCGTTCATTGTTTCTGGCTTTGATCAGGTTTCTGCGGTGAAATTAAACTCTTTCCACTTTCCAGCACTCTGCCATTTATCTCAACACCTCTCTTTATATTCCAGGAAGTTGCGGTTGAACTGATCTTCGCCGCTTTCTCCACCACGGCCAGTGCCAGCACCTCTCTGGTCCTCCTGCTTCTCCAACACTCCCAGGCCCGAGAGAAAGTGAGACAGGAGCTGGAACAGCACAGTTTGATTCGCAATTGTCAATGCCATCATCCCATTACATCCCGGGATAAAACCGCTCCCCACGAGGACAGCCACATTGAAAATAAGGCGACTCAGGACATCGAGGACGGTCAGCACCGAAGGGTAGCCCGAGACCAACAGACTTGGGCTGAAGTGTGCCAGCCCTCTTTCACCCAAGAGAATATAACCCGGGACAACGGCTGGCTGCAATCCACTACTTCCGTAGGTAAACTAGCCCGGGACGAAGAGTGCCAGCAACTCCGCAGCAGCCAAGGCGGCAGAGTCCAGGGTAAAGAGTACTTTGAGTCCCTGGTCACTGCAGACGGTGAGTTCCCCGGAGCCGCAGTGATACAGAGTGAGACGGCTCAGATGTCCCGGAATTGTGACTGCCAGCACATCCTGAATCTGGACACACTCAGCCGCCTGCGTTATCTCGACTGTGTGGTCAAGGAGGTGCTGAGGTTACTGCCCCCAGTATCTGGGGGCTACAGGACAGCGTTACAGACCTTTGAGCTGAACGTAAGTAGCACTTGACGCCGGGAAAGGAGCGCTTTAAACCCGCCAGAAACAATAGAAACAGAACTGTTCACAGTAGACCATTCGGCCCACTGGGTCTGTGCCGGGTTTTGTTTTTGGGCTCTCCAATTAGTCCCTTTCTCCATAGCCCTGCAAATGTTGCCTTTTCCAAATATATATATATATGCAATCCCCTTTGGAAATTTACTATTGAATCTGCTTCCATCACTTTTCGGCAGTGCAATGATATCATAAATATCGGCGAATTAACACCAAATCTCATCGTCCATTTGGTTCCTTTGCCAATTAAACTTAACTCTCCTTTTACAAGTATTCTTTTCTGCAAGTGAACCAGTATATCGCAGCACCAGCCGAAAGTGCGCTCTGTATCATTCAGCTCCAATTACTGGGGCTGAATATTTTAAATTTCAGTAGAATGTAGCCTATTCCGTTCTTTATTAGAATAAGTCTCCGCTTTCCCCAACATCACCCCCTCATCCTCCAAGGAGCAGAGGCGGCTCCAGTTCATTTTGGACTTGGGGAGCACAATTTAACAGAAGCCGCGCACGGCTTGTGGAGCCGAATGAAGCTAAGATCACGGTTAAACAGGCCAGGCAGCTCCGGGTATCTAACCTTGAACCGCAAGCGTGGCTCTGCCAGTTAAGATACAGAAATCGTTTCCAATTTTAACAGTTTACATTAGTAAGTATGGAAATCAATTGTCAGTATTATCTGCATCATGTAGAGAAAAAACAGGGGTCCCAGTGGAAGTAATTTCCAATAATTTGTCCCCCAGGTTTTAATGAAAGCAAAATATCCCTTCAACTGTGGTTGGAGGCGCGGACATCGCCGTAAGTTTAATCAGAACATTATTGGCCATTTAAAGACATTCATAAATCCTCTCCATTTCCTAAATATTATCCAGGGAATGGGGTGAGGCAACTGAATACCACTGATTCAGGATGACTCACATGGTAATGCGGATTAAAATTGAGTTGATCCTCCCTTCATATTAGATTCCTAAATCTGACATTGAACCAGGTATGCTGCTTCACATCCTCCAGGGTGCTTAATGGCATTTGAACAAGTCTAACTCCTTGAAACAACGACGAATGCTGGAAAAACTGAGTTCTGATGGGAGGTCATTGATCTGAAACCCCAGAATTCTGCTTCTCTTTCGCCACAGATACTATTCTGATCAGCTGAGATGTTCCAGCATTTACTGTTTTTAAATCTAACTTCTTAATGGGATCAGGGCATGTACTGGTGTCTGGGATTCGTTCCTGTCTAGTAACCTTGCAAGCTGAGCTAAAGAGTAAAGTGGTCCTCGCTCATCAAGTAGGATAACTGAGCTCGTCCTTACCTTCACACTGTCCTGCACCGTCACAAGCCCCTGTTCTTGACAAATTCCATTGGTTCCCCATGTCCCGACAAATTGACTTCATGATTCTTCTATATGTCTCCACCCCTATCCCATTACGGCTCAGTAATTGCTTCCAACCATTGATTATTATTACACCGATGCCCTTAATTTCTTGAGAATGGAATGTCACAATGATCAGTGCTGGGGCCTCAGCTATTTACAATCTATATTGTAAACTTAGATGAAGAGACAGAGTAATGTATCAAAGTTTGCTGATGATACCAAGTTATATGGGAAGGTAAAGCTGTGGGGAGGACACAAAGGGAATGCAAAGAGATATAGACAGGTTAAGCGAGTGGGCAACAAGATGGCAGATGGAGTATAATGTAGGGAAGTGTGAATTTATTCACTTTGGTCATAACAACGGAAAAGCAGAATATTTTTGGCAAGTATGAAACTTGTAAATGTCGATTTTTAGAGCGACTTGGATGTACTTGTACAAGGAATGTGGAATGTTAGTGAGCAAGCAATTAGGTAGGCAAGTGGCATGTTGACTTTATTGCATGGGGATTGGAATACAAGAATAAAGAAATGTTGCTGCAATTGTACAGGGTTTTGGTGAGACTACATGTGGAGTAGTGTGTGTAGTTTTGGTCTCCACATTTAAGAAAAGATATACTTGCATTGAAGGCAGTACAGTGAAAGTTTACTGAATTGGTCCCTGGGTTTTGGGGGTTGTCCTATGATATGCTGAATAAATTGGGATATTATTCTCTGGAGCTTAGAAGCATGAGAAGTGATCTCATTGAAACGTACAGAATTCTGAAGGGGCTTGATAGAGAGGATGCTGAGAGATTGTTTCTGCTGGTCAGGGAATCTAAAACATGGATGCATGGTCTCAGGATAATGTGCTGATCATTTAGGACTGAGATGAGGAGAAATGACTTCACAGAATCACAGTGCAGAAGGGGTCCTTTGGCCTATTGAGTCTGCACTGACACGTGAGAAACACCTGACCTACCTACCTAATCCCATTTACCAGCACTTGGCCCATATCCTTGAATGTTATGACATGCCGAGTGCTCATCCAGGTACTTTTTAAAGGATGTGAGGCAACCCACCTTCACCACCTTCCCAGGCAGTACATTCCAGATTGTCACCACCCTCTGGGTAAAAAAGTTTTTCCATACATCCCCCCTAAACCTCCTGCCCCTCACCTTGAACTTCTGCCCCCTTGTGACTGACCCTTCAACTAAGGGGAACAGCTGCTCCCTATCCACTCTGCCCATGCCCCTCATAATCTTGTACACCTCGATCAGGTCGCCGCTCAGTCTTCTCTGCTCCAATGAAAACAACCCAAGTCTATCCAAACTCTCTTCATAACTTAAATGTTTCATCCCAGGCAACATCCTGGTGAATCTCACTGCACCCCCTCCAGTGCAATCACATCCTTCCTATAATGTGATGACCAGAACTGCACACAGTACTCCAGCTGTGGCCTCACCAAGGTTCTATACAACTCTAACATGACCTCCCTACTTTTGTAATCTATGCCTCGATTGATAAAGGCAAATGTCCCATATGCCTTTTTCACCATCCCACTAACATGCCCCTCCGCCTTCAGAGATCTATGGACACACACGCTAAGGTCCCTTTGTTCCTCAGAACTTCCTAGTGTCATGCCATTCATTGAATACTTCCTTGTCAAATTACTCCTTCCAAAGTGTATCACCTCTCACTTTTCAGGGTTAAATTCCATCTGCCACTTATCTGCCCATTTAACCATCCCATCTATATCTTCCTGTAGCCCAAGACATTCAACCTCACTGTTAACCACCCGGCCAATCTTTGTGTCATCTGCAAACTTACTAATCCTACCCCCCACACAGTCATCTACCGTTTATATAAATGACAAATAATAGGGGACCAAGCACACTGGACACTGGCTTCCAGTCACTAAAGCATCCTCTGTCATCACCCTCTGCCTCCTACAACTAAGTCAATTTTGAATCCACCTTATCAAATTACCGTGTATCCCATGTGCCTTTGCCTTCTTTATAAATCTCTCATATGGGACCTTGTCAAAGGCTTTGCTGAAATCCATATAAACTACATCTACTGCATTACCCGCATCTACACACCTGGTCACTTCCTCAAAAAATTCAATCAAATTTGTTAGGCATGACCTCCCTCTGACAAAGCCATGCTGACTATCCCTGATCAAACCTTGCCTCTCCAATTGGAGATAGATTCTCTCCTTCAGAACTTTCTCCAATAGTTTCCCTACCACTGACGTGAGACTCACTGGCCTGTAGTCCCTTGCTTATCTCTACAACCCTTCTTAAATAGCAGAACCACATTAGCTGCTCTTCAGTCCTCTGGCACCTCCCCCGTGGCTAGAGAGGAATTCACTCAAAGGGTTGTGAATCTTTGGAATTCTCTGTCCTAGAGAGCTGTGGATTCTCCGTCATTGAATATATTTAAGGCTGGGGTGGACATATTTTTGATCCCTCGTGGAATTAAGGGATATGGGGAACGGGCGGGAACGGAGTTGAAGCCCAAGATCAACCATGATTATATTGAATGGTGGAGCAGATTGGACGCGCCATATGATCTACTCCTGCTCCTTGTGTTCTTGTTATTTTATACTTGCTTGCTTCCCGCATCCTGCCATAAGTGGACACTTTATCAGCCTCTGCGGGCCTGTAGCTTGGAACTCATTCTTTAAATACCACAGCTTTTCCCACCTTCTTCCCGGCTTTTAAAAATGTCAATATACTTTCCTTGAACGGGTATTGTTGCCCTCCCCCATTTTCCCAAATCTTTCTCTCTTCTGCTGCGTTTCCTTTGTCCTGTGAGTTATCTCTCTCCTAACAGGAACGCTACTGTCTGAAATGCAGGTGCTTACTGAATTCATCAATATATTATGTTATTTTCAATAGCTATTACTTAGCAGCTCGAACGAAACCCTGGCAGGAGTTTAATGAAACCTTTTTGCAAGTGAAGGAATAAGTCATTGTGTGTAACATTTAGCTGGATGTACATTTCATTTAAATGTTTAAGTTACATTTCTTACAATTTCAAGCGACAACCGCGAGTTGCAACTAAGCTGCTTTGTCTGATTGCCAGGGGTGTCAGATTCCCAAAGGCTGGAATATTATCTACAGCATTCGTGACACACAGGAGACGGCAGCCGTATACCTGAACCCGGACACTTTCGATCCTGATCGGTTTGGACCAGAGCGGGACGAGAGCAAAGCGGGGAGATTCAATTATTTACCTTTCGGAGGGGGTGTTCGGAGCTGCATCGGAAAAGAGCTGGCGCAAGTGATCCTCAAAACCCTGGCCATTGAACTCACCAGCGCAGCGCGCTGGGAGCTGGCCAGTGCCGCCTACCCGAAGATGCAGACTGTCCCGGTAGTGCACCCTGTCGATGGGCTGAAGGTTCGCTTTCATCAGGTGGGTGGAAAAGGGGATAGCGGGCCCATAAAAGAATGACCAATATAGATAGAACACAAAGTGCACCGCAGTCTGTGGGCGAAAGTTGGCTGGCGACCATTTCCCGTGACTTCCAAAAACATGGTCAATTCTATCCAGACTATTTTTCACGAAAGGTAAATGCCAATCATGTTGAGTGACACCTTAGTTCGCTTAAAAAAAAATAAACCCTTTTTGATTGCAATGGTGAATAGCTTATTTCTGACAGGTATTACCGAATATTGGTTGTTCCAATAATTCCAGAATAACATTTGAAAACTGGAATCCGCGACTGAAACCCTGGCAAAACACAGCACCGCATCTATGCGTCCATCCGTTTCCGGAAGCTGCAGTTACGAGCTAAAGACCGGATTCGCAGTTTCCCAACACAGTTACCAAGCAGCTGGCTGATTAGTTTGAGAATGAATTCCTGCTCACTTTGACGTACAGCATTTCTGCTGGGTTTTCATCCAGGAAAAGGGCGGTGTTTCAAACGCGGACTTGTGCCAGAATGCATTTTTTTCCAGTTTTTTTCAGAATGTATGTCGGTTATTTCTTCAACCAGCGGAGGAGGAGTTAATGGATACTGTAATCAAAATGAAGGGTGGATAGCTTTTTTGAATAGTGGGTGTCTCTCGGGTCGGATTGTAACAATGAAAACGAAATTCTGTGAAGCCAAGGTTGGGATAAGTGAGAGGAAGAGGATGAGGTGTGTGAAGATTAAGACTCGGAAGTGAGGTGAGGAGGATGGTCTGGGGGAAGGAGGTGCGCATGATGGACTGGGGTGGTGAGGTGAGGAGGATGGACTGGGGGAGGGAGGTGAGGAGGATGGACTGGGGGAGGGAGGTGAGGAGGATGGACTGGGGGAGGGAGGTGAGGAGGATGGACTGGGGGAGGGAGGTGAGGAGGATGGACTGGAGGAGGGAGGTGAGGAGGATGGACTGGGGGAGGGAGGTGAGGAGGATGAACTGGGGGAGGGAGGAGAGGAGGATGGACTGGGGGAGGGAGGTGAGGAGGATGGACTGGGGGAGGGAGGTGAGGAGGATGGACTGAGGGAGGGAGGTGAGAAGGATGGACTGAGGGAGGGAGGTGAGGAGGATGGACTGGGGGAGGGAGGTGAGGAGGATGGACTGAGGGAGGGAGGTGAGGAGGATGGACTGAGGGAGAGAGGTGAGAAGGATGGACTGAGGGAGGGAGGTGAGGAGGATGGACTGGGGAAGGGAGGTGCGCATGATGGACTGGGGAGGGAGGTGCGTATGATGGACTGGGGGAGGGAGGTGCGCATGATGGACTAGGGGAGGGAGGTGCGCATGATGGACTGGGGGAGGGAGGTGAGGAGGATGGACTGGGGGAGGGAGGTGGGGAGGATGGACTGGGGGAGGGAGGTGGGGAGGATGGACTGGGGAAGGGAGGTGCGCATGATGGACTGGGGAGGGAGGTGCGCATGATGGACTGGGGGAGGGAGGTGCGCATGATGGACTAGGGGAGGGAGGTGCGCATGATGGACTGGGGGAGGGAGGTGCGCATGATGGACTGGGGGAGGGAGGTGAGGAGGATGGACTGGGGGAGGGAGGTGCGCATGATGGACTGGGGGAGGGAGGTGAGGAGGATGGACTGGGGGAGGGAGGTGGGGAGGATGGACTGGGGGAGGGAGGTGCGCATGATGGACTGGGGGAGGGAGGTGCGCATGATGGACTGGGGGAGGGAGGTGAGGAGGATGGACTGGGGGAGGGAGGTGGGGAGGATGGACTGGGGAGGGAGGTGGGGAGGATGGACTGGGGGAGGGAGGTGCGCATGATGGACTGGGGGAGGGAGGTGCGCATGATGGACTGGGGGAGGGAGGTGAGGAGGATGGACTGGGGGAGGGAGGTAGGCAGGATGGGGAGTGAGGTTTGAGGATGGACTGTGTGAGGATGAGGAATTGGGAGTGAGGTTTGAGGATGGACTGTGTGAGGATGAGGAATTGGGAGTGAGGTTTGAGGATGGACTGTGTGAGGATGAGGAGTGGGGAGAGAGCTGGGGAGGATGGGTTATGAAAGCGGCGAGAGGAGCGAGGCAAGCGGGCCTGCATTACATCGAGCCCCCGCCGCAGAGTGGTACGGAATTCAGGTTTCAAACAGATATCGTCATCTTTGTCTTTTTTAGAACAACGGAAGGATTGTTATCTAGTACATAGGCCATAATCTATATGTGCCCCACAAATTTAAACACCTCGAAACGTCTAGAGTTGGTCAAATGGCTTCACCGAGTTTCAGTTGGGAATCTGAGTTTTAGTTTTTTTTAATTTTTTACCGAAGTTGCTTCGCGTTCTACTTCACTATCTCATTCTTCATCTAACTTCGGGCAGAATATCATGTCCATGGTTCCCAAACGATTAATATAATTCTCCATCGTATAGTTGCAGATGCAGACCTCCCTGTATTATGTATGATAATTAGTCCCGTGTAATTCGAGTCTTTTGACGTGTGTAGTAGCTTCTCCATTCACGTATTGTGACAATGTGGTTGTCATTTTTCAAAAGCTGCCGGTGTGTGTTGTAATATTTCATAAATAAACGTTAAGGAATAGAAACAGCTTTTTTAGAGCATTGCTTAAGGTCCTGCTGGGCCATAATATTGTACGTGTGTGTGTAGGTGTATGTGAATTCTTTAGTTTGGAAAGAGATGATTTTTTAATTTACTAAATGGAATGGTGTGAACTCTGATAGGAGACATTAAAACTGATAGTTAAGGTGAATGAAACGGATTGTCCCTTTTGTGCTGTTTTGTATCTGAAATTCTGCGGTTACACCCCATCCTTTATCTCATTGGCTCGCCGCTGAACCGCAACAGCGTTTCTAGTGTGGTTGCAACTCTGAGAGGAAAAAAACAGATCGTTTGTTCATTCGCCCATTTTCTTCCTGTAACCAGCTGCCTTTAGTTACCTCGGTCAAGTGACAGGCCCTTCAACCGTCAACCAAACAGCTAGGCTCAATATCCTGAGATCTAACCGCCCAAAACACAGCCGCCGCACAGAGACATCCCAATATCCATACTGAAACCAACTCTTTCTTCAAAGTAAGAACACAGGCTTCAACCATGAGCTAATTCCTGCATTCTGAACCGATTCTTACACTCAGCCATCCGTCTGACGCCAGGTTGAGAGGTTTTACTTCATTCCGCTGAGAAGACACTTTACGAGGGAAGGGTGGTTATTTCCTGAGAACATTGGACCCAGGAAGGTGCCTCAGCCAAGCTTGGCCCTGTTGTCACTCTATTTACACATAAGTACACTTCCCAGCAGGGGGGTCACTGGGTAATAAGCACTCGCACAAAGCCTCACTGATTTTTCTCCTCCCTAGCCCGGGGACCCGAGGCCAATTGCTGCACCCAGCTGAGAGCGGCTAACCACGCAAATACCAAATATTGGGTTTCGCTTGGCCACACGACTCAGCATCAAATCAGACCATGCACAACCATGGCGGCGGGGTGCAACGAGGACTCAACTTTCAGTTCTCAGCACAACCATTGGCTGTGGGCCACCGTGACACCGCTGTCCTTGTTGATCTCTACTAAGGGGCATGTGTCCTGGGGTCACTCCAATGCGCGGGTCAGCAGGACCTCTTGACCCATTGCTCTACCTGAGCCTCACACTCCTGAGACCAGTTATAGCTGGGCCATTCCCACTGGCCTTAGGCCAGCTAACTGAACATGGACAAGGTGTCCGCCCTGGTCTGCAAGGTACCAAATTAATTGGTCCATTTTCCCGCTGAGATAGCAGGGGCAACTGAGGAGCAGTCATTTTAATTAGGACTGAAAAGAAAACCAGAGACGAAATGAGGACCGCCCTACTCTCAGCATCTTCTCTATAGCGTGACTTGTAATTCCATGGGAAGTTTACCCTGCATATAACTGGGGTGGGCATGTTAGAAATGTATAACGATCAGTGCGCTTGTTTTGACCACGATGTGATTGATTAGAAAATTCCATTATACTTCGGTGAAGGATGGAAAAGTAACACCCGCGTTCAATCTTACTTGCTATCATTTGTTTGGAACTTTAGTTTTGTTGCTGCAATAACATTGGTTTACTTTTTGTGACTGACGTTTCTGATGTTATCCGACATCCATTGTTTGAATAATGCGCCGGTGTGACTCATCGCGGAGTTTAATGACCTCTTACATGACTCACAATTCGCACGTTTTTAAAATCTGCGACATCCAGTCCAGTCCAGGCCGCCTCGATGAACTGTATCTGTTGGTATTGGAGTTGTTTATTTTTTTATTACACCTTCGTAAATAATGGGATATTAACTTCACATAAAACAGTTTAATGAGGGGAATTACCTTTTGCGTGTACAACGTAATTTTGGCTGAGATTTTCCAGCCAATTCCTCGAATCTTCGTGTTGAAGGTCTAGTGAAGTATCCAGCGCTCGAACCATTAATATCCTGTGAAATGTTACACTTAACATTGCGCGGGGGGTTCTGGACGGTGATTGTTGGACTCTTGGATGATGGTGGGGAATTGATTGGCTTTTGAAAGTGACCAGTGGAACGTAAAACTTACCTCGAAATACCGACCGTGCGCCATTCTTTTATTTAGTTGTATTTCGATTCTGAAATAAAAAGTCCCATAAATGTCATGAGATAACATGGTATAATAATTTAAACAAACTGAAAACTCCTCTCTGCAATCTTGGGCTATACAATGTAGACCGTTGAAAACTGCAGCAATATTATTTACCTCTAGAGGAGGCACACCAAAATGAACACTCGACCTGAATTTTTGCACGTTCAGCCACTAATCACTTTGAGGCAAAGGGTATCTGAGGACGTGGATCTTAGGCCCAAGGCTAAGGTTATGGTTTACCAGACGATACTCCTTTACGTTTTAGAGGCTTGAACAATTTACAGCAGGCACCTCTAAAGCACTGGAGAAATACCACCAGCGGTACCTTCAAATCCGGTAGCAAGGAAGGGGCTCCAACTTCAGTGCCCTCTCCCAAACCAACATACCCAGCAGTAAGGCGCTGTTCAGTCAAAACCAGCTCCAATGGGCAGGGCTCGTGGTTCATATGTCTGTCACCCGGCTCCCAAAGCAACTGCTGAACTCGGAACTGGGTCATGGTATGGGACTCCCAGGAGGACAGTGGAAACGCTTTAGGGATATCTTTAAACCGGCCCTGAAGAGGTCAAACATCCCCGCTGACTGGTGGGAGCCCCTGGCTTGTGACCCCTCAAAATAGAGGGGGTTCCTTCAGGAAGGCACCGAACACATGGAGACAGGGATGAAGTTGGAGAGAGAACACAAACTTCCAAACAACTCATCTACCTCACCCTTCAAACACCACGTGCCCGTGGCAGAGTCTACAGACTGGCATTGGACTATGAGCCATCTGGGAACCCATGGATCGGGAGTGGAAGCAGGTCATCTTCGACCCCAAGGGACTATCTAAGGAGAAATAATCAATCAATAAACAGGGCACGTTAATCGAGATTTTGGATTTACTTCAAACTTATAGATAACCAGACAGCAACTGCTACATTTTAATACATAATATATATTAAATATATAAATTGCCATCATCAAACGACTGTAATATAGTTTAAATTTATCACGCTGTCAAACAAGGGAACAATAAGTATTGCACTTTTTAAAAAGAATTACAAATTCGTCACCAATCCCTATATCCACAGCAGAGTTAAAGTTGTGTTTGGAATTAATGAACTAACAACTATATTTCACGATCTCCGATTCTCCTAAAGGGCCTTCTAGTCAATGAGGTTCTCCTGAATTGCATTCCCTGTTGTTACGAAAGGGAAAGCAGCAGCCGTATTGCGCACAGAAAAATCCCAGAAATGCAATGAAGCTTACGACCGGATAATTGTCGTGGTACTAGGCGTGGTATTAACTATTGGCCGAGGTACCAGCTAGAACTCTCCTGCCCTTCAAATATTGCCATGAAACCTTTTACACGCAATAGTTCCCCCAGTCCAGCACTGAAATGTCACCTTAGGCTATGTGTTGGAGTGGGGCTAGTACCCACAACCATCTGACTCGGGTGAGAATGCGACTAGACAAATACAATTGTGAAATCAGTGCAATAAAAAGCTTTGACTAAAACTTCCCATTCCATTTGTGCAGCAATAACCCATCAGTAGGAACAGAAATATAAAACCCTGAACATGTCATGTCACGTTCCAAAGCTGACACCTGTCATTGAACAGGAGCTGAAGAATTTGCCAATAGCATACTGTAAAGAAAAGAACATTCCGTAAAATGTCAAGTATTTTAGAACAGTATAAGGATCTCAAAGGATATTGGACTGACTGTGGATGCATTTCTTCAATCGGGGGGTGGGGGGGGGGGGGGTGGGTGGGGGAACAAACCATTTTAATCACCGGTACATCAACCTGATGGCTTCTCGTGTGGAGAACAGGAGCAAATTACTTTTTACAAATAGTTGTTCCAATAGCATTTTTTCAGGTCTGAAAATTTGGTGTGCAATGGGGAGATATTTTTTCAGGTGCCCTTTGATTTTCACTGTCTTAGGCTTCGGCTAGTTTGGTATCGCGGACGCGGGTTTGTCCGATTAGTGTACACTGCCTGCGTCTGTGACTGACCCTTGAATGAACTAGAAGCACGTGTCCTTGTGACCTTGTCATTAAGGTGAATCCTCATGGTCAGGAAGAAAGTGCATTGGGACGCGCTAGATATGAATCAGCCACTGGGTCACAAGTCAAGCCGGTTCAGGAAACATTTAGCTGTGGGAATGGTTTAAATCGGATCGAATAGCGGTGACACGAGGAGTGAAAATAAACGTAAATGAATTTGATATCAGCATTTTTTTTTGGGGGGGGGGAAACATTAAACTAACAGTATATTCGTGCATCTTTGTGTAGTCGCCCGTTTGCATGTTTGTGCTGTGTCCGATCATCCTTATAATTTTAATATTACATTGTATTCAGAAACATCATGATTGTTATACTTATATTGTCACATTTAGAAAGTTGAGGTATAAGTGAATGTTGCAGCATCGACAATGGAGCAGTCGACTCGCGGCTGGAGATTTCCCCCCGAGTTTTAGACCATGTGGGAAACGTGGTCCAAGAATGAATGGAGTTATAACAAGGCGATATGAAAGCTAAGTTTCCCACATGGTCTAAAACTCGGGGGAAATCTGCAGCCGCGAGTCGACTGCTCCATTGTCGATGCTGCAACATTCACTTTGGCCTGTTATTCCCAGTACAGCATTCACACATCTTTCCTCCTAGATTTTACACGCCGAAGTCGACATGAGTTCCATAAATGTGGGAGGCCGCCAAATCATTTAACTTCTCTTTTTAATGGAGTGTTTTCCTAAAAAAATAAATATGCCGCACGAAACTTTTGTGTTTGTCCCTCTCCCAAAATGAGCATGTTTCGAACGCAGCCGCCCGGCTTTAACATGGAGCAGTGCCGCTCTGCTTTGATCTTTGGATAAGAGATGGCTTTAAATCAGTGCAGGCATCAGATAGTAAGGAATTTCGGAGCTGTCTTTGCGTCCAAACCCGCCCCCCCCCCCCCCCCCCGCTCCACTCGCCCCTCCACAGATCTGTTTATTTGACGGACAGTGAACTTGACAAGATTCCCCCAAAGTTCACGCAAATGTCACGGCCCGTCTTTTAGGTCAGATTGCGGTCAGTAGTGGCTGAGGACGGGAATAAGGCTCGGGGCCAAAAAGAGCCATGTGTCCCCCTGCTATGGGGAGCAAACAGGGACGGCTATTCACTGACAATCCACAGGAACCCCGGCATCAAACTACATTTCGCAGGTTATTGGAAACTTTTATAGAGCGTGAAGTCACCCACCTCACCTCTAGGCTAAATGAGGTCAGCAAGGAGGAGAAGGAGAGATAATACATTATCGAGTTGAATTCAGTAGGTTCACCTACAGCTAATGGAAAAATACACATAATCTGTCATTGATGTAATCACATGAATCAAAATACTTAAAAAAATACTGCAGATTACGGTGAGAATCTCCATAAACACTCAACGTTTTAAACGACAAACTCTAATATCATTCCCTATCAGCGCATTGAGGAAGCGATTGCCTTTAGAGATCATCATTGTTATGAGTTGTCGCTACAACCCATAATTACGCCATCTGCTGGGACCCACAAACAAACGACCATAACTGAATGAGCATAACATTGATTAATAAATAACTGATCCATTTCACTCTGCAAAGAGAATAGCTTTACCGCCCGAATGCCGAACAATGAGACGCCTGTATACCGTTTTAAAGACAGATTTGACTAACTATGGTAGGCAGACGTTTATAAATTAGTTTGAGGATCGGCAACTGAATCGCGGCGGACGTATTATCAGCCGAGCTTCGTTTAAAAAGTGCTCCAGTCAAATGTAGAAATGCACATTTATAACATGGCCATCGATAATTAAGTAATAGCGAAAGAAATTTCTACGAGACTGTTGCTGTGTGGCGCGCGGAAATTATTGGACTTTGGGACAGTTTTGCCTGCAGTTTAAGCGTTAGTTTAAATGATTCGAAATGAGTTATTCTATTGGAATGCTATCCTTGGATCAGATATCCGGTGCATAGTTAATAGATCATTTTGCAATAGATGTGTTGCAGTGTTAGCACAAGAGGAACACCAACTGCACCATGACCCTGTTGTGCTTTGCTGCTCTTAACTCCACAACTCGTGCCTTGTGCTGGCGCTCGTCCACCCAGTTAATATTCTACCTGCGAAGCAGCCAGTTTTGAAATAGATCATTTAATCCGAACCATATTTTTTTTTACAGCGACGATCATATTTCAAGAAATACATCACGGTGATACTATTTTACTGAGCAATGAATAAGGATTAGCCATATTTCTTGAAATATTTGTGGTGTTGGCGCCTCCCTACGCAATGCTCACACGATTTATGAACACAAACGTTTCAAATCAGCAGGTTGCAGCTCGAGTCATACAGCACACAGAAAAATAAGTTATTCGGCCTATCTTGTCAGTGATGATTATCTGAAAGAGCTACCTAATTAGTCACACTATCCATACGGCCCTGGAAATGTTTCTCATTTTAAGTATTTTTCCAATACTCCTTTGAAATTTGTGCTTGAACCTTCGCCCAATCGCCCCTTTCAGGCAGCTCAAATTCTAACAGCTTGCTGCACGAAGAAATCTCCAAAAATCGGAAACAATGACCGAGCACTGCCTCAATTGTGTTTTTCTTGATACCTTTGGAAAGGTGCAACTGGGTTTTAATGGTTTGTTACCATGAGAGATGCCGCATTTTGTGTGAGCTTCCCCAATCATTCCCAGTCTACAGTCAGAGACTTCACATGGGCTGAAATTCACACTGGGTGATAATGGGAGGAAAAAAACAATCAGAGGCATTTTAGATAAAAACAGAGATCCTCAGTAGGTCTAGCAGCATGTGGGGGGAGTTAGTTGAGTGCGTGCTGTAGAAGGTGCAATTATAAAACCGCCCCTCCTGCTGAATATTCACAGGGCACAACACCTCCAGCGATGCCTGGCGAGCACTCCTATCACAGAGACTGCATGTTTCTCACCTTTAACATTCTGGCTGCTAAAAACCTGTCAACCCTATTAAACCTTTAAATAACAGGAAATGTGCAGGTGCCAATAAAAGCGACTCTTTCCTGTCCTGATTTTATACAATACTAATTATTGTTTCCTTCGCCAATAAATTCAATAATTTCCGGTTGTCTGTGTTGTGATTTAAAACCGGTTAGATGCCCCCCGTCCACGATCCACACTAGGGGAGCCCATTCCCCTCGAGTTCAGAATAACAGCAACTCTGTTCAATCACCTTCTCTGCAATTATTAGATTTGCAGAGTGGTGAAATATAACAAGGTTTGATTGGATTTTAACAATGGATTGTTCCGAAAGGTATAACTAGTGGGTGTAGCTAAAGGATTAGCTATGACGGGATATTTAGTAAGACCCTGCTTCTGCCGTGCAAACAGATTGAACAGGACTCGTCTTCTCACTGAAACGGAACTCAAACCAACAATTAGCAAGTGAAAAGGCGCTTTAAGTATTGTTACCTCCCTCCCCATCAGCGGTGCAGGTAGCAATATTCATTATTTATTAGTCCGTACACAATTATAATTTGCATTGTAATGGCCAGAATGTAATGTCTGAATATAACACCTCTCCCACCCTCCTCTAGCACAGGGAGTGAGTGATCTGCAGCACACATTGATCGACACTTGAACTTCAGGAAGAGGCAGCAGCTGTTTGTTGATGTGGAGGGACTGCAGACAGCTGGCCGTATCTTTCTGGACACACATATATTGACCACTTGAAGCTGAGAGTCCAAAACGGCTCTTCTTTCATTCTATGGCGATTCTGGCGGCAATCCAGGACACGAAGCGGCGGTAATATTCCCCAGTGTCTCACTGTACCACCAAAACAGGGCAGGGCCTTGTGTCCAATCATATTTCCAGCACTGTTTCCTATAAATCGACCCCCTCGCTCGCCAAAGGGATCCATGTGTTTAAACACGGCCAGAGACACATTATCAATACCGTTACAGTGACTAGGCTGAAATCAGGAGGTTTAAACAGCAGATATATAAACCTTCAATAAAACACCCGGCATGGATCTGCGTTTTTGTTTGTAAATTTGTAAAACATTTTTGCACCTCCGCCTTTCGCTAAAATAAGTAAACCGGTGAGAGATTAACCAAAGCTGCTGGAGTGCCCGAGGAGGAGCTGCGGCCAGGCTCGAGTTAGCAAGGGTTAACAAGTTTGGAGCAGCAGCATTTGAGGGAAACCCGGCCAATATTGTTCCATCGTGTACAAAATCTTCACCAATCGGTGGGTTTACTGGCAATAATCAGGCACGGTATTGATTAAATGGGTTGGGGCAGCTTTTGGGGCTCATTGCTCAGTGTCCACACACTCCATGTGTGTTGGTTCGGTCATTAAATTTAAAAGCCATGCGATTAGAATTAAATAAATAGAACAGTTCAAATCAGGGGCAGTGGTGATGTATATTGAGTGCAATCTCTTCCCTAATTCGTGTGTTCGTGAGAGCCACTAACCCGCTTCACATTCTACTTTACAGAGCAGTAACCTCGCACATACCTCGCCGGGTTATAGCTGCTGTAAATGTACCTATAAAACTGTGGGTGGCAACGACGACCGTGTTTACTTTCTGATATAACCTTGCTTTTCCACTGCTCTGCCTGGCTGACCTGGGTTTGAACCTCGGGCTAGCACGGGATCATAATTTTAGGAATTCACATCTGAATGACGTAGTCATTTCTCACAGTTACCCAAAGGCGCGGTTTAATCTGCAGTCGGAGGTGAACGTCAGGCCAGGCTGTTAGTTGACTTGTCACTCAGCCTCTGCGCCACGTCAATGCGAAACTTGGCTTCACGACAATTACATAGATTAATCTCTGGATCAGCAATCTTCTAACCATGAGCTGGCGGGACTAGGAAGCCATCCACAACAAACCTTAAGCACTTGGAGTTACAGCCCGACTTTTACCAGGGAATCGTGCAGAATACTTTTTTTAAAAATGTATTCCGAATGTATTGTTGAATCTCAGACACCACAGAGCACAGTTCTTATACAGATGGCCCCGGGGGCATCAGCAATTCTTCTAAACCATAACTTTTTAACTAAACGCACTACTAAACGCAAATTTCAGCTCAGGGAAGTGACTGTTCAGATTTACATTCTTAAAAATCCCAAAAAAGGTTTAAGTTGCTTGTGTCTTAATTTATGCGGCAATTGAAGACCATGGAGTGTTTAGCAGCGACTGAGGTCAACATGACACGTTTAGCATAACCTTAAACGTAAGACATGTTGTTTTAAAAGCGTTTCTTGCTGAAGTTCAATACACCCCATGTACAAGAAACGCATCAGTTGGGTAAATGCAAGTATGACCGCTCACACTATTATGAACCAATTTGCGGGTTCTCTGTATTACAATGAAGACATTACAAACTATCAGTTGAACTGGGCTACAGGACCATTGTAAAAGGGCTCATACTTCTTTCTCCAAAGGCACCTTTATTTAGGGATGTCGTTTGCTCTCCTCCCTTCCGACCTGAGTGATATTTTCTAAGTGCTTGAGTTCATTCTTCCAAAATATTTAATGGTCTCCGAATCCCCGAGTACAAACGCCCGATCATAAATGTCAGGAACTCATGCTGTCTTTTCCTGGACGGCTCCCCTTCTGGCTAACAATGGGTTAAAGATTTTTGGGCAGCGTCACTGAAACAGGCGGAGTCAGAGGGATGGCACAATCTACACAATTAAAGATGAACTTTGTGTGAACTAATTTAACTGACCAAGAGGTAAGAGGGGCTGAGACCTGGAGTGGTTATAAGGGGGCTTGAACCTGGAGTGTGAGCATTTGGGAGCCTCACTCGCCTCATTTACAGCACAGTTATACTTACTAGTTCAGCTTCCCGAGGGAAGCACTGAGAAGTGCTGCTGCTAAGATGGTCCTATTTACACTTTGTGCTACTTTCCTGTGCACTTTGGCGCTGCCCTTGGCGCTCTTCCTCGCTGCGCTGAAGCTATGGGAGGTTTACTGTGTCAGTAGACGGGACCTTAGCTGTGAGAAGCCCCTACCTCCGGGGTCCATGGGGCTGCCCTTCCTGGGAGAGACTCTCCAGCTGGTCCTGCAGGTGAGACGTTCAATTATTCCAAGAAATAAACCAACCTTTTTCAAATCTGTCTCATCCTCTGGGAGATACCGAGAGCGAAGTAGTAAACTTGACAGTAAGAATAGGAAATATATTTTTAAACGTTTCGAGGGGTGGAGGGGAAACAGGTAAAAGGCGCTGTTCAGCACTCAGAGGGGCGCCCAGCTACTTTACAGAATTACACTGCGGTGTGTCGTCATTAATAAGAGCACATGAATTTAACAGCAAGCGTCACTATGCAAAACCCTCCAACAATTTGGCTTGTTGGAGTGGCTGCCAATCTGATTCATCTCGCACCGTGCGCCAGGTTAACCTCGCTTGAATTTGGATTTGAATTTTGGCGCCTCATGTCAAATTACTACAGCGCTATTTGAAAATCTGCTTTTTTTGTTGTCTCCACAGGTTCAGCAATCGCCCAAGTCAGTCGGCGACCTGAAAACTAGCTCCGCAAATGACCCCCCCCCCCCCCCGCCCCTTCCAATATTACATTCGCGCGTCTAACTGATAACGTGTGTCGCATTTACAGAGATACAAATTCCTCAAGATGAAAGTCCGAAAGTACGGCCACATCTACAAGACCCATCTTTTCGGGAACCCGACTGTGCGGATCATGGGAGCTGAGAATGTGAAGCACATTTTGCTGGGCGAGCATAAGCTGGTGTCGGTGCAGTGGCCCGCCTCTGTCAGGACCATCCTGGGAGCCGGCTGCCTCTCCAGCCTCCACGACTCCGAGCACAAGCACAGGAAAAGGGTAAGGGTATAAAATGTCCACATCTGAGCCAGTTCACTGAAAGAGGCGCCCGGTGTCCAAAAGATTTCGCATAGAGAGGTCCTTGCAATTTGTGCACTTGGTGCTTGGGACCTCGACTTAAATCAATATCCGACAGAACAATCTGCATGGACCCCTTTGCGAAGATGCGACAGATTGAACTCGAAACGTTAACTCTGTTTCTCTCTCCACAGGTGCTGCCAGACCTGCTGAGCTTTTCCAGCATTTTCTGTTTTTATTTCAGACTTCCAGCATCCACAGTATTTTACTCATCGCATTAACCCAGAAAATCCAATTACACACAGTCCTGGGGTCAAAAGTACTCATTTAATATAAACAAAAGCAGAAAATGCTGGAAAAGCTCAGCAGGTCTAAAAGCATCCGTGGGCTGAAAAAAAGTTAACGTTTCGAGTCCTTGTGACTCTGTTTCTCTCTCCACAGACGCTGTTAGACCTGCTAATCTTTTCCAGCATTTTCTGTTTTTGTTTCAGATTTCCAACGTCCGCAGTATTTTGCTCATTTCATATAATAAGCCTCATGTAAAAATTTAACCAATTTTTAGAAGTGTAGTTTTTAAACGATCTTTTAATAGAAATGCATGGCTGTGCTGGTTGAAGTTTATTCTGCAAGGCAGGAAAAGTGGGACACCGGGTCCGATTCGCTAGTTTAATTATGGATTTTTAAATTCTAGGTGATCTTGAAAGCCTTTTCCCGAGAAGCTTTAGAGAACTACATCCCAGTGATGGGCGAGGAGATTAGGGCCGGGGTCAGGCGATGGCTGGAGAGCGGCTCCTGCGTGCTGGTTTACCCCGAAATGAAACGCCTGATGTTCGGCATCGCCATGCGGATCCTGCTGGGCTTCGAGCCCACACACACCACCCGGCAGACACAGCAACAACTCATCGAGGCCTTCGAGGAGATGATTCGCAATCTTTTCTCCCTGCCCATCGATGTGCCGTTCAGCGGCTTATACCGGGTAAGAACCCGAGGAAAAGATTAGGGAAAATGGGAGGGAATCGGAGAGCAGCTTTTGGCTCCAGTGCTAACTGCAGCATGGGGAGGCTGGAGAATGGATCCTTTACAGCGGGGGGGCTAACACTGACCGTGCCGTTATTTGGTAACAGGGGCTGAAGGCTCGGAATGTGATCCACGCAAAAATCGAAGAGAACATAAGGAAAAAGGTGGCGAGACGCGAGGCCACGGCTCAGTTCAAAGATGCCCTGCAGCTGCTGATCGAGCACTCAGAGCAGAGTGAGCAACCCCTGCGTTTACAGGTAAACCTGTCGCTCCAGACCCAGCGCACAGTTCCACAGCCAAAGCATTGCCCCCAACACACAGTACCTCCACATCACAAAACACCCCTGCCCCACAACACAGTTCCTGCTCCACCACATTGTTCGAGAATATAACCCCCGCCCGGAACACTGCCCCAGCTACCCCGCCCCCGCCCAGAACACTGCCCCAGCTACCCCACCCCCGCCCAGAACACTGCCCTAGTTACCCAGCCACCCCTCAGAACTCTGCCCCAGCACCCCCCGCCGCCCAGAACACTGCCCTAGTTACCCAGCCACCCCCCAGAACTCTGCCCTAGCACCCCCCGCCGCCCAGAACTCTGCCCCAGCACCCCCCGCCGCCCAGAACACTGCCCCAGCACCCCCCGCCGCCCAGAACACTGTCCAACTAACGCAACTCCTGATTTTTACACCTAGTTGAACAAATTTCACATCACATTTTTTTAAGCGATGACGGGCTTTTTTGTTCTTTGCACGTTTAAGTTCCGGTGAAGATGCCCTCTCCGGCTTTCTGCGGCGAATGTCTGCACGGGATATGTAAGCTGCTGGGTGTACACACAACCCCGGTAAGCGGCCGCTTCCTGGCTGCAATCTGCACAACGTTTGCAGCCGGACCATTCAGCATTTTCAGGCGCCGTTTCTCTGCTGTTACGGTGCGGTTTCACAGCGCCGGCACTCCTGCTTAGGAGCCTGACTTGTGTTTACTATTTTTGAAAAGGAACTGAAAGAATCTGCTACCGAGCTGCTGTTTGGAGGACATGAGACAACAGCCAGTACAGCCACCTCCCTGGTCACTTTCCTGGCGTTACACCCTGCGGTGCTGCAAAAAGTCAGAGAGGAATTGCAAGAACAGGTAAGACATTGCATAACAGTGAGTGAGCACATTCCCAGCCTCAAATCGATTCCCCTGATCAGATTCCTCGGCTTGTAAAGCGGAAAAGTCCATGGGTGGAAAATTGAGAGTAATTTAAGCGGCAGTCTTGCATTTTGCTTTAAGTGTGGCTTTTCTATGGGTTTGCAGGGATTACTGAACAGCGACGCTACAGAGGACAAACAAATCACCATTGAACTCCTGGAACAACTTAAATACACCGGAAGCGTAATCAAAGAAACTCTTCGACTGAGTCCCCCGGTCCCTGGAGGATTCCGCGTGGTCCTAAAGACCTTTGTGCTGAACGTAAGCTGAAATTCGAGTCAGGAGTGGTTAAGTGGTCTGACACATTGATACCTTTACGGCAGTCGCCCTAAAAAGACACCTCGTGCGCATTTAGAAAAAAATCAAATTTTGATTTGATTAGGCAGAAATGTCTAATACGTCTAAGCAGGTATTTATCATCATCGATCACATTGCGTGGGTAGCTAATCCTGTGTTCGTGCAGCTGTTGCAAGCTGCAGAGGATTTTCTCGCTGCACTATCAGACCTTTATGGTTCAGCTGAGATTATACCAACTATCCCGGAGGAATTCCTGACTGCATTATTTGGGTCCCATCCCTCGAACTTTTAGGTTCAGAAATTGTGCTTGAGAGTGTGTGTGTGTGCCGCGCACGCGCGTATATATCAGGGCAGGGGAAATTTCTGCAAATGTGTTTTTAACCTATTTAAACTGGCCAATCACAAACTCAGGTCGATTGGGAAGAATCGACGTCACAAGATTATAAACATTTTGAAGGTGATAACAGTAGCTAATTTCATGGCCAACTTTATGCCTATCCTGTAGAATCCACATTCTTCTACTAGGGCTGGTACATGTCACCAATAACAAGCCTAAAGCCTTAAGTGTCCAGGATACAGTCATCTAATTTTAGATTTTTCTGTAAAGGGTATTGATAACATTAAGAATAGTAAAACAATTCTTTTCAAATCCAAATTGCAAGATATGGAAACTAATTTCACTAGAAACAATTTTAAAATACCACAATCCTTATACCTGAATTTAGAAAAATGCTCAACTGTAGATAAATTTGATTATTTAAAAATACTTTTTCCAGGGTTATCAGATACCAAAAGGCTGGAATGTTATTTACAGTATCTGTGACACACATGACGTAGCAACCAATTTCTCGAAAAAGGACGAGTTCAACCCGGATCGCTTCATGGAGGGCTGCTCAGAAAAAGATTCCTGCAGATTCAGCTATATCCCATTTGGTGGAGGCTCCAGAAGTTGTGTGGGCAAAGAGTTTGCCAAGATCCTCCTCAAGATCTTCACAGTGGAACTCGTCAGGGGTTGTGACTGGGAACTTTTAAACGGGCCTCCAACAATGAAAACCAACCCCACTGTATATCCAGTGGACAACTTGCCCACAAAATTCACACCATTCCCGTACAAAATGTGACCTATTCACAACACCAGAACTCTGAATATCACCATCTACATGCAGACTTTTACAGGTCCTTTATTATTGCATTGCAGCCAATATACCGATATATCAAAATATCTTTCAGAAAGTCACTTGGTGGGTTGACAAATATGGCAGAAGCTTTATTATCTCATTTTTAAAAATGAGATTTTGTTCAGGTCTTGTGAAGTTGAAAATATTCTTCCCACCCCCCCACCAATCTTTTTGCTTTTTTCTTCCACAAAGTGAAGATCAAACTTTCACGCAGATATGTTTTTATTAATTCTGTAAATAAGCTATTTTATACTACTGTATTTGTAATCTTAAACTACTGCTTTTAGATTATGAATTATTTAAATACATTGTAGCTTTGTAATGCAACTGCTAATTTATGTTAAGCCTTGGACTGTAAATATTATAATTTAAAGAACAGGCTGCCTGGCAAACATTACAAGTATATTTCAAGCACTAGGCCATGAACCATATGGATACATGGCAAGAGAGGTTGCGTGTGTTCATCTTTATATCAGGATTCTTTTTAAATAAAAAAGCTCCACACAATAAAAAGACCATGAACCATAGACACTGGTGAAATGATTTATTAGCAGCTAACATTGTAGTTATTAGGGCATAGGAAATACACATTGATTAATAATGCTTTACTTTGCAGTTAAATTACATATTTTGGTCCAAATTCTTACATTTAAAAAAAACGAACCAGAAAAAAACATGAAGCTTCTGATGAGTACAACACTGCTACACAATATATAATCCTCAATGTTGACAGCTGGTTTCTTCCATTCTCGTATGATATATGCAAACTAAGTGGAAGCACTTGTGCTCTAAGTTCTGTTTTAGAAAATATTCTAAAAATCCCATAATATTTGCATGTCATGTGTGATTTAAACCTACATTGTAACAGATTAGCAAACCAACCACCTTGAATAGCCATATTTTAAACACCTTTTTGCTCAATTCACCACTCCAATAAACAAAACACCCCTGGTATTTCATAACTAGAGAGGCACCTGCTAAACAAACAGCCAATTGCGCAAACGCTGGATAAAACCAGCAGGGTCCTGGTCATCAGGGTCAGCACATTAACATGGAATCACTGATAAATGGCCCAGTCATGACCCCATGAACCTTGCCTAACCTTGGTAAATGTAGATCTCGTCACCCTCCTAACCTCAGTCCATTTCTACCCTTAAGGCCGCGAGATTGTAGACATGAAATGAATGTTCCTGGACCAGTTATACAACAGAGTTGCTGGTGTGGGAGGACTGGTCAATCTTAAGATCCTTAGATAGGATTCACAATTCGCATGGACAGGTAGTTCTGTTGAAGATAACACAAGGTTAGTAAAAGTGAATACCATTTGAACTTACAAACATCACTTAATATTTCTCAAAGCAGTAACACATTTTCCAGTATATCAGCAGGTCATCTGTTCATTTGACATGCTAAACATAGGCTCTCCAAGATCTGGGCCAAGTATTATGCAACAGAACAAGATTGGCTGTAGATTGTTATTAGAAACACTCGCAGTGGAATTTAAAAAAATAGGAAACATGCAGACTTTCTTTTACTCACAATGAAAGAAAATAGGTTCTGCATTCATTGTCCCTCCTCAGCTTATTTGCTGCCTCACCCATACCTTTGTTACCTCTGGACTTGACTATTCCACTGCACATCTGGCCAGCCACCCACATTCTACCCTCTGTAAAGTTGATGTTATCCAAAGCTCTGCTGTCCATGTCCTAACTAGCACCAAGGCCCAATCACCCTTATCCTAACAAACACCAAGTGCCATTTGCCCATCACCCCTGCACTCACTGAGATACACTGGTTCCCAGTTAAGCAGCACCTCAATTTAAAAATTCTTATCTTTGTTTCAAATCCTCCATGGTGTCAACCCTCCCCATCTCCGTAACCTCATCCATCACTCCAGCCGTCAGGACTATCTGCGCTCCCAATTCTGGTTTCTTGACCACCCTAATTTTAATTGATTCATGATTGGTAGGTGTACCTTCAATTGTCTGAGCCCCAAACCCTGGAATTCCTTCCCTAAACCTCTCAACTTTGTGTTCCTTCTTTACAATGCTTCATAAAACCCACCTCTGACCAAGCTTTTAGTCATCTGTCCCAATATCTCATGTAGCTCAGTGCCAGATTCTGTTTTATCCCAAAGTGCTTCACAGGAGCAGAGATTGTTGTTGTTCCTCCAACTCTGGCTTCCTGTGCACCTGAAAATCCTTTCTTCAAACATTAGCACCTGTGCCTTAAGTCATTTAGGCTCACAATTCTGGAATTCATCTAAACCTCCACATCCCCTTCTACCCAACACAGCACATTCCCCAACCCCTGAATCTTTTTGTTTATCCACAGGATGTGGGTATCACTGGCTGGGCCAGCATTTATTGCCCATCCCTAATTGCCCTTGAGGAGGCACTGGTGAGCTGCCTTCTTGAACTGCTGCAGTTCATATGGTGTAGGTACACCCAATGTTGTTATGGAGGGAGTTCCAGGATTTTGACTCAGTGAAGGAACAATGATATAGTTCCAATTCAGGATGGTGCGAGACTTGGAGGGGAATTTCCAGGTAGTGCTGTTCCAATGCATCTGCAGCCTTTTCCTTCTAGGTAAAGGCTGTGGGTTTGGAAGGTGCTGTCTAAGGAGTCTTGATGAGTTGCTGCAGTGCATTGTAGATGGTTCACACTGCTGCCACTGTGTGTCGGTGCTGGAAGAAGTGTCAATCTAGAATTCTGTTTTCTGCTGGATGTGGGAGCTGCACTCAGCCAGGCAAGTGGAAAGTATTCCATCACACTTCTGACCTATGCTTTGTAGATGGTAAGGGCTTTTGAAAGTCAGGAGGCAAGAATTCACAGCCTCTGATCTGCTCTTGTAGCCACAGTATTTACATGGCTAGTCCAGTTCAGTTTCTGGTCAATGGTAACCCCCAGGATGTTGATAGCAGCGGTTTCAGTGATGGTAATGCTACTGAATGAAATGGGGAGATGGTCACTGCTTGACACTTGTGTCACAAATGTTGTTATTTGCCCCTTATCAGCCCAAGCCTGAATGTTGTCCAGGTCTTGCTGCATATGAGCATGGACAGCTTTAGTAGCCAAGGAGTCATGTATGGTGTGGAACATTTGGCAGCGAACAGCCCCACTTCTGACCTTATGATGGAAGGAAGATCATTGATGAAGCAGCTGAAGATGGTTGAGCCTAGGACACTGCCCTGAGGAACTCCTGCAGTGATGCCCTGGAATGCAGATGATTGACCTCCAACACACAACCATCTTCCTTTGTGCTAGGTATGACTCCAACCAGTGGAGAGTTTTCCCACTGATTCCCATTGACTCCAGTTTTGCTAGGGCTCCTTGATGCCACACTTGGTCAAATGCGGCCTTGGACGTCAAAGGCAGTCATTCTCACCTCACCTCTGAAGCTCAGTTCTTCTGTCCATGTTTGAACCACAGTTGTAATAAGGTCAGGAGTTGAGTGCCATGGCAGAACCCAAACTGAGCTTCAGTGAGCAGGTTATTGCTAAGCAAGTGTCGCTTGATAGCACTGTTGACAATCCCTTCCATACTTTACTGAGGATTGAGTGTAGACTGATGAGGCAGTAATTGGCTGGGTTGGATTTGTCTTGGTTTTTATGGATAGGTCGTACCTAGGCAATTCCACTTTGTCTTGTAGGTGCCAATGTTGTAGCTGTACTGGAACAGCTTAGCTAGGAGCATGGCTAGTTCTGAGGTACAAGGCTTCAGTATTGTTGCTGGAGTATTGTCTGGGCCCATAACTTTTGCAGTATCCAGTGCCTTCAGCCATTTATTGATATCAGGTGAATTGAATTGGCTGAAGACAGGCACCTGTGATGCTGGAGATCTCAGGAGGAGGCTGAGATGGATCATCCACTTGGCCCTTCTGGCTTAAGATAGTTGCAAATAATTCAGCCTGGTCTTTTGCATCTCTGCATCAGTTTCTCTGCATCACATGTATTAATTGGTTTTGAGGAGTGAAAGGATGAGCAGCAAAAAGAGGTAAGGAAAAGGAATGAATTGAGAAAATGCAATGAAATACATCAAGTAAACAAAGCTAACTAAATAAATCGAAAGTTGAGATTTTTCCTCTTAGGATAACTCCCTCGCCACTCTTCCCCCTATCTCTCAAATTGATTCTACTAATTCTAAGGCCAGATTATTCTATTCTGTATTCTTTTCCCTCAGACCCAAACATTCTGGTCCTGCACAGAGCTCTATCTAGTGGTCAGTCTAAGAATTAGTCGAACTTGCCCAAGGAACAGAGTTTGGATGTCAATCAAGCATGTGATTTAAAGGTGTGAATGTCTATTATTTCTTCATTATTGAGTCAAGACCTACTCTTCCAAATACCTCAAAGAAACCAAAATTATTTTCTACCTCACTGAAACAAGCATTTGGTGAAAAACAAATGTTTCAAATGCCACAGCAAGTTTCTTTATTCACTGAATTACTGAGTTACACAGAGCACAATGATCTTCGACTCATCACCCCAGACTGTACTCCAGTGACTAATCTCAACTTGGGGAATGGGGCAGTGGGAATGCTTCAATTGGCCTCCGTGACCCTGGGAACCTTCATTCTCCTCCTTTAAGATGCTTCTCAAAATCTACATCTCACCAAGCTTTCAGTCACCCATTTAAATATTTTTACAACTTGGATGTCACATTTTGTTTAATAACGTTCCTGCAAAACACTACAGGATGTCTGACCATGCTAATAAATGCAAGTCACCATTGCTTCAGGGCAAGGAAAAGGTGAAAATAATCTGGCGACCTGGAAAGCATGTTGGTGTTAAAATTGGTTAAGGTTCAATACTGCTTAGTTTGAATAGCCTCCAAAACAGCACCTACTTCACAACTGAAAAGCAACCCAAAATATCCGAGAGCTGCAGACACCCAGGTAACTATGCTGACGTGGGTCAGTTCCTTGGGGAACAGAAAGGAGAAAATTGGGACATGGGGTCAAAAACAAATCTAAATACATCAACTTAAGGACCTCTATATACCAATATGCATTTAAAAAAAATGTTCCTAATAGGGGGCTAGATTTCCAAATGCTTCAAAGATGGGTTTAATGAGGAGGAACTTGGGTTTCAATTAAATCAATTTCACTGGAAGTCTTGCAATACAGGATTGATTTTCCATTCTACTGACTTTGACCTCAATCACACTGCAGTGCCAAGTGCTGAGCATTTCTCGATAGGCTGAGAAAAAAAAAGTACACTTTTGTTTTTGGGAGTTTTGATGAGGATTATCTCCAGCGATTCCTGGCAGCTGGCCAAGGACATTATTGTCAGTCCTTAGAGCAAGCGCCATCTCACCATCCCAAAGCTTCGAGGTATCTGGCCCAGGAGAAACTAATGATAAAGAAAATGGAGAGTGGAAAGAAATTAGTTCTATATTTTCAGCTTGAAGTTATGCTGCACAAGTTGCTGTTAATGGTTGGATTTTATAACATTATTAATTTAAGCTTTTTTTAAAAAAAGAAGCAAGGCCTTGCAATGCATAATGAAGAGCCCAGTATCCTGTACAGTTCACATTATTTAAAAATGTCTTTTTGCAACATTTAATCAATTTAAATTATCCTCAAGATGATACATGTTAAAATTGAAAAATAATTGGATGATCAAATTGTTTATAAAAAGCTAATGGGTTTATTAATGGAGACATGGAGTACAAAAGCAAGGCAGTTATCCTGAATCTTTACAAATCACTGACAATCCTCAACTAAAATATTGTGTTCAATTCTGAGCACCACACTTTAGGAAAGATGTCAAGGCCTTGGAGAGAGTGTGGGAAAAATTTCCCAGAAAAGTATCAGTGATGAGAATTTTCAGTTTTGTGGAGAGACTGGAGAAGCTGGGATTGTTCTCTTTAGAGCAGACAAGGTTAAAGGGTGATTTTATAGAGGTGCAGAGATTTTTGAGGAGTTTTCCTACAAAGGGAGAAATTGTTTTCATCAGCAGGATGGTTGGTAACCACAGAACACAGCTTTAAAATAATTGGCAAAGAATCCAGGATGGAGATGAGGTGAGATTATTTTACTCAGTGAGTTCTGATGATCTGGAACACATTGTCTGAATGACTGGTGGAAGCAGATCCACAAGTAACTTTCCAAAGTGATTTGGACTGATCGCTCTGCACAAGTTCGGGGTTGGCACATGTACAGAGCGCACTCAGTGGCCATGGCAACGGATTTGCTGATGACACAAAGATTGGTAGGAAAGTAAGTTGTGAAGAGGACATAAGGAGGCTACAAACAGATATAGATAGGTTAAACGAGTGGGCAAAGGTCTGGCAAATGGAGTATAATGTGAGAAAATGTGAATTGTCAATTTTGGCAGGAAGAATAAAAGAGAAGCATATTATCTAAATAGTGAGATATTGCAGAGCTCAGATGCAGAGGGATCTGGGTGTCCTCATGCATGAATCACAAAAGGCTAGCATGCAAGTACAGCAAATAATTAGGAATGTCATTTATTGCGAGGGGAATTGAATATAAAAGTAGGGAGGTTATGCTTCAGTTGTACGGGGCATTAATGAGACCACATTTGGAGTACTGTGTACAGTGTTGGTCACCTTATTTAAGGAAGGATGTAAATGTGTTGGAAGCAGTTCAGAGAAGGTTTACCAGACTAATACCTGGAATGTGTGGGCTGTCTTATGAGGAAAGGGTGGACAGACTAGGCTTCTATCCGCTGGAGTTCAGAAGAGTAGGAGTTGACTTGATTGAAACAAAAAGATCCTGAGGAGTCTTGACAGGGTGGTTGTGGAGAGGATGTTTCCTCTTGTGGGAGAATCTAGAACTAGAGGTCACTGTTTAAAAATAAGGAGTCGCCCATTTAAAACAGAGATGAGGCAAAGTTTTTTTCACTCAGGGGGTCGTGAGTCTTTGGAACTCTTGTCCTGAAAAGGTGGTGGAAGCAGAGTATTTGAATATTTTTAAGGCAGAGGTGGATAGATTCTTGGTAAGGAAGATGATAGGTTATCGAAGGTAGGTGGGATGCAGATTTCAGGTTACCATCGGATCAGCCATGGTCTTGTTAAATGGCGGAGAAGGCTTGAGGAGCTGAATAGCCTACTCCTGCAACTTGTTTGTATGTTCATAATCCGTTTCCTAAAGTTCTTTGCTTCAAAGGCCTGCTGTGTCGATTTTGGAAATGGGAGTTTTACTACGTTCAGGAGCTGAAGAAATTCCCTAGCCTATTATTGGTCCTCAAACCATCCGAGCAGCAGAGAGTTCTTTCAGAGATCAAATCAGTCAGGATGGAAGGAACTTAACGGAATTGAACTGGAGACTATGCCGAAAGTCCATGAAGCATAAACAGGCACAATTGAGCCCACACTCTTGCACCAAAAGATTCAAGATGAAGAATGCATTTTGCCTAGCAATATGCAAGACTTGACCGCACAACCTGGCAAATAATGTGTCGACCCTTGGATTGTCAGAGGGGTTGGAAGGATCCAATATAGAATTTGTTAAGTAAAATTCCCCAGGATTTGCTGGAGATGGGGGCTCAATTTCTTTAGACAAAACTCATTGTACACCAACTCCTTGATCTGCTAATCATGTCTTCCTAGGGATGTTGTGCTTTTACTCATTATCAGACTTCGAGGAGCTGCAGCAAGCCTGCTCAATTTGAAGTGGAAGATCAACATAGCTTCATTTACAGAGACCATTCCCTTGGTTCATTGCTGCAAACTTAACGCACTGAAACAGGCTCTCCATGAGAAGAGTACACTGAGCAATACTTGATCTGTGCATACATTAAACTGATGCCTCACTCCTTACTTTGTCAGAGGCACCAGAAGTTTCCAAAGGCACAGAGAAATAGACACCCTTTTTCTAGTGATACCATAAGCATGATGATAAACTGGGGTGCATTCCAACTTATGCCTTGTGGAAGAAAGCAGTTATGTAATTCCTGTGGTGAAGCTTGAGAAATTGTCATCCCATATTGAAGCAAACAATCGTGACTTTTGTCAGTTTTATTCTGACCTACAGTAAGCCAGAATTGCTGCTGAGGCAATCTAGAGTCACCTGTCTAATCTTTCCTAAGCACACTGAGGTCAAGAAAGATGGAGGGAGCCCAAGGAGGATGAAACAATGGCTATCCAAGAAGAGGATGAGAACTATTCATCTTGGAGAAGTTGTACCATACAATAGCTCTTTCTTTTTAGGTTGATAGGACCCCCGACACCTGGTGCTTCCACAGAAATGGATCCTCTGGCACTAAACCACTAACTCAGTCTCAATTCCCAATGTTTGCCAAGATACATCTATCTTTATTCTGAAAGAGATCAAAGAGCCCTATGAACATGCCTCCAATAAACCAAACTTTCTTCAATGTTACTCAATCTCCTCAATTTTGAGTTAGCGGTCTGAGTAGACTCATTGGTCTATATTCATTCAACAAGATGGATCAGTGTAACACATTCATACAGTAATGCTGATGTGGCAAGTGACAAATACCAGCTTGGGCCTCTCCCTTAATACTACAAAGTGTTTTGACCAAATCAACAGTTTTCTCAAAAGTTGCTGCAGACCATGAGGTTTTGGCAAAACCTTATTCAGTGGATCTCTTTATTCTCAGTCTTCAGTGATCACCAATTGGATTGTGTCTCCCTCTCTAATAGTGGCATTTGGTCACTCTTCTTCATTCTATGTTAACTATTGAGCTCCTAACACTAAGTGTACATCCTTCCTCTAATATCTGAAAGATTCAAGCGTTGGATTTTATTAGACTAGTAATCCAGAGACGAGTTCAAATCCAAGCACAGCTGCTAAATGTACTTAAACTTAATTCACAAATTTGGAATAAAATGAAAGGCTCATTAATAATGAGCATGAAATTACATTATTGTTGCATAAACCTAATTAGTTCACTAATATCCTTCAGGAGAAGGCATCCTACTGTGTCTGGAGTATGAGAGACTTCAGAACCACAACAACATGGTTGACTCAATTGTCTTCTGAAATGGCCTAGCAAGCCACTCAGTTGTAGGCAGCTGACCCCCACTGCTCAAGGGCAATTAGGGATGGGCAATAAATGCTGGCCTATCCAGCAACACTCATCCCATGAATGATTTTTTTTTAATGTAATTATTGTGCAATTTGGCCTCCAGTCTTTCTTTCCTGCTTGGTTTCTGAACAGTATCCAGCAACACAGTCTGGGAAGCACAACTGTAAGTCGGATGACTTTGACTAGTTTCTACTGGCTTATGAACCTTCTCATTTTGTTGGGGCTCTGGTATTTTGGATACAGATTGCGCCTGTATGGTGCCACCTTTATTGGGTCAACTATCTTTAAAATTTGGGATTTTCAGCAGTCACTTTTTATAATTAGTGTTCTGTCTAGGTTGTTTTATCAGTTCAAAGGCTCCCAAGAATACACACGGGGTGGGGGTGGTGGTGTGTGGCATCTTTAAACAGTAAGATGGAAGATATGAAGCTTTATTTCGGAAACTGAGCATCAAGTTGAAGCTGCTATAATCCAATGACTCCCCCTCCACAAAAAGCTGGTTTACTTTTTGGGTTACACAACTTCATGACTTTAGCACTGGAGTAAGGTTCTCATCGCATTCATTTAAAACTTATACAGAAGCCTCATATCAATCTAATTGTCTTTAGAGCTAGTCAGAGGTCCTTCACTGTCCCTGGGTCAAAATCCTGGAACTCAGTCCATAATAGCACTGTGAATATACATACACCATGTGGACTGCAGCAGTTCAAGGCAGCTCACCACCACCTTCTCAAGGGCAATCATGGACAGGCAATAAATGTTGGCCTAACCAGCAATGCCCACATCCCATAAATTCAATTGTCTGCCCGTTCTCTGCTACGAGATGGTCCACCATTTTCTGGATTCCATAGGTGGCACAGATCTAGGTGTGGGGTGATTCTGTCTGAACTATTACCTCTACAGTAAAATTCATATTTAAATGGCTTTTTTAAAAATAAGAAATCCCTAAGGTTTGTTTTCTTCTTTTATTGCCTGAAATTACTGATGAAATGTTTCAGTGCAGCAGCCTTTGAGCGCTTTCTGGTTAGTTTAGCTGCTACAGCTGGACTAATTCCACAATTCTGCTCATGTCTACGAGCATAGTAAGCTTTTCTCAGTTGTGAAGAATGGATGGATGATGTAAATCTAGATCTGATAAACTATTCTACAGACTGTCCTCAGACTCATAGGAAGCAATCGTTTGAGCAGAACAATGAACATTTTTCTGTTAACTATGCCACTTGAATGCACTTCTTATACCCAGAATCTCAACTGTGATGTTTGGAGCATGGAGGAGTCAACAGCCACTAGGACATACTGCTTTAAATTAGAATTGCAGGCTATGAGGAGGTTGAGCCACTTTACAGCTGTTAAAAGTCCCTCTGGACCCCAGCAAGACTTGTCATTGTACGTTTTGCAGCTCATCCCCATCTTCCAACTCAAGTACCAGGTGGACTTGCCCTCTGATCTGCCCAATTTGGAATATTCTGAGAAATAGCCTGTTTTGTGAATGACACATATTGAAGGATTTTTTTTAAATAAAGGTGTAGTTCCTTTTTTCTGAAAATTTTTGCTCATCACTTTGTTACTGCACTATGCTCAGACACCCTATAACCACACTATGACAAGAGGATTTATTTTTCCAGGTTACACTCTGAACAAGCTTCTCTCCTCGTACCCTGTCTATTCTTTCATTCATACTTCATGGTTTATAGGGAAGACACATGTCACTACGTTCATCCACGATATAGCCTGGGTTGTCTAATGTTTACATTGTCCAGTGCCCAGGAACACACTGGAATTGGCCATCCTTTAGCCGTAATTGCTCCTCAGTTTGGGTCTGTACTTGATAAAGGGATCTTGGTACAAGATTTGCTCTGCTTTCAGACTTTAAGAGAGGAAGGGAAAGAGAAAATTGGCGAGAAAATAAAAACACAAGTCTACTTAATTTTCAGTCATTTTTCTTCATCTCCCAGCTATGAGGGACCAAGCTGTTGGTGGTGCTATTTCCCAGTTACCCACCAGGTGGTGTTCTTGAGTGATGTGGAAATGCCTCCCCCTTCTGTGAAGGGCTGAGGAGTCGAGCACACAGACTAGGAGAAGCCAGGATGCAAATCCCAGTTTACCAGTAAACACCATTACTGCATAAAAACCGAATGGCACCATGAAACTTATCAGATTTTCAGAAAGAAAATTTGGCATTTAAAATCAAGAGCGAGGACAATGTAGTACCCGAATATGAAAGGCTGGTTAACGAACAACAAAATCTTGTCATTTTATCAGCTTATGAGAAAGCCAAGTTTTTGCTGGGGAAGTCTTGAGCTGTGACTTGCTAAAGAGCCACCAAAATCTTTCACCATGAAAACACCATGACCTCTTGTCCTATTATCAGAACTGATATTGGTATGAGCAGACCCTGAATTTAGAGTATGAGACATAAAGCAGCAACTCTGATTCCATGTAAGGAAGATGAGCTGAAAGTGGTCTGTATTCCAGCCCCACTGAAATACAAGGTTGGTTTCGACAAACTACAGAATTTCTTAAATCAGGTCAAGTTGCTTGCTCACTGTATTCAAATAGATGTGCAATAGTCTACAAGGTTGCACAAATTGTAGTTATGAAATTAATAATGTAATGCTTTAAGAGTATGAATCCCCTTATTTTCTCCTGAATTAACATACTGCCTAACTTGAACCCAGGTAAGTAGATCCACTTTGTAGCCTCCACAATTGCTGAAGTGCATAAAAGAGGATGCAAGAAAATCCTCACTCCAATTTCCCCATATCTATTAAGAACTGAAGCACCTGCCCATTTCATGCCAGCTTCATATGGCCAACATCAGGAGAAATGAATGTGCGCTCCCACAGCCATGGGAAGTCACTGGCTGTGACTTTTCATCTAAAGATCTTGATCTCTAATTGGTTTCTTTCCAACTGTTGACTTGCAATTTAGCAAAAAAAAGTCAAAAATTTTATATCCAGGGAAGTTAAAATCCTAGAATTACTTACGTTTTAATCTGCTGCACATAGCATTGTAGATAAAAATTGAAGTATATACAAGTTGGCTCAAACTGATTTAAAACAGTTATATTAGCACACAGGATCAAACTTCAGATTTTAAACAGTCAAACCTTTCCCTCATAAGTCAAAAGCAGAAAGTTACTTCAGTTTTCTACTTATGCATAAAGTTTGTAACACATCAGATACAACAACAGCTTCATGGTGCTTCTGGCTAAGAATCACTGAAAATGCCTTAATGTTAATTAAATGTAGGTGAAAAAAAATAGCTAAGGGTGTGCCGGCACGGACATATAAAAGAAAACAGCATCACCAAACAGCTGTTGAAAAATCCAGCCTCGTTGATAATAGAACAGTTAAAGCCTCCAGACTCTGTGGTCCTTAAAATTCTCAGCTTTATCAGCCACTTAAAAAGAAAATCAGCCATGTTAAGGTCACAAGGCTAAGGAGGGAGATGATGATGGTGTAAAAACAGCATTGGAAAGTAAGGTCATGAGAAGGGGACTAGTCTTAACACAACATTGAGAGATCCAACACTGCACAACTAACAGCTGCCTTGGTTTGCCATTCCTGTGCTAGCTCCACTAACTGTGATTTACTACTAAACCAACTCTGGTGTTGACACCTTTATGTCCCTCCCTCCTATCCCAGCAGGCCTGGAGGCCATGATGGATGCTGCTGAACTTTTCCTCCTATCACCTTAAAAAGAACTTTCCCATAATCTTTTGTCTTCCATCAATGTGGAAGACAGAAGGGTTTTATTTAATTTTAAATTAACAGCCTTGTTGCTCTAACATGGTAGCAATATACAGAATTTATTACACCAGTGAAATTCTTAAACTACAATCTCTTTTTTTCTACCCAATGAACTGAACATAGTCCAAAGTAAATCAATGTAATTGCGGCTCGTCCAACATTATTGTAGCAATACTTTATACCACATGCCATTGGCAATTTGGTGTATTTAATTGAAAATGCTAAGATAATGGGGAACTTAGCCACAGACATTAACTCTTGTAAAGCCGATGGCCCATGAATAGGTTATATCTAAAAGAGTCTCCAAATTACAATCAGTTAAATACATCTCAACTTATCCCAGCTAAGAAAATACACAAACAAAAAATGTGTACATTAAAGTTTGTTCTGCATAAATTTATCTCCGTTCTTTTTTAAAAAAAAAATTGCCAAAAACTTCACCCCTTCCTTTTTAAGATAATTTAACAATTGCAGTAAAGCCTTGAATTCCCATTCTGATGTCCCAAACTTGAATTGCAGTCTCAAGTAGCATTGCAACTCAGAAACCTGCACAAGCAGGTTTCTGTTTTAATGGCTGGATTATAAAATAGATCAAGGAGACATATCCTGTCTCACAAAGTAGATTATTTGTTAGTCAATACAGCACATCAGTGGGGGCTGTGAAACCCACACTCCTGATTAAAGGACAGCAGAAAAACAGGGCAGCAACAAACAACGAGGGAGAGGATAAAAGTACAATTGTATTACGTTACGACAAAAATCAGGCTTGGTTACTGAATTTCAGTATTATTTTTGAATATGCACCAAAATTGACAAAAAAAACTCAATCACTTGAAGAAAATAAATGAATTGAGGCATTTTTAAGGTTAACAGGTTGCGAGCTTATGTCAGCAAATCATAGGAACATAGGGGTGGAGTAGGCCATTCAGCCCCTCAAGTCTGCAAATCAGAATAACTATTGTCCATACTAAGTGAGGGAGTGCAATTAAATAAGATTAATAGCAATTAAATTAAAATAATACAAATGAAAGCTTTTGATTAAATCAATGCAACATAGGTGATTAAGTCACCAGACTTTGCATTTTTCTTTGTTGTCAAAACATAACTAAAGCTAATCTCCTAGTCTGCAGCTAACATTAAAAGTTGCCTTCTGCCTTTCAAGTTGGACACAATTCTGTAAATACACAGTCAGAGCCACCAAGAGAAGCTCCTTTGAGAATTTTACTTGGTGCCTTCAAATTCAGTTAATAGCTGCATATGGATCTCACAATCCATTTTATCTCAGACCTATGCTGCATTTGAAAAACATTCACCATGAGATTCTTTACAAGAAAAAGCAAAGACCCATGTTACATATCAGTGATGTGCTGAAGAAAATAAAACATTAATACGTCAGCTTATTTTATTTCCTGAAAACACAGTTTACTTCCACACTTACTTTGATGGCAGCATTATTAAAACCCACACTATGTACTTACCGGCAATGAATAAAAGAAGATCCCAAGGAACAGAACTACAAACAGCAGTATTATGATCCCAAGAAAGATCCATTTGAACCGGCGCCAGATGATGTATTTCATCGTCTTGCAAGGACTGGTGAACCACAGGAAAGATGTTTCTGGACGGCTGATTGTAAAGAATTAAATCCAGTTAACTTCCCTTTCTAATGGATAAAGTGTACACAGTTTACATTAAGCATCCATTTATAGGGTTGAGAAACCATTACTCAAGCAAACCACGGGCATGTTTATTATCCCTTTTAAAAACCATGGGAAGCAAGTTCCTTATCTAACCAATGGCTTAGTTGATAAATGCATAATGTGGTACGCGACTGAGCTGTTATGAGGAGTCTGGGTTTTGACCCTGATACGTTCAGAATCACCAGTTAACCAGGCAGGAATGACAGCACTAGAATTGACTTCAGCGGCCCATGAGTTGGGGTGCAGCAAAGTGCCATGATTGAACAGCACACCAAGAATGACCACTGGAGTTGGAGTACCACAGAACCACTGTCAGTTGAACCACACTCCAAGGGAATCACCATTTTCAGAATGCAAAGATGATGCCTCCGCTGCTGGAGACACATTAATGGCTTTGTATTGCCCTCCTTATTGAGCATGGGATCCAAGGCAATTTGGCAAATTGGATCCAAAATTGGTTGAGTGGTAGGAAGCAGAGGGTGATGGTCAAGGGGTATTTTTGTGACTGGATGTCTGTGTCCAGTGAGGTTCCACAGGGATCAGTGTTGGGTCCCTTGCTGTTTGTGGTATATATAAACGATTTAGACTTGAATGTAGGAGGGTTGATCAGTAAGTTCACGGATGACACGAAAATTTGTGGGGTGGTAAATAGTGAGGAGAATAGCCTTAGATTACAGGAGGATATAGATGGGCTGGTCAGATGGGCTGATCAGTGGCAAATGGAATTTAATCCAGATAAGTGTGAGGTGATGCACTTGGGCAGGACAAACAAGGCACAGGAATACATGATGAATGATTAGGACCCTGGGAAGTACCGAGGATCAGAGGGACCTGGTATACATGTCCACCTTAAGTTTGTAGGATAGGTAGATAAAAGGTGGTTAAGAAGGCATACGGGATACTTGCCTTTATAAGCCGAAGCATAGGATATAAGAGCAGGGAGGTTATGCTGGAGCTGTATAAAATGCTGGTTAGGCCACAGCTCGAGTATTGCATGCAGTTCTGGAATCTTCATTGTAGGAAGGGTGTGATTGCACTAGAGAGAGTGCAGAGGAGATTTACCAGGATGTTGCCTGGGCTGGAGAGTTTTAATTATGAGGAGAGATTGGATAAACTGGGGTTATTTTCCCTGAAGCAGAGGAGATTGAGGGGGGACATGATTGAGGTGTATAAAATTGAGGGGCACAGATAGGGTAGGCAGGAAGGAACTTTTCCCCTTGGTGGAGGGATCAATAATCAGGGGGCATAGATTTAAGGTAAGGGGCAGGAGGTTTAGAGGGGATGTGAGGAAGAATTTTTTTCACCCAGAGGGTGGTGGGAATCTGGAACTCACTGCCTAAAGGGTGGTAGAGGCAGAAACCCTCATAACATTTAAGTATTTGGATGTGCACTTAAGATGCCATGGCATACAAGGCTATGGGCCTAGTGCTGGAAAATGGGATTAGAATAGTTAGGTACTTGTTTGACCAGCGCAGACTTGATGGGCCAAAGGGCCTTTTTGTGTGCTGTAGACCTCTAAGACTATGGCTTGTATGGAGAGGTGGGAGGGAAAAATATAGTACCCAATTTAACTTACGGTATACATCAAGTCAGGACAATTGACCAACATAGTTAAAGCATCAAGCTGGTTCAATTGACAATTGAATATTTAAACCCCACTCCAAACTTCAGCACACAATCTCGGCTGATTCTTGATAGTTACATTATTGTGTGAGCCATCTGTAAGATGAGATGTTAAACTGAGACTCCATCTGCCTGGATGTTAAAGATTCCATGGCACTATGTTAACCATTCCTTCCTCAACCAGCACCAAACAAATCAACTGCTCACTCCCTCTACTGGAAAGGTCCAGCTGGAGGAGTGGGAATCCAGGCAGATTTCCACCTACCTAACCAATGGGCACTGAAACCGGTATGCACAGGCTTATGCCTGTTCCCTGCTCAGCCCAGTCGATTATCAGGAGCTCATTCTGCAGCCATCTTGCTTCTCCTCATCTGAATACTATGACTGACTGCTACTGGTGTTAAAAGGATCAGGCATGATTGCAAGCTTCCCCCCTCACCCATTATCGATGTTCTCATACAAGATAATCCCGGAGGGAAGTCAGCAGCTGGGGTACTGCACATTGACAGGAGTCCACACTTTTAGAAAGGAGAATGTTGGCAGAAACAGGAACAGTCAATTAATACACCAATTCACTTGCAAGGTTACTGATTGATATCTTTTCCTTTTGGCATGTTACAAAGGTAAATACCTCCTCCAGTCTAAACTCCATGTGACCACATTTTAAAAAATAAAACTAACTGCTGAACTGTGGTCTCTTTCTGAGCAGTTGAATCAAGAACATGACTCTCAAATGCACTCATCTAAATGTGGAATCGATAGGACACTTGAATATAAATCCTGACCGCATGAAATAAGAGGAGATAAAAAAATCTATGCTTTGTAAGAATGGGTAAAATCCATCCATGCGCTTTAAGTAGCCTGTATTCAATGTTCAAAACAAATGGAGTCCTCTGATTTAAAATGTCAAACACTTCTAGACTCTTGTTCTTCCAAAATGCAAGGCACAAATTTATGAAAACAATTCAAGGAGAAAAAAAAAGTTACTTTGGAGGCTCCAGTTTTGGGTTCATGTTGGGTTCATCTCTTGCTTTGCCAGCAGGTTTCTGCTCAGCCTCTTGTTCAGTGAGAATCTCCAGTGTCATTTCAACTTTACCCTGGATAACAAAAAGAATTAAAAACTTTTAGCAAGTTATCTAACCAGAACAGGCATTCACAGATAAGTGGTGGGTTACCTTAGAGTACAGGACTTCTAGGATTACCTCAGCCTTTTAAAAGCAGAACACTATGCAATCCTTTTTAAGCCAACAGCCTGATCTCAAAAGCTGACTAAAGCAGGTATGCGATCCATGAATTGGGGCAGGGTTATTTTAGTGATATTCTCAATTAGCTAACCAAACAATCGATCTCAAATGTTTGTCTGGTATTCAACCATTACTTGAAGGGTTAACGGAATGCTCGTGATAGTTTTCTATTTCGGTTTAAAATGCTTTCCAAGTGTCATTCCTTGGTTATGAGTGATGAACTGGGCTATTATAAAGCTTAATGGCAGCACCAAACATATTATTGTGGCTCCTGGCTGTTGAATCATTCATCAGATAGCCTTTCATTTCCTTTGTACAGATTTAAATGATTGTCTGTCATATTTTTCTGTAGGGAAGATGTGCACCTGACAGTGAAAAATTCATATGATGTTGTGTAAAACTTCTTTGCTTCTGTAAAAACATGCGCGTGCTGAGCACAGGTAGCGTAAGAATAAAAGAGGCTTTACAGCATGCTGGCTCATTAAGTATTTGAAAAGTTTAAATCTTCTGCTTCTGATGTGCGCGGAACTGGTTTCTCCGCAACACTTCAGAACAAACAACACGTGGTTAAGAGTTGCTGGTTTGGATGCAATTGGCGATTCTTTGCACATTTCATTAGTTTTCAGAAGGTGCTTTTTCACTCGTTACTGCTCAAACCAATCCACCCGTCACTAAATGCAAGATCTTCTATGAACCAGAACTTTCAGGCAGCATATTAGAACGTAATTAAAAAAGAATTTGCATTAAGTGTACCTAAGAGCCGCAGCCGGGCACCGCTTTATTAATACGAGCCACACCCAGACTCCGCTTTATTAATACAGCTGAAAATGGGTTTATCACAAAAAGCAGCACTTACATCAGTGTCCAGTGAGCAACATTTTAAATAGCTAAAAATGACCGAAAAATCTACATAGAACAATTTACTGGTTACATTGGTATGTAGTAAAATAATTTTAATAAATTCACTCCATCTGAGGGTATGGCCATTTGTGTGGGTGGAGGCTGCAAGTGCTTTTTTTTTTAAAAACAAAACTGACACAGATCTACAATGCTGTGCTCGAAATTCCCCGAACGTTTCTGCTAGCTAGGCCAATTTGAGGCAAAATTTTGCTGAAAAGAAACAACGCTACTTAGCAGAAACTTCAGGACAAGACAACTTGCATCCACCTTTTTGGTAATATTTCAAACAGAATCCACATCCATATTAATTGTCTTGGAATTCAATGAGTTATTTCTACATAAATAAAATCACATATATAGACAATTTGATATAACACATTTGGATGTGTACATACACATATACAGCATATGGGCAGGATTTTCCCCATCGGCAAGCGGAGGGGCAGGGCCCACTCGCCGAAGCACAAAATGGTGCATGGTGACATCATGCAGAACTCCCGATGTCACCGAGCCCCATTTAAATTTTCCGGTAGGTGGGGGCGCAGCAAAATCTGCTGTGCGCCTGCCAACCTGTCAATGGTCAATTGAGGCCGCTGACAGAGTCATTTAGCTAATTAATGGACCTGCCCATCCAACCTTAAGGTTGGTTGGCAGGCCAGGAGCCCCGGCAAGAATTAGAAAAAGCATGAAATCTCATCCATGAGCAGGACGAGGTTTCAAGTAGATTTTAAAAAAGTTTATTAAAGCTTTTTAAAAAAATTATGAGTGTCACATGAGGGGACATCAGGATTTTTTTTCTCTCTATTTTTAATTTTTGTGACAGAACAGCCGATCTCCCTGAGGCAGCACTTAGCCTCAGGGAGATGAGTGCGCTCTTTTGTAAAATGGCGCCGTGGCCCCCAACTGGGGGCACCGATCAGAGGCGTGCTGTGCACGCCCGCAATTCAACTTCACCCCTGATGGGGAGGAAAATCCTGCCCCATATGTATTTAAACAACATACATTCACACTTTAAAAATACCAATAACACCAAGTAGTAGGGTTTGACTTTCAATCTGTTTGCTACAAATTTTAGAACCAGGATTTATTTTTTTAAAAATTCAACTGGATGAATGGGACACCTACGTGCCTGCCCTAAGCTCGCTGATTTGGACTGTTCTGACGCAACATTAGGTTAAAAACATGGTCAAAAAACCCAGAATTTGCAAACCACATAACGTGATATTTTGTCTTTCGTATGAGAACTTGCTCATGTTAATGCTTCCTCCAAATTAATGCAATCTCAAGGTCTAATTAACAGAAATAGTGTTCCAACACTGCTGTCCGAACACTATGAAAATTGGACTCTACAATAAATCTTTTGGCTCATTCACAAAATTGGTTGATGCCGATTATTTTCTTTGCAAAGACAAATGACAAACACCCACAATTTTAAGAATCAAAGACTAGTTAAGCAGCATTGAAAATAAAATCTCAAAATGTTCAAAAGGTCCTTACAGCCAAGATGCGTTTGCCATCCTTTTCCTGGACACATGGCCACCACCCATTTATAGATTTTTGAGCAAAAATGGAGGTCACTTTGGGTGCTTTAGGAGTACTTGGATCTGGCAGCATTTTCAAATTGCATCCTGCAGCTGTTTTGGCTGGACATATTGTGGAATTCAGGTCTAGCTCGAGGACACCTGTGAATCAGAGATGACAGCAGCGTTGTGTAGGTATACATAAGAATCAAAAAAACAAATCACAAGGTTAGAGGGCACTGGCACCATTCACAGTCCACTGCACGTTTGCTCTCCTCCTGGACCATAATCAACCTTCCAAAGCAACAACTAGATTACTTTTTTGATCCTACTATTCATAATGAACAAGGGTATTTCAAAGTTTATTGGGTCAACCAAGTTCAGTAGATGTCAGAAAAGAAGTCACCACAATCCCAATGTTTCGCCGGCAGACATTTCACGGAAGTTGTTGTACCTGCGATGTTGAAAAACAAGGCCATCCCACAGGAAATTTTGCACGTGTGTGTGTGAGCAGATAAACAGGTTTCCTCAAAGCTTTCACTAATTCAGCATACAACACAAAAATGCACATATTCTTTCTAGCTACCTAATCAGTGATTTGGCAAGGTACATCATATGGATGGTGCCCGGGTGATACCAGGACCCTTTCTGTAACTTTAAGCCACATGCTGCAATCAATTGTGGAGTTAGTGGGACAAAAAGCATATGTAACTGCTACTCAGTATTTCTAAATCTCAGCTGAATGTTATCCTCTCTGGAAATTATCTTCTTTACTCATATGCAGTTCCAGGGCGAGGGCTGTGACTCCCTTAATGAGATACTGATACAGACAATGTTCCCTATAAGCTCTGCTGTGCAGGAAAAAGCAGGCAACACACAAGCAGTGTTCCTTACAAGATGCGTGCTTATATAACCACTCAGCAATCTGAAAGAAACCATGTAGAGCAACAAACTAGCTGCACACAGCAACAGAGGTTCAAGGGATCACTGGTTACCAGGTAGGCTTAGCACTTCTCAATATAACCGTCTGTCTATCACCCTCGGAGAGCACTGAAGCGAAGAAAGGTGCTTCCCTCAACCAGCATCCACACAACTGACAAGGGGGTCACAGCCAGGATGGGAATGCTGGCCATAATTCACTTCTCTAACCCAGGGTCAATGCAGCATCTCTGGCACTTCCCTAGGCAAGATCAGCTGACAGCAGTGTATCTAGGGATTTCTTGTATGGATCAGAGACAGTCATTTTACTCAGAGCAGCCAATATAGAAACCAACCAGAGTCAAGCTGACCAACTCATGCAATTTTGAAGCCTTCTCGCTACAGAATTAACGACCCCCATGCTGGTGAATCCTAGTGTTGTGGTTTCCTTCTAGTTTTTCTAGTTGTTTGGGTGAGAGAAAGCAAAGGGACACAGAAGGTGGAGCTAAGCTACAGGTCCCATAGCTTTAATCAGGACTTTCATTAGCAGCCTGGGTCAAGCATCAGCCCTTCTTGCAAAGCCTTATTTCGCTCTCTCATTCTTTGGGCAGAGATTGCAAAGGTTATCAAAGCTTTGAAATTGTGAATGCAGTTTTTACTTCACAGCCAGGTGGGCTGTAGAAACAGAAAAAAAAAAATCTGGGGATGGAGAAGAAATATCAAGTTAAAAAAAAGGAAAAACAAAGAGGGGATCCAAAGTGAGACTTATAATCAAGCTTGACAGATACGCTCCACTGAACAATACAGCGTTGGCTCCCATTCATAGTGATGCTGACAGGACACGCTTTTCACTGCCTTCGTGTGCTGAAAAGCATACAAGGAACATGGCTAATCGATCTCTCCAGAGATCGAAACTGACCATAATGTCAGATTCAATTAAAATACGAATGCTGCTACAGTAGACAATCAGTTTCCATCTTTTGTATGAGAGTCCTGATAGGTGACTGGCTGAAAGGAAATCCTCTCATTTCCAGAAGTGCCTCAGTTGCTTAAATGATAATTTATGGAAGTTGGCAAGCATATCCAAAGCAATCGAGCAACAAACAGATTAAACACAGACAAGACATCCTTTACTCCCTGTACAATGGACACTGCTGGTTTTTAAACCTAGATTTTTGTGATTTCGTGATACAGTTAATGTGACTAGGCCAATGATGGCAGCTTTGAACACCTGGCAAATTAGAAAAGAGGGTGCAAGCATTCTCCGTGGCTATTTACAAGACCCATTAAGTAACTAGAGATTTAATTTAACCTTCTTTACAACTAACAACAGAATTCAGTTCTTCCACTTCACAGTAATCAAGCTTTCTGACAAATGCAGGGTCTCTCATTCCATTGTGTAAAAATATAGCCAGTTTTGACTAATGACCAATATCATCCTATTCTGCTTTAAACAATTATGATTTAATATGGGCTTGTAAGTAAATGTCAAAGCAGGAGGAATTGGAAGACACAGGAAACTCTAGGAAATGTATTTTTTGAAATTACGTTAAAATAAGTCAGAATACATTAATTAATAAATACATAAAGCATATTAGGAAACGGGATAAAGAGAATAAAAAGTCCAAGCACAAGTTTTCAAAAACTTGGTTAAAATCATTGAATACAAAGTTAATATTTCATTAAAGCTGCTTCCAACATCACTGTGACATTGCTACTGATTTACAGCATTAGGTTATGTCTCAGATTGGTGCCCAAGCTGCCATTTTAAGGAAATGTTTAAGCAGGGAGACCAAGGCCCTGAAACTAATGAGGTCAAATAAGATTAAAAGAAACACATAGCTGAAGAAAAGCAAAATCTGGTAAAGGGAAAATAGATACAATTACAGTTCAATGAATATTTTCAACATTGCTTGTCATTTTAAATAGTGGCTTTAAAAACTGGATCAAAAAAGTGCAAAGATTGGAAATTAACTCCTTCAACAGTTTGCATCAGTAATGGCTTCTATGTATAAACGTATTTGAGGCAGGAGGCATATTCAAGGATCACTTCACATCTCAAAAGTTTGCTTATATCCTTATGATAAATTGTTAGCCTGGAAATGCATGATCAGAGCTCTCTGGGTGATACTAGCTTCAACTCTTATCACCTCATTAGAACTATGCACAAGGCTGAATGTAAGTGATCCACAGCACTGGTGTCAATTTAAAAGTGCAGATTTCTTGGTTTGATAATGAAAATAACAAACTATTATTTTGAAACTGAACAATCCAGATCAATGCAACTGTCAAATGGCTGTTAGCAAGCTTTCCTACCAAAGGAAAAGATGGCAACAAACTATGTCAAACTGGACTCAATTAGGGTAGCTACCACATCAAAAACTGTCCTTTTTAGGCCCTTCAATCATGTAAACATTTGTCATAAAGCTTACGAAAAACATGAGGTTTGGGAAGACATCAACTGGAAGGAATGATCCAGAGGCTGGGCACATATGTATCAAGAGTTCCGTGCCTAACACAACTGGGTTACAGGAAGATGAGCAGTTGGTGCTGAAGCTCATCACCTCTAACTGGCGGAGGCCATTGTATGATCGCTTACAAGTTATGACTATGTCGAGGTGAGACAGATAGTGACACATTGTACAACACGTTGTGCTGCCCACATGATACTGAGGAATTCCTGTTACCTGTTTATCCAGTGAGGGCTCAAATTCAGACTTATTGGTTGCCCTGTTGTCGTTTTTTTTTTTGAGGATTTTATAGCATTGATAAAGGAGAACCAGTGGATGTGGTGTATTTGGATTTTCAGAAGGCTTTTGATAAGGCCCCCCACGAGGTTAGCAAATAAAATTAAGAACAAATGGAATTGGGGGTATTACACTAGTGTGGATCATGAATTGGTTGACAGAAAGTAGAGAGTAGGAATAAAGGGATCGTTCTCGGAATGGCAGTCTATTACTAGTGGAGTACTGCAAGGATCAGTGCTAGATCCATAGCTGTAAACTATCTATATACATGATTTTGATTTGGGGACCAATTGCTATATTTCTGAATTTGCTGACGACGCCAAACTGGGTGGGAATGTAAAACAAAAACACCTGGAAAAACTCAGCAGGTCTGATAGCATCTGCGGAGAGGAACACAGTTAACCTTGCGAGTCCGTATGACTCTTCAACAGAAGTTGAAGAATCATACAGACTCGAAAGGTTAACTGTGTTCCTCTCCGCAGATGCTGTCAGACCTGCTGAGTTTTTCCAGATATTTTTGTTTTTGTTTTGGATTTCCAGCATCCACAGTTTTTTACTTTTATCTGGGTGGGAATGTAAGTTGTGAGGAGGATGCAAAGAGGCTTCAAGAGGACTTAGACAGGCTAAGTGAATGGATTAGAATATGGCAGATGGAATATAATGTGAATAAGTGTGAATTTATTCACTTTGGGAGAAAAAAGAGGCAGAACATTTCTTAAATGGTGAGAGGTTGGGAAATGCAGTGTCCAAAGGGACCTGGGTATCTTTGTTCATGAGTCACTAAAAGTTAGCATGCAGGTGCAGCAAGTAATTAGGAAGACAAATGGTATAGCACGAGAGGATTAGAGTACAGGAGTAAGGATGTCTTGCTGCAGTTATATGGAGGCCTGGTGAGACCTTATCTGGAGTATTGTTTACAGTTTTGGCCCCCTTATCTAAGGAGAGATATACTTGCCATGGACAGAGTGCAAAGAATGTTCACCAGGTGAATCCCTGGGATGGCAGGATTGTCTTATGGAGGAGAGACTGGGGAAACTGAGTCTGTATCCCCTAGCGTTTCGAAGAATGAGGGGTAACCTCACTGAAACTTACAAAATTCTTACAGAGCGTGGCAGGGTAGATGTGGATAAGATGTTTCCCCTGACTGGTGAGTCTAAAACCAGGGGACATAAATGGCCTATACCTTATCCTGAGATTAATACTGAGATGAAGAAGAATTTCTTCACCCAAAGGGTGGTGAATCGTCAGGATTCTCTACCTCAGAGAGCTGTCGAAGCTCAATCATAGATCTTGTTCAAAACAAAAATCAACAGATTTCTGGAAACTCATCACATCAAGCGATATGGAGATAATGCAGGAAAGTGTGTTGAGGTAGATGATCAGCAATGATCTAATTGAATGGCGAAGCAAACTCGACGGGTTGAATGGCCAACTCTTGGTCCTATGCTCCTAATGATGAAAATGGACTACTTCCCTTGAGATGAGAGGAGTCAGGTTGGCTGCAAAATAAGTTGGACAATGGAAACTGGAACAGTGCCAATCTTTCGCAACAGATAATCAAAGATAGGCGGGCCCACAATGCTGCAGACTGGCCGGCCAGTCTGGTTCATTGGCCTACTTTTCCCAACAGGCTCTAGAAAACAAATGCTGAAAGCCAATTCCATTGGCACCAGTCATGTACAATATGAAAACATTCTAGATTACAAAGAGAGACTTGGCAATTCATACAATTGTGAGAAGGATCAAATAAAAGACTTACAAGAATTTAAAATAATGGACTTAATTCATAAGCTGAGTGTTAAATTAAAGGGCTTCTGAAACCTTGGCTTACATGATGGAATCAAATACTCCGCATGTAAGTTGTGAACGGAATGGACAAGCTGTAAAGCATAGTTATGCTTACATAGCAAGTCTCAATACATGGGTGGTCTATGGGATTACCTGCAAATTACAAGAAGTTTCGCAAAAATTGTGGAAGGAATTTTGGGATCTGATAACAGGTCTCTCAGCACACTGTACGTGGGTACTCAGGGATCCAGGGAAGAGGTACTAAAATGTGAAGCAGTGTTTAATCTGCTCCTTGCTGAGCACAATTAATCCCTAGGTCTAAATAGGCTCATCCTGAGGTCAAATAGAAGTTATTGTTGCCAAAGATTCTCCAAATAGGCAGAAGCTCAAACTTCCATAGATTACCAAGAAATCGTAGGAAACAACTAACCTACTTCAAAATTGCAACAACTGCATGGGTTCACTGTTATTTTACAACATTGTGTGGCTGACACCTTCCAAACTTGTGCTAGAATCTAACTGCCAACATCCTCGTGCTATCAGGCTCTGGGATCCCTGACCCCAGTTCAAACATTCAAGTGTCTTCCTTACCCCTCATAGAGCCTAGTGACCTCATTGGTGCTGCCACATCCTGAGCTTCTCCTTTTCTATTCCTGTAGCTCTATCCCCAGTACTTCCTCATCACTCCCCCACAACATTGCTAATGTTGTCATATCTGAGGCAAATCCCAACATCTATCCCACCCACTCCCACTGCTACCCAACCTTGACAGCTTCCCACCCCCTGTCTAACCACTACCAAATATTATGAATCACCTAATTACAACCGAGTACTTCCCAGAGCCTGGGCTGTCTCCCTGCATTACGCGAGTGGCTATATTGCCAAAGTATTACTTGCCAGTAAAGGGAATGTTTCAGAATCATAGAATGATTACACACAGGAGGCCATTGTGTCTGTGCCCACTTTCTGAAAGAGCAACTCCACTTGTCCCACTGCCCACCCTTTTCCCCATGGCCCTGCAAGTAATCTCTTCAAGTCATTATTTAAATCCAGTTTGAAAGCCCTGATTGAATCTGCCTCCCCTACACTCAGGCAGGGCATTCCAGATCCAAACCACTCCGAGTAAAAAAAAAGTTTTTCCTGACTTCACCTCTGGTTCTTTTACCAACCAAGTTAAATGAGTGTCCTTTGGTTCTTCCACAAATGGGAACCGTTTCTCCCTATCTACTCTGTCTGGACACCTCATGATTTCGTACACCTCTGTCAAGTCTTCTCTCAACCTTCTCTTCTCCAAGAAGAACAACCCCAGCTTCACGCCTCCATCCAAGTAACTGAAGCCCATCATCCTGAGCCATCCTTGTAAATTTTTTCTGCATTTTCTTCACATCCATCCCAGAATTGGACACAAACTCCAGTTGAGACCAAAAAAGTCAGATTATGAAAGGCATTATATAAATGCAAGTTTTCTTCTTTCCTTTGACAATATTCCAAGCTATCATGAAGATTTTATATTTATTATCACTATTCCAAAAGCAGCATCTTATGAATTTGCTGTGGACTTTAGCAATGGTAGTGGTAACAAAACTCAACATAAATAAGTAAACAAAATTTATAGTTACACCTTACGAGAGTTCAGCTGGCAGAAACATGTCATGACTAAATACCTTTTGGAAGTTATGTTTACATAAATTTAAAATAGCAAGATATATACCTTTCAAACAAGGACCGTAACAGCATTATTCAACTGCTGCACCAAGGAAAGATTACCTTCAGAAAAACATTTTGACAGCATATTTGCTGCTGCATTAGAAAAGAGGCAATTATGACATCACTTCATTTCAGCCGCAGCAGGTAAACAAACAGGAAGAGGGAAAACTGACAGGGATACCATACCCAAATAGTCATCCATTGAAAACTTGTCATTGTCCCAAATTTGAATCATTAGTTTCGGAGGTGTCCTGACCTCAGTCTTGTCAAGGCTCCAAAAATTTTCCTGGAACAGAAAAAGGCAATGTGGATGACCCATTTCACATTAATATTTACCCCTTTCAGCTTTCACAGGAAGCCATCTGTGAAGGCTTATACTATAGTTTCTGAAAGTGTAGAGGGGACTGTCCAATTGTTCAAAGATATTAGGTGTACTAACACCTTGATTTATCAAAATTGTTTTATTGACACATTCAACTTAATTCTGTCAGATGCATCAATACTTTCCTACATTTGTTATTCTGTAGTAAAATAATTTGAATTTTTTTTTTTGCTAATATAGATTGCACACCCTAACTCTAAACACCTGGTTTAAACACACAAAACCAGCTGTACAGAGTCAAATTAGAAGGAGCTGGGAAGAAAGCTGACAGGAGCACAAAAGTATAGAGGCTACAAGGTCACTCTAATGATGCATTTTTAGGTCCAAAGAAAGGGAGGGGTCAGTTAGATATGACCTCCGGTAGCCCCAACCATGGAATACATTTCTCCATGCAGTAGTATTCCCACAGAACACTGCATAAATAACTGCTCACAGCAAGGGTTATACTCACATGGCTGTTAACTTGAATAGAAGGAATGTACACTTACAAACAAGAGGAAATGGTGCAGGGCAGAGGACAATAGACCTCCCTATGGGAACTTCTTTTCCAACAGGAGGACTGGTTACAAACTAATGTAACTGCCCTGTGAGGAAAGCAGCACTTAGCAACTCCTGTACTTGAACCTGAGCATTCCAGAGAACGTGTGTTAAGCCCATGGATGTGGCTTGGTCCTCTATTGAGCAGAGTTGGCTGAAAATTGAAACAAGATTCTGCCTCAAGTCAGACTTGGACTCTTGGCTCTCCCAAACATATGCCAATTTCCTCCTCCACATGGTGAAGTTGTCGTTAAACATTTAGCAAGATAACTTGGAGGATTTCAGACATTTGGGCTGTAAATGATGGTTTTCTTACACCGAAACCCACCTTCTTAGATACAACACAAAGCTGTTCAGCTGGGAGGTAGTCAAATGGGAAAATAAGTCTCCAGTTGAAATTCCCTTCTCCTCCAAGGGATCTGTAGTGCACATCTGTCTTCTGCTTCTCATCTTCAAGTCCAGCCATCCAGCTGCAAAGAAGTCAAATTAAACCTTGAGATAACATGCAAACAAATGTATGCTGAATAAAAATGTGTTTCAGGAAAAGGGGGCATCCATTAATCACATATCCCAAAAATAACTTTGTTGCCAATCATTCTTCATTCCAAACATCCTCTGCTGGCAGAGAGGATCCCAATTATATACACTTCCAATGTAAAGTCTCACCAACACGGCCACTTCAAACAAATTCAACTAAAAAAAGAGCAGAGAAATAGATACAATAAAACATTAAGGTCATTCATAAGGAGGATTAAAAACATAACCAGGCTGGATCTGACTGGAGCAGGGCGTCGCCAGGTGTGCCCGTTAAGACTTTTTTCTGCACCCTTCAGCTCAAAAGTTTTTGTGCTGTAATTGGTTGGAATGCAGGCTCAGTGCAGAGACACCAACAGTACATCTCTTCAGCCAAATGAGTTTAAAGGATTAAAGAACAAAACCGTAGTGATGGAGGAGGACACATTTAAATAAAATCTAGTACAGAAAGAGAAAAAAAGGGGAACAAAAAACTGGATTGAAATCGGGAGGAGAGACAGAGGGAAAGAAAAACAAAAATTAAAGAGATAAGTTTTAAATCTCAAAGAACAGTTTCCCACCTAAAGCAAGGAATTCCAGTTTAAATTGCTCAGTTTCTAGGCCAGTGAGGTTGGTTGGCATTTCGTTAACAATTATCATGTTGATAAACTGTATTTAATGTCATTAGCTACAAGAATTAAACTTTATTTGTGGCAAGTTTAATGGGCAATTAATGCACAAATTCAGTAAGTTCCTGAAAATAACAGGAGGCCAAGGATGAGATGCTGTTTGACAAATGACAGAGTGATGTAAATCAACCAGCATTTATCTTAATCTCTTAAATTTGCTGCTTTTCACATCAAGATTGGCTTGCATCATTAACAACTTTTTTTAAACAACAACAAGAACATTTTATATACCATGGCAAGTTCCCAATCTAATATACTCCAGTATAGATCTTCAATTTTCTGACCATCTTAATTTACCAGGTAAATAGAGATATCTTCAAATGACCAGCGCTCTTAGCTTCTTTCTGGAATAGATGAACTCCGAGAGCAGAAAAAACAAATGCAAAAGAGCACAAGGCAAAAAGAAGCAAAAAAGAGGAGAAGAGAGAGAGAGAAAAAGAGAGACACGGACACACACATCACACAGTTATTTAGAAATACTTCCCTTCCAGAAGTAACCTATCGTTTACAGTTTTGGCCTTAATTCCAAACATTCAACAGCTGTTGCACTTTTGTTCCTTACATAAGCATTCAATCCAAAAATAAAGCCTGCAGCTCATATTGCATTTTAAGACCTGAATCGTTTTGGGAGCAAGCCTTCCATTCTTAACCTGGAGCAGATATTGTGCAATTCTTTCACTGACACTTGTCCTTGTTCCAGCTTCTTTACATGGTACATGTGAGCTTTAAAGTTTTTCCCCTCTGCTCTTCAAGATGAACTAAAAGCTTTCAGTTTAATTCATATGCACATGACAGAGCCATAAAGATTATAGTGTACAGGAGTTAGGTCTGCAAACATATACTATGTATTATTTGCAATTCAAGGCTTTTCACAATTTGATAAATCAGAGCAACAATTTGGAGTGGGACTAATGTGGTGAAGCAGCTTGTTGGTGAATTAGCACATTATACCCACGATAACACCCGAATGTTGGCTGTGCTGAAGCAAGCAGCAACCATAAAAAGACCATTCCCTCCAACTTTTCAAAGAGAGCAAAGGGAAATTAGAGGGCATACCCCAGACTGCTCATACATTTTAGCAACTAGTTCTGCAGAACACACACGTACAAAGAAGTTTTGCACTGAAATCTGCAAAATAAGAGTAAACTTTGAGATTTGAATTATACTCCAACTGTACATGTAAAATTTAAAAAAATACACCCAGGAATAACTGAACGTATTTGTACAAACTTCTAACTGGCTCATAGCAAATTCCTTTCTTTGCCATTCCAATTGGAGCATTGACTTTATCTTGCATAATATAATTAACCTGACAAGGAGATTAATTCCTTGGTTAAAAAAGCAGAGAAGAATTTGATTAGAGTACTTTGCTGTTCAAGCCATAACATTGCTCAGTCATTTCCATGCTCAGTGAATAAAGTGTGCCAACCAATTTTAACTAGTTTAGCATTCCCAAATTCATAAAAATGTGATGCAAATAAAGATATTTCTTCTTACTTTCAAAACTAATACAAACAGGAATAAAAGCAAAAAGATAACAACAGTTCTGTGGAAGGGTCATGAGGACTCGAAACATCAACTCTTTTCTTCTCCACCGATGCTGCCAGACCTGCTGAGTTTTTCCAGGTAATTCTGTTTTTGTTTTGAATAAAAGCAAAATGCGTATGCTGGAAATCTGAAACAAAAACAGAAAATGCTGGAGAAACTCAGCTGGTCTAACAGCATCTGTGGATTCTTTTCTTTAGCTCTGAAGTCATACAGACTTGAGACATTAATTCTGTTTTTCTCTCCACAGATGCAGTTGGACTCTGAATTTTTTCAGCGTTTTCTGTTTTTGTTACAAACAGGAATAAGTCATTCAGCCCCTTGAGCCTGTTTCATCATTCAACGAGATCATGGCTGGTCCAGACTCTATTTACCTGCCTTCAGCCTATGTTCCTTATAGCCCAAAGCGAATAAAAGCTATCAAATTTCTGCTTTTTGAAATTGGCCTAGCCACAACAACTTAAGGGAGAGCATTCCAGGTTTCCACTACCTGTGTGTGAAGTGCTTCCTAACATCACTCCCGAATGGCCTGGTTCTGACGTTAAAAGTTTTGTTCCCTCATTTTTAATTCTCATCATAAGAGAAATGAGTTTCTATTTACCATGTCAAATCCTTTAACCATCTTAAGCACTTCAATTAGATCACCCCCTTAAATATATAAAAGGAAATACAAGACTAGCCAGTGTAATAGGCCATCAATGTAACCCAGTAATGAACATCACTTGCCCAAAACCTTAATATGAACAAACAGGATTGCAGATTGAATGTTTTTCCGCCCATTAGGTATTACTGGGCAACCAACATAGGTTATTTTTGAACAACACTAATAACTACATTTATACAAAAAGTGGGGATTCTGAGAATCACAGTTCAATACACTGCAGATGAATCAAGTTCATTTTTAAAGATGCACTCTACCTGTCTGAACAGGCAGACATAACATGATATTTTACGAAATCTTTCTTAGACAGTTAAACTTTGCAACTATCCCAAATTCCACACACTTGTTACCTATGGATATGAATAGACAGTGACAAATTGTCAAATCCTGCATAGCCATGCTGGTCACTGTGTGCTGATTGTATAGTTTTAGAAGCATTAGTAACTTAATAGTTTCAAGTTATTACATCCTGTACCAGATGACTGCTCCTTGTGTTTGGGCATAAATTCTAGCCTAGCGTTTCAGATGCACACAAGTGAATTCACCGCTGTCAAACATCCATCATGAACATGCTGCTGTCAAAAGTTTAAGACCACATGTCACCTAGAATTTCTGGGTTGCAAGTCAGAATCTCCAGTATTGAAAAATGCATAAAGAAATTCATTTGCAATGGAATCTTTCTTTTAAAACAAAAGTTTAAATACAGTTCTGTACAGCATATAACACCATCTATCCGCTGTGAAATTGAAGCATAGCAAGATTAGACTTGGATCACTACAAAAATATTCCCTGTATATACCACCATCTGACACTAACCCATGAAAGCACTAGTAAATTTGTTTAAGGTGCAAGCATTTTTAATATTGATAAGTCGATGTGTAACTAAAGGTTGATTAAACCAAATTAAACCACTTCTAAAATGGTAGGTTTAACATTTAAGAATTCTAAATTTCCAGATAAGTTCAAAACACTCATGTTTCCAGTTACTACACAATTGTTTCTCGATAAATAAGTCAAAATAGCAAAAAAAAACAATAGCACCGACAGTACACAAATGTTCTTGTGGTGTAATAAATAGCTGCGTGTGTTACAGTCATCATCCATAACAAGACATGAGAGGTACTATTAGCACTCTAAAGTGTTATATAAATCAAATAGATGCATTAAAAAAAAACCTGTCTGGGGTATCCTCTGTGGCATGCAAACCGCATGAAGATCCCATCTGCTCGGTTGACACTAGTTGAGTTGAAAGCTTTGGCTACCATGTAAGAAGATGATTAAACCTACATCCATCAAGATGAAAGATAATTATTACCTTAGTCAGACACCACCTGTTTCTGCAGCATTCTTGAACTCAAAAGGACATGCTGAAACCTTCCTCTGAAGTTCATGTTTGACAGTTGCTCCAGGCAGTTCTGTTCATACCTATACTACAACTTGCTCATCTACATTTCCAAGGACAACACAATCAAATGTGATGGGGTCTTTCTTATAAAAAATCCTAAATTGAGTACTAAATCCTCTCTTAGGAATGAATCTATAAAAGTCAAAAGAACATAATTTGCATTCTTTCTACATATAAACATCTACACCCTAGGTAAGGGCAAGCCTTTCCTTCACAATTACATTTTTGGAAATACAATTTTGACAATACAATTACAGACAGGTCTTCTAATTGTGCAGCAGTCAGGCTAAGCACTGACATTGCACAGATATGGATCGCTTTCCAATCTCATTTCCCAATGTCAGCACTAAACACTGCAAGATTGGCCATAATCTCGGCCAGAAATCACCATCCGGTTCTGTCCTACTCGCGTTCTGTAAACCAACCCCAGAATGCAATAACCCCAACTTCAAAACAACACATCCTATCGCACCATGTAATTTTTCTCTATTTCCATGGCCATTACTCTTTACTGCCTCTGACAGAAACTGAATTTGAGTTCTAGATTCGAGTGCACTGGAAACTAGCTTGCAATTGTCCAGAAGTTCAAATTGGACAGAGAAATTTCATCCCATCCGTCTTGGCTACGTTCTGTAAGTAGACAGAACAATTTCATTTAAATACTTAAAATATCAATTTGGTTCACATCATGATGTCGGAAGACCAAACAAACCTTCCAAGACAGATAGGATTTTATTTATGGAAACCATAACTGGGAAGTTGGGCAAGGTGTAAACACCTGTGGAACTGGAACTATAGAATAAACAGCACAGAAGGAAGCCATTTGCCCCATCGTGCCTGTACAGCTAACCAATTAGCCTCTCTGCCCTTTCCCCACACCCCTGTAATTTTTTTTTCCTTTCAAGTCATTAATCCAACTCCATTTTGAAAGTTATTGAATCTGGTTCCACTGCCCGTTCACGCTGTGCATTCCAGGTCACAACTGGTGTAAAAAAAAAAAGTTTCCTCATGCCACATCTGCATCTTTTGCCAATCACCTTAAATCTGTGTCCTCTGGTTACTGACTCTTCTGACATTACTTGCTCTTATCAAAATCCTTAAATGGGTTTTGAAGTCTCTACCCACTCTCCTCTTAACTTCTCCAAGGAGAGCAACTCAAATTTCTTGCCAGAGAATTGAAGCCCCTCATCTCTGGAACCATTTTTGGATAATCTCTTCTGTATTCATTTCTAAGGCCTTGACATCCTTCCTAAAGTGTTGTGGCCAAGATTTCACAAGACTCGAGCTGAGGCTTAACCAGAGTTTTTTTTTAAAAAAAGTCTTATCCCACATGCCTTAACAGCTTTCTCAACTTGTCCTGCTACCTTCAATGTTTGGCATAATGCACCCCCAGGTCTCTGGTCCCATGCCCTATTAAATATTGCATAGTTTATATTGCCTGTCCTTATTCTTCCTAGCAAATTCATCACTTCATGCTTCTCTGCATTAAATTTCATCTGCCACGTCTGCACATGTGAAACATGATTTACCTTCAATAAATTCATGCTGACATTCATTTATTAGCTCTTATTTCCAAATACCAATTGTGTCCTGTACTATTGTCTCAAAGTTTCCCCACCACCTACATTAGGCCAACTGGCCTGTAGTTGCAGGGTTTATCCCTTTGCATTTTTTTCTCCCTAAATAAGGTGCAACATTTCCAACACACCTTTACTCTGGCATCACCCCCATAACTGTGGAGGCTTGGGAAAACTGTGGCCAAAGCTTCCACAATTTCACCACTTGCATACCTCAGTAATTTAGAATGCATCTCATTGAGAGGGTAACTTTTCTCCCCAGTAAGTTTTCTGTTTTCTGGAGAGGAAAAGAAACTTTTGAAAAGCTTTATCTTTAAGAATACCATATTTGAGATGCTACACTAACCTTTGCTATAGATAAAAAACACCTACAAAGGCAGCAGGTATTTGTTGGGTTTCCCATGCAGTGTTGGTCGTCAGTAGATTGAGCTATTTATCATCTTCACATGGTCCCTTGACCAAGAGGGCAGTGGAAAATAAATGGATTCCTGCACTTCTGATGGTCATGAATCGCTGGGGGTTTGGATAACCATTGATTGTTGAGTGCCAAGAGTGCACCACTTCACACCATCTTTCTCCAAACCCCCTCCACCACCGCCAACCAGACCTCCCAACCCATAGCCCAGACATTTCAGATTTTTGGATAATCCAGGTCACGCTATTCAGCAGCTACAGTAGCAGTTAGGTGACAAAAGTCAATTACATAAACTTAACCATGTATGGTTTTCCACAAGAGATCAAATGGAGTAAAACATCATTCTAAAGATGGTGAACAAAATGAACCTAAGCTGCTTTTTGGGTAAATGTAATACCTCACCTAGAACCAAGTGGTCTGATTCACTGATTTCAGCAGAGGCAGAAGTAGGTGATGCTATAAATAATCTGTGTCCCCAGGCTAGGGAGAGAAGCAAAGAAGAGAAACGCAAGCAGCTTAAAGGTCCCTGCTCACGATCACCCTCCCGTGACCTCTGCTAAAATAGTACAAGTATATGGATTTTGATTTAAGGCATTTCTCCACTTCGATGCAGTCCTTGGTTGAATAGAAAGCCAGCATTCTTCTTCCTCACAGATAATGGCCACGGCTGAGGTATTGGAATGCCACCGGTGCTTGTGGAATCATGCTTCAGTATCAGTTATTGCCTGTTGGGGGCAGGCAGTGCAGGGAAGTGGGAAAATGGGAAGGAAAACAGAACGAATGATTGCTTCTGCATGACTAGACGATGCAACTGTTGTTTAAAAAGAGAATCCATTTCAAATAGTAAACCAATTGTTTCGAGTTAACTCACAGGATGGGAGAGTCATTTCGTCTAAAGCCTGTACAAAACACCTGAAAAGAATTCCAATTAGTGGAAGATCTGTTCTGGTTTAAGGTTACTTTCTCCAATTTATTACAGAGGAGTAAAGCAGGATGAATGTGCTATCAAAATCCTAGTTTAATATAGGGTATAAAGCAGCAAAATGTGACACTAAATTCCAGTACCAAGCTGCTGATCTTTTTACACTCCCAACCAGGCCACCTTCGCAAGGTATTAGATCTATAGCAAAGCCAGTTTTACATAATTCTGATGTAACAGAAGGAACCAATATAATGACGCACAATTCATCAACACTGCTGCTGTAATACTTCTGATGAGCACATATCCTTGAGTTGACAATCACATCACAAGTAATTTGTGTAGTCTCAACATTACTGGCTGCATATACTGGACAGACCAATTGCTTAGATTTGTGGACTGGCATTATGTAGCTTTTACGTTATCACACACTGCATGCGAGATGCTCTATTTTTGAGGGCTAAGCACTTGAGATGCATTTGACATATTGCCCCATGCAACTGGGAATGCATAAAAGCTCCATTACTAAGCTACTTCTCTTAATGAACTCCAAATAGAGCCAGTCTACTGTATCTCTTGATAACAGTGTTTTCTTGGACATTAATAACACAAGAGATGCACACATGAATGACAGCTATTCAACTTAATTCAAGCAGTGGCTAAGAACACAACTCTAAAACCACAGCAAGTAAATCAAGCAGAATATAAAAAGCACAATGGATTCATTATTGTTGTGCTATCTGAACTTCTAGAATTACATTAGGTTCCTTGAATTCCTTGTTGGAACATTATGTTGTAATGGCCAATTGCATTTAGGTGTGTCATTTGCACTCAAGTGTTGAAAAAGTTTTGTAGGCTCTACTCAACTGAAAACATGCATTTGTTGAAGTACTAAATTGCTTTTGTAAAATATGTATTAATTTCAAGTCCATCTGCAAGTAACAGATTTTAAATTGACTTCCCAATTGTTGGTTGGTGCATTGAGATCAATTTAGTTTTGTACCAAGTGATTTTCACTTGACGTATTCCTGTGATTACTGCAATAATTACAGTTAACCTTGTTACACTATTTTTCATGAAGGCCAGATTATAGTTAACAGGTTGTTTGCGCTCATACAGTTTAAATACAGAGGAATTTAATGAAGGTGACGCCAGGTATGCAGTTGATAACACCCAGTTGTCATTTCCCCCTTGGTCCCATACACCTATACTTGAGAAGGCAGGCAAACATCTTCCCAAAACAGATTAACAATGCAAGGTGTTACAGGAGAGTCAAAGGAGATGCTTGTGGCAGAAACTGTTGAGCTGTTCTTGCCCCAAGGTGATCTCGGAGTAGTATGAGATTGGGACCAAGAAAGAAATATAGCTAGAAGGTGTCAGGCCAAGTTTGGGAATGGATAGCCAGGCTGGATGCTCAACAGGTGCATTCAAGCACATGGCTCACTGACTTACGATTATAGAGATGGTTCCCTGTACAAGGCACTGGATAAAAGAAGATTGGTTGCAATGCCCCTTCAGTATTCAGTCTGTTGATATAGACACAATTAATACATGTAAAATGGTCTCTTCCAGAAAGACAGAAAGTAATCAGTGCTCATGGAATAAAGGTGTAAACAGGTACCACTGCCTTTTGATTGTTTTTACACCCTTCATCATTCTTTTCTGTGCAGAGACTAACAATGTACCTCAGCTCCACTCCTCTGGGTTTACAGAAATGACAATTAAATACAGAAAATGCTGAGAATACTCAGCAGTTCTTGCAGCACTTGTAGAGAAAAAGTTAACAATTTGGATCAGTTCTGATGAACAATCATTGACGTGAAGCATTAAACCTATTTCCCTCTCCACAGATGCTGCCCAGCCTGAGTATTTTCCAGCATTCGGTTTTTATTTCAGAATTCCAGCATCTACAGTATTTTGTTTTTGGATTATAAAAATTACATTCCTTTTGCAGTTGCACGTGCCTGGCAGGTCATACCAGTGCATGCGAACATATTTTCCTGCAGTGCAGAGTGCAGCATTTAACGCAATCCAGGTGAGCTAACGCGTCATAACTACCTGAATTGGGGACACAGCGAGGAATACCTGTTTGAGAAAAGGTGCCACATAAATCTTACCCTAAAATTTACTGAGAGCACAGTCAGACATGGAATTCTGAATTATTAGTGGAAGTTTCGAAGATTAGCAAGTTATGCAGCCAACACAGAAACTGCAAATTTACACACATCACTAAAGTTGTGACATGATCTATATATTTGATAATTTATGAAGTTTTAGCCAAGCTCACACGATGCTGCTTAGAAGTCAGGTTGTGTCTTTGCAAAATAAGGAGGGTGGATAAATACATTTGTCCCTTCAGGCACCATAATTCCATCAACAAGGTTTGGAGGAGATTTTTACCTTTACTGTTCAGCTGTGCATGGTTCAGGATTTAAAGTGAACGAAGTACAAGTTTGAAAAAAATATTAACCTAATTTCCACTTCAACTAAAAATCTGTGTAACAATTATTATTAGCAAAACATTCATGTTTAAAATATGGAATTTTATTTAAACTGCCCATCCGAACCTTGAATGATGGCACAGTCCTTCCAGAGTTTACTCTTTAACATGAATGATAATTAAGACTGCAACTCCAAATCATTTTAAATGTTGCAAATATCAAGATCTACTACCAAGCTTGTCAATTTTCACCCCAGCTGAATTTGGCATCAACTCTGTTACCACACCTGCAGCTATCTGCAAAAGTTAAGCTGCCACAGCTTTGCTTTCAAATTAATCTCAGAAAATGCTGGAGTGCACACTTCCAATTTTAAAAATACAAAATAATTCCAGTTATTTCTAAATTAAAAATAAAACTGGCTTCCCTGGCAGATTTCTTGGTCAGTAATTTTCCATTGACGTCACAAGTTTACAAACCACAAGCGGCAGAATGATCTGTGAATGGCCAGGCTCTGTTAATCAAAACATTGTAGAAATTGTTTGCACAAACACATATTGGCATCAACCAACAATGTGAAAAAATGTCCAAGATGTGCCCTGTTCACAAAAAGTTGAACAATGCAACCATCTCATCGGTTTACACTCACAGCAAGTTGATGGAGGGAGTGATCAATGATGTGATCGAGCAGACCCAACTCATCAATAATCTACTGACTGATGCTCAGTTTGGGTTCCGTCAGAGCCACTTGGCTCCAGACTTGGTCCAAACAGGGACAAAAAGTGGACTTCCAAAAGGAGAGGAGAGTGACTGTGCTCAACATCAAGGCAGCGTTTGGCTGTGTGGCACCAAGGAGCCCCACTGACATTGAAGTCAGTGAAGATCAAGTGGAAAATCCAAGGCTGGAGACATACCCGGCACAAAGGTGCTTGCGGTTGTTGGAGGCCAATAATCTTGGGAGCTAGGACATCACCACAGGAGTTCATCAGGGCAGCATATCCTATGCCCAACTACTTCAATGATCTTTCCTCCAGGTGGTCAGAAGTAGAGCAATTTGCTGAGGAGGGAACAATATTTAGCTCCAATTGCTGTTCCTCAGATAATGAAGCAGCCCATTGCTGCATGTAGCAAACCTGGACACCATTGAGGCTTGGGTTGATAAGTGGAAACACACAAATGGCAAGAAGTTAGGAACTGTGGAGGATCAGAGAGATTTAGGGGCCACAGGAGTCACCAAATAGCTAGTGGACAGGTACAAATAGATGTAAAGGATGCTAAGGAATTTAGGCCTATGAAGGCATAGAGATTGTATTATAAATGCACAAAACCGAGTAGACCACACTTGGGGCACTACATTCAATTCTGGGCACCATACCTCAGGAAGGATATATTGGCTTGGCCTTAAAGGGATGCAGTACAGATTTGCGAGGGTGATACTGGGCCTAAGAGTTAAATTATGTATAGACTAGGTTTGTATTCCAAGATGAAGGTGTGATTGAATTAGGGTGTACAAAATAATTAAAGGAATGGATAGGGTAGATAAATAAATATTTATTCTGAGCAGGGGTGGGGGGAGAAAACTAGCACTAGGCTTTTCAGGAGTGACACCAGGAAGTAATTCACACAAAAAAGGTAATGGAAATCAAGAGCTTCCTGGCAGAGAAAAAACTTGCAGCTGGGGCAAGTGAAAATTTCAAAACTGATATTGCTAGACTTTTGTGAGGTAAGCATTTGAGGGTTATAGAACCAAAGTGGGTAGATGGAGTTAAGATATAGATCAGCCATCATCGAATTGAATGTCAGAACAGGCTTAAACAACTGAATAGCCCACTCCTATTCTGAAGGTTTTATGTACAAGTACCAAGAAATTATTCCCAACTGGACAGTAATCACCTTCCCCATGGCACTCAAATGGTTATAACCACTGAGTCTGTTACCATTAACATTCTGCAGCTTACCAAACATTTCACTGGCACAGCCAAATGTTGTGGCAGTTAGAGCAGGTCAGAGGAAGTGATGCAAGATGTTAGCCCACCACTATGTTCAAGAGGAACTTAGGATAGGAAATAAATGTTGCGCAGACCAGGAACGCTCACATCCCGAGAATGAATTTAAGAAAATTCAGATTCAGCTCAGTTTCTTTCTGATAAAATTTCAGCAATCTTACACAAATTACAAATTTTCATCTATGTATATAGAGCAGATTGAGAGATGGACAAGCCAGTATGAGATATCGTTTATAAGTGATGTCTGCTTCGCAATATAAAAACCCAGCTGATATTTTCTAGATTAACATAACTCAAGGCAGGTTAGGAACAACTGATAGTGGGCCCAAAATGCTCCATAGTGACCAACCTTCCTTTCTCATAAAGGCGAGAGATACATACTTATCTCACCATAGGAATTTGCTCCCTCTCTGCTCCCCAAACTCAAACTCCCTTTTCAACCGAGCGTTGCGAGTCTAATCCCTTAACAGTCCATCCCTACTCCCTCACAAGGCATTTGTGTGTTTTCTTCTATTTTCCATGCTGAAATTTATTAAAAAAGGGCAAAACACAGTCCAATATTTTCCCTTAAACTAACCCAAAACATGAACATCGATATTGAATACAAATAAATGTTGTTCTGAACAAGGCAGCTTCCCTTAATATAGCAGTGACTTAAATCCAGCCAACTGAAAACCGGACATTTTTTTTTAAAGCTGCCATGCAGGAATTTTAATTCTTACTAAATGAGTAAAATAATTTATTGGCTTGTTCAGCTAGGTGCCACATTGGTGCCCTGGGCTAGTTATGGGCTTGGTGTGTCAGTGTTTTTCCACGTGCTGAGTGGCTGAAGCAACCTTTGACCCCATCCAACCTGGCTTGGCCTGATCTGCCCAACCAGAAAAGCGGCAAGATTCAAAATCCAGCACGGACTCAGTCCCGAGGTTGCTGGTTTTTGAGACAATGTACCAGCACCAACACAAAAGCAAATTACAGTGAAAGCTGGAAATCCAAATAAAAGCAGATGCTGCCTCAAAGCGGTCATTGAGCTGAATCATTAACTCTGCTTCTCTTTCCATAGATGCGGCCAGACCTGAATGGTCTCAGCATTTTGTGTTTTCATTTCACTTCATATTATCAATTTTTTTTCTGTCCTCCACTTTTCCTCTGATACTCCTTGCTAATTTTTATTTTCCCCTTTCGCTCCCTCATTGAGCAGGACAACAGCTATCCCAGTCAGCAGGCCACTGAGAAATCGTACAGAGCAAGAGGGAGCTGTGGTGTCAGGCTTTTTGCAACACTTTTCCAGTGTTACATGAATAATCAGTCCTGCTGGCAATTAAAAAAAAAAACAAAATCGATATGTAATGCACGCCCTACCCCCAAGATATGCTGACTTCTGTTGTGCTCTTTTATGCTATGACCTAAAGTTATAGTTTATTAAGTGATTGCACTGAATGATGCTGGTACATTCAAAAAGTTGTATTCTATTTACCTGGGCTGCCTCATTCATGGCAGGTGATAACTGACATGAGCAACAGCTATAAAAAGCCTAAGATAAAAGCAAAATACTGCAGATGCTGGAAATCTGAAACAAAAATCTGAAAAAAGGGTCATATGGATTTGAAATGTTAACTCTGCTTCTCTCCACAGATGCTGCAAGACCTACTGAGTTTTTCCTGCATTTTCTGTTTTTGCTGCTATAAAAAGCCTCTTGGATTCAAATAACAGGCACCTGAAATTCAGGTTGAAAACAAAAACAGAAACAGAAATACCTGGAAAAACTCAGCAGGTCTGGCAGCATCGGCGGAGGAGAGCACAGTTGACGTTTCAAGTCCTCATGACCCTTCAAAAGAACTAAGTAAAAATAGGAAAGGGGTGAAATATAAGCTGGTTTGGGTGGGGGGGGGGCGTTGTTGGGACAAGCAGCCAGTAATAGGTGGAGATAACCAAAAGATGTCACAGACAAAAGAACAAAGCGGTGTTGATGGTGGTGATATTATCGAAAGGAATGTGCTAATTCAGAGTAGAAGGCAGGATAGACAAGGTACAGATAGCTCTAGCCGGGGTGGGGGAATACTAAAAGGTAGAGATAAACAATGGGTGGAAATGCATTTAAAAAAAAATAGGTGGGAAAAGAAAAATCTATATAAATTATTGGAAAAAACAAAAGGGAGGGGGAAGAAATGGAAAGGGGGTGTGGATGGAGGAGAGAGTTCAAGATCTAAAATTGTTGAACTCAATATTCAGTCCGGAAGGCTGTAAAGTGCCTAGTCAGAAGATGAGGTGCTGTTCCTCCAGTTTGCATTGAGCTTCACTGGAACAATGCAGCAAGCCAAGTGGGCATGAGAGCAGGGTGGAGTGTTGAAATGGCAAGCAATAGGGAGGTCTGGTTATGCTTGCGGACAGACCGAAGGTGTTCTGCAAAGCGGTCACCCAGTCTGCGTTTGGTCTCTCCAATGTAGAGGAAACCGCATTGGGAGCAACAAATGCAGCAGACTAAGTTGAGGGAAGTGCAAGTGAAAAGCTGCTTCACTTGAAAGGAGTGTTTGGGCCCTTGGATGGTGAGGAGAGAGGAAGTGAAGGGGCAGGTGTTGCATCTTCTGCTGTTGCATGGGAAGGTGCCGTGGGAGGGGTTTGAGGAGTAGGGGGTGATGGAGGAGCGGACTAGGGTGTGCCGGAGGTAACGATCCCTACGGCATGTCACCGGGGGGTGGGTGAAGGGAAGATGTGTTTGGTGGTGGCATCATGCTGGAGTTGGTGGAAATGGCAGAGGATGATCCTCTGAATGCAGAGGCTGGTGGGGTGATAAGTGAGGAGAGGAGGGACCCTATCATGTTTCTGGGAGGGAGGAGAAGGCGTGAGGGTGGATGCGCGGAAGATGGGCCGGACACAGTTGAGCGCCGTCAACCACCGTGGGTGGAAAACCTCAGTTAAACCTCGGAAATTCAGGTTGATTGCCTGAGGGAACACTGCAGGAGATTTAGGCACTGTAAAAGCTGTATGGGTGTGTTTAATAATTATAAATGAATGTTGTTCATTTTTGTGTTTTTTACAAAGTAGATTTTCTTTTGTACTTTAGTCTCAAGTTATTGCCAAAAGAATGCTGACTTCATTATTTGTTAGTCCTCTTGTGTTATATTGGATAGTATTTGTGGGGTTGATACTTGACAGTTTTTTTAAAGCTCCTTTTTTAAGCTACCATTTGTTCCTGTTTTATAACTAGGTCACAAACACAAGAGGGGGGGAGTGCAGTTTGACAAATACTCTGATATTTCTGTAAAAAAAATTGCATAGATCTTCGTAGTATTGCTCGCAGGAAGTTGGCAGTGTGCAGTGAGGAATGTTCAACAGAAATTAAGTGTGACAATTACATGGGCTATTTCGATTCAATCTTTGTAACAGATAAAGTACTCACATCGGTTTCTATGGATAAAAGTTTCAATCATAGTTATTAGCCCACAGAAACTAACACAAGTAGCTGGTATTTTCAGGATGCTTACATTTGTAAAAAAATAAGCCTCATCTCTTTAAACCATTCACCAGCCTATGAATAAGCCTTCAAAGTATTTACAAATGGTCTTATTGAGTGCAACCTGCAAACTGTGGCTTGTTCCAGTAAACTCCCAGCCCTGCAGCATGTGAAACTGGATAGGACACGGACTGTCGATGTTGCTTGTGACTTGTCCTGGGGAAGCCTCCAATATGGTGGTTGGGGTGGGGGGGGGGGGGGTCAAACAGAGTTCACTGAACTGATGAACCAACACAATATCAGCTTTCTCAAGGTACTCCTTTCACTTACCTCCAATCCCTGCTCGTTATTAAACTGATGGCTTACACTAAGTAAATAAAAGAACATCTTCCCCTGCCAAATGACCCAGACAAGGTCCCGTATGCAAGATACTGCCGACAAAAACTCTGAGCTGAGCTGATTTAGACTGTTGTGCTGCAACAAGTACGAATAGGAGTTCAAAAGTTCAGATGAACCATGAACTCTGCCATTTCACAGCAGGCAATTCTACAAAAATAGCCAAAAAGGGAAAAGTAGCTAAGGTCCCTCAGGGAGTGATGAAACTTTTGTAGGGTACAGAAGTAGGTTTGTCGAAAAAGTGTCTTTCCTCGCAGGGAGTGGGGGAGGGAGGCACAATAAGAGATAAACTAACTATTGGAGAGCTATGGGCTATTAGGGTAAAGTTACTGCTGTTTAGTCCTTACATAGGTTTGATCTGACTTTCGAAACTTCCTGCCACATGCTCAGTAAATCTGTCCAAAGTTATCCAAAAGAGAGAATTCGAAGAGGGTTTGTATTTCTGCTCCTGTCTTCTCATGACTGCAGCAGCATTCCTCTCTGCCAGGAACTTAGTGGAAAAATCAAAACAAATGGGTCATGACTTTCTGTATTTGTTTAAAGCTGAGCTGCGTGTCATCCTGCAATGTGGTCTTGGCCCCAACTATGCAAAACAGTACAAAACATAACTAGGTTGGGAATGATGAATATGTGTTGCATGTGCCTTTCACATCTGTGTTATCAAGGAAATTACTCATTCAGGTTTTCAAAGAAACGAAAACACACACATTGACATCTTACTAATGCCAAGACCGGCAGCTACAGTAACCCAGTAGAACAAAATCCTGCATGACAAGCAGCCTAGAACCAATTTGTCAGTTATTAGACACAATTTACCATACTGGTGCCCCTCACAAATAACATTTGCTTAGCAAAATCCTTCAGGATTTTGAAAAGGCTTCAGGGAATTGAGATACTACAGTTACAAGCTACAAAAAGACTGCTTTTGATTAGATCCCAACAGGCTTCAAGTCCAGAGAGAGATAGGCTATTCAAACAAGTGAGCAGGGGATTATAAAAACTATGAAATTGAAAGTTTGATAGGACAGATACTGACTACACTTCTTGATCATATCGGAAAGGAGTAAAAGACTGCCCAAAACAGAAAATGCGGAAAAGCTCAGCAGGTCAAGTATTTTGCTTTTTTAAAGAGACTGCTCCATGCTTTTGGGAAAGGTGGAGGATTTCAAGGACAGATTCCTGGTTAAATGGAAGCTTATACAGAGATTAAAAGTCAGTGTCTTTATCACACACAGAAATTCTAATTTGCTAACGATCATATTGCAGGTGAGCTTATCCCTCTTCAGGCAGTTGTGGAGATGAAAAAAACTAAAGGGGTCGCAATTCATTTGTTCATTTATTTTAGTAACAAATAAAATTAGCAAAAAAAAAGACTTTTGGCAGCCAAACGCTAATTCGCAGGCCTACAGACACCATTCAAGGCTACCTTTGTAAAGGGAGTCCAGAAGCTGCCACACAGTTAGGAATGACCTTCACCTGACTGGGGGGTGAGAGAATAGCTCGTTCATCACTAGTAAATTACCATGAAATATAAACTTTGCCAACCTTTGTTTAGTAATAGGCTCCTATAGTATTCATACCAAGGGTAAACTTAAGTGCATTCTACACAGTAGAGGGGAGCCCCCCACCCCCCTCACATTAAGTACAATGGAGCCTACATTCCACTGAAGAAAGGAGAGGAAGTAGAGAAACTGAACTATGAATAGACTGTGACAAATGCAATTCCGATTCAATTTTAGGGGGGAAAAAAGTGAAAGAGAATCCTGTTACTGTGCTGTGCAATGAGAGCGACAGCAATAACATTTACAGTACACCAAATATAGAACCACAACTAGCTAGATTTTTCCTCCATATTCTTTATACTACAAAATAATAATTCAAAATGACATGCAGATGCTTCTGTACAGCAGCATTGAGGTACCAAACTAATGCAATAGGGAGAAAAATTGAACTACCTATCAGAGGACCAATCACAGGAATATGAAAAAGCCATCAAGACTGGGTACAGTCCAATAGAGCAGAACTGAATTTGGCTTTCTTCAAAGATTACTTCCTACTATAATGACTAAGCAGCTAAGCAACAAAGACCAGGAAAGTTCCAGGTTTACTCACTAGCCTGCCAAGTTTGCTGATCTCAGTAACATTGGCAGCTGGGGTACCCACTGTTATCACTGGTTAATGGAAAGAATAATCTCAAGATTTCTGTTTCAAATAACTTATCTAACGGTATTCACCATTAAGGTTCATCGATAGATAACGGTCATTCTCATGGAGGTACTGGAGAGTGCCCACAGCCTCTGAAAAGGAGGTGATACCTACAGGAGTGAAAAGTAGAAAACTGCCAGGTGACTAGTGTGAAATTTTACTCTAAATATTGAAGTAAAACTGACTTTGAAAAGGATTTAATTCCAATTGCAAAAATTTCTAGTGTTTACATAGGATAAACCTAAGGATTGGGAGTGCTTTAGAAACCAGCAAAAGGACAACTAAAAAAGATTTAAAAAGGAAAAATAGGATGAGAGTAAACTAGCCAGGAATGTTAAAAACAGCATGAAGAGCTTTTACAAATATATAGAAAGGGAGAAGCTAAATTAAACATAAGTCCCTTTGAGGCAGAGATAGGAGAAAGTAACATGTGGAGTGAGGAAATGGCAGGGATGTTGAATAAATATTTTCTGTCCTCACAGTAGAAGACATAATTATACACCAGAGATAGAGGGTATACAAAGAGCTAATGAGGAGTGAGGAACTTTTAAGAATTCATATCAGAGAAAAATATATTACGAGACATAAGGTACTAAAGGTTGACAAATGCCCCAAGAGCTGATGGCCTACATCCTTGGATTCTAAAATAGATAGCTGCAGAGATAATGGATGCACTGGTTATGATTTTCCAAAATTCTTTAGATTTTAGAACAGTCCCAGCAGATTGGAAGTTAGCAAATGTAATTCCATTATTCAAAAAATGAGGAAGCATGAGCCAGTTAGCCTGACATCAGTCACTGGGAAAATGCTGGAATCCTTCAACGAGGAAGTCTTTGCAGGGCACTTAGAAAATCATATCAAACAGAGTCAGCATGGTTTTACCAAACAGAAATCATGTTGGTTAAACTACGATTTTTTGAGGATATAACTAGAAGGTGGATAAAGGGTTGGGGGGTGGGGTGGGGGGGGCAGGGTAGTAAATATACTTGGGTTTCCAAAAGGCATTCAATAAGGTAAGATGGCTCCGAAGGCAAAAGGAGGAAGCTGTCCATGCCAAGACTGAGGCAAAATCCAAGGCCTTGAAAACAAAGAAGGCCATTTTGAAAAGAGTTCATAGTCACAGGCAGAAGAAAATTAGGGCGGCACCTACCTTCAGGAGACCAAAGTCACTCAAGCTGAAAAGGCAACCTAAGTACCCCAGAAAGAGTGCTCCCAGGAGGAACAAATTGGACCATTATGCTATCATTAAGTTCCCTCTGACTATTGAGTCCGCTATGAAGAAAATCGAGGACAACAATACTTTGATTTTCATTGTTGACTTCAAGGCCAATAAACATCAGATAAAACAGGCTATCAAGAAACTGTATGATATTGATATAACTAAAGTCAACACTCTTATCAAGCCCAACGGTGAGAAGAAAGCTTACATCCATCTGGCCCCACACTATGATGCATTGGATGTTGCTAATAAGATTTACATCATCTAAACGGATTGCAAGAAGGGCTGTATAAATATTTCAATAAAGTTTTAAAATGAAATTAAATAAAAAGGTTAATATCAAGAGTACATGAAATTGTGGGCTGGTTAACGGACAGGAATCAAAGAGTAGGCATAAATGGGGCATTTTCAAGTTGGTCGGCTGCAATGAATGGAGTGCTGCAAGTGTCAATGTTGGAGCCTGAGTTACTCAATCTATATTAATGACTTTGACACATTACTCTTGGTCTCTTCATCAAAGTTTACTGACAACAAAAGGCTAAGCGGGAATATAAACTGTAAGGAAGACACAAAGAGGCTGCAAAAAAGAATAGATAGGTCAAGTTAAGTGTACAAGGTGGCAGATGGAGTATAATGTGGGGAAGTGTGAGGTTATTTACTTTGGTACTAAGAGTAGAAAAGCAGAGCTTTTTTTAAATGTATGAAATTTGTAAATGTTTAAGCACAGGAAGGCTTGCTCATACAAGGAACACAAAGCTAGCATGCGGGTACAACAAAGCAAACAAACAGGAAGACAAATGACATAGGAGCAGAAATTAGGCCAAATCGGCCCATCGAGTCTGCTCCGCCATTCAATCATGGCTGATAGGTTTCTCAACCCCATTCTCCTGCCTTCTCCCCATACCTTTGATCCCCTTACCAATCAAGAACCTATCTATCTCAGTCTTAAATACACTCAATGACCTGGCCTCCACAGCCTTCTGTGGCAATGAATTACATAGATTCACCACTCTGGCTAAAGAAGTTTCTCCTCATCACTGTTCTAAAAGGTCTTCCCTTTACTCTGAGGCTGTGCCCTCAGGTCCTAGTCTCTCCTACTAATGGAAACATCTTCCCCACGTCCACTTTATCCAGGCCTTTCAGTATTCTGTAAGTTTCAATCAGGTCCCCCCTCATCCTTCTAAACTTCATCGAGTATAGACCCAGAGTCCTCAAACATTCCTCAAGGGTTAAGCCTTTCATTCCTGGGATCGTTCCTGTGATCCTGCTCTGGACCCTCTCCAGGGCCAGCACATCCTTCCTGAGATACAGGGCCCAAAATTGCTCACAATATTCTAAATGTGGTCTGACCAGAGCCTTATAAAGCCTCATCAGCACATCCCTGCTTTTATATTCTAGTCCTCTCGAAATAAATGCCAACATTGCATTTGCCTTCCTAACTACCGACTCAGCCTGCAAATTAACCTTAAGAGAATCCTGGACTAGGACTCCCGGGTCCCTTTGCACTCCAGATTTCTGAATTCTCTCCTCATTTAGAAAATAGTCTATTCTTCCTACCAAAGTGCATGACCTCACACTTCCCCACGTTGTATTTCATCTGCCACTTCTTTGCCCATTCTCCTAACTGTCCAAATCCTTCTGCAGCCTCCCTGCCTCCTCAATACTACCTGACCCTCCACCTATCTTTGTATCATCTGCAAACTTAGACAGGATGCCCTCAGTTCCTTCATCTAGATCATTAACGTATAAAGTGAAAAGTTGTGGTCCCAACACTGACCCCTGCGGAACTCCACTAATCACTGGCTGCCATCCTGAGAAGGACCCCCTTATCCCCACTCTCTGCCTCCTGCCAGACAGCCTATCTTCTATCCATGCTAGTACCTTGCCTCTAACACCATGGGCTCTTATCTTACTGAGCAGCCTCCTGTGTGGCACCTTGTCAAAGGCCTTCTGGAAGTCCAGGTAGATAACATCCATTGGCTCTCCTTTGTCTAACCTACTCGTTACCTGCTCAAAGAATTCTAACAGATTTGTCAGGCATGACCTCCCCTTGATGAAACCATGCTAACTTTGCCCTATTTTACCATGCACTTCCAAGTATTCTGGAGTTTCATCCTTAATAACGGACTCTAAAATCTTACCAACAACTGAGGTCAGACTAATCGGCCTGTAATTTCAAGTCATTTGCCTCACTCCCTTCTTAAACGGGGGGTTACATTAGCTATTTTCCAGTCCTTTGGGACCCCCCTGACTCCCGTGATTCCTGAAAAATCACCAGTAACGCCTCCACTATCTCTTCAGCTATCTCCTTCAGAACTCTGGGATGTAATCCATCTGGTCCACGTGATTTATCCATCTTCAGACCTTTCAGTTTTCCTAGCACCTTCTCCTTGGTAACTGCCATCATACTCACCTCTACCACCTGACTCTATTGAACTTTGGGGATGTTACTCGTGTCTTCCACTGTGAAGACTGATGCAAAGTACCTATTCAGTTCCTCCACCATTTCTTTGTTCCCCACTACTACTTCTCCAGCGTCATTTTCCAGCGGCCAATTGTCAACTTTTGCCTCTCTCTTATCCTTTATATATCTAAAAAAAACTCTTGCAATCTCCTTTTATATTCCTGGCTAGTTTACCCTCAGATTTTATCTTCTCCCTCCTTATTTCTTTTTTTTAGCTGTCCTCTGTTGGTCTTTGTCGGCTTCCCAATCCCCTGGTTTCGCACTGCTCTTCAACACATTGTATGCTTTCTCTTTAGCTTTTATGCTGTCCCTGACTTCCCTTGTCAGCTATGGTTGCCTCGTCCTCCCTTTAGTATGCTTCTTCTTCCTAGGGATGAATTTTTGCTGTGTCTCCCAAATTACACCCAGAAACTCCTGCCATTGCTGTTACACTGTCTTTCCTGCTAGGCTTATCTCCTAGTCAATTCTGGCCAGCTCCTCCCTCATGCCTCTGTAGTTGCCTTTATTCAACTCTAATACTGTTACATCTGATTCCAGCTTTTTCCTCTCAAATTGCAGGGTAAATTCTATCATATTATGGTCACTTGCTCCTAAGTGTTCCTTCACCTTAAGCTCCCTTATCAAATCTGCCTCATTACACATCACTAAATCTAGAATTGCCTGTTCCCTAGTGGGCTTCACCACAAACTGCTCCAAAAAGCCATCTCGTAGACATTCCACATATTCCTTTTCTTGGGATCTCCTACCAACCTGATTTTCCCAGTCTACCTGCATATTGAAATCCCCCATGATCACTGTAACCTTGCCTTTCTTACACGCCTTTTCTATCTCCTGGTGTATCTTGTGCCCCACATCCTGACTACTGTTCCGAGGCCTGTACAGAACTCCCATTATGGTTTTTTTTTAACCTTTGCGGTTCCTCAACTCTACCCACACAGATTCTACATCATCTGACCCTACATCATTTCTTGCTATTGATTTAATTTAATTTCTTACTAACAAAGCAACCCCACCCCCTCTGCCAACCTGCCTATCTTTTCGATAGGATGTATATCCTTGGATATTTAGCTCCCAGTCCTGATCCCCTTGCAGCCATGACTCCATAATGCCCACCACATCATACCTGCCAATTTCAATCTGCGCCACAAGCTCATTTACCTTATTTCGTATACTGCGTGCATTCAGATACAACACCTTCAAGTCCTGTATTTCCCGTCCCTTTTCTCATTGTTGTCCCTTTATCTGATGTGCTTGAAGTTAGATTCCTAGCCCTTTCCAAACACTCTGTCCTATTTTGTGTTCTGGAGATTTTAATAGCCTCTCCTGCGGCTCTCCTTTCTTTTCAGTTTTTTCATAATTTTCCATGAAGTTGAATCCACCCCCCCCCCCCCACCCGCTAACCCGCTGCTTTGTTTCCCATTAGTCATACTTCTTGGACTTTTACCTTTCCCTCCCCTCCCACTTTCTAGTTTAAAGTTGACCGCCCTATTTACCCTTTTCACTAGAACATTGGTCCCAGATCGGTTCAGGTGGAGACCGTCCCAATGGTACAGGTCCCTCCTGTTCCAATACTGATGCCAGTGCCCCACGAAATGGAACTCCTATTTCCCACACCACTCCTTTAGCCACGTGTTTACTTCCCTTATTCTCGTGTCCCTATGCCAATTTGCATGTGGCTCAGGTAGTAATCCGGAGATTATAACCCTTGAGGACCTGTTCTTTAATTTAGTTCCTAGTTCCTAATAATCCCCAAACAGGTCCTCTTTCCTAGTCTTACCTAAGTTATTTGTCCCGACGTGGACCACAACAACTGGATCCTCCCCCTCCCTCTCCAATATCCTTTCAAGCCGGTCAGAGATGTCCCTCACCCTGGCACCGGGCAGGCAACATACCATGCGGGACTCTCAATCCTGTTTACAAAAGAAGCTATCAATTCCCCTAATTATAGAATCCCCTACAACTACCACTTGTCTTTTGCTCCCCCATCTTGAATGGCCTCCTGTGCCACGGTGCTATGGTCAGCTGGCTCATCCTCCCTACAGCCCTGGAATATGAAAGTAAGGAAGTCTTGCTATAATTGCATAGGCCTTTGGTAGACCATACTTGGAGTACTGTGCACAAGCTTTGTCTCCATATCTAAGGATTATATTTGCCTATGAGGTAGTACAGCGACAGTTCACTAAATTGGTTCCTGGGATGAAAGAATTGTGCTTTGAGAGGCTGAGTAAATTTGGTTATACACGAGTTTAAAAGAATGAGATGTGATTTTGTTGAATCATTTAAGATTTTGAAGGGGCGGGTTTGCTGGGGATAGACACTGAAAGGTTGTTTCCCTTTGGCACAACATGAGGACACAGCCTCATTCCAGAGCATGGACAATCAGTTTGGAAACAAAAGGAGAAACGTTTTGACACAGGAGGGCTGTGAACCTTTGGAATGCTTTACCCTTCAGAATTATGGATACTCCATTGTTGAATATATTCAAGGCTGGGATAGACAGAGAAGTAAACGATAGTTCCTTTGCAGTCGCTGGGTCAAAACCCTGGAAACTCCCTCCCTAACAGCACTGTGTATGTACCACACCACAGGGACTGCAGCGGTACAAGGCAGTTCACCACCACCTTCTCAAGGGCAGTTAGGGAAGGGTAATAAACATTGACCTAGCTAGTGACACCACATCCTATAAAATGAATAAGAAAATGTAGCAAATTTAAAGAAACATTGTACAAATCTGCAAAGATTAGGTCAGAAGATTGACCAAATTTTAAGACCCAGCAAAGAATATTTTTTTTAGTAAAGAGGGAGAAAGAAGCATATGACAGAAAGCTGGCTAGTAATATAAAAGCAGATAGTAAGAGTGTCTGCAAGTATCCAAATAGGAAAAAAGATTAACTAAAGCTACAGTCGGTCCTTTAGAGAACGAGTCTGGGGAATTAATAATGGGAAATGAGGAAATGGTGGATGCATTGAACATTAAAGACTTAGAAAGCTTCCCAAAGATTCTGAAAATCAAGAGGTGGACAGGAGGGAGGAACTTAAAACAATCACCATGACTAGGGAAATGGTGTTGGGAAAATTAGACCCAAAAGCTGACAAGTCCACAGGACCAGATCCTAGGGTTCTAAAAGAAGTGACTGCAGGAGATAGGTTATAATCTTCCAAAATTGCTTAGATTCTGGAAGGTCCCAGTGGATTGGAAAATAGCTAATGTCACACCTTTATTCAAGAAAGGAGGGAGGCAGAAAGCAGGAAACTGCAGCCAGTTAGCCTAACATCTGTCGTAGGGAAATTACTAGCATCCATTATCAAGGAGCTTATATAGCAGGATACTTAGAAAGTCATAACTTGATCAGGCAGTGTCATAATTAATTTATTAATGTTTTTGAGGAAGTAACAAGCAAGGTGGATAAAGGGGATTCTGTAGATGTGGTGTACTTCATTCCCAGAAAGCATTTGATAAGGTGCCACATCAAGGGTCGCTACACAGGATCATGTTACATGGTGTAGGGGGTTAACATATTAGCATGAATAAATGATTGTTTAGCTAACAGGAAGCAGAGACTAAGGATAAATAAGTCTTTTTTGGGTTGACAAACTGTAACAAATTGACTGCCACGGGAATCACTGCTGGGGCCTCAAATTATTTACAACCTACATCAATGATTTGGATGAAGGGAGCAAATGTATGGTAGCCAAATTTGCTGAAGACACCAAGGTAGGTAGGAAAGTAAGTTGTCAAAAGGAGGTAGAAAGTCTGTAAAGGAATATAGACAGGTTAAGTGAGTGGGCAAAAATTTGCCGGATGGAGTATAATGTGGGAAAATGTGAACAGAAAAGCAGTATATGATTTAAATAGAGAGAGATTGCAGAACTTGGTGATACAGGTGTGTCTGGGTGCCCTAGTGCATGAATCACAAAAGGTTAGTATGCAGGTACAGCAAGTAATTAGGGAGGCAAATGGAATGCTGCCATTTATATTCCATTCACCTTGCAATAAAAATGGGGAAGTTTACCACAGCTGTAAAGGGCATTGGTGAGACCACATCTGGAGCACTATGTACAGTTGTGGTCTCCTTATTTGAAAAAAATGTATAATTGCATTAGCAGTTCAGAGGAGGTTTACTTGATTCATTCCTAGGATGAGGCGCTTATCTTAAAGTTGAACAGGTTGGGCCTACGCCCCTTCTAGAAGAATGAGGTGATCTTATTGAAGCATATAAGATATAAGAGGGTTTGATAGGGTCGATACATGGAGGATGTTTTGATTTGTGGGAGAGACTAGAACCAGGGGACACAGTTTAAGAATAAGTGGTCTACCGTTTAAGATGAGATGAGAATTTTTTTCCCTCAAAGTGTCATTAGTGTTGAGGAATTCTCTTTCCTGGAAAGCAGTGAAGGCTGGGTCATTGAATTTATTCAAGACAGAGTTAGCCAGATCTTTGATAGACAAGGGAGTCAAGAGTTATGGTGGGGGGGGGAAACGGGGGTAGATGGCAGAGTGGAGTTGAGACCACAACTAGAGAAGCCATGATCTTATTGAATGGATGAGCAGGTTTGATGGGCTGAATGGGCTACTCCTGGTTCTGGGTCCTGTGTCCCTATATTTGGTGGCTCAGGGAATCAGGGATATGGAGAGCAGGTGGGAAAGTGGAGTTGATGCACAAGATCTGCCATGATTGTGTTGAATGGTGAAGCTGGCTTGAGGGGTCACATGTTCCACTCCTGCATCTATTTCTTGCTATTCTTATGATAGCCTTAGCAGACTAAGACATGTATTATGTATTACAGATAGTCTGTTATAGGTCAGGTCAGTAACTTGTAAGACATTTTTTGTAGGAACAGTATACAGAATGTTGAGGACAAAACCAACTCAATAAATTTAACTTCTGAAGAGATCTCTGGGTATGAGATTTCCTTCCCATAAATCCAGTATTTGGATATTTGCAGGGGTGGGGGAAAATACATGAAGAGCATTTGTCTTGTTTAGAATTAGTAACGCTAAAATGGAAGTTGGCAAGCTCTATGAGTGCAATTTTCTGTCCCCGACACTGGCAGTTATCGCCGTGGGCAGGAAAATTTGGAGAGCCATTAAAAGTCAATGCCCTATGTCGATAACAATGTGGGCAGCAACTGATACAAGATCGCCCATGGCAGGAATGAAACATCTTTAGGTGATTATAGCAATAGATTGGAGGGTATTTATTGCAATAAGCTTGGAAAGTTCAAGACTGTTCAATAACTTATCCACACATTTACCCTGTGTTTAATCACTGTTGAGATGCTATTTCCTGGGTTGGGTTCGAAATCTTTGTAGTCTATTTATGAAGCTAAAGCGAAACTTACAACCAATATTTCAGCACTAAATAAGAGCACTAAACAACTGCTTGATAATCTTCTTGCTATATTCCCTAATCATATATATTATTTTAAGCCCCAATTACAAAATATGTCATTTCTATCAACTATTTCAGAACAGATTGCAATTAACTGTCAACTCAATCTCACTACATATATTGTAAGACAACTAAAATACTCATTCCCATTTGGTTACACTTCTAATTTGATGTAACATTGTGCTAGATGAAAAGTGGTTCCCACAGCGTTCTAAGTTACAGTCCTCGTCCCACTGTACATTAACACGCTGCCACAAATGGAAGCCTGTAAAGTGGGGCACCTGCTCACCTTCCTCGTTGGCAGTCAAAGAGCAGCAAAACAGACACAATATTGGAGACTTGAATGCAGTGGTTTTCTTTTAAATAAGTAAACATTTTGTTGGGCAACACCAACCACATATTTGAAGAACATTAAAGTCTGGTACAGGAAATTAAATTGAAAATTAACTCCTTCGCCTGGAACTCCCACCTGCAATATTTCAGAACTTATGACTGCATGGAAATTGTCAGCAAGGTCACGAGCCTTTCAAGACCTGGGTTCTATAGGTCTTTCATCAGACCATCCGTAAAACTAATACTCCAAAAGCCAGCTTCTCCCCTGGGGTTTAATTTGGCCTACATATGAACTTCACATAACTTTCACTGCTGTTCTGACAGAGTAGAGTCCGCAGTAGATAAGAGAGTAAATAAGAACTCTAACTTTAGGGCATGCCTGGGCTTTAAAATCACGGTACAGTACTTTGCACCAGTTAAAAAATGTTCAACGTCAGGACACATTAGAATGACTCACTTACCCCTTAACATAGATATCACTCATCTCTTCTCCAGTTATGCTGGTTTCATCCAGAAGAACATCACTGGTATTCCAGATTATGCAGCGAAGGAAATAACTGCATGAGACACAAGAAGTGACCAAAATGACAATGCATAGAAAACTGAATTATGACCATGAGCACCAGGACAGGACAATTTTTTCTTCTCCAACTGATTTTTTAAAACATTATATAAAAGGATTCGAAGGTTTGGTTAAAATTAAAAAAAAAAGGAATCACCATGGCCAGAATTTTTCGCTCAGTGGGCACATGCCCGACTATGAAACGACGCATGATGATGTCAGCCGAGCATGCCGAAGTCAACGTGTAGTTGCGCGATAGTTTGGTTGGTGGGTGCACGCTGGAGCCAGCAGCGCGCCCGCCGATAATTAAAAGGCTTACTAAGGTCATTAAGTTATAAATTGTCGTTAATTTTTCCATTGCCCATTCAACCTAACAGTTGGTAGGCAGGTAAAACCTCGTCCATGGGCGGGATGAGGCTTCCAAAAGCAAATACAAATAAAATGAAAACTTTATTTTTTAATTAAAAACATGTCCCTGCTCATGTGATAGAGTGACATGAGGGGGGCATGCTTTATTACATTTTTCTGTTGTTCATTAATTTCTTCAATACCTTCAACTCTGAGGCAGCTCCATGCCTCGGAGATTATTGAGCGCTCTCTCTTGCATGCATGCGCGAAGCTCGTGCTAGGCTTGCGCACCCTCCTCCCCCCCGCCCACACAGGCAGCGCTTAGCTTAATTGACCCGCCAGCATGAAATTGCAGTGCGCTGTCAATCAGCTTCCTGACCGCCCCCGCCGACCCTGCATGCCAAGAGAAAAATTCTGCCACATGTGTGACATTAATGGGTGAATGCTTAACAATCATCTAACATATTAAGCAATTTAAAACACAATATTAACATGGCTTAAAATCGTAGTGCAGAATTTGACATTTGGTAGGCAGTGGCACAGTGGTCTTGTCACTGGACTAGCAAATCAGAGACCCAGGGTAATGCTCTGGGGACCCGAATCCCACCATGGCAGATGGTGGAATTTGAATTCAACGGGGAAAAAAAAACCTGGAATTAAAAGTCTAATGATGACCTTGAAACTATTGTCAGTTGTTGTAAAAACCCTTCTAGTTTACTAATGTCCTTTAAGGAAGGAAATCTGCCATCCTTACTTGGTCTGGCCTACATGTGGCTCCAGACTACATGTGGCTCCAGATCCACAGCAATGTAGATGGCTCTTAAATGCCCCCTGAAATGGCCCAGCAAGCCACTCAGTTGTTTAAGGCAGCAGCTCATCATTACCTTGCCAAGGGCAATTATGGATAGGCAATAAAAATGCTGGCCTAGCCAGTGACGCCCACATCTCTTGAAAGAATTTAAAAAAAATCAAGTTTAATTCTACTCTTTTCTTGAAGGCCCTTACTTTGGAAAGGTGGTGCAGAAAACAGGACAAAAATCACAGACATCACCTGGCATTCATGCGTACACTTTCCCAACAGGTGTCATTAATCGCACAGAGCCACAGGTAATTTGCCGTCTCTAGCCCAGGGTTGCAGAGGTCAGTTGTTTTTCCCCTCAATGCCAAGCCCGTCGAGATCAACTAAATCAGCAGAGACTAGAGAACCATGTAGGGACAGGAAAACATGAGTCAGGCCCTTTGGTGGCATCTGAAACTCGAATCCACCTCAGACCTTACTTTGCACCCTATTTTTGTCCGAGACATGTGGGCAGGTAGGGCTCGGGTTTAGTAAGCTGCGATGCTGTGTGAGAGGAATGAGTGTGCCAAGGTTGGTTAGAAGGCCTGCATCCTTTAAAAGGCTCTTAAAACTGCCAAATCAAAATATGGCCACAGATCCCTGCTAGGATAAGTGCTTCTGGAGCTTTTGAAACTCAGCCAAGAATTCATAATAGGCTCAGCTTAATAGCAACCTTACAAAATGTAAACAATCGAGTCCATTGAAATGGATAAAAAATGGCCTTTAAGCTGTAGATGGTAATTCATCTCCATTTCAAAGCACAATGCCTGTCAATCAACTTTCAACAGCAGAGTAATTTTATTTTCAAAGTTAAAAAATCTCTACACACTTAATCACAGTTGGAAACATGAGGACAGTTTCCTAACTTTCTTTTTACAGTTTTGAATGTACTAAGGCACTTTTCCAATGGGGAAAAAAAATACTAATGCAACTCAACACAAACAATGCTGGTCAATGTAACGGTCAACTTACGTTTACAGGACAGAACTCTATGACCAATTACTGCAGTTAAAACACATCTCATTTCCATACAGCATCTAATAGTGACATTTGAAGTTGTCAGAACACTTACCTATCAGAATGTTCCCTATTCCTCACCAGTGGTCACGAGTACTTAAACCTGGTAGGTTTTTTTTTGGGCTTCCAAAACTTGTACATGAAATTAGCATTGCAAGGAACTTCAAATTTCCTATGGCCCTCACAATGTTGATCCTGACCTCAGAAGAGGTGTGTGCACATTTTGCTCCCAAGGCCTTCCCAACCCACAAAAGGCTACACACAAATAATGCAGGATCAGAAAGGTAGAGGAAATTTGTTTTTGTAGCCAGGAAAGAAATCTTTCTTGGGGCAGCATGGTCTTTGTCCCACTGCTAAAAATTCAGTGCGTGGGGGGTGAAGGGAAAGGGTGCAGCCCACACTACTGCTGGTTGCCCCACAGCAATTTAAATGCTGGAAGCAGTGTTACTTGCTATAAGGCCCCTTTCTCATTAGAGAGTCCTGCCTCACAGAGCAGCCAGCCATCCAACTGGTCTGCAGCTTTATAGCCCCAGTAGTGCAAAGCAGGAGCAACGCCCATTGCTAGGGCTACTGGCAGTCCCGACAGAGAGAAGCCCAGACTTCAGTTAAGTCCGGGATATCACCAGAGCCAGGCTGGCATGCCCTGGCAAGGGGGCAAGGAACCAAATGAGAGTCTGGGAGGGTAGAAGGACCTTGGCAGGGGTGAGGGGGGAGAAAAGAGTGCGCGCCCAATGTTCCCAGGGGATCCGCAAAGGTGGTCAACCTCTTCCCCCTTGCCCGCCCGATGCCAGCCCACACAGTTAAAGCTGCTGCGCTTCCTGACTGGTGTGGGCCTCTCCATGCTGCGGGTAAGATAGCAGCAGAGTCGGGATGAGGCCCTTAACTGGCAATTAATTGGTTACTTAAAAGGCCTCAATAGGCCCAACAGTGGGCAGGCCACCCAACGATTCTGCTGATCCCACAAAATTTGAGACAGATGAGAGTAGGGGACGGGCAGACCACATGCTGCATTTTGTGCCTATCCTGACTTCAAACTCGTGGAGCATAAAATCCAACTTTCAATTTCAAGTTCCCTGACCTGATTCCTGCCTTCATTGGGAGGCAAAAATCCACTCCTACCAATTTCTGACCTGCCCACCATTATCAACAGTTGCCTTTCCCCAAATGAGCCGTCAGGAAACTTGGTAAAATTTCTAACTGACTTTATATAAAACATAACTTGTGTAGAAAAAGGTAACCAGGACAATTATGTTTGTTTTCTCTGACACACCAGACTCATCATATTGCATCCATTTCTCAGTAGCCACAGGGCTATCAAAATACAACTAATTAAGATTAGTTAAGGGACCTTAAAAAGCTTGAAAATGCTCTGCAAGAATGAAACCACTAACTGCAGCCAGCATTTCCTATCCATCTCTGGGGGACTGAGCACTTCAAACAAGTACCATATATGTGTTGATATATGTCAACATATATGTTAACACTTCTAACCGACAATATCACCCTTTAATGCCATCAATAGAAAATGCAATTCACAAAACATCCACCTCATGACCCATCACCCAAAACACTGTGCATAGTTTAAGCTAAATGGCTGTGCGCAAGTAGTTTTGTCAAAGTCAACAAATGGATTACATAGCCTAACAAAAATACATGTTAATATAGACTTAACTGACATTAATCCAGTTAACTTACTTTTTGGGTTTTCGAGGAGTGATGTCAAATGGTGGTCCAGGTGGGCCTAGACTCTTTGGGTAAATATCAACCCACATCTGAAGCTTTCCCTAATGCAGAGAGATAAGAATCAACATTTCTGACAAACATTATACAATCCAGAAAGTGAGAGATAACTATATCTGCAAAATCTAACTATTTAGATTGTATTATTTAATGCTGACATTATAGGTACCAAAGAATCTAATGCCAGTTATCTCATTAGAGACACAGGCCAGAGCTCACATTACAAAATACAGATAAGTTCATAGCCAATTCTTCTGTCGAAGTTTTTGTATCAAAACACTACATGACAGAGTTTACTATTTACTTCTCTAATTTTCAGCACTGTTCTCCTGAAGATTCAAAGTATAGTTTCACAGTCTGACTTCAAAGCTCACATCCATTGTGTGCAACCTGTGCCAACATAAAAATCCCTGTCACCTGATACCATGAACCGAGCTTAGGACCAAGAAAAAGGGGAACATTACCAAATTGAGCTATTATTTTGTGATCCCCAAGAAGACTCGAGGTCTCATCCTACTCTTCATTTCAAGCCTCTAACCAGATTTCTCCTAATGGGGTCGTTTAATGTGGTGACTCTTTGCCTACGTAATTCAGGTAGCATTTTTGGAGACTGGTTAGTCAAACAAATCACAGGTGCTGTTATAATATCACTGCCAAATTATGACAGGGTCATTAAGATCTTTGAGACACCAGTTTTAGTGCAGATACTAATACAAGACATTCCACTTTGATTCCTCAGCCACCAAATTACATACAAAGTCAGAAGAGTCTTGGTTCAAACATGGAAAAGAGAGCTGAACTCCAGAGGTGAGGTGAGAGCGATTGCCCTTGACATCAAGGCAGCATCTGACCAAGTGTGGCATCAAGGAGCCCAAGCAAAACTGGAGCCCATGGGAATCAGATGGAGAACTCTCCACTGTTGGAGTCATACCTAGCATAAAGGAAGATGGCTGTGGTTGTTGGAGGTCAGTCACCTCAGTTCCAGGACATCACTGCAGGAGTTCCTCAGGGTAGGCCCAAACATCTTCAGCTGCTTCACCATGTCCATCCTTCCATAAGGTCAAAATTGGGGATGTTCAGCACTATTTGTGACTCCTCAGGAACTGAAACTGTCCATGTCCAATAGTAGCATGATCTGGACAACATCCAGGCTTGGGCTAACAAGAGGCTCATGGCATTCGTGTCACACAATTGTCAGGCAATGACCATCTCCAACAATGGAGAGTCTAACCATCACCCCTTGACATTCAATGGCATTACCATCACTGAATCCCCCACTATCAACATCCTGGGGCTACCATTGACCAGAAACTGAAGTGGATTAGCCATCTAGATACTGTGGTTACGATAGCAGGTCAGAGGCTAGAAATCCTGCAGCAAGTAACTCATTGCCTGACACCCCAAAGCCTGTCCACCATCTACAAGGCACAAGTCAGGAGTGTGATGGAATACTATCTGCTTGTCTGGATGAGTGCAGCTCCAACAACACAAGAAACTTGACACCATGCAGGACAAGGCAGCCCACTTGATTGGCATCGCATCCACAGACATTCCCTCCTTCCATCACCAAACACTGATAGCAATGTGTAACATCTACAAGATGCACTGCAGAAACTCATCTAGGCTCCTTAGACAGCATCTTCCAAATCCACAACCGCCACAATTTAGAAGGACAAAGGCAGCAGGTACATGGGAACACCACCAACTGGAATTTCCCCTCCAAGCCACTCACCAACCTGACTTGGAAATGTATCTTCTTCCTTCACTGTTGCTGGGACAAAACCCTGGAACTCCCTCCCCAGCAACATTGTTGGTGTACCTACACCACATGGATTGCAGCAGTTCAAGGCAGCAACTCACCACCACCTTCTCAAGGGCAATTAGCAATTGATAATAAATGCTGGCCCAGCCAGTGATGCTCACATCCCATGAATGATTTAAAAAAAAAAATGATGCATCTAAGGACCTGCCATTTACACACGTACCGGTATTTCGGTATATATCATAGGAACCTCTGTGTACAAAGTCCATTTGGATTACTGCCCAGCAGGTTAACTGCAACATTCCACAAGCTCAGATGTCCCATCAACTAGAAAGGAATCTTACATATTGAGCCTTTGCAAGAGGCAACATCAATTGGCACCTGCAAAAATTCTCCCTGCATTTTGGAACTTGACACATGCTCTTTGCAGTGCTTGCCAGTCTGAGCAAGCACAAACGTGTGCCCTTGGTCTAACTGCAGTCTTCAATTCTTTTAAAAACATTGCTTCAGTTGAACCTGCTATAGGAGCTCTCACATATTACCTCAGCCCCACCTAGTGAGCCCAGGGTTTGGTCACAGAAGCACAATGCTCTGAGCTCCTTTACAATCCTTTCCTTATAGCCCATTGACGCATTCCTTGGGCTCAAACCCAGTTGTGCACAATAGGATTCCTTTTTATCCATATGCAACTCAGATTTGCCAACAGTAAATAGTTAGCTCTACAAGAGTTTCAACATCAGATTCTGGACAAAACGGAGCATCTCTTCACAGACAACACAAGTGGTCCAGCAAGGCACAAGCAAGGCCCAATCTCAGGTCTATTAGACACTGCACAAGCTGCCAATTAGTGTTTGAACCCTGCTGTGATTGAACAGGCACAATATTTGGGTGGGATAGACAGGATGCCAGCAGACTGTCCACTTGAGCAAGTGATTAATCCATTCCTAGTAATTCAGGATCTCTTCTGGATCCAGTGTCTCCAATTTCCATCTGGCTAGTCTTTAAGCCCATCAATTCCAAAGCTGGACAAGCAACTTTTCACATGAAAGTAGATCTGATTTCCAGAAAAGGATCCACATGGCAGAAGGCAATTCTAGTCATCCCCTTTGACCTTGGATATTTCCTTTGGCATTTACAATTGAAAGTTGCAGATTCTGCAAGTCTTTGTAATATTGTTGTTCTGAGGATTTAGACCTTCTCCTGTACTTAGTTTTCAGTTGGGTTTACTATGGGTCTGCATGATAGCAATATAAGTCTGGTATAATACACACGCCTGGGGTTGGAATTTCAAACAAGGACTCAAGTTTCATTCTAACCATTCCTCTATGAGCTATTAAGTCAGAGTACCTTGCTGTTGGCTAGTCAAATATGTCCTTTATTCTTAATCGCTTAAAGGATCACAAGGATGAAAACACTCTGTAGCCACATATTCAGCTTCACTCAAGCCAGTTAAGTGACAGTTATTGAAAATACTCTATATACTTTTACAAAATATTACTGTTTTGAAGTCCACTAGGGATACCGGTTCCATTCTAAAAGGAAGGCTCCCTTGTCTATAGAGCTAATACAAGGTATTCTTCTAATAGGATTGCATCCAGCAATCTGTAGGGGATCCGTACCAAAGTAGAAACATTGTCCACCTTCAATGGAACCTTATCTTATTTTTGCAAGGGAGCATCTTCCACATGTTCTGTCCTCCATATCCCTGTCTTTAAATAGTAAGCAATTGCCTGTCTCATCAGACAAACAAGTGAGAATGAAGAAGCCTCTTCTGACATCAGTGCCAGGGAAAGATGGTATCTTCCTTGCCCTCACCTCCCTACTAACCAGGATATGGCTGCTGTATGAGTGGAGGATGATCCTTATAAGAAAGATTAACACTTAACTGGAGGTAATCTGTCCCTCAAAAAACAAATAGAAATGGAGCAAACCATTCATTTACTCCAAGATAATAATCAACATACAAAAACCCTATGGTATTAGCAACTTGGCACTTTACATTATTTGCATCCATTTGTGGAACAGAATTATGGTGCTACAACTTTTGCAAAATATATTTCATATAAAAACATAAATAATACTCTACATTCTAGTTCACATGGCAAGTAACATGTTCAGAAGAGCACAATGATTTCTCCTCTCAGCAATAAGTACCTCCCACCCCAAACATTGATTTTCAAAGCAGACATACTGGATTCATTTAAGATTTTCGATTTTGTAAACTGGAACACATTTTAGAATTAAAGTACATTAAGAGTTGTGTTTTTAAACATGAATGTGCGTACTTGGACAAAAATTCATAGGCTACAGCCATTGGAGATAAAATCAGAACATTTAAGGGCAGAATTTAGCGCCACCTCTGGAGGACAGTTCTGTGGTGTGAAGGGCAGTTTGATCAGATGGAAACTAGAATGGTGTGGACCTGCCACCACCCCATCTCCCACTAATTAAGTTTGGGGTAGAAAGGCTTGCCTTCCTGCCTGGAGGCATTCAACCAATGGCAGGTGGGGGATTTGCCATAAGGGGAGACCAGTAATATCAGGTTTTCTTGTAGCATTCTTTTCGAAGGGGCGGGGGGGGGGGGGGGGGGGGGGGGTGTTGGGGTGCCCCTCATCGAAAGGCACTCTGCCCAATCAGGGGGCCCAGCATTGTAAAGGGGTTGGATGGGGACAAGAGAGCCTGTTAAGAGCCACCACCCTGCCCTTTCCTCTAACACCCCTCCCTTTGTCTCACTTCTCTTTCACCAGGGCTTCCTGGTAGAGAGCCAAGCAGAGTACTAGCAGCAGCCACCACTCCCTGTGGCACTACTGGTAATGAGTTACTTGCCCCTGATTGGCTGGAATTTCTCAGGGGCTGGATTTCCACCCCACTGGTGGGAGTGCAGCAAATAAAAACGTTCCACCGTGGAGACTGGAGCCCCTGTGGGATGGTTCCTGCTGCCAATTATGAACTTCATTCCCTCGGTTTCTAGAGTTCAGGTCAGCCGGGGTACCACTGGTTTTAGTGGCAGATGTCAGGTTGTTTCACTGCCCTCATTAAATTCCATCCTAAATGGTGCAAACAGTGGGCCATCTGACCCACTGTGCCTGCACCAGCTCTTTGAATAGAGTTTCCAATTCAGTTCTACACTCCAGTTTTCCACCCAAAACCGTGCACATGAATTCTCTTCAAATGCATGTCCAATTGCCTTTTGAAAGTTCCAATCAAATTGGATTCCACCAGGTAGTGCATTCCCAATCTTGCTAACCCCCTTGAAACAAGAACCTCCTCAATCCGCTCGAGCTCTTCTGTCAATTATTTTAAACCTGTTACATTTCCGTGTTCCATTAAAATCCCTCATGATTTTGAATACCTATATTAGGTCTCCCCTCGACTTTCTCAGCTTTAAATGAGAATAATCCCAGTTTCTCCAATCTCCACATGCAGCAACTCCCTCATCCCTAGTATCCTCTTAATAAACGTCTTCTATACCCTCTCAAGAGCCTTGAAATCCTTCCTCAAGGGCGGTGTCCAGGATTGTACATAGTATTCCAGCTAAGGTCTAACCAATGATTTATAAAGAACCAGCTGACTTCTATGTTTTTGTATTTAATGCTTGTTTACAAAGTCAAATATCCCTTCAGCTTTCTTAATCATCTTAACCTGCCACCTTCAAGGATTTGTGGATACACACCCTCGTCCCTCTGCTCTTATATCCTGCTAAAATAGTACAGTTTAGTTTATCTTGTCTCTCCACATTATTCCTCCTGAAGTGCACCACTTCACACCTATTTATATTAAATTGCACCTGCCACAAGACTGCCCATTTCACCAGACTCAGTCCTCCTGAAGTCTAGTACTATTCCACTGATCCACTTGTAGTCTTCTCTTAGCAAATGTTTTAAGGAGCTTTTGAAAGATTGGAGAAATGCAAGTTTTTTTTTTAAAAAGAGACAATATTCAGGTCAGGGTCTCAACCTCAACAGTTCTATGTCAGGAAGCATTCAATGCTTTAACAACTATGTGAAGAAATTTCTGTAACGTTCCCCATTGCACTGGCCCCTCGGCACAGATTTCCCAGCCAGAGGAAATAGGCTGAAGTTAACAATTTAATAAAACTTGAAGTAAAATTTCTCTTGGTCTTTGTTCCAGTGAAATGTGTCTCAGCTCGCTCCTTATACTATACAACGAATAAAACTTATTTTTGGACATACTTCATACAGAGTAGGTAAACTTCCAATTCAAAACTGAAAAGTGGAACCTGAGAAAGGTTGGGCTGGTAGGTGCTGTACAACGTCCTCATTTCTGTGTGCTCTGGTACAAGTCCTTGCTGTCGCAAAACATGAAGTGCAAGCCGTTCTTCTGCAGGTCCAAGGTGGATATTTGAAGTCTTGTTATTTTCTGTATCAAAATATAAAAAATAATTGTTACCTGCAAGCTAAGGTTGAAGATGAAAATGGAGTATAAAGTAAGTAATAATATTAATTTATTCATAGGGCAAAGGTTCCCCTTTAACCTTTTCTTTAAGCTGCAGAGTTTAACATTTTCCCTTATAGATCATTTCTTTACATTTCTCATTGCACCTCTCAGCACCAATGCATGCATCTCTTTTGAAATGCTGCGGCTGGAACTGTGTACAGTGTATGATCTCAGTAGAGACCTGTAACATTTTTGTAATTTTGTGTTTGGAAATCCAAAACACCCAGGTATTTACTCAAGAATGAAGCCACAAGGTTCACTTTATAAAAACAAAAAAAAATTACTACCAAACAAAAATCAAAGAACAGAAATATGAATAACTGCGCACTCAATATATTTAATGTAACTATTTAAAAAGTACAATGAACCCAAGCAACTCATTTTCTAAACCAAATTTCTGAACTCTCCACACCCATTTGACTAACACCCACAAAACTCAAGTCGGAGACTTATGAAAAATTGGAAGATTAACCGCTTGGTCCGAGTACTGCTTTGAAGATTTGTTTAAGGTTTGATATTACTTGGGCCTTCTGCTTACTTATGGCAAGGTGTTCCCTCCAAATCTCCTCCAGCTGTCCCACAGTTGTTGACTCCCAGTTCACTATAGGTGTCACTAGTGTCTTAAGTGTAGTCACCTCAGGTCAGAACTCTCTTGGTTCTTAAATGCTTTAACTCTGGAGTTTTGCATCTAAAACTCACTCTTACTCTCTCCTCCATTTGGCTTTCCCAGAAGTTCAACACAGTTAGGAATCCTTCAGTTAAGCAGAGGTTTAAATGATTTTAGCCAGCACCCAGAATTTCAACTAACTTCTGCTGGAAAAAGATGTTCCAAGCTTTTCACTCAGCTTGTTCTAAGCTCAGGAAACCTGTCACTTGCCCACACATGTACATTTCTCCCCCCCATCCTTCTGTTGACCTTTTTCTCATTGTTTGGCAATTTGGTCACGTTACAGGAAGCAAGGTGCTTTACTAGAAATCAACTCCCAGAGAAAACTAGTTCTTAAAAAGGGACCAACACTCCAGCATAAAACCCAAGTTTTCTTTACGTGGGCCATCACAACAGCATTAAAAGGCAAGTATGATGATTACATTGCAAACCCCTTGTTCTGATCATATAACCACCACACCCCCCACTAAAATAGCTTCTCCACATTGTCTCAATATTAAAAAAGGTGATGAATCCACTGTCATACCAGCTGCTTATCAAAAAACTCTCTAGCCAGTTCACTTCTTTCACTGTATAAATATGTTGATCGTTCTTTCCAATATACAAGATTTAATTGTCTGCTATTGGTGTTAAAAGATTTAAATCCTTCCATAAAGGAGTAACGGCATCATGTATTTCTACTGCATTATGGTTAATTATAAATTTAACAAGCTTGCAATTGTTTTCTCTATCCAAGCCATTAATGTAGATGAGAAACAATAGGGGTCCAAGTGCTGGCCTGCACTCAGTGCCTCAACCCTTTGTTCAGGCATCATGCCTCACATACAAACTTCTAAGGAGGTGGATATTCGCATCCATTATCCATACTTGCCAACAGCGGTCACTAGGACAGCGATTAAAGGCAAGTACCCCAGCTTTATGTTTCTCCTCAACCCAGGGGCACAGAAACCAAGATTCCCAATCCTTTATCCTCACCAACTGCTTGTTACAGATGCATCTGTCCATGACCATATCAATAGGAGTGACCACTGCACTCTCCTTGGAGGTAAAGTCCTGCTTCACACTGGTAGTGCCACAAACACAGTGGAGGGTATCTTCACAGTGCTAAATGGGATTGATTTTGAACAGATCTAGCAACGCAAGACTGGGCATCCATGAGGCACTGTGGGCCATCAGCAGCAGTGGAATTGCACTCGAACACAATCGGTAACCTCATGGCCTGGCATATCCCTCACTCTATCATTACCAACACGCCAGGGATTCAACCCTGGTTCAACATAGAGTGCGGGAGTAGCATCAGGCATATCTAAAAATGTGGTGTCAATCTGGTGAAGCTACAACACAGGACAACTTGCATTCCAAACAGTGTGAGCAGCAAGTGATAGACAGAGCTAAGCAACCCCACAACCAACTGAACAGATCTATGCTCTAAGACCGACTTTGTTCAATCATGAATGGTGGTAGACAATTCAACAACTCACTGGAGGTGGCAGCTCCATAAATATTCCTATCCTCAATGATGGGGTAGCCCAGTATATTAGTGCAAAAGGCAAGGCTGAAGCATTTGCAACAATTTTCAGCCAGAAGTGCTGAAGGGGTGATCCATCTCTGCCCCCTCTGGAGGTCCCCAGCATCACAGATGCCAGCTTTCAGTCAATTTGATTCACTCACATGATAATAAGAAACGGCTGAAGGCATTGGACACTGCAAAGCCAATGGGCCCTTACGATATTCCAGCAATAGTACTGAAGACTTGTGCTCCAGGATTAGCCACACCCCTAGCCAATACAGCTATAACACTGCATCTACCCAGCAATGTGGAAAATTGCCCAGGTCCGTCCTCTACACAAAAAGTAGGACAAATCCAGCCTGGCCAATTACCACCCCAGCAGTCTACTCTCGATCATTAGTAAAGTAACAGAAGGGGGTCATCAAAAGTGCTATTAAGCGTCACTTGCTTAGCAATAACCTACTCACAATAACCTGCTCACTGACACTCAGTTTGGGTTCCACCAGAATCATTCAGCTCCTGACCTCATTACGGCCTTGGACAAAAGAACTGAACTCCTAAGGTGAGGAGAGAGTGACTGCCCTTGACATCAAGGCAGTATTTGACTGAGTGTGGCATCAAGGAGCCCTAGAAAAACTAGAGTCATTGGGAATCAGGGAAGAATGTTTTTTTTTGCTAATTTCAGAGATTTATTCCAGTTCTATTGTAGGTCAATGTTTTTCATCTTGCAGAGAGGAAAAGGCAGAAACTATTCAGTAGCTCTTATTATCCTGCTGGTTACCCAAGTTCCAGTCCCAGTGTGGGGTAGCAGTCCCTATGACAGTGGTTTCAGTTCGCAGTTGTCCACACCAGTCCGACATTGTGAAACAGTTGGCACCAGCCAATGTGAGAAGCCACATTAAATGCTTTGATAACTTCAGTCAAACCTGAAATGGTACCTCAGAAACAAAATATATGCGCCATAAAACTTGGGTTCCCCCAGAAACTACTCATGGGTTCGCAGCTAGTCAGACAAACTCCTCAAATGGCAGCTCCTTTTCTCCACCATCATCCAGTTGTTGGATGTCAATCATCTCAGTTCCAGGACATCACTGCAGGAGTTCCTCAGCCCAACCATCTTCAGCTGCTTCATCAATGACCTTCCTTCCATCATAAGGTCAAGAGTGGAGATGTTCACTGATATTGCACAATGTTCAGCATTATTTGCGACTCCTTGGATACTGAAGCAGTCCATGTCCAAATGCACGAAGACCTGGACAATATCCAGGCTTGGGCTGACAAGCAAGTAACATTTGTGCCACACCAGTACCAGGCAATGACCATCTCCAACAAGAGAGAATCTAAATATCGCCCCTTGACATTCAATGACATTACCTCCACTATCAACATCCTGGGGTTTACCATTGACCAGAAACTGAACTGGACTAGCCACATAAGTGCTGTGGCTACAAGAGCCAGTCAGAGGCAAGGAATCCTGCAGCAAGTAACTCATCTCCTGACTCCCCAAACCCTGTCCAACATCTACAAGGCACAAGTTAGGAGTGTGATGGAATACTCCCCACTTGCCTGGATAAGTACAGCTACAACTCAAGTAGCTTACACCATCCAGGACAAAGCAACCTGCTTGATTGGCACCCCATCCACAAACAAACATTCACTCCCTCCACCACTGATGCACAGTGGCAGCAGTGTACACCACCTACAAAATGCACTGTAGGAATTCACCCAAGACTGCTCAGACAGCACCTTCCAAACTTATGACTGCTACCACCTAGAAGGACACGGGCAGCAGACACATGGAAACACAACCCACTGCGAAGTTCCCATCTAAGCCGCACACCATCCTGACTTGGAAATACATTGCTATTCCTTCTGCTGAGTCAAAATCCTAAAGCTCCCTCCCTAACAGCACTGTGAGTGTACCTACATCACATGGACTAAGGTGGCAGCTCACCACCACCTTCAAGGGTAATTAGGGATGGGCAATAAATGCTGGCCTAGACACCAACACCCATATCCTATGAATGAAGCTAAAAAATATTAACCAACTCTATAGAAATCAGGGATTGAATCTGGGGCCTGCTTGAAATGACTTAAGTGATATACTAGGTGGTGCCTTTACCCATAAGCTATCAGGGGAACTGGAGAAATTATTTTCACCCTGATAAAAGAAACTGGATAAACATTAGTGGTCTGTATCAAATAGATGAGTGAAATTGAAACCTAATTACATCTGTCTATTCATTGCTCCACACCCTCATCTCAGCTGTCAGCTCTTCCATTGAAATTCATATGCAGTGTGCATGGCCATGAAAAATGATTGATGGGATGAACAAAATAAATCAAAACAGATATTCTGCCTCATGCCAGAGATCAGACTTAAAGGATTTATTTATCAGGCTACAAGTACAATCATATCTGACAACTTCAAGTTTCTCTCCAATCGTTTCTGGATTTTTCCACTTCTGTTTGATCTCTACATTTTATTAAATACTTTTCTTAGAAACCATCTGCAGATTTCAACAAACTGCAGGGTGTTTTGAAATCTATACTTGTGTTAAACATATCAAATAATGATTCATTCTCTATTATCCACCTCTTTGTACTCACAGGTATGGCCCCTCACCAATCCACAATTCAGTGCTACTTCTTTTAATCTTGATTTTGATCTCGTCTCCAAATAAACTAAAATGTTGTTATGCAACAAAATGAACGACAAATCAATTAAAAATATGGGTCTCTAAACCCAAGATGTCAAATTAAAATAAAATTAAAATAAGTATAAATTTCCCCCGAAGTCACTGCTTTGTGGATGTTTCTCTTTCTGGATTGTTCACACAACCTTTAACTTAAAATTATATTCCTGCTTCCAATGGCTGAAGGGTAGATAACAGCAGAGCACAGATTTAAGTTGATTGGCACAAGACCCAGAGGGGACATGAGGAAAAACGTAAAAAACACAACTAGTGGTTAGGATTTGCAATGTACTGCTCGATAGGTTGGTGGATACGCATTCAATAGTAACTTTCAAAAAAGGAATTGGATAAATATTTAGAGAAAAAAAATGCAGGAACATGGGGAATGAGTGGGAATAACTGGATTGTTCCGTGAAAGACCTGGTACAGACTGGATGGGTTCATGGACCTCCTTCCTGTGCTGTATTATCCTAAGAGTGTGTGTGTGCCCAAGCACAGAAGACCAGAGAACGTCATGCCCTCAACACACTTTTTTTTGCAAAGATATACTTTATTCATAAATCTTCAACAACATTTCAAACAATTTCAAAATCACCATCACAAAAATACAATCAGGTTCAACTTTTACAACATGAATCACAAGGTGTATCAGTACAGACAATGAATATTACAATCATTGGCAGACATTCATTTTGAGCTGTACATCCCAAGGGGCTCTTTACAGTTCCCAGCCCCTCGGTGCACTGTGGCAGAAAGGTCTTATACAGCGACCCTTCCCCATTGCGCCTTTGCAGTGGCTGCCCCAAGCTTTAGTGTGTCCCTCAGCACGTAGCCCTGAACCTTGGAATGTGCCAGTCTGCAACACTCGGTCGGGGACAACTCTTTGCGCTGGAAGACCAACAAGTTACAGGCAGACCAAACAGCGTCTTTTACAGAGTTGATGATCCTCCAGCTGCAGTTGATGTTTGTCTCGGTGTGTGTCCCTGGGAACAGCCCATAGAGCACAGAGTCCTGTGTCACAGAACTGCTCGGGATGAAACTCGACAGAAACCACTGCATCTCTCTCCAGACTTTCTTTGCAAAGGCACAATCTACAAGGAGGTGAACAGCAGTCTCTTCCCCAACACAGCCACCTCGATGGCAATGTGCCGAGGGGGTGAGACTCCTGGCGTGTAGGAAGGATCTGACAGGGAGGGCCTTTCTCACCACCAGCCAAGCTAAGTCTTGGTGCTTGTTGGAAAGTTCTGGTGATGAGGCATTCTGCCAAACGTCATGCCCTCAACACACTTCTTCCAAGAAAATACTTATTCAGATAAATAGGCTCTGGTCACATATCTTGCAGGAAGTCACACGTTTTGACATTCCTTTATATAGATAACCCCAGCTCCATTATGTTAACTAGGCCACAGCTGGATTGTACATGGTAAAATTAAGCTGCACTGGTTTAAGAAAATGTCTAAACCTTGTGAAGTTCTGCTCAGTTCAGGGGCTGATCGCATACCATGTCACATCACAGCATCTTAAACAGATGAATTATATTATAATAAAAGCAAAATACTGCAGAGTGTTGGAAATCTGAAATAAAACAGAAATGCTGGAAAAACTCAGCAGGTCTGGCAGCGTCTGTAGAGGGGGAAACAGAGTTAATGTACAGTCTGTATGACTCTTCAGAGCTTTAACAATTATGTTATACTCACTTCTGAATCCGTTGAGCCACAAAACACAAATTGCTTAAAGTATTTAATTTACAAATCATACTAATTACATTGATAATTGCTTTTTTTTTTTATATGACATTGAGCCTCTGTTAATGCCTACTGAAATTGCAGATAAAAGCTACTAAAGGTGAACAGAGATTACCCACCCAGGGAGGTTCTCTCTCCATATGGGTCAGTAATCAGGCTGGGAATATGATAATACTGAACTCAATGAGAGTTACGCCATAGTCTGATGTGGCACATTGGACATCCAATAAGCTCTCTTACCACACCATATCAACAGTGATTAACCAAACCTGTGATATGTAATGAAAACCTAAGCAGATCCCAAAGGCATGTATTCAAGTTTGCAAATTGGTAGAGATGGCAGCCAGTACGATCATATGGAGGGCTGTGCATGCATTCAAGCTAAGCTGCTAATTTCAAGCCCAAGTGCATCTTTCTATGGTGCGTATTAAATAGTGTTCTTGATTTGTCTGTTCCACTGTTGGTATCTGGAAGGAAATGGTTAACTTTCCAGTACAAGAGTACAGCTTTTAAAGGCTCGTAGCACATTTTTTTTTATATGGAACATCTGCAGCTTTCAGACAGCTGCCAAAGCACGAGTTAAAATAAACTGGTGAAAGGAAGCTGCCCAGTTCATGGAGAGGGCAGAAACGATATAGTGCAGCAAATCCCTGACACTGCACACAGGCAGAAAGAATCACCCCCCAGCTGCCCACTACAAATCTCCCCTAGATCAGCAAAAAGAACATTTCGCTATCATTTTAGCGCCCATTATCTCTACTTTTCATACTCTCTGGGTTCATTTGCATGTCAAACTGACCTGTCTGGCTTGTGCATCTGCCCACTCTTTACTGCTCAAGAACATGGTTTCAGTCTGTTGAAATCAAATGGTAAAAGACTTACCCAAAGTTTGAACTGGGTGCATTTTTTTGCAACTTGGGGCTTCTCTGCTTTTATTATTTTAAGCGTCAAAGAAGTAAAATAGCTATGCAAACAATGTTGAAGATATCCCAACAATAGTACACAATTGCTAAATCAAGATCTAAAAGTTTAAAGTTACCTTGTTTGAGAAATCCACCCACAATACATTCCAAAGTAATCTGAAACAATCTCAACATTAATGTAATGGCATGGTTTCAGTGTAAAAGCAAATTGTACTGGCTTTTGAACTTTGAACTCAAGTGTAGAGGTCTCTAAATAAGGGGGAAAAAGCCACATTAAAATCAGGTTAAAAAAATAAGTTCACAAACGTTCCAAGAGTTCCCACAGTGGCCCCTGCTGCCTGGAATGTAGGTTGTGTGCGGGGCTGACACCAATATAAGCCATATAAGCACCACAGAGCAACGATGCTCAACTCACCAACTGTTTAAAAAAATGCAAAGGAGATGCACTATTGATTCAAACACATTGAGAAACTGAACTTTTGATCCACTGTTCTGTGGCTTATTTTTAAAATTCAGTGCAAGTAGAGGGGGAGCGGATTCTGGAGTAGCAGCAGGATACCTTAAAGTACAGTAAAATGTTAACATGCAGTGCTGGGGAGATGCTTTCCTCAGCTGCTTTGTGGTCTCCACCAGATCTGTACTCTGGCTTTTGCAGTCACTTTCACTGTAAAATACTGTTTCCATGGTTTTCAAATGGAAATGGTTTCATTAGGGCATTTTCACTTGTTAGGTAGATTTAAGAGTCTGTACATCCTAAATCAAATGATGTAATTAGTAGGCAGCAATACATGCACCAATGAAAAACGAGACTTGGCAACATGCGGCGCATTTGGCAATATGAGGAGGTCAGCAACATGATGCAACTGCATCATGTGAATACTGTAGACAAGTAAACTGGCAAAAACATCCTCTGAATAAAGTACAAGGAAAATAAAAAACAGCATTTTGTAATTAACCTGATTAAATTGTACTAAGTTCTGAAAGTACAATCAATGTAAGCCCTCTTTAACTGGAGCTGTGCTATAACATTTACTTTATGTTATGTGACAAAGCAGAATAATGGTGCTATGGCTCAATGGATAAATCCATGCATGGTATGGTACAGAACGAGAACTTGGCAAGGTCTCGAGTTCAATTGCTAGGATATGATGAGCAACTGAAACACAATAGCTGTGTGTTTCTGGGGTGGAAATAGCAAGGGTTGGGGGCAGGGTGGTGGTGGTGGTGGTGTTTGGGTTGGGGGGGGGGGGGGGGGGGGGGTGGAAGAGAACCATCCCCAATCAGTACCTGGTGCCCAGTACCCTCTCTTAGCTGGGAACTACTCCTTAGTGTCATCAGCCAGGAACACAGACATCAAAAGCGGAATCTCAAATGAATGTTAGACTAGTCAACCAGCAAGCCAGAAAGGATGTACGACAGAAGAGAATCAAAAGGAACTACTCTCAAACAAAATCACACCTTCCAGGAAAAGCGGGGCAAGGGGTGGAAACTAGTGAGAAACACACATGCAGTCAATGCTGCAGGAAATCTTGTGTCAGTATAAAACAGAACCTCACTCCATCTCATCCCCCCCCCCCCCCCCCACACCCCCACTCCACCCCCCACCCCAGACTTTCCCTGATGTGGGTTCTACACTGCTCAACTCTAGTTATAAAGGCAGGGTAAAGATGGGTCTCAAAAAAACACCAATGTGTAATTCGCAAGAAAAAAAAGGTACGGATGTCAGAAAGGGGACTGTGTAACTGCAGATTGTTAGAGAAACGAAGAATTATGAACAAATCTTTTACAACCTCAAACTGTTTCATAAATAACAGTAACGTTGAAGTGCAGTCACTGCAAGGGGAATTCTGCAGCCAATTTGTTTTTAAAGCTACGGTGGCTGGGTCAGTATTTATTGCCCATCCCTAGTTGCCCTCGAGAAGATGATGGTGAGCTGCCTTCTTGAACCGCTGCAGTCCATATGGAGTGGGTACACCCACAGTGCTGTTAGGCAGGGAGTTCCAGAATTTTGACCCAGCGAGTGAAGTCAGGATGATATGTGGTTTAGAGAGGAAGGTGCAGGTCATTGCATTCCACTGTCTCTGCTGTCCTTGTTCTTCTAGGTGGGTCACTGGTTTGGAAGGAACTATCAAAAGGAGGTTTGTTGAGCTGCTGCAGTGTATCTTGTAGATGATACACAAAGTTGCCACTGTGCATCAGTACTGAAGGGAATTAATGTTTAAGGTGGTGGATGGGGTGCCAATCAGGCTGCTGTGTCCTGGGTGGCATCAAGCTTCATGAGTATTGTGGAGCTGCAGTCATCCAGGCAAGTGGAGAGTATTCCATCACACTCCTGACTTCTGCCTTGTAGATGCAGGGCAGGCTTTTTGCAAGTCAGGAGAGTTACTCAAAACAATTCCCAACCTCTGACCTGCTCTTGTAGCCACAGTACACGGCTAGTCCAGTTCAGTTTCTGGCCAATGGTAACCCCCAGGATGTAGATAGTGGGGGATTCAGTGATGGTAATACCATTGAGTGTCAATGGGAGATGGTTAGATTCTCTCTTGTTGGAGATGGTCATTCCCTGGCACTTGTGTGGTGCGAATGTTATTTGCCACTTGTTATCCAGGCCCAAATGCAGTGGACATGGACTGTTTCAGTATCCAAGGAGTTGCCAATGGTGCTGAACACTTCAATCAGCAAACATCCCCACTTCTGATGTTATGACACAGGGAAAGTCATTGAGGATGTAGTTTAAGACACTATCCTGAGGAACTCGTGCAGTGATTTTCTGAGGCCAAGATGATTGGCCCCCAACAATCACAACCATCTTCTTTTGTGCTAGTTGACTACAGCCAGTGGAGAAGTTTTCCCCGATTCCCATTGACTCCAAATGTGCTAAGGATCCTTGTGTCACATTCAGTCAAGTATCGCATTGATGTGAAGGGCAATCAGTTTCACCTCATTGCACAGCAAAAAAAATGTAATGAAAGGAATAGCCAAATAAACAGTTCATTGAAGTTGATTGAGGCATAAATGCTGGCCAGGATACCAAAACAAAACTCCCATGCTCTTAATATTGTCATGGGATATTTTACACTCAGGATGAGCCCCAGTTTAACATCTCCTTCAGAAAAAAAGTAATGGGACTCGAAGCTACAGATTTTGAGTGCTACCTAGACTAACATTGTAATTTCATACAAATGCGCAGGGCAGCCATTTTATCTAGGCCATGCACCATAAAAAAAAGCAGATTTGATGCAGTGTGCTCAATCTGTGCAGTGGTTAAGGAGATTTTTCTTGATCCCTGGATACGACTGGGACAAACTCACTGGAGTCCCACTTCAAGTGGACCTGGGAAGAGAGGTTTTCTGTTATGAACTTGCTTCCTTCCCTCCCATGCATTTGGATTCCTCAGCCACTTCCATAGCTTAGGGGCTACCAAGGCACATGGGTCATAAAAGTAAAGTTGACCATTATTTAACAGTTTATAGGTGGATGATTTCAACCAGGTGTAATTGATAGGGCTGCTTGATGTTGGTTCTGTTGCCAGTGAACTGAACAGAGAGTGGGATTGAAAATTGATCACAGTTGCTTTGCCATGTCACAAGTGACCCTCTCCAATTCTAAAATTTGAGCTAGTGCCATTGACAAGTCATTTTTGTCCAGTTGTTGATTAGAGTAAGTGAAAAGGTTAGTCCAGTACCATTACTGGGAAAGAATCAAAAGCGGTATTGGTTAGCTAAGTATGTCAATCTGCTCTTCTCTCCAAAAACCCCCTCTGAGGGGCAAATTGAATTGGCTAGAAAAGAAACTGTCAGTTCAGAATGCAAAACACTCATATGTAAAGTGCAACTAACAGATTGAGCTGCAGAACTACCACTAAAGTATCTCTGCTTTTTTGGCAAAGAGACTCCTACTAGTAAGTGAAGGTATTTAGTTACCAAAGGATCAGGTTCAGCTGTGACGCCTCCCAAAATAAAAGAGCACGGAGCTATCACTATACAGATTTGCATATCATGAACCTATGGAAGATACTAGAGGATATACAGTGGAATTACACTATCTTTAGGGAAAGGGGGTCCATAAAAAAAACACGACAGAAGGTTTGGTGAAGAATTCCAATTTAAAAGCGGACATTTTAGACTTTTAAATATAGTAACAAAAATGTAAGAAGGTTACTGACTTTCAAAAATCACAGTATGACTGTTGAATTTTTTACAGAATCAGTCCTGAAAATGATCAAAACACACCTGGTGTAAAACTAACTGATGGGTCAACGATGCAAAGATATGAGCAGATCAGGTTAATGTCCATAGCGAGAAGTTAACTTGGCTTTCTTCAATTGCCTGCTTGAAATTGAGTGTCCAGTTTTGGAAAAACTACCAAGTATTTACCAAATCCCTTATGACATTACACCACTGCTATGTTGCAACCACTTTCGACAGACCTTATCTGGCAGTTAATACACAGGCAACGAAATCACTAATCTGTCCTTAATTTCACCTTTAAACTGTTATTGTGTTGCAGTAGGTCATGTATTTCAAGATAATTTTGCATATACAGTACACAAAGATAAAACCTGCCAAAAGAAAGAATGAGTGTAGCGTCAAAAGGCAGACATAGGATCAGGTTGCAGCAAGCCAGAGGAAGACTTTGGCAGCAAAAGGCTCCTTTGCAATAGTTTTATTAAAGTTGTGGAATATATATTTTCAACAAGCATCAGTATGTTAAAATCCATTTCTGAGCACTATAAATTAGGTCAAATAATTCAAGCGTTAAGTGGGTTTTAAAATGGTGCAAAGCTGCAAACATTAAGTCCTTTTCCCCACTAGGCATTCCTATCAATGCCATGGAAGGCAGTTTTGTTGCTTAGCTTTATTTAGAACAGAATGTAGCATTTTCATTTTTCACACTTCATCTATCCAGGCAAGCTTTGAATGACATCACTTCAAAATAAAAATCATTTGTTTATGATCTATGAAGTGTCACAACACCAAAGGCAGAAGCGGCCCTTTCCAATTTCAAAATTTAATGCTAGTACCATCGACAAATCATTTATGCCCAATTGTTGATTACACCAAATGAATAGGTTAAACTAGTGCTATTACTTAGATAGTATTAAAAGGGTTATTGGTTAGCTAAGTACGTCAACTGCCCTTTTCTCCAACACCCCCTCACCAAGCCCCCTCCAAGAGGGGGGGATTAAATTGGCTAAAAAAAGAAACGGTTGGCTCAGAATGCAAAATACTAATATGTACTTTAAAGTGAAAACTAACATTGAAGTGCAGAGCAATCACTGAAGCACCTTTGCTTCTTTGACAAAGAGCCTTCTCACCCTTGAGGTTTGAACAGTTGGTCATGACTATGCTTTCACTGAAAGTAATGTCTAGTGGACAGTGCAAATATGGACTAGCAAGAGGAAGGTGGTCAGAAGTCCTACAAATCAAGGTGTTCAAAATAATCAAGGGGTAGAGCTTCTGCATTGGACATAATTGGCATTCAGGTGCCAATTGTGCTCAATTTAAAAAATGTTTCTTCCCTTCACTACATCCCTCAAAAATTCCTGCTTATTTGCATGGTGCCAAAATCAAAATCTGCCATGTACCAGTAATTGGGTAATAACTGTTCTAAATTAAAGATTTAAACTGACGTTTAATAGCAACTCTGTAAAATGTGATCAATACATTTGAAAATGCTATTATCACAAAAAAGCATTTTAAATCATTGTCAAACTGAAAACGACTTAAAAAAATGAAAACTATTTTCCAATTGGACTGAAATATAGTAGTAAACTTAAAATGCATTCAAATCCTTTCAAAATGTACCTGTTAGTAATCTTGCATCCAAACAAATCCAGTTCGATATTTAGAGCCTCCATGAAGGTCTGCAAATGAGCATAGTTTGCAAGAACGCCCAATGTGTTTAATTCACCTTGGCGTTTGGGCCTGCATCTAGTGCAGTGTTTTTAAAACTAGCACAAAAGACTGCGGAACAGTTGTGCTGAACACAACTTATGTTCAAATTCAACAATCTCGTATGCTGGTTATGCACGTATTGGGCAAGCTGAGCAAAAAGTCGAATGCGTTTAAAAAATTATTCATTAGCATCGTAGAATACTGCATGTAATATTAAGCATTGATGTATTCTTCGCAAAAAGTAAAGTTCATAATTGAAAACTCTTAAATACAATTTAAATTCCCACTTCCCACCATGCTAATGTTTTTCATGCTTTCATGTGATTCCCCAACTTTTAACAATTCTAATTAAAAAAACTCAAATTTTAAATTAAAACTTCATTAAAAATCCAAACTCAAGAAACCCACTGAAATTCTAATTATAAACACACAGCACTTTGGTCCTGTACCAAGGCTTATTTCTTGAATATTCCCCCTTTGATTAATGCATTTAAGTGTAGGTCCCAACTGCCAGATTTTCTGCCTTCCAAGGAGGGAAATTTTTGGAGATGAACAGGCAGTTTTCTTCATTATCCTCTAACAATTTTCCATCAACCAATGCCCCCTGAAAACAGCACGACAGTCTGAAGGATATCATTGATGGACTGCCTGGCATAAGTACCTATATAACAGGCTACACTTTAGAACATGTATAAATGTGGTATTGAAACTGTTGCACTGTGAAATGGGACTTCTAGACTAGTTTTGAGTGATTATCAGTTTCTGTCAGTGAGGATTCCAAGCTTTCATGACAAAATACAGATCTTTTGAGTTTGATCATGTGATAAGCTGAAGGACATTAACTGATTTTAATGGAGAAAAGAGTGTTATTTTAATTATCAGTTTACAAGAGACATCGAGGTGTATGGAATAGAACAGAAGGCATCGTCATGAAGCAGTGAACAGTTCAAACTTGAATTTAACAGAAGTCATCAAAAACTCATCTTTTTCCCTCTACCCCTCAAAAGGCACAGACTACTTGCTCGGTTTTGTTTTCACAGGCAAAAGATGCCTGCACAAAGTTGGGAGACAGTGCTCTCACATTAGTTGACTGCAGGAGCATCACTGCAGAAATCTGATCTAACAGCAGAGGACACCTTTTTGGTGGGGTGGGAGGGAAGGGGAGAGGGAGGGGGAGGGGGAACTGAGGGCAGAAGAGAATAGCCAGAGCTCTGTTCTTGATTAGTAGCCAATAAACTGTGTGGAGGCTAATTTTAGCATCCAAACTACCAGCCCTGTTGAATTCAGCACCAACCACGAATCTCCTGCATTACAGAATTTTATTTACTCCTCTAGCAGGCAAAGCCACAGAGTGCTCAAAAGAACAGGTTTGTATTTTATACAAGAGTCAGGATTCTTGCACTGGTGCCTGTTCCAAAACAAATACAAAATTTCTGCACACGGTTTAGTTAGGTGTAATAGTTGGGAGAACAGAATCTCAACTGAACTGTAAAAAATTCAGAGCAGACTCAATGTTGAGTCCGATTGTGTGATTCGGGTTTCAGTTACCCAAATGTCAAAATGTTTCAAGCACATATCAAAATAAGGCAATGAATAGAAGTTGTGTTGTTCCTGAAATTATTATTGTATTACCCTGAACTGTTAGTGAACCCTTCCTGCTTATAAAAGCAGCAGCTGTTCCTGTGACTAAATACCATGGTTCACTATAAATTGACCTTGAATTAAAGAGTAAAAACTTCCTCCTTGCTACTACAACTATTCAAACATAGTCTGGAGATAAACAACAATTGAAGTTGGGAGCAAATTGCACTGCAGAAGCTGACTATACCGCTTTGACAGAATTATAGCAAGAGTGATACTACGTCAAATGACCTCAAAATTTACCCTTGCCCAAATGTAATGTGTCTGGCCTGCCAACTTTAGTACAAACAAAGACTGATTGTAATGACTCCTAAGCATATGAATATAGAAACATTAACCAACATAAATTCTGCACTTTCAAAGCTCCATGTCGGAGCGCTGATGTAGTGTACTTATTTAAATTCTCTGCAAGTCTCCCATTAAATCATCAGCTCAGGAAGAAATTACTTTGTTTCATTTAAAACTCCAGTTCTCTCCTTTAATTACATACTTTCTTGGAATCATTAAATCTCCTTGACAAAATTAGGTTTGAGATTGCTGCTGGTTTGCTTCACATTGTTTTGCTTGTACAATTTTGACTCCCATCAGCAGCAGTGCTGCCTCTAATGTACCAGTGGATAGTTCAAAGGCTCACTTCTATTCCCAGGTTCAAGCTGTCTAATGCCAGATTATTGGTCTGTGTACTGATGGGTTAAATATATGAGTTCTGATCAACCCACCTTCAACACCCTTTGGTCCACACTTGAAGTTTCCAGTTACAGAAGCACTAAAGCTAGCAAAACAGTAATTGGAGAAGGAAGCTTTAAGCCCTCAGGTGCTTAAAACATTTGTGGTTTTTTAAAAAAAAATATAGGATTTCAATGCGAATCTCATCATTTTTAGCAGTTGGAAGAACATCAATTTAATCTTTGTTTAAATACCCCCAGAGTCAGTTGAGTTGCAGATACATTTGGCACTTTAGGGCAAGCAAAGCCATCAAAGTAACAGTTTGAACATCTTCACCCTCCCTTGTAAACTAAATCAGTAAATTCTAGCTAAACTGCTCATGCTTGTGCCACATTAAAAAATGTAAAAACATTAATTGTTGGACAAGAACAATACTAAGATGCGAGAGATCCTTACCCCATCCTTAGGGAAATTTATAAATGACAGGAACACATTTTAAGATGTGGACGGACCCAAAATTTAGGGCATCCAAGGCCAATTCTGAACAATAAGTGCATTTCCAATTACTACTTTATGGTTAACTGCAATATCCTTAATTGATTAAAAGAAAAAAAAGGTACTTGTGTCATACCCCACCTGACTTTTCATGCCCACTTGAAAGGGCAGATGGATACTCGCTTTAACATCTCATCTGAAAGACAGAGCCTCTGACAGTGCTGCACTGAAGTGTCAGCCTAGATTGCAAGCTTCTGTGTCTAGAGTGGGGCTTGATCCCATGACCATCTGACTCAAAAGGAGAGAGTGCTACTGCTGACCCAAGGATGATGCCTCTAATCTGAAAAGGAAACCTCTACAATTAGAGATGTCACTTTGAATTGATGTAACCCCAAGTGCTCTTGGGATCATCCTCAGGTGGAAAACTAAAGGTGCACTGCAAAAAGCAAAGCTAGAAATCCTACTGTCTGGACCCAGACATTGAAACAAGCTGAGCTGCCTAGAGTTTAAATTAGGTCAATTTCTTATTCCACCATCAAATAATGTGGTGAACTTGAAACAACCATTTTCTTTTTAAATAAGCCAAAAAAGAAACATTTGCTTAAGAGTGCAAACCTGCACTGGAGGGCAGCCTGTGAAATTCTGCAGAAAAATCACTGCAAAGGAAGCACCACGGGACCTCAGGTGAATTGCTCTCTGTCCCAGTAGACGTTTGGAATCCCTGCTTTCAGGTAAATTTTGTATGCAGTGACAAATTTTAATTGAAGTTTTCTCAAATGAGACTCCCAGGTGTCAGGATTCCCTACAAACGCATAAGGCAACTTAATTTTTTTTTCAAAACACTACACAGTGATGTCTCCGATGGCATGACCACCTGGGGAAATCATAATATAAAAGACCCCATATTCGCACTCAGCGAAGCAGGATTCTGATCAAAAACAACAGCAAAAATAACCAAATTTAGTTGGCAGGCCAGTGTTTGCAGGCAGGCTTTTGGATGGAGAAGGCCCAACCTGAACAGCACATTCACAAATCACTTTGCACCAACTGCATGTGCACAAGATTCACAGTGCTGCTGTAATGTTAGTCGCCTTTAGAATTTCAGAACGGCTGCACATTGTGAAATTGGTTTGCAGTAAAAAAGGACAATTCAACACAAACAAGGATCTGCACAATTACTAAACCACCTGAAGAATAAGAGGGATTTCAACAGATAAATACCACATCAATCTACGGCATGATCCCAAATAGATTTGGTAATATCAACAGCATACAAAATTTAGAAGGTTTTAATGATAGCAAGTTAAACAGAGTACGTATTCTGCTGTCAATGCTAACCATTCTTAATAGTAAGGGATATCTGGAAGACATAGCATGATAATCAGCAATACTTTGTGGGTTATCACTTTACATATAGCAGTGACAAAATTGACAGAAAATTACAAACTCCCATTTACCAGACAGTAAATACTCCCAGGATCACTTCTAAAACATTAATACGCTTGCTGCTAAATTGTTATTTCCAGTTCAGACTCTGATGTGATCCAATTTCCTTGTCATAGGTAAACTGATTGAGCAGGTCATGTGGTGACCACACAGTGAAGCAATCAAGAAGGGGCAGGTGTCCTTCAGAAAAGCTTCTTCTTCAACTGCATATAAAAAGACTTCAAAACTAGTTGCATAAGGAACGAGATTGTATGACGTGACCAGCAATGCTCACTGGTGGTTTGAAATTCTGCACCAGCTGAACTTAAATGTTAATAAAATGTGATTGTGTTGCCAATTGAAATGGTGCTATAAACATAGTTGTAATGGTTCTAATGGATCGTTGGCCCTTATTTGTGCCTGTCACCCATTTAAAAGCAGCATGTTGTGGATCTTATTTTGAACTATTTAGTGGTATTGTGGGTGTGGTGGAATGGGAAGAGTAGACAGGGTGGACAGCCACTATTTAAGCACTTTACACTGGACTGGTTTTAAAGTTGACCTTTTTAAATACTGGCACATAGTAATCTAGGTCAAATGGATTAAAAATTTAACTATTAATTCTAAGATACTTTGTTGGCTGTACTAGAACAGAAAACAATTCAATTAAAACAGCTGTGTCAAGTTTGTTTGGGTTAAAAATCACAAAATACAGAGCCTTTTGCTCCCACGGGCAAATATCATTGAACATGTACATCATCTTACCACATTCCATAAAATGAACAAGGGCCAGACTTGGTGGCTAATTAACCTGATACTACAATGGCTTGAGAAACAGAAGAGCATATTTGATTGCTGTGTGTGTCATATTAAGTGACTCTTCTCTCAAAAGGAACGTTGAATTTTAAGTAATTGTTCAGATCCTAAATATAAATGAATGTTTTAAAGTAGAGATGAATACTTTTTGAAAAGGACAAGATCTCACTCCCAGATAGTGACATGTCAATCTCTTGCATTCAAAGGCATCCAACCATATGCTTGGGATTAGTCAGAAACTGGGGGAAAGTAGGATTCAAGGCAATAGAATAGGGCATTACTTAAAACATAAGTTTCCAATTTAATGCAGTTTCAATTTTGTAGTTGGTTATTCGACTCAAATACGGAGCGGATTCAGCAAGAAATACTCAATTCTGATCTAGATTTCTACAGTTAACTGATATTACTTAGTGCCCATTTGTAACAGCCCATTTACTCTGTTGCTACATAGCAGGGCTGAATTCAAACATTGTAAAGATTTACATTATCAGTACACTTGGTGAATATGCTGCAACATTAAATGGAAGCACTGACAGTTTAAAATGACACATGCCTAATGCTAGAAGATGTCAGGGCCTGACAACACCAGAATGTACATATTAACCTACGAAGTGATTTATTTTTGAAGGCACAACAAAAAAAAAGTTTGAGAAGCTTGACTATAGAACGAAACTTAGGGCCTAGGTATATAGGTAGAGATCCATTTGAAGATATTTCCAATGCGTATAATAAAAGTGTTTCAACAAAATCTAGCAGTTTGGTAGTTGGCTCAACTTTCTACAATCACTTCCATTTGTGTTTCATCTACTGCATTAACTTGAAAACCTGAAGTCAAAAGAGCCAGTATGATGACCCTGGAGAGTCCAGATCATTTTCAGTCTTTGTCAGTTTGCTGCAAGACCTGGGTACCTAAGCTAGCAAGACTCCTGTCATTTCTGCCAAACAAACCATTTGTGATATATTGAATTGATATCCCTCCAATGGTCTAATTACAACCAGAAGGGGCTTTCAAGAGTGCAAAGGCAGCAGATAACATCAGGTCACCTAGCGAGCAAAAGTTCATAGAGAAGCAAGTGGGTAAATTATAGTTCACTGACATGTTTTTATTGCTGTAGCACTGCATCCTATTCCAATGTACACCGGTATCCGTCTACTTAAAAAACACTACAAAAGGTAAAAGGACTGGATATCATTGGCAATGCTGGTAGCATTTGCCACCAGTGATAATGATCCCTGTCCTCGAGTGCAAACAAGTTACTGACAAGATGTGGTCCCCTTCAAAGCAAGCACTTATAGATCAGCTTGGCTAAAGCACAATTTGCAGGAAGTTTCCCCAGAAACAGAGCCCAGCTTCCTATTCATTTTAACTCAGCTGCTTTATAAACAAAAGATTCAGTAATTAGATTTCATTGTTTTCTCCATGGGTCGTGACCCTGTGCCTTTCAGGAACGTGATCTACCCGCCACCCGCACACAACCACCCACCCCCGCCTCCCCACAAAAACAAAATGGTAGCCAGTGTGCTGTAGTGTTGCCAATCTCTGGGATTGGAATGAAATATTAACCCGCCAGGTACTGCTTCCAACAATAATAATATAAAAACAAAAAAACTGCGGATGCTGGAAATCCAAAACAAAAACAGAATTACCTGGAAAAACTCAGCAGGTCTGGCAGCATCGGCGGAGAAGAAAAGAGTTGACGTTTCGAGTCCTCATGACCCTTCGACAGTTCTGTCGAAGGGTCATGAGGACTCGAAACGTCAACTCTTTTCTTCTCCGCCGATGCTGCCAGACCTGCTGAGTTTTTCCAGGTAATTCTGTTTTTGTTACTGCTTCCAACAATCCTGGGGAAAAAAAATATATAAATATAAAAGGTGTTTTTTCACTTTTGAACACTTGGTGATTAATTATAAAAATATTAGAGACGGGATAAAGGTTGTTCGATTAATAGGCAAGAATCATCCAATCAAGTAATGGAGAGCTCAATGACTTCCTGACAGGCATGGGAAGGCTTTGTGCCATGAGGATGTCCTGTTCTAGGAAAACTTGGGTTTCTAACTTTGAAATTTATGACCCCATCTCTTGTACTTTTTCTTCTCCACACATTGCACCAAATGAATAAGGGTCAGACTTATTAATTAGCTTCAATGGCTTGAGAAACAATCATATTTTATTCCTGTTTGAGTCCTATCAAGTGGCCAATGGTGGATTGTGGTTGGAGGCTGGGCAATCATTCCTCCAGGAATTATGACCAGAGTTAGAAACCCTATCCTGCCGAAATTACCAAAAAAGGAACAAATTCCTCAGTCACTATTTGTTGAAAATTAAACCAGCAAATAAAGAATGCATTGGGGATTTTGCTACAACTAGTAAGAAATCTGCATCATCATAGCTTCAATCTACATTGCACACATCAGCCTAGAAAACCAGCTAAAGCTGACCAAATAGGCCTCAGTAAACATGAAAACATGAGTCACATTAAAGTGCAGTGAGAGAAAGGTTCATATATACAGTCACTTTATTGCAAGAGAAATCACAGTTTGCAGCAGTAGTAGATTTATAAATTAGAGGGTATGTGTTGGAGAGGTTTCTGGAGATAAACCTCTCCTTTCTCCCTTCCTTCCCCAGAGCACAGATGTTGTGACTTTGGGCACCAGCTAGGTCATTATCTGGCATCCATAGCCCACCATAATTCTGACTTCCAAATCAAATATATTTGCAATATGAAAATAAAAGTACTTTTTCAGGACTTTAGTATTAGAAAGAACCTGCATTTAGAAAGCACCCATCATGACATCCTATCGTACAAGCAATTAAGTACTTTCCAAGCAGTCACTGTTATATTATAGGTAAATATGGCAGCCAATTTGAACAGCAGTGAGTTAAATAGCCAGATATACCTGAAGCAATATCCCCAAACAGCTTATATGTTGACTGAGTCACCAGGGCAAATCCATTACTCTTCAATAGTGCCATGGGATTCCTTAGGCCTACTTGGAGAGATCAGTTCAATGTCTCATCTACACCTCCATCAGTGCAGCATGCCCTCAACTCTAACTCCAAGGCATAGGGTCACACCTAAACATTAATCTGTCTTTTTCTCCAAATGCTGATCAACCTTGCAATGCATTTTAAGCATGTTATTTAAAACACAGGAACTTCAATTCTTGTTGCGCCGGTAGCAATAAAATTCATGGATTTTTAAAAATTCTTTCATGAGATGTGAGTGTCATTAGCTAGTCCAACATTTATTACCCATCCCTAATTTCCCCTTGAGAAGGTATAGGTAAGCCACCTTCTTGAACCACTCCCTCCCCAACAGTGTGGTGTAGGTGCACCCACAGTGCTTTTACGGAGGAAGTTCCAGAATTTTGACCCAGTAACAGTGAAGGAACGGTGATATATTTCCAAGCCAGGATCTTGTGTGACTTGGAGGAGAACTTGCAGGTGATGGCATTCCCATGTATCCGCTGCCCTTGTCCTTCTTGTTGGTCAAGGTTGTGGGTTTACAAGGAGCTGTCGAAGGACTCTTGACAGTTGCTGCAGTGCATCTCGTAGATGGTATACACCGCTGCCACTGTGTGCTGGTGGTGGGGGGAATTCATGTTTAAGGCATTGGTTGGGGTGCCAATCAAATGAGCTTTGTCCTGGATGGTGTCAAGCCTCTTGATTGTTGTTAGAATTGCACTCATCCAGGAAAGGGGAGAGTATTCCATCACACTCCTGACTTGTGCCTTGTAGATGATGGACAGGCTTTGGGGAGTCAGAGGACGAGTTACTCTCCATAGTATTCCTAGCCTCTGACCTGCTCTTGTAGCCACAGTATTTACATTGCTGGCCCAGTTCAGTTTCCAGTCAACGGTAACCCCCAGGATGTTGATAATGGGGGATTCAGCTATGGTAATCAATGTCAAGAGGAGATGGTTAGATTCTCTTTCTTTGGAGATGGTAATTGACTGGCACTTGTGTAGCATGAATGTTACTTGCCACTTAAACACAGGATTGTCATGTGAAGACATTATACGTTCATCTGCAATTTCTCCAACAGTAGTTTTATAGCCCATTATTATTTTGACCCTGGCAGAAAGTTTATATTGCACTTGGAAGTAAAACTTCTCACTAAAATCATTTAAAAAAGCATGAACCCCTGGTTTGCTGTGATGAGGACAGGGTACTAAATCTGTGTTCCCAATGGATCGGAATAATCATCTCCACTTTGAGGTGTGCAATTCATGATACGAATCACCACCCTTCATGCTTTCCAGTGGCTGTGCCCACCATCATAGAGACAGTGCAGACACTCTCCGGATTATTGCATGGTGGCAGAGTGTGTAAACTAATGAAACATCAGGCAATACACTTGCCCACAAGAACCATCACAGTAATTTTCAAGATTAAGCAAAACTAACCACCATTTTAACTCAGTTCATATTCTGCTTCCAAAGCCTCAAGCTATTTAGTCCTCATCCTTATATTCAAGAAGGCAGTCCATTCCACCCTTTATAAAAAAAGCTATTGCCTAAGAATTGAGGAATCACTGGATTTTACCAAGTCAGTACCCGAAGGTTTCAGATCCATGCAGCACATGAGGCAATATCTGATAGATTTGCTGATTATTCCAAGAATTTGGTAATGTTGCTGGGCTCCAGCTGAAGGCACCTCTGGTTTCAATTCCCCTTTCAGCTTAAAACTGGTCATTGCCACAGTCTCTGCTATCCAAGCTGTTACACTGCCGTGAATATAACCCAACTCTCATGCACCTTCAGTCTACAAGAGGCCCCTGAACGGAGTTTTCCCACTCCTCCACAGCGTCACAATTTATTCTCCCACATTTGTGGAAAGCAGCTACTGGAATTCAGTATGGTTTAAAAGCACAAAGCTGCAGCTATCACCTTGACATGTCAAGAACTTTGCGATATTTATTATCCAATGAACCCAATAAAGTGTGAGCAATCTGTTAAATGCATTAGCTTGAGGAGCTGCTTTCAGCTGGTGAGTTTTCTCCTCTCCTTGTATCCTTAAAAAATTGCAGCTCCTGCTGAAGTGCAGTTTCATTAGCCGGTAGCCCCAAGTGCTGGCGGCCAATTTGATGGGGGCGAGGAGGGGGAGCATTACAGCACAACCCAAAATTGTTCTGACAAGACATCTGTACCCGTGCACCTCCCTGCTGGGGTCACTGGATAACCATCAAGAACAGTTTGGTTTTAACCTTCCCCAGAGCAATTTTAAACATCTTTACTACCTGCTGCAACTAGCTAACTCTGCTGAGGTACATCCTCATTCTCTGTTGAGATCAGGTTCCTAACCAGAAACTCTCGAGTTGTACGGTTTATTACTACACTGGGGGTTAAAGTGGTTCAAACAATTTCAAACAGCAATTTTTAACCTCCATTCAAAAAAATCTTCTGCTCAAACAGACAAAAACTGCAAGAAATGTTCACTTGGAATAGTTAAACAATTCAAACTATAGTAATTTTGGAAAAATTAGATCCATCCCAGAATCCTTGCCCCAACCCATGTAGTTTGTGTCTATTACTGCTCTGTACAGAATGACATGAAGTACTTACCAATTTCACTGAGTACATATTCCTGACCATTGTAGGAGAGCCTGCTGCTAGAGATGACAGGTGGAGAAAGGCCTTTCATCTTAGCTAAAGTCTGTAACAGCTGGGATGGCTTGAGCTGGTCACGCCATGCATTTACTCCAGAACTGTTGAAACAAGCCAATTAAGTTAGTCAGGCCCAAATCAGCTACACAGAAAAAGGGGAAAAAAATCTAATTAAGAATAAGGGGTCATGTCAAAACCTCTTAAACCACTTCATGCAATGAATTACATTTTTGAACAGCTGGCCAATGAAAGGTTAAAAATAACAATTTGTAGTTGCAGTTAAATAGACGTAGCCAACAAAAAGTTCCACCAAGGTGCTTGTTCTCAATAATTGTCCAACAATCTTTGCTGGAAGAGTTATACATATATAATATGGGCAAAGGAAAAACTGATATTTCACACAAATGTCTGCTCATGAGCATAGCCAACAGAAGGCTTCATACCTGAACCCAGAGGACTGCTTGGACCCACATTTCTGGAAGAGGAGTGAACAGATAAAAGTGCAAAAATCAGGGAGGTAACTCTACAAATTTACATTTGATATCTGTATACTTACAGACAGTATGATTGAGGCAACCCAGAACAAGCTCCAAAGCGTGAGAGAAGTCGGTTTTCCAGGTCAATAATAGTCTCTCCCACCTTTTCATCACGGGTCAACAAATCAAAATCATAAAGTGAAATTTTGAGATCTTTCTCTGTTGGTAAATTGCAACTAAGTTCAAACATTCTGAGGAAAGAAAAGGACAAAATTAGATGCCAATTTTCTAGAAATGCTGCACTTTCCAACCCCCCGCACCCCCCCTCCAAAAATCAAGCATTTGAAATTTCTAGTTATAATATTCGCATACTTCAACATATCACAGTTTGTTTGTTGCTCCAGTGACTCGCTGAGTCACAAGGAGTAGGAAGATGCCAGCTTTGATATCTATTCTGGGATGAGTTGGCTGATCTTAGCTGGACTGATAGGAAAACTACAATCAACCTTGACACACAGACTAGTGAACTGATAAGCATTGTCTCTCCTGATTATCATCTAGTAAATTCCATGGCAACCACACATTTTAACAAAACATTCTCTTTCCTTATAATTCCTCAAAAGCACTGTGCATTTGACTCCACTACATTAACTGGAACTGGATTCCAGTTTGAACTTATGCCCCTTGTTTGACTGTCATACATAATCTTGCTACAATTGTATAAAGCCTTGGCGAGACCATATCTGGAGTACTGTGTACAGCTTTGAACTCCTTATCTAAGGAAGGATGCACTTACCTGAAGGGGAGTGCAATGGGGGTTCACCAGACTAATCTCAGGGATGGCAGGATTGTCTAACGAGGAGAGACTGAGGAGACCAGGCCTGTTTCTCTAAAGTTTCAAAGAATGAGAGGTGGTCTCATTGAAACATACAAAATTCTGACAGGGCTCGACAGGGTAGATGTAGAACTGGCGAGTCTAGAATTAGAGAACAGTCTCAGAATAAGAGGCAGGCCATTTAAGACTGAGATGAGGAGAAATTTCACTCGGAGGGTGGTGAATCTTTGGAATTCTATATCCCAGAGGGTTGTGGAGGCTCAGTTACTGAGAATGTTCAAGACATAAATCAATAGATTTATGGAGAGTAATGACATCAAGGGATATGTGGATAGTTTGGAAAAGTGGCATTGAGATAGATGATCAGCCATGATTAAATGGAATGTCGGAGCAGGCACAACAGGCTGAACGGTCTACTCCTTGTCCTACGTTTCTAATCTTAATGCACTGCTCCAGATGGGTCCAAGTGTTTCATATTGTTTAAGCTTCTAAGACCCTAAAGAACCTCAGTTTCTCTGAACTGCCTTCATAGTTTAGTCCTCTGAGCTGGGGATCAATCGCAATCTTTTGACAGAACTGCACCCAGAATCTGAATTTATCTTTGTTTCTTGGTTAGCAAAGCTGGACAGTTCACATGGTGCAACCTGGGTCAGAGGACTGTAAAGATTCAGGATAACATCCAACTTATGCTCCAATTCCACAATTCTAGTTCAACATTCTAGAGGCTCCCAGCATCACAGATGCCAGTCTTCAGCTAATTCGATTCACTCCAAGTGATATCAAGAAATGGCTAAAGGCACTGGATACTGCAAAGGCAAGGGCCCTGACAATATTCTGGCAATATAGTGAAGACTTGTGCTTCAGAACTTGTCACGCCCCTAGCTAAGCTGTTCCAGTACAGCTACAATACTGGCATCTACCCAACTATGTGGCAAATTGCCCAGGTTTGTTCTGTACACAAAAAGCAGGACAAATCCAACCAGGCCCATTACTGTCCACTCTCCATCATCGGTAAAGTGATGGAAGGGGTCATTAACAGTGCTATCTAGTGGCACTTGCTTAGCAATAACCTGCTCACTGACACCCAGTTTGGGTTCCGTCAGGCACATGATTTCTGATCTCATTACAGCCTTAGTTCAAACATGGACAAAAGAGCTGAACTCCAGAGGTGAGACGAGAGTGACTGCCCTTGACATCAAGGCAGCATTTGACAGAGTCTGACCTCAAGGAGCCCCAGCAAAACTAGAGTCAATAAGAATCGGGGAGAAACTCTCTGCTGGGTGGAGTCATACCTAGCAGAAAGGAAGATAGTTGTGGTCATTGGGGGTCAATCATCTCAGTTCTAGGACATCACTGCAGGAGTTCCCCAGGGTAGTGTCTGAGCCCCAACCATCTTCAGCTGCTTCATCAATGCGCTCCCTTCCATCATTACGTCAGGAGTGGGGATGTTCTCTGATATTGCACAATGTTCAGCACCATTCGTGACTCCTCAGATACTGAAGCAATCCATGTCCAAATGCTGCAAGACCATGTGGACAATATCCAGGCTTGGGCTGACAAGTGGAAAATAACATTCGTGCCACACAAGTGCCAGGCAATGACCATCTCCAACAAGAGAGGACCTAACCATCGCTGAATCATCCATCATCAACATCCTGCGGTTACTATTGATCAGAAATTGAACTGGACTAGCCATACAAACACTGTGGCTACAACAGCAGGTCAAAGGCTAGGAACCCTGCGGAAAGTAACTCATCGCCTGACCCCCCAAAGCCTGTCCATCATCTATAAGGCAGGAGTGTGATGGAAGACTCTCCACTTGCCTGGATGACTGCAGCACCAACAATCAAGGAGCTTGACATTATCAAGGATAAAGCAGCCCACTTGTTTGGCACTCCTTCCACAAACATTCACTCCCCCCACCACTGACACATAATGGCAGCAGTAAGTACCATCTACAAGATGTACTGCAGAAACTCACCAAGGCTCCTTAGGCAGCACCTTCCAAACCCATGACCACCATCATCCAGAAGGACGAGAGCTGCAGATAGAAGGGAACACCACTGCCTGGGATTCCCCTCCAACCACTGAGCATCCTGACTTGGAAATATATCGCTGTTCCTTCATTGTTGCTGGGTCAAAATCCTGGAACTCCCTAACAGCACTGAGGGTGTACCTACACCACATGGACTGTAGCAGTTCAAGAAGGGACCTCACCATCACCTTAAAGGGCAATTAGGGATGGGCAGTAAATGCCAACCTAGCCAGCGACATTCACATCCCGTAAACAAATAAAAAAAGCTTATAAGTACCGAGTCTACCAGATCTTTCAACCTCACTTATCAAGGTGTTTGTCTCAGATCAAGAGTGCTACCATTGAGCCAACAGACAGCCAGGGGATCAAACCCCACTGCTGTCTCCACAGACCTGTCAGAGATGCTGTCTTCAGATGATATGTTGAATTGAGGCCTGGTTTGCCCACTTCAGGTGAATGTAAAAGATCCCATGGCACTACCCAGAGGAGAGTTCCCCTGTTTTCCTGGCCAACATGCATCGCACAAACAATAAAACAGATCAAGTTACGGTCCCACAAGTAGCTTTGGGATACATGTGTGCAAAATGACTGTTGCATTTCACTATGTTACAAAAGGGACTTCACTGAGGTTGCAAAACATAAATGGAAATTTGGTTTTTCACTCTGAACTCTCAGTACACCAATACATTTGGCTTAATATGCAATAGCTCACAGTCATGTTCAAAAGATATGAAAAAGAGGTCTCAGACCTTACTTTCTGCTTATTTTATAATGGACTTTGCTTGACCAAAAACATTGCTGCTATAGGTCACATGATTTAAAAGTTGGCTACAGTTCTGGGAACTTCCAACAGTAATTATAAGAAAGCTCAATCCTCATCCTTGTGGAATCTCTCTTACCATTAAGTGGACTCAATCAACAAAACAAGGGAGCAGCAGATGGTCTGCCTTCCCAGTCTGGACTTATAACCAGGAGAGCCATCGAAACACATTACACCTGTGGATGTGCTAATAGCCGCCATCTATCACCTAAGGCGAACAATGGATTTTGACCAGAGACAGAAACTGAAACTGACTCAATGGGGAACAACACATGACCCAAGCTCCTTTGGCCTTTGGAAAGTTCTGTTACATTCCTGGACTCCCAGGGCAGTCTGCTATTAACATCCAGCCTGTCAACACCAAAGCTGGACTTCCAGGCTGACAACAAAGCCTGCCTCAAGTTTAACCCTTTCCAAAGCCTGGTTTTCTGGAATATTCCTGCCATCATCTGTACAGCAGACCAAGTCTCTGGATACCAACCTCATCTTGCTGAGTTATCGCCAACTTTGAAGGAATTCGGCAACTCCTGCTTTCAGCAAACTGAAGCTGCCTGAACTTTAACTCTTGCATGAAGGGACCATCATTGGGCACTGACATTCATGTGAATTAATGCCCCTTTGTTTTTATTTTTGTTTCAAGTTATTCTTAGTTGTAAAACTCTATTCTTTCTTGCCTCCTCCTTGCACATGCACGTGTATGTAGTTGTGATGGGTTTGAATGAATGAATAAACAATACTTGATTTCACCCTAAAAGAGTTTGCTGCAAGTCACTTTAAAATTGACTTCACAAACGAAGGGTTCATGAAACACGCCACAACCTATTTCAAAACTTAAAACGCCTCTGCTCAAAGACAGACAGCAAGAAAAATAAGAGTTCATTTTGCCTCTCTCCCCTGTCTGTAACATTACACTTGCATGTATTAAATTCCCTGTGCCATCATTCTGTTCACGTATTATCTGCTGGAGCTGATTTTTAAGCACATGATCACTTCCCAACTTAATGCGCCAAACCAGGGTGGAGGAGATCAAATAAACTGCATTTTTGACTTTGAGGCTGAGTAGTTGATGCAGAGGATCCTGTACCAATTCCTGGGATAATCTCACTCAGACCATCTCCCCAACTTGAATCAAATACTTGCTGTTCCTTTTCAGCCAGTTCCTCAATTATTCCAGGGTTTGCTTTCAGCTCTCACCTCTTCAAACTTAGGTAGTAGCCCTTGAAGAACTCTCTCAAATACTTTGTAAAAAGCCCAGTTAACAATACCCAATTATTTATCACAGCCTCCATGTAAACATGACCTAACGAAATCAATGTGCAAGATTTTTAACTCATTCAAACCCCAGAAAGTTAAAAATCAGGCCCAGAGTTTGTCAGATAGAGTCTTTCCCTCCTGATGCTATATTAGCAGTTTTCAATAGATTATCCATTGATAATCTGTCAGCTGTGGCTCAGTTGGTAGCACTAGAGTCAAAATGCTCCAGGTTCAAGTTTCACTCCAGATTTTGAGCACAAAAAAAATCTAACACTTCAACGCAGTACTGATGAAGTGCTGCATTGTCGGCGGCTCGGTCTTTGAACAAGATGTTAAAGAGAGGCTCCATTTACCTGCTTGGACAGTTGTTAAAGATCCTGTGGCACTATTTTGAAGAACAGCAGGTGAGTTGTTCCTGGTGTCCAAATATTTATCCCTCAATCAACATCACACAAAAACAAAAATTCTGGTCATTATCACATTGCTGTTTTTGGGAGTTTGCTGTGTGCAAATTGGCTGCTGTGTTTCCTAAATTCCAACAATGATTATGCTTCAAAAGTACTTCATTGGCTTAAAGCACTTTGAAACATCCAGTTGCCACAAAAAGCGTTATATAAATGCAAGTCTTTCAATTGGCTCCTAAATAACGATTCCATTATTTTACCCATCAATACAAGGTAAATTCTAATTATTCGTGGGTCCTACATTAAATTTGTGTTTCTGAAAGCAAGCTTTACATTAACGGTTTTAAAAGTTTAGCATTAGATTCTTTCGCCTGGAATTGAATAGCTGTGAAGAACTTGGCTGAGAACCTGACAGCACTGTATAACTGCAAATTGGTTCTTCATTAGAATTTCATAAATCTTAACCTTTCTCTATCAATAGCTTTGGATTAAAAACCATCTAGCCCTAACCTACCTTGCTCATTAATATGAAATCCCATCAGTATACTTGGATTAGCTCCAGTTGTGAAGGGTGTGATACAACAGTCTTCCCAGTGACTGCAGAAACCTGTTTGTTGCTGTGTATTTTAAGTATCCTTGGTTTGTCCTCAATTTTGCGACCATAAGTATTTCCAACTCTTCCTGCACAATGGACTTTCTGTTATAGTAATGAGAATTGTGTATAGCCATTTTCATTTCCAGGTTTCTCACCAGCCCTAACATTTTTCTAGAAGGTTCAGGCGTTCATCACCAAACTCCCTTGTTTTTTCCTACATCTTTGCAGGATTCATCATTATTTGATTTAATTTTGTATCATCTCTTTCAGATCATAATTTAGATCATGTTTGCAGGTCCAGGAATATATTTATTCTGAAACACAAGGCAAGTACAAATTCCAACTCAGCTGCCAACTCCCAGCAATTGAATACTGTTGTAATTTGATGAGACTGACATGAATAAGTGGTCAATTGGGCAGAGTGATCAAAACCTGTGGAATGTGCTTCAGGAGGGAGCCGATACCTTTGGGAAAGGTGGAAGGTGGAGAAAATTGGTGGAGAAGTCAAATCGCTTTGTTTAAAATCAAACGATCACAATTGGTGGAGAGGAATGAGCAGGGAATGTACAAGAATTCCCTAGGATGGAATATTTTTTCAAAAATCGTTAAATCATTGAATTTCTTTTGCACCTAGAATTATTTTTATCAGATCAAAATGCAACTCCTTAACCTATTACCTCACTTCTAATGAGGCTTGTCACTTGAACATACACTCTAACCATGAAGGTAAATGTCAACATACCTGCCAAACACTGGGTTCAGGGTGTTAGGAATGTAGTGGTCTCTGTCTTCTATTGATTTTTTACCCAAACTGATCTTCACATAGGGGTCACACTAATAAGAATGAAAAAAAACTTTAGGAAAAATGACACACTTCAATGTAACGAGGAATATTTCAGGGTCCAAAAGCCACCTCATCTTAATTGTGTTGTGGGTTTATTTGCATATACTTCAGCGATTCTGGGTAGAATTTAACATAGCCCCACCCCTCCCCCACCACTGGAGGAGAGTTCAGAGGTGGGGGCTTTTTGATTGGGTGTGGGGTGGGGACCTTGCCAACCACCCCATCCAGCTCAGGTCAGGAAGGGTGGTCTTCTTGCTCAGAGGTCAACTGAGACCCTGAAGCAGCCACTTAAAGGCCTCATCCAGTCATTGCTGGTATTCAACTGGCAGCAGATGGGGGAACTCACCATCCGGCAAAACTACTCAAACCCTGTTGGTTTTGCCTGTGGTTGGGTAAGGGGATGATGGGGGGCAGCAGGGGGCCCTCATTCTCAGGCACTCTATATCCAATCCAGGGACGTGGAATTGGGAAGGAGGGCACCTGCTAAAAGCCAATACACTGCCCTTGCTTTTGATCCCCTTCCCCAGCTACTCCCCTCCCTCCAACCTCATTCCACCCACACACACCTCAGCTGGTGATCTAACAGCACTCAAGGTGGGTCTGTGGATTGTACCAAGAGTGGCAGCCACTTTCGGAGAGCTGCTGGCTTCAGTTTGGCCAGCAACTCTTTGGGTGGGGGTGGTGTGGTGGGATTTCGACCCATGAGGGCAGATTGCATGGGAGGCCCAGCAACCGTCCAGTTAGGTGCTTGATGTAATCTTGTTGGGCCTCCCGAAGAGAAGAGATGCAGGGCTCCGACTGGTTTGCCAACCGGTGAGCAGGACTCTCATCAGATTTAAATTCTGCCCACTATTGTGAAGAAACTTAGTAAATTTGCAATTTGTGACCTGCTGATTGAAACTAGGAAAGGTGCAAAGCAGTGGCTAAAAATGCAGCCATCATCAGCCCGTTTCAAGTTCTTCTCTCAATAAAAAACAGCATTTTAATAACTAGTTGCCTATTTTGCATGTCTATTGTCCATACAATAAGTCTCCCACACTACTGTGATTAAATTGTTATTGAATGGAGCCACTGTGCCAACACCACCACCTGCAGTTCTCCAAGCCACACACCATCCTGACTTGTTGTTTCACTGTTGCTAAGGTTGGGTGCATCCACAACAGATGAACTGCATTGTTTCAACAAAAAAAAAAGTGGCTCACCACCACCTTCAAGGCAACTAGGGATGGGCAACAAATGCTGATCTTGTCAGCAATGCTCATTTCCCACTAAAGAACTTTTTTAAAGTTAGAAAGCTACTTCAATGGCTATCAGCTGGTTCAGTGAATTTAACTAGTCATGCAGATTAGGAAATTTCTAAATTCAGATCCTTTTGGGCTGAATTTAGGATATTTGCAAGTTAATTCTAATTGGCCTTAGTGCTAGGTTAGGGAAGAGAAAATAAAAGGTCGACTATTGCTGTACTTTAACAATGGAGTGGGGGGAGGAAAAGAGATGAAAAATTGCTCAAATTAAATTAGTTATTAAAAGAAAAAAATGACTTCAGCAAAAAAGTAATGGGTTGGGAAGGAGCAAATAGAAAAGAACAAACTTGTGACTTCCAGACACCATCCATTTTGGCTCCCCTTTACTGCTGATTTTTAAGATTGGAAAACTGTGGCACCTGTTATGACCGCTAGACTTTATAAGATGGTTAAGTATTAAACTCTTAATTTGGGTAAAACAGAATGCCCTGGGGCAGAGGTCGGGTGGGTGTGTGAAGTTGTACTGAACTCCACCGGGCAACAGGCCCATGTGATGTGATATGGTCACAACAGGGACAGGGGACCAGTTTAAACTCTACCTGAAAGATATTTGGTGAAATCTTTAACATGCAGTTACAAAGGAAGATGCAGCCGGCATTGTTATGCATAGACTTAGACTCTGAGTCAGTCAGAGCGAAAGATTTGGGGAAGACCACCCACAACAGGTGTTGCTATGCCAGGCAGAAGAAAAGGACTGTTAAGGGGTAATCACCAGAGTGCTGGTGAGGGTGGGACCCTATTTGAAGGAGCGAGGACTGCAAAAAGTTAGAGGCCACGGAATCACCAGAGGGATCCTTGCGATGTGAAGTCCATTCGATTACGCTGAAATGGGTTGAGTGAAGGGGATTTTGTTTGAAAGAACACTGGGCAATTCATCCTGGTGATGCAGGGAGCAGGGATGCTGTTAAAGGCAGGAGGAACTTTAGACTTTAACTCAAGACCACATATCAAAGCAAAGTGGTAAATGTATAAATGTGACGTGGGGTTTTCAGTTGTGTTTAGTTAAGACGGATACCTTTTCTGTTCTTTAATTTATGAGTTGCCTATAAGTAATATTTAGTTGATGTTGATGGTCTTAAATGTAAAAACTTATCATGTGACTTTTTACATTGGTCACTGGGAAATTCATCTCTTTTAAAAACTACCAATCTCTACAAGAATCATAACACACCCCTGATTCCAGGATCTCCACTTTGTAAACTAGTTCACTCTTTTAGGTAATCTCAGCACCAGAAATTGGAGTCGTATTATTTAGTTCATTTTCTAATTTGCAAGAAATAAGCTGGATACCAGGCAAAGTCCATCTCAGTCCAAACAGTACCAGAAACACAGCAGAGCAACCAATGGCTGTAGAGCAGGTGGTGACAAATAGCAGAAATACATTTGGAAATGGGGTGACTGGGGTGTGTGGGGGGTGGGGGGGGAGCTGGTGTGAAAAGATCTGGAAAAGTTGTGTTGTAAGTGCATCACCCTGCAGCTGACCATCAAATAGCTGCAGCCATGGATCCGCCCACACAGACGCTCATTAGTGAGGAGTAAGAAATGTTCAAATATTTCATCCATTGCTTTGGCCAAGTTCTACTGATTCCACTTCCACCACACCCCAGAGAACTGGCTGACACTCAGGTTGGCTTGCTTTGGAAATGGTTTTTCATTAAGGATGGTGAACCAAGATGTCTTGTGAAAAGCAGCTGTTGTTGAAGGATGGGAAAAGAAACCAAAATGCATCACAGCAAAAGCACTGGCTGTTAAAAGTTATGTTAGAAAGGACAGAGCTAAGCTGCTGTTCAATACTATAACCACCTTTCTCAGTGACACAGTGTATGGAGACCAGGAAAATGCTCAGGTTCAATCCTTTATGTGCAATGCTGGCTGATCATATTGAGGTGGTGGTAAATATATTCAATGGGTCTCAATGTCCAATGGTAACAGGAGTGATGGAGGCGGGGGGTGGGGGTGGGGGGGTGGGGGCGGGCGGCGGCAGGGGGGAGATGCGGATGCAGGCAGGTACAAGTAGGGCAAGAATACTACCATGGCTCCTGTTCTTGAATATTGTCCTATTCCTGGCTAAACATCAGTGTGAGGACAGGATGAGGCGCAGTCACCACACTGCATTCAAGAAAAGCCTTTATGACTATACACTAACACAAGTCAGCCCCCTACAGGAAAGAAGATAAATTTCAAGGGACAGCATTCTATGATGTTTTCTATTACATTCTATTAAACAGCAATCATGTTTGCATACTAATTTCGCCATACCCTGCACAAGTTTAAAAGTTCTGTTAAGTCCTCAATCAGATAGGAATCCTAATCACGCCTGAGAAAAACACAACCATCTCCCATTACCCTGAAGTATCTAATTCACAACCTCACACTTCACCATGGTTACTGTTCAAAAATCTGAAAGAACAGCTTTTCCAACAAAAACAAAATGCAAACTTTAAATGTAGGTTTCCTAGCCAGTCTTCTGGCAGGAAATAAAGTGGAGAAGTGAGGTGCATAAATGAGATTCTGGGGAGGAGAGATCAGGACAACTGGCAGCAGTGCTTCCCTCTTAACCCATTAACAGGCCTCTGGAAACAATTGGATTCTTCTTAAAAACCAAGAGATTCAATACTCTTGTTAAATACTCTGCCAGGTCCGATTTTCTTACCTTGCCATTGCTGTCTTTTGGTTGCAAGTCAATGCCTCGAATAATGTAAATTCGCACCAAACATTCTTGAGTTCCACTATCTGGCAGTTCAGCAAACTGGCGTGGCGGCGTTTGAATATTTGGATCATCACTTAAGGGATAAATTTTGAAAGAACCCTACAATTCAAAGTTAGTTGAAACAAGTAAATTCAAGCACACTGGACAGAGAAATATCACATTAAAATAAATTCAGAATAACTGCAATGTTTCTCATCTGTTTTTTTTTAAAAACACACAAAAAAAGATAAAAGTAAAGCAGCCTTTTCTGCACAAACCATCTCAGACTTCAGAGATGTTGGACTATGGGTGTCCTATACATAATCTGGTATAGACTTGATGGGCTGAATGGTCTCCTTCTGTGCTCTAAAGGACTCTAATCACAGGTGTTAGATTGATTGCCCCTCCACCATTTTCTAACTTAGTCAGAAGCAGTTAACTCCTCACTAAGCTACTGCTTGTGGGTGCTCAATCTATTGATTTGTAATGCTTAGCTTGGCAGGTTAAAGGAGGTTTAGGTGTGATATCAAGACCAATACTATTCCTTTGCTCCAGTTTTTCTCTGCACACAGAAAAGTTCATCCAGCAGAGCATCACACCTAGAATATCACTGGTTTCCTCTCCAACTCAAGAGATAGGCTCAGAGTCTGCATGGACTGATGAACACTTATCTTGTGCCACAAGGACCACCCTTTTTTGTCTCAATGGAGACTGTTAGGGCAGAGAAACAAGGCAAATCCATTTTCAGACCATTAATTTCTGGTTTTCCCTTTTGAGTTATCCTTTGAAAGAAAGAGAGCATATTATGCTCCATTTTGAATTATGTAAAAGTAGGTAAACTGGAAAAATTTTGTTGAGTGCAGTCTCAAAAAGGACAGCAAGAGAGATTTCCAGCTAATGTAAGAGCACAAAGTACATATATCAAATCAGCCTTGGGTAAAAGGTATAGAAAATAATTGGGTAATCATTTGACGGAGCAGCCATTACCTTAAATTCGCCCACAACTGAAGGGTCTTCATCATCCTCTGATTTACCTCTGAATAGTTTAAAAGTGTGACAGAAATCAGTCAGCCCTTTGAATTCAGGGACATTCTCCAGTTCTGTAGTGTACACCTGTAGTGGGGGGGGAAGTTGAGGAAGATGACTTAAAGGAAAAAAAGAGTTCTTAAAAAAAAAAGGGACTTATCACCAATGAGTCCCACTTCACTTTTTTGCTGGAAGGCAGAGTCACCTTATCTAGATGCAAGCTGGCGTGGAGCTGATTATTGGCAACAGTTAGGGCCAGGTGTAATCTGAAAATATCCAGGCAGTGTCAGCTTTAAAAATCATCTCTCTCAATTATGTTGACGGCTACATGTCTACAGGCAATGCAAATGTCAAACTCTCAAATTCAAGTGAAAGCAGAAAACAGACGTTTCAGAATCTAACTGGCATGGACAACAGTCATCATAGAAGAGTCCAGGTAACAGGTATCAATTCCAGTTAGAACATTTAGCATTTTGTTAGTGAAATAATCCCTAGTCAGGATGCACCATGTTGTAAGTAAAAGCTCCTACTTCAAAGCAAAGTTACTACACTGGAACACTGAAAATTAAGATGTCACTCAGTAAAATAGCCACATTAAGTCTGCACGCAATTATAAATTCTAAGATTTTTTTTAAAATTACAAATTTGTCATGCTCTTATTAGGAAACATGCTCTAATTGGGAAACAAAGTAGCGGGTTAGCGTGTTGGGGGGGGGGGGGGGTGGATTCAACGTCATGGAAAATTATGAAAAAACTGATAAGAAAGGAGATCCCAGGAGAGGCTATTAAAGTCCCCAGAACACAAAATAGGAGAGTGTGTTTGGAAAGGGCTAGGAATCTAACTTCAAGCAGATCAGATAAAGGGACAACAATGAGAAAGGAGACGGGAAATACAGGACTGAAGGTGTTGCATCTGAATGCACGCAGTATACGAAATAAGGTAAATGAGCTTGGGGCGCAGATTGAAATTGGCTGGTATGATGTGGTGGGCATCATGGAGATATGGCTGCAAGGGGATCAGGACTGGGAGCTAAATATCCAAGGATATACATCCTATCGAAAAGATAGCCAGGTTGGCAGAGGGGGTGGGGTTGCTTTGTTAGTAAGAAATGAAATTAAATCAATAGCAAGAAATGACGTAGGGTCAGATGATGTAGAATCTGTGTGGGTAGAGTTGAGGAACCACAAAAGGTAAAAAAACCATAATGGGAGTTACGTTCAGGCCTCCGAACAATAGTCAGGATGTGGGGCACAAGATACACAGGAGATAGAAAAGGCGTGTACGAAAGGCAAGGTTACAGTGATCATGGGGGATTTCAATATGCAGGTGGACTGGGAAAATCAGGTTGGTAGGAGATCCCAAGAAAAGGAATTTGTGGAATGTCTACAAGATGGCTTTTTGGAGCAGCTTGTGGTAGAGCCCACTAGGGAACAGGCAATTCTAGATTTAGTGATGTGTAATGAGGCAGATTTGATAAGGGAGCTTAAGGTGAAGGAACCCTTAGATGGAAGTGACCATAATAAGATAGAATTTACCATGCAATTTGAGGGGAAAAAGCTGGAATCAGATGTAACGGTGTTACAGTTGAATAAAGGCAACTACAGAGGCATGAGGGAGGAGCTGGCCAGAATTGACTGGGAAATGAGCCTAGCGGGAAAGACAGTGGAACAGCAATGGCAGGAGTTTCTGGGAGTAATTTGGAAGATACAGTAAAAATCCATCCTTAGGAAGAAGAAGCATACTAAAGGGAAGACGAGGCAACCATGGCTGACAAGGGAAATCATGGACAGCATAGAAGCTAAAGAGAAAGCATACAATGCGGCGAAGAGCAGTGGGAAACCAGGGGATTGGGAAGCCTACAAACAGAGGACAACTAAAAAAGAAATAAGGAGGGAGAAGATTAAATATGAGGGTAAACTAGCCAGTAATATAAAAGAAGATTGCAAGAGCTTTTTTTAGATATTAAAGGATAAGAGAGGCAAAATTGGACATTGGGCCGCTGGAAAATGACGCTGGAGAAGTAGTAGTGGGGAACAAAGAAATGGCGGAGGAACTGAATAGGTACTTTGTGTCAGTCTTCACAGTGGAAGACACGAGTAACATCCCCAAAGTTCAAGAGAGTCGGGGGGCATAGGTGAGTATGGTGGCCATTACCAAGGAGAAGGTGCTAGGAAAAAACTGAAAGGTCTGAAGGTGGATAAATCACCTGGACCAGATGGATTACATCCCAGAGTTCTGAAGGAGACAGCTGAAGAGATATTGGAGGCGTTGGTGGTGATCTTTCAGGAATCACTGGAGTCAGGGAGGGTCCCAGAGGACTGGAAAATCGCTAATGTAACCCCCCTGTTAAAGAAGGGAGTGAGGCAAAAGATGGGAAATTAAAGGTCGATTAGCCTGACCTCGGTCGTTGGTAAGATTTTAGACTTCATTGTTAAGGATGAGATTTCAGAATACTTGGAAGTGCATTGTAAAATAGGGCAAAGTCAGCATGGTTTCATCAAGGGGAGGTCATGCCTGACAAATCTGTTAGAATTCTTTGAGGAGGTAACGAGTAGGTTAGACAAAGGAGAGCCAATGGATGTTACCTACTTGGACTTCCAGAAGGCCTTTGACAAGGTGCCACACAGGAGGCTGCTCAGTAAGATAAGAGCCCATGGTGTTAGAGGCAAGGTACTAGCATGGATAGAAGATTGGCTGTCTGGCAGGAGGCAGAGAGTGGGGATAAGGGGGTCCTTCTCAGGATGGCGGCCGGTGACTAGTGGAGTTCCGCAGGGGTCAGTGTTGGGACCACAACTTTTCACTTTATACATTAATGATCTAGATGAAGGAACTGAGGGCATCCTGACTAAGTTTGCAGATGATACAAAGATAGGTGGAGGGACAGGTAGTATTGAGGAGGCAGGGAGGCTGCCGAAGGATTTGGAAAGGTTAGGAGAATGGGCAAAGAAGTGGCAGATGAAATACAACGTGGGGAAGTGTGAGGTCATGCACTTTGGTAGGAAGAATAGAGGCATAGACTACTTTTTTTAAATGGGGAGGGAATTCAGAAATCTGGAGTGCAAAGGGACTTGGGAGTCCTAGTCCAGGATTCTCTTAAGGTTAACTTGCAGGCTGAGTCAGTAGTTAGGAAGGCAAATGCAATGTTGGCATTTATTTCGAGAGGACTAGAATATAAAAGCAGGGATGTGCTGCTAAGGCTTTATAAGGCTCTGCTCAGACCACATTTGGAATATTGTGAGCAATTTTGGGCCCTGTATCTCAGGAAGGATATTCTGGCCCTGGAGAGGGTCCAGGAGGTTCACGAGAACGAGCCCAGGAATGAAAGGCTTAACACATGAGGAACGTTAGAAGGATGAGGGGGGATCTGATTGAAACTTACAGAATACTGAAAAGCCTGAATAGAGTGGACGTGGGGAAGATGTTTCCATTAGTAGGAGAGACTAGGACCCAAGGGCACAGCCTCAGAGTAAAGGGAAGACCTTTTAGAACAGAGATGAGGAGAAACTTCTTTAGCCAGACAGTGGTGAATCTATGGAATTCATTGCCACAGAAGGCTGTGGAGGCCAGGTCACTGAGTGTATTTAAGACCAAGATAGATAGATTCTTGATTGGTAAGGGGATCAAAGGTTACAGGGAGAAGGCGGGAGAATGGGGTTGAGAAACTTATCAGCCATGATTGAATGGTGGAGCAGACTCGATGGGCCGAATGGCCTAATTTCTGCTCCTATGTCTTATAGTCTCATTATATCATCCTGCCAGTGGTGGCATGGTGCTGCCTCAGTATTACAGCTCATTGGCTTAAGCTGCTGAGATGCTCCTATCCATCACCCAAATCTACTTCTGAAATTGCTGAAATCCTACTTAAAATAAAAATCAAAATCAGGAAAAACTGTGAGACTTAATATTTTAAATCAAAAGCAGAATATGGATACTGGAAATCTGAAATAGATTGAAAGAAGCAGACAGCATCTATAGGGAGAAAAAGTGTGCTTCATGCCGATGACCTTCATCAGAACCAAGTCCAATGAAAGTTCATGGATCTGGAAAATTAACTGTTCTGTGAAATGTTTAGCTAGGCACAGTAGTCAACCATGTCATAAATGTGAAGTTATATGCTTTCGTGTGAAAAACAGAAAGGCAGAGGATTATTTAAATAGTGATATATTAGGAAATATGGATGTACAAAGGGATCTGGGTGTCCTTGTACACCAGCCAATGAAAGTAAATAAGCAGGTGCAGCAAGCAATTAGGAAGGCAAATGGTATGTTGGCCTTCATTGTGAGAGGGTTTGAGTTCAGAAGGAAGAATGTCTTACTGCAGTTATACAGGGCCTTGGTGAGACCATACTTGGAGTATTGCGTGCAATTTTGGTCTCCCTACCTAAGAAAGGATATACTTGCCATGGAGGGAGTGCAGCGAAGGTTCACTAGGCTAATACCAGGGATGGCAGGACTGTTGTATGAGGTTCGAATGGGCCTGAATGCACTACAGTTTAGAAGAATGAGAGGGCATCTGATTGAAACGTATAAAATTCTAACAGGGCTATACAGACTGAATGCAGGGAGGATGTTTCTCCTGTTTGAGGAGTCTAGAACCAGGGGCCAGTGTCTCAGGATATGGGGCCAGCCATTTAGGACTGAGATGGGGAAAAATTTCTTTCACTCAGAGGGTGGCCAACCTGTGGAATTCGCTACCACAGAAAGCTGTGGAGGCCAGGTCACTGAATATATTCAAGAAAGAAATTGCTAAATTTTTGAATATTAGAGGCATCAAGGGGTATGGAGAGAAAGTGGGAATATGGCATTGATGAATGGCCTACTCCTGATCTTCGTTTTTAATGTATCTATAACCAATAAAGCCTTGCCTCTATTACAAACATTGTGGTTAACTCTCAACCCACTAATTCCAGGTGGGTCCAGTTGATTCAAAGATGACACATCCCTGGGTCAGCTTATCTTTACTCCAAGCTGTAATCTGGTGGAGCAGATCACTGATACTGCACAGAATCCAATTTTCATTCCAGTGATTTAATGGAAGCTAATTTTATGTGAGTTTAGAAGACTTCTTTCAAATTATAAATCTAAATATATAAATGAAATGCACACAAGGCCAAAATAAACGAAGTACAAGCTTGTACAAGCTAGGCATTAAAAAAAATAGATGTGATATTTGGCTTAAGATCAGAACAAAATTCAGTCAGATTGAACAGTTTATCAGCAGAAAGTGAATCAATCATCCTGTTAAGCTCAAGCTCTGCAACTCAATTCAGAAAACCTTAAAAAGTAACTAGATAGATGATACAGCACTTAAAATGCAGCATTGCAGTCATTAGAAACACATTGGAAACAGCACAGGATAACAAAAGTTCATTGCAAAACTGTAGGGGTTCAGGATTATTTATTTAAAAAAAAATTTAAAAATAAATTTAAGAGAGTGCTTGAAAAGTAAAAGCGATCGAACTGTACACGCAGAAACGCTTCTTTCAGCGTCACGATCCTAATCCTAGTAATTTCCCCTCGACACTTAGTGGTCACTGTTCAGTATGAGGATTTCTAAACTTGGCGGTGGTGCTCTCTCTGTATTCAAATTGGGCGATTTGAATTTCAAAATGCAGACGCTCAGTTCATTCTGCTGAAATGGTTCCCTGCAGGGATGGAGAGAAGTTGCAAGAAAGTTCATATACATCGATATGCTACCCACACCTCTAATTTTAATTCCTTGCCCTCTTTCTCCCATTCCATTCCTCCAGGACAACACTTAGAAGTGAGGTGTAAGCAACACTGAGGCCGGGGTCGGGGGGGGGGGGGGCGGGGGGAATGTTTTTATTGCACCAGGCTTGTAAGCATATTTAAACCAGTTTCATTGAACTTAAGTTTTTGAAGGGAAAAACATAATAGTTAAAGTAATGAGTGGGAATACACAAAAGAAAGCACAAAACTACGTTACCTTAAGTGTATCATAACCTTTCTGAAGATAGGTGCCACATCGCTCATGCTCTCCTATAGATGCATAAAACTTGCTCCACCAATCGATTGATTCCTCTTCCTACATGTATAAATAAATCATTGAACTCTTTTATAAAATAATCTGCATTCAAAAAGATGGGCAGTAACTACAGGACACTAAACTGAAATGTTAACAGTTGCTACTTGGCTGGGACCTTCCCTGATCCATTAATATTGGAAATTTGCCTGTGTGCAAGTTGGGAGCCAAGTACCTCTTGTAACAGCTATTAATATTCCCCTTAGTATTGGTTAAAAAAAGGAAATAAAAGTTAGCATCTTTTCAATTGCAACTTGCATTTAACAAGCAAAAAGACAAAAATCAAAATTAGACTTACCTTTGCAGCCTGTTCACAGGATCAATATTTATTCATCAATATCACATTGGGAATGATGGAAAGAAAGAGGAAGAAAACAAACCAAGTTAGTGAAAGTTGTTCACCAACTCAAATGGTTAACATAGTTCTAAGTAGGAAAGGATAAATCAGAACAATTTTATTTCAGGAGAGAGGGCTTCATTATGGATAAATCCAACATTCCCAAGAGAAAAGATTCCGAAAGCATGAGTTTATTACATACCTCTTCAGGAAATCACACCAAGATTAATTTCTAAGGTTAATTTACACCTGTTTAAATGCTTGCTGAATCTTGTATCACAATTCATTGCAAAAAATCACAATCTGGCCTTGGTTAGTGCTGTGAAAAAACCCCTCAAAAGTTGGATTCAACTTGTAGGGAGCAATAAAACAGACTTTGTAGGCCTTTGCATTGATGAAGGTATGTAATGAACAAGTATTAGTAACACCAGTATTCAACTCCAAAATAGAAATTTTCTTGCAATACAAACTAATGTACCGATCATGCATGAGGTTCCATAAAGGGAATGGAACAGAAATTATCAACCACTTGAGGGTTCAGTGACAAATCCAAAAGCTTCAAATTTCCTCCACGGGATTTAGAGACACTATCCCTTTTTTTTTATCAGCCTACACAGTCTTCTGAATTTTTAAACCCACACAGCATTATTAACATAAGACGACAAAGTTTTCAAACTGCTGTTTCAAAATACAGTACCACTGTACAGCACATTGTACATACCTGGGATGATCGAAAGGCAGCCAGTCCTGCAGAATCAGTGGGCACCATCTTTGGTTTTTTATAATAAGAAAAGATAAGGATTTTAATAATGCTGCACAGTTTAAAGATGGCCTTTGTTTGACCTTGTTGCCATCGGTTTAACCTGTAGTCTGTGTAGGCGAGCATAGGAGATATTGTGTCTTTTTAAAGCAAGATTTTATGATCAACTGTATGTAAATGAGATTTAGGAGTAGATAATTGGCATCCGTACAACAATAGGAGGAATTGTTTTTAAAGGAAGAAATCTTTTATCATCACAATCAAACAGCAATGTCTCTCAGTAACTAGTTTTCTGTAGGATTCTTAACATTAATTGAGGAGGCTCCATACCAGAGGTTTTGTTTTGCAATTCACACCAGTAATAAAAAAAAACTCAGCTATGCCAAAACAGAATTTTAGGTGTAGGTCTAACACAAGAAGTGTGGTTACAACTGCCTTCAGAGATTTATTGTGCTTAAAATGTTAACCCATACTGTGAAGAACTTGTTACAATAAATCTCTCAGCTTTAGATCGAATATTCTCCTGGCAAACCCTACAAAAGTAAAGCAGATTTGAAATAAAATCAGCAAGCTCAGAAGAACATTCTTATTGAAATAGGGGCCAGCAACAGAAAGGATTGAAAACAAGGAAGGCTCCGACAGTGCGAGCAACTCCAGCAAATATCAGACCTTGATTCCAAGCTATAAAGACTTTCTTCGGACTCACTATGTTTAGTGTATTCTGGGAATAAATCACCCAAATTTGGACTTTAAGGCTTTAGCTGATGATCCAGCTGTGCATGATCTATTTAACAGGAAACACTAAGCTTGATCTCATTCACCCTCTCCCACCCCATCTCGGAGATCTTGTACCTTACCCAAAGTCCAGGCAGTGCACTGCAGCAACTTAGTTCACTGGATAGTTAGATCAGGAGTATGAATACTACCACAACTGAGATCAGCAAACTCACCAAGAACTCAGGGTCAAATTGGCACATTCTGTTATGTACATCAATATTGCCGCATATAGTTCATTTATGCACTAGTTATTTGGTGTGCCTTAACTCTGGGCCATCATGTTGAATATTTACACTATAAAACAAGTGAAATGGCATTACCAAATATTTGGATGACTGCAGCCATTGGTTTTCAGTGCCCGCTCCAAATTCCATTCCATAACTACTGACTCCATTCCTCTCTCTGGCAATTGTCCGAAATTACACCACTGCATTTAGAACCGTGGTGTTACTTTTGACCCAGAGATGAGCTTCAGACCCAATATTCATGCCATCACTAAGACAGCCTATTTGCACCACCACTACCTTCAGCTGCTGCTGAAACCCTCAGATATGCCTCTAGACTTAACTATTCCAATGCACTCCTGGCTGGTCTCCCATATACTAGCCTCTGTAAACTTGAAATCATGCAAATAATTCTGCTGCCCATGTCTTAACTCACTGCAAGCCCTATTCTCCCCATCAAACCCCTGCTCACTGATCTACACCGCACAGTCAAGCAACATTTTATTTTAAAATTCTCATTCTTGTTTTCAAATTCCTTCACGACCTCACCCCTCCATAAATCTAGTCTCCTCCAGCCCCACAACATTCCAGAGATATCTGCACTCCTCTAATTCTGGCCTCTTGTGCATTTTTAATTTTAATTGTTCCATCACTGGTGGCTTTGCCTTCAGTTGCCTAGGCCCCAAGCTCTGGAAAGCCTACACCTCTCTGCCTTGCTGCACTCCTTTAAGGAACTCCTCTTTGACCAAACCTTCGGTCATCTGACCAAATCTCTGTCAGGACGATATAATGTCTATATTTCACAATAAATTCCAATAACATTAGAGTCTGTGTCTGCATGGGATTTAATAGAATTAGAGGCAGCTGCCTGGGTGCTTTGATGTAAGAGGAGAAGCTTGGTCTGAAATGTTAATTAGGTAAACATGGGGAAGTTTTAAAATGTGAAGTGTAAAGTGGGCAATTTGCATTTTTAAGCAGTGTGGCTTGAATTCAAAAGTGCAGGTGTAATGTATACCTAGCCAGCAGAAGTAGTAAGAAATTGTGTGTTTATTTATTTTTCCCCAAAGATTACTGGTAAAACTGAGTGCTATGAGAGATTCTTATCAGGAAGGTAAAGTCCAAAGACAGTGAAACAATGGGTATTTGCATTCAAAGAGGAAAATATGTACAAAGGAGCGAAGACTGCCTACCCTTAAACACAGCCTAAGATTCAACAAGTGTGAACTGCCTTCAGCCTGCATATACCAAACAGGGACTAAAGTTAAGAGAACTCACTGACTGTTCAGGATATCATTTACTTTAACCTGAGTCTTTTAAAAACGTGCGTCTTACTGTTGCCCTAATGAAAATGTAACTGGGAGTCAGATTAAAGAAGATTTAGAAGTGATCATAGTAGTAATTTGTAGATCTGTATGCAATTTAAAGTCATTTCTTCTATTAATATTTAGTCTAGTTTTGTAAAAGCCTATAAGACTTGGTGGTCTTATTACTACTGAATTCAAGGCACTCATTTTGAAATTTATACAAATTGCAAAACAGGTTGTGGCAGTTGTTTCAAGTTTCCCTTTGGGATTTGAACAACTCAGCATTTACCATCAGCTGTGCCATAACAATCTCCGATATGGCTTGGGTGTCATACTTTATTTTTTAATGACCCTATGAAGTGCCTTGGGCGTTTCATTATGTTAAAGGTGCCATAATATAATTTCTTGTAGTATTGGACAGTAATTTTTTTTTTGATGGGTGTAAAAGGTGAAAAAGGCCACTTTATGTATGACTGCAGCTTGTGAGTAACCAGTGATATGAAGTTCAGGAAATGGTGATTAGCATCACTAATGAAAGAGAAAAATAAAAGTCTTCTCTCCTTTATCTCTTCATCTGCAATGCAGTTCAAGGTATCTTGGGAGAAAAGTAGAACTGATGGACTATTAAAAAGTTGCTCTGATAGCTTAGAAGTCAAGTCCCCAACCTTTGAGCCATGCAAGCCTGGAATTGACGTGCATCGAGTTAATCTCTCAGTCAAGGCAGCAATAAGAGAACAAGTGGCCATAACACCTTCAGGTTAGGAAAAAGTAAGCAGAAGAGGCAAGTCTGCCACTTTCCTGCTTTCTGTGCTCAAATGTGTTGAGCTATCTCTGGACAAGGCCAGAATCAGGCTTAGCCATGATATCTTCCACAGACCAGGCTGCTGACAACCAAAATCAAACTTCCGATACTAAATCACCAATTGGTGTAGATTAAAATTTTCAGCTCATCCCTTCCCCTCCCTCTCCTGCCCAGCCCATCTGGACCTATAGCTCAAGATGCCGGTGCCTTCAGAAGTGGGGAGCAAAATGAGAAAAATGTTTGCAGAGTTAATATAAAAATTTTTATAGCAAAACAAGAAAGAATGGAAAGGGCAAAGAAGAAACAGAATCAGATTATAAACCCAATTTAAAAACAAAACGATTGAGAACTTAAAAGCTATTTCTGACATCCAAAGAGCTTTATTGATTTAACAGTCAAGAGTGACGGAGGGTCAGTTTTCAGGTAATGTGACTAGAGATTAAATGGCTGGCCTATGGAGAAGACGACTCCTAGGCTGTTAGAGCACAAACAATTTTTTAAAAATACGACGTGTTTTAAATACTGTTTTAAGTTATTAATCTTTAGCATATGGAGGTTAATTTTCTTTGGCAGGGCGAAAGAGCAAACATCCACCAGCCAATTTAATTGTAAACCAAAATACATTCATAGATATAATGTACTTGATGTATTACAGTTGCTATATGTGGCATACTTTTATGAATCAGGATGCAATGAATGCTGAAGTCAATTGCAACAAAATGAGTTTACAATTTGTTCTAATTTAGGAAATCAAGTATTTCTAGTGGAAATTTAGTTACCGACAGACAGCCAATTCCAAGACAAATGAATGCAGCAGATGCTAAATCACTCCCACAATTTGATTTAACATACAGTGATAGAAAACAATCCAGTAGAACCATCTAAACCCTGAGTATTGCCATCTCTTTGTATTCACTTTCCATACATACATGCAGTGCTGATGGAGTAGTCATTTTGATGACTGCCTTGGTCATACTATCTACAAACTGAAAGTTAGAATGAATTGTGAATGTTCCATCTTCTGTAGGTTAGAAAAATGATGCTTTCACCCACACCACTCACTCAACCAATATCACAACATTTTTAAATTGTTCTCATCAGCCATAGATCATTACAGATTGCAGAGATTACATAATGGGCCTAGCAACATATCAAACATTGCACCTGTAAAATAATAGAAACACGTTATGCAATTTATAACTAGAAAAACAAATAGAATTCAGGCCACTGCATCAAATAGAGATCCAACTTGGGTTTGTATTAAAAATGCCAAGAACTGGTATTCTAAATTCTTACTCCAATTGGTCAACTATCAGTGCAACATGATTTACCTTCAGCTTGCCATAGTGTATGGATTAAACTGTACTTGTGTGAATTTAAACAAATCATGTTCTGTAGCTTGCCATTATTTCAATCAATACATCTGTTCAATTCACACATAGATTTTAATCCTGAGCAAGCTGTGTCTTTGGTTTGTGGGGATAAAATATGTGATCTCAGGAAGCTCTGAGCTTTGAAAGATTTTTCAGGTCATGAACAAAATGAATTCATTACCTGTGATTCAAGGAGAGGTTTTTGATTATCTTCTATATCAATGACACAATCACGAGCATTTGAAAGTAGAGATGCTGTGTGGAATTAAACAAACAAGTATGAGGTAATGCCACAGCAATCTATTCAGACATAATGAATATATTACATTAAAAACATTATATTACACATTTTAAAAAATGCAACTTCTGATGGCTCACATAACGACTGCACTTCAAAAGTGACTCATAAGTCCTAAAGCACTTTGGAACAGAGAGTCTGCGAAAGATGCTACATATAAAAGCATTCGATATGACCATAGCTGGTCCTCTATTTCAACGCCATACTCCCAATCTTTCCCCATACCCCGTGACGCCTTTGGTGTCTAGAAATCTTTTCCTCAAATATATTCAGTGAATTGGCCTCCAGTCTTCTGCGGTAGAGAATTCCACATGTTCACCACCCTCAGTGAAGACGTTTCTCATCTCGGTCCTAAATGGCCTACCTCATATCCTGAGACTGTGACCCCTTGTTCAAGGCCCCTTGCCACAGGAAACATCATCCCTGCATCCAGTCTGTCCAGCCCTGTTAGAATTTTATATGTTTCAATCAAATCCCCTCATTCTTCTAAACTTCAGTGAATACAGGCCTAGTTGGTCCAAACTCTGCTCATAAGGCCATCCCAGGAATCAGTCTGGTGAACCTTCAATGCACCCCCTCCAAGGCAAGCATATCCTTTCTTGGGTAAGATGCACACAATACTCCAGATGTAGTCTCAGTAAGGCTCTGTACAGCTACAGTAAGACATCCTTGCTCTTGTACTCAAATCCTCAAATGCATCCAAATTTGTTCTATATACTGAAGTTGCATGAGGTTGTAATTTCTATACAAAAATAATGTAAAATACCTTTTGATTGCATTCCAACAGTCTCTCTTTCAGCATATGGGTCAATCCGATATCCTTGCAGAGAATGAATTGTGCACTGTCCAACTACTGGTTTACGTCCAAATGGTCTGTGGTCAATTACCTTTATGACAATAGGAGGGGTGTACATTTCTTCCTTTGGAAGCAGCTAGAACCAAGATCAGAAATGATAGGTTTTTTTGCAGGTCCATCCATTTACATAAATCTTCAGTGATAACAATATTTGCTACAGCCGAATTCAATCCAATACCTCAGCCTTCAGTAATATCTTAGTTGCATGACACATGTTCAGATCTGTGACCAATTTTATCTTTAGGCATCATTCTGTACTCGCATCTTTACTGATGGACTAGTTTCCAAATCTGACCTTCAACCCATCCACTGGTATAACAGATAGTCAAATAGACTGACTTATTTAACCCTCTTATTATTCTGTATCGTCAACAATTCAGATTTTTAAATGCTTTTTTCAAACTTTTCCAAACAATTAGAATTTCTAATTAACTATGACTAGTGTGCTAATCAGGTGAAGACCAGTCAGACAACATGGCTTTAGTTTAAGCCATGGACACGAGTGTGAAATTCTTTGATAATTTTAGTGAAAGTCATTTTGAACCACGTAAACTTCTTGTTAAAATGGTCAAAAGTAGCAACCTTACCTCAATGGTTACGAGCTGCCTTCTAAGAAGATTACTAAGCAGGGTACTGGACATGTGGCTATTGAGACAGACACTAACTTGTTACTCGGCATTGTAAATCTTGCCAGAGTATAAATGATAAATAACTCGAAGAGGGCCAAGAAACGCCATCCATAGCAACAGTTTTGTTGAATGCTGAAATATTGTTAGCATAAATGATGATTTTAAGCTGCATGAGATGCACATTAGATGTAATTGTATTGATAGCATATTGAGAAGAAAATGGCAATGAAAACCACAAGCATAAAGCATTATTGAGTTAGCCTTTCCAGTTTATGCTCAGAACTGTGCCTGTGGAGAGGTCTAAAATCATTGAGAGCGCCTTGTGCTAGCTCTCGAATGATATAGGAGAAGTGGTGCAATTTTAGATACAGACAACAATGCAATAAGATATCAATTAAATATTTGATAAATCTTGTGTAACCAGAATTTAATTAGATACACTGTTCCTTTGCATTAAATACAGTAAAATAAAAATTGTTTAATACCACCACTTCAATGATGTGAAGGTATTTACTGCATGTTGATTCAGTATTCAAATACATACCACTTTCATAAACAGAACAGAAGAGGGGAAGTTTGGACATCTCTTAAGACTCTTAATCACTGCCGATTCCAAATACTCGCCCCCACATTCCACAATGAGACTCGGGGAAGCAACAGCAGCCAGTTGGTAGTTCTTCATGTTCCGTAACCCCCATGTTAAGATCTGTAATGATACTTCAGTTAAATAACCTGTACGACACTTTGATTAATGAACTCATTAATTTCCTTTAGTTTGAAGCAAATGGCATAAGTGGTTGTTATTTCAACCAATAGCTTATAAAATATAAAATAACGGCCTAGATTTTACAAACCCAATAATAGCGAGGCTGTTAACTCTCAGTGCTATTATTGGGTAAAACCGACAGCAACTTCCAGTGTCCACACATTCATAGTTAGACACGGAAATTGAGAAGTCACCATCAGTAACACATGCTCCACCACAGGCTGTGCTATTGCAATCTTTACCATTGATATGGATGAGGCAGGTTAATCGAGGACCAACCTTTGCAACTGCTCTCAAATCAGGAGGATCTGAGCTTTAAGTGCAAGTGCGATAATTAGTGAACAGTTGCTCTGACCCGGAGGAAAATAATTTGACAAGTATGGAGTCTCATTCCTCAAAAGAAAAAGTTGCAGCAGTTGTTTTCCTGTTTGGCTCTTATTTCTCTCAATCCCAATTGCATTTATTGTGCAATAACCTAAATGTCACTTATACTTTAGAACTTCCTTCTTTATGGTCTGCAAGTGTCAGCAACAGTTCTTTAGCTTGATTCGTTAAGCAGCTTGCCCAACTTACAGACACCACAGATCCCCTCTAGAACGCAGGGAATTCAAACAGGTGATGGTGAAAGGGAAAGCCTTCGCTGACAAAAGTCTTTGGGCAACTGTAAATGACGTAGAGCAGCTTTTTGCCATTTTTTCACCATTGACCGCAAAAGCTAGGCCATAGACAATTACGAACAGAAAACATTTTCCTCATCAAACTCTGAAATGTGTTCAGACATTTTTGAACACATCTAGAAATCCAAGCATCTCCTATTGAGCAGCAAAACAAATAAGTTTTCACATATGTAAACGGCTCCAGTATTACGAAGTTAGCTCAAGGTAACATTCCATCAGAAGGTCAGAAGTGGGGATGTTCGCTGATGATTGCGCAATGTTCAGCACCACTCATCACTTCTGAGATACTGAAGCAATCTATGTCCAAGTGCAGCAAGACCTGGAAAATATCCAGGCTTGGGCTGATAATTGGCAAGTAACAGTCACACCGCACAAGTGACAGGCAATGACCATCTCCAACAAGAGAGAATCTAACTATCATCCCTTGAGATTCAATGGCATATCATCACTGAATCCCCCATTAACAACATCCTGGGAGTTACCATTGACTGGAAACTGAACTGAACTTGCCATATAAATACTGTGGCTATAAAAACAGTCAGAGACTGGGAATCCTGTGGTGAGTAACTCACCTCCTGACTCCCCAAAGCCTGTCCACCATCTAAAAGGCACAAGTCGGGAGTGTGAAGGAGTACTCCCCACTTGTCTGGATGAGTGCAGCTCCCACAACCCTCAAGGAGGTACAACACCATCCAGGACAAAGCAGCCCGCTTGATTGGCACCACAAACATTCACTCCCTCCACCACCAATGCACAGTGGCAGCAGTATGTACCATCCACAAGATGCACTGCAGGAATTCACCAAGGCTCCTTCAACAGCACCTTCCAAACCCACAACCATGATCATCTAGAAGGACAAGGGCAGCAGGCATATGGGAACACGACACCCTGGAAGTTCCCCTCCAAGCCATTCACTTCCTGACTTGGAAGTATATCACCGTTCCTTCGCTGTCACTGGGTCAAGATCCTTAACAGCATTACAGGTGTACCTACACCACAGGGACTGCAGCAGTTCACCACCATCTTCAAGGGCAATTAGCAATGGGCAATAAATGCTGGCCTAGCGAGTGACGCCCACATCCCATAAGTTAATAAAAAAATTCTCTAATATAAAAGAGGTCCTGGTGTAGAATTCCAAATATATAAAAGGTTAAATGTGCACCAGCAGCACATTAGTAAAATTAGCCATGGTTTATTCACCAATGCTGAATAAAAATAATCTAGGAGAAATGAGACTCACCTCAATTGCAGTAAGCTGCACAACTGGTCTGATGCCATGTGGCACCATGTACAGTACACCTGACCGGACTGGAGGAAGAATTGGTAAATTAGATCCATCAGGCTGTTGGAACAGAGGAGGAAAAAAAAGGTTAGAGTAGAAAAAGTACGATTAGAGTAGTAAAATTGCAATGTTTAAACAGTATTCTGCAGTAACAAGACAAGAAAAATGAGCAGTTCTCTCATGTGAAGGTGCAGAAAAATTGGGCAGGATGTAGAGTCCCAGGAGTTATGGGGTAGGCCTGGTGAGGAAGGTGAGGAAGGCAAGGAGCAAACAGCACACAAAGACCAAAGCCAGACAGGAAAGCCAGAGGCTTCAAGTTTGATAGCAAATGAGTTGTGGGACAACAAGCCATCTGACCAGATTCCTGAATCAGCTCACAGGTTTTAAAATTTGCCCTTTCCATGTAACTCAGTGGGTCATTCATGCAGCCAGAAACGGGGAAGTGGGCAAAAATTTCCCCAAGTTTCAAATTAATGGCCCAGCAGTGCAAATCAATCAAAACTCAGATAGGAGATTGCAGGTAAATGGAAATATATAAATAGCTAAGCAGTATTTCTGGCTTAGCAACATTAGCATTGCATAGAGAAAGCTGCATTATGTATTTACTTCATGCGCATGTATTACCACAGCTGTAGAACATATTATATGTTATTGTACTGGCAAAGTGCAAAACTACTCCAATATATTTACTTTATCTTTCAATATTAGTTCAGCAGCTATGAGGAGTTCCCCAGCTTTCTTTGTTCCATTCTTTATTGGGTACCAAAGGAGTTTGGGGGTCACATCTGTCTCTGGATTTAGCTTCACCATCGGAGAGCAGGCACATCTGCCTAAAAATTCGTCTTTTCCCTGTGCAGAACAAAGTTAAATTTATTAAGATCTCCTACTTTTCCCTCTGACAGAAAAGCACGATGCAATCAAACCAAAATTAAAGTAATACGTACGACTTGGTCTTCGTCAAATATTTCAATCATCACATTTGGTGGATTTTTAATTAGGGTTTCAGGACTGCCATAGATATCAATATCATTGAAGATAAGGGTCTGGTCCCAAGTTGGGTTCAAAGTGGATTTGATAACTTCGGTTGTCTTGCTTTGATGAAGAAATGAAACATGTGCATATGGATCTGCAAAAATAAAGGAACAGGTTTAACCCGAGAAAATTTAGGCTAATCAGACATTCTGAGGAAGACCAGTGTGCATGGAACTGAACTTTGGGAAACTGGAGGGAAATGCAGCCTGTGATTATTTTAATCATTCGGAAAACCACAGGCTGCACTGCCACTGTTTACCAAGCTGCAAGCCCCTTAAGTGCTAGATTGAAGAATCAGCCTAATTGATGAGAACCCAATACAAAAGTTTAACGTTTTATTATATTCCGTTAACAGCAAAAATGCAGGTGGACCTTGTGTAATAGAACGACCAAAATTAAAATGAACAGCTACACAATTGAGGTAGTTTAAATTTCAAAACAAGAGCAATCTTGAATGATTTACAACTATCTTAATTCATGCATGGAATTGTCTTAAGCTTTTTATTGACTTTTCATACAATGCCACACCCCCTTCCTTCTCTGCACCTTCTCACTGGAAGGTTACTGATGGCAGGTGCAGTGCAATAATTGGTCTCAGCACCTCTGGGTGAGGAAGAGCGCAGGGCAAAGGAAAACAAAAAGAAACAAGGTTCTCACTCCTCTTTGTAACACAAGCCACTGGATAGTAAAATCCCTTTGTACAGAAGTTGAGTGAGGATAGGGTCATGGTTGACTAGGATACCATCCTCACATCAACAGCTAAAAGGCTTGCTGACAATTTGCTATCAAAGCTCACATGAAGAATGGTCACTTAAGGCCAGATACCACACACCAGCACACAGGGCAACCTAGAAAACCCAAAAGCTGACAGCCCAAACAGTACCAAGCATAAATTTATGATGTGTCATTGTCATAAGTTGCATACACCTGCAGCTGAAGTTTAGTGCAAAGTTGAGAAAAATTGAATGATATTTCTGAAATGGTTTCTATAGTTACTATAATAAGAAGCACCCTCATCCACCAAAGACTGGAATTGAGAGCATTCCCACCCACAGTGATATTCAATCTAGGAGCAACCAAAACAGGTAGGAGCCAGATGTGCTACTGGAGTTTGTTTTTGTCATCAGCCAACACAAAGCAGTAGTTACTGCTGACAAATGCTGACCGTTTGGTGACAAACGCTTAATTTGTATCTCATGAGCTAACAGTTTCAGGACAGGTGGTGAAGAAAAAGTAAGACAGGGTGAGAGGAAAAGGATTAAGGATAATTTGCCATTGCTACCGATTTGTGTAATATTTTTTTCCTTGCAATGCTGCCTTCTCAAAAATATGCTAAACTAATTTATACCAAAAGATGTACAACTGGTTGGTAGCTGTTGACCTCCAACATACTGTCAAATACTTAGTTATGTCATGAACTGCTCCAAGTTGTTAGATTTCACCTCATTGATATTGTGTAATTAATAAGGCTTAAATCAAATTGTACCGCACATAGGCTTAGTGATAAAAAACCTTAACTTAGCAACATTCCAATAATATATAAAAATTAAGTTGGCATCTCTATCTACCAAAGTACTGTAATGTAACTTTAAAATATGTGGAGTAATAGCTGAGAGAGAGAGAGAGAGAGAGAGAGAGAGAGAGAGAAAATTTACAATAGTACTGCATTTGCATTGGATGCAACACCTTCAGAGAATTGCAAACGTGACACGAACCTGCATATTCAAAACCCAAACCATGTAGGCTTATTTTCCTCCAGGTGTCGGAGAATTGCAGAGTACCTGAGGTGCACTGAAACCATGAGTGAAAAGTCTACTTCAATTTTTCTGCTTTGCATGGCACAAGTCCTTAGTGGGATCGTGCACTGGGATTGACTGGTTGAAACTGAAGCAGAATCGGGCACATGAAAGCCCCATTACCACCAACAGGGTCCATTGGAGAGAAGCAGCCAGAAGGCTCAAATGATGCGTTACATTTTTTCTCCTTTTATCATCAATGCTGCTTGGGTACTCTGTGAACCTAGAAAAACTCAGCAGGTCTGACAGCATCTCCACAGATGCTGTCAGACCTGTTGAGTTTTTCCAGATATTTTTATTTTTGTTTTGGATTTCCAGCATCCGCAGTTTTTTGCTTTCACCCTGTGAACCTTCTAGGCTGCAGAGGTTTCCAACATAAAACTCAGCATTAGCTTCGAGACCCCTCTGTTTGGGGTAAGTGAATGAGGGAGGACAACCATAAGCAACAATAGCTTCATTGGTATCCTTACAATGGGCCTGCCCCTTCAACAGGCTGAGAGATCCCAGGCTGATGTCTTAAGAGGCACAGACCTGATGCGACAGATAGTCCCCATTCCTCTCTTTCTCCCTAGATCTGGAAACTGAGAAAATCCCAGGCCTAACCTATAACCTTATGCAAACATCTAGCAGTATACAAAACAGTTGCTTGTTAATACAGCATTTGCATATTACTGAAAGGGGAGACATGCTGCGGAAGCTTTTCATCTTGCACTCATTGGGTCAAGAAGCACAAGAATTTCAAACAATCAAAAACATTTATACTACAGGAGAAAAAGGTGCTGATTGGTTGGCAAGTCAGCACTGATTGACTGTGTCGACATGGAGAAAGCAACAGGTTATGGGTTCCCAAACTCCTGGGTAATTAAAAAAAGTGCAAAGCTTGGACATATTCCTTTTGTTTGCGGAGAACAGGTCCCTTCCTATCTATGACACTTCTAGCAAGTGTAAATGAACCACATTGTGAGCTCAGCTGATTATCTTCAATTAGTTATTAGCCTAACTATTGACACATTCAGGATTGTTCAGCAAGTGCTGCCCAATTGTGAATCACATCCAACATGGGACCTTTTGTTTTGAGTTTTACAAGCAGATTGGTTGAATATGGTCTGTATTCTGCCTGTTACCAACAGCCTAAAGAACATGCTTTTTGAACCAAACAAATTTGTTCTTAACAGGCCAAATACAGACTGTACTCTGACTTTAAACACTGACAATATTTCTAATAATACATTAAATAGACCTCACTGGAAAAAGTTGGGCAAGTACATACCTGAAAAACTGTCTTTGTCCATAGCAACTATGGCTCTTGCTTGATAAATATAGCAACGGAGGTGATAGATCGAAGGACCTGTAACAAAATATCAGTATTATCCAAAATATGTACATGCTCTAGCTTAGGTCACATTTCCAAAGTGTCAACGTGAAAATGCTGATCTGGTGTGAGGCCCAAACTGACACCCAAGTGAAGCAGAGCCAAAGGTCCTCCTCTGTGATGCCTCATTTTGCTTTGCCCCAATATCAGATAAAGGTCTAAACTCCAGTTTCAGGCTGAATTTAGAACTAAACGACTGGTGCAAAATGAAGTTGCTTCATACCAGCATAACAATTCTCATTTGAATAGTTACAAATGCACACTTTCAGGAAAACATCATCAGTTTTGGAAAATGACTGAAGTGACCACTCTGACACAAAACCACAGTTACAATTCAGTAGCCACTTCTGAGACATTGAGTTAACAACAAGTGTATAAATTGAAGAGCAAAAGTAAATATGGATAGCGCAGTGCTAAAAAAGACATCATTATCTATGAGGATAAATACAGTAGCTTTAAAACTATTACAAATTGTGAGGGGGGGCGGGGGGGGTGGTTTGGCGGGGAGGAGGAACATTAAGACAGGTTTCTGGGAAATGGTATTGTGATTTCATGGGGGAGGGAAAAAAAGCAAACAGAAGTACTCGGATCAGTTTTGATGTATAATTTCACAGAGATCAGCCTTCAACCCTCTGGGCCTTTATTGGTGTAAGATACAGTCTATGGCATTATGATAGAACATTAAGAGCTGGAAGGTTTTACTTACGGTCAAACACACAGGAGATCGTTGGGGCACTTGCTCCAAACACAGAGTCTGTTGGTGATTTATCACCATCCTCACTGGAAGCTGGAGCCTTAAAATAAACAGAACAAATCAAGAATGACGATGCCTCTCAGGTCATTTATTTTTGCCCACCCTGACAACTTCACTTCATAACCACATCACACTAAAAGAAATGCTGAAACGTTCATACGAAACATTTAATATGTAATACAGAAAGTAAATATGCACCCACAAATCTTGAAATCGACCAATAACAGGTGAACAGCATTACAAAATGTTATTTGTGCAGAGAGGATTGTACTTAAATTTAAAAAAAAATCCTACTAGTTCACTCACGAGAGCACCTTCCAGTTTGAAGACAGCCGCAGCCCCGAGTCGGCCAGATGGTGCCATTTTTCTTCGCCATCTTCTGCGGCGATAAGTATCTGATTTCCGCTGCTTCATGTGGAAGTTCCAGCCAATCAGGGAGGCATATTCCCATCCTTCCAAATCCTGAACTGACTGGCTCTGAAAATTGGAAACAAGTGAAAGTCAACAACAAAAAAAAAAACACCCATCAGCAACAGATATTGTCGATATAAAATCTCACTGTTTCCACAGCATCAATAGTCTACTGTTGTTATTTTAAATTTTGTCACTTGAATTAACATGCATTAAAAAGCTTTCATACGTGGGCAGCAAACACACATCCAGCAACTTAACTACACAAATATACTGGTTTCACATATAGGGTAGGTTGGAGGAAAAAGCAATTCAAATATAAATCATGTAATGCAAATGGATTGTTAGGCGATATGTTACAATGGATCATTTCCACAATCCAAGATCACCCTCAAAACTCATTCAGCATGATAAAGTTTTGATATTCTCCACAACTTGTGGCAACTTTCAAAAGATGGGGGGTGGGGGAGGGGGGGGTTGTGGTGGCGTAATGGTATTGTCACTGGACTGGTATTCTACAGGCCCAGGGTAATGCGCTGGGGACCTGGGTTCGAATCCCACCACAGCAGATAGTGAAATTTGAATTCAATAAAAATCTAGAAGAATCAAAAATCTAATGATGACCATGAAACCATTGCCGATTGTTGTAAAAACTAATGCCCTTTAGGTTACCTTAATGCTTACCTGATCTGGCCTACATGTGACTTCAAACCCACAGCCCTCTGAACAAGGGTAATTAGGGATGGGCAATAAATGCTGGCCTAGCCAGCAACTCCTACAGTCCATGAACGAATAAACCAAAAAACACAACAGACTGCCGGAACATACCTTCTGTGACTGTGCAGTTTGCAGATTGTCTTTTTTGCGCCTTCGCACCCAACGCCTGCGCCGATGGGTATGATACATTTTCTCTGTCGAGACCCAGGATTTGGGCCTGTCATCTGGGGGTATTGTTAATCCATACTCCCAGCCTGCAGTGTAAAGAAAGGGCAAAAATAGGTTGAAAAATAACATACAAGACTTTAAAATTTACCAGCAACCTTACTAAACCTCGGAGCAGTTGCAAGTTACAGAAGTCACACACACTTTGGAAAGCAGAGAGAGTATTTTATTTTTTCATGTTTGTCAGAGTTTTAAGTATTAGGCAGGGCTGTTGATGGTGTATCCCACTTTTTTTTTAGGCAAGTGGAGCAAAATGGATAAGCAGACTTAACCCAATTCTGAAATACAATTTAGGAGATAAAATCAAGGCTATTGATTTGCCGCATCATTACAGACCATGACATGTCCCGTGATTTCTGTTATCCAACTTGGGAAGCACAATTTTGTGTTTTAAAATTCCAGATTTTTGGAAATTAAAAAAAATGATTGTTAAATGGTACCTATAAAACGAGACCAAGTTGAGTAGGGCTCTATATGATGACAGCTGTAGCTCAAGCCTCATCTAAAGATAGGGTCTGGTTTGTGCCAATGCAGCTACTGAAGTGTACTGCTAGTGGCAGCCCCCACAGTAACCTGGCTAGGTTTGCTATGGCCAGCAAGTTTTACAGTAGGACATAATAAAGAAGCGGTTATTGTTCTCCTCAGGAGCAGAGGAGATTACGGGGAGATTTATTTAATAGCGGTATTTACAAAAGAGAGGTAAGAATGTGGAACTTGCTACCACAAGGAGTGGTTGAAGTGAATAATATTAAAGGGTGTTTAAGGGCAAGTTAGACGAGTGAGGGAGAAGGGAATAGGGGGTTACAATGATGCATTTAGATGAGGAAAGATGGGAGGAGGTTCGAGTGGAACAAACTCCAGCATGGACTGGTTGGGCTGAATGGCCTGTTTCTGCGCCGTATATCCTACACATCAAACATTGAAGTGTTTTGGGGGTGAAGGGTTTTGGTGGTGTAAATAATGAAAAACCTGTCTCACTGGCAGCAGGAGCAGTAACCAGGGAATAAATTGGCACAAGAGAATAAGCAGCAAGTGGAGGACACTTTCTCCCCAAATGCAGCAAGTTATAATCTGCAATGCATGGCCTGAAAGAGTGGAAGGAGATTCAACAGCAACTTGCAAAAAAAAACATGAAAAAAATCATTTATGGGATGTGGGCGTCGCTGGCTAGGCCAGTATTTATTGCCCATCTCTAATTGCCCTTGAAAATGTGGTGGTGGTGGTGAAGCTGCCTTCTTGAAATGCTGCAGTCCGTGTGGTGTAGGTACACCCACAGTGGTGTTGGGAGGGATTTCCTGGATTTTGACCCAGCGACGGTGAAAAAACGGTGATATATTTACTGGTCAGGATGGTGAGTGACTTGGAGGGGAACTTCCAGGTGGTGATGTTCACATGTCACTGCCCTTTTCCTTCTAGATGGTAGCAGTTGTGAGTTTGGAAAATGCTGTGTAAAGATATACCTATTGGATATATAATTGAAGGAAAAACTTACAGGTATGGGGAAAGGGCTGAGGAGTGGGACTAACCAGATTGCTGTTTCGAAGAGCTGGCACAGGCACAATGGCTGCTTCCCTGCACTATTATTGTATGAAGTGTGAGAGACATAAGCCCATGACAAAAAGGAAATGAATGCTGCTGGCATGCTGTGACACACTGTCAAGCCTTAAACCTCACCTGATAGAAGATAATACAGCACACAACAGTTGATCCCACTTAACTACTTAATAAAAACATTTTACACTGGAAAATCGTGAAGTTGCAGCAGTATAAGATAAATCCTTCCGGTTCTTGTAGTAGCTCCCTCAAAGTGGGCACATGCTTCAACAGCACTTCCTCAGATTTCATGTAACTTCCTCTGTCCTGAGATTTTTTGGGCAAATATTCTCATGGCAAATCATTAAGATTAGGTGCAAGTCATAAAACAGCAGAGCACAGGAGGGCACCATTCGGCCCAGTCTGTGTGAGATCTTCTGAAAGAGCAATCCAGTTTTTCCCCACTACCTTGCTCTTTCCACATATCCCTGCAATTTGTTTCTCCTTGAAGTATTTATCCAATTCCCTTTTGAATCCTACTCCATCCAATACCCTGTCAGGCAGCGCATTCCAAATTCTAACCACTCATTTCATAAGAAAAGCTTTCCTCACACTGCCTGTGGCCAATCACCTTAAATCTGTGCTCTCAGGTCATCGCCCCTTCAACAATTCTAAACTGTTCCTCTTGATTTACTTTATCTAAACTTACTGTAATTTTAAACATCTCTATCAAATCTCTTAGCTTTCGATACTTTAAGAACGACTCCAGTTTCTCCAGATTACCCAGGTAGTTGCAATCCCTCATCCCTAGAATCATTCTGGTAAATCTCTTCTGTATTCACCCCATAACTTTCATATCCTTCCTGAAGTCTGGGGCCAAACTGCTGTTTCATATAAGGTTTCGTATATATTGCTGGCTCTTGTACTTCATGCCTCCATTTATAAATCCTAGGATCCCAAATGCTTTAATAACTGCTTTGTTAACCTGTCCTGCCACCCATCCCCATCTCTCTCTCTTCTTGCACCTAATTTAATATTGTAGTATTTGGCATGTATCATCTCTCCCCATTCTTCTGAATGATATATATTTTAGTGTTCAATAACTGATCTATGTACTTGTGAGGGTATTTTTAAGTACTGAAAATAAACCTGTTGCATATTTAGATCTAGTGTCATCTCTGCATTGCTTTAAAATGAATCACATGTACAAGATATATAACAAACTAACAAATACATAACATGCATCCCCTCACACCTTTCTGCATTGCATTTCATCTGCTGTGTGTCCACCTATTCCAGCAGCCTGTTTATGTCCTCTTGAAATCTATCACCACCTGCCTCCACTATACTTTGAAGTTTTGGGTAATCTGCAAATTTCTAAATTGTACCCCCTGCATTTGGTTAATCTGCAAATTTCTAAATTGTACCCCCTGCACTCCCAAACCCAGGTCAATAATATATCTTAAAAACAGCTCATTGCTATTTCAGCTAGATACCATTGGGACATTAACTCTTCTCCCCTTACCAATCATTGCAAGTTAATTGAACAGTTGAAATTTATTTAAAAATCCAGTCTGGAACAATAAACCAGTAAAACAAATATTTTCCCTATACACTGAACAAAATTTCTTCCAATAGCAGATTAGTGTCAAAATCACCTTGCTCATCCACAGCTCGATTGACATCATATTCCCAATCCTCCAACCAATTCCAGCCAGGTGGACACTCAACCTCCTCTTTTGAGGAACTCTTCTCACCATTCTATCACAGAAGAAAATAAAAGTAAGTTTTAAGGATCTCTTAACTACATAAGTTTGGGAGCTGTGTTAGTTCACAAACTGTATATTCACAAAAATGGACTTAAAGTTTATGGTTTATAATTACTTGAAAACATGAAGCAAGAAAACCAAAAGATAGCACAGCCTGGAGTGCAAAAATTGCATCAGGCTAACAAATGTCCAATGCTTTGTTCAGTTGTTAATTTGGCATTTAAGTCTCAGTTTCCAAGTGACCAAACTGCAGATTGCAATACAGTGACAGTAGGAGCCTCCAAGTCTGTCATTTGTATAATGCGAAATTGTTTTTAGTGTGTCCTCAGGTGCAGCTATACTTGTATCTGTATTGTTGATATAAATGTCTCTCAGTCAATAACCCCACTAAATGTAAATCTGAAATGATGAGAATATTCACAGTCTGCTGAAAATAGAGTGCAGCAGCCATGTTTTCAAATGACAAAGTGTGTTAGAGGTCCAGGGACCATCAAATCATTAAACTACACCATTGGCAAAGGAGCCAGGTCAGCTACATTAAAAATATGTAAGGGTGGGTTGTATGCATGGTTTGTTCAACGTGGGAGCTTACATTAACACTAGATTGACAGGATTTCCTGGCTTCCTAAAAAAAAAACTACATTCATATAAATGAGCGTCAGCCATGGCTGGTGTTGGAGTTACATGTTTCTGCGTTCAAGTCCACTCCAGAGCTTTCGTACAAAGAACTCCAGGCTGATGCTCCAATGCAGTACTGAAGAAGTGCTGCATTGTCAGAGGTGCTGTCTTTCAGATGAAACATTAAACAGAAACCCCCGTTTGCGTACTGGGATGGATGTAAAAGATTCCCTGGAACTACATGGAAGAGAGGGGAGATATCCCTGGTGTCCTGGCCAATGTTTACCTCTGAATCAGCATCAGAGAAACACATTATCTGGTCATTATCACATTGTAGTTTGTGGGAATTTGCTGAGTGTAAATTGACTGCCGTGTTTCCTACATTACAACAATGAGTACACTTCAAAAAGAACTTCATTGGCTGTAAAGTGCTTTAAGGCGTCTGGTAGTCATGAAAGGTGTGATATAAATGCAAATCTATCTTTCTTTAAATGCAGATCGCTAATTTTGTGATCTTGAAATTTTGCTTTAATAATACTAAGTATTATCTGAATATAGATGGAGACTACACAATTGTGTAAAACATCTCCCAAATCACACTCCTGATTGATAGCTTTCCCTCAATTGTACAATCAGTTCCACAGAAGATATAGTGTCAGCATTTTATTACTCTAAACAATACAATACACACCAGGTCAGTGTAGGGTTCCTCTGCTACTTTCCATTCAGCTCCAGGATAGCGAGTGTTATTTTCATAAACTTCATCGATAAATTCCGTGTGGCCAGCATCAGCTTCTGTTAGCAAACTATGAACACAAATAAAATGAGCCAACTTATGGTAGGTTTTATATTATATGCAGAATGTACACTATTTAGCACTCACCCTTTCATTTGGTCTGAAGGACTGGCCTACCACAACCAGTCCTCGACTGAAGCGATTGAGTGCACTGCACTAATAAGGTAGAATTGGCATAATTTCTCTCAGAGAATGTATTCACTTAGACCAAGAAGTATCGAGAGTAGTTTGAAAAGTCAAGAACTAGTGCTACAAAAAGTTAAGGTTAGAGTGGAGATGTTCCTAAAGATGGGGTGAAAAAAAATTGATCTCGCTCAAATTCAAACGTTTCAAATTTCAAGCAAAAATTCAGTTGTGACTAAATGCAGCGACCAAGTCAGAAAGAAATCATGGAGTATTGGAGGAGATATTAGAAACTAGGGAAAAAAAGAGGCCCGAATTTTCCACTCAAACGTGAAGAGTAGTTCAGACTGGAAATTTTCCACGGTTCTTCAAAGCTGTAGAAGCGAGTCACAGAATCACAGATGGTGAAGAGGCCCTTTGGCCTGTCGAAGTCCAACAAGGGTCATTCGGACTCTAAATGTTAACTGTGTTCCTCTCCACAGATACTGCCAGACCTGCTGAGTTTTTCCAGGCAATTTTGTTTTTGTTTTGGATTTCCAGCAACCGTAGTTTTTTGCTTGTATATAACTATTAAAAACTTGGTCAGCCTTTCAAAGCAGCAATCTAGTTCCATTATTCAACTTTGTACAATTCCTTTGGAATTGAAGGCTTCCATTTTTAATCTAAGAATGAATAAATTCATTTCAGTTTTGATAAAGGCAGAGGAAAGGGGGAAGGTGCCATTACACTTGCTAATCAGCAGCAGTGAGTGAACAGCACAGAGGTCATTTTAAACATCATAGCTTATTTTAAGATCAGAAGATTTTTTTAAAAGTATCCTTCCGAATCAACATATGCGAAGCGTTCATTCCATGGGAAGGATGCCAATTCTAATATTTCAATTCTATGCCACCCACATTCTGTCTAACACTAACTCCAATTTGCCAATCAGCCCATTTCTCGCCCACATCTGTTGGTTTCCTCTCTTCCTACTGCACAGAATTCAAATTCTTCATTTTCAAATCTTTCCATGGCCTCGCCAACCTCCTCCACCAGTATGTTCATTCTCCCTCCTCTCTCTTCAATCATTGACAGAGCTGCCTGCCATCTCAGCTTTATTCCCTAGCAGCTTAGAAGGATTTAATAAGCGAGTTCAAAACTCACTTCCTTTAAATGCCTCCTCAAAACCCCCCTCTCCAATTGTGCTCTCAGCCATCTCCCCTAAAGTAGCTGTTATTGTCTCCCATGCAATTATTCATCAGATCAGCTTGGAACAGGGTTATGGGGAGAAGGTTGGGAGAATGGCATTAAGTAAATTGCTCAGGTGGAGTAGCAGGGCAGACACAATGGACTGAATGGCCTTCTCCGCTGTAAAAATTGAGATTTGGTGATGAACTCTGATTCTGTACATGCTAAATATGTGGGATAAATACTCAAAAGCTCTTATTCTACAGTGTCTGGTGTGGTTTGCTGCCACCAGTTGACAGTGCACTGGCATAAACAGAATGGTTTCAAGTTACAGTTTAACCATGTGTACTGCTCATAGTAAAAATTGATTATTAAAACACGTGGTCAGCAAATGCCTCCTTCTGGGCAGAATAGTTAGTGCAGTAGCAAGAGGAGCAAGAATATATTTCTCAAACTGGGAGAAGCATGATGAGTATTTGGCCATGTTGAGAATCTGACAACCTGCTTTTGTTTGTGAATTTGGGGGTGGGGTGGGGGGAGATGAATGAAGAGGAATTCATGGAAGAAGATTAAGCAGAGCTATAATAATGGTCGATAAGAGTGGTTAAAGATGCACAGAAAAATTAAATATTCGAACAGTTTCTGTTCAGTCAAGTATTCAATTATTTTTCTAGTTTACATCACATGACTGAAGCATGAAAGCTATCGAAGTCAAGAAATATTTAGATTAAAACATTTCTGACCTTTTCTCGGGATCAACAAACCAGTCACCTTCCCATTCCCAGCCTCGTGGGGGCATGAAGTTTTCCTTCTTCAGTTTTATTTTACCAGTTACATCAGAAAACTTGTGGCGACCCACAAGCCCACTAGTGCCCCATTTGCCCAGTAGCTGTGCTTGATTTTCATACTATGTACAAAAGATAGATGAACAGGCATAAAAAGTGGATAACAGATGACTAAATACTTGTCCCTAATTTGAGATAATTGTCAAGTGTAAATTTAAAATGTGCATTATGGAGTAGAGCAATTATTCCTTAAACATAACAAGAGCTATGCAAGTCATTTTGAGAATGGCAAACAGTGTCTGGTTAGGCACAAAATTATTAAATAAAATGCATCTTACAACAGGTAATTGTGGACTCCAATTTGTCCTGGTGCACTAAATGTGGCTAGTGACCAGAGGGTTTATTTAAAAAAGTATTATTTTAATAAGTATATACTAAAAATATTGAGCTAAAAAAAATATATAAAAATATCATTCTAGCCGCTCCAAGCTTCAGCCAATGGGACACCTGACTTAATAACACCACAAAGGCCATTATTAAATGCATCTTCCAAATTGCTCACCCTTACTGAAGGAAATGACAAACACTGCTCATGACAGCAGGGCTAAAAACAGAACTATGGGCCTGAACATGAGGGAGCAAACATACTGGGTGTGGTAACTGGATGTACAGTCATTCCCTCATGTGATGTGCTGTGGGGGCTTCCACCAGTGAGCTCAGAGTGGGCAATCCGCAGGGCAGGGCTTTGCCAATTAGGAGGTCTGGTCGATTGTGTAAGCACCGAAAATGTCTCTAAAGAATTTAACTGATTCTTGACAAAACCAGTCTGCTCCATATAATCACCACACTGGGTGTGGTAGTATACCGAACACTTGGATTAAAATGCTGACACAGTAAACCCTCACTTAAAACTGTGTTTACATTCCCAAAATAATGACTTTAAGTGAATCCACAGGTTCCCACAGGAATCAATGTTAAAGCCAGAGAAGGATTCCTTCGACATTTCTCACCAGGGGAAAAAAAAGTACAAATTGAAATACTCTACCATGCAGGTGCTGCACTGTGCATTTCTGCCTGAAATGCCTTGCAAAATAAAATACGTTAAATGTAAAAGAAGTACAATACATAAACAATAATAAAATACATTCACCCTACTCTACAGTACTTTGAGTGACTAGGTTCCACCTAGTGATAGATGTTGGTCACTGCAGTTGTCGGCTAGAGTCCTAGAACTACCTGCACTGGGCAATTTCTGCCAGTGGATGGAGCCAAGGTCTTCAGTGGGAGCTCAACACCAGCAAAACCAGGAGCGAGGCAGCAGCAGAGCGGGCAGCCAGGAGATGAAGAACAGACCCGAGGGCCCAGGAGCCGAGGGGAGGACTGACTAAGATTAATTGGGTAAGCAGTCTAAAAAGTTATCAAGGTAAATGAACAGTGAGAACATTCAAAATGTTCAACAACAATACCTTCCATTGAAAAACAAAAACTCAGCAAAACTGACCTGTGGCTCACTCAGGAAGTTAAGGATAGTATTAGGTTAAAAGAAAAGGCTCACAATGCTGCAAATAAAAAAAGGTAACAAGTCTGAGGATTGGTCGTGTTTTAAAAAACGGCAGGCGGCCATCACAAAGATAATAAAAGGGAAAAATTAGAATGAGGGTCGACCAGCCAGAAATATAAAAAACAAAAGAGCCTTTATAGGTATATAAAAAGAAGAAAAGAGTAGCTGAAGTAAATGTTGGCCCGTTAGAATCAGCGACAGGAAAAATTATGAAGAATGAGAAAATAGCAGACGCACTGAACAAACATTTTGTCTGTCTTCACCGTAGGCGACAAGTTTCATACCAGAGATAGACAGTAACCTAGGGGCTAAAGAGTGAGAAAATTGCTTACACTCAAAAGTACTGGAGAAACTCAAGGGACTAAAATCCAATAAATCTCCAGGACCTGATGGCCTACACCCTACGGTGCTAAAAGAGATAGCAGCAGAGATAATGGATGTGCTAGCTATGATTTTACAAAATTCATTAGAAGATTCAGGAAGGATCCCACTAGCTTGGAAGTTAGCAATTTTTACACTGCTTTTCAAGGAAGAAAAACAGTGAACTTCAGGCCAAAATATAAAAACAAAAAAACTGCGGATGCTGGAAATCCAAAACAAAAACAGAATTACCTGGAAAAACTCAGCAGATCTGGCAGCATCGATGGAGAAGAAAAGAGTTGATGTTTCGAGTCCTCATGACCCTTCAACAGTTACCTTTTTGTTTGTTCTGTTGAAGGGTCATGAGGACTCGAAACATCAACTTTTTTCTTCTCCGCCGATGCTGCCAGACCTGCTGAGTTTTCCCAGGAACTTCAGGCCAGTCAACCTAACATCAGTTGTTGGGAAAATGCTGGAATCCATCATTAATGAAGTCTTAACAATGCAGTTAGAAAAACATAGTACAATTAGAACAAGTCACATGGTTTTACTAAAGGGAAATCCTGTTTGATAAATTTATTATAGTTTTTTGATGATGTAACTAATATGGTAAATAAAGGGGAACCAGTAGATGTCATATCTGGATTTCCAAAAGGCATTTGATAAGGTGCCACACAAAAGGTTAGACAAAATATGGGCTCATCATGTTGGGGGTTTATTTTAACATAGATAGAGAATTGATTAACAGGTAGGAAGCAGAGGGTGGGCATAAACAGGATTTTTTTCAAGTTGGCAGGCATTGTACAGTGGAGTGCCACAAGGATCAGTGCTGGGGCCTCAGCTATGTACAATCTATATTAATGACATGGATGAAGAGATGAGTAAGGTATCAAAGTTTGCTGATGATACAAAGCTGGGTGAGAAGATAAGTTGTGGGGAGGGCATAAAGAGGATTCAAAGAGAAATAGACAGGTTACGTAAGTGGGCAAAAGATGGCAGATGGAGTATTTTCTTTTTATTATTTGTTCATGGGATGTGGGCATCACTGGCTAGGCCAGCATTTATTGCCTATCCAGAATTGCCCTTGTTCAGGGAGCATTTTAAGAGTCAACCACATTGCTGTGGGTTTGGAGTCACATGTAGGCCAGACCAGGCAAGGACGGCAGATTTCTTTCTGTAAAGGACATTAGTGAACCAGATGAGTTTTTAACAACAGTTGACAATGGTTTCATAGTCAGACTTGTAATTCCAGATTTTTACTGAACTCAAATTTCACCGCCTGCTGTGGTGTGATTTGAACCCAGGTTCCCAGAGCATTATCCTGGGCCTCTGCATTATTAATCCAGTGATAATAACACTATGCCACCACATAGGGATGTGTGAAATTATTCGCTTTGGTCATAAGAATTGGAAAGCAGATTATATTTTGAAAAGCTTGTAAGCGTTGATATTCTGAGATACTTGGGAGTGCTCAGACAAAGAATGCAGAATGTTAGTATGAAGGTGCAGGAAGCAATTAGGAAGCAAATTGCACGTTGGCTTTATTGCAACAGGAGAGAAGGACAACAGAAGTCTTGCTATAATTGCACAAGGTTTTGGTGAGACCACATCTAAAATACTGTGTGCAGTTTTGGTCTCCACATTTAAGAAAGGATAAATAGGAGGCGGTACAGCAAATGTTCAATAAATTGGCCCCTGGGATGAGAGGGTTGTCCTATGAAGAGAGGCTGGAGTAAATTGGGTTTATATTCTTTGGAGTTTAGAAGAGTGAGGGGTGATCTCAAGGAAACCTACAAAATTCTGAAGAGGCTTGATTGGATAGACGTTGAGAGATTGTTTCTGCTGGTTGGGGTGTCTAAAACACGGGGGCACAGTCTCAGGAGAAGAGGCCGATCATTTAGGACCGAGATGAGAATAAATTACTTCAGCCAAAAGGCTGTGTATCTTTGGAAGTCTCTACCTCAGGATTGCAGATGTTCCATCGTTGAATATGTTTAAGGCTGGGATAGACTGACTTTGGTCTCTTAGGGAAATCAAGGGATATGAGGAACAGGCGGGAAAATGGACTTGAAGCCAAAGAGCAGCCATGATTGTATTGCATGGCTTGACAGGCCGTATGGTCTACTCCAGCTCCTATTTCTTGTGCTCGAGGCCTGGAAGCAAGGGCAGGAGTGGGGAGAAGAGGCACTGAAGTGGGGGGAGAAGTGCTGGGGGATAGGTTGTGTGTGTAGGCAGGCCACAGAAGAGGAAGTCTGTGGCAAACAACATTAAAATGAAACTGGCAACAGTAAACGGCTATACTGACACCACTTCATTAACGAAGCTAAAGCAAAACAATGAAGGGAGGCGATGATAAGCAAGAACTAGCTGGACAGTACAACTTCAGCAGGACCAAGCTCAGACTGCTTGATGAGCGAAGTGATGAGGAATGTGAAATCCCATTGATGTTCAAATGTAAACCAGAAAACAGTTTTCCTTGCTGCTCACCTGCTCAAATTCAGCGCAATTCCTAATTGGGTGAAGGGACTATATTATTAGTGGCAGAGAATTTAGTTACCTAGCATGGGCTAAAGTTCTGGAATCCTGTCCGTTGATGAGAAGTCACATGCCACAGATATACAGAGCTATGTACAGGTACTTTTATTCTACATTTAGGGTCCTGTCTGCATCTCTCTGCATTGACTCAGCGCCACGAAATTTAAGAAAAACAAACATGCTGACTTACCAATTCAGAAAATACACTGAAGTTTCCTTCAGAAAAACTGTTGAATTTGCTCTCCACAGCAAAAAGGCCAAGCCAAAAGCGAACACGTAACTGAATTGGAATTTTGGAATTTTTGTTTTTCCCTCCCACATACTAGGTAAAAGAACAGAAGTGAGGGATTTAGACCGTCTGAATACTTTGTGAAAATAACACATTTTGAATCACCAACATACCATACTGCAATCTCCAAATTAATCAAACCAATCTTCAAAAAACCCTCTCGCTAACTGAGACTGTGTTTATGATCATGACCGACATGGATCCGGTTTGAAAGTTGCTTACAGACCCCCTTAATTTGTCAGGGTTTGGGGAGGGGATGGGACAACAGGCAACTAGAAAGCAACATAAAATTGACTGTTTCAACTAACAAGATTCATCCAGTGACTTTTGTTGGGAAGTTTTTAAATGTGTGGATGTTGAGCAAGAACAGGATTGACTTGGTAGCAATGTCCCTTGGTGTCAAATAACCTGCAGACACTCCTGATTTAACAAGCAGCCACTTGGTTCAGGAGCTGTCAGACATCTGTGGAATTGGCTCCAGCACAAGTCATTGGGGGAAAAATAAAGGAGGCGTATGGAACTGGGCCCAGCACAAACATCACAACTGGAACTTCCATCAAGTTCTCCCAATTTCCGAACATAACTTCAGCAAGAGATCGGTGGAAATGCTGGAAAAATAGCTTTAATGATCACTCACACCATTTTTAACAACGTGTTTACTTCAATCATGGCAAGAAAGCAAGACAACTTTTCTGAAATTCTAATTCATTGTCTTCAGGTGCAAACTGCAAGGGGTATATAATTTCGAAGGCTCAATGCAAAAGCAACTAAAATATTTTGACCTCAATAACCAAGTGTTGTTTTTAGTAAAGACACTTATTTATCACTGTATATTAATTGAGCTAAAACATTTGGGTTTTAACAGTTGCTATGTGGCAATTTTCTTCAGCACTATTTAGTGTCACAATGGGAACAGATACCCAATTAATATGGATCGTCGCTGCATGGACTGTAAGCAAAACGATGTACAACTTACCACAAAAGAATCCAGTTGTTGAAATTTATTTGGTTCCTAACATAAGTTACTCGTATTTATTTCTTTAAAGCCAAATTGACTAACAGCAGGTAACAAGTTAATCCAGTTGTGGAGTTTAAACAGACGTCCAATAAAAGATACAACAAGAGCAAGAGTTAGAAAGCAAGTTAAAGCATTATCCCCAGCACCAAGACAACAAAATCAAAGAAAATGTTTGGTGCCCATTATTTCAGTACAAATTACGTATATAGGACAAAAGGAACATACATAATACCACAGCGATGTTTCTAGAATGCTTTGCAAAACAAAAAAGCAATTTTTTTGCATTATTTAAATAAAGAGCTCTCATTAATGCCAAGCGCCAAACTCAACTCTACCTTCAAGAATATGGTTCGTGTCTTTCCACAGTATTTGCCGCAGGCTTCTTCGCCGGTAGTTGAGTAAAGCACCTCATAGGCTGGGATTCGTGCATATGCAACTCGTTTTTCATCACGTATCATCCATATGATCACATCAGGCATGCTGTTTTGTGGCTGTTAGCACAAAACAAAGCTTTACCATACTAAACAGGATCTTGCTGACTAACTGAACCATACATACAAAAACACTCACCTTGCAAATTCAGGCTTTGCCTGATGAGTTAGAGGATGAACATACTTCAAAGTCTATAACAATCGGTACTGTACCAAGGACCAAATTCAAACCCTGGCCTGTGCTCAGTAAGCAGTCAATTGGGAGAGTGATTGGAGAGTCTACTATTGCCCAGAGTTACTTGGATTAAGGGCAAAAAGAAATAAAATCAGCCAAGTCAAAGTATTCACGTATGGATGTTAGAGGCAGAAGAATGAAGCATGGTTGTGATATTCTGGCAGTCAAGTAATGAGCTTGTACTCTTCATCATGAAGAATGACTATTTGCGAGGGTGGGGGGTTATTCACCCATTTTAATCACACATGCTATGACTTTTCTTTACGCTGTTTGGCTTCAATCTTGCATACAGGATAATTTTTTTCAAAAAACACTTCCAATATATTCATGGCATGTAATCTCTAGTGTACAGTTACACCACATATCTGGAGTATAATTACACCACAATAGCAGTGAAGCAGTTTCAAGCCAGAGTCAGGATTTAACATGGAGTAAAATGGAGCAACACTGCATGAAGGAGGTAATCTAGTGCTCCACTGCTTGACAGCAACATGACTGTTACAATATATATGCATCCTACAATAATCATATCAATTATAGGTGCAAAAATCCACAGCAGAGAAAAAACTGAAATGTGCAGGCAAGATAAGTGTGTGCCCCAATGTAATTTTATTTCAGTTGAGTTGTTTCAATGAAAAAGACTAGTGTTCAAAACCTAAAGGTAATGGATTTTGAATCTCATCTGTTAACAATCTCCTGTTTTCAAGTACCTTTCACAGTACATCAACTTTATTTTTTAAAAAGAAAAGGAATTTAAAAAAACTTTCAAATCCTATAAAATATTAGTTTCAACTCTTTCAAACCCTCCATTATCTCGGACCTATCACAATTCTTGTCCGGCGGTCAGTGCTAGATACACAGCAATTTTCTCCAACTTTTGGTCCCCTATGAATCCCCCAGGGTAAATTGCTTGACCATTGGTTGCCATGCCTTCAGCTGCCTAGTCTCCAAAATCTGCGGAATTCCCTCCCTAAAATTCTCACCTTTTGAGACGCTCCTTAAAACTTCTGATCTTAATCTCAACCACCTGTCCTACTGTCTCTTCATATGGCTCAGCGTCAAATTTTATTTACTAATGCTTGTGAAGCACCTTGGAATGTTTACATTTATGTTAAATGTGTTATATAAATACTACCGTTCTTTTAGTTATCAATAACTATAGATATTACCCAGAAGGTCAAAGTTTATGTCAAATGACTGGATTAAAAAATGATCATGCTCATGTAGATATGCAGGTGAAAGAACAGGCAAGATTTTCACCACAAACCTCTTCAGCCAATGATTTAAGTCTCTCTAGCCAATCTTCAATATCATCGATTGTGTCTTTTGGATCCTCTGCCTCCATGCGTGTGCGCTTTGCCGATTCGAGAATACCTTCCAGAGTGTTTTTGCGAAGCTTTAGGATTTGCAGGTCAAGCTGAGTTACGTTAGATTTGCCTTCTAACTTTGGGAGAGGTCGGCTGAAATCAGAAGGCAGGTTCAAGTAAAGGGCTTACACATCTCAAAACAAGAAACTGGTTCGGTAAGAGTTAATCGGAATTTAAAAAAACAGTGGAGAAGGAATCGAGAATTATGATTTCAGTGAAAATTAAAGGTAATAATCTTATTCCAATAAATGCACCGTCATTATCACTAGCAGCTAAACTAAAGAAACCCATTTGTATATTCATAAACTATACATCTCCCCCCCCCCCGCAATAAACAATCAACCAAGGTTTTTGAATACAGGAAATAGGTTTTATAAAATCTGCACTTTGCTTTTTAGTACAGAATAGAATTTCTCCAAGTCTTTCTTTACTCTCAACAACTCAAAAGGGTCAAGTCTGAGTGATGTCTCTGCTGATTAGATATTTTTAGCAGTCATTACCAACATCAGTTGAAAGAATGCAATCTTATTTATTAATGCCCAATGTCTGAATTGTAACACAATCTACTGATGCTGTAAATATTAAGGTGACAGATTGGGCAAAATTAACCTTCTGAATTCAAGGTTTTCACTGTTGTGCAAAAAGGCAGAAGATGGGACATTTCATCTCAGGACATTAGAGTATCTCCTGTTGGATTATAATGCACCAACATTTACAACATCTATTGAGAAACATGTAACCTGCTGTGACTCAGCTACCCAGTTTTTATTAATTCTCAGAAGGTGGCCAACACCAGCAAGGCTACACTTGTGTAGTTACTTTCCCCCATTCTTATTTCAGAAGGATTTTTTTTTCAATGAATTGTTTCATTAAGAATTAACCAGCGAGCATTTGGACTTGACCATTAGTTAATATTTGCTCATGAAAAAAAACCCAGCACTTTCACAGTCATTTTTTTTTGTCAGCCAAAAGCTTAATAGATATATTTAAGTCAGTTTCATGTTTTGCTACTAAAGGGTACCTGAACACAATCTTTGGGTTGCTAGTTCAGTAGCATAGCTGCTGCACCATCCTATCCAATTGTATATCCCTGAAAAGAGAGACATGTTGCAGAAGTTTTTTTGTCTTGCACTCAAGACAAAATATAAGAATGCCAAATTTCAAACAATCATAATTTATACTACAGGAGAAAAAAGGTGCTGATTGGTTGACAAGTTGATTCTGGTTGGCTGAGGCATTGCCCTGGGGTAAGCAACAGGGAATGATAACCTCCCAGGTAATTCAACAAAAAAAAAAAAGGCTTGAACATATCCCTTTTGTTTGCAGAGAATGAGTGCCTGTGCATGAATGGGTGTCACTTTGAGCAAGCGTAAATGAGCCATCTTATGATCGTGACTGATTATCTTAAATTGGTAATCCCATAGCAATGCCTCGGCCAGAGTCAACTTGCCAATTAATCAGTCACCTTTTCTCCTTTGCACAAATTATTGTAATCATTTGAAATTTGGTATTCTTGCATTTGTGCTGATGAGTGCAACATGAAAAGCTTTGACAACATCTCTCTCTTCTCAGCAATTTCAAGTTCTGTACTACTAAGCGACTATTTATATCCAATTGTGCTGGGAGCATAGCAGCAATGTGAGGTAATTAAAAGGTTCTCTCCATTCATAAAAGTCAATTTGCACCAACGTTCCATGAGGAGACTGTCCAGCAACCTAGAGTTACCTTGTCCAGGAGAAAGGTTTGTGATTTCTTTATTTCTTCTTTCACACTATGTGGGCATCTGTGGCAAGGTAGTCTTTGTTGCCCATTCCTAATTACCCTTGAACTGAATGGCTTGCTAGGCCATTTCAGAGGGCAGTTAAGAGTCAAGCACATTGCTGTGGGTCTCAATTCCACCAGCTGTTGCGGTGGGATTTGAACTGGTGTTCCCAGAACATTAGCCTGGATCTGTGTTACTAGTCCAGTGAAATTACCACCACCACCACCATCATCTCTCCTTAGGTAAACTGGGAGAGGTCTTTTTTTTTTTACCTGCAGTCTTCTATGACTTGCTCAATAATTTTCAACCACAATTCAGCCAGGCGCTCCTCACTAACTTTGGCCTGAACAGCAGTCCTCAGCACCATTAAATTCTTTTCCTGAAAGAAGGGAACAACATTTTTAAAAATTGAATTTTATTTTTAGTTTTCCCATGAACAAAGCTCCAGTGAAATGCCAGCTGCAAAAATCATTGTTTTATGCTGTGCTTATGTTGGTGAACTGCCTCCTGAAGCAGTGCTTTAATAAAGACAAAAACAAAAATACCTGGAAAAACTCAGCAGGTCTGGCAGCATCTGCGGAGAGGAACACAGTTAACGTTATTGGTGGGGGGGGCGGGGGAAAGGAGAGAGAGAGAGAGAGAGAGAGAGAGAGAGGTGGGACACCTCCCTATCCAGCTCTTCTTGTCCCACCCCACCCACACGCCCACGCCCCCACCTCTGCTTAAACCAGCTTATATTTCATCTCTCTTCTATCTTTACTTAGTTCTGTTGAAGGGTCATTCAGATTCGAAACGTTAACTGTGTTCCTCTCCGCAGATGCTGCCAGACCTGCTGAGTTTTTCCAGGTATTTTTGTTTCTGTTTTGGATTTCCAGCATCCGCGGTTTTTTGCTTTTATCTTCAATAATGACCCTCTCATTTTTACTGCAATAACTTTTAAATCATAGGCAGTTAATAACTGGATCGATTTACAAACACTGCTGCACATGTGAAAGTATTTGCGCATTGATTTTAAAATCAGAGTAACAGCATTTAACTGTGCATAGTGCTTTCACCAGGTAAGTCAGTAAATCAGTCACTATAGATTTCCTTCACTGCCCTAAGCAGAGCTAAGGTTTACTGGAATCATTTAACCTACCAACAGCATCTTTTGACCACCTCCATCTGTATTAGCAAACTGCTTTCCTAGATGGGCAGCCATCTCACTGATGCACGTGGTCTATAGCAGTAACAGAACAACATTTGAAGTTGCCTGCTGACTTTGTGGGCAATGTCAAATGATATATTGGATATGAATGCAACTATTACACATGCTAATCAGGTCACCAACCACTCAAAAATTCTTTTCTTTCTTGAGTCAAGCAAAATACAAAAGGAGCCAAGCAAATATTGCAGTCATTTTGCTGTGCTCTTGAAGGAAATGAATGACATACCCAGTCAAAATTGAAAGGACTGGTGCAGAGTGGCACATCCCACAGGTGGGCAGACTGACAAGTTTAGAGGCAGAACAAATACACAAGGGGAAAATGAGATGATAGTTACTTCTAATTAACCAGGGGTGGCTGGAGACTTTGTTGAAATTAAAAGAGGCAAGACACAACGTCTGCTGCACTTTTGATTTGTTTGACTGAAACAGTAGCTTAAATGGCCTTGTTTTTAATTTTTTCATTTACGTGCAAGAGGAGACTATGTTAGCCAGCAGAGAAAGCCACCAGGAACTGCTTGCAATTTATTTCACACAAAGCAAAATAAAATCAAGAAAGAGACGGGTGGAAAGAAAATGAGAAATGCTTACCATTCTGTGGACAATTTTTAAGATGATGTTCACTACATCCAACCTGTGACTGATGTCTTCCCAGTAGGAAGTCAGTGTCACAACAGGCTTTGTGTTGGCCCAAGGTAGATAATAGTAATAGTTACCTGATGGAAATAAAAGATCATAACTTAAGGGTATTCACCTCTATTCTGACAGATATTACGCTTTGTAAACTATATTCCTTGCTTTCTTTATAGAATCTACAAAACAGGAGATTCAGCCCACTATGCCACTGCAATCTGATCTACCTGCCCTCATTCTTTTTATATTTTTCCTTATTGAATTCTTTATTATTTCTAAGCCTCTTAGGTCCACAATTTGACTAAACCAGGAAATGATAATTCATAACTGAGGCTGCAGATTGGACATCCCAGGATTTCTTCCTTGAATTAATTTTCCTCAGTATGTGCCACTTGACATTCCTGTGCATTGAATTGCACTGGCCATTTAACAGCCACACAACTAACCTGTCCAGGTCCTCCTGCAATATTAATAGTTCAGCTCAATTTGCCATGTCACCTAATTTAGCATGAACAATGTCTAATATCAATATTCTGTGCCTACAGCCAAATGATTTGTATAAGTGGTCATCACACAAACTGTCCCAGGGCAAAACCCTAAAGGCCCATCCCATCAACTAACGCATCCTTTTCCCCCTACCTTTTTAATGTTATGTCCTTTAGCCATCCCTCTTTCCATGCATACATTTTTCCCCCTGCAATAGGCATTGAAACCTTGCTGGGTTATGGATCGACAAGCAGTAGTTTGTCCAGGTGTCATTGTCCACCTGCAAACCTCGATGGCTAGTAGGAGTAAACTATTTCTATACTTGGAGGGGTTTATTCAATGGCATTCCAGAGCAGGAATTGTGGTCAATTTTCCCTTTGGCTCATGGTTACAGATATCAATTAGCCACCACGCTCCAGGATCAGTAAGCAGTGCGGATTGAGATCAAACATAACAGCTGACCTACTGCAGGAATATATTACTTTGTACAGATATAATTGACGCTGATAACTCAAAGAAAAAGCTGGTGATAACAAGATATGTAAAGATCAAGAATAGTTCTGATCTGCTTTCCATCATACAGAGAACAACATGGCTGGTGACAATTTGATAAGCTTGGGTTCTTCAGGTCTTTAAAAAAGGTTGAGTGGGGACCTTATGGAGGTGTAGAAGATACTTAACTGAAGAGAGAAAGTAAACCCACAACAAACTTAGATGCAGCAGGAGCACAGGACAATTAGATCTTAGCTTCAGGGCTGTGAGTATTAAATTTAGCAAAGATACCAGGAAGCATTTTTTTTTATTATATAGATGAAGATCAGCTGGATCAAATTATCAAGTGAGGCCAAAATCAGGATCCTGAACTTGAGAAACAGTCAGATACTATTACAGATATAGACAAAGGAATGGCTAAGGAGCAGTCATCAAAACATGCAAAGTAGTTGTGGGATTTTTTTTTAAACGTTATTTAGTTTAGATACTGCAGTAAACTAGCCACCATCTCTCAATTCAGTATGGATAGCTTCTTTAACACATTAACCATTCTGCTATGGAGCTACAGGAAAACTCTAAGCGTATTTTACATTAATGAACTCATTTGGTAGCACTCACTTCTGAGTCAAAAGTCAATTCAAGTTGCACTCCAAAGACCTGAGCACAATGCAGCCTGACATTCCAGTGCAGCAATGAGAGAGTATGGCATTGTCAAAGGGGCTGTCTTTTGCAGATGTTAAAACCAAGGCCCTGTCTCCTGTTCAGGTGGATGCTAAGGATCCATGGTATTATTTCAAGAGTAGAGGGATTTTGGGGGTCTTCAATCAATTAGCAAATGTTAATTGAAGGAAATTTAGATGAAGTCATTTATCTCAAAGCTGTCTGGAGGAGTTTGCTGTGAATATTTCGGCTACTATATTTACATATAAAATAGTGACTACACTTCAGAAACAATTAAGTTGCTGTGAAGTGCTTCTGTGCTTCCTGAAGATGAGACACATTTGCAAGTTCTTCTCCCTAAATTGTTCAATCGTGACAGACTAAATTAACAGTGCTTTATCCAAGGACTTCCTTTTGTTTATTCATCCTTGGGTTATGGCTGCAGCTAGTAAGGCCAGCATTGATTGCCCATCCCTAGTTGCCATTAAGGCTGTCATAGAGCTCCTTGAATCATTGTAGACCAGGTCAAGATGACACTGTTACAATGATGTTAGGTAGGAAGATCCAGGATTTTTGACCTAGAGACTAAGAAGGAAATGTGTTACATGACCAAGTCAGGATGGTGTATGACATGGAAAGGAACCTGGAGCAAATGGTGTCTCCAAATGTCTGCTGCCCTTGTCCTGGTTTGGGAGATGCTGAAGTAGCTTTGTCAACTTGCTGCAACACATCCAGTAGATGGTAGACATTACAGCCATATATGCAGATGGTGAGGAGTGGATATTTAAGCTCCTATAAATGGAGAGAGATTGCAGAGTTCTGAGATGTAGAGGGATCTGGGTGCCTTAGTGCATAAATCACAAGAGGCTAGTATGCAGGTACAACAAGTAATTAGGAAAGATAATAGGTTATCATTTATTGTGAGGGGAATTGATTAAGGAAGGATGCAAATGTTTTGGAAGCAGTTCAGAGAAGGTTTACCAGACTAATACCTAGAATGGGCAGGTTGCCTCAAGAGAAAAGGTTGGGTAGGCCAGGCTTGTAGCCGCTGGAGTTTAGATGAGTAAGAGGCGTCTCGATTGAAATATAAGATCCTGAGGGGTCTTGACAGGGTGGAGGTGGAGAGGATGTTTCCTCTGGTGGGAGAATCTACAACTAGGGGTCGCTGTTTAAAAATAAGGGGTCACCTATTTAAGATGAGGATGAGACAAAATCTTTTCTGAGTGCCGTGAGCCTTCGGAATTCTCTTCCCGAAAAGGGAGTGGGAGCAGAGTCTTTAAATGGTTTTAACACAGAGGTGGATAGATTCTTGGTAAGCAAGAGGGTGATAGGTTAATCAAGGGTAAGCGGGATGCAGATTTGAGATTACTATCAAATCATCTATGATCTTAAGTGGTGGAGCAGGCTCGAGGGTTTGAATGGCCTACTCCTTCTTGTTCATATATTCGTATGCAAGCTGATAGATGGAATGCATTATGCAGCTCAAAATGCTTTACAGGTTCAATCTGAAGTTTGGAAGGACAATCTATTAATATACTGCTCAGCAGTCTTTTTTTGCACACTTCAAGTGGCCAATGTACAAAAATTGAACGTAGCCATTACACTTAATTGACATCATAATGGGTGGTTAAAGAGAAGGCAATGCAGTTCTTAGTTATGGTTTGCAAGGAACACACATCTTTGTTTATAAAAATGCACCTGGAATGGATTCGTTTGAAGGTTTAGCGCTGATGTGTTTTGTAATGGACTACTGGTCTCATCTGCCATGGATTCACAAAAGTGATACTCACCATCAAACACTGCTCGACTGTACTGAGTAGTAGATGCCAAAGGTCTGCATGTTTTGTCAAATTTGTTGCCATAATTGCCCATGCTGACTTCAAACTGGATGGCATCTCCAACTTCTCGTTGCATTGTTCCAGCATAAAAGACAGCAGAAAGACTGTACTTACGCCGGCGTTGATATTTCTGGAACAGAAACAGGATGATTTGGAGTAACTTCATACAAGTCCAAGGCAATGATGAACAATAAATTCCACAAATAATTTAAAACTTCTGAAAAAGGATTATGGAATAAATGTTAAAATGCAATCCCACTTTTTCAAACTCCCATCTATCTATTATTCAAAAGGGGTTTCTGCAACAGGTTTGCCACTGAACAGAGAAGCAGTGGGATAAGAACAGGAAGCTTTGACGGTTGTCTAGATCTAGCTGCAGCATGACTGCAGGGTGTTTTTGACCTCTATCAAAATTTGCAAGCTGTCATCACGTTACTAAATGAGGCATTACATGGTGAACTTACACATGCACCCTGAAACGCAAAATCTCTTACACAAAGCCAATGAAACTATCTTGCAAGACAGCCATGACTTTCACCCCCACTTGTTTAAACCAGTAGTTTTGATGCTTATTACATTCCTTACTTACTTTCCTTAATCTTCATGTATGTGGGAACACAATGCTTATGGGGGATAAATTGGGAGGGTTATGATGGGAATAAGGAAAGGTGAGAAAAATGTTTCCAAATATGATAATAAGTGTTACATGACCAAATTGATGACAGTCACAGGTTTAAGACAAATAACCATAATTAACCGAACACTTAAACATGCTGCATGACTGACCTGAACTACTAAGACATCATCACTAGGTATGTCCTCCAATTTCTTCTCTGGATTAGCATCAAGCTTGGTGATTAATTCAATCAATATTCTACCACGATATGCAACTCCTTCACCCTAGAACAAAATAAAGAAATTTTATTAGCTTTGCAGGTGCTGGTCACCTTCCAAGACATCACTGGGCTGGCTTTTCATGTCAGCAGAGCGTGTGCTTCTTTTTTCATTTATTTTTTTATGGAATTCTTCTTGTAACTTGCAAACCCTTCAAGCAAGTGCAGTTGAAGGATACCCTCTTGAAGAGCTGAGGGCACAGGCCAGTTTTGTCTGCAGTGATTCATCTGATCCATAAAAAGATTAGGGATACATGGGTATATTGTAGAGGAACTTGTTTTGACTTCAAAATTCCTGATCTTTAATGTTATACAATTGGTACTGATCCCAATTATAAATGTCTCTTTGTGCAAATATGGAATAAACTCCAAGCCTAAAGACATAATATCTGAACTGACTACATGTGCCAATTGGAAATGTTTGCTGTGAAAATATATCCTGCATAGCCAATTTATTTTCCATGGCAAAGTTATTGAAATAATGCCAAACAAAATATATGTCAATTTTCATCATCACATCACCTACCAACTGAGTGTACAACGCATCTTACCGATTTTCTAAAAGGAATGACACCCATTCACATTTTGTAGTGACATCAGATACAGTTCCAAACAGATCAAATTTCTGACTAACCTTTCCACAGTTTAAGTCTTCATGAGGATCAGCAAAGCCAGTGTATTCCCTGGGACTCCCATAAAAGTTTACATAACAAGGCCCAAAAGCTGGAAGAAATCCTACTTCTTCATCTCCAGTTTCCCCTATCAAAACACAGAAGGTGATCAACAAAATATACAACACTGGCATTTGCAAAACGTATTTTCTAAAATTTTGTTAGTAAGTTAGTTTGTAAGCATGTGCTCAGATGTATCAAATGCACTTGCAATTAAGGAGGTTATTCTATCTCAGAGGGCCAAATAAGTGTTGCAAGTTTATCATTTGAAATGCAGGACTATTGCAATGCATTGATAAACATAGTTCCCTTCAGCAGTGAAGTTCTTTGAAGAATGCTTGCTAGCCAGCAGCTGTTACAAACATACATTGTTACTTTCATTTACCGCATTAAATTGGAAGCCTCACTGATTTAGATTGGCTAAGCTGTTGTTTCAACTCTATTGTTGGATGGGGTTAGGTGGGACAGTGGAAAAGGAATGTTCAGTTCATTTTTTAAATAATAGACGAAATAAAACTGCCCCAAAAAGTCTACAATAAATCAATCTATCTCCTTGGGCCAGGCAATAAGCCATTTATACTTCTTGCACAGCCATGCAAGTAAGCTAACAAATCTTGTGTACGAATTATATCCATTGTGATGCGATTAGTTGTTCATCACTTCCTATCACACCACCAGGTGAGATGGTTTTTTTTCCTCCCAGCCCAAGTGAGAAGAGGAGTGTAAGTAAATGCAAGAAGCTGGGAGATTGATCTCTTTTTTCTAGAGTTCCTCATTGGTCTAACTATCACTTTCAATGAAAAACATGGAGTCATGTCAATATCCTTCTGGGAAAATCGATTGCTCACTCTTTCCCCTTCAACAGATGATTTATAGAAGGTCTGAGGCCTCAAGGGGAAAACCTGAAGCAAAAAAATATTGATAGATAAAACTAAAAATCAAAAATGCTGCCATGGAACCATCTGACCAGAACCCAAGATACCCCTTTCAAATTAGCATCAACCAAATTTAACAGAAAGCATGTAGCTATACTGAAATAGACAAGAAGAGTTTTAAAACCAATTAACTTGCACTGCTACCACAAGAACTTAAACCACAAAAGCCAAATACTGTGAATGCTAAAAATTTGAAATAAAAAGCTGCTCGAATTACTCAGGTGGTCAGGCAGCATCTGTGGATGGAAGCAGAGTTAACATTCCAGTTAGAGATGGCTTTCAGAATAGATTCTGATGGAAGATCATCGTGACGAAATTTTAACTCTGCTTCTCTCTATAGATGCTCCCTGACTGGCTGAGTAATTCCTACAGTTCTTGTTTTTATTTGAGTAAACTACAAGCCAGACTCAAGAATTAGACATAATTTTGCTTAAATTCCTTCAATAAAATTTGAAATCCCAAATTAAAGGGGAAAAATGAAAATTGAACCAATATCTGGAAGAATTCATACAAGTTGCATTTCAGAAAATTAAGAAAGAGTCTCAATCAAGAGTCAGTGAAATTGTAGCTGTCCTTGAGAATATAAAAAGTACTATAAAACTGCTGTCAGCAGTAGCACTGTTGGCCATACGTTGGGTGCCAAACGCCACCTGGAAATTGTAGTCCAGGGGAGGTAAAAAGTTAACAAGAGGCAAAATCAACCGGTCTGTTACTGGTGACAGCTTAAAACCAAGAAAGGAGAGAAAAGCAAGGGTAAGTGGCTAAACAGAAGAGGAGATGAAACCAGATACGAAAGACAGGAACCCATAAAATTCAAGATAGGAAAACAATAAATTATGACTTGGTGGCCAGGGGGGTTCAGGTTTTCGGTAATTTTTTTCTAAACACCACGGAATGGTCATTTAATAGTTTTTTTTTTAATTCATTCACGGGATGTGGACTTCGCTGGCTGGGCCAGCATTTATTGCCCATTCCTAGTTGCCCTTGAGAAGATGGTGAGCTGCCTTCTTGAACCCCTGCAGTCCCTGTGGTGTATGTACACCCACAGTAGTATTAGGGAGCGAGTTCCAAGATTTTGACCCAGCGACAGTGGAGGGAACGGTGATATATTTCCAAGTCAGGATGGTGAGTGACTTGGGAGGGGAACGTCTACGTGGTGGTGTTCCCATCTATCTGCTGCCCTTGACCAAAAGAATTTAGAAGGACATGGGTTTGGAAGGTGCTGTTGAAGGAGCCTTAGTGAATTCCTGCAGTGCATCTTGTAGATGGTACACACTGTTGCTACTGTGCATTAGTGGTGGAGGGAAGGAATGTTTGTGGATGTGCTGCCAATCAAGTAGGCTGTTTTGTCCTGGATGGTATCAAGCTTCAAGTGTTGTGGGAGCTGCACTCATCCAGGCAAGTGGGGAATATTACATCACACTCCTGACTTGTGCCTTGTAAATGGTGGATAGGCTTTGGGGAGTCAGGAGGTGTTGCAGGATTCCTAGCCTCTGACCTGCTCTTGTAGCCATAGTATTTATATGGCTAGCTCAGTTCACTTTCTGGTCAATGGTAACCCCCAGGATGTTGATAATGAGAGGTTCTGTGATGCGACTGAACATCAAGGGGTGATGGTTGGATTCGCTCTTATTGGAGATGGTCATTGCTTGGCACTTGTGTGGCACGAATGTTACTTGCCATTTGTCAGCCCAAGCCTGGATGTTGGCCAGGTCTTGCTGCATTTGGACATGGACTGCTTCAGTATCTGAGGAGTCACGAATGGTGCAATCATCAGCAAATATCCCCACTTCTGACCTTACGATGGAAGGAAGGTCATTAATGAAGCAACTGTAGATGGTTGGGCCAAGGACACTGCCCTGAGGAACCACTGCAGTGATGTCCTGGAGTGGAGATGACTGACCTCCAACAGTCACAACCAACTTCTTTCATGCTAGGTACAACTTCAACCAGCAGAAAGTTTTCTCCCTTGATTTCCCATTGACTGCAGTTTTGCTAGAGCTCCTTGATGCCATACTGTCAAATGCTGCCTTGATGTCAAGGGCTGTCACTCTCACCTCACCTCAGGAGTTCAGCTCTTTCGTCCATGTTTGAACCAAGGCTGTAATGAGGTCAGGAGCTGCGTGGTCCTGGCAGAACCCAAACTGGGTGTCAATAAGCAGGTTATTGCTAAGCAAGTGTCACTTGATAGCACTGTTGATGACCCCTTCCATTACTTATCTGATGAAGTGTAGACTGATGGGGCGGTAATTGGCTGGGTTGGATTTGCCCTGCATTTTGTGTACAGGACGTACCTGGGCAATTTTCCACATAGCTGGGTAGATTCCAGTTTGCAGCTGTTCTGGAACAGTTTGGCTAGGGGCATGGCAAGTTCTGGAGCACAAGTCTTCAGTGTCATTGTCAGAATATTGTCAGAGCCCATAGCCTTTGCAGTATCCAATGCCTTCAACCGTTTCTTGATATCACATGGAGTGAATCGAATTGGTTGAAGGCTGGCATCGGTGATGCTGGGGACCTCCAGAGGAGGCCGAGATGGATCATCCACTCGGAACTTCTGGCTGAAGATTGCAGCAAATGCTTCAGCCCTATCTTTTGCACTGATCCTAGGTCCTCCATCATTGACGATGGGGATATAAGTGGAGCCTCCTCCTCCAGTGAACTGTTTAATTGTCCACCACCATTCACAACTGGATGTGGCAGACTGCAGAGCTTAGATCTGATCCTTTAGTTGTGGGGTCACTTAGCCCTGTCTATTACTTGCTGTTAGGCATGCAAGTAATCCTGTGTTATAGCTTCACCAGGTTGACACCTCATTTTTAGGTCTGCCTGCTATTCCGGGCATGCCCTCTTGCACTCTACATTGAGCCAGGGTTGATCCCCTGGCTTGAGGGTAATGGTAGAGTGGGGGATACGCCAGGCCATGGGGTTACAGATTGTATTCGAATTCAATTCTGCTGCTGCTGATGGCCCACAGCGCCTCCTGGATGCCCAGTCTTGAGTTTCTAGATCTGTTTGAAATCTATCCCATTTAGCACTGTGGTAGTGCTACACAACAAAATGAAGAGTATCTTCAATGCGAAACTGGGACTTCATCTCCACATTGACTTGCAGAAGATGATTAAATAAACCCAAAAGGCCAAGAGTTATTCACGATGATAGAAAAATAACTCAGGCAAACATACCCAAAAGAAGTTTCAGTACTGGAGATAGCCAAATGTGCCAGTAAACGCTAGCTCCATATTAGAGCCATTGAAATGTAGTCCCATTTCATTGATTTTTTTCCTATTTTTAATACACACAACTTAGAGTCTGTTCATTAAAATTAAAATAATTTAAAACTGTTCAAACTCCCTTCAATTGCTCAACCACTGCAACTGACAGTTGTCATTGGCATAGGGTTGTTTCCTTTGCAGGCATAAATGAGGCTATAAAAAAAGTGCTGAAGCTGGGGGACTTGTGTTATGGAGAGTTGAAGTTGGTGCACTATTCTCCAGTTCACTTCCAAATATAATGTGCAGTGTACACTCGATTTAAAGCTTCTTAATCCAAATGATTTTTTTTTTTATGCAATAAATTCCCAACTGGCTAGGATTGCCCTTCCCCCCCCCCACCCTCAGATAAACACATGGGATGGGGGTAACAGCCCAACAGACAGGATAATAGCGATTGAAAATGAAAAGTAAGCAAAGTGAAATGAGGAAAAAAAATGATATTCTAACTCATGTCCAAGAAACAACTTGTACTTGAATTGACAACTATAATTCTTTGAAACTACGTTTAATAAGAGATCAGGTCCTAACCAGCAATTGTGTCTGATCTTGAGCCGTCATGAAAGCATATTTTCCAGTCATGATTTAAGAGTTTGTTTCTATGGAACATCAAGCACAGCAATGCAAAAGGTTGATTGGGTGCATGAGGTGCTTGCAAGCAATTCATCTAGCTTTCAGCCAAAGCAAGGAGGACCAGTGTGCATGCTAGCAGCATAGTTTGATTCCACATTTCACTTCATCAATAGAGTGGCAGAAAACAATTTTACTTAATTTAATTTTCCTGCCAAATTACTGAAGTACAACAGAAATTAAAAAAGAATCACCAATTCAGCAGACTGCTGAATAACATATTGTCCTATAAAAGTTCTGGCAGATAATTGAGAAGCAGTGAAACATCTCTGCACTAGAATTACTGCGATGGACCTCAATTGGTCAATGTGTAAATAAACCTTGTGGTATCAAACCAAGCTGTACCAACTAGGAAGGCTGCTGTACAATCCATGGTTTGTGCAACTTTACCCAGTGTCAGATAGGTATCACATTAACCTTCAATATTATTGGGTTCAGAGCAAAGAAAAACTCAAACTGACCTGATTGTTGCCCAGTAACCTCTGCTGAAAGCAAGTGTTTATAGACAGGATCAGCTGCACTGGACTTGCTCACATATGCAGAATGACTGGAGGGCTTATCTGCCAAAAAGCCATAACCCAGAGAGGGGCACCCATGTTCAGGAGTGAAAGGCTGAAGGAAGAAAACCAGGAGGAGTTTTTTGGGGGGGGCTGGGGTGGTGGAGGGGCAGGCAGTATGTTGCCATTTTCCATCCCAGTGTGGTACTTATAAAAGTGGGATTCACCAAGCTTAAAATCTTATTACTCAATGCACAGTTCGGCCTACACTGAAAAATCTATCAACCTCGTACTTCAGGCTGCAGAACTTATGAAAGGAAATAAAGATTGCCAAGCCAGCTAAGAAGCTCAAGTCCAATAGCCATCATATGTGAAAACATCCATTGCCAAAAGTCTCTACACTATTGTATCACTTTTAAAAGCCAAATTCACCCATTCAGCAATGCATGCTTTTTACATGGTCTTTGTCCTCCCCCCATCCCACATTATGTCCCTCTTTTGGCAACAGATGTTCAAAGATTAGACCAAGAAATAAAACCTTCATTTGCTGGAGAAGCCCCAGTTCCCTCATCATCTGGATTGTGGGAAACAAAAATAAGTTAGAATGTTACAAAGTAAAATGTCATTAACCAGTCACTGAATGTTGTTAGTACCGTGTACAACTAGCTTCACAATTCTCTTAAACTTTATCACATGGAGCACCAATGGAAAACACCACCGTAAACGCAGGGTCAGAATCTCCTTATTCTCCCATTCTGTGCTGCCAAGTATTAAGTATTAAGCAAAACCAGGCACCTCGTGAGGTTTGTGGGGACAGTGGGAGAGAAGAAAGTGAGATGGGTCATTTACAGGCTGCTGCTGCACACCTCCATACCATTGGCTAGGAGATAGTGGAGGTGGTTTGGAAATTACCTGGCTTACTCTTCTCAGGATGTGAGCTTCTTGAGGGGTCTAGAAAAAGACGATGTTGTTTAGAAAACACTACATGTCCTGCCAATATTCATTCTAGTGATCAGCCAACCAGAAAACCAGAAAAGGTGCTCTGTTTGGGGTAATGGGGAGGGGGGAGGGATTGTGGGTGGAATTTGCTGGAATAGAAAACATTGAACGTCAGAAACATTTGTTAATTTGGCAACCTGTTCAGTTACTTTATACACTTCCAATTAGATGCTGCTAAACAATGGTACATTAATATGGTCAATCTTGCCCTGCAATTTCAAGATGCCAGAATAGCAAAAATAAAATGCAAAATGTTTGCACTGCTTTGACAAGATAATGCATCAATTCTAAGATAAAAATACAATTTCAACTATAAAGACATTATAGCAAGATAATTAAAATGCCAGATACACAATGTTGTACACAGTTTCTTATGAGAGGTGCACTGCAGTACCTACAGTAACAATTTGTTGCTAATTTTTGGGCAAAAGGAAATATTCTCATCTTTCTATTTAAATAATGGGCCACAAACAGCAGCCTATAAAATGGGAGTATTAAATATTGCATCAGCAGGCCTTTGCAACGTTTGACAGCAAGGTCTTAACAAAAGGCCGCCAGCCCTTCCAAAGGTACATTTCTTAAAGCACAACCTTTAAAAATGTTGCTTGATGAAAGCTATGTTGATATAATAAATCTGTATTAAACTGTCTTAATGCGAAATGCTGTATTCTTCACTTTCTTGTAAAGCCATTAAGTGAACAGAATTTTGTCATGAGATGGAGGATTCTTGTAAATATGGCGGATTATTGGGCCTGAAGGGAAGAAGTCTGTAGTCCTGCATCATATTTATGTCAATTTCAGATTTCAAATGCAGCTCAAAGCACTTATGAATTAGCTCCTGGCAATACTAGTGTTAAAAATTAGGTTAGATTTGTTTGGGAGTGTGTGGCTACAGTTGAAAAAATAAGCGAGAAGGAAAAGAAAAATGAGGAACTGAAATCATCACAGCTTACTTTTTATTCTTCCAGTTTATTATTCCCCACATCAGTACCAACTATCCACTGTAATGTGACCTGCTGATAAAAGCTAGGGACCAGCTTTGGGGGAAAGGAGGTAGAACTATTGGAAGACATTGACTGAAAATTCATTCAGGCTCAAAGAACAAAGAGCAGGCAGCAACAGTTATATTTCAGTAACCTACTGCAATGATCATTTTGCTGCTGTAGTACATTGCACATATAGACCAACTTGTTTCCTAAAAAAAACTGATTTTGCTTATCAAGTGCAATCTTGTCACAATCAATTTTAACTCATTTAGAATTAGTGGAACATATAAAATATTTCAGCTTAATTTCAGGAAGTCCATGGCACACAAGCAATAACTTGAATTATTTTACATACTCCACAATGGCTTATTGTGTCATTTTAAAATAATAATTAAGAGACTGCAGATTGATATCTAAAATCAAACAATGCATATAGCTTGTAATGGTGATCCATAAGGTGGCCACACATAGCTGAAAATGCATATTTAGAAAAAAATCCAAAGAAAGTCAAATGAATGATTCTAGAAGCCTGCAAAGCACAGTTTATATAAATTCCAACATGTTACCAAGTGTGGTTCATTCATCAGAAATGGTTGACACTGCATCTCATTCCGGAACACACTTTCACTCGAGATTGGAAAAACTATCTTCTCCCTGGAACTAGCAGTGGAGTGTTTATTGTAAATAATCCAGTACATCAGTAATAAGGCATTGAAAGTAACACCAACCTTCAACTTCACCTCCAGATGAAGCTATTTTGGAGAGGTACAAAAATGCTGTTCCAATAGCATCATTCCGAGTCAGTCGATCCCTGGAAGATATTGGCCAGGTTTTGATATTATTTGCAGGAAGTAAATCACAATGGAATGTAGCCCAAAGCAGCTATCATCAAGCATTCATATACTGGTACCATCAGGTGGTGGATCACTGGATAACCAGCAGGTAAAAGAAAAACTCCAGCCAAACTGCCACTCTAAATCACTGTGCCAGCTGAAAACAGGTTGTCCACCCCTACTGGCGATTGGAACCTGGCAGATGGCTCAGCTCCTTGCCACTTTAACCAGTTGATTGATCAGAAGAACTCCACAGAAATACCAAAAAATAAAAGCCCAAATCCATTTCCATACCATGTTAATTGTAATGGAGTCTGTGGTCAGAAATCTATTAACCCTCATAACATCACTTCCAAATTGTTGGCAACAGAAATCAAACAAATGGTACATGCCACGGAAGTGGAAATGCCTATGGCAATTTTCACATTAATGCAAAAACTAAAATGTTTATACAGTGTGCTGGTGGTGGTGTGGAAGGAAAAGCAGGAACACTATATTTTTCTTTCCATATAAAAAGGGTGAAACAAAGCTGTCTAACAATGATAAATGATGGTAACGATTAGCTGCACAAACTTAATGGGAGAACCTGATGCGAGAATTTCTCAAGGTGGTCAGATCATGAGAACACTGAATAACCCATGCAATTTTGAGGGTCAACTACTTGCTCCGAGCATTCCAGGCACTGCAGAGGTAATATGTTCCAGTAGAGAACTACACAAAGCAAGCACTAGCAAAGTCTAAACCTGGGTTTTTTTTCTATATACAAACCTCCCCTCAAATTATCATTGCCTTCCCAAAATTTCACTCCTCCTTTTACTGTTGTTTTAGTCATATTTTTGCTCTGATGCTTTGTGTGTTTAAAACTATTCCAAAATAGATCGTATAAAGTAAACACAATGCCAAAATTTCATTTGTCACCTTAAGAGCTGGCTAATTTGTTGGCAAAAACCATTCGGGGTACAAGAGACATTATTTTGAAGTACTAGCTAGGTAGACTATCTTTTTCCAGGTACTGTACTCCATCTTTATGATTGTTGCATCGAACTTGCAAAGGCAATTCTGGAGGCCTCTCTACTGCTGTCTGGTGAATCAGATGAAAAAGGAGGAATTTCCTAAACAAGGCCATACTTTATTTAGCAAGTAAAGCCACCAGTGAACATTTAAAATGTCTATCACCATTGAATTTATGCCTTGATTGTGACCAGTGTTCTCATTATTTCACCAAAACATCAAGTTTATTATTGTTACAGATCACACTTGCCCCGAACCCCCTTCAAACAAAAACAAAGAATTCGCAGATAAAGTTTTATTTTCTTTTTCAATATAGGAAAACACATCTGTGCTGCAAACAATTTAGCACATGTACTCTGCATCAAAAATTGTACCACTTCAGGGTCAATTCCAATACAAGTTACAAAAGCAAAATAATACACATACAAGTAATGCTGGATTCCTCAACTGATAGTGCAACCTAGTTCAAATTGTTACTTGAATCAGACTCCAAAATAATCCTCCCAAAATTTGCTGCCAGCTATGGAGAGAGCTTCAATGGACAAATCAATCCTTTGTTAACAAATGGGTGTTTTTTTAAAAAAAAAAAGCACAGGACAGAATAGAGCAGATTTCCTTTAAAAAGCAGCTGTTTTCTGCCCCACTGTTTCTTGGTTTCTCTTTACAATTCACCATCAGCTGAGGGGTGACCCAAGCCTAAGCATTTCTACAATGTCTACACTGACACATCCATTGGTAGTTAAATCCAAGTTAGTCACAGTTGACGAAGTTAAAAAATACAAAAAATGAAAGCTTTTGCTTCATACTCACCAATCAAACACTGTCAAGCTTATTCTTTCACACATAGATGGAAACTGCAGAAGGGAGAGAAATATTAGCCCTTAGAGAGATGCTTTATTTAATATTGCAATGTAAAAACTTAGAAGAGCAACAAGATTGAATTTAATCAGTTTTCAGCGTTGCCAGATTTCGTTATTTACCAGGTAACTAGTTAAGCAAATTTCTTGTGCAACCACATTGTATTCTGTTACATGCCCAACTGATTATGATCCCAGTTACTTACTGAAGAATCAAGTCACATGACTAACATCATACCAGGCATTTAAAGCCTTAGGCAATCTACTGCACTGGACAATTTCTCACTCATCCCTAGTCGTTCGACATTAAATGTACATTTTCCCAAAAAGCTGTAAAGTTTCCTTTTGCTTCCTCCTCACCTCAAAACATTTTAGAAGTTTAACTTATGTTTTAGCAATCCACAAGAGAATCCATATCACATGTCTTACATAAGCATGCACTTCTGGTCTGACCAAACTACCACCTGATGACATAAAAGCATGTTTAAAAATGATGTTCAACATTGAAAGGGTCTAAGTAAACAGTTAAAATTGAAATCATGTCCATGAACAGGTCTAGTAAATTTAGTTAACTGCAGTTACAGGTGTCACTTTTGATAGGCACTCTGCAGCAAGTTTCAGTTTCTCAAAAACTTAACTGACTTAACGTTTGTGTCCCTCTTTCCCAAACCAATTAAGTTACTTGATTTAACCTTTTAATGTTCTTCCGTTTCATTGAGAATTTCTTCCTTCTGTTTTGGCCTTACCTCTCTTTTTTCCTTCCTCCTTTTCTCTTCAGGACCTCCATCCCCATTTCTGCCACTAGCCTCTGCTCTAGCAGCAGCTCTTTCAACACTGTCCATGGCCCAACTGCACTCTTCTGGCACAATAGTTCACTACTGGCTCCATTCAGCTATCAAATATACAGCCTACTCTGTTATTTGAATTAATTTTTTTGGCACTCATGGACTGACTTTCTTTCAGCATGACCATCACCCACCTGATCTAGTTCCCATTTGCTCAATTATCTTGAGCCCCCAACTCTATTTCCTTTTGTTCATCCTATCCCACTGGCTTCTTGTTACCAAATGCCTCCCTCGGTATGCCTCCCTTCATTACTATGCCTTTCTTCCAGCTTCGACCCAAACCTGTCACTTGTTTCCATCATTAAAACTCTTCCTGAGACTCTGGGATGTTTAAAGTTAATTACTCTTATTTTAGAATCTTTTAGTAACTTCAGAGGTCCATGATAATTGATTCCCTATGAACCATATTTTTGAAGTCAGTTTTATTCTGCTCAAATAGTAAGATCAACGTAATGTTTCAGAATTTCAGACCGCATTTGCACAGGGGAACATGCTTTAATGTATATTAAAAGCTATTATTTAAACTGCATTTTAAGAGGTCCAAGTTCTCAATAAGCAAGACTCTATCAGATCAGCTGGGGAATCTAAACCAGTACACTATAAGCAATGAAAGATAGCTTGACATTACAGTTACCATTGGCATTCATTGCTGCTGTAACAACTCATTAATTTGAACTTGGCAGGGGCCATTAGGAAACAGGACTCAGGAGCAGTAGACAACCATTCAGCCCTTGGAGCCTGCACATTCAATAAGATAAATCAGCTGCTCTGGTTGTGGTCTTGACCCTGGTTTGCCACCTGCAACCCCATAATCCTTGCCTTCCCTGTCTACCAAAAAGCTATAACTCTTAACAAGTTAGGGGTAGTCGTCTTTTTTTTCTAAAAGAAATTACTAAAGCAAAAAACAACTTGCAAAAGCTAGGAGCAGTACGACAGAAAAAAATTGAGGGAAGGATAATGTACAGGAGAAGTTACAAAACTAGCTTCAATTCACTCACTAAAGTGGGAATGCACAGCATGCTTCATATATTATGCACATTGATAGAAGTACCTAATCAGAAGTACTCTATGTTGGGATGTGAAATTAAACAGTTTAGCGATTCACATCATGTCACATTCTGTTTGTATGGTCTACATTTGGCAAGATGGAAGATTCAGCTGAAAGATGGGTCATCTATTTCAGGTCAAAAAAAGGTGGCATGACAGTTACACTCCGAGGTAACAACTATTGCACATGTAAATACAGGGCAATGCAGTCAACTAGAAAAGGATGCTTGTCAGAATTACTGATACCACTGAACTCGAGAAGGCATCAATAGCAGGTTCAAATTTATAATAGCAATATAGATTACATAACCAGGTTTTAAAAATTCAAAAAAGGACATAAAATTAGAAAAAAAAGACACACTAAACAAGAGTGCGTTTAATACACAATGTTCTTTTTATAATGAAAGCCCATATGACTCACTCAACACCAACTTAACACACACCACCACTGGAACACTTGCTACTTATACAACATCTCAAGACTGAAAATAGCACATTGAAAACAGAGGAACTGCCCCCTAAACTGCTTAAAGATGGTCATATACACCTGTCAGAGCCATGGGACCCTCAAAAACTAAATCAGTGAAGTTTAAAACTTTACTCCAAACTGAAAAATGGTGAGACTCCATCTCCCAAAGAGTCCCCGGCAAAAATGGCAACATAAGGAATAGAATAATTATATGGTAGTACAGTGTTAAAGCACACTAAAGGACTGCAACAATTTTAAAATCCCACTTTAGGGAGAACTCATGCTAATTTGTTAAATTAAAATATTTCAAAAAACATCACCATGATTTTGGGCTGGATGTTAAATTTCTTGCTTCTGAATAGCTGAGAACTATTTTGTTATTTGATGCCATGTGGGCAATGATCATTTAACATTGGAGTGTTGATTTATATTTGGAAACATATTTGCTGTGTTGAAGAAAACAAAATTGCTTTCAGGTGTTAACAATCCTCTTTCGTCTTTACACATACAAGGCCCTACATGCCACCCAGACTTTAAGTTGGTGAAAAACAAAATGATGTGACCATAAATCAACTATTTGACTTAGGTGATGAGTGCAGAACTAGAGAACAAGTTCAAATTTAGTGCTTAATGTGAGACTAGAAATTAAAATGATGTTCCCACTGCCTTTTAGTCATGAATGTTTGAACTCAACTCTAGGAAAGGCCAAGCGGTGCTGTGTTAATTAGCATCTGAAGATGATGTTGGGGGAGATCGCAGAGAGGTTCATGCTGCCATAGCACTGATAGAAGTAGAGTGGTGTGTGGTGGAGCTTCTGGCTGCCACTGCCCTACTGTAGAATACATGTCAAACTATAGGAATGGGATATTTAAATGTTGTGCAGTGGGCCCTTGTGTTCTCAAACAATGCGCCTGAGTAGTGGTGGTAAAGAAACAGGTAGAGAATGTCAACTCCACATTTCACCAATTTTCATGTAAAAATAATTTTAAAAAAAACTTCCATCTGCACACACTGAGCAGCACCACTTGACTTTGCAATCAAATCTGTTACATTTCATCAATTGTTTACACTATAAAATGTCTATTTGCACATCTACACTGGCCTTGTAAACTAATCACACCTATCACATCTTCCTGCCATGCTGACATTGCAGCACTTCCATGAGTTGGGGTTGGGGGCATTGATTAAAATTATAACAAGTTTACATTGGCAGTTTATTACAAATTGAGACATAGAAAGTTAGGTTCATGAAAAAGTAAGGATCAAATGTATGATGTCAAATGTCAATTAAATTTCCTTACTATGATTAATCATCCTCTATGCTCTAATGATATTTCTCCTTAATACTACTGGACTCCCATGGTCAAAACTACAGGAGATAAATTATTAAAAATGTCATGTGTGCACATTTGTTTAATTGCCTTCCTCGTCATGTGTGCACCACCCTTATGTCAACATTTAACATTAAACTGCCCATGTAAACCTTGACCAAATATTCCTTGTTTCAGGCCTAGGTCACTTGGTGATTCTGTGGCACATTTCTCAACAATGCCTAGCTACTCCATCATGTTGTTTCTCAGCCAACCTACACAAAACATCTTGCAGGCAAAAGGTAAGCATTAGACTAATACAACAAAAAGAACATAGCAGGGCTGTAAAAGACATGGTTATGGCAGGAGATACTCCTCTGAATCATGACCAATGACATGACATGTACTAGCATATCAAAAATAATAATTAGTTAATAAAACAGAAGCAGATTGTACCTTGACTTGAAGGTTGATTGTTTGATTCCACTCAGGGTTTGCATTTTTTTCTATGATCTTTGTACAAAGCTAGAACAGAACAGGGTCAGTGTTATTCATGCAGGGCAATGGGTAGGAAACTTGAATTCCATGCTGAAATCACAGGACATGGGCACAACCAGGTGCTCACCTTTTTCCCAGCAAAGCCAACTTCCACATATGGGTCCACGAGGTTTTTCTTATCAGCCCCTGCTCCAAATATTGACTTAACAGTTTCCGCAAAGGCATCATCCACTAAATTGTAAAGGAACAAGAACATTGGCCTGATGACACCTTTGTCGTGAATGTTTACATTAATCTCAGCAGTTAAAGAAAGCCAGAAATAATTTTAATTGACATCTAAAAAGACAAAAACATAAACACCACACAACCTAGTTCAAAATGCAGTTAATGTGCTGCAATAGTTATATACTCTAAAATGGACCTTTAACACAATTACACATCCCAAAAGTTCATACGGCCAAACCGGAATAAGAGAAGAGAAAAGTAAGGAAAACAGTCAAAAGCAGTATGGACAAGGAAGTCTTTTTGCAGGCGGAAACATAGCAAGGCAGAATGATCGGGGAAGAAAATTGTTGAAGGGTGGTGCAAGGTGGCTGAAGGCTTCACTGCCTACCAAGGTGGAGAAAGGGGAAAACAGACACTGGAGCAGAATTGACAATAGAAATGTGCACAGTGCAGTTCTGTACGAGTTGAAGCTGACAGCAAGTTGTGCTCAGGAGGATGTTGAGCATCGGAAGAAGTTGAATTTGGCCAACATTTCACCAGTGACTGGGGTAAGGCAGAAATGATAACATTTCAGATGGACGTTGATAATTTAAAAGGTTCAGCTCAGGATAGAAGAAAACAGCATGGCTCTGCTCCATGGAGTGACATCTACCACACAATGTTTCTGAATGAGCAAAACAGAGTACCTTCTATGTTACCAACATTATGCTGAAGATTGTGGCTCATCCAGACAGAAGCTGGTGGGTAGCACAACCAGAGTCAGGGAGCAAGCAGGAGGAAAGTTAGATATCAGCTAAACCAATGTTTACAGATAATGTCACCAAATAGCAACACACAAAAAATGAAGGGTCCAACAGTGGAACCCTGGGGCACACAGATGACAGAGCAAGCATGGGAAGCCTCAGTGCAGGGGATGGACTGTTAATATCAGGACAAACAAAAACAGAACTATAAGAAGATAGTGCCAGAGTTTAAGCACAACGAAGATGACAGCTGAGTAACAAGAGGATGAGGAAGAATTAGGGACAGAAGATAACACAGCATTACAATTACACCAGGATTATATGTGCATCTTTGACCAGGTTTCCTGCTGGTCAGGCATGATACTGCAACTTAAGTAGGATTTTGCTTGCTGCATTTTTTTTTTCAAAATTAGCTTCTAAAATTACCACATTCTTCTCTTCAACCATAAATGCAACTTACTCTGTGGAATATCCTCTGCTCTGTAAACCTTCAAAAGGAAGGTCACCCATCGAAGTGTGAGCCCTGCAGGGAGCAGCAGGTTGCTTTCAACATCATCATGCTCTTCATTTGCCTCTTTTTTTTCAACCTATTGGACAGATATGTTTAAAAGGTTGATATGTTAATAGACAGTGACTGCAGTGAATCACGGTATCACTTAGCTGTTTCTGCCTCTCACCAACTACTTAAACCATCCAATAATGTCAGAAGCTTTGGCAGAGGGATGTCTGGTCAGGACCCAGGTATTTATGTGAAACAATGGAATCAGATGCCCTTCCACTTTCCCATTAATAGCATAGATTCCTTCTCAAGATGTGCAATGCATTAGTGTTGCATTTTTCAAAACCTAGTGCGCACCCAGGGGCCTGGGAACAACAGCACAAGGTGTCCACTTATTCACTTGAAGCTTTCTATGATCATTAATCACTGATGGGAACCATCTCAAACACTGAAAAAGTGTTGAATTGCAGTAAAGCCATGTAATTTTACTTTGATTCATCACTTACATTAGTGGCATCCTCCTTCTGAGGGGCACCTGTGGCATCTGTCCTGGTGAAACTGGGCTCATGGCCAGTGCCACTTGATTGACCCAAACCAAAGCCTTCCTTTCTACCACACTTAGTGGCACCCAATAACAAATGCCACTGGTTATTCAGTGGTGGGGTCATGGTCCAGGGAGAGGTAGGAGGAAGTGTCTGTGAGTTGACGCTCAGCCTCCGCGAGGTAGAGGTCAGTGCGCCAGACAACAACAGCACCACCCTCGTTTCAGGATTCACCTAGTTCTGTCGAAGGGTCATGAGGACTCGAAACATCAACTCTTGTCTTCTCCGCCGATGCTGCCAGACCCACTGAGTTTTTCCAGGTAATTCTGTTTTTGTTTTGGATTTCCAGCATCCGCAGTTTTTTGTTTTTATATTTGCCACTGGTTATTCCATTATTCAAACTGGCGAATGAAGCACACCCGAAAGAGGCAATGACACCACAATATTAAGCAAGAATGAGTCCTACAATTCTTCCACATATACTTGAATAAATATTTGATGACCATCCTTTCTAAAGCTATTTAACACATCAGGGGTTTGAAGTTTTATTCAGTTTTTGGCAAACATCCATCTTTTGGCACTTCTCTATATGTAATAAACTATATAGGAATTCCATAATTAGAACCACAAGCACTCAAAATTGTAGCGTTAACCTTGCAAATGTATGGACCTCTCTGCATTGACACCTATTAATATTGAATAAAGATTATTTTGTCGTTAGCATCTTTCTCCTACTGCCTGCATCCAAAATACCAAAAAGGACTATTTTGGCAAGATTGTTCAAAAAATTTGCCACTTATCAGTTCGGATTTCAAGCAGTGAAAAGCTTTGTTTCCTGAAGAAAACAAACTACTTCTGCCAATTTCCCCAAATCTCTATGCCCCACTAACTATTCTCCAGATAGGACTGTTACAACCAGGCAAGGGGTTGAATGGCTCTCTCTTTGCCCTCTCCTAGTTTGACCGCAAGAGGTTTTCTGTTTTAAGAGGATATACTTGCCAAGTCAGTGAGTACTTAACTGTTTACACACCAATCAGAAAAGAACCAATAGGACAGGTTTTTGAGAGTTTAAGAAAATGGTTAGTTTATTAAACACTGCAACTTTACACACACTACACTGGGGAAGGATAGGTTGGCCAAATTAGAATCCTTAAAAAAACGTTTTAAAAAGTAGTTTGATGACTTGACTGACTTAAGGCTCAATTTGGTGATTTCAATGCTTCTAACTGAGAAATGTAGCCAACTGAGTTGGTCGTCTTTGGGATACGATTGTGCTGGGTTGGATTCTTTTACGAAATCTGTGCCTGCAGCAGGGCATCCCTGTGATCACAGGGCTCGAAGCTTACCAGGTGGGTTGGAGAAAGGAGAAGGCCAGATGGCCCCCACTTAGGACTTCTACCTCAGCAGCTTGTCCTCAGTTCTGTTAAGAAAACATGTGCTTAAAACAAAGGGATGGTTTGTCATGTGACCTTCCTTCTCCAATTGCCAGGGAGATTAAAAAAAGAGACATTATCCATGTATTCCATTGGTGATTTGATTAATTCACAACTGGAAGACAACTTAATCAGGGTCCCATTATTCAAGTGATTAGTCTTAATGGCCTGTATCCAATAGTTGAATACCTCAGGTGGTTGCTATGAATATCTTGCGAATGATGCGATTCCTTCACACTTCCCTGAAGTAATTGTCTTTGATGGGTTTTGCAGACAAACTGACTCCGATCCAATGAGTTGCAATGGGGAATGTATAGTAATGCAAATTTGAGGTTAGCCATCTTGGGCTCAGTTCAGTTCACTTTAGTTTGTCTCTTTAAGAAGTCTGGTTTTAAAAGTGCAGTTCAGGTTTCCAGCCGGTGGATTAAAAATCATTATTTGGCATAAAGCAGAGTCACGACAGGGCCAATATAATTCAAAATAGCCTGTTTGTCATCCATTTTCAATCGAGGCTCATGCTCATTGTTGGGGTCACAATGATGTTTTCCTTGATGCATTTTTTTGGGGGGAGGCCAAACTATCTCATTATCATTAGCATTTGCAACAATACAATAACACCTTGCTAAACACCTCAGTAGCGATTCTCTAAGTATCACAGGTTACATTATGAATGCAAATACATGCATGAGACCTAAACACTGCAGACATCTCATCAGTGGCAAAGGGCTTTAGTTAAACCACTCCAAGAGCAAGGGTAAATTGATACATCACTTTGCGGGCCAACCCTTATTCTTGCTTCAAATGCACACATCAGGAAAAATAATTACCGGAGGATCATCGCCTGTCGCCAAGACGAATAAGCTGACTTTCATATATCCCTTGGACCCTGTGCTTGTGTCTTCAGGATCGTGAAGCAGGAGCCATTTCCTTAGAATAGCATGTCCTATGGGGCAGTGAAAAATTCAGCTTAAGTGGACTTGCCCAACACCAGTAACACTAAACTGCCTGGCAATAAGAACTTAAAGCAGAAATAATGTGGGGACCATTTACCATTATGTATCTTTTAATCGAGTAAACATCCTATCTCCACAACCAGATCACAGGTAGATTGGACCAGTAACTGATTTGCAAATGAGCAATGGGAGGCCTTCATAGTGGAGAAGGTTCTTGAACAAACTGAACACATTCCATTAAAGGGAAAACTAGATTTTCCTGGACATAGAAATTAAAGTGAAACAAAGTGGTTGTGATAAACATTAGATCCATAGTTCAGTGGGGGACCAAGCTGAATTCAAACAAGTACAGTGGAAAACTGAACAAGGGAATTAGAGTGCATATGAGAATAGATTAGTAGATAACAAAAATTTGTAAAAGTGCGGTCAAAGGAAGGATGTGACAGATTGGAGACCCAAAAGGAGACCTTCAAGTAGAGGCAGGGGGCATGGCAGAGGTGCTAAAAGGTAAAGAGGAAATATATAAAAGATTGGTAGTGCTCAGAGCAAAAATGATGGGAGGCATGCTAGGGTGTTGAGGAAAGCATGATGAAACTTGCAGAGACTCTGACCACAATCTTCTAATGCTCCTTATAGATAGGAGTGATGCCAGAGGATTGCAGGATTTCAAATGTTACACGCCTGCTCATTTGTTAAAAACAAATTTGTGTTTGACTGACTTGAGGATTTTGAGATCATATAATTGATATTGGCTGGGATTTTCCAGCCCTGCCAGGACCTGCCACAGGGGATGCAGCAGCCTTTTGGCAGGACCGGAAGATCCTGGCAGCGGACGGGGCCAGAAAAATCCCAGCCGTTGTGTAATGGATTTTTATAAGACATTTGATAAAGCACATGTAAGACTACGTAAGGTTAGCAAAATTAAAGCAGGGCAGTGACTATATGGATATAAAATTGGCTCAGGGCCAGGAAGTTGGTGAGCAGCTGTTTTTCAGGCTGGAGGGAAGTGGTTGGACCACTACTCTATGATTTATATTAAGAAACGGACATGAGTATACAGGATTCAAAGTTTGCAGATGATTAACTCGAATGTGAAAGAAATGGTAAGAAGGATAGCAACTGTCCTGTCCTATGGACACAGACTGGTGAAACAGCCAAACGAAAGAAAAATGAAATTTAATGCAGAAGTGTGAAGTGACTCATGTTGGTAAGGAGAATTAGCGGAGGCATTATAAACTAAGTGGTACAATTTTAAAGGGGGAACAGAATGGGCAGAGAGATCTGGGGTGTGTTCATGCACAGGACAAGTTAAAATGGCAGATTCATAGGATTTCAAATGGAGGTAGAGAAAAAGAGTACAAAAAAATAGGAAGCTATGCTAAACATTTATAAATCATTGGTTAGCCCTCAGCTGAAGACTGTAGCCAGTACAGAGCTACACACTTTTAGGAATGATGTTAAGACCTTGAAGAGGGTGCTGTGGACTTCAGCCATGCAGGGGGATTAGACACTGGGGTTGCTGTTCTTACAGCAGAGACAGTTAAGGGAGATTTGAGAGAGGCGTTCAAAATCACATACTCTATCAAAACTCATGATGAGAAACTACTTCCAGTGACAACCAAAAGGACAAAAGATTTACATTGATCAGCAAAAGAACCAGTAAAAAACATTGTTTAAAAAAAAGTGAGCGGTGGTGATCTGAAATGCTTGACTGAAAGGCAATGGAAGGAGATTCAACAACAACTTTCAAACAGGGACTGGACAAACACGAGAATAAGGAAATGGTTGGCCATTGGAACTATTTGGCTAGATCTATCAAAGTTGGCATAGGCATGCTGGGTTGAATTACCCCTTTCAGTGCTGCATCATTGTAAGATTACAAAAGCAAGAGAAATCTTCATCCACTGGCATTACTTGAAATTTAGATTTTGTATAATATTTGTTAGGTGCTGGTAAATTCCTCACTGCCTCAATAAAGGCCTCCAATTTTTTTTAAAAAATTCATTCATGGGATGTGGCTGTCACTGGCTAGGCCAGCATTTATTACTCATCCCTAATTGCCCTTGTTCAACTGACCCATTGCTGTGGGTCTGGATTCACATATAGGTCAGACCAGGTAAGGACAGCAGATTTCCTTCCCGAAAGGACATTAGTGAATCAGTTGGGTTTTTACGACAATTGGCAATGGTTTTGTTGTCATTAGACTCCTAATTCCAGATTTTTATTGAATTCAAATTTCACCATTCTGTGGTGGGATTTGAACCCAGGCCCCCAGAGCATTACCCTGAGTTTCTGGAATACTAGTCCAGTGACAATACCACTATGTCCCCATCTTCCCTTAAGTTGTACAGTAATAGAAAACTTTAATCTCTCTATTTTGATGTTTTAACCGAAAGTGAAAGGCTCCATTGAAAACTATTTAAAGCAACCTGTTACTTGGTTGAGAATGCTCAAGAGCTCCATGCAGTCTGGCTCTTGTTTAGATGAACATTTTGAATTAAGAAATGTTTCTGCTGGTTTTTCACAACACGCTTGTAAAGTGGAACCTCCATTGACCACCAGACATAGTCAGTCAGTCAGACTTATCTAGAATGGCCATACATTTATGCAGCTCTCTATCCATCCAGTGTATATTATCGGCACTGATAACCTGAATGCTAGCTCTCCTCTGAAGGGGAGTGTGTACAACCCCAGTGGAAAGAACAGCTCCCTAGAATGGTAACCGGGGCATATGCTGTTCATTAACACTGGACTATATTGAACCTTGGGCAGGTTCAGTTTTTTTTTGCTGGGGGAAATCCTAGTTAAAGTAGCGTCTTGTGAACTACTGGCAATTCAGTCAGTCCCATGGGAGATGAACACAGCTCCCATTATAAAAGTCACTCATGGCTATGAACATTGAACAGTTACAAGTCAGCCATGCATCCAAGCGATAGCCTTGTGTCAAAGACATGCAGCAAGCTGTACGCATCATATTGCATTCTTCAGTTCAGTGCGAAAGTGCCATTCAAGAAAAAACAATTTTCATCTTGTTGGTCCAAATCCTGATTTCTTCCCCTCAGACACCAAAGTACACTAGTATCTATCTAATTGGTCATTAATCATGCGTGAAGCCAAATTTTAGCACAGTCTTAACCAAATTGCCTTTAATTTCCCAGCTGTGCACTGCCCATTAGCTGCCATACACATCTTAAAGGGACCACTGCTTGCTCGTGGCCTGGCAACAGTGCAGCTTAGAGGGACCATTGGTCTTAACTGGTTCAAGCTTGCTATTCAATTATAAAAGGAGCACGACAGTGGAGCCCAGCCAGTATACATATATAGTATACATATTTCTATTATGAATTACTGGATAGCAAATAAAGTTGAAACAACAGAAAGTTTCCTCTTCCCTATTTCAGGAGCCCCTCCACCCCCCCACCTCTAAGAACAATAAGCCTCTATTGATGCCGATCTACAATCAATTAACACAGCAGAAACCAGGGTTAGCTCTTCCCACTCTGTTCAATGTGTTCATTGACTGGATTGACTCACTTAGCTGCTGATGGTTAATAGTTCTCTGTTCAAGAAAAAAGGAAACAGGAATGACATCACTGGAGGAGGATATGACATTTCCCACAAGCATTGGGAAACAAGATATAACTGCATAGAAATTACAGTAGCAGCACACTGAGCTTCAACAGGAAAGGGGCCAGACAAATAGAATAACTCTCCCTACAAATGTCTAGCAATTTTGGGAAAGGGGAAGAAAGCATATTTTCCTTGCAAAATAAGGAAAAATAACGTTACCTACCTGGTTCATCATACACATAGCCAATGTCCAGCTGAAAAACAAATGAAATGGTTAACCTCTAAGTCTGACTTATTTTGCAGAAAGTTCAGCATGTGACAAATGGTAATGGGTTATCAGTGAATTATGCACTGCAAACTGCATTAACTGCCAATCTAAAATGATTAGAGGGATTTCTAACAAAATAAACAATTATAATTAAATGACTGTACATTAGGTCCTTTAATGATGGGAAGACAGTTGCTACTTAAGGCAGGATTGGTCACAGGAGTTGCTCATTGTTTGTATCGGCTTCAAGACAAGTCTGCCCAAAATTTAGCAGCATCCATTAAGTTTGTGGAAGACGTAACTCGGAACAGTCTGAAACTTTGGAAATCTGGGCTTTTAAGATAATAAGCAACTGACCCTTCACTATTATACTAGACATCAGAACAGCAGTCTGCCCTGCACTCGAATTTTTTTTTTTTGAAAAAGGCTGATAAATGTTCAGCAAATGATGACTATTTCATAAACTATAATTTAACTCCTAAACAGGTGTCAAAGTCAGGGGAGAAAACAAAGTATATGGACTGGACATAAATCCAACCCACACTTTCCTAAAACAGCCCTGCAGATCATGGTTTTCTATTGTTTACCTCAACTAGTAGTTGGAGCTGAAAGAACAGAAATGCTTGCATTTATAGCAATGCTGAGATTTCCTCTTCCTGTTCTCTTGCAGCTGTGAAAGCAGACCAGGGGCAGGGGAGGCAGTCAGTGGTATAGTAGGGAACCACTCTCCAAGAGGGGATCCATCAGGTGCAACAGCAGCTATACTTAGCCCTACCCATAACCTTATAAAGCTACTTGCAAAGACCACATTCAAGACACCCATTGTCCCATTTTCAGAGGAAAGCTTGTAGTAACATACAGCATTTCAGGAATAGGTGATTAAGAAAACCAGAGGATTTTATTGAATGGTCAAATTTAAAAATAGCTGCACTGGCAGTGTTATTGAACCAAAAGATCAATGTAAAGCTAACAATTAAACAAATAAGGAAACTTAAAAAAAAACTTACTTTGAATTCTCCCATTAAGGAATCTGATCGCAGTGAAAATGAATTGTATACCTAGAGAGAAAGCAATAAAATACAGGACTCAGAAAATGTTCCCACGCAGCAGAATCCTAACTTATTGTAACTGAGCGAAACTTACCCTAATTTGGATTGGTTCATCAAATAGTTCTTCTGGTGATCGCGTTACATTGTAGAAGAAAATCTGATGGCAGAAAAACACCATTGGTTGATAAAAGGAACTTGCACCACAAAGATACACAAGAATGAATGCTGCAGTATGGCTCGATTCCACAATCCTACATTGTTAATAGGGAGATATGATATTATGATGGAGAGTTAGGATAAGAAATAGTTAATAGTCCAACAGGTGATTAAGTTAGTAATTAGTGATTATTTAGTTAGCTCACTGGGTGCATATAAAGAAGCTGCCAATAAAGAGATAAAGGGGAAACAGGTGATCTGTGATGGAGATTTGAGAGTTGGAACAAAACTCTGTCTGGGAGTTAATACCAGGTTCATTTCTTTATTACCAACTTGCCATTGGAATTTTACATGGCGTGTGGTGGTGGGAAAGAGAAAAATAGAGGAGCAGATGGTGAATGTATGAGAAAGATAAATATAGGAAAAAAAGGAAACAGACCCTCAACATCTATTCCTGTGGAACTACCATTACTGAGAAACCCCTCATACAGTCAAAATATAAATAAACACACAAACTCTTTTCCCCCCAATCCAAATATTTAACTGGACTTCAATCCTCCATTTAGATAACATGGTTTTGGGCAGGATAGTTTTATAGCCAGTGACATCTTTGGTCATGTTTTGTGTAGGAACTGAGAATCGTGGTTACATGTGTAAATGGTGTATGCTTCAACATCGACTTCAAATGCAGCAAGTCAATTTCTGTAGCTATCTCTTTGGCTAAGGTGGCTGATTACACTTATCTGCCACCCATCCACACACCCCCCAATACCCAATATTTATATTGCACAAATAGAATCATCCTGCTGCAAACAGGTATTTGGCACTCATTATAAATCAGGATATTCATCTAGGAGCAGAGGCAGGTGGGGGGGTGAAGTCAAAGGATAAAAGTAGGTTTTGGAAAGCCTGAATGGCCTTCACAAAGACTGAAGGACTGGTGATTTTAAAGCCTCCCTTGATCATCAGGGCCCATGCATAAATCCTCCCTTGCATAACCAGAAAACCACTTGACAAATCTGACGTTACTTCACACTCTCCACCACTCCGCCACCACCCCCACCCCCAAATACTACAAGTAGAAATATCATAGGACATGTCAATCTTTTTTTGGCCACAAATGGGACTTGGTCTCTTCATAAATACACGTTATTATAGGAGAAAAAAGGAAAATGAATATACACATACAGGAAGTTTCCATGTCAGAATGTTTACTGGTACTTTTTCTAAATATAAAACAGGAAGTTCTGTAAAAAGGGCCAATTCTTTAGCTTTACATGTTCAGTAGTGGTGTGGTGGGAATAAAGGAAAGGTGAGTTCTTCAGTAGAACACATTTATAGAAAACTCTAGGTTAGCAAAATTACAGAAGGAGGAACTTCATGAAGAAAATGTTCATATAACAGTGGCCCCAATGAGAACTTCCAGTTTTGTTTAATCTCCAGCACGTACTGAAATTTAATCATGTGCATTCCAGCTCAGTAAAGAAACCGTTTTTTGGATTTAAAAACCACACTATTTGTGGCCAATTAGTTTCAGATCACTCAACAGCAGCGAAATTAGAAACTCAGCCTTAATGAACATGTGCATTTTGATACTTAGGCTGGAAAAGTACTGGTTTGGCACCTACACAGAATATCTTGCTGGAGTGAAATGCTACTATTCTAGAGGGGAGGAAACTACCATTTACTGTCCATCTGGCCTCTGTTCATGAACATCATTGATTGTAACCAGTTTCTCAGACTAAACAACCAATCCCATAACAAAAACATGGTTCACCAATTAGTAAAGCTTGTATTTATATAGCACCTCATGTTCTCAGGATCCCAAAGTACATCATTGACTAACATATTTTTGAACTGTAGTCACTTATTTAATTGATGGTAGTTAATTTGCACACACCAAGGTCTCACTAACCCCAATTACTGGTAATGATTGAGGGACAAAAGTTGACAAGGACACTGGGCAAATATCTCTGCTTTGAAAAATGCCATGAGATTTTATTAAAAACACACATCTTGGGTGGTGGTGGTGGTGGTGGTGGTGGGGGGGGGGGGGGGGGGGGGGGGGGGGGGGGGGGGGGGTGCACAGCAGCTGGCAGGAAATGGGGTCTTGTTTCAAAGAACTGACCCTAAAAGATGGCATTTCCATCAATGCTTACGCCTAGAAACACCAACCTAGATTAGGTGCTCAAGTACTTGCGTGCACTTTGAAGAATAATGGGCATTTCAGCACAGAAGGACGGACACCATTGAGCCAGATATTTAAAAAACAAGACATGCAAGTGAAGCAGTAATTCAGTTGTGTACACTCTTAAATATTCCCAGTTACTGTCAAAGTTTAGCTGTTTAGTGGCTCACCAGCTAGGGACAGTGGTTTTCCAGAATTAAAAATTTAAACAGTGCAAAATTAAGTTACTAACTAACACCAGTTAGTGAGTTCTGGTTGATAAAGATTAAGATTTCCCTGTACCTCATCAAAGTGGGGATTGTTTCCTCTTCGTATCCTTGTTCGATGGGTCTGATTGCAGACTGTCACTTTCACAACAGGCTTTACATTATTACCAGGTAATTGACGAGCTGAGATTATCCTCACCCGAATCTGAAAAGCAAATGGTATAAGAAGCAAAAAAGTCTGCAAAAATATTTTCGAAAAATGACAAAAGATTCCTCAATTGTGAAAAATTGAACATAGCCCTTTTCAGCCATTTCCATTCTAAATGGGGTCCTGATGGACAGAAGATTAAAATGTTGCATTTTAAAAGCAAGTCTTTCAGTCTCTACAATTTGGGCATTGGATTATCTGAATTACTTCCACAAGACAATTTCTGCAGTCATTGCAGAGAAATTACTTTCTGCAAATAAGCAAAAATCAAAAAACAAATTTTACAGTAAGCTTACCAAACCGAAATTCCAACTGCAGGGGCATAAACTAAGCTCAATTTTTGACCTCCCCAATTTATGGAAAGAACATTATGTACCTGGAAATCCTGAGGTTTGTTTGAAAGCAATCTCTTGCTTTTCTTCTTCCGGAGTCTTTTGCTGACATGTGCTGCTGCCTGGCCTGGTGTACTGGGAATGGCAGAGGTTCCTGCATCCCCAACATCACCTGCTCCATCTTCTGCATCCTCATCTTCATCTGTGAATGACAGGACATCCAATCAAAAAGTAAATTAAATAAATAAAAGCACATGGACCCATACTTGCCCTAATATCATTCTAGAACAGAAACCTAATGTTCTCTGCTTGTATTCTATTAAATTCACTGCTCACACATCATGAATCTAAGCCCATGCTAGCAGTAATAAATTGTTTGTGCCAGGGATTGACCATCTCCAAAATGACACCCTAACCATCTTCCTGATAGTCAATGTCATTACCATTGCTTAGTCATCTAAACCACCTGGGAATCACGTCTGAACTAGCCACAGATGTAGTGGTTACTCGAGCTTCTAACTCTTGATCTGGCTAATGCAGCAGAGACTAGGGGTCAAACCCAGGGCATTACTAGTCTGTATGGTTTGGGTACAGGTTTTACCCAACCTCCAAAAGGGACCCACAAATTATCATCTTTTAAAAAGGAATCTGAGTGTTGGTTAAAAAAAAATGGAAACATTTTCCTTGCCTTCCACAAGACAACGTAACATGATGATCAGTATCACAAGAAACATGACAACCGTGACCTCTCTTCAAAACGATGACAATAGTTCTTTAACATGGCAAATACTTCTGAGAAGATGGAAGATACATTCTCTTGAAAGAAACTCTACCTTTATCTCGGTTAAACAAATTCTTCCCAACCCTTAAGAGTTCTCGCTCTCCTTTCTGGTTTCCTGAGGCCACACAGGTATACACCGGAAAGCTACTTGCTTCAAAGCTTGTATCAATGAGCATTCTAATCATCTGCTTGGAGACAAGGGTGTGGCCCTTGTTGAATTGATCTCTGAAGTTCCTGCTGTTTGGGGATTCAGGGACTCAGCATCAATAGCTGGTAAGTCTACCAATAATTTACTTAGAAAACCTTCAATAATCAAAGTTTGGCAATGCTGATTTTTGTATTCTTCTTCTGTCCTCCTGTTCTGAAGCCAATGCCTTTTCTTCAGGTATAATTTCACATAAATCATGCTGAAGTTGCCACTGAATTTAACCAATGAAGGCAGTGGTGTAGTAGCTGGATGTGTTTTGCCTTTATATGATACAGTCAGAGCCAACAGGAGGCTGTGGTGTGATCAATTTTTTTGTCCAGTCAATTACAATTGTGATAAAATTATTAGACCTGGGCAACTCTCATCTATTACAGAGGATATAATAAAGACCAGGTCTCAATTCACAACAGACTCTGTATGGTCCAAGTGCACCCTAAGATACATGTTGGTAAAAAATAAAGCGCCAAATTATAAAGGAGTGACACACCAAATTGACATGCCTGTATGATGTATCACTGTAGCCCTTCTGGTTGTAGGTTTTAAAAAAAAAGACATGAACAACATCAAAAGAATGTTTATTACTGGAGCCAAATCAGTTCCTTCATTGACTTGAAGCGCCCATTTATTCCAGTTGGGACCAATCAAGGAAAAGAAACAATCAATATTTTTAAAACTTATTCAATGTTGAACCCCTATAGCTGGTCACCTCATGGAACTTAAAGAAAATAGGAAGCTCACCTCCACCACTCCCTACCCACCCCCAGAATACCCCAAGTGCTGTGACATTATCCTACAGTCCAACCTCATTGACTATTCTTTCCTGTCTGCAATTCCAGGATGGAGCAGTTCCACACCATGCATCATTTCCAACAAAGAAGTGATAAACCCCATAGCTGTGTGACAATGAGCGTTATGACATACAAGCCTGTAAAAAAGCCTTTTCAACAAATTAGACAGCATTAGTAAAACTATGGTTCTAGTTTAGTGCAAGGGATACCAAGTGCAGTCAAAACTATTTCTGCAGAATCTAGCTTAGAACTTACAAACAGTAATCATTTGTCTAATTAGCATTACTAACGATTGCTTTAGCTTCAATACAATATAAAATCACTTCATTCTGGTAGAACTAATTATGTAGAATTGTTCCTAGCATCTGAGAGACAGGGAAAAGATCAACACTGGAAAGTCTTGAGTCAGAAATCTCAAGGACAAATTATGCATTAGGCATCACAAGCAGAATTTCTGGTTTCTCAGATGTAGGTCTGAAATTCAAGTTAAATATAAAATTTACCAGCTGCAATTTTAACTTCCAGCCATATTTCATGTGATCAACAATGTAGCTGATTCACTGAAATGCCCTATGTCTGAAATTCACTATATCTGTACTGTCTGAGAAGCAATGTGAAGGTCTGTTGATACACAAAAAAAAATGCAAAGTCATCCCTGACCTATATGGGGCTGCTCATTAGACACCAGCAAAGAGCAACTGAATAAGCAGAGCATTAAGAGTGATCAGTTGTGGGAGGAGCCTATTATGCTCTGTATACAATGCATGATATGCCAATACTGCTCCTGAGGAATAATTTTATCTAAATAATGACCAAACATTCTTGCATCTTGCGAGATTCTATTAAAAGAGCGAGGGGGAAAAAAAAAGGTTACAGAATTTCAGAGTGAAACAAATTTCCATGTCAGGGAAGCTTAGGGTTCTCAGAACAGAAATTTACAGGAGTATTTTCAATTCTACCTTTCAAGTTAGCAGCACCATTCCTCAAGGCATATAATTGCTTATTTCAACCCATAACAACAATGCTTCTTATAGGAGAATAATGGGTCAATTCATTTAACTTGGTTTCCTTTTTGATTAATAGATTCAACATCTTTTTGTATCAGCCTGCAAGTGTCTGGAACTACCAATACAAAGTATTGATGTGTTTCTTATCAGCTGGTACTTCTCAACCAACACTGTACCACATGAGGATGCTTACCCAAAGAAACCAAACAACACTATTGGGTGGGACTATGGAAATCAGAGATAACTCCAAATATCCCAACAAGTTTATTTAGTACATTGGACATTAATGAGGTCACAAGTTCTGTTCAGCTCTGCATCTCTGACCCTTCCTCATTATCCTACTCCATGTATATTTGGGCATTTGCTCATGTTCTATCTAGTTGAGTATTTAACCAAACTAAGAATCAATGTTGTTCTCATTACTTTTCCTCTCCAGCAAATCAGTAGCAATGGAAGGCATGAGCTTTCTATTTTTCATGCAAGAATAGAGAAAAAACAACAAGAAAAGGTTCTCCCTACCAAACCTGCTGGTTCTCTTTTCCAGAGGAAATGGATGACTTCCACTCTGTAGCTCCCACAGTGACGTAACTGAAATCAGGAGCTCACAGTGGGCAGAGTTGTGATGAGGGAGGAATGACAAAGATTTTCACATTAATTTCACACCCCCCCCCACCGACACTTCCCTACATCAGGAGGACAAGTATCAGGAGGATAAACTTATCCTCCACTTTTCTCCCATTCCTCTTTTCTACTCTGGCCACTAGGCGGTGCACAGGGAACACATCTTTGGCATCCACTTATTCTGGGAAAGGCAGACAGGAAAAAGGTGAAACACTGACTCTACCCAGTGCCTTCCCATCAAGTGCCAAGGCCGAAATGGTCAACAAATTTACACAGGAAGATTGGGTGTGAATGTGATTTTCATTATATGGCACAAGCTATTGGAATACTGCTCTGAGGTATGAGGAAGAAAAGCTGACTTAAAACAGTATAAATATTGACATTGAAGTCAAAGCCTCTGTTTGCCTTGTCAGTTTGAAAGCTGTTGAACAGGCAAATAAGACAGTAAATTTATGTCACCTTGAGATTCAATTAAAATATATTTGCTTTTGCATTAACATATTTGTTTGAGAAGGGATACCACATGATAGAAAGCTCCATGAATACCAGGATCCAAATTAGGATTTTTTTTTATATATATATATATACACACTATATAAATATTGGAGTCCGAATCTAAACTAGATTTGGATTCAATCCAATTGCAACAGTTTTATTAAGATAGGAATTGATATTTATCAACAATAATCCTTTAAAGTTAGTCAACAGGATGTATGTACTATACCATTGAGATTTTAACGTTCCACTAGCCTTTAAACTACCTGGAATGCACAAGGTCCAGACAGAAGTAAAACTATGCATACTGATGTTACAGGCATGATTACATAATAGCTTTCCTGACACCCTTGCTTATAGGTTGAAGAATTCATAGGATGGTGTTTCTCACAGGCAAACAAAGCTTTCTAGAATGACTGTAGTACAGTATAGAAAATAAAGGCAAAAACCACTTTCTGAAAATCAGACATATTGGAACTGGATGGCCATCGGAGTTGTATACATTCACAAATTCACAATGTCATATACATGTATGAAGAAAGCCATTTTGTCTACCTTTACTTATCCACTCAAAAGCATCCCAAAGTCTCCAATTCAGTATCATTTGTTTCTAAAAGGATTCCAGGGTTTCTGCCTCCACTACTCTCACTAGAGCATCATTCCACTCCATGTGGCGTTCATTTGTGTGAAGAATTTGATCAGTCCAAAATGTGTCTTTTGCTAGCTTCACCCTTGTGCTTAATTTATTTTAATGGAAGTTAAATTCACACTTAGCATGCCTTTAACCATCATCTTATATGGCTACAGGACTGGCTCTCAGATTCCTCCTTTCCCAGGGTCAAAAACACAAGTTCCTGCTGTTTTCTTAATAACTCAAATCACTGATACTAGTGATCAGCCTCATGGCTCTTGTTTGCACCACCTTATTCTGCCTCAGGTGATCAGAACCAAACCCTGTACTCAAGGTGTGGGCTGACCAGAACACTGTTCAAGTTGATCACAACATTTTCTGATTTCCATTCTAGCTATACAGTTCAACATCCAATTGACTTTGATTGCTGCTCTGTTTTTGTCGGACATGTTCATTATCAAGTATTCCAAGACTTACATCTTTATCAACTTCATTTTTCGATATTTCAGTACCACTTATTGAGTACACATATTAGCATATTTTTTCCTTCCTGTTATACTAGCAGATTGCACCAAGTGCATTAGATTTCTTCTCCCAAAATTTTGTCTAATTTACCAATATGAGCTGTTTACTCCTATTTACTGCCCTTCCCAACCTGAAGGTAACAAACATGACCACATATTGATTTTAAATCTAGGTCGCATAAATGAGAAACTGTAGTGGGCCCAACACTTGAGCCCTTGACACCCCATTCATTATTCCCTTCTTCAATCCCATCCTGAAATGAATATTTGTGATTTTTTATTCCATTAGTTTAGCATCTATTCCCAGGATTTATCTTGAATCAGAGCTTTGGAGTTGGATTAAAGGCATGGGCAGTTGATCTAGACTTCCAAAACACATTACGGTGCGATGTTACTCCTTCCATGTCATCAAGGGAGGTTGGCCAGGCACGAGAGCCCTCTTTTTAAAGATAACTTGGCTATTGCTTACTGTGGATAATCAATTACTTTTAAAAGCACGGAAGGGTAGCTGGGCTAGTGGGTCTGCAATTCCAGGGTCAGTTTTATCCCCCTTTTTAAATGTGGGTACGACACTGGCTCGCTTCTCATCCTCTGCTCTCTGCAATATCTGGTGACTCCCTCGTAATAGGCAGCACCTCACAAATCTCCACCCAACTTCTTTCAACACAACATTACACAACAGGATTCATACACAATTAGTTGTGCTTAACCCAACATCCAATAATACCCTGGCATTTGGAACAATGCTCATTTATTATTCTGCCATGAACGACTGATCTATCTTAAGGTAATTTAGACAAAGCTAGAGTTATTCTTGAATGGTAAACCTAGCCACTTTATGAAAAAGCAGATAAGTTACTTTATCACCTACATTTCGAAGAACTTAATTACAAGCCCCATGGCTAAAATATAGACCTTATCTAATGCAATCTTAAATTCTCCAACTTAAAAGCAAATGGTCTGTCTTTGTTACATCAAACTGCTATTACAAGCAAAGTGTATTGATGCACTAGTATATACTGGCCTTCCCCACTTTCTATGAAGCTCAGAATATCAGATGATACATATCTTTCAAGTGATGGATCACAAAACTGGCACAGTTAGTAACTGGTTATTGTTAATAATCAATGAAGACTCACCCCCTCCAGCATCCTGTGCACTGGAGCTTGCAAGATCAGATGGATTAGGTGGTCCAGCTCCAGCCGGTGGTTCATAAGTAGCCACTAGATTTATACTTCCCTAAAAAAAATATATTTCACCAAAAATGAGAATTACATTTTTTCAAAGAGTTCATAAAACACAAAGATGCTGAAACCCATTCCCCTTTGCTGGAAATGAGTACACATTCATTGCATTACTAAAATTATTTCTAGTGTTCAATACTAAGATTGCTACCAGGGAGGAAGAAAGAAGCACACTAGCATTTGAATATAAAATACAGAAGATGACTGCTTAACAAATATATTCAGTGGCCTTTCTTGTAAATACTTCAAAAGTAAGTGGAGTATAGGGACAAGAGTAGGCCATCTAGTCCCTCTCACCTTTCCATCTGATCATGGCTGATCTGTACCTTAGCTCCACCTACCCAAATTGTTTTTTTTTGGTGTTAGGCAAGAACATAAAAGGATATGGGACAATCAGTTTTGAAATTTGATAGGGTTAGGTCAATCAGCTTTTTGAGGGAGAAGTTCCAGATTTCCATTGCCCATTGTGTGAAGTGCTTCTGATTTCACCCATGAATAGCCTGGCTCCTATTATAAATTTTCTGTCCCCTTATTCTGGAGGAAATCACTTGTCCATAAATACTAATCATATCCTTAAAATAATTTTAAGCACTTCAATTCTATCACAAATTAAACTTCTATGTTTGACAGGATACAAACCTAACCCAGGTAATCTGTCATCTCAATTTAAGTTAAGTTTCGATTATTTGTGACATACCCCTTCTAAGGCCAAGAGATCCTTCCTGAGGTGCAACGGCCACAACTGAACACAGTACTGGAGACATGGATCAGATAGGGCTTTGTACAAATATAATTCTAGCTCCTTTGAAATAAAGGCCAACATTCTATTAGCCCTTACAATTACTTTTCATACGAGTCCACAAATATTTAGTGATTTATGTCCAAGGACATCTAATTTTTTCTGACCCTCCACAGTTCCTGGCTATTCACCATTCAGAAAATATTCTCATCTATCCTTGGCCCAAAACAGATAATTACCACATATTCAACTCCACCTGCCACCACTAAGAGAGTGCCCTTTACCAGAAAATGCAAAATCACCTTAAAGACAAGACAGATTCAAGATGGAGGCTCCATGTTAAGGGCTGCACAGAAATTCCTGAGAGAACAGTAGTATTTCTGATGACAGAGACAAGCCAAGACATGCAAAAGTGGTGAAAGTCAAGTAGCCAATGAATGCTGGGTATTTCCTTGCTGGAATTAGAAAAAAAGTTTGCTTTGTATCCACATATAATATTTTAAAAGTTACACTTTTGATGTACTGCCTGTGACACCTTATTTTGGTGTCAACCCATTTCTATTATAAATTCCGATAGCCACATTGGCAATTGACACAATGTTAACTTGTCATGCTGCAATTACACACTCCCACTAGTGGCAGCATTGCAGTGGCTCAGTTTGGCAACTCCCAGATTTTTTTTTAAACTGTACTTTAAAATCGTCTGCTCCAATCAACTTTATTTCTCTTTCCAAATTGCCTCAAGGTTTCCCATTTACTAAAATTACATACATTTGATGTTCAGGAGTAGGCAAACAATTAAACTAGCTAATACAGTGCATTAACATTTAATTATTTTAGATGCAATACCTGACGCTTAAGCAATGCACCTCTGAAAAGATTATGTTACAACATTGCATACACCAATACAGTACCCAAGCAGGTGGTTCAATACAAGCTTACACAATGTTTGCAGTAATGTGTGGGTTGTTTTTAATTTCCACAGGCGAAATGATTCAAAGGATTGCAGTCCTGCTGCACTGATGAAATCACTGTCGTTACTGGGGCAGTTCCATAAACTGGTGACCAGAGACTTTTTAAAAAAAAAGGCTTTCACTAACCCCAGCATTCCCACCCTTTGCAAATTCAGAATTAGTTTTTAAACTAGGCACTTTATGAATTTATACACAAAATCAAAACAACCTTTAGGTGTCTTTAGCAAGAATGTTTCTTTGCATTAATATTTAATCATCCAAATCTTTGAGTTTCTGTCTAAGATAATCGAAAATAAGTTTCAATCTATTCAATCGTCTCAATGATTCCTGGTTGGTTGATAGGACGCACAGACTAAACGCACAAGCGAGATGTTACCTGAGAGTCCTCGTACATGCTACAGAGCTGAATAATAATTTTGCCAAGCTCAAAAAGACCAAATTACGCTTTAGATTAAAAAGTGAGAGCAGAATTATATGGTGCAGGAGGGCTGACAATAGCCAAGTTGATATTGCTGCAGTAAAGGCACCTAGGACATCAACATGCACAATATTTTACACTTTAGTAGTATGCTCCCATTTATGACTATCGAGCATCAACATTTTAGGTGCAAATAAGTATTGAAAAGCATTAGATCTCATTCATTTTCCTGAAGAGCATTGAATTTCAGGTCTGCTAAATTTAAGTGCTATTGTCATGCTCACAAATACAATTTGGTAGCAAGTCTTTACCATTTTTTTGTGTAAGTTAGATCACTCAAAAATTAGATAGAAAACTACAATATGCAACAGAGAATTGAAGATAAACCAAATCTAGTCCTTCACCAACCCTAGCTCCAAAATAAACATCCACTGGATTGTGACATAGGTTAGATTTACTTACCCCAGTTGGCTGTTTCTTTTCACTGAGTAATGCAATATTTTTGAATGGCAACGTCTTTTGGCCACTTGCAAGGTCTCTCAAGGATATTGTTGCTGAACCAATAAACCTAAAAAAGAGATGACAACATTTAGACAATACTTGAGGCACTCAATGTTAAAACCTCAGCATATTCCAGAAGCTGACATTTAGTTAAATTCTATAAATCAGTGGCATGTCTTTTAATAGTCCAATCACACCTTTCAAATAGCATTTAAAAAAAAGAGTTCTGGGGTGTGGGCATTGCTGGTAAGGCCAGTATTTATTCCCCATTGCTAACATCCCTAATTGCCAGGATGTGTGGGGGTGGGAAGTCTCCTTGTTTAAAGCACTGTGGGTGTACTTACACCACATGGGCAGCAACTGTTCGAGACAAGGGTTCCAGGATTCTGACTCAATGCTGGTGCAGGAACTGAAATATATTTCCAAATCAGGATGTTGCATGTATTGGAGGGAATGTGTCAGTGGTGGTGTTCCATGTGCCTACTGCCCTTGTAGGTGACAGTGATCACTGGTTTCAAAGAAGGTTTGGCGAGTTCCTGCAGTGCATCTTCTAGATGGCACACACTGCTGCCATTGTGCATTGGTGGTAGAGGGAGTGAATTGTTAGGGTTGTGAATGGGGTGCCAATCAAGCAGGCTGCTTTGTCCTGGATGGAGTCAGCTTCTTGTTGCACTTGTCCAGGCAAGTGGAGTGTGTTTCATCCCACTCCTCACTTGTGCCTTGTAGATGGTGAACAGTCTTTGGGGAGTCAGGTGGTGAGTTACTCGCTGCAGGATTCCTAGCCCACAGCATTTAAATGCAGGAGAGCAAGAGCACTGAAGTGGCAAGTAACATTTGTGCCTTGCTAAGTCCAAACCAGAATGTTGTCCTGGTCTTGCAGGCACTGATTGCTTCAGTATGAGCAGCAGTGATAAACAATGCAATCATCAGTGGACATTCCCATATCTGACCATAGCATAGAGGAATGGTCATTGATGAAACAGTTGATCATTGGGCTGAGAACACTACTCTGAAGAACTACTGCAGCAGGGCCCTAGGTTCAAGATTCATGGCCTCCAAACAACCATGACCATCTTCCTTTGTGCTAGGTATGACTCCAGGACTCTTGCACTCAATAGAAGGAAGGGCATCCAACAGAGGGTGCTGGTGAGAAGTGACTGAAGTATTCTGGGAGAAGTCATCGCAGCCACCGCGACTAAGGAGGGAATCGATGAGGACCCACTGTCAAAGAACAGAATAGCCCCAAACATTACATTGCTGTAGAGTTTCCTCGTCAAACCTTAAAAAAGAGGCAGTGCCTTCAGGAGTGCACCTGACCTGCCTTCTGAAAGTGGATTTTAAAGAAAAAGCAGCTGATTGGTGAGTAAATCCTGGGAGCAGACTAGGAGGGAGGAGCACCGGAGCGGTGACCTCAGGACACAGAGTAACTGAAGCTAAAACTGAAAAAGTGAAATCACTGGAAAGCTGTGACCTGATTGGTTGGTAGGAAACCTGCATCAAATTTGAAAAAAAAACACTGCAAAGCTAATTAGTTAATTATCTAAGTAGAGATGGCTGGGCAGGGGATGTGCTGTAGCTGTATGACGTGGGAGCTGGCAGATCCCATTGTGAGCCGCAGTGACCACATCTGCAGCAAGCGTTGGTTGCTGGAGGAACTCCGACTCAGAATTGTTGAGCTGGAGTCTGAGCTCTGGACGCTGCAGCACATCCGGGAGAGGGAAGGGTAAAACTCCAAGAAGTATGACTAATGGGAAAAAAAGCAGCAGGTTAGCGTGGATGGGGGAGTGGGGGGGGATTCAACGTCATGGAAAATTAAGAAACTGAAAAGAAAGGAGAGCCAAGAGAGGCTATTAAAGTATCCAGAACACAATATAGGAGAGTGTGTCTGGAAAGGGCTAGGACTATAACTTCAAGCACATCAGATAAAGGGATGACAATGAGAAAGGGGACAGGAAATACAGGACTGAAGGTGTTGTATCTGAATGCACACAGTATTTGAATTAAGGTAAATGAGCTTGTGGTGCAGATTAAAATTGGCAGGTATGATGTGGTGGGCATTATGGAGATATGGCTGCAAGGGGATCAGGACTGGGAGCTAAATATCCAAGGATAGACATCCTATCAAAAAGATAGGCAGGTTGGCAGAGGGGTTGGGGTTGCTTTGTTAGTAAGAAATGAAATTAAATTGATAGCAAGAAATGACGTAGGGTCAGACGACGTAGAATCTGTGTGGGTACAGTTGAGGAACCGCCAAGGTAAAAAAACCATAATGGGAGTTCTGTACGGGCCTCCGAACAGTAGTCAGGATGTGGGGCATAAGATACACACCTTTTCTATCTCCTGGTGTAAGAAAGGCAAGGTTACAGTGATCATGGGGGATTTCAATATGCAGGTAGACTGGGAAAATCAGGTTGGTAGTGGATCCCAAGAAAAGGAATTTGTGGAATGTCTACAAGATGGCTTTTTGGAGCAACTTGTGGTGGAGCCCACTAGGGAACAGGCAATTCTAGATTTAGTGATGTGTAATGAAGTAGATTTGATAAGGGAGCTTAAGGTGAAGGAACCCTTAGGAGGAACTGACCATAATATGATAGAATTTACCATGCAATTTGAGGGGAAAAAGCTGGAATCAGATGCAACAGTGTTACAGTTGAACAAAGGCAACTACAGAGGCATGAGGGAGGAGCTGGCCAGAATTGACTGGGAGATGAGCCTAGTAGGAAAGACAGTGGAACAGCAATGGCAGGAGTTTCTGGGAGTAATTTGGGAGACACAGCAAAAATTCATCCCTAGGAAGAAGCATACTAAAGGGAGAACGAGGCAACCATGGCTGACAAGGGAAGTCAGGGACAGCATAAAAGCTAAAGAGAAAACATACAATGTGGTGGAGAACAGTGGGAAACCAGGGGATTGGGAAGCCTACAAAGACCAACAGAGGACAATTAAAAAAAAGGAGAAGATTAAATATGAGGGTAAACTAGCCAGTAATATAAAAGAAGATTGCAAGAGTTTTTTTTAGATATATAAATGGTAAGAGAGGCAAAAGTGGACATTGGGCCGCTGGAAAATGACGCTGGAGAAGTAGTAGTGGGGAACAAAGAAATGGCGGAGGAACTTTGCATCAGTCTTCATAGTGGAAGACATGAGTGACATCCCCAAAGTTCAAGAGAGTCAGGGGGCAGAAGTGAGTATGGTGGCCATTATCAAGGAGAAGGTGCTAGGAAAACTGAAAGGTCTGAAGGTGGATAAATCGCCTGGACCAGATGGATTACACCCCAGAGTTCTGAAGGAGCTAGCTGAAGAGATAGTCGAGGCGTTAGTTGTGATCTTTCAGGAATCACTTGAGTCAGGGAGGGTCCCAGAGGACTGAAAAATCGCTAATGTAACCCCCCTGTTTAAGGAGGGAGCAAGACAAAATACGGGAAATTACAGGCCGATTAGCCTGACCTCGGTCATTGGTAAGATTTTAGAGTCCATTATTAAGGATGAGATTTCAGAATACTTGGAAGTGCATGGTAAAATAGGGCAAAGTTAGCATGGTTTCATCAAGGGGAGGTCATGCCTGACAAATCTGTTAGAATTCTTTGAGCAGGTAATGAGTAGGTTAGACAAAGGAGAGCCAATGGATGTTATCTATCTGGACTTCCAGAAGACCTTTGACAAGGTGCCACACAGGAGGCTGCTCAGTAAGATAAGAGCCCATGGTGTTAGAGGCAAGGTACTAGCATGGATAGAAGATTGGCTGTCTGGCAGGAGGCAGAGAGTGGGGATAAGGGGGTCCTTCTCAGGCTGGTGGCCGGTGACTAGTGGAGTTCTGCAGGGGTCAGTGTTGGGACCACAACTTTTCACTTTATACATTAATGATCTAGACGAAGGAACTGAGGGCATCCTGGCTAAGTTTGCAGATGAAACAAAGGTAGGTGGAGGGACAGGTAGTATTGAGGAGGCGGGGAGGCTGCAGAAGGATTTGGACAGGTTAGGAGAATGGGCAAAGAAATGGCAGATGGAATACAATGTGGGGAAGTGTGAGGTCATGCGCTTTGGTAGGAAGAATAGAGGCATAGACTATATTCTAAATGGGGAGAGAATTCAGAAATCTGGTGTGCAAAGGGACTTGGGAGTCCTGGTCCAGGATTCTCTTAATGTTAACTTGCAGGTTGAGTCGGTAGTAAGGAAGGCAAATGCAATGTTGGCATTTATTTTGAGGGGACTAAAATATAAAAGCAGGGATGTGCTGCTGAGGCTTTATAAGGCTCTGGTCAGACCACATTTAGAATATTGTGAGCAATTTTGGGCCCCGTATCTCAGGAAGGATGTTCTGGCCCTGGAGAGGGTCCAGAGGACGTTCACGAGAACAATCCCAGGAATGAAAGATTTAACATATGAGGAATGTTTGAGGACTCTGGGTCTATACTGTAGTTTAGGAAGATGAGGGGGGATCTGATTGAAACTTACAGAATACTGAAAGGCCTGGATAGAGTGGACATGAAGATATTTCCATTAATAGGAGTGACCAGGAGCCGAGGGTACAGCCTCAGAGTAAAGAGAAGACCTTTTAGAACAGAGATGAGGAGAGAATTCTTTCGCCAAAGAGTGGTGAATCTATGGGATTCATTGCCACAGAAGGCTGTGGAGGCCAGGTCATTGAGTGTATTTAAGACCGAGATAGATAGGTTCTTGATTGGTAAGGGGATCAAAGGTTATGGGGAGAAGGCAGGAGAATGGGGTTGAGAAACTTATCAGCCATGATTGAATGGGGAGCAGACTCGATGGGCCGATTGGCCTAATTTCTGCACCTATGTTTTATGGAGAGTTAGAGTTTTCCTCCCCAATTCCCATCGACATCAATTTTGCTAGCGCTCCTTGTTGCCACACTTGTTCAAATGCTGCCTTGATGTCTAGGGCAGTCACACTCACCTCTTCTCTAATTCAGCATTTTGTCCTTGTTTGGACCAAGGTTGTAATGAGGTTTGGAGCAGGGTGGATCTGGCAGAACCCAAACTGATCAGTGTACTTGTTATTGGTGAATACTTAATAGCAATGTCAACAACCCCTTCCATCACTTTGTTCATGATTGAATGTATATTGATGGGGTGGTAAATGTCCTCTGTTTTGTGGACAGGATAAATCTGGGCAATTTTCCACTTTGTCTGGTAGATGCCAGTGATGCGGCTGTACTGCAATGATTTGGCTAGGGGTGCTGCTAATTCTGGAGCATAAGTCTTCAGTACTACTGCTGGAATGTTGTTGTAGTCCATGGCCCTTGTTGTCTCGAATGCTCAGCTATTTCATCAGCTCACGTGCACTGAATCAAATTAGCTAAAAGACTGGCATCTGTGATGCCGGGGACCTCAGGACAAAGGGGAGATGGATTATATCTATTTTTCTTATGCCATTCACCCATCATACCTGTATTTGCTGACTACATTGCTTGACTGGGAACAATGTCTGACTTTTTGAATTCTCATTTTCATATCCCTCCCTTATATTTGGGAGGCTACATAAATGCAATGTTTTTCTACTGTAGATGCAGTCAGTATTCTAAAATGGTCAAGTGACAATACATTACGGTTAAGAAAGTTTTTTTCAAATTCCATATTGTACACCAAGCTCCTTCTTCAGTCCAGATATTTAAGCTACTTCAGTGCATTTCCAAGATTGATGGTCACCGATCTCTGCAGTTCAGAGAATCACAATGCAAATGGAAGCAACAATACTTAGCTCAGATTTCAGAACAAACAATTTAGTGAGCTTAAACACACTCATGAACTACACTGAACTTTGTTCCGTTGACTTCATCACGAACCCCACAATTCTAGTTTTGATTTATAAAACATTAGAGGGAAACTGCCAATTCAATGAGATTCATTATGGCAAAGGTGAGCCCTAGACATATCTCAAATGTTTGCACTTGTTTTTACTTGGGGTAGTGTTGCTGATGTCAGCAAATTAAAAAAACAAGACCTAACTGCACCAGCCCAAAGTTAACTTGGCAAATCTGTTTGATGTAGGTGCAGACTCCCACAGTTCAAATGCTGCAGCACATTTCAGGCTCTCCAGTAATCAAACTTTGCGGCACACTCCAGCTCAAAGCCATTAATTTGAAAAGCAAGCTTCATCAGTGCTGTCATGGATTGCAGGGTTAACCCTCCTGCTGTCCTAGCAGACATGAGTGTGATGGAGGAGTGGGGAAGAGATACACTTCTCCTAACACATACCTTTGGGTTCATCTGCATATAAATTCTTGTAAAATAAACCAGAAGCACATCAAATTATGAATAAATGGAACAAATACACTATTTCTTAAGCAGTTTTAATTGTATCAAATCTTGCACTTCTGCCTTAAGGTGACTGATAGTTTATATACTGAATACACTGTTGCCAAGGGAATTGCAATCAGTAAAGAACCTGAACAATTGTCTCTTAATTCTAGAAAAGCTGAAGCTCTGCACTTTGGCTCCATTTCAGAACTATAAAAGTTCATGCAGAAGAATTTTGTTTAAAAAAAAAGTCAAAAATATTGACCAGCAACCTGAAGCAATGCTGAGGTATTAAAAAATAAACAAATGTGCATTTATTTTGCATCATCTTTCGCTGACAACATTCCAAGGTGCTTCACATACAGTTGATCACATCTGAATTGCACATGTGAATGTTGGCAAAACTCATGTAGTGACAGCTATTTTACACATAGCAAAGTCCCATAAATTAAGATGGTGATGAGTGCTCCTTTCTTTGTACTTTGGCTGTGCCACCAGGAAACCAGTTCTTTAGAAAGAAAGAGTGCCAATGGATTGCTCCCTGCTTCTATATACTAACACTGTTCTGCAATACAAGTAACAGAATGTTACTGTTACCCACAACTTAAAGTTATGCCACACTAAGTGTAACTACTTGTTTTCACATCTCATGGACAGATTCAGGTCTGCTTGAAGGTTAACTTCCCACGTCCTGTCAACAGCTGGCTTTACGGTTCTATTATCTATACATTGAAATTAAAAAAGGGAGAAGCAGAGGAAAAATGTACATTGGATCTATTACAGGAACAATACAATTAGACAATTTTTGAAGTGTGACATTGATTCAATATGTTCACTGAAACCCACTTAAAAGACAGGTTCAACGAGCCAGAAAACAGTAGCAGGATAAATCTAAAATAAAAATAGACAAAAGGACAAAGAGGTGTTGATGGTGGTGATATTATCTAAGGAATGTGCTAATAGGTGACATGAAGGGTAGAAAGTACGACGAGCAAGGTACAGATAGCCCTCTATCTGTACCTTGCTCGTCCTACTTTCTACCCTTAATGTCACGCATTAGCACATTCCTTAGATAATATCACCACCGGCAACACCTCTTTGTCCTTTTGGCTACCTCCACCTATCACTGGCCCTCTATCCAGCTTTACTTGTCTCAACCCCCTTAAACCAGCTTATTTTTCACCTCTTTTTTATTTTTCTTTAGTTCTGTTGAAGAGTCATACGAACTCGAAACATTAACTGTGTTCCTCTCTGCAGATGCTGTCAGACCTGCTGAGTTTTTCCAGGTATTTCTATTTTGGATTTCCACCATCCGCAGTTTTTTGCTTTTAAGCAAGATGAATCTGACTGCCTTTTTGGGTTGAAGCCAGCCTCAACCCTCAAACCACCTGGTAGGAATCTTCTATGTTTGGGGGCGGGGGGGGGGGGCGGGGGATTAAGTTGTTAAGGGATGGGGAAAAAAAAAAGGGGTTTAAAAAATTTAAGAGAGCATAGGCAAATTGAGGCTGCTATGGGAGTCCCACTTTTCATCAGGCCAATAACAGAGGTTAAAATCCTGTGCAGCAAATCAACAGCTGAATCATTGCAGGAGTCAGAGTGGCCAAAAGTCAAGGTAATTCTGATTATACTTCACTCTGAAATCTGAGTTACGAGGATCAGGAGGGCAACCAGGACTCTACTCAGTCATCAAGCCTCTGCAGCCTCAGAGTTCACCATTATTTGGGCCACTGAAGTCCTCTGGTCCTAGGCTCTAATTTAGCTCCTGTCGGCTAGCCCTGATGTCACTCCTACCAGTAGGTTACAGTCATGCTTAATTCATTTGAGACCCAGGAGTTAAAACTCTTCCAGTGGTTTCTCCCACACTACCCCAAACCCCTCCCACTCTCCTCCCCCAGTTAAAAATCAACCTTCCATTTCAGACACAAACAAAACAGACATTTTACTTCCCAAGAATCAGCTTGCACCCTCAGTCCCAGGTCAACACAAACTATTCTAATTCTTTAAAATCAGTCACTATCTTTGGGACCCCACCATATTGCCCAACTTAGAGTGCAAGTCAAGGCCCTTCCTCCCAAAATTACAAAAAGGCTCCCCCCCAACCCCCCCAAACAGTGCCCAAAAAGGATATAACTTCCCTCAGCCATATCAACATCAAAGAGCACAGCAAGATGGGAGGAATACCCCCACCTATATTAAGTAGCACCTTAAACAAAACAGGAACAGCTGCAAGTGAAAGCTCAGCCCCTTCACCTTCCAAAAAGGTGAAGAGATAATGCAGTTTAGAGACAGATGGAAGTAGAGCTAGGCAGTCTTGGTAATGACAAGAACAAGGTTTAAAACTCAAATCTGGAATGAATAAGGCAGAATGCACTTGCATCATTTAGGTGCAAGTCAGTTGCAGCTTGGAGGGGTTAGGGATGTGGGAACAACAGGTTCAAAACAAAACATGGCAAATCAGGAATTGGAAGCAATTTTACCCACGTGGACTACAAAGAACTGTCATGTTGAGTGCATGTGTTAATTTAAAGACATGTTCTTGCAATGCGAGTGACACAAGGGCATCTTTGTAGCCCATTCCTTGACTCAAGCCAGTTAAAGCTGTTGTAACCCTGCCAACAGCACTAAAGCCACACCCAGATTGCTGACTAATGACCTATCCCATAAACAAACATCACTTATGGAAGAATTGACTACAACAATGCCATCCACTAGAGGCTTTTCCTTATGTGTTGCAAATAACTTGCACAAGACACACATTTGTGCATTGTACGTACAAGTTACAAGCACAAATCAAAAAACACATTTTTGGAAAATCTGCAGCTTTACATGAGTCCTATCATGTCATATTTGCACAACTTGTGTACGATGACTAAAACTCACTTGAATCCGTCAGGACTGGAAATTCAAATAAAAAAGAACCGATACCATTGAAAGCTTCAGATTCCTGTGCTAAAATAAGCCGGATCAAAACTAGTGAACAATCATTTTATTCCCCCCTCCCCCACCCCATGTGCTTCTTCTCCAATACTGACTGGAAAAAAACCTTTCAAGATCAACCTTAAAGAAGACCATGAGACCCCTAAATGCACAATTCTCCCCTCCCTCTAAATATCATCAGATCTCCGATGAAGACAGACAATTGTGCAGGTCATTACAATCTACATCCCTAGGGGCTGTCACTTCTATATGCTACCGACAAAAACAAAAGCAGCCCTAATTTTACGTGGAAGTTAAAAGGAGTAGCCTCTTAGAATATCCTAAACTGCAATTTAAATTTACTGACAGTGTATTTAAGGTTTTTTAAAAACACGAGTTCAAATTATTGATGCCAAAATAAATTTAGTGCAAAAGACAATTTTATAAAATGAGTAAAAACAAAGTGCTGAAAAAAATCTCAGCAATTCTGGCAGCATCTGTGGAGAGAGAAAGAGATAACATTGAGTCCAATGTGACTCAGCATCCACAGTACTTTGCTTTTACTTTGTAAAGCAGTGCTGCATGTTCCTAACTGTTGAAAGGATCATTATCTTGTTCAGACTGGCCTCAACAAGGGATAAATACCTGTGTACCACAGTGACAGGCTAGCCCCTTGCAAGCTACGGTAAGGTCCTGTTGAACAGGTTATCACAGCCCGAAGGCAGAACTCAAATTTTAATATAGGTGGCTTACCTTCAGAAAACAAGGCAAGAAACTTTCAACAAGATCAAGGAGCAAAGAGAGAAATAGAAATGTGAACTCTAAAACTGGCAGGAACATATTTTGATGAATTGACTGGAAATAATGAATGTTCACATGCAACCACTTTCCTGTTCTCTTGTGGTCCTATTGTTTTTTGTTGGAAAATTTTCATAGTGAGATAGCAATTTTCTTCCTTGCTCAGGAAGTTTGAAATTTAGGCTTTCCTGAGTGGCAGAACAAATCCATCACAGCTAATGTGGCTGTGATGTTTAGAGTTATCATAATTTTCTTTACAGTTAGAATTTCAAAGGATTATCAAATAGGGGAGAGAATGGAGGTTTGCTGTGTGCGTGCAATTAAAATCATTTGAAACGTAAAACAGCAAATCTGCATTCTGCATGTGCCCCCATCCCTCTCACCAGACAAATCTCCATATGTTTGCGCCACTGCAAATTTCCTCCTCTCAAGCCCCAATGGCAAGTGAGCAGTCTCATTTTGCATCATTTATATTTTCTAACAATAAAGACATAGTTGTAGAGTGCATTATCCTAGAAGCACCACTACTGTTTCCATGGTGTATAGTCAGTTCTTTGCACACACTGTACTCTCAATTTCTCCAGAGGTTGCTGTTTCCCTCTTGCTTAACAAGCAAGCCCCAGTGTACAACTGCTTGACCTTGTTTGAATGGGATCAATCAGGGCAGCAACACGAGGACAGAAATGCTAATAACCTTAAATAATTTGGTTGAACTTTGCAAACGTAACAATAGCAAAAAAAAAGGTAAAGAACCACCTCATTAAGTGTTCATACAGAATCAGGATGGTCTCAGAACTGAAGGAGGCTATTCAACCTGTTATGTCCATGCCAACTCTTTACAAGAGAAACCCAGTTTGTTCCACTCACCCACCTGTAGCCCTGCAAATTCTCTTCAGATAATTATCCCAATTCCCTTTTGAAAGCCACAACCAAATCTGCCTCCACCACATTTTCAATCAGTGCATTCCAAATTGACACCACTCACTGCATAAAAAGTTTTTCCTCAAGTCACTTCTGTTTTTTTTTCCCCTATTCAGCTTAAATCAACATTCTCTGCTTCTCAACCTTCCTCCAATGGGAACAACTTTTCTGTATCTACTCTTTGATTTTGTACACCTCTACCAAATGTCATCTCAACCTTCTCTTCAAAAGGGGAACAGCCCCAGCTTCTACAATCTACCCACAGAACTGAAGTCCCTCTTCCAGGCAAGTATCCTTATAAATCTTTTCGGCACCCTCTCTAATGCCTTTACATCCTTCCAAAAATGTGGTGCCTAAAATTGGACAACCAGTTCATTGTAACTTCCTTGCTTTTGTACACTTATCCCTATTTATCAAACCCGGAGATCCTATATGCCTCTAACAAGTTTCTCAACCTACCCTCCCAGCTTCAACGATTTGTGCACTTACTTGGGTCCCTCAGCTCCCACGTCCCCTTTAGGATTGGGTCCTTTATTTTAATATTGCCTCTTCCTGTGTCTTCCATCAAAATTCAATATTTCACACCTGATTTGGGGAAGGTGGGACAGTCTACATCTGAACCAGAGCAGGACTAACATCCTTGCGGGCAGGTTTGCTAGTGCTGTTGGGAGCAGTTTAAACTAATTCGGCAGGAGGAGGGGCCACAGAACGTTAGCAGAATAGGGGCACATCATAATACAGTAAAACAATCAAGTCAGAGGGAGTACAGCTGCATTAAATTTCAAGGGAGTAAGTGGCCTCTACTTTAATGCGAGTATTACAGGTAAAATGGATGAGTTAAGGGTGAGGATTAACATATAGAATTGTGATATAGTAGCCATCACAGATGTGGTTGAGAGAGGGGCAGGATTGGCAGCTCAACATTCCGGGATATAGAATCTTCAGGCGAGACAGGGGAGGGGGTAAAAGAGGAGGAAGCGTTGCATTATTAGTTAAGGAGTCAGTTACTGCAGTAAGGAGAGATGATATCTTGGAGGGGGCATCGAATGAAGCTTTGTGGATAGAGCTTAGGAATAAAAAAAAGGGGAAGCCACATTGTTAGGTGTTTATTATAGACCCCCAGATAGTCAGTGGGAAATTGAGGAGCAAACATGTGCACAATTTACAGAGTTGTGCAAAAACAATAAAAGGTAATTATTGGGTGATTTCAACTTTCCCAGCATTAATTGGGATGGACATATGGTGTTAAGGTCTTGGATGGAGTGGATTTCTTGAAATGTGTACAGAAGAACTTTTTAGGTCAATATGTAGAGGATCCAACAAGGGATGGCGCAGTGCTGGATCTAATTCTGGGGAATGAAGCCAGACAGGTGGCTGACGTGCTGGTAGGGGAGCATTTTAGTGATAGCGACCACAACATGGTACAATTCAAGCTTGTGATGGACAAAGAAATAGACAAGTTGCAAAAAAATGTTTGGATTGGGGGAAGAGCAGGTTTTAGTAAAATAAGGCAGGATCTGGCCAAGGTAGACTGGGAACAGCTACTTGTGGGGAAATCTACAGAGGAGCAGTGGGGGAGGGGGGGGGCGTTCATAAAGGAAATGAGGAGGGTACAGGCTCAACATGTTCCCTCTAGGATGATAGGAAGGAGTAACAAGCCCAGAGAATCATGGATGACCGGAGATATTCAGGATACGATGAGAAGGAAAAGAGAGGCTTTTAGCAGGTACAAGGGAAGCAAATCAGCGGAGGCATTAGTGGAGTACAGAAAGTGCAGGATGGAACTTAAGAAAGCAATTAGGAGAACAAAGAGGGGATATGAGAAAGCTCTGGCTGGTAAAAGTAGGGAAAAATCCCAAGATATTCTAAGTATATCAATGGGAAGAGGATAACCAGGGAAAGAGTCGGGCCTATTAGGGACCAAGGGGGCAATCTATGGGTGGATCCAAAGGACATCAGTAGAGTGTTGAACGACTACTTAACATCCATTTTCACCCAAGAGAATGAGGATGAAGGTATGGAACTCGGGGAGAGAGATTGCAAGGTTCTTGAACAAATTGATATAGGGAGTGACAAGGTATTGGAGATGTTGGCAGGCCTAAAAGTGGACAAACCTCCAGGTCTGGCCTGCTGAGGGGGGAGATCGCAGGTCTCTGACCCAAATTTTTAATTCCTCTCTGGCCACCGGAGAGGTGCCAGACGATTGGAGAACAGCTAATGTGGTTCCATTATTTATGAAGGGTTGTGGAGATAAGCTAGGGACCTACAGGCCAGTGAGTCTCACGTCAGTGGTAGGGAAACTATTGGAGAAAATTCTGAAGGAGAGAATTTATCTCCACTTGGAGAGGCAAGGTTTGATCAGGGATAGTCAGCATAGCTTTGTCAGAGGGAGGTCATGCTCAACAAACTTGATTTGAATTTTTTTTGAGGTGACCAGGTGTGTAGATGAGGGTAGTGTAGTTGATGTAGTTTATATGGATTTCAGCAAAGCCTTTGACAAGGTCCCACATCAGAGACTTATAAAGAAGGTAAATACACATGGGATACAGGGTAATTTGATAAGGTGGATTCAAAATTGTTTTAGTTGTAGGAGGCAGAGGGTGATGACAGAAGGATGCTTTAGTGACTGGAAGCCAGTGTCCAGTGGCGTACCACAAGGATCTGTGCTGGGTCACCGATTATTCGTCATTGATATAAAGACAGATGATTACGTGGGGGGTAGGATTAGTAATTTTGCTGATGACACAAAGATTGGCCAGGTGATTAATAGTGAGGTTGAGTGTCTTGGGCTACAGGAAGATATAGACAGGATGGTCAAGTGGGCAGATAAGTGGCAGATGGAATTTAACCCTGAAAAAAGTGTGAGGTGATATACTTTGGAAGGAGTACTTTGACAAGGAAGTATTCAATGAATGGCATGACACTAGGAAGTTCTGAGAAACAAAGGGACCTTGGCATCTGTGTCCATAGATCTCTGAAGGTGGACGGGCATGTTAGTGGGGTGGTGAAAAAGGCATATGGGACATTTGCCTTTATCAATCAAGGCATAGATTACAAAAGTAGGGAGATCATGTTGGAGTTGTATAGAACCTTGGCGAGGCCACAGCTGGAGTACTGTGCGCCATTCTGGTCGTCACATTATAGGAAAGATGTGATTGCACTGGAGGGGGTGCAGAGGAGATTCACCAGGGAGTTGCCTGGGATGGAACATTTAAGTTATGAAGTTGGATAGACTTGGGTTGTTTTCGTTGGAGCAGAGAAGACTGAGGGGCAACCTGATCGAGGTGTACAAGATTATGAGGGGCATGGACAGGGAGCAGCTGTGTCCCTTAGTTGAAGGGTCAGTCACGAAAGGACATAAGTTCAAGCAGTGGGGCAGGAGGTTTGGCAGTGGGAGGGTGGGGGTGCGCGGCAGTGGGGAGCGGGGAAGAGAGAGAGAGAGAGAGAGAGAGAGAGAAAATGTGAGGAAAACCTTTTCTTATGCAGAGGGTGGTGACAGTTTGGAATGCACTGCTGGGGATGGTGGTGGAGGCAGGTTGCCTCACATCCTTTGATAAGTACCTGGATGAGCACTTGGCCCATAGCCTTGAATGTTATGATGTGCCAAGTGCTGGTAAATGGGATTGGGTAGGTAGGTCAGGTGCTTCTCACACGTTGGTGCAGATGGGCCTCTACTGCATTGAGATTCTGCGACTGCATTAAATTTGATCTGCCACATGTGCCCCAGTCCAACCATTCCACTAGCCCGCTTGATTCTCACTATCCTCTTCACAGCTCCAATAGGTCCATGTTTTTCATGATCAGCAAATTTAGCCGTTCATCAACATTCTGCTTCCTGCTCAGCCATTTTCAGATCTTCTTGCACAAGCTTCAACTCTGCTGATATGGCAATTTATTAAAAGCCATTCAGAAGCCCATGTACACAACATCAAAGCTTGGCCTAAATAGCCAAGTGGTTATGGTACTGTGTTTGTAACCCCAAGATCAAGAGTTCAAATCTCACAATGGCAAACTATGAAACAATGTAACTTCATCTGAAACAGATGGAAACAGGTTTACTCAAAAGAGTATCAAGAGTTCAAATCTCACAATGGCGTTAAAAATATTAAAGCTTGGCCTAAATGGCCAAGTGGTTATGGTACTGGGTTTGTAACCCCAAGATCAAGAGTTCAAATCTCACAATGGCAAACCATGAAACAATGTAACTTCATCTGAAACAGATAGAAACATGTTTGTATTTGAAAGAGTTACTCCAAAGTCAAGCACTTGTAAAAAAAAAAAACAATTCAGTCTTACTTCATTTGCTTGGCCTAAATAGCCAAGTGGTTATGGTACTGGGTTTATAACCCTAAGATCAAAAGTTCAAATCTCACAATGGCAAACTATGAAACAATGTAATTTCATCTGAAACAGATGGAAACGGGTTTGTACTCGAAAGAGTTACACAACATCAACCACATTACTCTTACATCATTAAAAAACTCAAACTGGTTAAAAACTGTTTGCCTTTAAAACCATGCTGGTTTTTCTTAATTAATTCACATTTGTCCAAGTGGTTGCTAATTCGGTCCCTAATTATTATTGTTCCAAAAAGCTTTCCCACCACCAATTTTAAACTGACTGGCCCGTAGTTGCTGTAGTTATCCTTAAACTCTTGTTCAAGAAAGTGTGTAACATTTGTAATTCTCTACTCTTGACACTACTTCTGTAACCAAAGAGGACTGGAAGATTATGGTCAGTGCCTTCAGTTTCCACCCTTACTCTTCTCAGTCACTTCAGATGCATTTGGTGTAGCCCTGGGACTTAAAGTCAGCCTTTCTAACACTTTCCCTTTAGTAGCATTTGCTCATGCAGTCTTTCAGCTACCTTTGATCACATATGCTATCCTATGTAGCGAGTGTGCAGTAAATTGCATTAAATCCAACCACAAGATAGGTTCCATCAGGTTTTGGTTTCAAATAGTATCAGATCACTAACATAAATCATGAAGAAAACATTCACTGACCCGAAATGGTAACATTTTCTCCAGGAATGCCGCCTGACCTTCACTTCCTGTTTTTATTTTACATAAAAGCCAGTTCAGCAACTATGAACAGAAAAGGTTTACTCTTACACCGAACTTGATCACAGCTGTCCTTCAGGATCCCGATCGGTAACCGTGAGCAAATGTCTCAAATTCATACAAAGCAAGATAGTCAGGGGCTACAGTTCCACTCTCCCAACATGGTTTCAATTCCTCTGGTTCATAATCAAGATGATACAGGCCGCACTAATCCATCACAATAGGGGTTAACACTTAACTATTGTACAGTGCATCTGGCTCCTAAGTGCTGAGAAAAATTAAAGCGTCCACCTTAGTTTAAAAGGCACTTTTAAACTATTTCCCAATATGTTTCAAATATAATGTCCATACTCACTGGCTCATACACATTAAGGAGCATCACCCAGATAGGGGACAGAACAAGATGAGTGGAAGAGTCCCCAAAATTATCATCCTCTCATAGACAGGTCAAGAATCCCTGGGCATCACTAGCAAGGCAGGTTCAATTGTGGCTTTCAAAAAGGGAATTGATAAGCACCCGCAGGGAAAAATTGCAGGGCTATGGGGAAAAAAGGGCAGGGAATGTAGCAAGCAGAGTTGCTCTTGCAGACAGTTGGCACAGGTTCAATGGGCTGAACTGTGTCTATGTTGTAACCATTCTACAATGAAATGCATCAGCTTCTCCAGATAGGCAATTAATAGACAAAAATATATTACCGAAATTAAAAGGGACAGAGAGCGTTATATTTAAACTATAAAGTGCTCTGTACAAGCTGCCTGTGTGTAGAGTTATGTTTAGTGACAATAAAGAATTGCAAAACTTGGACTTTTTAAAATCGAAGAGATTACCTCTGAAATAAGTTAATAGGAAAAGCTGTTATTAATAAACCAAACCAATAATACTCCAAACCACACTGATAGTAGGGTGAAAGGAGCACCTCAGGTCCAAACTAGCTAATAAATGAGTGCAAATTCTTATAACACACCCCTAGAGTAGAAAAATGTCCCAAGGCACTTGAGGTGTAATCATATTAAAAAAATAAGGATGCAGAATCATAGGAGGGAAAAGAAAAACCACAATCAAAATTTGAAGGAAGACATTAAAGAGAAGTGGAGAGTGTATCAAAAACCAGGGTCAAAGGTGTGGAGAGTTTGATGGGGAAGAAGAATTTTGTCAGGTTAATGAAGGTTATAGATATAGGGAAGAGAAAGGCTTTAATAGAATTTGAATACAAGTATGAGAGTTTTAAATGGGAAGTGTTTAGCAACCAGGAATCAAGCTAGGCTGGTCAGAGGAGAAGTGGTGGGCAAGTGGGACATGTGCAGAACAAAACACAGGCAACAGTATTGGATTAGTTACAATTTAGAGTGCGGTAGATGAGGGGCCAAGCAGGAGAGTATTTGAATAGTCTAGTCTGAAGGTGACACAGACAAAGATGAAGAGTTCAGTGGATTAGCCGGAATATGGGTATAAGTTGGCAATGCCATAGAGAAGTGAGAGTTGATTGCCTCATATGGATGTCTGGAAGCTTAGCTTGGGGTCAAATAGGGCTTGCAGGTCATGAATAGTCTGGCTCAGCTTGTAACTCTTTCGAGTACAAAGACGTTTCCATCTGTTCCTATTCAGATGAAGTTACATTGTTTCATAGTTTGCCATTGTGAGATTTGAACTCTTGATCTTGGGGTTGCAAGCCCAGTACCATAACCACTTGGCTATTTAGGCCAAGCCTTGGCTCAGCTTGTAGATGGAGTGGAATTGAGTTGTGATGTATGCATGCAGTGTGTCCTGGGGGCTGAAGACAAAGTCTCCTGTCTTCTCAATATTGAACTCAAAAGTTGTGACTCATCCAGCACTGGATGTCAGACAACACCCAGACAGTGAAAGGGTCAAGACAGATATCAGTGAGGTAGAGTTGGGTATCAACATATGTACATTTCTTTGGTGATTGCTAAGTGGCAGCATGTCGATAAGTAAAAAAAAAAGTGAATAATGGCACCAAGGATGGAGATCTAAGGGAGATTGCAGAAGTAATAGGTAGGAAGTAAGAAGAGGTGACTAAAGAACATTAAGTTCTTTAAGTGGATCATTTAGAAACTGTGTGGGAACCACCAACAGCAACCATGCAGCAAAAAACAATAACGGACTATTTAAAAGTGTGGGAATAACTGGCAATGGTTAGAGTTCAAAGGAGAAAGGGGAAATAAAAAAAGTGTGGCAAAGGAAGTCAGGGTGGTATGTATTTTATCCCCCCCCCAGTATAAGCAGAGAGCAGCTTCACCAGAGTAAAAGGCAATATAGCAAGTGTGGGAACTTGGGGAGATGGGGGCAAGAAGGTGTTGCCTGATATATCAAAAGTTAAAGCAGGACCGTGGGCTAAGTTACTAGAAAGACCTAAAACATGTAACTAAATTTCATAAATTAAACAAAGCCATTACCTAGATGAAAAACTAAACAATTGAAGTTTTCATGTTTTGAAATATCAAATTTGTTAAAAAAACACAATAAAGATAGCAGGGCAGGTGATGAATTGAAGCTTAGCACGTAGGAGCTGGTGGACACCAGCTTGATCCACAATACACACATCTATAGCAAGTGCCTGCAGCTCAAGGAGCTTTGGTTCAGAGCTGATGACCAAGCATCCGACACTTCAATGCATCAGGGAGGGAGAAAGTTACCTGGACACTTTGTACTAGGAGACGGTCAAACCCCTTTAGGAGGCAAGTATTTCAGATTTAGTCTGTGGTGAGGGTCAGGAGAGTGTGACTCTGACTGAGGTAGATATGTGGGTCTAGAAAGTGACCACTGGAGGAGCCTCAACCTTTGCACTTGTCCAACAGATACAAGGTTCTTGCAGCTGTGGATGAGAGCAGGGCCTGCAGGGAGGCTGAGTAAACTGACTGTGGTACAGGGATGATTCAAGATTAGGCAGGGGGTTGCAGTGGAGGAGTGAAAAGGAATATAGTAGTGGCAGGAGCAGTATAGTTTGGGAGCAGGGGGCAATAGATACTGTTCTCTGCAGTTGAGATGAAGAGCCTTGGAGGCCATGTTGCATGCCCAATGCTTGGGTTAAGGACAACTCTTCAGGGCTGGAGAGAAATTGGAATGGAAAAGGCAAGATCCAGTTGTTGTGGTACCAGCAACATAGGTAAGACCAAGAAAGAGATTCTGCTGAGGAGGTATGCATAGCTAGGGTCTAAATTAAAAAGCACAGAAGTAATAATCCCTGAATTACTAGACGAGCTATGAGCAAATTGACACGGGGTTAACAAGATCAAAGAATTGAATGTGCAGCTAACAGATTGATGCGAGAGAATGGGTTACAATACATGGGCACTTGCACCAATACAGGGGAGAGGGAGCAGGAGCTCTTATGCAGAGTTGGATTTTGCCTACACTGTGCTTGGACCAGTCTCTTAGCAAATGAAACACTTAGAGTTATAGTTATTGCTTTAAACTAAATAGTGGCAAGTTAGGGGTGGTAGGGGAGGAAGGATTCAAGTGGAGGAGAAATTTTGCAATTTAAAAAGAGGAAGGATAAGGTAACAGCACAGAGTAGCGATATGGGTAATGATAACCAGAGAGTGACAGGAAGAGACAGAGTGTAACAGTGCACTAGGAAAGAAGGTCAGAGCAGGGAAAAATAGTAGAAAGACAAGGTTAAAGGTTCAGAAAGCTAAGTGCATTCAGATAGAAATGTAGATGAATTGATGGCACAAAGAGCCATTACACCTTTATTCCTATCATATAGGGATGTGATTGCAAGGTGACTGAGGCTAGAAACTGAATAGCTAGCTGTACATGACATTTCAGAATGATAGGTAGAAAGAAAAGGTGGTATCGTATCTCAATTAAAAAAGGAAGAGATTAGTACAGTAGTGAGAAATGATAATGGCTCAGAAGATCAAGATGTAGAATCAGTTTTGGTGGAGACGAAAAAATAGCATGGGAAAGAAAATACTGGTGGGAGTAATCTACACAGGTTTCCTAAAGTAGCTTAACTGTACAAATCAGGAAATAATGGGGACTTAAGATAATGCCAAAATTATGGGTGAATTTAATCTTAATATAAAAATTGGGCAAATCAAATGGGCAAAGTTAGCCCTGAGGTTGAGCTCGTAGAGTGCATTCAGGATAATTACTTGGAACAACACATTGTGGAAGCAACCAGGAAACAAGCTATTTTCTACCTGGTAATGTGTAATGAAATTCTTTTTTATTATTAAATAAAGGATTCTAGAGGGAACTCTGATCAGGCATGAAGAATTTCACACTCAGTTTGAGGGTGAAAAATATGGGTCCGAAACTAGTGTCCTTAAACTTAATTAAAAACAAATGCAAAGACCTGAAGGCAGAATTGGCTATAGGGCACTGGTAAAATAGGTTAAAAGGTAAATAAGCAGTGACAGACATTTGAGGAGATATTTGGCCATGAAAACAGTCAGGATAAATGGTAATTTTCAGATTGGCAAATGATAATTAGTGGTTGCCACCAGAATCAGTGTTGGGACCTCAATTATCTGCAATATATATTAGCAATTTGGATGAAGGGACCAAGTGTATTATAGCCAAATTTGCTGACAATACAAAAAGATAGGTGGGAGAACAAGTTTTGAAGAGGACACAGTCTGCAAAGGGATATAGGTAGGTTAAGTGAATGGGCAAAAATTTGGCAGATAAAGTATAATGTGGCAAAATGGGAGGTTACCCACTTTAGTAGGGAAATTAGAAAAGCCATATATGATTTAAATGGAGAAACATAACAATGCTGATCTACAGAGGGATCTGCATGTCCCTGTACATGAAACACAGCTAGCAGAACAAGTAATTAGGAAGGCAAGTGGAATGTTGGCCTTTATTGCAAAGGGGTGAAGTATAAAGGTAGGAAAGTCTTGGTACAACTATACAGGGTGAGAACACTATGAATAGTTTTGGTCTGAAGACTGAGCCACAGATTTTTTAACTATATGGGATATCAATATATCATTTTGAACTAAAGAGTTATGGGGAACAAGCAGAAAAGTGGAGGTTAGGCCAAGCTGAGGTCAGCTTGATCTTGAATGGCGTAGCATTGTAGAGGGACCGTATGGCCTATTTCAGTTCCTATGTCTTATATTCTTAGCAGCTTGAAATGCTCTTCCTATTATCAGATAAACAAAAGTGGAATTAAGATATATGTTAAAGAAAGGGGTTGGAGGGAGATGTGATCAATCATGCATGAAAGCTGAAGAGAGAATGAGGAGAGATAATGCACAACAGTCACATGATCTCACTTGCAACTTTGATTGGGGTTATTTCAGAGCTGTGGCAGCAGCAGCAGCAATCTGAACGGAGAGATTCAAGCATGGAGCAGTACTAAAGTTGGGCATGATGTGGGGGGAAAGAGGAGTTGGAGATGAGACTGGAGTCTGCAGACACCAAGTGATCAAGGGTCAGACCGTTGAGGAAGAGGTAAAGGATGCAAAAAAAATAAACAGTACCGGAGGAGAGGAAACCATTTACACTAAGATAAAAACAAAAAAACTGCAGATGCTGGAAATCAAAACAAAAATAAAAATAAAAATACCTGGAAAAACTCAGCAGGTCTGGCAGCATCTGCTGAGAGGAACACAGTTAACGTTTCAAGTCCATATGACTCTTCAACAGAACTAAGTAAAAATAGAAAAGTGGTGAAATATAAGCTAGTTTAAGGCGGGGAGGCTAGAGCTGGATAGAGGGCCAGTGATAGGTGGAGATAGCCAAAAGATGTCATAGACAAAAAGGACAAAGAGGTGTTGAAGGTGGTGATATTATCTAAGGAATGTGCTAATTAAGAGTAGAAAACAGGACAAGCAAGGTACAGATAGCCCTAGTGGGGGTGGGGTGAAGGAATAAAAGGTAGAGATAAAACAATGGATGAAAATACATTTAAAAATAATGGAAATAGGTGGAAAAAGAAAAATCTATATAAATTATTGGGGACAAAAAAGGGGGGGGGGGGAAGATCGAAAAGGGGGTGGGGATGGAGGAGATAATTCATGATCTAAAATTGTTGAACTCAATATTAAGTCTGGAAGACTGTAAAGTGCCTAGTCGGAAGATGAGGTGCTGTTCCTCCAGTTTGCAATGAACTTCACTGGAACAATGCAGCAGGCCAAGGACGGACATGTGGGCTTGAGAACAGGGTGGAGTGTTGAAATAGCAAGCGACAGGGAGGTCTGGGTCATGATTGCGGACAGACCGAAGGTGTTCTGCAAAGAGGTCACCCAGTCTGCGTTTGGTCTCTCCAATGTAGAGGGAACCGCATTGGGAGCAACGAATGCAGTAGACTAAGTTGAGGTAAGTGCAAGTGAAATGCTGCTTCGCTTGAGTGTTTGGGCCCTTGGACGGTGAGGAGAGGGGAAGTAAAGGTGTTGCACCTTCTGCGATTGCATGGGAAGGTGCCGTGGGAGGGGGTTGAGGTGTACGGGGTGATGGAGGAACAGACCAGGGTGTCCCGGAGGTAACAATCCCTGCGGAATGCAGCCGGGGGGAGGGGGGGGGGGGGTGGTGAAGGGAAGAAGTGTTTGGTGGTGGCATCATGCTGGAGTTGGCGGAAATGGCAGAGGATGATCCTTTGAACACGGAGGCTGGTGGGGTGATAAGTGAGGACTAGGGGGACCCTATCATGTTTCTGGGAGGGAGAGGAAGGTGTGAGGGCGGATGCGCAGGAGATGAGCCGGACACGGTTGAGGGCCCGGTCAACCACCGTGGGTGGAAAACCTTGGTTAAGAAAGAAGGAAGACATGTCAGAGGAACTGATAGTCTCCCAACCTCGGACGGCCGCTTCTATCTCCTACCCAACATCCACAAACAGGACTGTCCCGGAAGACCGTTCGTGTCAGCCTGTTCCTGCCCCATGGAACTCATTTCTTGCTATCTTGACTCCATTCTCTCTCCCCTTGTCCAGTCCCTTCCCACCTATGGCCATGATTCCTCTGACACCCTACATCATATCAACAATTTCCAGTTCCCTGGCCCCAACCGCCTCCTCTTCACCATGGACTTCCAATCCCTCTACACCATCATCCCCCACCAGGATGGTCTGAGGGCACTCTGCTTCTTCCTCGAACAGAGGACCGAACAATCCGCATCCACCACTACTTTCCTCCGTCTGGCTGAACTTGTTCTCACGCTGAACAATTTCTTCTTAAATTCCTCTCACTTCCTCCACATGGACCCCAGCTATGCCTGTCTCTTTATGGGGTATGTGGAACATTCCTTGTTCCAGTCCTACTCCGGCCCCCTCCCACAACTCTTTCTCCGGTACTTCGATGATTGCTTCGGTGCTGTTTCATGCTCTCGTCTGGACCTAGAAAAATTTATTAATTTTGCTTCCAATTTCCACCCTTGTCATTTTCACATGGTCCATCTCTGACACTTCCCTTCCTTGACCTTTCAGTCTCAATTTCTGATGATAGACTGTCCACCAATATCCATTACAAGCCTACCGACTCCCACAGCTACCTCGACTACAGCTCCTCACAACCCGCTTCCTGTAAGGACTCCATCCCATTCTCTCAGTTCCTTCGCCTCCGTCGCATCTGTTCTGATGATGCCACTTTCAAAAAAAACAAACAGTTCCTCTGACATGTCCTCCTTCTTCCTTAACCGAGGTTTTCCACCCACGGTGGTTGACAGGGCCCTCAACCATGTCCGGCCCATCTCCCGCACATCCGCCCTCACACCTTCCTCTCCCTCCCAGAAACATGACAGGGTCCCCCTTGTCCTCACTTATCACCCCACCAGCCTCCACATTCAAAGGATCATCCTCCGCCATTTCCGCCAACTCCAGCATGATGCCACCACCAAACACTTCTTCCCTTCACCACCCCCCCGGCGGCATTCCGCAGGGATCGTTCCCTCCGGGACACCCTGGTCCACTCCTCCATCACCCCCTACACCTCAACCCCCTCCCATGGCATCTTCCCATGCAATCACAGAAGGTGCAACACCTGCCCCTTTACTTCCCCTCTCCTCACCATCCAAGGGCCCAAACACTCCTTTCAAGTGAAGCAGCATTTCACTTGCACTTCCCTTAACTTAGTCTACTGTATTCATTGCTTCCAATGTGGTTTCCTCTACATCGGAGACACCAGACACAGACTGGGTGACCGCTTTGCAGACCATCTTCGGTCTGTCCGCAAGCATGACCCAGAACTCCCTGTCGCTTGCCATTTCAACACTCCACCCTGCTTTCAAGCCCACATGTCTGTCCTTGGCCTGCTGCATTGTTCCATTGAAGCTCAGTGCAAACTGGAGGAACAGCACCTCATCTTCTGACTAGGTACTTTACAGCCTTCTGGACTGAATACTGAGTTCAACAATTTTAGATCATGAACTCTCTCCTCCATCCCCACCCCCTTTCCGATCCCCCCCTTTTTTGTCCCCAATTTTTCTTTTCTCACCTACTTCCATTATTTTAAAATGTATTTCATCCATTGTTTTATCTCTACCTTTTATTCCTTCACCCCACCGCCAGTAGGGCTATCTGTACCTTGCTTGTCCTGCTTTCTACCCTTAATTAGCACATTCCTTAGATAATATCACCACCTTCAACACCTCTTTGTCCTTTTTGTCTGACATCTTTTGGCTATCTCCACCTATCACTGGCCCTCTATCCAGCTCCACCCTCCCCGCCTTAACCTAGCTTATACTTCACCTCTCTTCTATTTTTACTTAGTTCTGTCGAAGGGTCATACAAACTCGAAATGTGGACTGTGTTCCTCTCCACAGATGCTGCTAAACCTGCTGAGTTTTTCCAGGAATTTTTATTTTTGTTTTAAACCATTTACACTGCTGGCTTGCATGAAGGCCAGGACTTAAAAGGAAAGTTCTTCACACAAAAACCTGCAGAAACTTCAGTTAGGAAAAAACTTTCAAATTATTTGAGAAGCAATTGGACGGCTAAGCCAGGGGAGAAAGAGGAAGAGTGAATACCTCTTTTGGGGATGAACTGATTTTGTCCAAATGGCCTTCAACAATGGCAGACTGATATCCTATCAGTACTTATTCAGCTCAGAGCTTGATTTTGTAACTGGATTTTTTTATCTTGATTTAGACTTACAATGGTAGAGTCCATAGCAACCATTCACCTTCCATCAGGGTTGGAAATAGTTATTAAACAGCATCTGCACCCACCCTAGTGTCATTATTAAAAAAAAAACAACCCTCATCAAGCAATTATGCACCACTAGGAAATAGGAAAGCACAAGATTCTTCTTACCAAATATTTAATTGCAGGGAAGAACTACCCTGCTGCATATTTAGAGACCTATTTACACTGAACTGGATTTTAAAGAAGGTTCGGGGTTGGCAGAGATGGACTAGACTCCCTGCTCCATCGGTAACTGTAGTTTTATCAGGTGATATTTCAGGGTAGAAATGGGAGACAATTTGCTCAATCCTCTTAACATGGTATGAATGTGGGTGGTAAGAGTAGGGGGACCAGGGGAAAGAAAATGTGGTGTGTACTACTGTCCCTGACAGGAAATCTGCTGTCATGGTCTATTACGTTCATCCATCTTGCACCATCCTTACACATCCACTGTAGTTCATCTTTAACCGCTCAGTCATCCAACTATGTCTAGGTCGACCCCATTTTCTGATGAGTTCCACTTCCCCCCTCTAGAAGAAGTCTCTGTGGCTTTTCAGCTCGTCTCAAAATGGTCAAAAACTGAGATTTCCTTTTCCGGATTAAGAGTTCTTTTTGCTCTTACAATTTCAAGCATCTTTGTCTTCTGGCCTGTTTATGGAATTTTAAGTGTCTTAGCCTCCACGTTTCAAAGGCCTCCATTTTTGTCCACAGATCTTTATTTATTGTTCAAGTTTGAGGCATACAGGAGTAGATGGAAAAAACTCAAGATGCTACATTCTATGTTACAAGCTCGGGTTGTTGTCGTTGTCAATACATCCCTCATCTTCACAAAATTCCTTCTGGCTATCTCTATCATCCTTCTGACTTTGGCATTTCTCTTATCACTTGTCCTAAACAGACAAACTTATCTACTTATTCCAGAGTGACACCATCCACTTCCATCTTCACTCTAATTTCTTCTCATGTATTCCTTCTAACTACCATTGTTTCTGCCTGTTTTGTGTTCATACTCACTTCATATTCTAAGCTTCTAGAATTTACTTGATCTACGATAGTTTGTAGGACCTCTTTTTCTGCAAGTAGCACTGTGTCGTTAGCATAACACAAGTTTAAGTTCTTCCTATAATTTATATCCCTTTAAACACATAATTGGGAATATTTATTGTGCACAGATTAAATAACTTTTGGCAACAGTACACAACCTTGTTGTACTCCGAAAGATAGCTTCTAGCCTGACCCCAAAATAGGCTCTGGATTAATCTTTCCTATCAATGTCACCCCTATCAGCTTTTGGTGATCATCTAAAAATGCACTGCTGCATGTTGCAAGGTGTTGGGTGCAGTTCAGTGGATCTTAAGGTATTTGCAATCTTAGTTAATAATTGCTGTTGAACTACTGATTAGAAACTATATACACAAGCATAGCAAAGGTCTAAGCTAGGAGTGGTCACCATGCTTGCTTCTACACTGCTCCATTCAAAACTGCACTGGCCCCGGTGTTCTTTTACATTACTGTGGGCAGACTGCACACAGCCCCACGTTAACCCTTTGTGTGCCAGACCCTTATACTACATTGAAGTGTAATACTTTGTAGTGCAATCATAGCCATTCAAGGTTAGTAAAAGGCAAGAAACAAAACTCTCAGGGTTCTGACAAAAAGTCATCGAACAGAGACATGAGTTCTCTGCCTCACCCGCTAAGTCAGTGAACCAAAATGCCGGAAACTCAGGAGTCATCTGATCAGCCTGTTATATCAGCACCTCAATTTTATATATGTTGCAATATCCAAGCAATCCTGCCTTTTTATAATCAAAAGCCTAGACAAAAAGACAGTCAAAAAATAGGAGTAAAAATGAAAAGAAAAATTAATGTTAATAGTCTCACAATTTACAGTTTCAATGCTGTCAAAAGTCATTTAAAATGAAAAGTCATTGTCTATACTAGAGCATGACTTCCGTTCCATTAAGAATATAGGACACAACACAGAATAATTAAAAGAGCGAAGCCTCAACAGTGCTGAACCAGTTATGTATTTTTGGTCTGAGGCTATGGTCCCATGAATCAATCAACAGGCACTTTAAGTTCCACCTATCCTGTTTGGAACAAATGCATCATCTTCCGGCTAGGTTTAATCTTTATATGTAAAACTACTTTCAGCCCCTTCTTACTCTGTTCACTTCTATTGTACAAATTTCCTCCACATATTCCATTTATTGTACAAGAGGATTGTTCTATATTCGGAGTAGGTTAGAAAATCAAAGTTTAGGATCGCAGCACATTTCAAATACACATTACTTCCGTTTTAATTGCTCCAGCATTATAAGCTCCCAAGTGTTCAGCACCTTATACAAGCAAACCTACAAGTTTCGAAATTGTAAGTTGGGTGGGTCATTAAGTCAGTCTTTTTCAGGTGTGAGTGAGAGAGTGGGGGTGTGAAGAGTAGAAGAGAAAAAAAGGAAAAACTGTGCATTGATCTGTAACTTAAAATGGCAAGTTGAAAGACTGGATAATTCAGCCCTTTATGGTAACCCTCACAATGGATGTGATTAATGTCATTTTGGACATTGCTTCACAGATACAGCATCTTGCTGTCTGGCTCAGCCATTGAAATGTTGGAAGTTGCTGTACTTGCTTGGCAGATACAAACTCAAAAGTTTTGTTCATGATGTGAAAAAGTGTTAAATTACTGTTAGGTCTTCCTCTCTGACACTGAAGAGTAATAAAACTCAAAAGGATGCAACTCCACCCTTGTAATAATTAGTTTTATTTGGAGACATTTTCTCCCCCCCAAAAAATGATAATCCTCCTTCCTCTCAACTTCAATCTTCAAGCTCCCCATTTCTTGTTCCATACTTGATTTCACACTTCCTTCTCAGTCCTTTAACTGTTATTCCAAATCCTTCAATCTGATTAAGGAGGTACACAGTTGCTTGCCTCATTGACTCCAGTTCCAGCTGCCTGCTTTTCCTTGCTACAAGGTTGTGTGTTTGAGATTTCAGCTACTTGTCATGCAAAAAAATGTGAAGATCTAAACACACAAGGTACAAGTCTAGTTAACAGTCAAGACCATTAGATATCCCACCACATCAATTTATGGCCCAATATCTTTGATAGAATATTATTTACTTAGGACAAGACAGGCTGGAATTTGTTGAATGTCTGCACAAGTTGACATGAGTGACTTCTACCATCATGCACACCACACCATAATTTCCTGGGAAATATCAGCTGCTCCAGATACCCATGTAGGAAAGGTTGAACAGCAAATTATTACCTTTAGTTTAGTTGCAATGGCAGGATCACATTTGCTGAATTGACATTGACTGTGATCACCACACCAGAGTGATTCTGGAGGGCTCACCCTGTTTGGCACAATCACAGGATCCATAAGACGTAGGAAAAGTAGGCCATTCAGCCCATCAAGTCTGCTCCACCATTCAATGAGATCATGGCTGATTTAATAATCCTCAACTCCATTTCCTGCCTTTTTCCCCCATACCCATTGATTCTCTTACTGATTAAAATCTATAACTTTGTGACCTAACTTCTACAGCCCTCTGCGGTAAAGAATTCTACAGGTCGACTGCCCTCTGTAGAAATTCCTCCTCATCTGTTTTAAATGGGTGCCCCCTTACTCTAAGATTATGTCATCTGTCCCTAGGCTCTCCCACAAGGGGAAACAACCTCTCAGCACCTACCCTGTCAAACTCCTTAAGAGTCTTATATGTTTCAATAAGGTTGCCTCTCATTCTTCTAAACTCCAGTGAGTACAGGCCCAACTTACTCAACCTCTCCTCATAAAATCCCTCCATCCCTTGGATCAACCTAGGTGAACCTTTTCTGGACTGCCTCCAATGCCAGTGTATCTTTCCTTAGGTAAGGGGGACCAAAACTGTTCACAGTATTCTCGGTGTGGTCTAACTAGTGCCTTGTGCCATGATCTACTGTTTAAATTAAGAATGCATTGTCCTGTATTCTTCTTTAATCCAGTTGTGCAGTTCTGACAGTATGTCAGGTCGCCAATACAAAAAGTGAAAATTACTCTTGTGAATATATACACCAGAAAAAAGGTGCAGGTTGCCAATTCTGTCCTTAGACTAACATTCAAATGAGATTTTTCTTCCCCTGCCATGTGTAATTTGAATTGTTAAATTTGAATATGGCCAAAAGGCAAATGTGTTCAATTTCACCTTATTCGAATTAGTCCTGGGACTACAGGCTCTGATGAACTGGAGACAAAGATTATAGCTGCCCTGTTCTTTGTTAAAGGGATGGTGTGGGGAAGAAAGAGGAGCTTCAATGTTTCATCTGATGAGATAAATTATATAAAGTACAATCCAATATAAAAAAAGTCCAAGATTAATTTGGTCTCATTTGAAATTGTACTCATCTCTGCTCAAAAGGTGCATGGTTTAAATGTCTACTTAAATATTTGCTTTGGACCCCCGGCTAGCATTACATTGCAACGAGTACTTAATTTGGACATTGGCCACATCTCTTCCAATCCCTGAGACAGTTGTTGCAGTGCATTACAATACACTAGAGAAATAATAGTGTGTAAAATTTGCCACTGGAAGAGAGAGAAGCACAAAAGGTCTAATTATGACGTTAAGTCACCACTGCAACATTGAAGGATGCCCAATCCATGGCTAACTAAGGAAGTCAAGTCTCGTATCAAACTGAAAAAAAAAAAAAGTGTACAATACTGCAAAAATTAGTGGTAGGTCAGAGGAAAACCAGAAAAGAACAAGAAAGAAGTTAGGAAAAAGACAGAGAAAGCTAGGTAGAAACATAAAAACAGATAGTAAAGAGTTTCTACAAGTGTTTAAAAAAGGGAAAGAGTGAAGTGAGCATTGGTCCCTCAGAGGACAAGACCAGGGAATTAAAAAAAATACCAAGAGTACTTGAAAATCAAGTGGGATGGAGACACTTAATTACAATCGCTAGGGCTAATTGGGAAGACTGTTAGTACTAAAGACCGACAAGTCCCCAGACCTGACGGCCTGCATTCTTGGGTCTTAAAGAGGTGGGTGCAGAGGTAGCAGGTGCATTGGTTGTGACTGAAAGGTCCCAACAGGTTGGCAAATCACTTTGAGAGTTCAGTTCTTTTGTCCATGTTTGGACTAGGGCTGTAATGAGGCCAGAAGCTGAGTGGTCCTAGTAGAACCCAAACTGAGGGTCAGTGAGCATGTTATTGCTGAGTAATTACCAGTTGATAGCAATGACCCCCTCCATCACTTTGCTGATTAGAGTAGACTGATGGGGCGGTAATTGGCCAGGTTGGATTTGTCCTGCTTTTTCTGTACAGGACGTACCTGGGCAATTTACCACATTGCCAGGTCGATGCCAGTGTTGTAGCTGTACTGGAACAGCTTGGCTAGGGACATGGCAAGTTCTGGAGCACAAATCTTCAGTACTATTACCAGACTATTGCCAGGGCCCAGAGCCTTTGCAGTATTCAGTGCCTTCAGCAGTCTCTCTATATCATAGAGTGAATCAAATTGGCTGAAGATGGCATCTGTGATGCTGGGGACCACCACCAGTGGAAGCTGTGATAAATCATCCACTTAGCACTTGTGGCTGAAGATTGTTGCAAATGCCTTGTCTTTTGCACTGTGCTCGGCTCCCCCATCATTTGTGGAGGCCCCTCCTCCCTAGTTGTTTAATGGTCCACTACCATTCATGACCGAATGTGGCAGGATTGCAGAGCTTAGGTCTGAACAGTTGTTTGTAGAGAGTTTAGAACTGATCCATTGGTTGCAAATGAAAATCAAAAGGCTGAAGGAATGTTAGAGAAGGACACCCGCACACTTCAACTGTGTTTGATAGAAGCTCCCTTCTGTATAGAAGCATAGCATGCTTTATGCAATCTGCAAGTTACCCATTTCTCATTCTTCTGCCTTTCAAGCAGAGAGCAATATTGTAGCACTGCACTATTGTGCAGAGAAAATGCTTTCCATCAATTTAACTGGAGGAGTTTTTCTAATCTAATATCTTTGTTTATCCTTCCTTCTGTTCTGATGGTATTCCTTGATAAAACTCATTTACAATTTGCAGCTTACGGTATGAGTGTCAGCTATATCAGTCCAATCGGATGGCTTCATGCTGTCTGTGCAGATGCTAATGCTTGACTTGCAGCAACTAATTCAGTTTCCAGAAAAAAACAATAATGGTTTGCCAAAGACGAGAGAAATGGGCGAGTGCAAAGCACCTCAAATTCAGTGTTTCAAAAATGAGAGGGTTACTGTTCAACCAGGACACAATAATCCCAGATAACCTCATGCACAAAGTCATCCAATTTTAGCGATTTTTGACTTATTGCTGCCAACACCTACATCTAGACATACAGCAAGTCTCATTTCACAATCACTCTCATTCATCAGCTCCTAACGTTCTAAAAGTCATTAGTCTTCTTTAAAAAGCCATTCAAGGCTTCATCTTCTACATCTCTAAATGCCAATACACACCATTTAGTTAACTTGCTCTGCCACCCATGTCCATCCATCCCTCCTTCTGCTTCTGGAAGGATGGGCTGATGATGATAGTGACACACATGGCTGGATGGACTAGTTTGGTTGTTTCATGTCTTGTTTTTGATATAAATATTACTGCCTCAACTCCAGTCACGTTGTTCTTATTGTTTGGAAATCTCTCCAACCCTTTCACTCTGCTACTAAAAAGGAGCTCCTCAAAACCTCTTTCCCCTCCACAGCTCACCTTCCGTTTCTGCTCTGCTGCAAATTAGGACATTTCCTAAAGGCATTGTATAAACAAAAGCTGTAGGTTGTGTGTGAAACTTTTCTTTTGCATAGTTGGCACTAGATTTCAGAAATTAGGGCAAGAGTTCAGAGATTCACATGTGAAGGGGCTCCCACACAAATGTCTAAAAACCAATAGGCTCTATATTTGGTCTCGAGCCATTCTGCACTGCTCAACAGACTGGAATTTTCAAAGTACTCTGAAAAAGTAGTAAATTAAATACAAGACAAGACCAGTTCAGTTTTAAACACCATTCCTTTCACCAGTGTGAGTCAGACCTAATCTAAATATTTAGCTCCATGTCGTAACAAAACAATCCCTCCCAAAGTAAATTTTCAAAAAGGTCTGTGTGTATTGTTGGTAAGGTGGAGTTGCTACTTTTTCCAAACGAACATTACACAGAGGTCATCATTACATATTGCTGCCACAGATCAGCTGAATGTGGCACAGCCGAGAAGAGACTCCAGGATGTACATTATAGACTTAGGTTTCCCCCTCCCACTCCTGGAGTCTGCTTAGATCATGCAATTCAAATCTTAACCTAGGAGGGAAAAAAAAAGTCTCCATCTTGAAAATTTCAATTTACCCAGCATCCACAGGACCTTTTTGGTGGGAGTGGGGATTGGGTTGAAGGAAGAGAGAGAAAAAGAGAAGAAAGTGTTCCTGATTACCACTGTCCTGTGAAGAAACTATTCCCAATTTCACTTCAAATCGCCTGGCACCCAATTTTAAAAGTCATGTCCCTTATTCTGGATTCACTAGTGGAGACACTAGCTTCTCTGTATTTATCCAATTGAAGACTGATTAGATCACTCCCTCAACCTAAAAGCGGGAATAAAGTATTTTTTTCAAAAAAAAACTTCTCCTTAAAATCAGTATCATTGCAATGAGTCTGCATTGCTCCTCCTCCAAGACCCTATCTTTCCTGAGGTTTGGTGTCCAAAACTGAAAAAAAGGGCTCCAAGATGCGGTCTGACCAAGTGTCTGTATGACTAAGGGTAACTTCATCCCTTTTGTTTTCAAACCCAATTGCAATAAAAGCTAACATTCCATTAGCCTTTTTGATTAACTTCTGCATCTGTACACTAGTGTTGTGCATACAGACACAAATCCATTAATCCCTTTACTCTTCCACAGCTCTAGATCCATGCCTTTCTTCCTGCAACCGACCACACTCCCACCCATTAAGAAAGCATCCGAAGTCAATTATATAGAAACATGAAAAGTGGAGGCCTTAGGCCAGATTTCTAGGGATGATTTTACAGTTGAAACAAGATGCTGCTCCTTCAGATTCTAACAAACATTGAAAAACAGATTGGCTAGCTGGATGATGGAAAAGTAGATAAAGGAACATGGGAACATTGTTGCCAAATCTGATTAGCACCACACTCTACATTGGGAAAACAAAACTGGCATGGCCTGTTTCCATATTGCAGCTATGTATCTATGTGAGTTCTAAACAGATACCAAGAGTTTCTAAAGCCAACATTTCCTCTCTCAACACTGCCAACAGATTAACTGATCATGATCATTCATCTCATGGAAAATTACTATTGTCATGAAAACATGCTTTATGCCAAATAACGATTTTAATTCCACAGCTGGAAAACCAAACTTTTTAAAAGCCTGGTCCAAGTTGGCTACCCAATTTGCATCACTGAACCTTCCATCTCTTGTGATGGAGACACGTCTGCAAAGATCCATCAAGGACAATGGCCTCAGGAGAATCAATGAGCCACATATCTGTCCCCATTAGCAAGGCAATCACCTGGGACATTCAACAGGAGGCTCACAGACATGAACTCAGGCTGTGGGAATATGCCAAACCCAATCAATTGAACAATAGGACACTGACAGCAAAAGCATTCTCAGACATGAATTGATCAAATTACAAAAGAGAAAATATACAAGCCAGAACCATGTTTGAATTCGTGATGGTCATGTGACAGGCTCACCTTGTGTTTAAACTTTTGCTTTCCCTGCTGTAAGAGAGCAAAGGACCAAAATTCTGACAAAAGACCCGACTGGGGTCCCTCCTTACTGCCTTTCACTATTCCATCTTGCAAGTTTCAAACGCTGTTTGCTGGACATGACCACCCAGGGACACTCCTGCTGTAGAAAGAAAATCCTTGAACGAAAATCAACCCCACAATACTGTCTCCAGGAGAACAGCCAAATCAGCCACCTACGTCCTTGGAAGCACCAAATGCAAGTTACAAGACCATCAAATTCAGCCTGAAACCAGCAGAGTCAAACTACAGAGTGTATACCTTTTTTATATCTTTGGACTCTCCCTCCCCCCTCCACTCTAATCTATTTGTGTGGGTAAACTTAGCATGCAAGAGAGAAAAATTGGAGCATATTGTTTAAGTATAATAAAGCTAACCTCTTCGTTAAACTCAAGAAAACCTGTCTGATGTGATCATAAAAGAACCAATCATGTTAACAGTTAAATACTCATGAATTGGCAAGTATATCCTTTTCAAAAAGGAAACAACAACTCTGTTGCAGTCAAATGAGAGGAGAAAGAAGGGAGCCATTTGGCCCCTCCTCACCTTATTGTAATACTATGCACAAGTTAGCATGCTAGGTAACAGCAACCACATGTTCCAAAATAATTCATTGATATGAAACATTTGGGAGTATCTTGGGGAAAATGGAGAAAATGTTATACAAGAACAAAATTCTTTTACATGCAGTCTGATATTTCACCCACTATCGTGGGAAAGAGGCCACATCCAGATTCCAACACTTGCCTTTATTAAAGTCTACTAACCAATCACATACCCAAGGGACTCGAGTTTCCTGAATTTTAAGACCATTAATAGCTATACTGCATTATAATACATTAGTTGAAGGCTGGAATAATTCTCAATGTGGCTGAATTCTGGCCTAGTAATACAAGACACATCTTTCCAAAAAAAAGTTATCAAATGCAGTCCTTAGTTTTCCATTCCAGAAAGCAGAGCTCTAACCATGCTATGTACAAGATGCAGCACACTATTGTCAGATATACCCAGAATGTTTAATGTTTTCACCAGGTCAATGTAGGGGGGGATCTTGTGGCACAGTGGGTAGCTTCCAAGCCTCTAACCCTGAAGCTCTGGGTTCAGGTGACACTCCAGGATTTGATGGTCACAGAAGGTGTTCATAATGTGATGATCAAAATCCTTTCAATACACCTATGGCAGGCAGCAATAGGAGAGTCTCCTTGTCAGCCATGCTTGCTGCAGAATGGCACCCCATAAGTTTTGGCTCCAGCTTCAAGCTAGCTACCTGTTGCAGGGAAAGCAAGCTACAGGAACAGATGCAAGCACATACTTGATCTGCATCATGAATCTCCAGATGCAGGAAGAATGTCTGAGATGAGGGGGTCACTGTGACTAAGCTGAATTATTAAAATACTTTCCCAGCCGTACCACAATCCTATCTGCTTGAAGGGAATGCAATCATAGTTAACTCAGCCTCAATCATAATATTGCAGAAAAACTGATCTGTTTTGAAACCAGGCCACCCTTGCTGTCATATGTGGGGTTCAATGGTGGAACAAGTGAATTCTTGAATCAATGTTAACTCAGTGTTGCCTAGCAACTATTTATACCACATGATAGCAATAACCACATTTTGTTACCCACAGCCTATCAGTTGAGACAATAAAAAAAATGGAAATCCAAGAACGGTGATGGCACATTTAACAGCCTCACCTTGCAAAATATAACAAGTTGTAATATTGTCATCCTCAGAAAATAATTTGTTCTAAACTTGACCAGCTCATTAACCAAGTAAAAACAAATCTATCAGGAAGTCAAAAGGTTATCACAATAAAAAAAGCAAGGCTGACAATCAAGGCAAGCCAAAAAAGCCTGATCAAGTTAATCTCCAGTTGCTGAAGAGAAGCTAACGTAACCCTTGCACAACTTTGCATACATGGAAATAAACTAGTTTCCAAAAACAAACCCTTTGGTGTTTTGTGCTCAGGCCATTCTTAAAAATCAAGGGTTCTTCTGTGCACAAAATTATTCAGCATAATAACCAAGGGCTAATGTCAAAGCTACAATTCAGCTTTCCTTCCCCCATATGGAATTGTTTAAAAGTTCAACTGACTTTTTTTGGCTTCATGCATTGCAGAAAGTTCCGTTGACTCAGAGCCAGATTCCTCATGCACATTTCACCAACAGTTTAGAAACTGATATACATCAACATATGCAGCACCATTGCAGGAGGGCGCATTACATTTGCTCTCTGAACAGGTTAACGTTCTGCTAATAAAGCGATATATTGCTCATTTATTGCAACTATGTCAGGTGAAGGCAGAGTTCCAAACTCAAGTAGGAGCTAGTTTTTAAAAAATCTGAAAAAGGCTGTTGCTTCTTCCTGCATTCCCAACATTGAGGGGTGTGCCCATTTCAATGTTGTTGCTAGGTAACTTGCAATTTTGGAAATGCAAAGACATGTGCAAAAATAATAGTGACCTTGCTCAGCCATTCAGCTTCTTGGAGGTGCTGTAGGGAGGATAGTTTATCTTCCAACTTGGAATTCTAATTGTCATCATTAATTTAATTTAGCTCCAAACCTATTTCAACTCCATTTCCTGAGCTAAACTTAGCAGTGACGCTTTTCAGATACATGAAACCACTGAGCAAGTCTGTCTTAAAAAAAAAAAGCATTTCCAGTCCATGAAAGCAAAATCCCACCTCATATAACATTTTAGAAGGGACAAGAACTGGCTCAGTTCTTCTAATATAATGGGAGACAGAGAAAGGGGAGTTCACTGCAGTATTTCCATATCCATGAGTAATGCACATCATTACACATTGTGGGTTGTGGAACAATATGCCACACCCTCCAGAATCAGTGATTCTATTACAATAGCCAGATGACTAAGCTTACACCACATACATTAACAAGCGAGCAGTTTATAAGCCTGTTGTTGCTAAGGGATGCTCTAGCATCATAATTATCCAGAGTTCAAAATTAACCAGGCATATAAAAAAAGTTAAATTTGGAAAGATGGGGGAGGTGGAGAAAGGGACTATTAGAGCATTTGTCTTAAAAGGGCAAGTATAGTACAGCATTCCAATCAAATTAGGCAAGTTGGAAGGGGCAATGGTAAGAAATAAAGGCTGCCATATAACAGAAAATAAAAAATACCTTGTGTACAGTGGAAGCAGCATTTGTTTTAAAATAAAACTTGAGGATACAACTTTGGGATAACTTTAAAAGCGCGTTCAATGCAAGCTTATTGAATCCATTTAACACAGACATAAAATACTCAATATTTCCATTGTTATCTTTGACTAATGTGTGAACCACTCCTGGATTGCAGAACATGCCTCTACAAAACAGCAAACAATGCACAGCCATAGTCCAGAACCCCTTTGAACACGTTGCAGCAAGTACGAGACAGACTAGATGGTAGTTGCTCATTCTTCAGAAAAATTTTTTAAAATGGCAATTTCTAATGAAGTAAATACAAAGCTCATTCAACTAGTTATATTTTTCACTTTGCCGAACAAATACACAGAAAAGTTAGAAGGCCCTCCTTTGAGGTGTTCTTTATTTTCACAAATTTAATGATTACCTGACGGGACTGTGAACTATACTAAAATGGAAATCTGAAAGACGATTTCACAAAAGTTTCTTATTCACAGAAAGTAGTGCAGTTCCTCACCCCTAGCTCAAACTACAGTTAAAGTTCAAGGTAATCCCCAAGATGAAGCTCTCCAAGGCCATAAAAGGTTCTATCATAGGAAACTTCATTCCTGTAATCTACTGTATAACAGTCAAGATGAATTTTAAGGCAGGAAATCACAAATTCTAAGCACTAGAAGGGTTACTCAGTGACTAATGAGTCAGGAATGTCTGAGGTTATAACATTCCCTCCCACTCTTAAATGCCAATTTCAGACAGAAAATTAAACGCTAGTACTTCACTTTACATCTTCAAAGAAAGGTGCTGTGCCAAATTTATTGACCATTACCACCTGAGGTGGACAGACTGTATTGTAAGCAGAAATAGTTCAATTCTATCCTGAAAACAGTCAAGCTAAAGAGTCAAACATTGCTGAGATAGTTACCAAAAATATTGGCTAAATTGCACAGACTTGAGATCTGCATCTAATAACAATTTAAGCAACATGCATTTATGTGATAATCATATACAGGAAACCATTTCAAAATGCCCAAGGGGGAAGGAGGAATCAACAGGCAAAAAAACAAAATCAGGGAAAGGGGAAGAAACGGAGGGGCTAGGATGCGGGAAAACCAAGGATACATTTGAAGGAAAGGGCTTTGAAGCAGCAAGAGCGCAAGTGGCAATTTTTAAAAGACATTGTAGAGAATTCTAGAGTGGCGCAGTGCAATGACCACACAGGCAGCACCTACGGTAGGGCCAGAAGAGGGGGCGGGGAGGTGGGTGCTTGCAGGCAAAAAAAAGAGGGGAAGTGAGAGGGAATTAGTCCAGCTTTACAGCAGAGTTTATCTGGAGGGCTGTCAATCTGAAGAAGGACTTCCCAATGTAAAAAAAAGGGACAAGTTTCAAAATCAGGAAGAAACTGGAATACAGGCAGTCTCCAAGCTTGAAGAAGTTGAAGTGTGGGTGATTGGGCAAGTGGATAACAGGGTGCAACATTTTGAATGGAGTCTTTAAGCAGAAAACCCAGTTAGAAGTCAAACCTTGTGGTAATGAAGGCAGGGGTTAAGGTTTTAACAGAAAAGGAAAATATAGGTGGACAAAAAATGGCAGGAAAATAAATTGGTTTTGGTTGCAAAATAGTAAAATTTCCAGCCAGCAAATCAGTTTTACACATGTGATCTGCAAACATATTCTACTTTTTAAATTTTCTTAATAGTCTGAATTGATTAAGTTCAAGCATCCTTATTAGAATGCTCGAATCTCTTGCATAATAATAATTGCAGAAGCGACCATATCATTAACTGCGGAAACACAAATGACAGCACACCTAAAAGAATCGATACCCACATTACTTGCATATTAGAGTATTAATAAAACTACACTGCCAGGTAGACAAAAACAGAAGGCAGCCACCAGGTAGATAATGTCCCTCCTAAGGGCTAATCACCTGGAACCAACTGCTCATTTATATTCATCACAGACCTTCAGAGCCCAATTCCAAATCCATTTGTTACCACAGCTATTTGTAGTTTATAGGGTGTATATTTAACATTGGAATAACTTGGGTATTTGCCCTAAGAGGGGAAAAAACAGGCTTTCATGTGATAGGAGTTGTCTGAATGTTTGCTCAAAAAAAAAAAAATCCCTTAAAACCCATCTTAAAAAGGAAACTGAATAGTGGGTGTTTAAGAGGGGAGTCAGAACACTCAAATCAGCTGAAAGTTCAACCTCAATGCATAAAAAGCCAGAGTTAACAGACCAGTGGGCATGGGAGGGGAGCAAGCTTGGAGTACAAGGTGAAGCTGTTGAGTGATAGAGGGGACAAAGATTTTAACTCAATACATTGGGGCAGAGGACCAGTATAGATCAGCAGAGATGGAGTGATGAATGCAGATAGCCAAACTCTAGATAAATTGCAGTTTGAGAAATAGAAAAATATTTTAAAAATAAAAATAAGCCAATCAGGAGATGAAGAAAAGGATGGACAAGTTAGTCATTGTTGTAAAGATAAAATTATAGTTTTAGAAACTGATAGAATATATACTTGGAGCCGGGAATCTGGGTACAAAAGGATGTCCAGATTGCACATAAGGCAGGTAGAGTAGGATTGGTGGGGGAACATGAGGTGGTACTATACACTCTTGGGTCTTTCTGGCCAATCCACAACTTAAAATGTCAAACAGGCACTTGACAACATTAAGATGGCCAAAGGAAGCAGTGGAGAAGTACAGTTGAATACATCAGGTTCAGCTTCCCATTTATGCCATGTCAGCAGATGTAATCACTGCAAGGGCTACAAGTGGATTTAAGAAAAAACCACAGATGGATCATTGAGCTATGTATTCATGAGGTATATAGAAGCAGAAACCATTGCTGGAGATGCTCAGGCTGCATAAGCTGTGAAAGTGTGGAACCAAGTAACTCCAATTACATTGACCATACCATTCTCTGTTGGTTCTCAATCACAAAATTCAATGAAAGGATTAAAATAAAAACATGCTGCATTTGCAGCCACTATTGATTTTTTTAAACCCATTTGTGAGCAAGGTGACAGTTAAACTGAGACCTCACTAATTAGTTCAGTAAACATTCCTGTTCTCCTCTCAGCACAAAAACGATCATGGAATTCTCAATGTCTGGTTAACATTTTTCCTCAATTATCAAGAACATAAATGCTCATTATCCTTATTTGTTATTTGAGAGATCTTTCTGTGTCCAATTTAGCTGCAACATTTGTCCAGATCAATTACTTTTATGCAGAGCCACTAATGTTGAAATGTAATCAGACATTATATAATAGAGAAAGAGCTTGCATTTAAAAGGCAAGCAAGGTTAGAGATTGGATGGTTATGAGGGATAGGACAGATGAAATAAGTGATGTTGATGGAATCTTGAAAGGAAGAAAACAAAGTGCCTGAGTAAAGTAGCAGCTTACGATGGTGCAAGTATACAGATCAAAAGGCCGTGTGCAGGGTGGGGATCAAGAAACCTTAAGATGGTTCTCCTAGTTTGCCAGCAAAATTTGGCAGAGTTGGTAGGAGTTGAAAGAGTAGACAAGTGAAAAAGGGGGACAAAAGTGGCTATGCCACACAGTCTCAGTATTTGAGATGAAGGGATGCATACAAGTCTTCACATTCAGTGATGGGCAAGGGTGGAGAGGGACAGATGATGTGAGTTTGAAGAGGGTTTGGTCACGAAGAAAAGGAAGCATGGTTTGACCCAAACCTCCTTGATGATACTAGAGTGAGAAGGGGAGGCACGATAATGCTCAACATCTTGATTTTCTGGTTTATGCCTGAATGCCTTGTGTACTAACTCAATAGCTAGATAGTGTCTTGATGCTCAACATAGGTTAAAAAGTGATTTACAAGATTAGTTATGTACCAGGTTTGCACAAGTCTTTTAACATCCAACATTAGGGTCGTGGTGATGAGAAGGGAGCTGTGCAGTCAGTTGACAGCAGTATTGCTGTTGTGATAGGTAGAAGACTAAAGAATTGGGTGTTTGGCACCAAGCTGGTGAAGGAACCAGGGGAAGGAGAGTGACTGAGATTGGCAGATGTAGATGCTAAGGAAGGGGAAATGATCTGAGCTAACCTCAGTGATGGGGGTTTGAAGGTGTCCATAGGCACAGATGAGGAAACATTATGAACTCAGACATTTTTTAGCTTTTGAGCTGGAATACATGAATTTTTAACGCAAATTAAAAAGACTTAAAAATGATACAATATCAATCCTGCCTCATTCCCAGATCACCTATGATAGGGCCATTTCAAAAGTTCAGAAAAGGATGGCTGTAGTTGTTACTGTGGAGCCCTTGACTCTAAATCTGAAATATTTTGGCCTGGAGTCAGCAGCTGTGATTGCTGTTGACCTCAAAGAAGGATGTCTACAAAGGTCCAGCAATCTCTGTGGCATAGATTTCACCTTTCCTGACATCAATTTGAATCTGGTACCAAGTCAAGGGGGACCTCCAGGAGACCAACAACCATGTTAGCAAGCAGGGTAAGAATTCTCAGACAGCGAATCAGGAATTGTTCTTCAGCTTTTAACATCATTTTGCAGAGAGCAAATGAAAAATTGGAACCATGGGATAAAAAGGGAGAAGCTCAAATATCAAACTTTAAAGACCAAAGATGTTGAACTTCATGCATGGAGAAATTTCATATTTCACAAATAAAAATGGGAATTTTCCATCAATTCCATGATTTCAGTCTATGGGGTTTTCAACAGTGCACTCTATGGAGCAGAGCAGAATCACTGGCAGGCTCCATAGACAGCGCCTTTCAAATCCATGAATACTACCACCTAGAAGGACAAGGGCAACAGATAGATGGGAACACCACCAATTGGAAGTTCCCCTCCAAGCCACTCACCATCCTGACTTGGAAATATATCGCCATTCCTTCACTGTCACTGGGCCAATATCCTGGAACTCCCTCCCTAACAGCACAATGGGTATACCTACACCACATACCTGCAGCGGTTCAAGAATACAACTCACCAGCACTTCCCTCAAAAGTAATTAGGGATGGGTAATAAAAGCTGGCCTCACTAAAAGGCATCTACATCCCATGAATGAATGAAAAAAAAAGCTCTGGATTCCTACATATAACTGTGCAAGTGCAACTTCTGAGATCTATATGAACAAAGAGCAAGGGTAAGCCTTCAGCCCCACCATTTAATAAGATCATGACTGATCTGATAGTAACTTCAAATTTGCATCCTGCTTATGCCTGATTACTAAGAATCTATCCATCTCTGCCTTAAAAATATTCAAAGACTCTAGAACGCTTCCTGAAAAAGGCGGTAGAGGCAAAGGCTCATGACACTCAAAAAATCTTTGTCTCATCTCTATTTTAAATGAGCAGCCTCTAGATTCTCCCACAAGAGGAAACATCCTCTCCACATCCACCCTGTCAAGACTCCTCAGCATCTTATGTTTCGCCTCTTACTCCTTTAAACTCCAGCGGATACAAGCCTACTCTGTCCAACCTTTTCTCCTAAAACAACCTGCCCATCCCAGGCATTAGTCTAATAAAGCTTCTCTGAACTGCTTCCAATGCATTTATATCTTTCCTTAAATAAGGTGCCCAATGCTGTACACAGTAATTCAAATGTGGTCTCACTAGTGCCCTGTACACTGACACATAACCTCCCTACTTTGGTATTCAATTCCCCTTGCAATAAATGATAACATTCTATTCTATTAGCTTCCCAATTACTTGCTGTACCTACATACTAGCTTTTGTAATTCATGCGCTAAGACACCCAGATCCCTCTGCATCTCAGAGCTCTGCAATCGCTCATTCAGATAATATGTTTCCTTTATTCTTCTTGCCAAAATGGACAATTTCACATTTTCCCACATTATACTCCATTTGCCAGATCTTTGCCCACTCATTTAACCTATATCTTTTTCTAGCCTCCTTATATCCTCTTCACAACTTACTCCCCTACTTATCTTTGTGTCATCAGCAAATTTGCAAATCACCCAAGCCATTTATATAAATTGTAAACAACTGAGGTTCCAGCACTGATCCCTGTGGCACACCACTCGTATCTTGCCAACCTGAAAAAGACCCATTTTTGCCTACTCTGCTTCCTGTTAGCCAGCCAATCTTCTATCCATGCCAATATGTTACCTCCTGTACTTTGAGCTTTTATTTTCAGCAATAACCTTTGATGAGGCACTTTATCAAATGTCTTCTGGAAATCCAAGTGCAATACATCCACCGGTTCCCTTCTATCCACAGCACATTTTACTTCTGCAAAGAACTCCAATAAGTTGCTTAAACATGATTTCCCTTTCACAAAACCATGTCAACTCCACCTGATTGCCTTGAACTTATCCAAGTGCCATGCTATAGTTTCTTTAATAATAGCTAACATTTTCCCTAAGACAGATGTTAAGCTAATTGCCTTGTAGTTTCCCGCTTTGTCTTCCTCCCTTTTTGAATAATGGCGTTACATTTGCTATCTTCCAATCCAATGAAATTTTTCCCGAATCTAGGGAGTTTCAGGAAATTAAAACCAATGCATCAATCATCGAACTAGCCAATTCAGGTCTGCACCATCATTACAAGCACAAAGATCTGGGTCATTGATTAAGCCCAAATTTACATCATTGATTTCAGCAATGTTCAATGCCAATCAAACTGATCTGAATGTGCCAGTCAGGAATTCAGAGGACATGAAAGAAAACATATCTCCCTAAATATCAAAACTGACAACTTCCAGTTTTACATAATTGCACATGTAATAGTTGTTTTGAAATTTAATTATTTGTGTAGGTGAATGCAGCAGATGAATGTAGCAGCCATTTTGCACAAAAAAACATTCTATAAACAGCAATGAATGACTAGTAAATGTGCATTTTTACAAGAGAGTAGGTTTTTTGTGTTAGCCACCAAGCAGGATGTCGGTGGGAACTGATTCTCTGTTCAAATTGCCCCAAGCCGTGTTTATTTAAGAACCAAGGAATTGCTAGATTGGGCCTTGCTGCTGAAGTCATTTCAGGTTACTCAGAAGAATGAGTGGAGTGACTTTCAGAGGACATTAGAAGTCTTGCTCTTGCATGGCAAGGAGCTGACTGAAAAGCTGGAAGGAGATGGAATCTTCAAGGCTACATATCTACTGGAGACACTGCATCAAGTATTTCAGTTGTGTTAATTAGTTAATGGCAAAGTTCCTTTACTGGTGTATTATTTGCCTATTAAATAAATTTATAGTCCATGTTGATTTTAGTTTGTTAGTTACAGTAGAAGTCTTAAAACATGAAAGACTATGGTGAGATTTTCCAGTTATGGGAAATCAATCTTTTTTAAAAAATTATTGGCCTCTACAGGGAGGACTGTAACATTCCCATGTGATATAGAATTTGATGTCAAGAATGCCACTCCACACAAAATACTTCAAGAAAACTGTTGTAAGAAGTTGTGTAGAGTTCAGTAAGTCTCGTGAGATTCGGAGTCCCATATAATTTAACGGTAAGTGTCTAACCATTTATACTGCATAAGTGTATATAGTTCTAAGGTCTAAGCTAGGAGCTGTCTCTATGCTTACTTTAACACACATCTGTCCACTGCAAGATTGCCCTCTAGACTGAGGTCCTGTGCTGCTTTATAATCACACTGTGGGCAGTTTTGTACCTAGCCCCAAGTTAACCCTTGTGATGCCAGACCTTTGTACTACAAAAACAACATTGTAACACTGGCCAATTATTGCATTAACAGAGATACAGGTCTTTCAGGATAGAACTCCAATGTTAGAATTAAAGTTAACAATGAATACACAAAATTAACTACAAAACTACATACTTGTCTTTTCCAATTGTCTCATAGTCCTTAACCACAACAACAATCGATGAAGAAGCATTTAGGGACTCGCCCTTCAAATCAAATTCAATTTTCTGTAGAGAGAGAAATAAGGCAATGGTCAACAAAAGTTAATCCCTAATACAGTCTATTATTTAAGAAATTTAGGACAATCTCCATGTTAACAAATGTTGAATAACTGACATGTTTGAAAGGAAAGTGGTGAACTTTAATGATGTTGTTAATTCTCTATTGTTATCTGAAAATAGACAGAAACATCTAAGAAGCACTTAATCCTGATGGATTCATTAATTCTCAGTTTTTCCTCAAATGTGAAGCTTATTTCAGAGGATATATATGTTTTGCTCATCACATTCAGAATAACGAAGAATTATTACAAAAAGGCACGAGACCCAAGATGTCCAGACACAACACAATTAGAAAACAGCAGCTATATAAATCGCTATTGGACTCCAAGACTAAATTATATCCTTCACACTCTGCAATATCTGTTACCAGGTGAATTTTTTTAATATTAAAAAAAGGGTTAGATTTGGTCTAAGCACTCTTACCTCATTCCACACTGGGTTCAATTCATTGTCAATTGACTTGGTTTTTTTCTTTTCACCTGGAAAGAGTTGAAAATGTGTCACATTTGCATATTACTTAAATGCAGAGCAAGCCATATTGAGGGCCTCCAGGTAGGAAACAAGACATTAATATTTTAAGAAATGACCTAAAAGACAAATGTTAAATAGTATGAATTTGACCACGGTTCCAATACATCAATCTTACTAATATCATTCTGGTACCCTGTCCAGAAATATAGCAGCATCATTCGGACTTTTGTAACAATCTAAAGGGGAGCCCATTTGCATACTATTTACACTATTTACTTCACATTCCGATATATAAGCATGCATCAACACAACTTGGCATATTCATATGCCAAAGTATAAGTAATTAATTCTTAGCTGGTTTGTCAAGTGGGATCCTGGCAAAAGTAGTTAGTGTTCTTGGGATACGCAATACTCTATAAATCATATGGCAATAGGTTGGATAGGGAAAAAAATCTTTATAACCAGACCAGGAACTGTATCAGAACCACCTAAAGCTTATTTATACAGATTTTATTTGGATGTACAATTTGCTTTCCCTGCTAATGTATTCATTTTCTTGTAACAATTCATAAACACATCTCAGCAGTAATGTACAGTGTGCTTATTAATTTGTGAAGAATCAGATTGCTTTCTCATCTGTTCCAGTGAGGGGATAGACTTATAGGATATGTTAAGATCCTCACTCAAAGGTGGATTTATGTTTGTGGATTACTCTATTGCGATTACACCACCACAGAAATAATTCAGTAGTCCCACTAAATTACAAATGGAAAGATATTGTAAAGATGACATAAAAAGGCCCTATAAATCACATGACAATTGATGAGCAAGAAAGACAAACATCTCCAAACTCAAAAACTAAGGGCTTCTTTGCAGACAAATTTACATTTCACTATGTACAATACAGTGAATAATGAATTTCCTATTTTAATTCTCTCCATTTCCTTTATTTTTAAATTATATTCTATCTTGTCCTCAGCAACTCGTATACAAAGTATTTCTGAATCTATGCGTATTAGATCAGAGATTTTAAAAAATGTTCAGTATTGCCTGCGGATTTTACATTTCTTAAAAATTCATAATGATGCAGTTGTGAAAGACAAGTGCACCATTATTAATAACAGATTAAAGCTGAGACCTGATGTGTTTTGCAATTGTTGACCAGAGGGTGACAAATAGTCCAGACCAGCTTCAATAGTAAGTATATTGTAGGAGAGCATACCCTGTGATATGCACAGAAGGCAATGGTGTGGAAGTAAAGGGAGACTTGTTTAATAATAAACAGATAATTGTTAAACATATGGGTTTTTTAAAGAATCTCCACAAGCAAGCTCTTGTCATCTATAAGGAATTACCACATCTACTATGACTGGAGGGCCAGATGAAGAATAAAAATCGGCACAAGATGTGCCTTGAGACTCTGGAGAAAAGATGGAAAACACTACCATCTGATCCAAGTTACAGCAGATTTCTCATTTCATCTTATTCAAGCTTATTCTATTAAAAAATGTTTAATCAAAAAAGGAGATGGATTTGAATCATAAATGACCACTTCAATTGTTAATCTCAGCTGTTCTCATTTAACATTGTGACATACTGAAGCACCGGTGGTTTGGGAAATCTACTTAAAAGCAGCAGCATATTGCTTAACCCAATACCCAACCCAAAACAAAAAGCAATTGGAAAATGAATATCATACTGCTCACATGTTGAATACAGACTGCACAATTAAACAGATTAGACCTATAGCCCTTCAAGATAAATTTAATATTGATTCTGGAAATGAAAATGTAACAAAATTTCTCTTCCAGGCTCTTGCAAAGATGGCATTCTGGTCCAATGAAATGGGAGCCTTTAATGCAAAGAGGAAGAAACTGTTTGTGACAAATACATGTACATATTGGATTCAGCATTTAAAAAATACAGATATAATTTCAGCAAAAACCCCTTTAAATGACTTAAAACTTGGTTAGTTGTGAAGATATATTCAACTTCCAAATTTCTGAAAACAGAACAGTAGAAATTTATTTTGGGTAGCATTGCATGAGTTATATGCCCCATACTGAATCCAAATTATTCATGATACTGAAAACTGTTGGAGCTACATACTGATGGAGGAACAAGATAGATATGTACTGAGGCTTCAACCATTAGGGTCAAATCTAGGATTGGAGGAGGATGGGGGGTGGGGGGGGGGGTGCGGTGCAGGGAGGGAAGGGTCAAGTCAGTGGAAATTTTACACCAGGAATTATGCTTATGTTTTCCAAAAATTGCTAACGTTTCTACAAAAAATTGTTTGGTTTATAGGACAGGCTTCATGAAAATGGCATTAACAACTGCAAACTTAAGTATGCTCACACAAGATTACAGGTGGAAATATTGTGAAGAGAAACACCAAATGAAAACAGACATGGTTATTATTCAAAAGGTGTTGAATTTTAATTTTACAAGACATCAGAAGTCCTCATGTATACTGAGAGATTTAACCAGGGGTGATTCATTCTCAGCTGCCCACAAATATTTTTGCAGGAACAGATAACCAATTTTCAAAAAAAAAAATTGGAGATCAGAAAACACAGACACATTTCATCAAATCAAAAACAAAACCCTCAGGAAGTTTTTGTTCCAATTTTCTCTCTTCCTTTTAAAGGAATCAACTTTGGTGAAATTTTAGACATCTGCCCCTTACCTTCTCTCCTCCCTCACACCTACCCCGCCCCATAACTCAATAAATCAATTATTCAGTTGTGAGTGGCAAATTAAGGGGGAGTAATCACAGCCAAATCCAACCCTACTTTCATTTCATATTCCAGGAGGGGATTGGGCAGCAAAAGGAGTAGGAACCCAGCTGATCTGCACCTTTTCCACCTGGGACACTGAGCCCAATTGAAGCGCCCAGCGAGAAACATTTAGTACCAGCCAAGAATCACATCACTATGGTCCAGTAAGGCAACAAGTAAAAGGCACCCCATTTTGTCATTTATTTTAAAAAGGAAAAAAAAAAATGGCTCGATCCCTCCACAAAAAAAAACTCAGCAAAAAGACAATCCTAGTCTTCAATGGGATATACCTTTATCCTGTTCCTACCGGTGGAGTCCTGCTGGTGTACACAATAGGGGAGGACAAAATAAGTTTGATAGCCGCGGAGCCCACAACAAATTCGTCAGGCTTACACCAACTGGGTCAGAGAAGTTCCTGTACTGGAGCTTTCCTTTGTGGTTTTATATGCACTACATACAATGGTATTTAAGAACATTAACCATTTTTATTTAACTGGAGGAAGCTGCATTGAATTCGTGCCATCTAAGTATGGAAATTACGTTAACTGAAGAGTGGAAAGCTTTGTAAACTTCTGCAAAACGTCATGAAAATACAAAGGTTGGAAGTTAGCGAAATATTTTCGGTATATAAGCTATCTCAAACTACAGTAATCCTCAAGGAGGAGTGAGTCATTCCATAAGAACGAACTTCAGCGGTTGTTTTCCAAGTTTAACTTTCCGATTAAGAAAAATTGACGACCACACCTTCAGGCAACAAAGCTTGATACTCAATTTGAATAGGGTGGCGGGTATATGTAAATCGGACAGTGATAATTTAAAGTATTCTGTTCTGATATATTAGCAGAAAAATCGATCCCGCAGAAGTGTAAAGGAGCTTTGGGTGGAGGAGCGGAGACCTCACCATCCGCAACTTTAACAATTAATTAACAATTATAATACTCATTAAACCAAGCAAGCTACAAGGATATTAATACAATCATAAGCATATTTCACTGCACCATACTCCGTGATATACAGCCAGTTTTTTTTAAAAAAATCGTATGTTTGGTACATACATAGTTCGTCATATATTAACGCACTCACCTTTAAAAGTGACCGACGCTATTGGGTCGGGTGTTCCAAATTTTGGAGAAGGAAGGTTACTGGCTGATTCTACCAGTAAACGAAGCATCTTGACATCCCCAAGCAGCAGAGGCAGATGTTTACAGCGACTGCATTTAGTCTGACATCTTCAACAAACCTACCAGCTCTCCAGCAGTGAAAGGGGAAATGATTCAATGATTACTAATAACTTCTTTAATAGGAGATGGAGAAGTTGAAGCGGATTGGTTACCACACCTGTAAACCGATACCTGCGTCACCTAGTCAAAGACCAGCACCGGGAAACAGAGAAGAGAGTTTATGCTGCAAAAAACCATTGCCACGTAGCACAAAAATGAAAAGAAACTTCTTAAAAGTAGTGGAAAATTCATAGACACGCCTCAGTAAAGCCTTGTTTCATTTGCTTAGGCGTCACAGCCGAGGAGTGATTGTTTTTGGTAAACCCAAATCACGTGGTCCAATAACTAGTGACAAGGTCAGTCAGCTAAAACAACCCCATTCTATTGCTGTCAAACGGTGGAGATTGTTTAGGGTTCAGGTTACAACAGGATTTTTTTTCAGACTGTGCCTTACGGTTGTGCTTGCCAACGGCAGAGAAATATTCAAACTCTTAGCATTCCAGAGTTAAACATGATCAGCCATGTCACGAAATTTGATCAGATTATAAATCAGCCAATTTCTGCACAAAATCACAGAACGGTAAAATACTGATTCAATGAAATCACGGTTCCTGCAGAGCCCTGTCACTTCCAGTTCTGCAGATCACACTCATTTGCTGTTTAATCTCTAAGGGAGGAAACTTAACTGAATGGCAGTGACTGTAGCCAATAACATCAAGAAAAAAATTGCGATGGCCTCTCGAGTATTGGTCTCCACATTTAAGAAAACATATACCTGCAATGGAGTTGGTACAGTGAAGATTCACTAAATTGGTAATAAAAGCAGAAAATGCTGGGAAAATGCAACAGGTCTGACAGCATTTGTGCAGAGAGAAACAGAGTTAATGTTTGGAGTCCATATGACTTCTTCAGAAGAAGAGTCAACTGAAAGATTGCTTCCGCTGGTCAGGGAATCTAAAACACAGGGGCACAGTCTCAGGATACGGAGCTACTCATTTAGACTGAGATGAGAAATTATTTCACCCAAAGGGTTGTAAACCTTCAGAATTCTCTATGCCAGAGGGTTGTGGATGCTCCATCATTAATTACATTTAAGGCTGCGATGGACAGATTTCTGGTCTCTAAGGAAATTAAGGGATATAGGGAGCAGTGGGAAAATAGAGTTGAAACCCAAGATCAACCATGATTGTGCTGAATGGTGGAGAAGGCTCAATGGGCCATGTGGTCTACTCCTGTTCCTACTTCTTATATTCTTATAATGATCTAGCGTGAGAATTTATAGGTGTTCATTTAATACAGTAAATATAATTTATATAGACCTGTAACAAATAGGATTGACAATTTCCACAGAAAACTTTGTTTAATTTTGCTTTAGCTGGTGACTATTGCCTATTACAGTTTTTTGGGTGTATTCTGCACCTTCTGCCCTCAATACTTCAGATTCTGTATTTTAAGTTGCTCTCCAAGGCGTAATATTTTAGCCTGGAAAATAACCAGGCACATTTTTGTAAAATACCTGGGATGACAAACAGAAAATATTACTTGAATACTTTTTTGGTGACTGGATCTATGTGCTGTCTCCACGGGACTTTACTCATATCTTTGAAAAGCTGCAGAGCATCATGTTCTTAATCTGACTTCTCCGTGTGTAAAAAGTAGTCACAAAAGGCTTTGAATGGTCATTATTTTCCAGCATGTCTCTGTTGTTCATCGGAATACAGTCTTACATAGCATGCAAAGGCATTCACAAATGCTAAATGACTGTAGGTCAATTATTCTTTCGTGCACACGCACAAAATTTCCTCTTTTTATATCCTTACTACAGTTCAAGAACTAATGAGCCTTACTAAATCAGTCTCTGGTTAATACCCAAACGCAAGCACAGTGATGCCATGTATACAACTGTCCTGCTTGTGCAAGTTTCTATCTTCTGACCCATTATTTCATTATTTTAACTATTGGGACCATTATCAGGTGCAGCTTTTGCAACACAAAGGGATATGTTTTTACACTGGAGATGTATGGAGCCCTTGATGGTTAATGGCCCCTGTGAAGCACTCATTAACCTAGACTTTAGCAGAGATACTAGATCTCCTTTTCCTGCTTAAACATTCCAACAAAGTTATGACTGACCTTGTGGTTCCCATTCCATTAACAATGAGCTCTGTTCTATTCCATGTTCTTGCCAGCAGCCAGCAAACATCTTTTGTGAAACTTTAGTTCCATGATTCTATTGACCCATCTGTTTATTACTAAAGAATCATCAAAAATAGCTGGGTTTATTCAGCTTGCATGTTCCAAGGTGGCCTTTTAAAAAATTTAGTTATCCATTTTAAATAATTTTAGTAATTCGCTCCATATTTCTTTCTGCTGTTGTACTGCTTCAATTTGCTTCATTGACCTCCTGACACAACATAACACAACCAGAATTATCAACACTGCAATCTGAGCAATGACTTGTCTAATAGTTTTCTAATTGCTTAATCACTTGCCCCATCTGCTTGTTGTCTTATTGAATTTGCACATGTACTTTTATGATGTTCTTGTTCTGTGGATTATGGACTTCAGCTGGAAGGCTAGAGAAGGTATATGATGTCCAATATGTGGAATTGCTCTGATTGCCTCATCCTCTAAAGTTTCACTTAGATATGAACTACATTACAATGGTGCATGGGCACCAGTGTCTTGTCACCAACTTAGGTTGTTCCAGTTGTGCATATGCAGAACTGTCATTTCAATATTGGACATCTTGCCAATCCAAAATTCAAAAGGGAAATTGTGGTTGTCATATAGTATTTCTCCTTGCCTTTATAAGCTATATTAAATAGTCTGCTTGATTTCCCAGCTTCTAAAGCAGAAACAAAGTCAATTCTGCCATACTCAAAGGTTAGTTGTGATGCACCTAGCGCATGCAGTCTGAAAGCTGTCAAATTCTGCAGAATAGTTGTTCTACTGAAAAGCTTGGGGGTCATTTAGTCATGCACTGCCAGATCCTATATTCTTACAATGACGCTGCTTTGAGAGAGAGGAGCTATCTCCCACTTCTCAATCAATCTTATCCATCTGCAGGAAGGCCACTAATTCTAAGTTGTTAGCATGCTAAGTACATACATTTCAAGCAACATATCATGATAAAGCCAAAGAAAATCATTATACATTATAAATGACATTACGACATCATCAATAAATCATGGACTTAAAAAGATTGTCCGAATTTCCCTTTACCTGTAGTAACCTTGTGCACAATTCTTACTAAGTATTATTTCTCCCTAACTCAATTGTCCCTGTCCAAATTCTATTTCCCACTTGAATTCAACTTCAATTTCAGTCCCTCCGACAAGAACTATTGCGCTTCATTTTATTCTGATTGTTCCTTGATGGAGTATATGTCAACGCCTTATAATTTTAAAAGTTGTTTGTCTCTCCTGAACCACATTAATCATTTCACATTGATCTATTGTGCTTATCTTCAGTGTAAACTGACCACGCATTTCGAATGCTAGTTGTTTCACACATTACAAGTCACATGAAGATATGAACACCCATAGCCCAATATTATGTCATATGTGACATCAAATAAAAGCCATTCTTGAACTCTAGGTGATCTTATCAAAAGATCGGGTGGGGAGGTGGTGTCTGGAGATCTTTGTCTATCTGTTGCAGGTCATAGTGCCTTGGTAGTGGCCAGACCATCGAATGCGGCTTTCTTAAAAAGCTATAAAGCCTTTAAAAGCTAAAACTTATAAAAGGTTGCTGAATAAGTAAGGATACAATCATCTCTAAGAGAAAGCTATAAATTTATTAGCCTCACCTACACTTTTCTGACTTTCACTAGAGCGTACATTAATACCAGATTGATTTTTTATTCTTTCATGGGATGTGAACATTGCTAGCAAGGCAAGCATTTATTGCCCATCCTTTATGGCCCTTAAGAAGGGGTGGTTTGCTCTGCCATTTCCATTAAGAGTCAGCCACATTACTGTGACTGTCAGATGTAGGCCAGACCAGGTGAGGACATTATTGAACCAGCTGGGTTTTTAATGGCCATTGATGACAATTTCATGGTCACTATTACTAAGACTAGCTTTCAATTCCAGATTCATCATTGAATTTCCCCCAGCTGCCATGGTGGGATTTGAAGCCATGTCCTGAAAGCACTAAGATAAAAACAAAAAAACTGCGGATGCTGGAAATCCAAAACAAAAACAGAATTACCTGGAAAAACTCAGCAGGTCTGGCAGCATCGGCGGAGAAGAAAAGAGTTGACGTTTCGAGTCCTCATGACCCTTCAACAGAACTAGGTGAATAAGTTACTCGTTCTCTAAGTTACTTGTCTTGTGACATTACGACATTCCCCAACCTCCTCAACTACGCCACCATCTCTCCCTCTTGCTGATTGTGCCATGGTAATTCACCTAGTTCTGTTGAAGGGTCATGAGGACTCGAAATGTCAACTTTTTTCTTCTCCGCCGATGCTGCCAGACCTGCTAAGTTTTTCCAGATAATTCTGTTTTTGTCCTGAAAGCACTAACATGGTTCTCTAAGTTACTTGTCTTGTGACATTACCACATTCCCCAACCTCCTCAACTACGCCACCATCTCCCCCTCTTGCTGATTGTGCCATGGTAATTTATTCTAATTCAACTAAAAAATTATTCTGAAAAAAATTCCATTTGGTGGTATGATTTTGCTGTCTATCATCCATCCTCAATTATGTCCTCTCATTCTATTTTACATTAGTATAATTCGATCTCATTCATGAGCTCTGGAGGAATTTTACTGTCCAATACAACATTAGAGATAGCAACCTTAGGTTAAATATTCCATCCTGGTCCCAGATGTTAGTACATTTTGTTTGTTGATTATTTTAGACAACATTTCATTTTTCCAAAAATAGCCTGAAATATTGTGCCTGAACCCATGTGATTAGATCAATATGATAGAAGTATTGCCGGTGTTTAATTGTGTTTAATTTTATTTCCCCCAAAACTTTCTTTCTTCCTTGATACACAGGAGCCACCTAGACTTTCCACCAGTTTCTTTCAATTAAAAATTAATTATTCCCTTAACCTTCAGGTGGATTTTCCCCTCTCAAATGCTTAAAACAGCAATTCATATCAATTTTATTTTTTATCAATTTCAATTTCAGAAACAAATGATGCTGAGGCATAAGGGACAGAGATGCTTATAATTGGTTAAGAGATAATTTCCATATCTACCATACTTGCACACACTGGCCCTGGTCATCTGCGAAGTGGCAATCATTGTCGGATTGCCGCACCCACTGTACTGTTCTGCACCCCAGTGCTGCTCCACATTTCTGGCTGGGCCGTCTGAGCCTGGCTTCTCAGGAATGCAGAGTGTACAGTTCATCGAAGAACTCCATTGCAGTGGAGTAGTGTCGGGGTGGGGGAGACTGGACACACTCCCTTTTTACAGCACTAGCTGCCACAAGGTAAGCTTAAAGGTCCAGTGTGAATGTATGAATGTTAGTGAATGGTAAGGTAGTAGGTGGGTATGTGGGTGAGGTAAGTGGGTAGGTTGGCAGGTCGGTGAACTAGTAGGTGGGTAGGGTGGCAGGTAGGCAGAGTAATAATGTGGCATGTAGGTGAGTAGGGAGGTGGATCTTGGGGTAGTCAGGTCAGGCCGGGGAGGTAGTCAGGTAATGGGGTTAGTTAGGTCTGGTCGGGTGGGGGGGATAGTTGGTTCTGGTCAGGAAGTTGGTTGGCGTTTAAGGGTCTAGTCAGGGGGCCTCGTTGTGTCGGGTTGGGTCATGGGTCTAGTCGGAGGTCAGTGCAAGTGATTGGGGGTCAGTTCTGTTGGTGCCCAGGAGCTAGACTACGATGTTTCTGTCTAACATTTCCTGGGTAACTATCCAGGTAAGTACATTGGAACTGCCTGAAGTCTTCATCTCTAACTTAGAGTCAGCGATTTTCGCTGACATTCCCTGGGAGCAGGGGAATTGTCCATTAGAAGTTCAAATTTCACAGGCAATTCCCATGGCGGTCAGTGCATTGGGGTTTCTGTGAGGTCCTGACGTGCACCTTGGATTGTATGTCCAATCTCTGATGATCTGGAGACTGGAAGATCTGGGCCATTGTCTTAGAAGATCATAAAAGGCCAAGTCTTTGACAGGCAAATCCTTTAGTCCAAATCCTCACCATTCTGCAATATTTGATGTTTGTTGAAGCTGCAGGTGAATTTTTAAAATCATAAACCTGCCAGATTTCTTGCTATGCCATCTGTACTCATGTGGAGTTGAAAACATGTTTAGAAGGAAAACAGAGAATCTATTGCAGCTCAGCTTAAGAGCCCAAGAGGTTAGTCCATCAAATCATAATGTACTTTGATAAAATAACAAGCTATCCTGTGCTGTAAAACTGTTTTTTCTGTCAAAGGCATCTTTAGGCCATGAGCTCCCTGGACTGATTTCATCCAAGGGTTCTCAATGTGCACTATTGCAAGATCTAAAGGAGGTTTCGCATATTGAACTTTATTCATCTGGCCCTGCAAGATGGTGGCTCTTACTCTTTGGGAGCAATCCCAAATCCTGGCTAACTAATCTGCCATTTTCACTGGATCAGGGGGTTATTTAAACTGCATAAGGCAATAATAAATTTTAGCTGTACTCTAATTTAATGTTCTGAAAAGTTCAGAGTGATCTAACACACTTTCACCATTAAAGAAGTAAGCTTTAGTCAAAATAAATCTCTACCTGTGCTTTTCTTTTCCAATCCTGGATACAAATCCTAAATTGAAATGAGCATACTTAATCACCACATTCACACATTCATAAAACTTTAACATATGGATCTCTCTAATGGGTTAGGAACCCAAAGTACAAAAACCAAAAATATAACTCAAGTATCTTACAAATAATACAGAATCACAGAATCACACAGTGCAGAAGAAGCCCTTCGGACCTTTGAGTCTGCACTGACACATGAGAAACACCTGACCTACCTACCTAATCCCATTTACCAGCATTTGGCCCACAGCCTCGAATGTTATGACGTGCCAGCTACTTTTTAAAGGATGTGAGGCAACCCGCCTCCACCACCCTCCCAGATAGCGCATCCAGACTGTCACCACCCTCTGGGTAAAAAGGTTTTTCCTCACATCCCCCCCTAAACCCCATGCCCCTCACCTTGAACTTATGTTCCCTCGTGACTGACTCTTCAACTAAGTGGAACAGCTGCTCCCTATCCAACCTATCCATGCCCCTCATAATCTTATATACCTCGATCAGGTCGCCCCTCAGTTTTCTCTGCTCCAACGAAAACAACCCAAGTCTATCCAACTTCTCTTCATAACTTAAATGTTTCATTCCATCCCAGGCAATAACCTGGTGAATCTCCTCTGCACCCCCTCCAGTGCAATCACATCTTTCCTCTAATGTGGCGACCAGAACTGCACACAGTACTCCAGCTGTGGCCTCATCAAGGTTCTATACAACTCCAACATGATCTCCCTACTTTTGTAATCTATGCCTCGATTGATAAAGGCAAGTGTCCCATGTGCCTTTTTCACCACCCCACTAACATGCCCGTCCGCCTTCAGAGATCTATGGATACAAACGCTAAGGTCACTTTGTTCCTCAGAACTTCCTAGTGTCATGCCATTTATCGAATACTTCCTTGTCAAATTACTCCTTCTAAAGTGTATCACCTCATACTTTTCAGGGTTAAATTCCACCTGCCACTTATCTGCCTATTTGACCATCCTGTCTGTATCTTCCTGTAGCCCAAGACACTCAACCTCACTGTTAACCACCCGGCCAATACTTGTGTTATCCACAAACTTACTAATCTTACCACCCCCCTCCCCCCACCCAACCCCCAAGTAATCATCTATGTCGTTTATATAAATGACGAATAATAGGGGATCCAGGACAGATCCCTGTGGTACGCCGCTGGTCATTGGATTCCAGTCACTAAAGCAGCCTTCTGTCATCACCCGCTGTCTCCTACAACTAAGCCAATTTTGAATCCGTCTCATCAAATTACCCTATATCCCATGTGCATTTGCCTTCTTTATAAGTCTCCCATTTGGGACCTTGTCAAATACACATGAGTATGTCATGAAGAGATTAACGTCTATGATGTTATTGGAAATTTTTCCTTTAGTTTAGTGGTGTCTGTGTCTATGCATGTGTATGTGTGAGTGTCTTAATTGGGTTAAAGCCAGCCAGTCTACAGGCTTTGATGTATAGAAAGAAGTAGCTTTGAAATGTTAATTAGATAAACATGGGAAGTTTAGAAACATAGGTGTCAAAGGGACAATTTGCATTTTTAAATAAAGCATTCAAAAGAATGGGTGAAATCTCGCAACAAAAGCCCGGCCAGGCTTGTTTGGCTTTGCCAAACTCTGTTTGGCTCTGACAGATTCTGCCGAACACTGTTTTGCTCTGTTTGGCTCTGCCTGGCCCTGTTTGGCTCTGTTTGAATCTGCCAGGATACGCTTGGCTCTGTTTGGCTCTGCCAGGCTCTGATTGGCTCTCTAAGGCTCAGTTTGGGTTTGCCAAGATTTGTTTGGCTCTGTCAGGCTCAGTTTGGCGTTCTTAGGCTCTGTCAGGCTCTGTTTGGCTCTGCCAGGCTCTATTTGGCTCTGCTTGGCTCTGCCAGGCTCTGTTTGGCTCTGTTTGATTCTGCCAGGCTCTGTTTGGCTCTGTTTGGCTGTGCATAGCTCTATTTGGCACTGATTGGCTCTGTGTGACTCTGCTAGGCTCTGTTTGACTCTGTTTGGCTCTGTCAGGCCCTGTTTGGCTCTGTTTTTCCCTGCAAGTTTCTATTTGTCTCTGTTTGGCTCTGCCAGGCTTTGTTTATGTCTGTTTGGCTGTGCCATGCTCTGTTTAGCTCCTTGGCTCTGCCAGGCTCTGTTTAGCTCTTTTTTGGCTCTGTTTGGATCTGCCAAGGTCTGCTAGTCTCTGTTTGGCTCTGTATGGTTCTGTTTGGCTCCATTCAGCTCTGCCAGGCTCCGCTTGACTCAGCCACGCTCTGTTTAGCTCTTTTGTGGCTCTGTTTCGATCTGCCAGGCTCTGCTAGTGGCTGTTTGGCTCTGTATCGCTCTATTTGGCTCTATTTGGCTCTGCCAGGCTCCGCTTGGCTCTGCCGGGCTCTGTTTGCCTCTTTTTGGCTCTGATTGGCTCTGTTTGACTCTGCCAAACTCTGATTGGCTCTGCTTGTCTCTGCCAGGCTCTGTTTGGCTCTGTTTCGTTCTGTCAGGCTCTGACAGGCTCTGCTTCAGTTTTTTGCCTCTGCCAGGCTATATTTCATTCTCCCAGGCCCTGTTTGGCTTTGCCAGTTTCTGTTTGGCTATATTTGGCTCTACCAGGCTATTTGGCACTGTTTGGCTCTGTCTGATTCTGTCAAGCTCTATTTGGCTCTGACAGGCTCGGTTTGGCTCTACTTTGAACTGCCAGGACCTGTTTGGCACTGATTGGCTCTGTTTGAGTTTGTTTGGCTATGTTTGGCTCGGTTTGGCGCTGCCAATCTTTCTTTAGCTCAGATTGGCTCTGTCTGGTTCTGTTTGGCACTGTTTAGCTCTCCCACACTCTGTTTGGCTCTGTCAGGCTCTCTTTGGCACTGCTTGGCTCTGCCAGGCTCTGTTTGGTTCTGTCAGGCTCTGTTTGGGTCTGTTTGGCTGTGCTATGCTCTGTTTAGCTCTGTCTGGCTCTGCCTGGCTCTCTTTAGCTCTTTTTTGGCTATATTTGGATCTGCCAGGCTCTGCCAGTTGCTGTTTAGCTCTGTATGGCTCTATTTGGCTGAGTTCAGCTCTGCCAGGCTCCGCTTGGCTCTGCCACACTCTGTTTGCCTCTTTTTGGCTTTGATTGGTTCTGTTTGACTCTGCCAGGCTCTGGATGGCTCTGCTTGTCTCTGCCAGGCTCTGTTTGGCTTTGTTTGGCTCTGTCAGCCTCTGTCAGGCTCTATTTGACTCTGCCAGGCCCTGTTTGGCTTTGCCAGTTTCTGTTTGGCTGTATTTGGCTCTCCCAGGCTCTGTTTGGCTTTTCCAGGCTCGGTTTGGCTCTACCTTGAACTGCTAGGTCCTGTTTGGCACTGATTGGCTCTATTTGGGTTTGTTTGGCTGTGTTTGGCTCTGTATGGTGCTGCCAGCCTTTGTTTAGCTCTGATTGGCTCTGCCTGGTTCTGTTTGGCACTGTTTGGCTCAGCCAGGCTCTGTTTGGTACCATTTGGCTCTGCTAGGCTCTGTTTGGCTTTGTTTGGCTCTGTCAGGCATTTTATGGCTCTGCCTGGCTCTGCCATGCTCTAATTGGCACTGTTTGGCTCTGCTTCGCTCTGCCAGGCTCTGTTTGGCTCTGCATGGCTCTATTTGGCACTGATTGGCTCTGCTTGGTCTGTGTGGCTCTGCTAGGCTCTGTTTGACTCAGTTTGGCTCTGCCAGGCTCTGTTTGGCTCTTTCAGGCTCAGTTTGGCTCTACTTTGAACTGCCAGGTCCTGTTTGGCACTGATTGGCTCTGTTTGGTTTTGTTTAGCTGTGTTTGGCTCTGTATAGCGCTGCCAGTTTTTGCTTAGCTTTGATTGGCTCTCCCTGGCTCAGCCAGGCTCTGTTTGGTACTGTTTGGCACTGCCAGGCTCTGCCACAGTTTGGCTCTGTCAGGCATTTTATGGATCTGCCTGGCTCTGAGAAGCTCTAATTCACTTTGTTTGGCCCTGCTTGGCTCTGCTAGGTTCTGTTTGGTGCTTATTGGCTCCGCATGGCTCTCTTTGGCTCTGCTTGGCTTTGTGTGGCTCTGCAAGACTCTATTTGGCTCTGTGAGGCTCGGTTTGGTTCTGCCAGGCTCTGTTTGGTTCTGTTTGGCTCTGCCAGGCTCTGCTTGACTCTGACAGGCTCTGTTTGCCTCTTTTTAGCTCTGATTGGGTCTGTTTGACTCTGCCAGGCTCTGTTGGCTCTGCTTTTCTCTGCCAGGCTCTGTTTAGCTCTGTGTGGCTCTGCCAGGATCTGTTTGGCTCTGTCTGGCACTGCCAGGCTCTATAAGTCTCTACCACGCTCTGTTTGGCCTAGCCAGGCTCTGTCATACTCTCTTTGGCTCTGATTTGCTCTGTTTGACTCTGCCAGGCTCTCAGTGTCTCTGTTTGGCTCTGCCAGTCTCTGTTTGGCTCTGTTTGGCTTGGTTTGGCTCTGCTAGCCTCTGACAAAATCTGTTTGACTTTGTTTGGCTATGCCAGGCTCTACTAAGTTGTGTTTAGCCCTGGTTGGCTCTGGTTGGCTCTGCCAGACTCTGTCTGGTTCTGTTTGGCTGTATTTGACTCTGGCTCTGCCAGGCTCCGTTTGGCTCTTCCCAGCTCTGTTTGGCTCTAGTTGGCTCTGTTTGGCTCTGTTCGGCTCTGCCAGGCTCCATTTTGCTCTGCTAGGCTCTATCTGGCTCCGTTTGGCTCTGTCAGGCTCTGTTTTGGTCTGTTTGCCTCTACCAGGCTCTATTTGATTCTGCCAGGCCCTGTTTGGCTCTGCCAGTCTCTGTTTGACTGTATTTGGCTCTGCCAAGCTGTTTGGCTCTGTTTGGCTCTGTCTCATTCTGTCAAGCCCTGTTTGGTTCTGTTTGGCTCTGAAAGGCTCTGTTTGTCTCTGTTTGGCTCTGCCAGGCTTTGTTTGGTTCTTCCAGACTCAGTTTGGCTCTACTTTGAACTGCCAGGTCCTGTTTGGCACTGACTGGCTCTGTTTGGTTTTATTTGGCTGTGTTTGGCTCTGTATGGCACTGCCAGTTATTCTTTAGATCTGATTGGCTCTGCCTGGCTCTGTCAGTTTCTGCCAAGCTCTGTTTGGCTCTATTTGGCTCTGCCAGGCTATGTTCTGTTGTTTCAACAACTTTAGGTCTTGACCTCCCTCCTCCATTCTCAACCCCCTTCTGTTTCGTCCCCCTTCCTTTTGTTTTTTTTCTAATAAATTATATAGATTTTTCTTTTTCGCTCCTATTTCCATTATTTTTAAATATTTTTAAATCTTTTATGCTCCCCCCACCCCCACTAGAGCTATACCTTGAGTGCCCTACCATCCATTCTTAATTAGCACATTCGTTTAGATAATGTCACCAACTCCGACACCTATGTGTTCTTTTGTTCTGCCATCTGTGACATCTTTTGATGATCTGCTTCTATCACTGCTTTTGCCTACTACCACACCACCCCCCTCCACTTCTCTCCCCCCCACCCAACCCACCACCCCCCCACCACCACCACTTTAAACCAGCTTATATTTCAACTCTCCCTGGGATTCACCTAGTTCTGTCGAAGGGTCATGAGGACTCGAAACATCAACTCTTTTCTTCTCCGCCGATGCTGCCAGACCTGCTGAGTTTTTCCAGGTAATTCTGTTTTTGTTTTTTATGTTTTGCTCTGTTTTGCTCTGTTTGGCTCTGTTTGGTTCTTCCAAACTTCGTTTGACTTTGCTTTGAATTGCCAGGATCTGTTTGGCACTGATTGGCTCTGTCTGGTTTTGTTTAGCTGTGTTTGGCTCTGTAGGATGCTAACAGTCTTTGTTTATCTCTGATTGGCTCTGACAGGCTCTGTTTGGCTCCAGCAGTCTCTGTTTGGCTCTGTAGGGCTCAGCCAGGCTCTGTTTGGCACTGTTTGGCACTGCAAGTCTCTGTTTGGCTCTGTTTGGCTCCGTCAGGTTCTGCGAGGTACTGTTTGGGTCTGTTTGCCTCTGCCAGGCTCTATTTGACTCTGCCAGGCCTATTTGGCTTTGTCAATCTCTGTTTGGCTCTGTTTGGCTTTGACAGGCCCTGTTTGGCTCTGCCAGGCTCTGTCTAGCAGGTTGGCTCTGCCAGGCTCTGTTTAGCTCATTTTTGGCTCTGTCTGGATTTGCCAGGGTCTGCCAGTCTCCGTTTGGCTCTGTATGGCCCTATTGGCTCCATTCAGCTCTGCCAGGCTCTGCTTGGCTCTCCCAGGCTCTGTTTGCCTCTTTTTGGCTCTGTCTGGCTCTGCCAAGGTGTGCTTGGCTCTGCTTGTCTCTACCAGTCTCTGTTTGGCTTTGTCAGGCTCTGTTTTGGTCTGTTTGCCTCTGCCAGGCTCTATTTGACTCTGCCAGGCCTATTTGGCTTTGCCAGTCTCTGTTTGGCTCTGTCTGATTCTGTCAAGCTCTGATTGGCTCTGTTTGGCTCTGACAGGCCCTGTTTGGCTCTGCCAGGCTCTGTCTAGCAGGTTAGCCCTGCCAGGCTCTGTTTAGCTCTTTTTTGCTCTGGATTCTTCTAGGGTCTGCCAGTCTCCGTTTGGCTCTGTATGGCCCTATTTGGCTCTGTTCAACTCTGTGAGGCTCTGCTTGGCTCCCCAAGGCTCTGTTTGCCTCTTTTTGGCTCTGATTGGCTCTGCTTGGCTCTGCCAGCCTCTGTTTGGCTCTGTTTGGACCTATCAGGCTCTGTCAGTCTCTGGTTTGGTTTGTATGCCTCTGCCAGGCTCTATTTGACTCTACCAGGCACTGTTTGGCTTTGCTAGTCTCTGTTTGGCTGTATTTGGCTCTGCCAGGCTCTTTGGCTCTGTTTGGCTCGGTCTGATTCTGTCAAGATCTGTTTGGCTCTGTTTAGCTCTGACAGACTCTGTTTGGCTCAGTTTGGCTCTGCCAGGCTCTGTTTGGCTCTTTCAGGCTCGGTTTGGCTCTACTTTGAACTGCCAGGTCCTGTTTGGCACTGATTGGCTCTGTTTGGTTTTGTTTAGCTGTGTTTGGCTCTGTATAGCGCTGCCAGTTTTTGTTTAGCTTTGATTGGCTCTGCCTGGCTCAGTTTGGCTTTGTTTGGCTCAGCCAGGCTCTGTTTGGTACTGTTTGTTGCTGCCAGGCTCTGTTTGCCTCTGTTCGGCTCTGTCAGGCATTTTATGGATCCTCCTCCATCCACACCCCCTTCTGTTTCTTTCCCCTTTTATTTTTTCCAATAATTTATTTAGAATTTTCTTTTCCCACCTATTTCCATTATTTTTAAATCTTTCACGCCCCCCCCCCGTACTAGAGCTATACTTTAATTGCTCTACCATCCATTCTTAATTAGCACATTCGTTTAGATAATATCACCAACTTCAACATCTCTGTGTTCTTTTGTTCTTATGTCTGTGACATCTTTTGATGATCTGCTCCTATCACTGCTTGCTTGTGCCTACAGCCACACCACCCCCCTCCACTTCTCTCTCCCCACCTAACCACCGCTCCCCGCACCCCCCACCCCCCCCACCTGAAACCAGCTTATATTTCACCCCTCTCCTTGGATTCAACCAGTTCTGCTGAAGGGTCATGAGGACTCGAAATGTCAACTCTTCTTCTCCGCCAATGCTGCCAGACCTGCTGAATTTTTCCAGGTAATTCTGTTTTTGTTTTGGATTTCCAGCATCCGCAGTTTTTTGTTTTTATTATTTTATGGATCTGCCTGGCTCTGTCAGGCTCTAATTCGTTTTGTTTGGCTCTGCTTGGCTCTGCCAAGTTCTGTTTGGCGCTTATTGGCTCCGCATGTCTCTCTTTGGCTCTGCCTGGCTTTGTGTGGCTCTGCAAGACTCTATTTGGCTCTGTGAGGCTCGGTTTGGTTCTGCCAGCCTCTGTTTGGCTCTGTTTCGCTCTGCCAGGCTCTGTTTGTGTCTGTTTGGCTGTGCCAGGATCTGTTTATCTCTGTTTGGCTCTGCCAGGCTCTGCTTAGCTCCTTTTTGCTTTGTTTGGATCTGCCAGGCTCTGCCAGTCTCCATTTGGTCTGTATGGCCCCATTTGGCTCCATTCAGCTCTGCCAAGCTCCGCTCTGTTTGCCTCTTTTTGGCTCTGATTGGGTCTGTTTGACTCTGCCAGGCTCTGTTGGCTCTGCTTTTCTCTGCCAGGCTCTGTTCAGCTCTGTGTTGCTCTGCCAGTATCTGTTTGGCTCTGTCTGGCACTGCCAGGCTCTATAAGTCTCTACCACGCTCTGCTTGGCCTAGCCAGGCTCTGTCATGCTCTCTTTGGCTCTGATTTGCTCTGTTTGACTCTGCCAGGCTCTCAGTGTCTCTGTTTGGCTCTGCCAGTCTCTGTTTGGCTCTGTTTGGCTTGGTTTGGCTCTGCCAGGCTCTATGAAGTTGTGTTCAGCCCTGGTTGGCTCTGCCAGACTCTGTCTGGTTCTGTTTGGCTGTTTTTGACACTTTTTGGCTCTGCCAGGCTCTTTTTGGCTCTTCCCGGCTCTGTGTGGCTCTGTTTGGCTCTAGTTGGCTCTGTTTGGCTCTGTTCGGCTCTGGCAGGCTCCATTTGGCTCTGCCAGTCTCTGTTTGGCTCCGCCAGGCTCTGTCAGGCTCTGTTTTGGTCTGTTTGCCTCTGCCAGGCTCTATTTGATTCTGCCAGGCCCTGTTTGGCTCTGCCAGTCTCTGTTTGACTGTATTTGGCTCTGCCAAGCTGTTTGCCTCTGTTTGGCTCTGTCTCATTCTGTCAGGCCCTGTTTGGCTCTGCCAGTCTCTGTTTGGCTCCGCCAGGCTCTGTCAGGCTCTGTTTTGGTCTGTTTGCCTCTGCCAGGCTCTATTTGATTCTGCCAGGCCCTGTTTGGCTCTGCCAGTCTCTGTTTGACTGTATTTGGCTCTGCCAAGCTGTTTGGCTCTGTTTGGCTCTGTCTCATTCTGTCAAGCCCTGTTTGGCTCTGACAGGCTCTGTTTGTTTCTGTTTGGCTCTGCCAGGCTTTGTTTGGTTCTTCCAGACTCAGTTTAGCTCTACTTTGAACTGCCAGGTCCTGTTTGGCACTGACTGGCTCTGTTTGATTTTATTTGGCTGTGTTTGGCTCTGTATGGCACTGCCAGTCATTCTTTAGATCTGATTGGCTCTGCCTGGCTCTGTCAGTTTCTGCCAAGCTCTGTTTGGCTCTATTTGGCTCTGCCTGGCTATGTTTTGCTCTGTTTGGTTCCTCCAAGCTCCGTTTGACTTTGCTTTGAACTGCCAGGATCTGTTTGGCACTGATTGGCTCTGTTTGGTTTTGTTTAGCTGTGTTTGGCTCTGTATGGTGCTACCAGTCTTTGCTTATCTCTCCTTGGCTCTGTCAGGCTCTGCCTGGTTCCAGCAGTCTCTGTTTGGCTCTGTAGGGCTCAGCCAGGCTCTGTTTGGCTCTGTTTGGCTCCGTCAGGTTCTGCGAGGTTCTGTTTGTGTCTGTTTGGCTCTGCCAGGATCTGTTTATCTCTGTTTGGCTCTACCGGGCTATGCTTAGCACTTTTTTGACTCTATTTGGATCTGCCAGGCTCTGCCAGTCTCCGTTTGGCTCTGTATGGCTCTATTTGGATCTGTTCGGCTCTGCCAGGCTCTGTTTGCCTCTTTTTAGCTCTGATTGGCTCTGTTTGGCTCTGCCAGGCTCTGGTTGGCTCTGCCTGTCTCTGCCAGGCTCTGTTTGGCTTTGTCAGGCTCTGTTTTGGTCTGTTTGCCTCTGCCAGGATCTATTTGACTCTGCCAGGCCTATTTGGCTTTGCCAGTCTCTGTTTGGCTCTGGCTCTGTCTGATTCTGTCAAGCGTTGATTGGCTCTGTTTGACTCTGACAGGCTCTGGTTGGCTCTGCCAGGCTCTGTCTAGCAGGCTGGCTCTGCCAGGCTCTGTTTAGCTCTTTTTTGGCTCTGTCTCGATCTACAAGTGTCTCCCAGTCTCCGTTTGGCTCTGTATGGCCCTATCTGGCTCTGTTCAGCTCTGCCAGGCTCTGCTTGGCTCTCCCAGGCTCTGTTTGCCTCTTTTTGGCTCTGATTGGCTCTGTTTGGCTCTGCCAGGCTCTGCTTGGCTTTGTCAGGCTCTGTTTTGGTCTGTTTGCCTCTGCCAGGCTCTATTTGACTCTGCCAGGCCTATTTGGCTTTGCCAGTCTCTGTTTTGGTCTGTTTGCCTCTGCCAGGCTCTATTCGACTCTGCCAGGCCTATTTGGCTTTGCCAGTCTCTGTTTGGCTCTGTCTGATTCTGTCAAGCTCTGATTGGCTCTGTTTGGATCTGACAGGCTCTGTTTGGCTCTGCCAGGCTCTGTCTAGCAGTTTGGCTCTGCCAGGCTCTGTTTAGCTCTTTTTTGGCTCTGTCTGGATCTGCCAGGGTCTGCCAGTCTCCGTTTGGCTCTGTATGGCCCTATTTGGCTCTGTTCAGTTCTGCCAGGCTCTGCTTGGCTCTCCCAGGCTCTATTTGCCTCTTTTTGGCTCTGATTGGCTCTGTTTGACTCTGCCAGGCTCTGCTTGGCTCTGCTAGTCTCTATTTGGCTGTATTTGGCTCTGCCAGGCTCTTTGGCTCTGTTTGGCTCTGTCTGATTTTGTCAAGATCTGTTTGGCGCTGTTTAGCTCTGACAGGCTCTGTTTGACTCAGTTTGGCTCTGCCAGGCTCTGTTTGGCTCTTCCAGGCTCGGTTTGGCTCTACTTTGAACTGCCAGGTCCTGTTTAGCACTGATTGGCTCTGTTTGGTTATGTTTAGCTGTGTTTGGCTCTGTATAGCGCTGCCAGTTTTTGTTTAGCTTTGATTGGCTCTGCCTGGCTCAGTTTGGCTCTGTTTGGCTCAGCCAGGCTCTGTTTGGTACCGTTTGGCGCTGCCAGGCTCTGTTTGCCACTGTTTGACTCTGTCAGGCATTTTATGGATCCTCCTCCATCCCCACCCCCTTTCTGTTTCTTCCCCCTTCCTTTTGTTTTTTCCAATAATTTATATAGAATTTTCTTTTCCCACCTATTTCCATTATTTTTAAATCTTTCATGCCCCCCCACCCCCACTAGAGCTGTACTTTAAGTGCCCTACCATCCATTCTTAATTAGCACATTCGTTTAGATAATATCACCAACTTCAACATCTCTGTGTTCTTTTGTTCTTTTGTCTGTGACATCTTTTGATGATCTGCTCCTATCACTGCTTGCTTGTCCCTACAGCCACACCAACCCCCTCCACTTCTCTCTCCCCACCCAACCACCGCCCCACACCCCCCCCACCCCCACCTGAAACCAGCTTATATTTCACCCCTCTCCTTGGATTCACCCAGTTCTGCTGAAGGGTCATGAGGACTCGAAATGTCATCTCTTTTCTTCTCCGCCAATGCTGCCAGACCTGCTGAGCTTTTCCAGGTAATTCTGTTTTTGTTTTGGATTTCCAGCATCCGCAGTTTTTTGTTTTTATTATTTTATGGATCTGCCTGGCTCTGTCAGGCTCTAATTCGCTTTGCTTGGCTCTGCCAGGTTCTGTTTGGCGTTTATTGGCTCCGCATGGCTCACTTTGGCTCTGCCTGGCTTTGTGTGGCTCTGCAAGACTCTGTTTGGCTCTGTGAGGCTCAGTTTGGTTCTGCCAGGCTCTTTGGCTCTGTTTCGCTCTGCCAGGCTCTGGTTGTGTCTGTTTGGCTGTGCCAGGATCTGTTTATCTCTGTTTGGCTCTGCCAGGCTCTGCTTAGCTCCTTTTTGCTCTGTTTGGATCTGCCAGGCTCTGCCAGTCTCTGTTTGGCTCTGTATGGCCCCATTTGGCTCCATTCAGCTCTGCCAAGCTCCGCTCGACTCTGACAGGCTCTGTTCGCCTCTTTTTAGCTCTGATTGGGTCTGTTTGACTCTGCCAGGCTCTGTTGGCTCTGCTTTTCTCTGCCAGGCTCTGTTTAGCTCTGTGTGGCTCTGCCAGTATCTGTTTGGCTCTGTCTGGCACTGCCAGGCTCTATAAGTCTCTACCACGCTCTGTTTGGCCTAGCCAGGCTCTGTCATGCTCTCTTTGGCTCTGATTTGCTCTGTTTGACTCTGCCAGGCTCTCAGTGTCTCTGTTTGGCTCTGCCAGTCTCTGTTTGGCTCTGTTTGGCTTGGTTTGGTTCTGCTAGCCTCTGACAAAATCTGTTTGACTTTGTTTGGCTCTGCCAGGCTCTACTAAGTTGTGTTCAGCCCTGATTGGCTCTGCCAGACTCTGTCTGGTTCTGTTTGGCTGTTTTTGACACTTTTTGGCTCTGCCAGGCTCTTTTTGGCTCTTCCCGGCTCTGTGTGGCTCTGTTTGGCTCTAGTTGGCTCTGTTTGGCTCTGTTCGGCTCTGGCAGGCTCCATTTGGCTCTGCCAGTCTCTGTTTGGCTCCGCCAGGCTCTGTCAGGCTCTGTTTTGGTCTGTTTGCCTCTGCCAGGCTCTACTTGATTCTGCCAGGCCCTGTTTGGCTCTGCCAGTCTCTGTTTGACTGTATTTGGCTCTGCCAAGCTGTTTGGCTCTGTTTGGCTCTGTCTCATTCTGTCAAGCCCTGTTTGGTTCTGTTTGGCTCTGTTTGTCTCTGTTTGGCTCTGCCAGGCTTTGTTTGGTTCTTCCAGACTCAGTTTAGCTCTACTTTGAACTGCCAGGTCCTGTTTGGCACTGACTGGCTCTGTTTGGTTTTATTTGGCTGTGTTTGGCTCTGTATTGCACTGCCAGTCATTCTTTAGATCTGATTGGCTCTGCCTGGCTCTGTCTAGCTCTGTCAGGTTCTGCCAAGCTCTGTTTGGATTTATTTGGCTCTGCCTGGCTATGTTTTGCTCTGTTTGGCTCTGTTTGGTTCTTCCAAGCTCCGTTTGACTTTGCTTCGAGCTGCCAGGATCTGTTTGGCACTGATTGGCTCTGCTTGATTTTTTTTGGCTCTGATTAGCTCTGACAGGCTCTGTTTGGCTCTACCAGTCTCTGGCTCTGTATGGCTCAGCCAGTCTCTGTTTGGCACTGTTTGGCTCCTTCAGGTTCTGCCAGGCTCCATTTGGCTCTGTCAGGCTCTATCTGGCTCTGTTTCACTCTGTTTGGCTCTGTCAGGCTCTGTTTTGCTCTGTTTGGCTCAGCCAGGCTTTGTTTGGCACTGTTTGGCTCTACCAAGCTCTGTTTGGCTCTGTTTAGCTCTGCCAGTCTATGTTTGGCTCTGTTTGTCCCTGCCAGGCTCTATTTGGCTCTGTTTGGCTCAGCCAGGCTCGGTTTGGCTCTGCCAGGCTCTGTCTGGGTCTGTTTTATATGCCATGCTCTGTTTAGCTCTGTATGGCTCTACTTAGATGTTTTTGGTCCTGGCTGGCTCTGGTTGGCTCTGCCAGACTCTGTCTAGCTCTGTTTGGCTGTGTTTGCCTCTTTTTGGCTCTGTTTGGATCTGTTTGGTTCTGTTTGGCTCTGTTTGGTTCTGCCAGGCTCTGTTTGGCTCTTCCAGGCTCGGTCTGGCTCTACTTTGAACTGCCAGGCCCTGTTTGGCTCTGTTTGGTGTTATTTGGCTGTGTTTGGCTCTGTATGGCACTGCCAGTCATTCTTTAGATCTGATTGGCTCTGCCTGGCTCTGTATGGCTCTTCAGGTTCTGCCAAGCTCTGTTTGGCTCTATTTGGCTCTGCCAGACTATGTTTTGCTTTGTTTTGCTCTGTTTGGCTCTGTTTGGTTCTTCCAAGCTCCGTTTGACTTTGCTTTGAACTGCCAGGATCTGTTTGGCACTGATTGGCTCTGTTTGGTTTTGTTTGGCTGTGTTTGGCTCTGTATGGCACTACCAGTCTTTGTTGAGCTCTGATTGGCTCTGACAGGCTCTGTTTGGCTCTACCAGTCTCTGTTTGGCTCTGTATGGCTCAGCCAGTCTCTGTTTGGTACTGCTGGCTCTGCAAGTCTCTGTATGGCTCTGTTTGGCTCCATCAGGTTCTGCCAGGTTCTGTTTGGGTCTGTTTGACTCTGCCAGGATCTGTTTATCTCTGTCTGGCTCTGCCAATCTCTGCTTAACACTTTTTTGACTCTGTTTGGATCTGCCAGTCTCCGTTTGGCTCTGTATGGCTCTATTTGGCTCCGTTCGACACTGTCAAGTTCTGCTTGGCTCTGCCAAGCTCTGTTTGCCTCTTTTTAGCTCTGATGGGCTCTGTCTGACTCTGCCAGGCTCTGGTTGCCTCTGCTTGTCTCTGCCAGGCTCTGTTTGGCTCGGTTTGGCTCTGGCAGGCTCTGTTTTGGTGTGTTCGCATTTGCCAGGCTCTATTTGACTCTGCCAGGCCTGTTTGGCTTTGCTAGTCTCTGTTTGGCTGTATTTGGCTCTGCCAGCCTGTGTTTAGCTCTGTTTGGCTTGCCTGATACTGTAAAGCTCTGTTTGGCTCTATTTGGCTCTGACAGGCTGTGTTTGGTTCAGTTTGAACTGCCAGGTCCTGTTTGGCACTGATTGGCTCTGTTTACTTTTGTTTGGCTGTGTTTGGCTGTGTATGGCGCTGCCAGCCTTTCTTTAGCTCTGATTGGCTCTGCCTAGCTCTATTTGGCTCTGTTTGGCTCAGCCAGGCTTTGTTTGGCACTGTTTGGCTCTGCCAAGATCTGTTTCACTCTGTTTAGCTCTGCCAGGCTATGTTTGGCTCTGTGTGGCTTTGCTAGGCTCTGTTTGACTCCGTTTGGCTCTGCAGGCCCTGTTTGGCTCTGTCCCTGCCAGGCTCTATTTGGCTCTGTGTGGCTCAGCCAGGCTCGGTTTAGCTCTGCCAGGTTCTGTTTGGCTCTGTTTGGCTCTGCCAGACTCTGTCCGGGTCTGTTTGTCTGTGCCATGCTCTGTTTAGCTCTGTCTGGCGCTGCCAGCCTCTGTTTAGCTCTTTTTTGGCTCTGTTTGCATCTGCCAGGCTCTGCCAGGCTCCGCTTAGCTCTACCAGGCCCTGTTCGCCTCTTTTTGGTTCTGATTGTCTCTGTTTGGATTTGCCAGGCTCTGTGTGGCTCTCCAAGCCTCTGTTTGGCTCTGTTTGGCTCTCTTTGGAACTATTTGGCTCTGTTTGGCTCTGCCAGACTGTGTTTGGTGCTGTTTGTCTCTGCCATGCTCTGTTTGGCTCTGTGTGTCTCTGCAAGGCTCTGTTTGCATCTTTTTGTCTGCCAGGCTCTGTATGGCTCTGGTTCTGACATGCTCTTCTTGGCTCTTCTTGGCTAAATCTGGCACAGCCAGGATCTGTTTGGTTCTGCCAGGCTATTTTTGGCTATGCTTGAATTTGCCATTCTCTGTTTGGCTCTATTTGAATCTGCCAGACTCCTTTTGGCTCTGCCAGCCTCTTTCGTGTTCTGTGTGGCTCTGCCATGCTCTGTTTGAATCTGTTTGGCTGTGTTTGTCTCTGCCATGCTCTGTTGGCATCTGTTTGTCTCTGCCAGGCTCTGTTGGGCACTCTTTGGTACTGTGAGGTTCTGATTGGGTCTCCTTGGCTCTGTATGACTCTGCCAGGATTGACCTGGCTCTGCCAGGCTCTGCTTGGTTCTGTTTGTCTCTGCCATGCTCTGTTCAGATCTGTTTGGCTCTGCCAGGCTTTGTTTGGCTCTGTTTGGATTTGTCAGGCTCCGTGTGGCTCTGCCAGTCTCTGTTTGGCTCTGTTTGGCTCCCTTTGGAACTATTTGGCTTTGTTTGGCTCTGCCAGACTGTGTTTGGTTCTGTTTGTCTCTGCCATGCTCTGTTTGGCTCTGTGTGTCTCTGCAAGGCTCTGTATGGCTTTGTCTCTCTCTGACAGGCTCTTCGTGGCTCTGTTTGGCTATTTCTGGCTTTGCCAGGATCTGTTTGGTTCTGCCAGGTTCTTTTTGGCAATGCTTGAATTTGCCAGGCTCTGTTTGGCTCTGCCAGCCTCAGTTTGGTTCTGTTTGGCTCTCTTTGGAACTATTTTGCACTGTTTGGGTCTGCCACGCTATGTTTGGCTCTGTTTGTTTTCTGCCATGCTCTGTTTGGTGCTGTTTGGGTCTGTTTGGCTCTATTTGGATCTGCCTGACGCTGCTTGGCTCTGTCTGGCTCTGCCAGTCTCTGTTTGGCTCTGTATGTCTCTGCCAGACATTCTTTGGCTCTGTTTGTCTCTGACATGCTCTGATTGGCTCTGCTTGGCTCTGCTAGGCTCCGTTTGGCTCTACAAGGCTCTGCTTGCCTCTGCCAGGCACTCTATGGCTCTTCCAGGCTGTGTCTGTCTCTCTTTAGCCCTGCCAGGCTCTGTTTGGCACTGCCATCTTCTTATTGGCTCTGTTTGGTTCTGCCAGGCTCCTTTTGGCAATGCCATCCTCTTTTAGGCTCTGTGTGGCTCTGCCATGCTTTGTTTGGATCTGTTTGGCTGTGTTTGGCACTGCCAGGAACTGTTTGCCTCTGCCATGCTCTGTTTGCATCAGTTTGTCTCTGCCTGGATCTGGTTGTCTCTGGCTCTGATAGGCTTCGTGTTGCTCTCTTTGACTCTGCCAGTCTCTGTTGGGCACTGTATGGTTCTTCCCAGCTCTGTTTGGGTCCCCTTGGCTCTGCCAGGATATGTTTGGCTCTGTCTAGCTCTGCTTGACTCTGTTTGTCTCTGCCAGACTCTGTTTGGATCTACCAGGCACTGTTTGGCACGGACTGGCTCTGTTTGGCTCTGCCAGTCTCTGTTTGGCTCTGTTTGTATCTGCCAGGCTCTCTTTGGCTCTGTACGGTTCTGCCAGGCTCCTTTTGGCTCTCCTTGGCTCTACGAGGCTCTGTTTGGTTCTGCCAGGCCCAGTTTGGCTCTTCCCAGCTATGTTTGGATCTGTTTGGCTCTGCCAGGATGTTTGGTTCTGTCAGGCTCTTTTTGGCTCTGCTTGGATTTACCAGGATCTGTTTGGCTCTGCCAGCATCGGTTTGGATCTGTTTGTCTCTGCCAGGCTCTCTTTGCCTCTGTTTGTCTCCGACATGCTCTGTTTGTCTGTGCCTGGCTCTGCCAGGCTCTGTTTCGCTCTGTCAGGTTCTGTTTGGATCTGCCAGTCTGTATTTGTCTCTGCAGGCTCTGTTTGGCTCTTCTTGGCTCTATTTGTTTCTGTTTGGCTCTGTTTGCCTCTGACAGGCACTTTATGGCTCTGCCAGACTCTGTTTGGCTTTCTTTGGCTCTGCCAGGCTCTGTTTGGCACTGCCATCTCTTTATTGGCTCTGCCAGTCTCCTTTCAGATCTGCCAGCCTCGTTTGGGCTCTGTGTGGCTCTGCCATGCTCTGTTTGGAACTGTTTGGCTGTGTTTGACTCTGCTATGACCTGTCTGGCTCTGCCATGCTCTGTTTACATCTGATTGTCTCTGCCAGGATCTGTTTGGCTCTGAGAGGCTCTGTTTGGCTCTGCCAGGCTCTGTTTGGGTCTCCTTGTTTCTGTATGGCTTTGCCAGGATCTGTTTGGCTCTGCCAGGCTCTGCTTTGCTCTGTTTACCTCTGGCAGAATCTGTTTGGATCTAGCAGGCACTGTTTGTTTCGGCTTGGCTCTGTTTTGGCCTGCCAGGATCGGCTTGGCTGTGTTTGGCTCTGCTTGAATCTGCAAGGCTCTGTTTGGCTGTGTTTGGCTCTGCTCGGTCTTTCTGGCTATCCTTGGCACTACCAGGCTCTGTTTGGTTCCACCAGTGTCTAGTTAGATCTGTTTGGCTCTGGCATGCTCTGCTTGGCTGTTTTTGCCTCTGCCAGTATCTGTTTGGCTCTGCTAGTCTCTGTTTGCCTGTTTGTCTCTGCCAGGCTCTGTTTGGCTCTGTCAGGCTCTGACAGGCTCTTTTTGGCTCTGTCCGGCTAATTCTGGCTCTGCTGGGATCTATTTGGCTCTGTAATGCTCTGCCAGGCTCTGTTTGGCTCTCTTTGACTCTGTTTTTATCTGCCAGGCTTTTTGTTGGCTCTGTTCATATTTGCCAGGCTCTGTTTGTCTCTGTCAGCCTCAGTTTGGATCTGTTTGGCTCTCTTTGGAATTATTTGTCTCTGTTTGGCTCTGCCAGACTGTGTTTGGCTCTGTTTTTCTCTACCATGCTCTGTTTGGTGCTGTTTGGATCTGTTTGGCTCCATTTGGCTTTGCCAAGCATTGCTTGGCTCTGCTGGCATTGCCAGTCTCTGTTTGGCTCTGTTTGTCTCTGCCAGGCTCTGTTTGCCTCTGTTTGTCTCTGCCAACCTCTGTTTGGCTTTGTTTGGCTCTATTTGGATCTGCCAGGCACTGCTTGGCTCTGTTTGGCTCCGCCAGTCTCTGTTTGGCTCTGTTTGTCTCTGTCAGGCTCTCTTTGGCCCTGTTAGTCTCTGACATGCTCTGATTGGCTGTGCTTGGCACTGCCAGCTTCTGTTTGGCTCTGCCAGGCTCTGTTTGGCTCTGCTAGTCTGTATTTGGCTCTGCAGGCTGTGTTTGGCTCTTCCTGGCTCTGTTTGTCTTTTCCAGGCTCTGTTTGGCTCTACAAGGCTCTATTTGGTTCTGTTTGGCTCTGCCTGCCTCTGACAGGCACTCTATGGCTCTGCCAGTCTCTGTTTGGCTGTGTTTGGCTCTGCCAGGTCTTCCTGGCTCTCCTTGGCATTACCAAGGTCTGTTTGGTTCCGCCAGTGTCTATTCAGATCTGCTTGGCTCTGGCATGCTCTGGTTGGCTGTGTTTTGAATCTGCTTGGCTGTTTTTGCCTCTGCCAGTGTCTGTTTAGATCTGCTAGTCTCTGTTTGCCTCTGTTTGTCTTTGACAGGCTCTTTTTGGCTCTGCTTGGCACTGGCCGGCTCTGCCATGCACTGTTTGGCGCTGTTTGTCTCTGCCAGGCTCTTTTTGGCTTTCCTTGGCTCTACCAGGATCTGTTTGGTTCTGCCAGCGTGTATTTCGATCTGTTTGGCTCTGCCTGGCTCTGTTCGTCTTTGCTAGGCTCTGTTTGGCTCTACCAGGCTCTATTTGGTTCTGTTTGGCTCTGTTTGTTTCTACTAGGCTCTCTATGGCTCTGCCAGGCTCTATTTCGCTCTGCCAGGCTCTGTTTGGCACTACCATATTCTTATTGGCTCTGTTTGGCTCTGCCAGGTTCCTTTTGGCTCTGCCAGCCTCTTTTGAGCGCTATGTGGCTCTGCCATGCTCTGTTTGGATCTATCTGTCTGCGTTTGGCACTGCCAAGATTTGATTTGCTCTTCCAGGCTCTGTTTGCATCTGTTTGTCTCTGCCAGGATCTGTTTGACTCTGTTTAGCTCTCTTTGGAACTATTTTGCTCTGTATGGATCTGCCAGGCTATATTTGGCTCTGTTTGTTTCTGCCATGCTCTGTTTGGCACTGTTTGGGTCTGTCTGGCTCTATTTGGATCTGCAAGGCACTGCATAGCTCTGTTTGGCTTTGTTTGTCTCTGCCAGGCTCACCTTGGCTTTGGTTGTCTCTGACATGCTCTGTTTGGCTGTGCTTGGTTCTGCCAGGCTCTGTTTGGATTGGCCTGGCTCTGATTGGCTCTGATTGAATCTGCCAGGATCTATTTGGCTGTGTTTGGCTCTGATTGGCCCTGCCAGGCTCTGTTTGGCTCAGTCTGCTGCCTGGCACTGTTTGGCTCTGCCAGTCTCTGTTTGGCTCTGTTTGTCTCTGCCAGGCATTCTATGGCTCTGCCTGGCTCTCTTTCGCTCTGCCAGGATCTGTTTGGCACTGCCATCTTCCTATTGGCTCTGTTTGGCGCTGCCAAGCTCCTTTTGGCTCTGCCAGCCTCCTTGGGGCTCTGTGTGGCTCTACCGTGCTCTGTTTGGATCTGTCTGTCTGCGTTTGGCACTGTCAGGATCTGATTTGTTCTGCCAGGCTCTGTTTGCATCTTTTTGTCTCTGCCAGGATCTGTTTGGACCTGACAGGCTCTGTTTGGCTCTGTTTCACTCTTCCAGGATCTGTTGGGCTCTGTTTGGTACTGCGAAGTTCCATTTGGCTCTGCCAGCCTCCTTTTGCCTCTGCCAGCCTCTTTTGTGTTCTGTTTGGCTCTGCCATGCTCTGTTTGAATCTGTTTGGCCGTGTTTGTCTATGCCAGGACCTGTTTGACTCTGTCATGCTCTATTTGCATCTGTTTGTCTCTGCCAGGCTCTGTTGGGCACTTTATGGTACTGTGAGGTTCTGTTTGGCTCTGCCAGGCTCTGGTTGTCTCTTTCCAGCTCTGTTTGGGTTTCCTTGGTTCTGTATGACTCTGCCAGGATCGATTTGGCTCTGCCAGGCTCTGCTTTGCTCTGTTTGTCTCTGCCATGCTCTGTTCGGATCTGTTTGGCTCTGCCGGGCTCTGTTGGGCACTTTTTGGTACTGCGAGGTTCTTTTGTCTCTGCCAGGCTCTGTTTGTCTCTTCCCAGCTCTGTTTGGATCTCCTTGGCTCTGTATGATTCTGCCAGGATTGGTTTGGCTCTGCCAGGCTCTGCTTGGCTCTGTTTGTCTAATTCTTGCTCTGGCAGTATCTGTTTGGTCCTGCCAGACTCGTTTTAGCTCTGTTTGGATTTGCCAGGCTCTGTGTCACTCTGCCAGCCTCTGCCTGGCTCTCTTTGGAACCGCTTGGCTGTATTTGGTTCTGCCAGGCACTGCTTAGCTCTGTTAGGCTCTGCCAGGCTCTGTTTGCCTCTGGTTGTATCTGCCAAGCTCTGTTTGGCTCTTTCTGGCTCTGACAGGTTCCTTCTGGCTCTATTTGGCAATTTCTGGCTCTGCCAGTATCTCTTTGCATCTGTATGGCCTTGCCAGGCTCTGTTTGGCACTTCCAGGCTCTGTTTGGTTCTGCCAGGTTCTTTTTGGCTCTGCTTGGATTTGGCAGGCTCTGTTTGGCTCTGCCAGCCTCTGTTTGGTTCTGCTTGGCTCTCTTTGGAACTATTTGGCTCTGTCTGGTTCTGGCAGGCTGTGTTTGGCTCGGCTTCTCTCTGCCATGTTCTGTCTTGCACTTTTGGATCTGTTTGGCTCTATTTGGCTCTGCCAGGCATTGTTTGGCTCTGCCAGTCTCTGTTTGGCTCTGTTTGTCTCTGCCATGCTCTGTTTTGCTCTGTTTGTCTCTGACATGTTCTGTTTGGCTCTGCTTGGCTCTGCCAGGCTCTGTTTGGCTCTGTTTGGCTCTGTCCGTCATTCCCAGGCTCAGTTTGGCTCTACCAGGCACTATTTGGTTCTGTTTGGCTCTGTTTGTCTCTGCCAGGCACTCTATAGCCCTGCCAGTCTCTCATTGGCTCTCCTTGGCTCTGCCAGGCTCTTTTTGGCACGGTCATCTACTTATTTGCTCTGTTTGCCTCTGCCATGCTCATTTTGGCTCAGCCAGCCTCTTTCGGGCTCTGTGTGGCTCTGCCATGCTCTTTTTGGATTTGTGTGGCTGTGTTTGGCACTGCCAGGACCTGTTTGGCTCTGCCATGCTCTGTTTGCAACTGTTGGTCTCTGCCAGGATCTGTTTGGCTTTGTTTGGCTCTGATAGGTTCTGTTCGGCTCTGTCTGACTCTGCCAGGCTCTGTTGGGCTCTGTTTGGTACTGCGAGGTTCTGTTTGGCTTTGCCAGTCTCTGGCACTTCAAGTCTCTGTTTGTGTCTCCTTGGCTCTGTATGACTCTGCCAGGATCGATTTGGCTCTGCCAGGCTCTGCTTTGCTCTGTTTGTCTCTGCCATGCTCTGTTCGGATCTGTTTGGCTCTGCCGGGCTCTGTTGGGCACTTTTTGGTACTGCGAGGTTCTTTTGTCTCTGCCAGGCTCTGTTTGTCTCTTCCCAGCTCTGTTTGGATCTCCTTGGCTCTGTATGATTCTGCCAGGATTGGTTTGGCTCTGCCAGGCTCTGCTTGGCTCTGTTTGTCTCTGCCAGGCTCTTTCTGGCTCTGTTTGTCTAATTCTTGCTCTGACAGGATCTGTTTGGTCCTGCCAGACTCTTTTTAGCTCTGTTTGGATTTGCCAGGCTATGTGTCACTCTGCCAGCCTCTGCCTGGCTCTCTTTGGAACCGCTTGGCTGTATTTGGCTTTGCCAGGCACTGCTTAGCTCTGTTACGCTCTGCCAGGCTCTGTTCGCCTCTGGTTGTATCTGCCAAGCTCTGTTTGGCTCTTTCTGGCTCTGACAGGTTCCTTCTGGCTCTATTTGGCAATTTCTGGCTCTGCCAGTATCTCTTTGCATCTGTATGGCCTTTCCAGGCTCTGTTTGGCACTTCCAGGCTCTGTTTGGTTCTGCCAGGTTCTTTTTGGCTCTGCTTGGATTTGGCAGGCTCTGTTTGGCTCTGCCAGCCTCTGTTTGGTTTTGCTTGGCTCTCTTTGGAACTATTTGGCTCTGTCTGGTTCTGGCAGGCTGTGTTTGGCTCGGTTTGTCTCTGCCATGTTCTGTCTTGCGCTTTTGGATCTGTTTGGCTCTATTTGGCTCTGCCAGGCATTGTTTGGCTCTGCCAGTCTCTGTTTTGCTCTGTTTGTCTCTGACATATTCTGTTTGGCTCTGCTTGGCTCTGCCAGGCTCTATTTGGCTCTGTTTCGCTCTGTCCATCATTCTCAGGCTCAATTTGGCTCTACCAGGCTCTGTTTGGTTCTGTTTGGCTCTGTTTGTCTCTGCCAGGCTTTGTTTGGCTCTAACTGGCTCTGACAGGCACTTTTTGGCCCTGTTGGACTAATTCTGGCCCTGCCAGGATCTGATTGGCTCTGTGTGGCTCTGCCAGTCTCTGGTTGGCTCAGCCAGGCTCTGTTTTGGTTCTGCCAAGTTCTTTTGGGCTTTGTTTATATTTGCCAGGCTCTGTTTGGGTCTGCCAGCCTTTGGTTAGATCTGTTTGGCTTTCTTAGGAACTATTTGGCTCCGTTTGGCTCTGCCAGGTTGTGTTTGGATCTGTTTGTCTCTGATATTCTCTGTTTAGCTTTGCCTATTTCTGCCTGTCACTATTTGGCTCTGTTTGGCTCTGTTTGGATCTGTTTGGATCTGACAGGCTTCTTCTAGCTCTCCTTGGCACTACCAGGCTCTGTTTGATGCTGCCAGTGTCTATTTGGATCTGTATGGCTCTGCCATGCTCTGTTTGGCTGTGTTTGAATCTGTTTGGCTGTTTTTGGCTCTGCTAGTGTCTGTTTGGCTCTGCCAGGCTCTGTTTGCCTCTGTTTGTCTCTGCCAGGTTCTGTTTGGCTCTGTCTGGCTGTCACAGGCACCTTTCGGCTCTGCCAAGCTTTGTTTGGTTCTGCAAAGCTCTTTTTGGCTCTGTTTGGATTTCCCACGCTCTGTTTGGCTCTGCCAGCCACTGTTTGGCTGTCTGTCTCCACCAGGCACTCTGTGGCTCTGCCAGGCTCTGTTTGGCACTGCCATCTTCTTATTGTCTCTGTTTGGCTCTACCAGGCTCTGTTCGGCTTTTCCTGGCTCTGTTTGGGTCTCCCTGGCTCTGCATGGCTCTGCCCGGGTCTGTTTGGCTCTTCCAGGTTCTGCTTGGCTGTGTTTGTCTCTGCCAGATTCTGTTTGGATCTACCAGGCACTGTTTGGCTTGGCTTGGCGCTATTCGCCTCTGCTTGAATCTGCCAGGCTCTGTTTGGCTGCGTTTGGATATGTTTGTCTCTGCCAGGATCTGTTTGGCTCATTATGTTCTGACACATTCTGTTTAGTTCTGTTTGACACTGCCAGGCTCTCTTGGGCTCTGCTCAGTACTGTGAAGTTCTGTTGGCTCTACCAGGCTCTGTTCTGCTCCTGGCTGTTTGGTTCTCCTTGGCTCTGCATGGCTCTGCCAGGGCCTGTTTGGATCTACCAGGTTTGTTTTGGCTCTGCCAGGCTCCGTTTGTCTCTGCCAGGCTCTGCCTGGCTCTGTTTGGCTCTGCTTGAATCTGACAGTCTCTGTTTGGCAGTGTACGACATTGCCAGGCTCTGGTTGACTCTGTTTGAATCTGCCTGGCACTGTTTGGCTCTGCCAGGCTCTGTTTGGCTCTGTTTGGACCTGCCAGGCTCTTTTTGTCTCTCCTTGGCACTACCAGGCTCTGTCTGATCCTGCAAGTTTCTATTTGGATCTCTGTCGCTCTGCCATGCTCTGGTTGGCTCTTCCAGGCTCTGTTTGGTTCTGCCAGGGTCTCTTGGCTCTATTTGGACCTGCCGGGCTCTTTTTGTCTCTCCTTGGCACTACCAGGCTCTGTTTGGTTCTGCAAGCTTCTATTTGGATCTGTTTGTCTCTGCCAGGCTTTGTTTAGCTCTGTCTGGTTCTGACAGGCACTTTTTGGCTCTGTTTGACTAATTCTGGCCCTGTCAGGATCTGTCTGGCTCTGCCAGTCTCTGGTTGGCTCAGCCAGGCTCTGTTTTGGTTCTGCCAGGCTCTTTTTGGATTTGTTTGTATTTGCCAGGCTCTGTTTGGATCTGCCAGCCTTTGTTTAGATCTGTTTGGCTTTCTTAGGAACTATTTGGCTCCGTTTGGCTCTGTCAGTTTGTGTTTGGCTCTGTTTGTCTCTGACATGCTCTGTTTATCTCTGCCTGTTTCTGCCTGTCACTGTTTGGCTCTGCCAAGCTCTGTTTGGCTCTGTTTGGATCTGACAGGCTTCTTCTGGCTCTCCTTGGCACTACCAGGCTCTGTTTGCTGCTGCCAGTGTCTATTTGGCTCTGTTAGGCTCTGCCATGCTCTGTTTGGCTGTGTTTGAATCTGTTTGGCTGTTTTTGGCTCTGCCAGTATCTGTTTGGCTCAGGCAGGCTCTGTTTGCCTCTGTTTGTCTCTGCCAGGTTCTGTTTGGTCTGTCTAGCTCTGACAGGCACCCTTCGGCTCTGCCAGGCTCTGTTTCGTTCTGCCAGGCTCTGTTTGACTCTGTTTGGAATTGCCAGGCTATGTTTGGCTCTGCCAGCCTCTGTTTGGCTGTCTGTCTCCACCAGGCACTTTGTGGCTCTGCCAGGCTCTGTTTGGCACTGCCATCTTCTTATTGTCTCTGTTTGGCTCTGCCAGGCCACATTTGGCTCTGCCAGCCTCTTTTGGGCTCTTTGTGGCTCTGCCATGCTCTGTTTGGATCTGTTTGGCTGTGTTTGGCTCTGTCAGGACCAGTTTGTCTCTGCCATGCTCCATTTGCATCTCTTTGTCTCTGGCAGGATATGTTTGGCTTTGTTTGGCTCTGCCATGATCTGTTTGCATCTGTTTGTCTCTGCCAGGATCTGTTTTGCTCTGTTTGGCTCTGTTTGAATCTGACAGGCTCCATTGGGCGTTGTTTGGTACTGCCAGGTTCTGTCTGGCTCTGCCAGGCTCCATTCGGCTCTTCCTGGCTCTGTTCGGATCTCCTTGGCTCTGTATGGCTCTGCCAGGATCTGTTTGGCTCTGCTAGGTTCTGCTTGGCTGTGTCTGTCTCTGCCAGATTCTGTCTGGATCTACCAGGCACTGTTTGGCTTGGCTTGGCGCTGTTTGGCTCTGCTTGAATCTGTCAGGCTCTGTTTGGCTGCGTTTGGATCTGTCTGTCTCTGCCAATCTCTGTTTGGCTCTGTTTGGCTATGTTTGTTTCTGCCTGGCACTCTTTGTCTCTGCTGGGCTTTGTTTGGCTCTTCCAGGCTCTGCTTGCATCTGTTTGTCTCTGGCAGGATCTGTCTGTTTCTGTTTGTCTCTGACAGGTTCTGTTTGGCTCTGTTTGACACTGCTAGACTCTGTTGGGCTCTGCTCGGTACTGCGAGGTTCTGTTTGGCTCTACCAGGCTCTGTTCGGCTCTTCCTGGCTCTGTTTGGGTCTCCTTGGCTCTGCATTGCTCTGCCAGGGTCTGTTTGGATCGACCAGGCACTGTTAGACTCTGCCAGGCTCTGTTGGGCACTGCCATCTTCTTATTGTCTCTGTTTGGCTCTGCCAGGCCACTTTTGACTCTGCAAGCCTCTTTTGGGCTCTTTGTGGCTCTGTCATGCTCTGTTTGGATTTGTTTGGCTGTGTTTGGCTCTGACAAGACCAGTTTGGCTCTGCCATGTTCCGTTTGCATCTCTTTGTCTCTGCCAAGATTTGTTTGGCTAGGTTTGGCTCTGTCATGCTCTGTTTGCATCTGTTTGTCTCTGCCAGAATCTGTTTCATCTGTTTGGCTCTGACAGGCTCTGTTTGGCTCTGTTTGAATCTGACAGGCTCCGTTGGGATCCCTTTGGAAGTGCAATGTTCTGTCTAGCTCTGCCATGCTCCGTTTGGCTTTTCCCGGCTCTGTTTGGGTCTCCTTGGCTCTATATGGCTCTGCCAGGATCTGCTTGGCTCTGCCATGTTCTGCTTGGCTGTCTCTGTTTCTGCCAGATTCTGTTTGGATCTGCCAGGCACTGTTTGGCTTGGCTTGGCTCTGTTTGGTTCTGCTTGAATCTGCCAGGCTCTGTTTGGCTGGTTTGGATCTGTTTGTCTCTGCCGGGCTCTGTTTGGCACTGATTGGCTCTGTCAGGCTCCTTTTGGCTTTCCTTGGCTCTACTGGGCTCTGTTTGGTTCTGCCAGCCTCTATTTGGATCTGTTTGGCTCTGTTTGTCTTGGCCAGGCTCTGTTTGGCTCTACAAGGCTCTATTTGGTTCTGTTTGGCTCTGTCTTTCTCTACCAGTCACACTATGGCTCTGCCAGGGTCTCTGTGGCTCTGCCAGGCTCTCAGTGGCACTGCCATCTTCTTTTTGGCTCTGCTTGGCTCCCGTTGGCTCTGCCAGGCTCTGTTGGGCTCTTTTTGGCTCTGCCAGGCTGTGTTTGGATCTGTTTGGCAGCGTTTGGCTCTGCCAGGATCAGTTTGGATCTGCCAGGCTCTGCTTGCATCTGTTTGTCTCTGCCAGTATTTGTTTGACTCTGTTTGGCTCTGACAGGTTCTGTTTGACTCTGCCAGACTCTGTTGGGCTCTGCTCAGTACTGCGAGGTTCTGTTTGGCTCTACCAGGCTCTGTTCAGCTCTTCCTGGCTCTGTCTGGGTCTCCATGGCTCTGCAGGGCACTGCCTGGGTCTGTTTGGGTCTGCCAGGCACTGTGTGGCTCTGCCAGGCTCCGTTTTGCTCTGCCAGGCTCTGGTTGGCTCTGTTTGTTTCTGCCTGGCACTGTTTGGCTCTGCCAAGCTCTGTTTGGCTCTGTTTAGACCTGTCACGCTCTTTTCGTCTCTCCTTGGCACTACCAGGCTCTGTCTGATCCTGCAAGTTTCTATTTGGATCTCTGTCGCTCTGCCATGCTCTGGTTGGCTCTACCAGGCTCTTTTTGGATCTATTTGGACCTGCCAGGCTCTGTTTGGCTCCGTTTAGACCTGCCAGGCTCTTTTGTCTCTCCTTGGCACTACCAGGCTCTGGAACTGCAAGTTTCTATTTGGTTCTGTCTGTCTCTGCCAGGCTTTGTTTGCCTCTGTTTGTCTCTGCCAGGCTTTGTTTAGCTCTGTCTGGCTGTGACAGGCACTTTTTGGCTCCGTTTGACTAATTCCGGCCCTGCCAGGATCTATTTGGCTCTGTATGGATCTGCCAGTCTCTGGCTGACTCAGCCAGGCTCTGTTTTGGTTATGCCAGGCTCTTTTTGGATTTGTTTGTATTTGCCAGGCTCTGTTTGGCTCTGCCAGCCTTTGTTTAGATCTGTTTGGCTTTCTTACGAACTATTTGGCTCCGTTTGGCAATGCCAGGCTGTGTTTGGCCCTGTTTGTCTCTGACCCACTCTGTTTAGCTCTGCCATTTTCTGCCTGTCACTGTCTGGCTCTGCCAAGCTCTGTTTGGCTCTGTTTGGCTCTGTTTGGATCTGACAGTCTTCTTTTGGCTCTCCTTGGCATTACCAGGCTCTGTTTGCTGCTGCCAGTGTCTATTTGGATCTGTTAGGCTCTGCCATGCTCTGTTTGGCTGTGTCTGGATCTGTTTGGCTGTTTTTCGCTCTACCAGTATCTGTTTGGCTCTGGCAGGCTCTGTTTGCCTCTGCCACATTCCAGTTGGCTCTTCTTGGTTCTGTTTGTATTTCCCAGGCTCTCTTTGGCTCTGCCAGACTCTGGCACTGCCATTTTCTTATTGTCTCTGTATGGCTCTACCAGGCCACTTTTGGCTCAGCCAGCCTCTTTTGGGCTCTTTGTGGCTCTGCCATGCTCTGTTTGGATCTGTTTGGCTGTGTTTGGCTCTGTCAGGACCAGTTTGTCTCTGCCATGCTCCATTTGCATCTTTGCCTCTGGCAGGATTTGTTTGGCTTTGTTTGGCTCTGCCATGATCTGTTTGCATCTGTTTGTCTCTGCCAGGATCTGTTTCGCTCTGTTTGGCTCTGACAGGCTCTGTTTGGCTCTGTTTGAATCTGACAGGCTCTGTTGAGCTCCCTTTGGTACTGCAAGTTCTGTCTGGCTCTGCCAGGCTCCATTTGGCTCTTCCCGGCTCTGTTTGGGTCTCCTTGAATCTCTATGGCTCTGCCAGGATCTGTTTGGCTCTGCCAGGTTCTACTTGGCTCTGTTTATCTCTGCCAGACTCTTTTTGGATCCACCATGCACTGTTTGGCTCGGCTTGGCTCTGTTTGGCTCTGTTTGAATCTGTTGGAATGTTTTTGGCTCTGCCAGCATCTGTTTGGCTCTGATAGGCTTTGTTTGACTTTGCCAGGCTCCGTCGTGCTCTGTTTGGTACTGCGAGGTTCTGTTTGGCTCTGCCAGGCTCTGCTTGGCTCTTCCCGACTCTGTTTGGGTCTCCGTGGCTCTTGTATGACTCTGCCAGGATCTGTTTGGCTCTGCCAGGCTCTGCTTGGCTCCTGCAGGTTCTGTTTTGCTCTGCCAGTCTGTATTTGGCTCTGCAGGCTCTGTTTGGCTCTTCTTGGTTCTGTTTGTCTTTTCCAGCCTCTGTTTGTCTCTAACAGGCTCTAATTGGTTCTTTTGGGCTCTTGGCTCTCCTATGCTCTGTTTGGATCTGGTTGGCTGTGTTTGGCGCTGACAGGACCTGTTTGGATCTGCCATGCTCTGTTTGCATTTGTTTGTCTCTACCAGGATCTGTTTGCATCTGTTTGTCTCTGCCAGGATCTGTTTGCATCTGTTTGTCTCTGCCAGGATCTGCTTGCATCTGTTTGCCTTGTCAGGATCGGTTTGGCTCTGTTTGGCTCTGACAGCCTCTGTTTGGCTCTGTGTTACTCTGCCAGGCTCTGTTCTGCTCTGTTTGGTACTGCCAGGTTCTGTTTGAATCTGCCAGGCTCTGTTTGGCTCTTCCTGATTCTGCTTGGGTCTCCTTGGCTCTGTATGACTCTGCCAGGATCTGTTTGGCTCTGCCAGACTCTGCTTGGCTCTGTTTGTCTCTGCCAGACTCTGTTGGGAACTACCAGGCATTGTTTGGCAAAACCATCTTCTTATTGGCTCTGTGTGGCTCTGCCAGGCTCCTTTTGGTTCTGCCAGCCTCTTTTGGTCTCTGTGTGGCTCTGCTGTGATCTGTTTAGATATGTTTTGCTGTGGTAAGCTCCCCCAGGACCTGTTTGGTTCTGCCATGCTCTGTTTACATCTGTTTGTCTCTGCCAGGATCTGTTTGGCTCTGTTTGAATCTGCCAGGCTCTGTTGTGCTCTGTTTGATACTGCGAGATTCTGTTTGGCTCTGCCAGGCTATGTTTGGCTCTTCCCAACTCTGCTTGGGTCTCCTTGGCTCTGTATGGCTCTGCCAGGATCTGTTTGGCTCTGCCAGGCTCTGCTTGGCTGTGTTTGTATCTGTTTGGCTCTGCTTGAATCTGCCAGCCTCTGTTTGGCTGTGTGTGGCTCTGTTTGGCTCTGTTTCTTTCTGCTTGGCAATGTTTGTTTTTGACGGGCTCTATTTGGCACTGATTGGCTCTGCCAGGCTCTTTTTGGCTTTCCTTGGCTCCACCAGGCTCTGTTTGGTTCTGCCAGCGTCTATTTGCATCTGTTTGGCTCCGCTTGGCTCTGTTTGTCTTGGCCAGGCTCTGTTTGGCTCTACCAGGCTGTATTTGGTTCTCTTTGGCTCTGTCTATCTCTTCCAGGCACTCTATGGCTCTGCCAGACCCTCCGTGGTTCTGCCAGTCTCTCTTTGGCACTGCTATCCTCTTATTGGCTCCTTTTGGCTCTGCCAGGCTCCTTTTGGCTCTGCCAGCCTCTTTTGGGCTCTGTTTGGCTCTGCCATGCTCTGTCTGGATCTGTTTGTCTGCGTTAGGCTCTGCCAGGATCTGTTTGGCTCTGTTTTTGCTCTGTCTGGTTCTGTTTGGCTCTGCAGGCTCTGCTTGGCTCTCTTTGGCTCTGCCAGGGTCTGCTTGGCTCTTCTAGGCACTGTTTGCATCTGCAAGGCTCTGTCTGGCTTTTCCTGGCTCTGTTTGGGTCTCCTTGGCTCTGTATGGCTCTGGCAGGATCTGTTTGGCTCTGCTTGACCCTGGCAGGCTCCAGTTGGCTGTGTTTGTCTGTGTTAGGCTCTGATTGGCTCTGCCAGGCTCTGTTTGGCTCTGTTTGTTTCTGTTTTGCACTGTGTGGCTCTGCCAGGCTCTGTTTGGTTCTGACAGCGTCTGTTTGGCTCTGCTTGGATCTGTTTGGATGTTTTTGGCTCTGCTAGCATCTGTTTGGCTCTGCCAGGCTTTGTTTGCCTTATTGTCTCTGCCAGGCTCTCTTTGGCTCTGTTTGTCTATGAAATGCTCTGTTAGGCTGTGCTTGGCTCTGCCAGGCTCCGTTTGGCTCTGCCAGGTGCTGTTTGTATCTCGTAGGTTCTATTTGGTTCTGTTTGTCTCTGCCAGGCACTCTACGGCTCTGCCCGGCTCTCTTTGGCTCTCTTTGGTTCTGCCAGGCTCTGTCTGACACTACCATCCTCTTACGTGCGCTGTTTGACGCTACCAGGCTCCTTTTTGTTCTGCCAGCCTCTTTTGGGCTCTGTGTGTGTCTGCCATGCTCTGTTTGGTACTGTTTGGCTGTGTTTGGCTCTCCCAAGACATGTTTGTTTCTGCCATGCTTTGTTTGCATCTGTTTGTTTCTGCCAGGATCTGTTTGCATCTGTTTGGCTCTGCCATTCTCTGTTTGCATCTGTTTGGCTCTGCCATTCTCTGTTTGCATCTGATTGCCTCTGACAGGCTCTGTTTGGCTCTGTGTGACTCTGCCAGGCTCTGTTCTGCTCCGTTTGATACTGCAAGGTCCTGCTTGGATCTGCCTGGCTCTGTTTTGCTTTCCCTGGCTCTGTTTGTGTCTCCTTGGCTCTGTATGGCTTTGCCAGGATCTGTATGGCTCTGTTTGGCTCTGACAGCCTCTGTTTGGCTCTGTGTTACTCTGCCAGGCTCTGTTCTGCTCTGTTTGGTACTGCGAGGTTCTGTTTGGATCTGCCAGGCTCTGTTGGGATCTACCAGGCACTGTTTGGCACTACCATCTTCTTATTGGCTCTGTGTGGCTCTGCCAGGCTCATTTTGGTTCTGCCAGCCTCTTTTGGGCTCTGTGTGGCTCTGCCGTGATCTGTTTAGATATGTTTTGCTGTGGTAAGCTCTCCCAGGACCTGTTTGGTTCTGCCATGCTCTGTTTGCATCTGTTTGTCTCTGCCAGGATTTGTTTGGCTCTGTTTGTCTCTGTCAGGATCTGTTGTGCTCTGTTTGTCTCTGTTTGAATCTGCCAGGCTCTGTTGTGCTCTGTTTGATACTGCGAGATTCTGTTTTGCTCTGCCAGGCTCTGTTTGGCTCTTCCCAACACTGCTTGGGTCTCCTTGGCTCTGTATGGCTCTGCCAGGATCTGTTTGGCTCTGCCAGGCTCTGCTTGGCTGTGTTTGTATCTGCCAGACTCTGTTTGGATTTGCCAGGCACTGTTTGGCTCAGCATGGCGCTGTTTGGCTCTGCTTGAATCTGCCAGCCTCTGTTTGGCTGTGTGTAGCTCTGTTTGGCTCTGTTTCTTTCTGCTTGGCAATGTTTGTTTTTGACGGGCTCTATTTGGCACTGATTGGCTCTGCCAGGCTCTTTTTGGCTTTCCTTGGCTCCACCAGGCTCTGTTTGGTTCTGCCAGCGTCTATTTGCATCTGTTTGGCTCCGCTTGGCTCTGTCTGTCTTGGCCAGGCTCTGTTTGGCTCTACCAGGCTCTGCTTGCATCTGTTGTCTCTACAAGGATCTGTTTGGCTCTGTTTTTGCTCTGTCTGGTTCTGTTTGGCTCTGCAGGCTCTGCTTGGCTCTGTTTGGCTCTGCCAGGGTCTGCTTGGCTCTTCTAGGCACCGTTTGCATCTGCAAGGCTCTTTCAGGCTCTTCCTGGCTCTGTTTGGGTCTCCTTGGCTCTGTATGGCTCTGGCAGGATCTGTTTGGCTCTGCTTGACCCTGGCAGTCTCCAGTTGGCTGTGTTTGTCTGTGTTTGGTTCTGATTGGCTCTGCCAGGCTCTGCCTGGCTCTGTTAGTTTCTGTCTTGCACTGTGTGGCTCTGCCAGGCTCTGTTTGGTTCTGACAGCGTCTGTTTGGCTCTGCTTGGATCTGTTTGGATGTTTTTGGCTCTGCTAGAATCTGTTTGGCTCTGCCAGGCTTTGTTTGCCTCTTATTGTCTCTGCCAGGCTCTCTTTGGCTCTGTTTGTCTATGAAATGCTCTGTTAGGCTGTGCTTGGCTCTGCCAGGCTCCGTTTGGCTCTGCCAGGTGCTGTTTGTATCTCGTAGGTTCTATTTGGTTCTGTTTGTCTCTGCCAGGCACTCTACGGCTCTGCCCGGCTCTCTTTGGCTCTCTTTGGTTCTGCCAGGCTCTGTCTGACACTACCATCTTCTTACGTGCGCTGTGTGGCTCTACCAGGCTCATGTTTGTTCTGCCAGCCTCTTTTGGGCTCTGTGTGTCTCTGCCATGCTCTGTTTGGAACTGTTTGTCTGTGTTTGGCTCTCCCAGGATGTATTTGGTTCTGCCATGCTTTGTTTGCATCTGTTTGTTTCTGCCAGGATCTGTTTGGCTCTGCCATTCTCTGTTTGCATCTGATTGCCTCTGACAGGCTCTGTTTGGCTCTGTGTGACTCTGCCAGGCTCTGTTCTGCTCCGTGTGATACTGCAAGGACCTGCTTGGATCTGCCAGGCTCTGTTTTGCTCATCCTGGCTCTGTTTGTGTCTCCCTGGCTCTGTATGGCTTTGCCAGGATCTGTATGGCTCTGTTTGGCTCTGACAGCCTCTGTTTGACTCTGTGTTACTCTGCCAGGCTCTGTTCTGCTCTGTTTGGTACTGCGAGGTTCTGTTTGGATCTGCCAGGCTCTGTTGGGATCTACCAGGTACTGTTTGGCACTAGCATCTTCTTATTGGCTCTGTGTGGCTGTGCCAGGCTCCTTTTGGTTCTGCCAGCCTCTTTTGGGCTCTGTGTGGCTCTGCTGTGATCTGTTTAGATATGTTTTGCTGTGGTAAGCTCTCCCAGGACCTGTTTTAGTTCTGCCATGCTCTGCTTGCATCTGTTTGTCTCTGCCAGGATCTGTTTGGCTCTGTTTGAATCTGCCAGGCTCTGTTGTGCTCTGTTTGATACTGCGAGATTCTGTTTGGCTCTGCCAGGCTCTGTTTGGCTCTTCCCAACTCTGCTTGGGTCTCCTTGGCTCTGTATGGCTCTGCCAGGATCTGTTTGGCTCTGCCAGGCTCTGCTTGGCTGTGTTTGTATCTGCCAGACTCTGTTTGGATTTGCCAGGCACTGTTTGGCTCAGCATGGCGCTGTTTGGCTCTGCTTGAATCTGCCAGCCTCTGTTTGGCTGTGTGTGGCTCTGTTTGGCTCTGTTTCTTTCTGCTTGGCAATGTTTGTTTTTGACGGGCTCTATTTGGTACTGATTGGCTCTGCCAGGCTCTTTTTGGCTTTCCTTGGCTCTACCAGGCTCTGTTTAGTTCTGCCAGCGTCTATTTGCATCTGTTTGGCTCCGCTTGGCTCTGTTTGTCTTGGCCAGGCTCTGTTTGGCTCTACCAGGCTGTATTTGGTTCTCTTTGGCTCTGTCTATCTCTGCCAGGCACTCTATGGCTCTGCCAGACCCTCTGTGGTTCTGCCAGTCTCTCTTTGGCACTGCTATCCTCTTATTGGCTCTTTTTGGCTCTGCCAGTCTCGGTTTGGCTCTGCCAGCCTCTTTTGGGCTCTGTTTGGCTCTGCCATGCTCTGTCTGGATCTGTTTGTCTGCGTTAGGCTCTGCCAGGATCTGTTTGGCTCTACCAGGCTCTGCTCGCATCTGTTTGTCTCTACCAGGATCTGTTTGGCTCTGTTTTTGCTCTGTCTGGTTCTGTTTGGCTCTGCAAGCTCTGTTTGGTTCTTCTTAGAACTGTTTGTCTTTTCCATGCTCTGTTTGGCTCTATTTGGTTCTGTTTGGCTCTGTTTGTCTCTGACACGCACTCTATGTCTCTGCCAGGCTCTGGTTGGCTCTCTTTGGCTCTGCCAGGCTCTGTGTTGCACTGCCATCTCTTTATTTGCTCTGTTTGACTCTGCCTGTCTGCTTTTGGCTCTGCCAGCCTCTTTTGGGCTCTGTGTCGCTCTGCCATTCTGTGCTTGGATATGTTTGGCTGTGTTTGGCTCTGCCATGCTCTGTTTACATCTGATTGTCTCTACCATGATCTGTTTGGCTCTGACAGGCTCTGTTTAGCTCTGTTTGTCTCTGCCAAGCTCTGTTTGGCTCTTCCCGGCTCTGCTTGGCTCTCCTTGGTTATGTACGGCTCTGCAGGCTCTGTTTGGATCTTCTTGGTTCTGTCTGCCTTTTCTGTGCTCTGGTTGGATCTAACAGGCTTTATTTGGTTCTGTCTGTTTTGGTTTGTCTCTGCCAGGCACTCTTTGGCTCAGGCAGGCTCTGTTTGGATCTCTTTGGCTCTGCCAGGCTCTGTTTGGCACTGCCAGGTTCTGTTTGGCTCTGCCAGGTTCTGTTTGGCTCTGAAGGCAGTGTTTGGCACTGCCATCTATTTATTGGCTCTGTTTGGCACTGACAGTCTCCCTTTGGCTCTGCCAGCTTCTTTTGGGCTCTGTGTGTGTCTGCCATGCTCTGTTTGGAACTGTTTGGCTGTGTTTGGCTCTCCCAGGACGTGTTTGGTTCTGCCATGCTTTGTTTGCATCTGTTTGTTTCTGCCAGGATCTGTTTGCATCTGTTTGGCTCTGCCATTCTCTGTTTGCATCTGTTTGGCTCTGTCACTCTCTGTTTGCATCTGATTGCCTCTGACAGGCTCTGTTTGGCTCTGTGTGACCCTGCCAGGCTCTGTTCTGCTCCGTTTGATACTGCAAGGTCCTGCTTGGATCTGCCAGGCTCTGTTTTGCTCATCCTGGCTCTGTTTGTGTCTCCTTGGCTCTGTATAGCTTTGCCAGGATCTGTATGGCTCTGTTTGGCTCTGACAGGCTCTGTTTGGCTCTGTGTGACCCTGCCAGGCTCTGTTCTGCTCTGTTTGGTACTGCAAGATTCTGTTTGGATCTGCCAGGCTCTGTTGGGATCTACCAGGTACTGTTTGGCATTACCATCTTCTTATTGGCTCTTTGTGGCTCTGCCAGGCTCATTTTGGTTCTGCCAGCCTCTTTTGGGCTCTGTGTGGCTCTGCTGTGATCTGTTTAGATATGTTTTGCTGTGGTAAGCTCTCCCAGGACCTGTTTTAGTTCTGCCATGCTCTGTTTGCATCTGTTTGTCTCTGTCAGGATCTGTTTTGCTCTGTTTGTCTCTGTTTGAATCTGCCAGGCTCTGTTGTGCTCTGTTTGATACTACGAGATTCTGTTTGGCTCTGCCAGGCTCTGTTTGGCTCTTCCCAAATCTGCTTGGGTCTCCTTGGCTCTGTATGGCTCTGCCAGGATCTGTTTGGCTCTGCCAGGCTCTGCTTGGCTTTGTTTGTATCTGCCAGACTCTGTTTGGATTTGCCAGGCACTGTTTGGCTCAGCATGGTGCTGTTTGGCTCTGCTTGAATTTGCCAGCCTCTGTTTGGCTGTGTGTGGCTCCGTTTGGCTCTGTTTCTTTCTGCTTGGCAATGTTTGTTTTTCACGGGCTCTATTTGGCACTGATTGGCTCTGCCAGGCTCCTTTTGGCTTTCCTTGGCTCTACCAGGCTCTGTTTGGTTCTGCCAGCGTCTATTTGCATCTGTTTGGCTCCGCTTGGCTCTGTTTGTCTTGGCCAGGCTCTGTTTGGCTCTACCAGGCTGTATTTGGTTCTCTTTGGCTCTTGTCTATTTCTGCCAGGCACTCTATGGCTCTGTCAGTCTCTCTGTGGTTCTGCCAGTCTCTCTTTGGCACTGCCATCCTCTTATTGGCTCTTTTTGGCTCTTCCAGGCTCCTTTTGGCTCTGCCAGCCTCTTTTGGGCTCTGTTTGGCTCTGCCATGCTCTGTCTGGATCTGTTTGTCTGCGTTAGGCTCTGCCAGGATCTGTTTGGCTCTACCAGGCTCTGCTTAAATCTGTTGTCTCTATAAGGATCTGTTTGGCTCTGTTTTTGCTCTGTCTGGTTCTGTTTGGCTCTGCAGGCTCTGCTTGGCTCTGTTTGGCTCTGCCAGGGTCTGCTTGGCTCTTCTAGGCACTGTTTGCATCTGCAAGGCTCTGTCTGGCTCTTCCTGGCTCTGTTTGGGTCTCCTTGGCTCTGTATGGCTCTGGCAGGATCCGTTTGGCTCTGCATGACCCTGGCAGTCTCCAGTTGGCTGTGTGTGTCTGCATTTGGCTCTGATTGGCTCTGCCAGGCTCTGTTTGGCTCTGTTAGTTTCTGTCTTGCACTGTGTGGCTCTGCCAGGCTCTGTTTGGTTCTGAAGCGTCTTTTTGGCTCTGCTTGTATCTGTTTGGATGTTTTTGGCTCTGCTAGAATCTGTTTGGCTCTGCCAGGCTTTGTTTGCCTCTTATTGTCTCTGCCAGGCTCTCTTTGGCTCTGTTTGTCTATGAAATGCTCTGTTAGGCTGTGCTTGGCTCTGCCAGGCTCCGTTTGGCTCTGCCAGGTGCTGTTTGTATCTCGTAGGTTCTATTTGGTTCTGTTTGTCTCTGCCAGGCACTCTACGGCTCTGCCCGGCTCTCTTTGGCTCTCTTTGGTTCTGCCAGGCTCTGTCTGACACTATCATCTTCTTACGTGCGCTGTGTGGCTCTACCAGGCTCCTTTTTGTTCTGCCAGCCTCTTTTGGGCTCTGTGTGTCTCTGCCATGCTCTGTTTGGAACTGTTTGGCTGTGTTTGGCTCACCCCGGACGTGTTTGGTTCTGCCATGCTTTGTTTGCATCTGTTTGTTTCTGCCAGGATCTGATTGCATCTGTTTGGCTCTGCCATTCTCTGTTTGCATCTGATTGCCTCTGACAGGCTCTGTTTAGCTCTGTGTGACTCTGCCAGGCTCTGTTCTGCTCCGTTTGATACTTCAAGGTCCTGCTTGGATCTGCCAGGCTCTGTTTTGCTCATCCTGGCTCTGTTTGTGTCTCCTTGGCTCTGTATGGCTTTGCCAGGTTCTGTATGGCTCTGTTTGGCTCTGACAGCCTCTGTTTGGCTCTGTGTTACTCTGCCAGGCTCTGTTCTGCTCTGTTTGGTACTGCGAGGTTCTGTTTGGATCTGCCAGGCTCTGTTGGGATCTACCAGGTACTGTTTGGCACTAGCATCTTCTTATTGGCTCTGTGTGGCTGTGCCAGGCTCCTTTTGGTTCTGCCAGCCTCTTTTGGGCTCTGTGTGGCTCTGCTGTGATCTGTTTAGATATGTTTTGCTGTGGTAAGCTCTCCCAGGACTGTTTTAGTTCTGCCATGCTCTGTTTGCATCTGTTTGTCTCTGCCAGGATCTGTTTGGCTCTGTTTGTCTCTGTCAGGATCTGTTTGGCTCTGTTTGTCTCTGTTTGAATCTGCCAGGCTCTGTTGTGCTCTGTTTGATACTGCGAGATTCTGTTTGGATCTGCCAGGCTCTGTTTGGCTCTTCTTGGTTCTGTTTGTATTTCCCAGGCTCTCTTTGGATCTGCCAGACTCTGTTTGGCACTGCCATTTTCTTATTGTCTCTGTATGGCTCTACCAGGCCACTTTTGGCTCAGCCAGCCTCTTTTGGGCTCTTTGCGGCTCTGCCATGCTCTGTTTGGATCTGTTTGGCTGTGTTTGGCTCTGTCAGGACCAGTTTGTCTCTGCCATGCTCCATTTGCATCTTTGCCTCTGGCAGGATTTGTTTGGCTTTATTTGGCTCTGCCATGATCTGTTTGCATCTGTTTGTCTCTGCTAGGATCTGTTTCGCTCTGTTTGGCTCTGACAGGCTCTGTTTGGCTCTGTTTGAATCTGACAGGCTCTGTTGAGCTCCCTTTGGTACTGCAAGTTCTGTCTGGCTCTGCCAGGCTCCATTTGGCTCTTCCCGGCTCTGTTTGGGTCTCCTTGAATCTCTATGGCTCTGCCAGGATCTGTTTGGCTCTGCCAGGTTCTGCTTGGCTGTGTTTGTATCTGCCAGACTCTGTTTGGATTTGCCAGGCACTGTTTGGCTCAGCATGGCGCTATTTGGCTCTGCTTGAATCTGCCAGCCTCTGTTTGGCTGTGTGTGGCTCTGTTTCTTTCTGCTTGGCAATGTTTGTTTTTGATGGGCTCTATTTGGCACTGATTGGCTCTGCCAGGCTCTTTTTGGCTTTCCTTGGCTCTACCAGGCTCTGTTTGGTTCTGCCAGCGTCTATTTGCATCTGTTTGGCTCTGCTTGGCTCTGTTTGTCTTGGCCAGGCTCTGTTTGGCTCTACCAGGCTGTATTTGGTTCTCTTTGACTCTTGTCTATTTCTGCCAGGCAGTCTATGGCTCTGCCAGACTCTCTGTGGTTCTGCCAGTCTCTCTTTGGCACTGCTATCCTCTTATTGGCTCTTTTTGGCTCTGCCAGGCTCCTTTTGGCTCTGCCAGCCTCTTTTGGGCTCTGTTTGGCTCTGCCATGCTCTGTCTGGATCTGTTTGTCTGCATTAGGCTCTGCCAGGATCTGTTTGGCTCTACCAGGCTCTGCTTGCATCTGTTTGTCTCTACCAGGATCTGTTTGGCTCTGTTTTTGCTCTGTCTGGTTCTGTTTGGCTCTGCAGGCTCTGCTTGGCTCTGTTTGGCTCTGCCAGGGTCTGCTTGGCTCTTCTAGGCACTGTTTGCATCTGCAAGGCTCTGTCTGGCTTTTCCTGGCTCTGTTTGGGTCTCCTTGGCTCTGTATGGCTCTGGCAGGATCTGTTTGGCTCTGCTTGACCCTGCCAGGCTCCAGCTGGCTGTGTTTGTCTGTGTCTGGCTCTGATTGGCTCTGCCAGGCTCTGTTTGGCTCTGTTAGTTTCTGTCTTGCACTGTGTGGATCTGCCAGGCTCTGTTTGGTTCTGAAGCGTCTGTTTGGCTCTGCTTGGATCTGTTTGGATGTTTTTGGCTCTGCTAGAATCTGTTTGGCTCTGCCAGGCTTTGTTTGCCTCTTATTGTCTCTGCCAGGCTCTCTTTGGCTCTGTTTGTCTATGAAATGCTCTGTTAGGCTGTGCTTGGCTCTGCCAGGCTCCGTTTGGCTCTGCCAGGTGCTGTTTGTATCTCGTAGGTTCTATTTGGTTCTGTTTGTCTCTGCCAGGCACTCTACGGCTCTGCCCGGCTCTCTTTGGCTCTCTTTGGTTCTGCCAGGCTCTGTCTGACACTACCATCTTCTTACGTGCGCTGTTTGGCTCTACCAGGCTCCTTTTTGTTCTGCCAGCCTCTTTTGGGCTCTGTGTGTCTCTGCCATGCTCTGTTTGGAACTGTTTGTCTGTGTTTGGCTCTCCCAAGACATGTTTGGTTCTGCCATGCTTTGTTTGCATCTGTTTGTTTCTGCCAGGATCTGATTGCATCTGTTTGGCTCTGCCATTCTCTGTTTTTGTCTCTGTGGCTCTGTATGGCTTTGCCAGTATCTGTTTGGATCCGCCAGGTTCTACTTGGCTCTGTTTATCTCTGCCAGGCTCTTTTTGGATCTACCATGCACTGTTTGGCTCGGCTTGGCTCTGTTTGGCTCTTTTTGAATCTGTTTGGATGTTCTTGGCTCTGCCAGCATCTGTTTGGCTCTGACAGGCTTTGTTTGACTTTGTCAGGCTCCGTTGTGCTCTGTTTGGTACTGCGAGGTTCTGTTTGGCTCTGCCAGGCTCTGCTTGGCTCTTGCGGGTTCTGTTTCGCTCTGCCAGTCTGTATTTGGCTCTGCAGGCTCTGTTTGGCTCTTCTTGGTCCTGTTTGTCTTTTCCAGTCTCTGTCTCTAACAGGCTCTAATTGGTTCTTTTGGGCTCTGTTTGGCTCTCCTATGCTCTGTTTGGATCTGTTTGGGTGTGTTTGGTGCTGACAGGACCTGTTTGGATCTGCCATGCTCTGTTTGCATTTGTTTGTCTCCACCAGGATCTGTTTGGATCCGTTTGGCTGTCATGCTCTGTTTGCATCTGTTTGTCTCTGCCAGGATCTGTTTGCATCTGTTTGTCTCTGCCAGGATCTGCTTGCATCTGTTTGCCTTGTCAGGATCTGTTTGCCTCTGTTTGGCTCTGTGTTACTCTGCCAGGCCCTGTTCTGCTCTGTTTGGTACTGCCAGGTTTTGTTTGGATCTGCCAGACTCTGCTTGGCTCTGCCAGGCTCTGGTTGGCTCTGCCATGTTCTGTTTGGCTCTTCTTGGTTCTGTTTGTATTTTCCAGGCTCTGTTTGGCTCTACCAGGCTCTATTTGGTTCTTTTGTCTCTGTTTGTCTCTGACAGTCTCCCTATGGCTCTGCCAGGCTCTGCTTGGCTCTGTCAGGTTCTATTTCACTCTGCCAGTCTGTATTTGGCTCTGCAGGCTCTGTTTTGCTCTTCTTGGTTCTGTTTGTCTTTTCCAGTCTCTGTTTGGCTCTATGAGGCTCTATTTCATTCTTTTTGGCTCTGTTTGTGTCTGACACGCACCCTATGGCTCTGCCAGGCTCTGTCTGTCTTGGCCAGGCTCTGTTTGGCTCTACCAGGCTCTATTTGGTTCTCTTTGGCTCTGTCTATCTCTGCCAGGCACTGTATGGCTCTGCCAGACTCTCTGTGGTTCTGCCTGTCCCTCTTTGGCACTGCTATCCTCTTTTTGGCTCTTTTTGGCTCTGCCAGGCTCCTTTTGGATCTGCCAGCCTCTTTTGGGCTCTGTTTGGCTCTGCCATGCACTATCTGGATCTGTTTGTCTGCATTAGGCTCTGCCAGGATCTGTTTGGCTCTACCAGGCTCTGCTTGCATCTGTTTATCTCTACCAGGATCTGTTTGGCTCTGTTTTTGCTCTGCCTGGTTCTGTTTGGCTCTGCAAGCTCTGTTTGGTTCTTCTTTGAACTGTTTGTCTTTTCCATCTGTTTGGCTCTAACAGGCTCTATTTGGTTCTGTTTGGCTCTGTTTGTCTCTGACACGCACTCTATGTCTCTGCCAGGCTCTGGTTGGCTCTCTTTGGCTCTGCCAGGCTCTGTGTGGCACTGCCATCTCTTTATTTGCTCTGTTTGACTCTGCCTGTCTGCTTTTGGCTCTGCCAGCCTCTTTTGGGCTCTGTGCCGCTCTGCCATTCTGTGCTTGGATATGTTTGGCTCTGCCATGCTCTTTTTACATCTGATTGTCTCTACCAGGATCTGTTTGGCTCTGTTTGGCTCTGACATGCTCTGTTTGGCTCTTCCCGGCTCTGCTTGGCTCTCCTTGGTTATGTACAGCTCTGCAGGCTCTGTTTGGCTCTTCTTGGTTCTGTCTGCCTTTTCTGTGCTCTGGTTGGATCTACCAGGATTTATTTGGTTCTGTCTGGCTTAGTTTTCTCTGCCAGGCACTCTATGGCTCTGCCAGGCTCTGTATGGCACTGCCAGGTTCTGTTTGGCTCTGCCAGGTTCTCTTTGGCTCTGAAGGCAGTGTTTGGCACTGCCATCTATTTATTGGCTCTGTTTGGCACTGACAGTCTCCCTTTGGCTCTGCCAGCCTCTTTTGGGCTCTGTTTGGCTCTCCTATGCTCTGTTTGGATTTGTATGTCTCTGCCAGACTCTGTTGGGATCTACCAGGCACTGCTTGGCACTGCCATCTTCTTATTGGCTCTGTGTGGCTCTGCCAGGCTTCTTTTGGTTCTGCCAGCCTCTTTTGGGTTCTGTGTGGCTCTGCTGTGATCTGTTTAGATATGTTTTGTCGTGGTAAGCTCTCCCAGAACCTGTTTGGTTCTGCCATGCTCTGTTTGTATCTGTTTATCTCTGCCAGGATCTGTTTGGTTCTCCCAGGCTCTCTTTGCATCTGTTTGGCTCTGCCAGGCTCTGTTTGGCTTTGTTAGTTTCTGTCTGGCACTGTTTGGCTCTGCCAGGCTCTGTTTGGTTCTGACAGCATCTGTTTGGCTCTGTTTGGATCTGTTTGGATATTTGTGGCTCTGCCAGCATCTGTTTGTCTCTGCCAGGCTTTGTTTGCCGCTTATTGTCTCTGCCAGGCTCTCTTTGGCTCTGTTTGTTTCTGACACGCACCCTATGGCTCTGCCAGGCTCTGTTATGCTGTTTGACTCTGCCAGGCTCTGTTGTGCTCTGTTTGGTACTGTGAGGTTCTGTTTGGCTCTGCCAGGCTCTGTCTGGCTCTTCCCAACTCTACTTGGGTCTCATTGGCTCTGTATGGCTCTGCCAGGACCTGTTTGGATCTGCCAGGCTCTGCTTGGCTCTGCCAGGTTCAGTTTGGTTCTGCCACGTTCTGTTTGTCTCCACCATTCTGTATTTGGCTCTGCAGTCTCTCTTTGGCTCTACCAGGCTCTATCTGGTTCTGTTTGGCTCTGTTTGTCTCTGACATGCACCCTATGGCTCTGCCAGGCTCTGTTTGGCTCGCTTTGGCTCTGCCAGGCTCTGTGTGGCACTGCCATCTCTTTATTGGCTCTGTTTGACTCTGCCCATCTCCGTTTGGCCCTGTCAGCCTCTTTTGGGCTCTGTGTGGCTCTGGCATGCTCTGTCTGGATCTGTTTGGCTGTGTTTGGCTCTGCCAGAACCTGTTTAGCTCTGTTTGTTTCTGCCTGGCACTGTTTGGCTCTGACAGGCTGTTTGACTCTGCCAGGCTCCGATGTGCTCTGTTTGGTACTGCAAGGTTCTGTTTGGCTCTGCCAGGCTCTGTTTGGCTTTTCCCGACTCTGTTTGGGTCTTCTTGGCTCTGTATGGCTCTGCCAGGATTTGTCTGGCTCTGCCAGGCTCCGCTTGGCTCTGTCAGGTTCTGTTTCGCTCTGCCAGTCTATATTTGGCTCTGCAGGCTCTGTTTTGCTCTTCTTGGTTCTGTTTGTCTTTTCCAGGCTCTGTTTGGCTCTACGAGGCTCTATTTCTTTCTTTTTGGCTCTGTTTGTGTCTGACACGCACCCTATGGCTCTGCCAGGCTCTGTTTGGCTCTACCAGCCTCTTTTGGGCTCTGTTTGGCTCTGCCATGCTCTGTTTGTATCTGTAATGCTCTGTTTGGCTCTGCGAGGATCGGTTTGGCTCTTCCCAACTCTGCTTGGGTCTCATTGGCTCTGTATGGCTCTGCCAGGACCTGTTTGGTCCTGCCAGGCTGTGTTTGGCTCTGCCAGGTTCCGTTTGGCTCTGCCATGTTCAGTTTGGCTCTGCCAGTCTGTATTTGGCTCTGCAGTCTCTCTTTGGCTCTATCAGGCTCTATCTGGTTCTGTTTGGCTCTGTTTGTCTCTGACACGCACCCTATGGCTCTGCCAGGCTCTGTGTGGCACTGCCATCTCTTTATTGGCTCTGTCTGATTCTGCCCATCTCCTTTTGGCCCTGTCAGCCTCTTTTGGGCTCTGTGTGGCTCTGGCATGCTCCGTCTGGATCTGTTTGGCTGTGTTTGGCTCTGCTAGAACCTTTTTGCCTCTGTTTGTTTCTGCCTGGCACTGTTTGGCTCTTCCAGGCACTGTTTGATTCTTCCAGGCTCTTTATGGCCCTGCCAGGCTCTGTTTTGTTTTGCCAGCACCTATTTCGCTCTGTGTGGCTCTGCCAAGCTCCATTTGGCTCTGTTTGAATGTGTTTGGATGTTTTTGACTCTGCCAGCATCTGTTTGGCTCTGCCAGGCTCTGTTTGACTCTGGTTGTGTCTGCCAGGCTTCCCGTTGCTCTGTTTGGCTGTGCCATGCTCCATTTGGCTCTGTTTGAATCTGTTTGAATGTTTTTGGCTCTGCCAGCATCTGTTTGGCTCTGACAGGCTCTGTTTGACTCTGCCAGGCTCCGATGTGCTCTATTTGGTACTGCACTTGGTACAGGCTTTTCCCGACTCTGTTTGGGTCTCCTTGGCTCTGCCAGGCTCTACCAGGCTCTGCTTGGCTCTTCTTGGTTCTGTTTGTCTTTTCCAGGCTCTGTTTGGTTCTACGAGGCTCTATTTCATTCTTTTTGGCTCTGTTTGTGCCTGACACGCACCCTATGGCTCTGCCAGGCTCTGTTTGGCTCCCTTTGGCTCTGCCAGGCTCTGTTTGGCACTGCCATCACTTCTTTGGCTCTGTTTGACTCTGCCAGTCTCCTTTTGGCTCTGCCAGCCTCTTTTGGGCTCTGTTTGTCTCTGCCATGCTCTGTTTGGATCTGTATTGCTCTGTTTGGCTCTGCCAGGATTGGTTTGGCTCTGCCATGCTCTGTTTGCATCTGAGTGTCTCTGCCAGGATCTGTCTGGCTCTGTTTGGCTCTGACAGGCTCTGTTTGGCTCTGTTAGGTTCTGCCAGGCTCTGTTTGACTCTGCCAGGCTCTTTATGGCCCTGCCAGGCTCTGTTTTGTTCTGCCAGCATCTATTTCACTCTGTTTGGCTCTGCCAAGCTCCATTTGGCTCTGTTTGAATCTCTTTGGATGTTTTTGGCTCTGCCAGCATCTGTTTGGCTCTGCCAGGCTCTGTTTGCCTCTGGTTGTTTCTGCCAGGCTCTCCTTGGCTCTGTTTGGCTCTGCCATGCTCCATGTGGCTCTGCTTAAATCTGTTTGAATGTTTTTGGCTCTGCCAACATTTGTTTGGCTCTGACAAGCTCTGTTTGATCTGCCAGGCTCCATTGTGCTCTCTTTGATACTGCAAGGTTCTGTTTGCCTCTGCAGGCTCTGTTTGCCAGGCTCTCTTTGGCTCTCGCAGGCTCTATTTTGTTGTGTTTGGCTCTGTTTGTCTCTGCCAGGCACTCTATGACTCTGCCTGGCTCTCTTTGGTTCTCTTTGGTTCTGACAGGATCTTTTTGACACTAACAACTTCTTATTGGTGCTGTTTGGCTCTGCCAGGCTCCTTTTGGTTCTGCCAGCCTCTTTTGAGCTCTGTGTGTCTCTGCCATGCTCTGTTTGGATCTGTCTGGCTGTGTTTAGCTCTCCCAGGATGTGTTTGGCTCTGCCATGCTTTGTTTGCATCTGTCTATCTCTGCCAGGATCTGTTTGCAGCTGTTTGTCTCTACCAGGATCTGTTTGCATCTGTCTGCTTCTGCCAGGATCTTTTTGCATCTGTTTGGCTCTGACAGGCTCTGTTTGGTTCTGACAGGCTTTGTTGTGCTCTGCTTGGTACTGCGAGGTTCTGCTTGGCTCTGCCAGGCTCTGTTTCCATCTGTTTGTCTCTGCCAGGATCTGTTTGGCACTGTTTGTCTCTGACAGGCTCTGTTGGGCTGTTTGGCACTGCGAGATTCTGTTTGGTTCTCCTTTTCTCTGTATGGCTCTGTCAGGATCTGTTTGGCTTGACCTGGCTCTGTTTTGCTCTGTCAGGCTCTGTTTGGCTATGCCAGGCTCTCTTCCTCTCTGCCAGGCTCTGTTTGTCTCTGACAGTCTCTGGTTGGCTCTGTTTGGCTAATCTGGCTCTGCCAGAATCTGTTTGGCTCTGTATGGCAATGCCAGGCTCTGTTTGTTTCTGCCAGGCTCTGTATGGCTATGTCAGGCTCTGTATGGCTATGCCAGGCTCTGTATGGTTATGCCAGGCTCTGTATGGCTCTGTTGCACTCTGCCAGGCTCTGTTTGTTCTGCCAGGCTCCGTCTGTCTCTGCCAGGCTCTGTTTGACCATGTTTCTTTCTGCCTGGCACTGTTTGGCTCTCTTTCGCTCTGCCAGGCTCTGTGTGGCACTGCCATCACTTCTCTGGCTCGTTTTGACTCTGCCAGACTCCTTTTTGCTCTGCCAGCCTCTTTTGGGCTCTGTTTGGCTCTGCCATGCTCAGTTTGGATCTGTATGGCTCTGTTTGGCTCTGCCAGGACCTGTTAGGCTCTGCCATGCTCTGTTTACATCTGATTGTCTCTGCCAGGATCTATCTGGCTCTGTTTGGCTCTGACAGGCTCCGTTTGGCTCTGTTTGGCTCTGCCAGGCTCTGTTTGGCTCTTCCCGGCTCTGTTTGGGTTTCTTTGGCTCTGTATGGCTCTGCCAGGATCTGTTTGGTTCCGCCAGGCTCTGCTTGGTTATGTTTTTCTCTGCCAGACTCTGTTTGGATCTACCATGCGCTGTTTGGCTCGGCTTGGCTCTGTTCAGCTCTGCTTGGCTCTGCCAGGCTCCGGTTGGCTGTGTTTGTCTGCGTTTGGTTCTGATTGGCTCGATCAGGCTCTGTTTGTCTCTGTTTGGCTCTGCCCGATGCTGTTTGGCTCTGCAAGTCTGTATTTGGCTTTGCAGTCTCTGTTTAGCTCTTCTTGCCTCTGTTTGTCCCTGCCAGGCACTCTATGACTCTGAAACAAAAACAGAATTACCTGGAAAAACTCAGCAGGTCTGGCAGCATCGGCGGAGAAGAAAAGAGTTGACATTTCGAGTCCTCATGACCCTTCGGCAGAACTAGGTGAATCCCAGGAAGAATTGAAATATAAGCTGGTTTAAGGTGGTGGTGGTGGTGGTGGTGGGGTGGGGGGGCGGTGGGGGGGGGGTGGTGGTTGTGTTGGGTTGGGGGAGAGGGAGAGAAGTGGAGGGGGGTGCTGTGGTTGTAGGCAAAGGCAGTGATAGAAGCAGATCATCAAAAGATGTCACAGACGGCAGAACAAAAGAACACATAGGTGTCGAAGTTGGTGATATTATCTAAACGAATGTGCTAATTAAGAATGGATGGTAGGGTACTCAAGGTATAGCTCTAGTGGTGGTGGGGGGAGCATAAAAGATTTAAAAATATTTAAAAATAATGGAAATAGGAGGGAAAAAGAAAAATCTATATAATTTATTTGAAAAAAACAAAAGGAAGGGGGAAGAAACAGAAAGGGGGTGGGGATGGAGGAGAGAGATCAAGACCTAAAGTTGTTGAATTCAATATTCAGTCTGGAAGGCTGTAAAGTGCCTAGTCGGAAGATGAGGTGTTGTGCCTCCAGTTTGCGTTGGGCTTCACTGGAACAATGCAGCAAGCCAAGGACAGACATGTGGGCAAGAGAGCAGGGTGGAGTGTTGAAATGGCAAGCGACAGGGAGGTTTGGGTCATTCTTGCAGACAGACCGCAGGTGTTCTGCAAAGCGGTTGCCCAGTTTATGTTTGGTTTCTCCAATATAGAGGAGACCGCATTGGGAGCAACGAATGCAGTAGACTAAGTTGGGGGAAATGCAAGTGAAATGTTGCTTCACTTGAAAGGAGTGTTTGGGCCCTTGGACGGTGAGGAGAGAGGAAGTGAAGGGGCAGGTGTTACATCTTTTGCGTGGGCATGGGGTGGTGCCATAGGTGGGGGTTGGGGAGTAGGGGGTGATGGAGGAGTGGACCAGGGTGTCCCGGAGGGAACGATCCCTACGGAATGCCGACAGTGGGGGTGAATATTGAATTCAACAACTTTAGGTCTTGATCTCTCTCCTCCATCCCCACCCCTCTTCTGTTTCTTCCCCCTTCCTTTTGTTTTTTTCAAATAAATTATATAGATTTTTCTTTTTCCCTCCTATTTCCATTATTTTTAAATATTTTTAAATCTTTTATGCTCCCCCCACCACCACTAGAGCTATACCTTGAGTGCCCTACCATCCATTCTTAAATAGCACATTCGTTTAGATAATATCACCAACTTCGACACCTATGTGTTCTTTTGTTCTGCCGTCTGTGACATCTTTTGATGATCTGCTTCTATCACTGCTTTTGCCTATAACCACAGCACCCCCCTCCACTTCTCTCCCTCTCCCACCACCCCCACCCCCACCCCCACCGCACCCCCCCCCCCCCCCCCCCCCCACACACACCCCCCCCCCCCCCACCCCCCCCCCCCCCCCCCCCCAACCCCCGGCCCCGGCCCACCACCTTAAACCAGCTTATATTTCAACCCTTCCTGGGATTCACCTAGTTCTGTTGAAGGGTCATGAGGACTCGAAACGTCAATTCTTTTCTTCTCCGCCGATGCTGCCAGATCTGCTGAGATTTTCCAGGTAATTCTGTTTTTGTTTTGGATTTCCAGCATCTGCAGTTTTTTGTTTTTATTTTATAACTCTATGACTCTGCCCGGCTCTCTTTGGCCCCCTTTGGTACTGCTAGGCTCTTTCTGACACTACCATCTTATTATTGGCTCTGTTTGGCTCTACTGGGCTCCTATTGGCTCTGCCAGCCTCTATTGGGCTCTGTTTGTCTCTGCCATGCTCTGTTTGGATCTGTCTGGCTGTGTTTGGCTCTGCCAGGATGTGTTTGGTTTCGGCCATTCTCTGTTTGCATCAGTTTGGCTCTGCCAGGATCTGTTTGCATCTGTTTGTCTCTGCCAGGATCTGTTTGCATCGGTTTGTCTCTGCCAGGATCGTTTTGCATCTGTTTGGCTCTGTCATGCTCTGTTTGCATCTGTTTGGCTCTATGTGACTCAGTCAGGCTCTGTTCTGCTCTGTTTGGTACTGCGAGGTTCTGTTTGGATCTGCCAGGCTCTGTTTGGCTCTTCCTGACTCTGTTTGGGTCTCCTTGGCTCTGTATGGCTCTGCCAGGATCTGTTTGGCTCTGCCAGGCTCTGCTTGGCTCTATTTGTCTCTGACAGAATTTGTTTGGGTCCACCAGGCACTGTTTGGCACTAACATATTCTTATTGGCGCTGTTTGGCTCTGCCAGGCTCCTTTTTTATGCCAGCCTCTTTTGGGCTCTGTATGGCTCTGCCATGATCTGTTTAGATATATTTTGTTGTGTCTGGCTCTCCCAGGATCTGTTTGTCTCTGTCAGGATCTGTTTGGGTCTCTTTGGTTCTCCCAGGCTCTGTTTGCATCTGTTTGTCTCTGTCAGGATCTGTATGGCTCTGTTTGTCTCTGTCAGGATCTGTTTGGGTCTGTTTGGTTCTCCCAGGCTCTCTTTGCATCTGTTTGTCTGTGTCAGGCTCTGTTTGGCTCTGTTTGTCTCTGTCAGGATCTGTTTGGCTCTGTTTGGCTCTGAAAGGCTCTGTTCGGCTCTGTTTGAATCTGCCAGGCTCTCTTGTGCTCTGTTTGGTACTGTGAGATTCTGTTTGGCTCTGCCAGGCTCTGTTTGGCTCTTCCCGACTCTGCTTGGGTCTCCTTGGCTCTGCATGGCTCTGCCAGGATCTGTTTGGCTCTGCCAGGCTCTGCGTGGCTCTGTTCGTCTCTACCAGACTCTGTTTGTATCTACCAGGCACAGTTTGGTTCTGCCATGCTCTGTTTGTCTCTGCCAGGATCTGTTTGATTCTCCCAGGCTCTGTTTGCATCTGTTTGTCTCTGCCAAGATCTGTTTGGTTCTGTTTGTCTCTGTCGGGATCTGTTTGCATCTTTTTGTCTCTGTCGGTATCTGTTTGGCTCTGTTTGTCCCTGTCAGGATCTGTTTGGCTCTGTTCGGCTCTGAAAGGCTTTGTTTGGCTCTGGTTGGCTCTGTTTGGCTCTGCTTGGCTCTGCCAGGCTCTGTTTAGCTCTGCCAGGCTCTGTTTGGCTCTGTTTGACCTGGCCAGGCTCTGTTTGGTACTGCAAGGTTCTGTTTGGCTCTGCCACGCTCTGCTTGGCTCAGCTAGGCTCTGCTTGGCTCTGCCACATTCCATTCGGCTTTGCCAGTCTGTATTTGGCTCTGCAGGTTCTGTTTGGCTCTTCTCGGTTCTGTTTGTCTTTTCTAGCCTCTGTTTGGCTCTACCAGGCTCTATTTGATTATGGTTGTCTCTGTTTGTCTCTGACACACGCCCTATGCCTCTGCCAGGCTCTGTTTGTCTCTCTTTGGCTCTGCCAGGCTCTTTGTGGTACTGCCATCTCTTTATTGGCTCCGTTTGACTCTGCCCATCTCTTTCTGGCTCTGCCAGCCTCCTTTGGGCTCTGCCATGCTCTGTTTGGATCTGTTTGGCTGTGTTAGCTCTGCCAGGACCTGTTTGGCTCTGCCAGGCTCTATTTGACTCTGCCAGGCTCTGTGTGGTTCTGCCAGTGTCTATCCAGCTCTGTTTGCCTCTGCCATGCTCCATTTGGCTCTGTTTGAATCTGTTTGGATGTTTCTGGCTCTGCCAGCATCTGTTTGGTTCTGCCAGGCTCTGTTTGCCTCTGATTGTGTCTGCCAGGCTCTCCTTGACTCTGTTTGGCTCTGCCATGCTCCATTTGGCTCTGTTTGAATGTTTTTGGCTCTGCCAGCATCTGTTTGACTCTGACAGGCTCTGTTTGACTCTGCCAGGCTCCGTTGTGCTCTGTTTGTGCTCTATTTGTCTCTTCGAGCTTCTGTTTGGCACTACCAGGCTCTATTTGGTTCTGTTTGGCTATGTTTGTCTCTGACACGAACCCTATGGCTCTGCCAGGCTCTCTTTGGCTCTCTTTGGCTCTGCCAGGCTCTGTGTGGCACTGCATCTCTTTATTGGCTCTGTTTGACTCTGCCCATCTCCTTTTGGCTCTGCCAGCCTCTTTTGGGCTCTGTGTGGCTCTGCCATGCTCTGTCTGGATCTGTTTGTCTGCGTTAGGCTCTGCCAGGATCTGTTTGGCTCTGCCAGACTCTTTATGGCCCTGCAAGTCTCTGTTTTGTTTTGCCAGCATCTATTTCGCTCTGTGTGGCTCTGCAAGCTCCATTTGGCTCTGTTTGAATCTGTTTGGATGTTTTTGGCTCTGCCAGCATCTGTTTGGCTCTGCCAGGCTCTGTCTGCCTCTGGTTGTGTCTGCCAGGCTCTCCTTGGCTCTGTTTGGCTCTGCCATGCTCCATTTGGCTCTGTTTGAATGTTTTTTGGCTCTGCCAGCATCTGTTTGGCTCTGACAGGCTCTGTTTGACTCTGCCAGGCTCTGTTTGGATCTGTATGGCTCTGTCCGGCTCTGCCAGGACCTGTTTGGCTCTGCCATGCTCTGTTTACATCTGATTGCCTCTGCCAGGATCTGTCTGGCTCTATTTGGCTCTTCCCGGCATGTTTGCATCTGCAAGGCTCTGTTTGGCTCTTCCTGGCTCTGTTTGGGTCTCCTTGGCTCTGTATGGCTCTGCCAGGATCTGTTTGCCTCTGCCAGGCTCTGCTTGGTTCTGTTTGTCTCTACCAGGATCTGTTTGCATCTGTTTGTCTTTGCCAGGATCTGTTTGCATCTGTTTGTCTCTGCCAGGATCTGTTTGCATCTGTTTGTCTCTGCCAGGATCTGTTTGGTTCTGTTTGGCTCTGAAAGGCTCTGTTTGATTCTGCCAGGCTCTGTTATGCTCTGTTTGGTACTGCGAGGTTCTGTTTGGCTATGCCAGGCTATGTTTGGCGCTTTCCGACTGTGCTTGGGATGCCTGGGCTCTGTATGGCTCTGCCAGGATCAGTTTGGCTCTGCCAGGTTCTGTTTGGCTCTGCCAGTGTCTATTTCGCTCTGTTCGGCTCTGACATGCTCCATTTGGCTCTCTTTGAATGTGTTTGGATGTTCTTGGCTCTGCCAGCATCTGTTTGGCTCTGACAGGCTCTGTTTGACTCTGCCAGGCTCCGTTGTGCTCTGTCTGGTACTGCAAGGTTCTGTTTGGCTCTACCAGGCTCTGTTTGGCTTTTCCCGACTCCGTTTGGGTCTCCTTGGCTCTGTATGGCTCTGCCAGGCTCTGCTTGGCTCTGCCAGGTTCTGTTACGCTCTGCCAGTCTGTGGCTCTGCAGGCTCTGTTTGGCTCTTCTTGGTTCTGTTTGTCTTTTCCAGCCTCTGTTTGGCTCTAACAGGCTCTATTTGGTTCTTTTAGGCTCTGTTTGTCTCTGACACGCACTCTATGGCTCTGCCAGGCTCTGTTTGGCAGTGCCATGCCATCACTTCTTTGGCTCTGTTTGACTCTGCCAGTCTCCTTTTGGCTCTGCCAGCCTCTTTTGGGCTCTGTTTGGCTCTGCCATGCTCTGTTTGGATCTGTATGTCTCTGTTTACATCTGATTGTCCCTGCCAGGATCTGTCTAGCTCTGTTTGGTTCTGCCAGGCTCTGTTTGACTCTGCTTGGCTCTTTACGGCCCTGCCAGGCTCTGTTTTATTCTGCCAGAGTCTATTTCGCTCCGTTTGGCTCTGACAAGCTCCATTTGGCTCTGTTTGAACCTGTTTGGATGTTTTCGGCTCTGCCATTATCTGTTTAGCTCTGCCAGGCTCTGTTTGCCTCTGGTTGTTTCTGCCAAGCTCTCCTTGGCTCTGTTTGGCTCTGCCAGCATCAATTTGGCTCTGTTTGAATCTGTTTGGATGTTTCTGGCTCTGCCAGCATCTGTTTGGCTCTGACAGGCTCTGTTTGACTCTGCCAGGCTCCATTGTGCTCTGTTTGGTACTGCAAGGTTCTGTTTGGCTCTGCCGGGCTCTGTTTGGCTTTTCCCGACTCTGTTTGGGTCTCCTTGGCTCTGTATGGCTCTGCCAGAATCTGTTTGGCTCTTCCAGGCTCTGCTTGGCTCTGCCAGGTTCTGTTTCACTCTGCCAGTCTGTATTTGGCTCTACAGGCTCTGTTTGGCTCTTCTTGGTTCTGTTTGTCATTTCAGGCTCTGTTTGTCTTTAACAGGCTCTATTTGGTTCTTTTTGGCTCTGTCTGTGTCTGACACGCACCCTATGGCTCTGCCAGGTTCTGTTTGGCTCTCTTTCGCTCTGCCAGGCTCTGTGTGGCACTGCCATCACTTCTCTGGCTCTGTTTGACTCTGCCAGTCTCCTTTTGGATCTGCCAGCCTCTTTTGGGCTCTGTTTGGCTCTGCCATGCTCTGTTTGGATCTGTATGGCTCTGTTTGGCTCTGCCAGGACCTGTTTGCCACTGCCATGCTCTGTTTACATCTGATTGTCTCTGCCAGGATCTGTCTGGATCTGTTTGGCTCTGACAGGCTCTATTTGGCTCTGACAGGCTCTGCTTGGTTCTGTTTGTCTCTACCAGACTCTGTTTGGATCTACCATGCACTTTTTGGCTCGGATTGGCTCTGTTTGGCTCTGCGTGACTCTGCCAGGCTCCGGTTGGCTGTGTTTGTCTGTGTTTGGCTCTGCCAGCCTCTGTTTGGCTTTGTTTGTTTCTGCCTGGCACTGCTTGGCTCTGCCAGGCTCTGTTTGGTTCTGCCAGTGTCTATTTGGCTCTGTTTGCATCTGTTTGTCTCTGCCAGGATCTGTTTACATCTGTTTGTCTCTGCCAGGATCTGTTTGCATCTGTTTGTCTCTGACAGGATCTGTTTACATCTGTTTGTCTCTGCCAGGATCTGTTTGTCTCTGCCAGGATCGTTTTGCATCTGTTTGGCTCTGCCAGGACCTGTCTGGCTCTGCCAGGCTCTGTTTGACTCTGCCAGGCTCTGTGTTGTTCTGCCAGTGTCTATCCAGCTCTGCTTGCCTCTGCCATGTTCCATTTGGCTCTGTTTGAATCTGTTTGGATGTTTCTGGCTCTGCCAGCATCTGTTTGGCTCTGCCAGGCTCTATTTGCCCCTGATTGTGTCTGCCAGGCTCTCTGTGGCTCTGTTTGCCTCTTCCTGACTCTGTTTGGGTCTCCTTGGCTCTGTATGGCTCTGCCAGGATCTGTTTGGCTCTGCCAGGCTCTGCTTGGCTCTGCCAGGTTCTGTTTCACTCTGCCAGTCTGTATTTGGCTCTGCAGGCTGAGTCTCGCTCTTCATGGTTCTTTTTGTCTTTTCCAGGCTCTGTTTAGCTCTAACAGGCTCTATTTGGTTCTTTTTGGCTCTGTTTGTGTCTGACACGCACCCTATGGCTCTGCCAGGCTCTGTGTGGCACTGCATCTCTTTATTGGCTCTGTTTGACTCTGCCCATCTCCTTTTGGCTCTGCCAGCCTCTTTTGGGCTCTGTGTGGCTCTGCCATGCTCTGTCTGGATCTGTTTGGCTGTGTTTAGCTCTGCCAGGACCTGTTTGGCTCTGTTTGTTTCTGCCTGGCACTGTTTGGCTCTGCCAGGCTCTGTTTGATTCAGAGATCATCTGTTTGCATCTGTTTGTCTCTGCCAGGATCTGTTTGCAACTGTTTGTCTCTGCCAGGATCTGTTTACAACTGTTTGTCTCTGCCAGGATCTGTTTGGCTCTGTTTGATTCTGCCAGGCTCTGTTCTGCTCTGTTTGGTACTGCGAGGTTCTGTTTGGCTCTGCCAGGCTCTGTTTGGCTCTGCGTGACTCTGCCAGGCTCCGGTTGTCTGTGTTTGTCTGTGTTTGGCTCTGTTTGTTTCTGCCTGGCACTGCTTGGCTCTGAAGGCTCTGTTTGGTTCTGCCAGCGTCTATTTGGGTCTGTTTGCATCTGTTTGTCTCTGCAAGGATCTGTTTACATCTGTTTGTCTCTGCCAGGATCTGTTTACATCTGTTTGTCTCTGCCAGGATCTGGTTGCATCTGTTTGTCTCTGCCAGGATCTGTTTTCATCTGTTTGTCTCTGCCAGGTTTTTTTGCATCTGTTTGTCTCTGCCAGGATCTGTTTGCATCTGTTTGTCTCTGCCAGGATTGTTTTGCATCTGTTTGGCTCTGTCATGCTCCATTTGCATCTGTTTGTCTCTGCCAGCATATGTTTGGCTCTGTGTGACTCAGTCAGGCTCTGTTCTGCTCTGTTTGGTACTGCGAGGTTCTGTTTGGATCTGCCAGGCTCTGTTTGGCTCTTCCTGACTCTGTTTGGGTCTCCTTGGCTCTGTATGGCTCTGCCAGGATCTGTTTGGCTCTGCCAGGCTCTGCTTGGCTCTATTTGTCTCTGACAGAATTTGTTTGGGTCCACCAGGCACTGTTTGGCACTAACATATTCTTATTGGCGCTGTTTGGCTCTGCCAGGCTCCTTTTTTATGCCAGCCTCTTTTGGGCTCTGTATGGCTCTGCCATGATCTGTTTAGATATATTTTGTTGTGTCTGGCTCTCCCAGGATCTGTTTGTCTCTGTCAGGATCTGTTTGCATCTGTTTGCCTGTGTCAGGATCTGTTTGGCTCTGTTTGTCTCTGTCAGGATCTGTTTGGCTCTGTTTGGTTCTCCCAGGCTCTCTTTGCATCTGTTTGACTGTATCAGGATCTGTTTGTCTCTGTCAGGATCTGTTTGGCTCTGTTTGGCTCTGAAAGGCTCTGTTCGGCTCTGTTTGAATCTGCCAGGCTCTCTTGTGCTCTGTTTGGTTCTGTGAGATTCTGTTTGGCTCTTCCCATCTCTGTTTGGGTCTCCTTGGCTCTGTATGGCTCTGCCAGGATCTGTTGGCTCTGCCAGGCTCTGCGTGGCTCTGTTCATCTCTACCAGACTCTGTTTGTATCTACCAGGCACAGATTGGTTCTGCCATGCTCTCTTTGCATCTGTTTGTCTCTGCCAAGATCTGTTTGGTTCTGTTTGTCTCTGTCGGGATCTGTTTGGCTCTGTTTGTCTCTTTCAGGATCTGTTTGGCTCTGTTTGGCTCTGAAAGGCTTTGTTTGGCTCTGTTTGGCTCTGTTTGGCTCTGGCAGGCTCTGTTTGGCTCTGTTTGACCCTGCCAGGCTCTGTTTGGTACTGCGAGGTTCTGTTTGGCTGTGCCAAGCTCTGCTTGGCTCAGCTAGGCTCTGCTTGGCTCTGCCACATTCCATTCAGCTTTGCCAGTCTGTATTTGGCTCTGCAGGTTCTGTTTGGCTCTTCTTGGTTGTGTTTGTCTTTTCCAGCCTCTGTTTGGCTCTACCAGGCTCTATTTGGTTATGTTTGGATCCGTTTGTCTCTGACACGCACCCTATGCCTCTGCCAGGCTCTTTGTGGTACTGCCATCTCTTTATTGGCTCCGTTTGACTCTGCCCATCTCTTTTTGGCTCTGCCAGCCTCTTTTGGGCTCTGTGTGGCTCTGCCATGCTCTGTTTGGATCTGTTTGGCTGTGTTAGCTCTGCCAGGACCTGTTTGGCTCTGCCAGGCTCCGTTTGACTCTGCCAGGCTCTGTGTGGTTCTGCCAGTGTCTATCCAGCTCTGTTTGCCTCTGCCATACTCCATTTGGCTCTGTTTGAATCTGTTTGGATGTTTCTGGCTCTGCCAGCATCTGTTTGGCTCTGCCAGGCTCTGTTTGCCTCTGATTGTGTCTGCCAGGCTCTCTGTGGCTCTGTTTGGCTCTGCCATGCTCCATTTGGCTCTGTTTGAATGTTTTTGGCTCTGCCAGCATCTGTTTGGCTCTGACAGGCTCTGTTTGACTCTGCCAGGCTCCGTTGTGCTCTGTTTGGTACTGCAAGGTTCTGTTTGCCTCTGACAGGCTCTGTTTGGCTCTTCCTGACTCTGTATGGGTCTCCTTGGCTCTGTATGGCTTTGCCAGGATCAGTTTGGCTCTGCCATGCTCTGTTTACATCTGATTGCCTCTGCCAGGATCTGTCTGGCTCTGTTTGGCTCTGACAGGCTCTATTTGGCTCTGTTTGGCTCTTCCTGGCACTGTTTGCGTCTGCAAGGCTCTGTTTGGCTCTTCCTGGCTCTGTTTGGGTCTCCTTGGCTCTGTATGGCTCTGCCAGGATCTGTTTGGCTCTGCCAGGCTCTACTTGGTTCTGTTTGTCTCTGCCAGACTCTGTTTGGATCTACCATGCACTGTTTGGCTCGGCTTGGCTCTGTTTGGCTCTCCTTGACTCTGCCAGGCTCTAGTTGGCTGTATTTGTCTGTGTTTGGCTCTGATTGGCTCTGCCAGCCTCTGTTTGTCTCTGTTTGTTTCTGCCTGGCACTGTTTGGCTCTGCCAGGCTCTGTTTGGTTCAGAAAGCATCTGTTTGCATCTGTTTGTCTCTGCCAGGATCTGTTTGCATCTGATTGTCTCTGCCAGGCTCTGTTTGCATCTGTTTGTCCCTGGCAGGATCTGTTTGCATCTGTTTGTCTCTGCCAGGATCTGTTTGCAACCTTTTGTCTCTGCCAGGATCTGTTTGCAACCGTTTGTCTCTGCCAGGATCTGTTTGCATCTGTTTGTCTCTGCCAGGATCTGTTTGCAACCGTTTGTCTCTGCCAGGATCTGTTTGCAACCGTTTGTCTCTGGCAGGATCTGTTTGGTTCTCCCAGGCTCTGTTTGCAACTGTTTGTCTCTGCCAGGATCTGTTTGCATCTGTTTGTCTCTGCCAGGATCTGTTTGCATCTGTTTGTTTCTGCCAGGATCTGTTTGCATCTGTTTGTCTCTGACAGGATCTCTTTGACTCTGCCAGGCTCTGTTCTGCTCTGTTTGGTACTGCGAGGTTCTGTTTGGCTCTGCCAGGCTATGTTTGGCTCTTCCCGACACTGCTTGGTTCGCCTGGGCTCTGTATGGCTCTGCCAGGACCAGTGTGGCTCTGCCAGATTCTGTTTGGCTCTGTCAGTGTCTATTTCGCTCTGTTTTGGCTCTGACATGCTCCATTTGGCTCTGTTAGAATCTGTTTGGATGTTTTTGGTTCTGCCAGCATCTGTTTGTCTCTGTCAGGATCTGTTTGGGTCTCTTTGGTTCTCCCAGGCTCTGTTTGCATCTGTTTGCCTGTGTCAGGATCTGTATGGCTCTGTTTGTCTCTGTCAGGAGCTGTTTGGGTCTGTTTGGTTCTCCCAGGCTCTCTTTGCATCTGTTTGCCTTTGTCAGGATCTGTTTGGCTCTGTTTGTCTCTGTCAGGATCTGTTTGGCTCTGAAAGGCTCTGTTTGAATCTGCCAGGCTCTGTTGTGCTCTGTTTGGTACTGTGAGATTCTGTTTGGCTCTGTCAGGCTCTGTTTGGCTCTTCCCAACTCTGCTTGGGTCTCCTTGTCTCTGTAAGGCTCTGCCAGGATCTGTTTGGCTCTGACAGGCTTTGTTGTGCTCTGCTTGGTACTGCGAGGTTCTGTTTGTCTCTGCCAGGATCTGTTTGGCACTGTTTGTCTCTGACAGGCTCTGTTGGGCTGTTTGGCACTGCGAGCTTCTGTTTGGTTCTCCTTATCTCTGTATGGCTCTGTCAGGATCTGTTTGGCTCTGCCAGGCTCTACTGGGCTTTGTTTGTCTCTACCAGACTCTGTTTGGATCTACCAGGCACTGTTTGGCTTGACTTGGCTCTGTTTTGCTCTGTCAGGCTCTGCTTGGCTATGCCAGGCTCTCTTCCTCTCTGCCAGGCTCTGTTTGTCTCTGACAGTCTCTGGTTGGCTCTGTTTGGCTAATTCTGGCTCTGCCAGAATCTGTTTGGCTCTGTATGGCAATGCCAGGCTCTGTTTGTTTCTGCCAGGCTCTGTATGGCTATGTCAGGCTCTGTATGGCTATGCCAGGCTCTGTATGGCTCTGTTGCACTCTGCCAGGCTCTGTTTGTTCTGCCAGGCTCCGTTTGTTCTGCCAGGCTCTGTTTGGCTCATTTTGGCTCTGCCAGGCTCTGCTTGACTGTGTTTCTTTCTGCCTGGCTCTTTGTGGCTCTGCCAGGCTCTGTTTGTCTCTTCCCAGCTCTGTTTGTATCTCCTTGTCTATGTGTGGCTCTGCCAGGATCTGTTTGGCTCTGCCAGGCTCTGCTTGGCTCTGTTTGTCTCTGTCAGACTCTGTTCGGACCTACCAGGCACTGTGTGGCTCTGCTTGGCTCTGGTTGGCTCTGCCAGTCTCTGACTGGCTGTGTTTGGCTCTGCCAGGCTCTGTTTGTTTCTGCCTGGCACTGTTTGGCTCTGCCAGGCTCTGTTTGGCTCTGTTTGGCTCTACCAGGCTCTGTTTGACTCTGCCAGGCACTGTTTGCTTCTGCCAGCATCTATATAGGTCTGAAACAAAAACAGAATTACCTGGAAAAGCTCAGTAGGTCTGGCAGCATCGGCGGAGAAGAAAAGAGTTGACGTTTCGAGTCCTCAAAGTGTTGAAACGTCAAGTCTTTTCTTCTTGAGGACTCGAAACGTCAACTCTTTTCTTCTCCGCCGATGCTGCCAGACCTGCTGAGTTTTTCCAGGTAATTCTGTTTTTGTTTTGGATTTCCAGCATCCACAGTTTTTTTTTTTTTGTTTTTATCTACATAGGTCTGTTTGGCTCTGTTTGTCTCTGCCAGGCACTCTTTGGCTCTGTCAGTCGCTGTTTGGCTCTGCTTGGATCTGCTAGTCTCTGTTTGACTCTGGCTCTGTATGAATCTGCTTGGCTCCGTTTGGCTCTGCTTGGCATGTCAGGCTCTCTTTGGCTCTGCCAGGCTCTGTTTGGCTCTGTTTCAAGCTGCCAGGCTGATCCTGGCTCTGCCGGGATCTGCTATTCTCTGTTTTACTCTGTTTGGGTCTACTTTGCTCTGTTTGGTCTGTTTGGGTCTGTTTAGCCCTGCTGGGTGCTGTTTGGCTCTGCCAGGTGTTATTTGTCACTGTTTGGCTCTGCCAGGCTCTTTTTGGCTCTGTCTGGCTCTGCCAGTCTCAGCTTGGCTCTGTTTGGCTCTTTTTGTCTCTGCCAGGCTCGTCTCGGCTCTGTCTGGCTTTGTTGTTCTCTGTTTGGCTCTGCCCAGCTCTGTTTGGGTCTGTTTGGTTATGTTTGTGTCTGCCAACCTCTGTCTGGCTCTGCCTGGCTCTGTTTTTATCTCTGTTTGGCATGCCATGCATGGTTTGGCTCTGTCAGGCTTTGTTTGTCTATGTGTGGGTCTTTTTGGCTTTGTATGGCCCTCCCAGGCTCTGTTTGGATGTTTTTGGTTCTATTTGGCTCTGCCAGGCTCTGTTTGCCTCGACCAAGGCTCTGCTGGCTCTGCCAAGCTCTGTTTGGCTCTGCCAGGCTCTGTTTGGCTCTGATTAGGTGTGTTTATCTCTGCTTGGCTCTGCCAGGTTCTGCCAGGTTCCGCCAGGCTCTGTTTGGCTCTGCCAGCCTGAGTTTAGCTCTGTTTGGCTCTGTCTGGCTCTGCCAGGAATTGCAAGGCTCTGCCAGGCTCTCTTTGGCACTGTTTGGCTCTGTTTGGTTCTGTTTGGCTCTTCCAGGCACTGCTTCGTTCTGTTTGGCTCTGTTCAGATTTGTTTGGCTCTGTTTGGCCCCGCCAGGCTCTGTTTGTCTCTGCCAGGCTCTGTTTCGCTCTGCAAGTCCTGCTTGGCTCTGTTTGTCTCTATTCGTATCTGACATGCTCTTCGAAAATCTGTTTGGTTCCATGGCTCTAATTGACTCTGTTTGGCTCTACCAGGCACTGTTTGGATCTGCCATGCTCTGTTTGGCTCTGTTTGGGTCAGTTTGGCTCTTTTTGGCTCTGCCAGGCTTTGAATGGATCTGTATGGCTCTGTATGGCTCTGTGTGGCTGTTTCATTCTTGATTAATGAAAACATTCTTGGCAAATGCTTTCACTTTTGTTTGTCTTGTGCCGGTTCAAGAATTTCACCTCTAGTGGCAAAATACAAATGCCCCCAAACGTCCCTCTTAATCATGGCCCCAGTTCCAGAAACCAATAAAATAAAACCAGGGTCCTATTACTTTATTCCTAGCTGGAGTATTCAGGTGACTGGCCTGCTTTGAACACCCTATTTTTTTCTAAATAAATGCTTCAGACCCCCACGGCACTCTGCTGAGAGCATCAATGAACTGCTGAGAGGCAAGGGCTGGGACAGGCCTCATGGCGAACTGTCAGTTCAATCCCAAGATCCAACTATGAGCTTTTTAACTGCAGCAACTTTAAAATACTCTCCTGGAAATGGAATAACCATGGCTGCCCTCCAATAGATCCTCGTTAAAGGATTTAAAGTGTGCTCATTCCAATCACAGAGCCTGGAAAGAGAACCTTAACACTAGACCGAAACCTAACTGAAGCCTAAACAAATGTTAACCCCAACAATAAGCCAACCATAACCCCTAAACCTAGCCCCTAAAGCTAACCCTATCCCTAACAATTAACACTTAACCCTAAATCCTAACCCTAACACCTAAATCTAACCTCTAAACAATAACCTTAACCTAAACCATAACCCCAACCTCCTAACCCCAACCACCTAAACCCAACCACCTAACCCCAACCTCCTAACCCCAAAATTTAACCCTAACAGTAACCCCTAATTTTAACACCAGCCCTAACTCTAAGCCTAGCCCTAACCACTAACTCTAACACTAAAACCTAACCCTAGCCCTAACCCCTAAACCTAACCCCTAACCCCTAACCCTAAATCCAAACCAACCCACAACCCCAAAACTAACTTTGGGCCCAGCCCCAACTCCAATCCCAATCCCAACATGAATCTCAACCCCAACCTCAACACCATGAACACTAAGCTCTAACATTAACCCCTAAACACTAACCCCTAACCCTAAACCTAACCCCAATATTAACCCTAACCCTAGCCCTCTCTCCCTAGCCTTAACCCTAACCCTAACCCATAAACCTAATCCTAACCCTAATGCTAACCCTAATGCAGAGTCAGTGGCTAACCCTAACCACAACCATGACCCTGACACTGACCCTAACCCCTAACCACCAACACAAACCCTAACGCTAAACCGAACCCCTAACCCGAACTCTAAACTGAACTCTACCCCAACCCTAAACCCAACCCCTAACAATAAAGCTAACTCTAACCCTAACTCTAAATGCTAACCCTAAAACTAACCCCTAACCCTAACACTAACACCTAACCCAAACATAATGATAACCCCAAACCCTAACCCTAGCCTCCTAACCTTAATCCTAACACCTAACCCTGAACACTAACCCTAACCATTAACCCTTACCCTAATCCATAATCCTAACCAGAACCAATAACCTTAACCATAGATGTAGCCCAAACCATAAAACTGGCCCTAGCCCTAACCCTAACCCATAACCCAAACCATAGCCCCAGCTCTAACCCTAACCCTAACCCTAGCCCTAACCCTACCCTAAACCCAGCACTAGGACTAACACTAACCCTAGCCTAACACGAACCCTAACCCCAGCTCTAACCATATCCTTACCTCTAACCTGAACCCTAGCCCTAGCCATAACCCTAGCCATAGCTCCAACCCTAACCCTAGCCCTAGCCCTAACCCTAATCCTAACCGCTAACCCCTGAACACTAACTCTAAACCCAAACCCTAACCATAACACCGAACATAATCCCAAATGTAACATAATCCCTAACCCTAACCTTCTAGCCCTAAATTTCACACTAAACCCTAACACTGAACACTAACCCTAACCCCTAAAGTTAACCCTAAACCTAACCCTAACCCTATCCCTAACCATTAATCCTCACCCTAACCCATTATGCCATTCCTAACCCCTAACACTAAACCTAGACCTAGCACTAACCCAAAAACTAGCCTTAGTCCTAAGCATAACCCTAACCAAAGCCCTAGCCCTAACCATAACCCTAGCCACAGCCCTAGCCCTAGCCCCAGCCCTAAAACTAGCATTAGCATTAACCCTAACCCTTGCCTTAACACGAAACCTAACCCCAGCCCTAACGCTAACACTAGCCCGAACCTGAACCCTAGCCCTAACCCTAGCCCTAACCCCTAAACCTAAGCTTAATTCCTAACCCTAACAGTAACTCCTAATCTTAACACTAACCCTAACCCTAGCCCTAACCCCTAACTCTAACACTAAATCCTAACCCTAACCTTAACCCCTAACCCTAAACCTAACCCCTAACCATAACCCCTAACCCGAATCCTAAACCTAACGCTAACACTAATCCTAACCCTAAATCCAAACCCACCCACAACCCCAAAACTAACCCTGGACCCAGCCCCGACCCCAACTTCAAACCTAACCCCAACCCTAACCCCTAACCCTAACCCAGAAACCCTAACCACTAAACCATAAATCCTAAACGCTAACACTAACCCCTAACCTCTAATCCCTAACCCTAACCCTAACCCTAACCCCAATATTAACCTTAGCCCCTGACCTCAAATCCCTAATTCTAACCCTAACCTTAACCCCAACATTAATCTTAACCCCTAACCATAACCACTAACCAAACCCTAACCCATAAACCTAATCCTAACCCTAACCATAATGCAGAGTCAGTGGCAAACACTAACCCTAACAATGGCCCTGACACTGACCCTAACCCTAACCCTAACAATGACCCTGACCATGACCCTGGCACTGACTCTAACGCTAACCACTTACCACAAACACTAACCCTAACCCCTAACAACTAATACAAACCCTGACACTAAACCGAACACTTAACCTGAATCCATACCTGAACCTCAAACCCTAACCCTAAACCCAACACCTAAGCGCAAAGCTAACTCTAACCCTAACTCTAAACCCTAACCCTAAAACTAACTTTGAACCCCTAACTTGAACGCTAATGCAAACCCCTAACCCCAAACATAACCATAAACCCTAACCATAACCCAAACACTAACCCTAACCCTAACCCTAAGCCAAAACCCTAACCATAACCCTTAGCCTTAACCCTAGACGTAGCCCAAACCATAAGGCTAGCCCTAGCCCTAAACCTAACCCCTAACACTAACCATAGTCCTAGTTCAAACCCTACCCTAGCCCTAGCCCTAAGCCTAACCTTCACCCTAGCCCTAACCCCAGCACTAGCACTAACCCTAGCCTAATATGAAACCTAACACCAGCCCTAACCATAAACCTAGCCCTAATCTGAACCCTAGCCCTAGACCTAACCGTAACCCTAGCTCCAACCCTGACCCTAACCCCTAAACCAAACCCTACCACTAACCCCTAAACCTAACGCTAACCCCCAACCCTAATAGTAACCCCTAAAAGTTAACACTAACCCGTAACCATAACCCTAACCCCTAAATCTAACACTAAAACCTAACTCTAAGCCCTAAACCATAACCCTAATATTAACTCTAAACTTATCACCAATCCTAAACTCAAACCCAACCACAACCTCAAAACTAATCCTGGACCGAACCCTAACCCCAACTCAAACTCTAACTCTAATCCTACCTTTAACCCTAACCCCAACCCCAACCCTATTCCCTAACCCTAACCAAGAAACCATGAATCCTAAACTCTAACACTAATCCCTAACTCTTAATCCCTAATCTTAACCCTCACAATGACCCTGGCCCTGACCCAGACCCAGACCCACACCATAACCCCTAATCCTAAACCTAACCCTGACACTAATACTTATCACCTAGCCCAAACTCTAACCCTAACACTGAAAGCTAACCCTATCCCTAACAGCTAACCCTAAAAGCTGACACTAAGCCGAACCCCTACATCTAACCCTTAACACTAACCCTAACATGAACCCTAACCCTTAAACCAAACCCTAACCATAACAACTAACCCTAACCATAATCTTAACCCTACACTTACCATAATCCTAAACCTAACCTTAACCACTAAACCCTGACACTAACCCTAACCCTTCACCCTAACCATAAAGCCTTATCCTAATCCTTTACCATAATATTAACCCCTAACCATAACCCTAGGCCTAGCCCTTACCCTAACACTGGCCTAGTCCTAGCCCAAACCCCTAACCCTAACCCTAGCACTAACCCTAAACCTACCCCTAGCCCTAAACCATACACCAGCCCTAACCCTAACACTAGCCCTAGCCGTAATCCTAAACCTAGCCCTATCCCTAACCCAATCCCTAAACCTAACCTTCAGCCTAGTCCTAAACCTAACACTAGTCCTATCCCTAACCCAAGCTGTAATACTAACCCAAACTGTAACCTTAGACCTAACCTTTATCCCTAAACCTAACCATAACCCTAACCCCTAAACCTAACCAGAACCCAAACCCCTAAACCTAACTCTGACCCCGAACCCTAACCATAACTCTAACCCCTAACCCTAATGCACTAACTCTAACCCTAACCCCCTAACCCCAATACCCTACCAAAGCCTAACCCGGCCCATCACCATCACAATGCCAATTCTGACCCTAACCCTCACTCCCTAGCCCTAACCCTAGCACCTTAGATCCTGACACACTAACCCTAATGCCCTAACCATAATGCAGAGTCACCCTAACCCTAATGCAGAGTCACCCTAATCCTAGCCCCTACCCTAATGCAGATCCTAACGCTCACCCTAAACCCTAACCCCAGTCCCTAACACTAACCCTGCCTTCACTTTCACTTACTATGATATCTTTAAATGCTCCCTAGCCAACTCACATCCTCTGTTCAACCTTTCCCTGAAAATTGATACATAATCCAAGAGAACAGTTCCTGAGTTATGACCCACCAATTTCTTATGAATCAATTTCAGTGGTCCCCTTACTTCATGACCATAAACTAGTTCAAGAAGGCTAAAACCAGTCGATGCATTAGGAGTGTCTCTAATAACAAATAACAAAAATGGAATTCCTGTATCACAATCTTGTGGATAATCCTGACAGTATGCTGTCATCATAGTTTTTAAAGTTTGATGCCCTCTTTTCAAAGCTCCTTGTGTCTTTGAATGATAAGCTGTTGACTTAAACTGTTTTATGCCCAAACTGTTAATTACTTCCTTAAACAGCTGTGACATGAAATTTGAATACTGATCTGATTGTATTTCCTTAGGTAAACCATATCTTGTAAAAAATTTCTTTAACTCCTCCGTAATCTTCTTAGTTGTAACATTTCTTAAAGATATCACTTCAGGAAACCTGGTAGACACATCCATTCTTGTCAGTAAATACTGATTTCCAATTTTAGTCTTAGGGAGGGGTCCTCCACAATCAATCATGACCCTGGTAAAAGGTTTTTCAAATGCTGGTATTGGGATTAAGGGCACTGGCTTAATCGCTGCTTGTGGTTTTCCTGTTATTTAACATGTATGACAGGTTCTACAGAATTTGACTACATCTCTACCCAATCCTGGCCAAAAAAAAGATACCTCTGTATCTTTTCCTGTGTTTTCCTAATTCCTAAATTATCCCCCATTGGAATTTCATGAGCAATCCTCAGAATCTCATTTCTATTCCCTAATGGGATAACAATCAGATGCACCTCCCTCCTGCTTTAAATTTACTGAGACATGATCCGACCTCCACTTTCTCATTAAGATATCTCCCTGTATGTAATAACATACTGGAATACATTTTGTTTCTGTTTCTGAATAAGCTTTCTGATATAACTGTTTTAATTGCAAATCATTTTTCTGTAACTCCACTAACCCCCTTGCATTAAACATTTCAGCTGAATTGTCCTGTATTCTTTCCTCCTGAACAATGTTATCAAACACAGTGCCAGTTAATTGGATTTTGACACCACCTTCTTGCCTTTGAACTTTCAGCCCTTGTTTTTCCTTTTCTTCCCTATGAGCCTTTGATCTTGTTACAACACAATCAGGAAACAATCCAAGATGTTCCTTCTGTAACACTTCTGTTGAAAACACTTCTACTGGCTGCGCAACTATGATAGGTATCACTCACATTTGCAATCGAGCTATATCATTACCCAGAATAAATTGAACTCCTGCAATGGGCAATTTTTCCACCAGTCAGACTATAACTTCACATGTCCTCCATTTCTCTTCAAATTTACCTTCCATAATGGAATAGATTTAGCATCTCCATGAATCCCACTTATTATTACCTTCTCCTGCAATACTCTCTTTGAACAAAAAAAAATCACAATTCCACAACATAAGGATTGAATAGACCCTGTGTCTCCTAAAATGTTAACATCTTTTCCTACTCCACCCTGTACACATGGAAAAACTTTGCCTTCACACACAAAGTCTTTAAACATTTCTGCAACTTGCTCCTCAGAGTTCTCTTGAGTAAACGGTGAACGCATTCCCACTTCTTACCCTATCACTGATTCTCCCTGTTTCACCTATACACAAGCCATTGATTTCTCCTGTGCCTGAACCTCAGAACCCATATTACTTTTAATCCTAGAGCTTTCCTGGACCCTAACAATTCCAACAGATTTTTCCTGCAATCTCCAACACACTGACTTTGTGTGCCCCACTTTATTACAATGAAAACACTTCAATTTTTGAATGTCACTTCTATCTTCAGCACCGTCTTTATTATTCAGAGAAAAAACTTTGCTGGCAACTTTCAGCTACTCCTTCTCTTCCCTGACTACCTGCCTTCCTTTCACCTTTCCACTTATTATTCTTTTCCAATTTGAAAGGGCGATGAAAAAAAGGTTTAGCTCTATGAACTAACTCAATCATCAGCTATCTCTGCTGCTTGTTTTACAGGATCAATCCTCTGTTCCTCCACATGAGTTCTTACTACTGAAGGGATTGAATCTTTAAATTCTTCCAAAAGAATTACCTCCCTAAGAGCTGAATAGGTTATCTATTTTTAGTGCCCATATCCACCAGTCAAGATTACTTTGTTTTACTCTTTCAAACTCTATATAAGTTTGCCCAGGCTGTTTTCTCATTCCTAAATTTCCACCTATATGCTTCAGGAGCCAATTCATACGCACTCAAAATAGCCCTTTTCACCACATCATAATTCACTGACATTTCTTCTGATAGTGAAGCATATACCTCATGCGCTCTATCCACTTACCTAGACTGTAATAATAATGGCCAGTTTTCCTGTGGCCATTTCATCTGTTTTAGCTAGCTTCTCAAATGAAATAAAGAATGATTCAATATCTTTTTCCTCAAACTTTGGAAGAGCTTGTACAATTTAAACATATCCCTACTGGGTTCTACTCTAGAGATAAATCCTCCCTCACCTCCTAGTGTCTCTTTTTTAGCTGCCAACATTTTCAGTTGGAATTCTCTCCTTTTTTTTCTCTTTCCTCCTTCCCTAGCTTCACAATTTCTAATTCCCTTTCCTGTTTTCTTTCTCTCTCCTGCCTTTTTACCTCTTCCCTTTTAATAGCCATTTCCCTGCCATTTGCTTCCGATACAAGCTTTTTCAGTTCCTTTGTTTGTTCAAATTCAAGTGTTTTCATTTGTAGCTGAAGTCTCACTACCTCCAGCTGTGACCCACTAGTGTCAGGTTTCACTACAAACTGTAAATGTTGTGCTATACTTTTAATTATATCAGATTTCCTAGCACCCTCAGGTGAGCCTAATTTTAATTTATCTGTCAAATCTGTTAACTTACTTTTGGTTATTTTTTTCCAACCCCAGAGTCATATCCTCTTCTTCAAGACAAGTCTTAGAAAATTGCCAAAGCCATCCTGTAGTCTCATCGCTTCTCAAATACCTCACCAACTCCTGAATTCAAGGTATTTCTCATACTTGTAACCTTAAGATTGACCGATTCCAAACCAAATCAACGGATTATAATTTTTATCCCACCAAGAGCCTCCAATTGTTATGACACAGCAGTTTTTAAAGGCTGAGTTATTTAAAATCCTAGAGGGAAATTTTAAACAACTGTCATAACCTATATTGTCACTTGGTATGTTTTGAGTTGCAGCTGTAAATTCAGGAATAAGACTACCAGCTCCCGAGAGCTTTTTTATGTCAAACTACATGAGACATTTATTAATTTACAACAAATTAAACATATACACATGGCTACAAATTACTGCTACCATAACTTTTTAACAAATTCCCAAACTAATCTCCACTAAGGCAACAATAACCAATAAACTTAACCAGTCACCAGACAAAGCATTTTCACCTTATGATTAAAAACGAGGTTCCTTTCAATCTGGTTCCTTTGCAGACACTTGGAGGCTTACAGCTGCTTTGATGTTACATGCCTCTGCCTTTCACACACAAACTCCTCTCAAAACTCCCCTTTGAATGTAAACTCTCATGGTGTCACCAAGCTCTTTGAGTTCCTTTCATAGTACCAATTTTATTAGTAATATAAACATTGCTTTGTGTCTCCTAGCTAGGTACAAGATTTCATTCCCACCCTTGAATGCTCTATTCAGCAAAATGCAAATGTACCTCTACCTCAGTTTACATCTCAAAACTACTGTACAAAGCACCCAGACTAGCTGGCTTTAATCCAATTAAGGCACACGCAGACACACCCACAGGCTAAACCTCTATTTTGTTTAAAAATTCCAATAACATTACATACATTAATAGCTTCATGACAGGCTACAAGAGCAGGTCAGAGGCTAGGGATTGAGCAATGACTAACTCATCTCCTGACTCCCCACAGCCTGTCCACCATCTACAAGGCACAAGTCAGGAATGTAGTGGAATGCTCCCCATTTGTCTGGATGAGCGCAGCTCCTACAACACTCAGGGAGCTTGACACCATCCAGGATAAAGCAGCCCGCTTGATTGGCACCACACCCACAAACATTCACTCCCTCCACCACCGACGCACAGTAGCACTACAGGAATTCACCAAGGCTCCTTCAACAGCACCTCCCAAACCCACAACCACTGCAATCTAGAAAGACAAGGGCAGCAGATAGATGGGAACACCACCACCTGCAAATTCCACCCCCGACCTCCTCCCCCCCAAGTCACTCACCATCCTGACTTGGAAATACATCACCATTCCTTCACTGTCGCCAGGTCAAAATCCTGGAACTCCCTCCCTAACAGCACTGTGGATATACCTACACCACATGGACTGCAGCAGTTCAAGAAGGTAGCTCACCACAATCTTCTCAAGGGCAAACTAGGGATGGGAATTAAATGCTGGCCCAGCCAGCAAAGTCCACATCCACATCGTGAATGAATAAAAAACAAATAATCCTAACCCTAACCCATGAAGGAGAAAATAAACAAGTGGCAGAGTCAAAGGCTGAACAGCCTTAACGCAGAAACAGCTAAGCACAAGGGAAGAATTTCCCCCTTCTGCCTCACCATAAAACATAATCCTAACCATAACCCTAATTTCTAATCCTAACCTCTAACACTAACCCCAACCCCAGTCCAAAAACTAACCCCAACCCCAACATTAATGCAGAATAACATGCTCAAGAAGGGAAAATTTAAAAACAGGCAACTACAGAAGGTTTATGATGGCAAAAAAATTCTAGGCGGACAAGCATACTGGGCATGAGCTGAGAAAAGTGGCTGAACCATAGGCTAATAAGCCCAAGAAGGGAATAGCCAAGGACAAGAGGGGAATTTCCCCCTCCTGCCCAAACTCTAAAACCTAAACTAAAAGTGACATGTACAGCATTACTTAGTCCAAATAGTGCTGCAAGAAAATCCAAGTAAGGCAGTGAAAAAGAGAATAAAATCCTCTCCTAATCCTACCCCTAACCATTCATCGAACCCTCACCCACAACCCTGGCCCCAAACAATTTCCCCTTAATCATAACCCTAAATATAGGCCTGGCCCTAAACCTACCCCAAATCCTACCCCTAGCCTCATCCCTAATCCTAATGTAATGTCACAGTCCAATCCTTACCCTAACCCTTAATGCTATTTCCTGTAACCTTAACCATAATCCATCTCTCATTAACCCTCAAATTAACCTTCATCCAGAATATGCTAACCTTAGTTCCAATACCCTAACCTTAACTCCATTTGTAATTCTTACTTTAACATCTTAACCATTATTCTAAACCCAAAAATAACAATTAAACCCGACATAAAATAGCACAAGAGGAGAACATCTGAATGCAAGAGGAGTAGATACTCCTAACTTAAGTGACACATTACTATGGTCCAATGAGTGCCAACAACAAAGAAAATAAGTTAACAGGAGAAACCTCAAACTCTAATAACACCATTAGCGCTAAGCCTAACCCTACCCCTAAACCAGAACAGTCAAGCACGAGAGGTGGATTGCTTCCTTCTGCTTGAACCCTAACACCTAACTCTTAACGCTAACTAACCGTCACCCTCACCCCTAACCCATACCACTAACCCTAACCCTTAGCCCTCACTCTAATTATAACCCTTAAATTCTTACCCTATCGCTAATCCTATTCCTAAACCTAACAACTAACCCTAACTTGCAACCCAAATCCCTAACCCTAACCCTTAACAAAACCCCTAACACTAATCCCTAACCCTAATGCCTAACTTTTTACCATATCCTTAACTCTAACCATTAACCCCTAACACTAACCCCTCATCCTAACCATACACTGGAATTCTGCAACATAACCTCGTACAGGAATAGATGAAGGCGAGTAAAGATTCTTGGCAGACGCAAATGCAGAATGTGACCCAAAAAAGTGGCTAAACCTACTGCCCAACCTTAGGTAACCCTAACTATAACACTAAATCCTAAACCCCAAACATTCCCCTAACCCTAATCCTAACCCTTGATCCAGCTTGTTAAGCCTTAAATAAAGAATCATTGAAACTGACATGGTTAAAAGTATTTATGATGCGTACATGTAAGGAATACACAACATACATTGTCCATAACAGTATAAAGCTACCAGATACAGTGAAAATTTAAATGATGGGATTTTGCTATCTCAGGATCATTGTAATTCTCACCATGGTTGCAGCCTTGGAGTCCACTGAACTTTACTTGCCACTAAAATGTTTTTGATAGTCAGAATATTGAAAAGTAGAGCAAAACCAAATGGGTGCAATGGCGTGAAAGTGCAATGGAGCAAAGTGAATGCTGGCCACATTTTAGAGATAGAAAAATTTTGTGTTAGAATGGAATCCCACTGTACATTGTGTTAGGTACATATTGAGATCCGAATGCAATGTACCTGGGAATGAATTTTAAACAGTAGCATGTGCACACAACTGTTATAATGATGGCTGCTGTCTTCTCAGCACAATATTTTGTCAACAAAATGCTGGCAACAAATGGCAACAAAACGATCAAGGGTGAAAGCGGCTACTAGCCAAAATGAACAATCCTAACTCAAAGCATAATGAACCATAATGAGGCGACACATGAGTGTTGTGTCAAAGAAAGAACTTTGGAAATAATAATAGACAATCTTATATGACATTACATTAGTGATAATGACCAGCAGATCTCCTACTGCTGTTGATACCAGGTAACAACTGATGGACTTAGTTAGGCCACATTTTCCACAGGGCAGGATTACAATTGCCACTATGTTAGCTGCAAAATAAGAGGAGGAAAATATATAAATTATTGATCAGGTCCTTGGAATAATATTGGTTTGGTGTGAGTTTGAATATATTTCCAGTGGATTAGTTATCCAAAGTAGAGGAGGAGGAAGAGATCAGGCATTCCATGATGGATCTCAGAGCAACTGATCTGGAAAATAGCTATGAATGGATGATCTAAAACATTGAGACCTGAAAGAGTCGTAGAATCATTCATGGTACAGGAGACCACTTGGCTCATCAAGACTATGCTAGCTCTCTGTAACAACTGAGTCTGTTCCATTTCCACACTTGATCCATGTAATCCTGCAAGTTCTTTTCCTTTGAGTGTCCATCCAATTTCTGTTAGAAATCATTGGTTGTCTCTACTTCCACACCCTCATGGGTAGCGAGTTCCGGGTCATTACCAATCACTGTGTGAAAGCATTGTTCCTCACATTCCCTCTGTGTCTCTTCCCTTCTACTCCTTGTACCGCCAGCTAATGGGAGCAGCTTTTTTTTGTCTACCTTATGTAAACCTGACATAATCTAATGCATATCTATCAAATCTCCCCTCAATCTCCTCTGCTCCAAGGAGGACAACCCCAGCTTCATCAACCTAACCTTGTAGCTACATTCTCTCACCATTCGAATTATTCAGGTAAACCTCCTCTGCACCCTCTCAAGGACTCTCACATCTTTCCTAAAGTGTGGTGATCGGAACTAGATGCAATACTCTAGTTGGAGCCTAACCAGAGCTTTATAAAGGTTCACCATAACTTCCCTTCTTTTGTACTCTATGCCTTATTCATGAAGCCCAGGATCCCATATGCTTTGCTAACTATTATCTCAATATGCCCTGTCACCTTCAAAGATAGATGCACATGCACCCCTTCTGTCCAGGCACATTCTTTAGAGCTGTGCCATTGGCTAGTATTCTATTAGACCTCGCTTAAAAGTTGGAGAACCCTTATCAATTCCATGGGGGAGGCTTGATAAAAAAATTGGCTTAACGACAGAAAAAAGTGAGTCAGAGCAAATGGTTATTTTTCCAGATTGCAGGATGGTAGACAGTGGTGTTCCCCAACAATCAGTGCTGGAACCACTACTTTTTTTGCTACATCTAAATGACTTGGATATTGGAGCACAGTGAAATTTAAAAATTTGCCAATGATACCAAACTTGGAGGAGGAGTGTCAATGGGGCTAGGTTAAGGCCCTTCATGAACTTAAGTGACCAGCATTGGACCTCCCTCACAACTGAAGTTCTAGGCAGCAGAAATTCCACCTAAGAGCTGCTGGCTAATGCAGAAGCCAGTAGCTTCTCATTACCACCAGCATCAGTGGAAGTGGTGGCAGCTGTCAGTAATGCATCCACCAGAGGTCCAGAATTATCCTGGAACCCTAGTTCTAAGGTGAGTGAAGATGGGATGGGATAAAAAGGTTGGGGGTGGTGGGAGAAGGAGGGAGGTTGGAGACAAGGGCAGGGAAGTGGATTTCCATGGCTGTCCACTCACAATGCTGGGTCCCTTGGTCAGGCACAGATGAGGAGGCTGCTAGCAACCCCAGGGTCAATTCATATCATCCTTACCATTGACAATGTTCCACATTTGGTATCATTGGCAAATTTTGAAATTTTATTCTGTATTTCTATATCCAAGGCATTTAGATGTAGCAAAAAAAGTAGTAGTTCCAGCACTGATCCTTGGGGAACACCACTGTCTATCATCCTACTCACTTTTTTCTGTCCTGAAGCCAATTTTTTATTCAAGCTGACACAGACCGTCCTGTTTCACCAGCCTCAATTTTGTTAATCAGCCTTTTATATGATTTTTTTCATCAAACAATTTCTTAAAATCTATATAGACAACATCCACTGCATTCCGCTCATCAATCATCTTTATTATTTCATCAAAAATTCAGTTAGATTAACCAAGCATGACCTGAATTTTACAAATCCATTTGTTTTATTCATTCACAGGATGTGGGTGTCACTGTTTAGGTCGTCATTTATTGCCCATCCCTAATTGCCCTTAAGAAGGTGCTGGTGAGTGGACTTCTTGAACTGCTGCAGTCCATGTGGTGTGGGTACACCCACAGTGTTGTTACAGAGGGAGTTCTAGGATTTTGACCCAGCACCAAGTCAGGATGGTGAGTGGCTTGAAGGGGAACTTCCAGATGGTAGTGTTCCCATCTATCTGCTGCCTTTCTCCTTCTAGATGGTAGTGGTTGTGGGTTTGGAAGGTGCCATCTAAGGAGGCTTGGTGACTTCCTTCAGTGCACCTTGTAGATTGCACATGTTGGTTATCCTTAATTAATTCAAACCCCTCCAAGTTCCTGTTGACCTTTTCCCTGATTCTTTTTTCTAAAACTTTGCCCACCACAAATATTAACTGAACAATATGGCATGAAAACCTGCCATTTTTGCTGGTGGGTAGGGCTCAATTTTACCCGCCCAAGACCACATTTAGTGCAATTCTGGGAAAATTCCACCCATTAAGTATGTACAAAAAGGAAGCTAGTTTTTTTTTTATTCATTCACGGGATGTGGGCTTTGCTGGCTGGGCCAGCATTTATTGCCCATCCCTCGTTGCCCTTGAGAAGGTGGTGGTGAGCTGCCTTCTTGAACCGCTGCAGTCCATTTGGTGTAGGTACACCCACAGTGCTGTTAGTAAGGAAGTTCCCGAATATTTACCCAGCAACAGTGAAGGAAAGGCGATATATTTCCAAGTCAGGGTGGGGAACTCCCAGTTGGTGGTGTTCCCATCCATCTGCTGCCCTTGTCCTTCTAGATGGTAGCGGGTTTGGAAGGTGCTGTCGAAGGACCCTTGGTGAATTCTTGCAGTGCATCTTATAGATGGTACACACTGCTGCTACTGTGCGTTGGTAGTGGAGAGAGTTAATGTTTGTGGATGTGGTGCCAATCAAGCAGGCTGCTTTGTCCTGGACGGTGTCCAGCTTCTTCAGCGTTGTGGGAGCTACACTTGCCTGAGTGGGGAATATTCCATCACACTCCTGACTTGTGCTTTGTAGATGGCAGACGGGCTTTGGGGAGTTACTCATCACACTATTCCTAGCCTCTGACCTGCTCTTGTAGCCACTGTTTTTATATGGCTGGTCCAGTTCAGTTTCTGGTCGATGGTAGCCCCCCAAAGGATGTTGATAGTGGGGGATTCTGTGATGGAAATACCATTGAACATCAAGGGGAGATGGTTGGATTCTCTCTTGTTGGAGATGGTCATTGCCTGACACTTGTGTGGTACAAATGTTATTTGCCATTTATCAGCCCAAGCCTGGACATTGTCTAGGTCTTGCTGCATTTGGACATGGACTGCCTTAGTATCTGTGGAGTTGCGAATGGTGCTGAACATTGTGCAAATCAGCAAACATCCCCACTTCTGACCATATGATGGAATGAAGAAGCTGATGATGGTTGGGCCAAGGACACTACTCTGAGGATCTCCTGTGGTGATATTCTGAAGCTAAGATGGCTGACCCCTAACAACCACAACCAACTTCCTTTACGCTAGATATGACTCCAACCAGCAGAGTTTTCCCCCTGATTCCCATTGACTCCAGTTTTACAATGGCTCCTTGGAGCCACACTTGGTCAAATGCTGCCTTGATGTCAAGGCAGTCACTCTCACCTCACCTCAGGAGTTAACTTGTCCATGTTTGAACCAAGGCTGTAATGAGGTCAGGAGCTGAGTGGCCCTGGCGGAATCCAAACTGGGCGTCAGTGAGCAGGTTCTTGCTAAGCAAGTGCCGCTTGATAGCACTGTTGATGACCCCTTCCATTACTTTACTGATGATCGAGAATAGACTGATGGGGTGGTAATTGGCTGAGTTGGATTTGCCATGCTTTTTGTATACTGGACATACCTGGGCAATTTTCCACATAGCCGGGTAAATATCAGTGTTGTAGCTGTGCTCGTACAGCTTGGCTAGAGGCGTGGCAAGATCTGGAGGACAAGTCTTCAGTATTATTGCTGGATTATTGTCAGCACCCATAGCCTTTGCAGTATCCAGTGCCTTCAGCTGTTCCTTGATATCACATGGAGTGAATCAAATTGGCTGAAGGCTGGATCTGTGATGCTGTGGACATCCGGAGGAGGGTGAGATGGATCATCCACTCAGCACTTCTGGCTCAAGGTTGTTGCAAATGCTTCAGCCTTATCTTTTGCACTGATGTACTAGGCTCCTCCATCATTGAGGATGGGGATATTTGTTGGAAGTCAATCATCTCAGCTCCAGGACATCACTGCAGGAGTTCCTTAGGGTAGTATCCTAGGCCCAACTATTTTCAGCAGCTTCATCAATGAACTTCCTCCATCATAAGGTCAGAGTGCGGATGTTCGCTGATGATTGCACAATGTTCAGCACCATTCGCAATTCCTCAGATACTGAAGCAGTCCATGTCCAAATGCAGCAAGACCTGGACAATATCCAGGCTTGGGCTGACAAGTGGCAAATAACATTCATGCCACACAAGTGTCAGGCAATGACCATCTCCAACAAGAGATAATCCAACCATCGCCCCTTGATGTTCAATGGCATTACCATCACTGAATTCCCCACTATCAACATCTTGGGGATTACCATTGACCAGAACTGAACTGGACTAGCCATATAAAAACAGTGGCTACAAGAGTAGGTCAGAGCTAGGAACCCTGCAGTGAGTAACTCACCTCCTGACTCCCCAAAGCCTGTCCACCATCTACAAGGCAAAAGTCAGAAGTGCGATGGAATACTTCCTGCTGGCCTGGATGAGTGCAGCTCCAATGACACTCAAGAAGATTGACACCATCCAGGATCAAGCAGCCCACTTGATTGGCATCCCATCAACAAACATTCACTCCCTCCACCACTGACGCACAGTGGCAGCAGGTTGTACCATCTACAAGATGTACTGCAGAAACTCACCAAGGCTCCTTAGACAGCACCTTCCAAGCCCACAACCACTACCACCTAGAAGGACAAGGGCAGCAGATACATGGTAACACCACCACCTGGAAGTTCCCCACCAAGCCACTCACCATCCTGACTTGGAAATATATTGCCGTACCTTCACTGTCGCTGGGTCAAAATCCTGGAACTCCCTCCCTAACAGCTCTGTGGGTGTACCTACACCACATGGACTGCAACAGTTCAAGGAGGCAGCTCACCACCACCTTCTCAAGGGCGATTAGGAATGGGTAATAAATGGTGGCCTAGCCAGCGACACCCATGTCTCATGAATGAATAAAACAAAGTCTCTCCACATAACTGAAGCTCTTCATCCCTGGCACTTTTCTAGTAAATCGCCTCTGCATTCTGTCTAAAAGACTGACATCCTTTCTAAAGTATGATGCCCATAATTGACAATACTCTACTTGAACTCTAACCAGTATTTTTTAAAGGTTTAACATAACTTTCCTGCTTTTGTACTTGATTCTTTTGTTAACAAAGAGAAAGATGTCATATGCTCTTTTTAACAGCTTTCTCAAATTGTACTGAAACATTCAAAGATTTCAGTATATATAGCCTAGGTTTCTCTGTTCCTGCATCCCATTTAAAATGGTATTATTTAGCTAACATTACTTTATCATTCTTATTACAAAAATACACCATTGTGCACTTAGCTGCTTTTAACTGAGTCTGCCCACTTCACTCACCATGCCTTCTTGAAGTCTAATACTTTCTCCTTCACTGTTTATTACTTTTCTGAGTTTATTATCATCTGCAAACTTAGAAATTATTCTTTGCATCCCCAAGTCCATCCAGCTCATTAATATATTTCAAAAAGAGCAGTGGTTTTGATATCGTTACATATCTTCCTGCAACATGGAAAACAATTGTTCTCCATTACTCTCCTTTCTGCCTTGGGACAATTTAACATTTGTTCTGTCATGTCCCTTTAATCCCATGTGCTTCCATATACTAACAAGTCTTTTATGTGGCACTTTATGAAACACCTTTTGAAAGTCAATATACACAGCGTTAACTGTGTGACTGTTATTCATTCTTTCCATTCCCGGATTAGCAAACTCAATCAAATCAGGCAAACATGATTTGCCTTTAACAAACCAGTGCTGGCTGTCATTTAAAAACCATATTTTCCAAGTGCTAATTAATTTCATCTTAGATTATTGTATTTAAAAGTTTCCCATCATCAGTGTGGGGCTGACCAACCTGTAGTTGCTGCTTTATGTTTCTCATTTTTTTTGAACAGAGGTAACATTTGCAATATTCCAGTCCCTCTGGCACCATTCCCAGTTCTAAGGAGAATCGGAATATTGCTGTCAGAGCCACCACAACTTCTATCTTTACTTTCCTCCACAACCCAGGATATATTTCTTTTAGACAAGGGGACTTTTATACTTTTGAGTGCTGTATAGCTTAACAGTCCCTCCTTTTTATCTATTTTTAGACCATCGCATTTTTCTGCTGACTCGTCCTTTGCTGTGACATTTGCACTATCGTCCTTTTTAGTGCAGGCAGTTGTAATACTTCAGCCATGTTCTCTGCTGCCACAAAACCTTACTGCACCCTAATCAATCCCACTTTTCCTTTGACTATCTTTCACTATTTATATACATATAATTTTGCTAGTCTAGTATTAGTTTTAGCCAAACTATTTTGAACTATAGGTTAGCAAGCACTTTGCAATGTATGGCTTTATCAAGCACAGGCAGAGATTTGCTAAAAGCAAATTATTTTGACAGATATAATATAATGTTTTGAAGAAATTAACAATCAGATATGTAATCAGAATGCAGCAGTGCATGTGCTGCACGTGGATTCTCAGAAGATGTTGATATGGTGACACACAAGAAGCTTTTAGAAAAAATGCAAACATATGACAAGCAAGGATAAAATGTTGATGAAGAGAGAGGAAATAAAGGGTTAGGATAAATCTGTGATGCCCATACTCAAGATGCATTGAATGTGATAGAGAGAAAAGTAGCACAGTATCTCATGAAAGAGGGGAAAAGCAGGTGTTATTTGAACTTTGGGGAGAGAGTGGTGAAGTAGAAAAGTTTTGGATTGAGAATTGCAAAGATTTACCACAAAGTTGATGGGCCAAATGACTCTTTAATTAGTTTAGTTGTTCTGTATTTTCTTTTTCAATAAAGGAAACCTACATTTTTCATCTCATGCTATATTCTAATATCTTAACAACAGTGTTAATTACAAATGTATTAATAAACTCTATTCATCTTATTCTCTTGACATAAAATGCTTCAAAAGGCACAATATTTCTAGATTATAATCAAGTCCATCACATCAAGATAGTATACACCCAACAGTAGTACACTATTTACAAGTTTAGGTAACTAAAAAATGTGGTTAAAATAACTTAACAGGAATGCTAAAAGCTGTAAGAACAGGATAGTGAGTGAAGTCAAGTGGGTGAATGAGTTCTTGGCAATGCATTTTGGGTGAACAGTAATTATAGCTGCATCTAACTGATACACCATTGTAAGATATTTAACTGAGCTCAATTTATACTCAGGTGAAATCTCCAGTGAGATCATTAGGCTGCCACATCATTAAATTTAATGACAGTCGATTGAACAAAAAGATTAAAAAGCTATTTTTGTTTCATATTGTTGAAATGCATGTTTGTAAGCCTTAATTTGAAACCCTTCAATTTCCTGAATATTATACCCAGTTCACCTTCACAGAAATGGAATAAAGGCATGTAATGGTGTTAGATAACTGGTTAATAATGGCTTATTTTTTATGGAAATTTAGCACATAAAGGTCCCGCATTGTTTTTCAAGGTTAACCGTTCTTGGTTCTTATGCAAGATCCAGGCCTGATTTAGAAAAGTGGAACGTTACCTTCAATACTCAGTTATCCATATCTGAGGACCCTCATCTGCATGAGGTTTTTGTGGGTGCAAGTCCCACTTCCGCACCATGATGAGGGAGCGCTGCACTGTCGGAGGGCCAATGCTGAGGGCGCGCTGCACTGTCGGAGGGTCAGTAATGAGGGAGTGTGTAAATGTATTCTTAATGCAGGGCCCACCAAGGATTGCCTGGATGCTAGAGCACCGAAGGTATTTAAAAAGGAGGTGGATAGATTTTTGAAATATTGGGGAGTTGAGGGCTATGAGGAGCTGGCATGAAAGAGGAGTTGAGACCTGGGGCAGATCAGCCATGATCTTATTGAATGGCGGAGCAGGCTTGAGGGGCTGAGTGGATTACTCCTGCTCCTATTTCTTATGTTTGCCTCTACCTGTCCATAGCAAGTGGATGCACTACTCCAGTTGAAAATGAACCAATGCTGTATGCAAGTTCAATATAACTTCCTTGTACTTGTACTCTATGCTCCATTTAATAAAACTGAGGATGCTGTATGCTTTATTAACCACTCTCTCAACTGTTCTGCTACCTTCAATGACTTATGCACATATACACCAATGTCCCTCTGTTCCTGCACCCCCTTTAGAACTGTGACCTTAGTCTATATTGCCTTTCTGCATTTCTCCAACCAAAATAAATAACTTTTGTTATGGTCTCAGTAGAGGCCAGTAACATTTTTATTATTTTTTTATTTGGAAATCTGAAAACCCAGGTATTTATTAAGAGAAGCCACAAGAATGATGGCTTAAAAGAAAATAATTTTACTACACACAAATCAAGAACATGAATACTAATAATGATAGTCTAATATCTAAAGATATTACAACCACTGATTATATTGAAAGCCAAATTTCTTAACTCAACTTTCCTTCTACACCTATTTGACTTATATACCCAATGAACCAAGGTCAGACTCATCAGAAGTTGGAAGATTAACCATTTAGACTGGGTACTGCTTCAAAGTTTCATATAAGGTTTGAGAACTGAGCCAGTATCTCTCAATATATTAATTTGTTTACTTATATCACTAGAGGAGTAAGGGAATACTTCTCCCTTAGGAAGAAAACTTTCATATCCTTCAGTGACCTGACTCACTTCATCAGTATATAAGGAAGAAGATCCCTGACTATTCTGAGCAATTACGTCCACCATGTGGTAAGTTCTGAGGGGACACTTTACAGTTATACTATTGCTATGGTTTTATTATTCATTTTGTTTTCTAAAATAGTATCTTCTGAAGGCTCCTTATACATCCCTACTATTGCAACTGTTTTTTCTTTAAGTTTTTAACAATTCAATTTTACATGCCCTGGCTTACCACAATGAAAACAAATGGGTTTCCTTAAGCCACTTCTAACTTCATTATTATCATTCTTATGAACCATAATAGCTTCAGCCTTCCACTTAGAGCCAGAATCTTTTTCAAACTATTGATTCCTCAAACTTCTTTGTGGGTTCATAAATGAATATTTAATTCTCCCTGGCTGTCTATATGAGATTTCATATCCATTAGCTAAAATTGTAGCTTCCCTTATTTATGAAACTTTCTGGTCCTTCAAATGAGGCCTAATAGCTACTGGAATGCTATTCCTAAATTCCTCTAGAATCATGAATTCCCTCGCATTTTCAAAAGTCTCAGCTAAATTCACTAAATGGTACAAAATGTCCGACAACATTTCTTTCTCTTTAGCATATTCCACAAATGCCTGGTAGTTTTTTTCCTGACAGCCTGAAATCTTAATTGATATGTCTTGGGAACCAGCTCATATGTGTTAAATACCAGTTTTTTGACGGTCGCATAATCTGAAGATTACTCTTCTGAAAGACTTGAATAAACATCCACTGCCTTACCCAACAAAATACCTTGCAAAATCAAAGTTCATGTCTCCTTGGGCCACCATAAATGTGTAGCAGCCTTCTCGGATGAGATAAATTATCTTTAAACCTTGTCTTCAGTAAATCTAGGCTCCAGCAAAATCCTTTGCCAAATCAAGACTCAAGAATTGGATTCAAACCACTGTCCGATCCATCAGTTCTTCCTTCACATATAAATGAAACCTTTCTCTATTCAGTGGAAACTGCTTCTTTTCCCTTTCTCTTTGTGCCCCTAGTTCAAGACTTTTAGAATCCATTTCCAATTCAACTTGTCTCATCTGCAATAAAAGAAAAATACTGCAGATGCTGGAAATCTGAAATAAAAACAGAGTTTTCTTGAAAAACATAGTATCTGTGAAGAGGGAAACAGGGTTAATATTTTGAGTTCAATTTGACTTTTCTTCTGTCTCATTGTCATGAAGCTATTAATATATATGATGTTATTGGAATTTTATTTTAAATAGAGGTTTAGTCTGTGGGTGTGTCTCTATGTGTCTTAATTGGATTAAAGCCAGTTAGTCTGGGTACATTTGCATTTTGTTGAATAGAGCATTCAAGAGTGGGGGTGAAATATTGCACCTAGCTAGGAGACATCAAGCAATGTTCATATTTTTAATAAAATTGGTAATATGAAAGGAGTTCAAAGGGCCTGGTGATACAATGAGAATTTACATTCAAAGGAGAGTGCTGGGCATAACAGAAGGGAGTTTCTGTGTGTACAAAGCTGAGGCATGTAGCATCAAAGCAGCTGTAAGCTTACAGCTGTCTGCAAAGGAACCAAATTGAAAGGAACCTCATTTTGAATGTGTAAGGTGAAAATGCTTTGCCTGGTGTCTGGTTAAGTCATTGTTGCCTTAGTGGAGATTAATTTGGGAATTTGTTAAAAGTTATGATAGTAATAACTTGTAGCCATGTGTATATGTTTAATTTGTTGTACATTAATAAAGTTATCATTTAGTTTGATATAAAAAACCTCTCAAGAACTGCTGGTCTTATTCCTGAATTTAGAGCTGCAACTCAAAATATACCAATTTTATTCATTCATGGGTGTGGGCATCACTGGCTAGGCCAGAATTTATTGCCCATCCCTAATTGCCCTTGTTCAGAGGGCATTTCAGAGTCAACCACAATACTGTGTGTTTGGAGTCACATGTAGGCCAGACCATGTAAGGACAGCATATTTTCTTCCCTAAAGGACATTAGTGAACCAGATGGGTTTTCATAACAATTGGCAATCGTTTATAGTCATCATTAGTCTTTTAATTCCAGATTTTTATTGAATTCAAATTCCACCATCTGCCTTGGCAAGATTTGAACCCAGGTTTTCAGAGCAATACCCTGAGTCTCTGGATTATTAGTCCCGTAACAATACAATATGTCATCACCTCCCCATATTAAAAATTGAAAATATAGGTTATGATAGTTGTTTAAAGTTTCCCTCTGGGATTTTAAATAACTCAGTCTTAACCAACTGCTGTGTCATAACACTCATCTGCAATTGCATTTAACAATCTCAAGCTGTATCTAATCTGGTATGGCCGGCTCCTCTTCCAATTCCAAATGCCATGCTAAAATATCCAATGTTTCTGTCTTTAGCACCTGCTTTTATCTCCAACTTCAATTCTGCCGCTAATTCTATTAACCTAACCTCTGTTAATTGTTGTAAAGTACCCATGGATAAATCTTCCCTCTCCAGAAACATCTTAGCAACTGACACAACCATTCTGCTGTTCACTTGATATAGTAAAATTCACTGTGAACTGCTGTTAGCCTAAACCTTAATCAGCGCACGCATCACAATATTCCATCCTGTGAATACTCCATCCTGTTGAGCCCCCAGTTGTTATGATCTCAGTACAGACCAGTAACATTTTTTTTTTGGAAATATGAAAATGCAGGTATTTACTAAAAGGAGCCACAAGGTTCATGGTTTTAACCCCAAGAATTTTACGACACAAAAATCATGCTTACTAATGACTACACTATCTTAAATAGTCACTTGCATTAGAGATATTAAAAGTACAATGAACACAGATGCTTATTCCTTAAACCAAACTTCTTAACTCAACTTTCGTTCTACACCTGTTTGAATTACACCCCCAATAAACTCAAGTCAGACACATCAGAAATTAGAAGATTAACCACTTGGTCTGAGTGCTGATTCAAAGATTCATATAAGGGATTTACATTTCTTGGGCCTTCTGATTATTTCTGATAAGTTTTAAATCATCAAATCTCCTCGAACCATCCCACAGTTGTTGACTTCCAGTTCAACATGGGCATCACGAATGCCTTAAGTGTATCCACATCAGGTCAAAATTCTCCTGGAGCCAATATTCTTTAACTTTGGAGTATTCCATCTAAAACTCTCTTTCCCTTTCTCTTTTCAGCTTTGCTATCTCAGAAGTCTGAATTACTATTAGTGCAGTCCTTTAGTTAGCCAGAGATTAAGCTCATTTTAGCAAGCACCCAGAATTTCAACCAATTCCTGCTGGAAAGAGAAGTTCCTTGCTTTCTGGAGAACTTAATTCTTAAAGAGACCATTGCCTCAACATAAATATAGGGCAGGATTTTAAGGTTAAAAACAAAAAAACTGCGGATGCTGGAAATCCAAAACAAAAACAGAATTACCTGGAAAAACTCAGCAGGTCTGGCAGCATCGGCGGAGAAGAAAAGAAACGTCAACTCTTTTCTTCTCCGCCGATGCTGCCAGACCTGCTGAGTTTTTCCAGGTAATTCTGTTTTTGTTTAGGATTTTAAGGTTGTTGGGCGGGCATGGCAGGCAGGCTCAGGAGCGGCTGGGAACTGTCCACTGCCCGTGATCGACCCCCAGCCATGATTTCACACTGGCTGGCCAATTAACGGCCAGCCAGCATGAAACACTCACTGAAAGGCTCAGGGTGGGGGAGGGAGAAGGGCGAGCGCTGAAGTCTGCACAGGCGGAGAAGCATGCAATGAAAGCTCCCTGAAGGCAGAGGGCTGTCTCAGGGAGCTGAAGAATTTTAAAATCAAAAATAAAGATTTTGAAAATCTGAAAAAAATGTTCCCACTGTTACTCACAATAAAAGGTTGTGATGGAGGAATTAATCCAAGCTGGTCTTTTGGTTCAAGCTGGTTTATTTTCAAGACAATTCCTCAGTGCTACTGACTTTCAAGTAGCTTCCACTCAGTGTTCTAGCTATATCCTTTTATTCTGTTCAGATGGGATAATCAATGCCCATTACCTGTTTAACTAGCAATTGCCTTTGACAAGGCGATTGCCATATTGACAGATTCCCCTCTTTTCTTTTTAAGTTAAACTAAAAAAAACTTTTTTAAACAAACAGAAGGAAATAATATCACATATTTCCACATCTATAATTCCCGAATTTCTTTGCTAAATATATATATACATAAACAACTATAAAACAAAAAAGTTTTTTTTCATTGCATCATTGTAAAATAAGACACACCTCTTCCAATACATTTAGTAATTCCTTAGAGCAGGCATTCTTTTCATAAAACAGTCTGATAGTTGGTGATTTGTGTTAACCCATTGTATCTTACAGATCTCTCTTCTCTCTAACATTTCTTTTATGCTGGCTAGGTCTATTTTTAGCCTTTTTTCAGTGACACTTTTCGTGGAATGAACGTTGTCCCAAAGAGACCAGTTATCAACATAACTGTTGAGCAAACTTTTCTCACATTGCCCTTAAATAATATTTCTGTCAGTATATTGGATAAGTAAACCCCCATATCTCATGCTTCTACCAAGGCTAGCATTTCAGCAGCTAAGGTGCTTTTCACTACAATTCTTATTTTCTTGGCCTCCCAAGCCAGCAGGCAACATTTATCATTCTTTCCCACCAAGAATATGATAAACCCTGCTGTGCTAGAGTACCCATCTGGAAGATTGCCATATGAAGCATAGCTAAAAATGACCAGCCTCACATCCTCTGGATAACCCAAGGCTGGAAACTTGAGCACGCATCTCACAGAATTTAATTTTTTAAGTGTTTTATTCGCTCTCAGAACTTGCTCAACTATAGCATGTTTCATCATAGTACTCAGGTCCAACACATCATTACTAGCGTCAGAACTAGTCTGAGTGCACATCTAATTCAACTGCCCAATCAAGTTTCTTGACTGTTCCATTTCTTCCTTGGTAGCAGGATCCTGTTTTTTGTGTGGATCTACCACGAGTTATTGGGATATAATTAACATTTTCTAGATAAGATTGTTGATTCAATGTCACTCCTAACTTGCTCTACTTAATGTCTAAACCTAAGGATTTAAAGGCTCCTGAAGCCTGGCTTCCAAGCTGGAATTCCTTCTTTATCTTCTCAATTACCCATTGTTCAAATTCTACAGAGCCTCCCCACAGGAAATCATCAACATGCATGATAAAGATCCAAGCTAGCTTCTCCTTATGGTGCTGGTAGAACATCGCAGGGTCTGCCTTTAACTGACTGCAACCTGTTTTCAACAGGACAGACGTCACAGAAAAATACCAAACTCTTGATGCCTCCTTCAATCCATAAACACACTTGTTCAATTTCTATAGCTTTCCTTCTACATCCCCAGCTTCTTTGGGACGTTTCAAAAAAACTTCCATTTGAAGCTCTCTCCCAAGGATGTTGCCTGGGCTGAAACATTTAAGGTCATTGTATCCTTTATCAACCACTCCCGCATCTCGAAGCAGAATCTTCCATTTCTGTGGCACCGGATGTTCAAACTGTCCATGTAGTTTCCAAATGATCTTCTTTTCCTCCACCAAATTCTTATTCTCAGCAGTTAACAAAACTTCATGAACTTTTTGATGAGAAATCTCTGGCTTCCTTAGTGGCAAGCAGTAATGGCCTGACCGAGTAAAATGTAAATCCACATTTTTTCCAAACATGACTGCTCTATCATTCTTCATATCTAGTGTCATCTGAGTCTTCTTCATCACAGATCAACTCAACAATAGCGGTATCTCGCTAGAAACCACATCAGTACTGATAAACAGATTGATCCCAGCTTTCTTACAAGAGAGGACCACCCGTTTGGAGGATGTTAATGTATTGTCAGCTCCAAACCTGAGGCAAGTAGAGCTTTCATACACCTTAACTTCCCGCCGGTCTGCCTCAAGAGACTCCAGATAGCAGTCAAGCCAGTCCATGCCGCACACCGAAGAAGTGCAACCACTGTCCAGAATTGCACAGTTGAAGGAATCTACCATCAAGATACTCATCATCAGATTCAAACACTAAGTTATCAATACAACTCCATCATGGCAGTCACCATCATCATTTTCAGTTTCAGATGAATCCGTCTTGTGGGCCACTTCAAAAACATGATTCCTTCGCTGTGAGTAGTTCATCATGTAATGATACTGGGAATCACACCAATTAACCATTCCCCGTGCATTTTTTGGGGTTTAAACGCCTATGGTCACTGTCCAAGACACAATTTTTGTCCCGACTCTCAAATTGGCTAAGGTTACGACCATTTTCAGACTTCTTGTCATTAACCCCATCTTTGTATTGGAATTTGCATCTATTATTTGGTGGACCGTGAAATTTGGCCACCATTGAATCCTCTATCCTTTGTTTTACAGCATAGTTGTTCACATTTGCTAAGAAAATGGCAGAGAATGGCTGTTTCCCCAGAAATTCTTTTAAGGCAGCAGCCATTTGATCTAAGAGAGATTCTCTCCCCTGGGACTAAAACCCTGTTAGTACTAAAAGACGATCAACGTGGGAAGTGAGAGCTCTGTCCAGTAATTTAAATGCCAATACCAATTCTGGAATTTCAAGTTCAAATCTCTGTAGTTTCCTGTACCATTTATCAAAATCCATGAAATATTCTTCCATGGACTGATCACCTGATTTCCTAAACCAATCAAAGTTCATCCAATCTTCATACACTTCCAATAACTTATCCTTTCTGTAGAACTTATTCAAAAATTGTAACAGATGGTTTAATCCCTCTTCATGATCCAAATCATCTTCTTTCCACTCGGAAAATATCTTACTCCTTATCTTACTCTTGGCTGGTAATGATAACGCCAAAGCCATACCTTGCTTCTTCTGGGGTGTAGCAGTAACCTGGACCACATTTCAACTTCAGTCTTCCATTGCTGTTAAGGTTTAGTGGCAGAAAAAATTGGTGGATAGTCAAAGCTTGCGATTTTGCACCATCCTTCTGCCATTCCATAACTTAAATTGTTAGTAGCAGTACACTTCTTTTCCCTCAGAGGATTGAGACAGAAATTTTCATATACAGCAAACAATCAGCAAAACTTAAAGTTCATCCTCTGCTACCATGTCAGTCAAAATAAGAGGTTGTAGTGGAAGAATTAATCCAGGCTGGTCTTTTGATTCAAGGGGTTTATTTTCAAGACAATCCTCAATGCTACTAACTTCCAATTAGCTTCCACACAAAGTGTTCCAGCTGCATCCTTTTATTCTATTTGGATGAGATAAACAATGCGCATCACCTGTTTAACTAACAATTGTCTCTAACAAGGTGATTGCCATATTAACACCCACATGGGACTCACTCACATGAACATAAACATAATAAAAATAATAAGGTTGGACAGACAGCAAAAAATCTCTCAATTAATACTTCAATGGCCTTAATAGGCCTTTTAGTTGTTGGTGGGCATACCACCAATTCTCATGCATGCCTGCCGACTGAAATATCGCCCGAGTGTGCGATGCCGTCGGGGCTCTAGCCTGATTTTATGCCCGATCGGGTCGGGTGTGCGTCCGTCCACAGGATGTAAAATTCTGCCCATAGGTTTTTCCACAAAAGTACAAGGGCCATCACACTTCACACTTCTCTGCATTAAATTTCATCTGCCACATGTCTGCTCATTTCACCAACTTGTCTATGTCCTTTTACACTATCCTCCTCACAGTTCACAATGCTTCCATGTTTTATAATATCCACAAATGTTGAAATTATGTATTGTACACTGAGGTCTAGGTCATTAATATATGTCAGAAAGAGTAAGAGTCCCAACACTGATCCATGGGGAGCTCCACAACAAATCTCCCTCCGATCTAAAAATCATCCATTAACCACTTCTCACTGTTTCCTGTCACTCAGCTAATTTTGTCTCCACGCTACTCCTGTTCCTCTTATTCCACGAGTTATAACTTTGCCCACAAGTCTGTTGTGCAGCAATTCATCAAATAGCTTCTAGGAGTACACCACATCAACAGCATTGTCCTCATTGACCTTCCCTGTTACTTCATCAAAAAACTCCAGCAAGTTAGTTAAACATGATTTGGCCCTAGCAAATCCATGTTGGCTCTCCTTAATTAATGCGCATTTGTCCATGTAACTATTCATTTTGTGCCAAATTATCATTTCCAGATGTTTCCCCACCACTGAGACTAAACTGACTGGCCTGTAGTTACTGGGCTTATCTTTACCCCCAGTTCTGGATTCTCCCACAAGAGAAAACATCCTCTCCACATCCACCCTGGCAAGAGCTCTCAGGATCTTATGGTCAGGAATTTGAACTTGACGTGCCGGCACTGTTGGTGGGCCCAGGAGTGGCCAGGAAACAGGACACAGCCCAGGATTGGCCCCAACTGCAATTTCACGCTGGTTAGCTAATTAACGGCCAACTTGTGTGAAAGGTGCGCTGAAAGGCTGAACATTGCCGGGAGGGGGTGGGAGGAGGGCGAATGCTGAGGTCAGCACGGGCGTGGGGGAGTGCAGAAGGAAAGCTCCCTGAAGGCAGAGAGCTACCTCAGGGAGCTGACAAATTTAAAATCAATAAAAACATAATGTAAAATCCAGAAACAATGTCCACGCATCAGAATGAATCATCTCAACATACGGATGTTAAAATTATGCCCACACATTTTAATCTTTTTTAAATTAATCTCAGAAACCTCATCCCGCCCTTGGATAAGATTTCCTCAAAAATGTAAAGGCCGCCTGGCTGATTCATTCACCTGCCAACTGTTACGTTACGTTGGACAGACAGTGAAAAATCCTCACTAATTGAAACTTTATTGGCCTTGATAGACTTCTTAATTGTTGGCGGGCATGCTGCCGACTCTCATGCGCACCCACCGACCAAAATATTATACAAGTGTGCGATGACGTTGGGACACTCACCCGATGTCATCGCACGCTATTTTACACTCCAGCATGTCCGGCGCGCACACGCACATCAAGGTCAGAATCCTGCCCTATATATTTCAATCAAATTGCCTCTTCATCTTCTAAGCTCCAGTGGATACAATCCCAGCCTGTCCAACCTTTCCTCACAAGACAACCTGCCCATTCTTGGTATTAGTCTGGTAAACCTTTTCTGAACTGCTTCCATTGCATTTACATCCTGCCTTAAATAAGGTGGCAAATACTGTACATAGTACTCCAGATGTGGTCTCACTCGTGCTCTGTATAACTGAAGCATAACCTCCCTACTTTTGTATTCAATTCCCCTTGCAATAGATAATAACATTCTATTAGCTTTCCTAATTACTTGCTGCACCTGCACATTAGCCTTCTGTGATTCATGCGCCAGGCATCCAGATCCCTCTGCACCTCAGAACTCTGCAATCTCTCACCATTTAGATAACAAGCTTTGTTTTTATTCTTCCTGCTCACATTTTCCCACATTATCTCTATTTTCCAGATCGTTGCCCACTCACTTAACCTACCTATGTTCTTTTGTAGCCTCCTTATGTCCTCTTCACAAATTATTTTCCTACCTATCTTGGTGGCATCAGCAAATTTGGCAACCATCCCATCCATCACTTCATCCAAGTAATTTATATAAATTGTAAACAGTTGAGGTCCCAGCAGTGATTCCTGTGGCACACCACTCATTACATCTTTCCAACCAGAAAAAGGCACATTTATACCCACTCCCTGCTTCCTTTAGCCAGCCAATCTTCTATCCATGCCAATATGTTACCCCCATACCATGAACTTTTATTTTCCACAACGACCATTGATCTGACTCTTTATCAAATGCCTTCCAGGAATCTAAGTACAGTACGTTCACCTTCATCCACAGCACATGTTACGGGCTCAAAGAACTCCAATAAATTGGTTAAACATGATTTCCCTTTCACAAAACCATGTTCACTCTGCCTGGTTACCTTGAACTTATCCAAGTGCCCTGCTATAGCTTCTTTAATAATAACTTCTAACATTTGCCCTATGACAGATGTTAAGCTAACTGGCTTGTATTTCCCTGCTTTCTGTCTCCCTTCCTTTTTGAATAATAGAGTTATATTTGGTATCTTCCAATCTAATGTGGCCTTCTGTGAAGCTAGGGAGTTTTGGAAAATTAAAACCAATGCATCAACTATCTCACTAGCCACTTCTTTTAAGACTCTAGGATGAAGTATATCAGGAACCAGACACTTGTCAGCCCGCAGCTCCAACAATTTACTCAGTACCATTTCTCTGGTGATTGTAATTTTCCAGAGTTCCTCCCTCCCTTCCATTTCCTGATTTATAGCTGCTTCTGGGATATCACTTGTATCCTCTACAGTGAAGGCTGGTGCAAAATACATGTTCAATTCATCTGACATTTCCTTGTTTTCCATTTTCAATTCTCCAGGCTTACTTTTCTATAGGACCAATGCTCACTTTGTTAACACATTTTTTTTTAAAATACTTATAAAAACTCTTACTATCTGTTTTTATATTTTTGGCTAGCTTTCTCTCATATTCTATTTTTTCCCTCCTTATTAATTTTTTCGTAATCCTTTGCGGGGTTCCTTATATTCTGTCTAATCTTCTGACCATCCACCTATTTTTGCAAAATTATAAAGGCTTTCTTTAAGTTTGATACTATCTTTAACCTTTCTAGTTAACCACAAATAGGGTGTCCGTGCCTTGGACTTTTTCTTACTCATTGGAATGTATCTATTCTCTATATTCTGAAATATCCCCTTAAATATTTGCCACTGAGTCTCTGTTGACCTATCCCTTAATCTAATTTGCCAGTTCACTTTAACCAGCCCTGCTTTCATTCCCTCATAATTGCCCTTATTTAAGTTGAAAAGCATAGTCTTGGACCCACTCCTCTCTCCCTCAAAATGAATGTAAAATTCAATCATATTATGGTCACTGCTACCTAGGGGTGCCTTCACTATCAGGTCTTTAACTATTCCTATCTCTTTGCACAATACTAAGTCTGGTCTCGCCTGCTCTCTGGTTGGCTCCAGAACATGCTGTTCTAAGAAACTATTCCAAAAATGTTCTATGAACTCCTCACCTAGGCTACCTTTGCCCATCTGACTTTTCCAGTCTATATGTAAATTAAAATCTCCCATGATTATTGCCATGCCTTTCTGACAAGCTCCCTTATTTCTTCCTTTATGCTCCACCCTACCATGTGGTTACTATTAGGGGACCTGTACATGACTCTCATAAATGACTTCTTTCTTTTACCATTTCTCATCTCTACCCAAACTGTTTCCACATCCTGGTTTCCTAAACTTAGGTCATCCCTCTCTATTGTGCTAATACCATCATTAACAAACAGAGCCACCCCTCCACTTTTTCCTCACTTCCTGCCCTTCTTATAAGTCCTATATCCTTTAATATTCAGGTCCCAATCCATGTCCTCCTGCAGCCATGTCTAGGTAATGGCTATCAAAACGCAATTATTTATTTCTATGTGCACTCTCAGTTCGTCTGTTTTGTTTTGATTACTTCATACATTCAGGTACGGAGTCTTCAGTTTTATCTTTTTGTTCTTTTTACAACCTCTAGCCTCATCTGTTGATTTACTGTTAGATTTTTACTCTCTATCCCTTCCTGTCACGGTCTGTTTTCATTTCCCGTAATAATACCTTTCTCTTTTGCCTCGTCTCTGCTCTTTGGTTTACCACATCTTCCCAAATTTGATCCCTTGCCCCCACTACTTAGTTTAAAACCCTCTCTAATTATGTGACTCATGAGGACACCAGCCTCAGCATGGTTCTGGTGTAGACTGTCACAATGGTACAAATCCCACTTTCCCCGGTACTGGTGCCAGTGCCCAACAAACCGGAACCCATTTCTTCCACACTAGTCTTTGAGCAACGCATTCATCTCCTTAACTGGTTTTCCCTATGCCAATTTGATCATGGTTCAGGTAATAATCCAGGGATTATGACCTTTAAGATTGTGCTTCTTAATTTGGTGCCTAGGTCCTCATGCTGACTATGCAGAACCTCCTTGTTTGACCTGCCGATGTTGTTGGTACCAACATGGACCACAATGGTTGGGTCCTCCCGCTCCCACTGCAAGTTCCATTCCAGTCCTGAGCAGATGTCTCGAACTCTGGCACCGAGAAGGCAACAAGGCTGTCTGGACTCTCGCTCATTGCTGCAGAGAATGGAGTCAACCCCTCTGACTATACTGTCCCCTTCTACCACTGCATTTCTTGCAACTCACCCTGCTTGAATGGCTTCCTGTACCATGGTGCCATGGCCACTTAGCTCATCCACCCTGCAGCCCCCCGTTCTCATCCAAACAAGTTGAAAAGAACTCAAACCTGTTGGACAATTGCAAGGGTGCAGGGTCCTGCATTCCTGTCCTCTGGGTCCCCTTACCTGCCTCACTTGCAGTCATACCCTCCTGTCCCTGACCACTGACAAAGGCAGAAGTCTCAATCCTAAGGGGTGTGACCATCTCCTGGAATAAAGTGTCCAGGTAACTTTCCCCCTTCCTGATGTGCTGCAGTGTCTGCAACTCGGCCTCCAGCTCAATAACTCAGAGCTGAAGTTCCTACAGATATAGACATTTACTGAAGATTTGTTTGCCCTGGATCAAACTGCTATCCAGAAGGTGCCACACCCTGCAATCACTAATTATAATTAATAAAGCTTACACCTCCAAATAGGGTTTGGCACTGCTAGTAGACTTTACAATACTGATAAAACGAACAATACCAGTTACAAAAACAGAAAATGCTGGAAAAACTCAGGTCTGACAGCATCTGTGGAGAGAGAAAAAAAAAGTTAGCATTTCAAGCTCATATGACCCTACTTCAGAGCTGTCAGATGCTGTCAGACCTGCTGAGTTTTTCCAGCATTTACTGTTTTTGTTTTAGATTTCCAACACTCGCAGTATTTTGCTTTTATAATAATACCAGTTACTGGTTTACCTGCTCTTTCTGCTGCACCAAAGTGGAAATCAATTATTGGAGGCTGAAAAAGAGTATTAGAAAAAAAAGCACCTCCTCCCTGCCCTTCACCGAACTCCCCACTCAGCACACTCTACTTCTTGCAGTAAACCTTACCTAAAGCACTTCTTTCTTCCAATGTACTGAATTCCCACTTTGAACCAAATTCCCAAATATATTTATTTGGTCTCTGTCTCACTCAGGCTGGAGTCTCCCCTCACTGACCATGTGTCTCTTTCTGTAATGGGTAGGTTCTATAATGGATGGACATAAAACAGCTGGCTGTATAACAAATGGGGTCTATAAAGGGCAAGTCTGTTTTGGGCAGGTATTGGACACATCTTAAATTGGCAGGCAAATAACAGGTGCATTTATAATGAGGCATGCATAACAGATGAACACACAACAGGTTGGTGTAAAATGGAAAGGTATGTAATGGGCGAATGTGTAACAAAAAAGTGTATAACAGCTGGCATATAAGAGCTGGTTGTGTACCAGGTGGGTGTATAACAACTGGTTATGTCCCAGGCAGGTGTTTAAGGGTGGCTGTGTACCAAGCATGTGTCTAACAGCTGGTTGTGTACCAGGCAGGTGTATAACAGGTGGTTGTGTACCAGGAGGGTGTATGACAGCTGGTTGTGTGCCAAACAGGTATATAAAAACTGGTTATGTCCCAGGCAGGTGTATAAAGGGTGGTTGTGTACCAGGCATGTGTCTAACAGCTGGTAGTGTACCAGGCAGGTGTATAACAACTGGTTTTGTACCAGGCATGTGTATAATGGGTGGTTGTGTACCAGGCAGGTGGCGAAACAGGTGATTGTGTACCAAGTGGGAGCATAACAGCTGGCTATGTACCAGGCGAGTGTATAATGAATGGTTGTATACGAGATGGGTGTATAACAGCTGGTTGTGTACCAGATGGGTGTATAATGAATGATTGTGTACCAGCTTTAGCCTTATCCATTGCACAGATGTGCAGGGCACCTCCATGGCTGGAGTCATGCCTAGCACCAAGGAAGATAGTTGTGGTTGTTGAAGGTCAGTCATCTCATCTCCAGGACATCACTTCAGGAGTTCATCAGGGTAGTGTCCTCGGCCCAACCATCTTCAGCTGCTTCATCAATGACCTTCCTTCCACCATAAGGTCAGAAGTGGGGATGTTCGCTGATGATTACGCAATGTTCAGCACTATTCATGACTCCTCATATATTGGAGTAGCCCATGTCCAAATGCAGCAAACCCTGGACAATATATGGGCTTGGGCTGACAAGTGGCAAGTAACATTCATGTCACACAAGTGTCAGGCAACAGCCATCTCCAACAAGAGAGAATCCAACCATCAACCCTTGATGTTCAATGGTATTATCATCGCTGAAGCCCCCACTATCAACATCCTGGGGGTTACTATTGACCAGAAAATGAACTGGACTAGCCATATAAATACTGTGGCTACAAGAGCAGGTCAAAGGCTAGGAGCCCTGTGATAAGTAACTCATCTCCTGACTCCACAAAGCCTGTCCATCATCTAAAAGGCACAAGTCAAAGTATGATGGAATTCGCCCCACTTGCCTGGATGAGTGCAGCTCCCACAACCCTGAAGAAGATTGACACCATGCAGGACAAAGCAGCCCACTTGATTGGCACCCCATCCACAAATATTCATTCACCCCACCACTGATGCACAGTAGCAACAGTATGTACCATCTACAAGATGCACTGCAGGAATTCACCTAGGCTCCTTAGACAGCACCTTCCAAACACACAACCACTACCATCTAGAAGCACAAGGGCAGCAGATAGATGGGAACTCCACCACCTGGAAGTACTCTTCCAAATCACTCACCATCCTGACTTGGAAATATATCACCGTTCCTTCACTGTCACTGGGTCAAAATCCTGGAACTCCCTTCCTAAAAGCACTGTGAGTGTACCTACACCACATGGACTGCAGCAGTTCAAGAAGGCAGCTCATCACCACCTTCTCAAGGGCAGCTAGTGATGGGCAATAAATGCTGGCCCAGCCAGAGAAGCACTCATCCAGTGAAAGAATAAATGAAAAGCTTGGCATATAACAGATGGTTGTGTACCAGGGGAGTCCAAGGGTACCAACTGTAATACACCCACTTGGTACATAACCACCTGTTGTATACCCACATGGTACACAACCACCTGTTATACACCCACCTGGTACACAGCCAGCTGTTATACACCCACCTGGTACACAACCAGCTGTTATACACTTGTCTGGTACACAACCAGCTGTCATACACCCGCCTGGTACACAACCAGCTGCTGTACACCCACCTGGTACACAAACACCTGTTATACACCCACCTGGTACAGAACCAGCTGTTATACGCCTGCCTGGTATGCAACCAGCTGTTATACTACCACCTGATACACAATCACCTGTTATGCACCCGCCTGGTACACAACCACCTGTTATACAAATGCTTGGTACACAACCAGCTGTTATACACTAAGATAAAAGCAAAATACTGCACCATGCTGGAAATCTGGAACAAAAACAGAAAATGCTGGAAAACCTCAGCAGGCCTAACAGCTTCTGTGGAAAGAGAAACAGAGTTAATGTTTCGAGTTTGCATGACCCTTTTTCAGAGCTAAAGAGAAGTAAAAATGGGATGAAATTTACACTGTTTAAGCGGGGTGGAGTTGGATAGAAGGTCAGCGATAGGTGGGGGAAAAGGAGAGTTTGACAAAGATGTCATGAACAAAGGGACAAAGGGAGTGTTAATGGTAGGGGTAAGGGCTAAAAAGCTGCTGACAGCGATAAAGGTAAGAAAACAGAATGTGATAATAGCAGAACAAGGGTAAGGTGTACAACAGCTGGTTGTGTACCAGGTGGGTGTATAACAGCTGGTTGTGTACTAGGCGGTTGTAAAACAGATGGTAGCGTACCAGCTGGGTGTATAGCAGGTAGGTGTATGATAGAAGGTTCTGTACCAAGTGAGTGTATTACGGGTGGTTGTGTACCAGGCAGATGGATAGCAGCTGATTGTGTACCAAGTGGGTGTAAACGATGGTTGTGTACCAGGCGGGTGTATAACAGGTGGTCGTGTACCAGCTGGGTTTCTAACGGGTGGTTCTGTACCAAGTGAGTATATACAGGGTGATTGTGTGCCAGGCAGTTGTGGTATAACTGTTCACCTGTTCCTAATTTAGCTGCAGCTTGCCAGATGATCTAGTGATACTGAACGTCTGCAGTACCTTATCCAGAATAATTTTATTCACCATGCATCAGAAATTCACAGAAAGCTCCAATCAGCCTGACACACCTTGAAATCTAAAGAAGCCGGGAAGTATTAAAAGTCACTGAAAATATAGCACAGTATGGGGTCAAATGACTCTCTGAGGCTGAGCAGTTGCCCATATTCAGTCCACTAACTCTCCCAGAGAGCTGAGGGAAGTGCTGGGTTTTCTGTTTGCCTTCCATCAACACAAATATGAAGGGTTAATGGTTGTTTTTGCAAATCACACCAACTATTCCCAGTGGTTAGGTTCCCTAGGGATGTTTGTTTCAGTGTAAAAGGAGCTCCGCTCAGTGAGCCAGACACAACAGCACCCCTCAGAAAATGCATCGACAAAAGCTGATTCACCAATTGGACCTTATTTACTATCCCATTCTTGCTGCTGTGGGTGTCCCTGGTAAGTCGTTGCACAGTTACCATGAATGTAAAGTGCAAATCAGTTACAGATCTGTCTGTGCTGGGGTTATGGGTGGGCAGGACATCGTGCAAATAAGAACATGGGCAGCAGAATTTTGGATGACATCAAGGTTATAGAGAGTAGAATGTGGGAGACCAGCCAGGAGTAAATTGGAATAGTCAAGTCTAGAGGTAACAAAAGCATTGATGAGGGTTTCAGCAGCAGATGGACTCAGGCAGGAGCGAGTGATTTTATAGAAGTGGAAATAAATGATCTTAGCGTTGGCATTGATTTGTGATCAACAGCATATCTGAGGGTCAAATATAATACCAAGATTGTAAACATCTAAATCAGCGTCAGATAGTTGCAAGAGAGGGATGGAGTCAAAGGCAGTGGAGTAGAGTTTCTGGCAGTAACTAATGACAATAATTTCAGTCTTCCCAATAGTTGGAGGAAATTTTACTCATTCAGTCCTAACAATCAGACATGCAGTCTGATAATTTAGCAACAGTGAAGGAGTCAAGAGGAGTTGTGGGGGTTGAGGGTGGGTGGTGGGTGGGCGGTGGGTTGGGAGGGGTGGGGTCATGGTGCAGTGTTATCTGTGGAAGTTGATTTTTTTTTGGATGACATTACCAAGGGGCAGCATGTAGATGAAAAATGGGAAGAGGCCAAGGATTGACTCTTGGGGAACACCAGAGGTAATGGCGTGGGAGCAGGAAGAGAACCCATTTTAGGTGATTCTGTGGGCACAATTAGACAGGTAAGAACGGAACCGGGTGAGAGGAATCCCACTCAGCCAGATGACAGTGGAGAGAAGTATGGTGCAGTCAACTATATCAAAGGCTGCAGACATACTGAGAGGAGGAATGGTCAACATATTGAATGTTATTTGTGACTTTGGTAAGAGTTGTTTTGGTAAGTGATGGGATGGAAACCTGCTTGGGGGGATTCAAACATGAGGTCCGGGAAATAGGGGCATGGATTTAAGAGGCAACAATATGTTCAAGGTGTTTGGAGAGGAAAAGCAGGTTCTCGATGGGGTAGTTTACAAGGGTAGAAGGGTCAAGTTTTGACTTTTAAAGGAGAGGGGTGCTGATTGCAGATTTGAAGGAGACGGGACAGAACCATTAACAATATCAACTAACATGGTTGCCAGGAAGGAAAGTTGTTTAGTGAGAATAAGTCAAGAATACGGTCTCATGGTCAAGATGAGATAGGAGAGGGCATGAGGAGAGATAGGAGAGAAACTGGAGAAAGATCCAAGTTCAGAGATAGGGCAGGGTGGAACCTATGTGAAAGGTTAGCTTGTTCAGCTCGAGGAAAGAAAAAAAGTGGCTGAGGTAGCTGATCATATGGTCTCATTCTTAGTGACAATGATGTCAGGAGCTGCTCACACTTGTTGTTGGAGCCAGGCAGAGGGCTTTAAGAGCATGGTTTGCTGTAGAAAAAAGAAGCTTGGATTTTCTTTGCATTCCCAGATGATCCTGGAGCAGTGAACAGCTGGTGGTTGATGGCTAAACCAGCTGTCTATCATGTCCTTCAGGTCTGTGTCCCCTGGACTTAAAGGAATGGAGCTGAGGGTTATACCAGCAGGGTGAGTGAGAGTTATGGTTTTAATTGTGACTAGGTAATTGTAGAGATGTACGACTGAGAGACTTCTTTGGATGAACAACAAACTTTATTTATAGCTGCCTGCTTCTAGCAAGGTTACAATACACACCCCCAGGCTAGAAAAACTCCAGCCCGTTATGAGATTCCCACACTCAGTAATGATTGGCTGTTCTGACCACCTGACCCTTACTCAGTAAGGCCGACGTTAAAGCAGCAATCACCACAGTAACAGTGAAAGTAGAGTTGAAGCGGTGATTGAGCAAATCAGAAACTGTAGAAATGTTATGGTGAGCAGAGGATAAAAGGCAGTTGGGATGATGAAAGCGCAGTTATCAGTGAATTGGGGACAGGCTTTCTTTCAGGGTGGACACAGAGAAAGAAGGGCTGCAGGGGGAAAGGGTGATGTGGATGCAGAACAATTCAATAGAGTGATTAGAGATGGCAGTATCTGTGACTAATATGATGGGAACAGTGAGGCCAAGCGAGCTGGCAAGGTTCAGAAGGGCAGCCGTGGATAAGATTTGGGGAGCTGACATGGAGACAGAGAGGGTATGGAGGACAGGAGAGATGTGAATTCAGAGGGGAAAGAACATAATGAATTAAGATCACACAATCATGGAGTAGTTGCAGCACAGAAAGTGGCCATTTAGCCAGTCGTAACCATGCCAGCTACCAGTATAAACAACATAGCTAGTCCCACTACCCACCAATTCCCCTTGGGCCTGCAAATCTTTTCTCTTCAGATAATTATCCAATTCTCTTTTGAAGACCTCAATTGAATCCACTTCCACCAAATTGAATGGCATGAAGTTGCTGTGGTTAAACAAATGAAACTTGACACAGAAAGTTAACTCTTGTCCATTCCAGTCCAAGTACTCTTTTACCGATGCAGCCACCAATCAACTTCACTGGCACTGAAAAATTAACCAATACAAACGTGGAGCATTATTATTTCAGATTTAAATGGTTGTTGGAGATTTTTAAATCTTTCAAATAGACCACCAGCCCTTAGTGCAGCTTATCTAATCACGTTTCAAACCAGTTTGACACAGAACTGGAGTTATACTTCATCCTGTGAAACTATCTCCCCCGGAAATCAGTTATTCTCTCTCTTTGCCATTTTGTGATGTAAAACTTTCTGTATTGTATGTTTATTTTCTCTTCCTAATTATTGCTAGGGTTTAATTAAAAACATATGTTACATGTCATCATTGCATCCTTTTGCAATAAATAATGACTCATAATTCGCTGGACCAAGACATCTCACAGTGTGCCCTGTTCATTAGATTTTCTTTCCCTCAATCTTGAGCTTGAAAATTCTTTTGCTCCCTAACTAGAAGCACAAACTGATAATGGCACCGAAAGAGTAGTAGGACGACTGGTAGCTTAATGAAGGAACCACACCAACTAGATTTAAAGATTAACAAAGAAACTGGAATGACTGAGAAGGAATGTGAAATAAAGTGGGCAAATTAGTTGAATCAGGTACAAAAGAGAAAGATTGATTGAATTAAGGGAGAGAAAAGAAATGGAAAAAATGTAAGATAAAAACTTCAATATTTATAGTTCTTGAGTTTTAAACCCCTAAGAACAATTTGCTAGCTGCAGGAATGAGACACCACAGTTTCAGATATTTCTTTTCTAGCCAGGAATATTGTGTGGCATTGCAGGAACTGAAATCTCCTTTTCACAAGTGTTTTTATGTCATTAAATACCAACCCTGATTTTCTGCAGCAAGTTTAATTTGTTTTAACAGTGCAAATGCAGCAAGTTTTGGACAAACTTTTGGGTGGGGTTGGTGCAGGCAGGAAAGAATAGGGTTAAGGATGAGCTCTAGTTTTTGCAATGTTAACATGGAAGGAGAAAAATTTATGATGATTCAGTTTGCTGAATATCTCTTTCTTGCCATGAATTGCTGGGACTTTTATACACTAAAAATGATGTACACATTTAACTTGCTGTCAAATTTACATCAAATTCCAGGCCAATATAGATGTGTTGAGAAAACAATTGGTGTCTTGATGCAGAAAAGGATTGAGGATTTGGTAAGAATGTACGTTTAGATCAACAATTAAACAGGTGTTTGGGATTATTGGAGGTTTAGTCTTTGTTGTTCTGACTTTCTCATTTTATACAGTGTTTTCTTAGTGAATAATATTAGACAATAAAGCATATTACACATTCTGAAATGTTCATGTTTTTATGTATTTGGATGCTATTGACCCAAGTTAACTATTTACAATAGACAGCCAGCACTAGCTAACTCAGGGTTGTTTATTGCTCTGATTATTATCCAGCCTGAATAATACAAACCACAAGTGTTTAAGTTACTAAATACTGCAACTATAAAGGCTGCCTGGTGGTTGCAAACAAGAAATAATTTGTATTTATATGGCACACATGCTCCAAATGTCCCAAAGCATTTTACAATCAGTAGATTCCATCTTCAGTGCAGGTGTTGTAGAGAGAAACACGACTGATTTGCACAGAAGTTTTTTTTTATATCCGTACATGGGATGTAGATCCCATGTGGGGGGGTGCTCAGAGGGTAGTTCAGAATTGACCACATTGCTGTGGGTCTGGAGTCACATGTGGGCCAGGCCAGGTAAGGACGGCAAATTTCCTCCCCTGAAGGACATTAGTGAACCATGTGGGTTTTTATGACAATTGGCAAAGGTTTCATGGTGTTTTAATTCCAGGAGGTCGTGTACCGGCTGGGTTTCTAACGGGTGGTTCTATACCAAGTGAGTATATATGGGGTGATTGTGTGCCAGGCAGGTGTGGTATAACTGTTCACCTGTTCCTAATTTAGCTGCAGCTTGCCAGACAATCCAGTGACACTGAACGTCTGCAGTACCTTATCCAGAATAATTTTACTCACCATGCATTGACCACGTTGCTGTGGGTCTGGAGTCACATGTAGGCCAGGCCAGGTAAGGATGGCAAATTTCCTCCCCTAAAGGACATTAGTGAACCAGATGGGTTTTTATGACAATCAGCAAAGGTTTCATGGTGTTTTAATTCCAGATTTTTTATTGAATTCAATACCAGTCCAGTGATAATACCACTATGCCACTGCCTCCCCATGTCTCGCAGAAAGTGAAGATGGTAATGGTTGAGAGGCGAAGGTTGCTCAGGACACCAGGAGCATGTCTACTCTTTTTTAAATAGTGTCCTGAAATCTCTTCCATCCGTCTGACCTTGTAAGGGAGGTGTTAAGGACAGGGGAGGGAGGCAAACTGAGCTCCTGTATTTTTCTCGCCATCTGTCTGTGAGTGGAGGTGTTTTAATTTTTGAAATAGGCTGTGGCATGTTTCCCCAAACCCTCTGATTGTGAAGTCAATTTTAGAGTGACTCGCAGCAAATTCTCTTTACAGTTAAATAAAAATTATTGTCTATTCACACATTTAAACCATGGGGATGGTCATCGCAACTATATACATTCACACAAGGAGATAGGAAAACGAGTTTTACAATTAGGAATAACTTAAAACAAAAAAATATAAAGATATGGATATTAATTCATATGAATGTCAGAGTCCAGAATGTCAAAGTTCAGTAAGGATTTCTTCATGTAGGAGTGAAAGTTCAGGTGGGTTCAGTTAGCTGAAAGCAGGAGTTGCTGAATTCCTTCAAAGTTGGTGCTGATGCAGCAAGATGAGGATGATATACAGAGAATTAGTCCACTCTACAGGCAATGGCAGGAATCTTTCTGAGAACCAGGCTTTGAGGAGGTTAGACTTGAGGCAGACTTTGTTGTCAGCCTAGAATCCTGCTTTGGTGTTGACAGGCTGGATGTTAACAGCAGACTGCCCTGAGTGTCCAGGAATATAACATTAAAACTTTCCAAAGGCCAAATGAGCTTAGGCCATGTGGTGTTGCCCATTGATGGCTCAGTTTCAGGTTAACAATCAGTTTCTATGTCTCTGGTCAAAATGCATTGTTCACCTTGGGAGCTAGATGGTAGCTATTAGCACCTCCACAGGTAGAAAGAGTTTCAATGGCTCCATCTCTCTCTCTTTCTTATAAGTCCAGGCTGTGAGACAGGCCATCTGCTGCTACCTTGTTTCATTGATTGAAATGGGTCCACACAATGATAGGTGTAAGATTCCACAAGGATGAGGGTTGAGCTTTGTCCTTTAATTTCCGTTGGAAGTTTCCAGAACTGTAACCAACTTGTTAATCATGTGATCTGTAGCAATTATGCTTTTGGTCCAGCAAAGTATTTTTAAATAAGCAGAAAGTAATGTTGATTAAAGTTTAGGATCTCTTTCATGTCTTATGGACACGGCAGAGGATCTTGGTCTAACATGTCAACTGAAAGACAGTGTTTGGGGCAATTTAGGGGTGAAATGTAGGAGAGCAAATAAGACTGACCAAGAGCAAATATGAGAAAGAATGGCTGTTAACATAAAAGGGAACCCAAAAATCTTCTATTGGCGCTTCTGCTTTTGCTTTAGTTGAGTCAGCATTAATATCTGTATTCCATCAACATTTATCTGGGGAGCACTAGCTAAGCCAGGCATGACCTGCTGAGATGATAGTGCTGATACGAAAGCTTTTAAATGGAAACAATCTAACTATGGGTCTTGAAGATTTCCAGTGATGGAGCTGTGATTATTCCCCTTGGCAGCTTGTCCCATTGTGGGATTGTTCTTGAGGAGAAAGATTGTTGATATACTGTCTTGGAAATAAATGGTCTTTGTAGTTTGTGTAGATGGTTACTTCAGGTTTTGTATTTGCCGGAGGGCAACAGGTACTTGTTTCTGTCCATTTCCACCAGTCCATTCCCTATCCTGTAGAGCATGTTCAGTTGGTATTCCTCCCTCCTTTGCTGCAGTGATTCCCATTCCAAATCTTTGATCCAGGATGTGACACTGGTGTATTTCCCACATGGATTCATGCAGAATCATGCGACATGTCTTTGGATCATTTCAATCATTTGAACAGGAGCAGCAGTTGGCTATTTGGCCCCTCCAGCCTGCTCCACCAATTCTATAAGATCATGGCCGGTCTGACTGTCGACCCAACTCAAGACTGGACATCCATGAGGCGCTGTGGGACATCAGCAGCAGAATTATACTCAAGCACAATCTGTAACCTCATGGCCCAGCTTATCCCCACTCTTCCATTACCATCAAGCCAGGGAGTTAATCCTGGTTCAATAAAAAGTGCAGGAGGGCATGCCAGGAGCAGCACCAGGCATACCTAAAAATGAGGTGACAACCTGGTGAAGCTAAAACACAGAATTATTTGCATACCAAACAGAATAAACAGCAAGTGATAGACAGAGCTAAATAATTCCAGAACCAATGTATCAGATCCAAGCTCTGCAGTCCTGCCACGTCCAGTCATGAATGGTGGTGGACAATCAAACAACTCATTTGAGGAGGAGGAGGGGGCTCCACAAATATTCCCATCTTCAATGATGGAGGAGCCCAGAACACCGGTGCAAAAGATGAGGCTGAAGTATTTGCAACAATATTCAGCCAGAAATGCAGAGTGGATGATCCATCTCGGCCTCCTCCAGAGGTCCCCAGCACCACAGATGCCAGTCTTCAGCCAATTCAATTCACTCCACATGATATCAAGAAACGGTTGAAGGCATTGGATGTGGCAAAGACTTTGGGCCCTGACAATATTTTGGGAATATTACTGAAGACTTGTTCTCCAGAACTTGCTGCATCCTTAGCCAATCTGTTCCAGTACAGCTACTACACTGGCATCTATCCAGCTATGTGGTAAATTGCCCAGGTATGTCCTGTACACAAAAAGCAGGAGATATCCAACCTGGCCAACTACCACCTCATCTGTCTACTCTCATTCATCAGTAGAGTAATGGAAGGGGTCATGCCCTTTAGGGAAGAAAATCTGCCATCCTCACTTGGTCTGGATGTACTCTGGGTGGGGGACTTGGTATGCTACCAAGAGTGGCTTGGTAGCACCATTACTGATCGAGCTGGCTGAGTCCTAAAGGACATAGATGCTAGACTGGGTCTGCGGCAGGTGGTGAGGGAACCAACAAGAGGGAAAAACATACTTGACCTCATCCTCACCAACCCGCCTGCTGCAGATGCATCTGTCTATATTGGTCGGAGTGCCCAGAATGAAAAAAACAGTGAAAATACGGAAATAAGAATACTTAAACTGATCTAAACTGGTATTCTTTAAAATGGGACACCAGTAAAAACTGGGAAATAAGAGTGCTCGTCCGAACTGTGTTTTCCTTCTAGGTGACCAATGCACAGTCCTTGTGGAGACAACCTTCACATTGAGGATACCCTCCATCGTGTTTTGTGGCACTACTACTGTGCTAAATGGGATAGATTTTAAACAGATCTAGCAACTCAAGACTGGGTATCCATGAGGTGCTGTGGGACATCAGCAGCAGCAGAATTGTACTCAAATACAATCTGTACTCTCATAGCCTGGCAAATCCCCCACTCTACCATTACCATCAAGCCAGGGGATCAACCCTGGTTCAATGAAGAGTGCTGGAGGGCATGACCAGAGCAGCACCAGGCATACCTAAAAATGGACGACCCCTTATTTTTAAACAGCAACCCCTAGTTCTAGATTATCCCACAAGTGTTCCTTTCCACATCCATCCTGTCAAGACCCCTCAGGATCATATATGTTTCAATCAAGCCGCCTCTTACAAAACTCCAGCAGTTACAATCCTAGCCTGTCCAACCTTTCCTCAGAAGACTACCCACTCATTCTTGGTATTAGTCTGGTAAACCTTTTCTGAACTGCTTCCATCGCATTTACATCCTTCCTTAAATAAGGTGACCAATACTGTACACAAGTGAAATACTAAAAACAAGTGACAGATGGTCCAGTGGGAGGAGGGGGGAATGGTTGGGGGGAAAGATAAAACATGAATAAATCATTAAACGTTTAAAAAAACTTTTAAAATAATAAATAAATATAAATAAATAAATAAAAATTGGATTTAAAAGGGAATCAAGAGGGAGGAGAGAGTTCATGGTCTGAAGTTGTTGAGTTGAGTGTTAAGTTTGTAAGGCTGTAAAGTGCCTAGTTGGAAGATGAGGTGCTTTTCCTCCAGTTTGCTTTGGTCTTTACTGGAACATTGCAGCAAGCCAAGGACAGGCACATGAGAAAATATTAGGCTTTGGCTGACCATTGGCACCATGCAATGACCATGGCAATGACCATGTCCAACGAGAGAGTATCTCACCTTCGCCCCTTGATATTCAATGGCACTACCATCACTGAATCCCCCCACTATCAACATACTGGGGGTTACCATTGACCAGACACTGAACTGGACTAGCCATATAAATACTGTGGCAGGTCAGAGGCTAGGAATCCTGTGACAAGTAACTCACCTCCTGACTCTCCAAAGCCTGTCCACCATCTACAAGGCACAAGTCAGGAATGTGATGGAATACTCTCCACTTGCCTGGATGAGTGCAGCTCCAACAACACTCAAGAAAGCTCAACACCATCCAGGACAAAGCAGTCCACTTGACTGGCATCCCATCCACAAACATTCACTCCCTCCACCACTGATGCATAGTAGCATCAGTGTGTACCATCTACAAGATGCACTGCAGCAACTCACCAAGGCTGCTTAGGCAGCACCTTCCAAACCTATGACCGCTACCATCTAGAAGAACTAGGGCAGAAGTTCCCTGCCAAGCCGCTCACCATCCTGACTTGGAAATATATCACTGTTCCTTCACTGTCGCTGAATGAAAATCCTGGAACTCCTTCCCTAACAGCACTTTGGGTGTACCTACACCACAGGGATTGCAGCAGTTCAAGAAAGCAGCTCACCACTGCCTTCTCAATGGCAATTAGGGATGGGCCAAAAATGTTGGCCTAGCCAGCAATGCCAACATCCTGTAAAAGTTCTGAGGAACAAAAGGACCTTGGCTTGTGTGTCCATAGATCTCTGAAGGCAGAGGGGCATGTTAGTGGGGTTGGGAAAAAGGCTTATAGGTCACTTGCCTTTATCAATCGAGGCATAGATTACAAAAGTAGGGAGGTTATGTTGGAGCTGTATAGAACCTTGGTGAGGCCACAGCTGGAGTACTGTGTGCAGTTTTGGTCGCCACATTATAGGAAGGATGTGATTGCACTGATGGGGGCGCAGAGGAGATTCACCAGGATGTTGCCTGGGATGAAGCATTTAGGTTATGACAAGAGGTTGGATAGACTTGGGTTGTTTTTGTCGGAGCAGAGAAGACTAAGGGGCGACCTGATCGATTTGCACAAGAGTATGAGGGGCATGGACAGGATGGACAGGGAGCAGCTGTTCCCCTTAGTTGAAGGGTCAGTCACGAGGGGATACAAGTTCAAGGTGAGGGGCAGGAGGTTTAGGGGGGAATGTGAGGAAAAACATTTTTACCCAGAGGGTGGTGACGGTCTGGAATGCATTGCCTGGGAGGGTGGTGGAGGCGGGTTGCCTCACATCCTTTAAAAAGTACCTGGATGAGCACTTGGCACATCATAACATTCAAGGCTATGGGCCAAGTGCTGGTAAATGGGTTAGGCAGGTAGGTCAGGTGTTTCTCACATCGGTGCAGACTCGATGGGCCAAATGGCCTCTTCTGCACTGTGTGATTCTGTGACTCTGTGAAAAAGAATTTTATCAAGCGGCATTGGCTTAGCAATAACCTGCTCACTGATGTTCAGTTTGGGTTCCACCAGGTCCACTCAGCTCCTGACATCATGACAGGCTTGGTTCAAACATGGACAAAGGAGCTGAACTCCCAAGGTGAGGTGAGAATGACTGCCCTTGACATAAAGCCCGCATTTGACCGAGTGTGGCAACAAGGAGCCCGAGCAAAACTGCAGTCAATGGGTAATGGGGGAAAACTCTCTGCTGGTTGGAGTCATACCTAGCACAAAGGAAGATGGTTGTTGTTGCTGGAGGTCAATCATCTCAGTTCCAGGAGATTACTGCAGGAGTTCCTTAGGGTAGGGTCCTAGGCCCAACCATCTTCAGCTGCTTCATCAATGATCTTCCTTCCATCATAAGGTCAGAAGTGGGGATGTTCGCTGATGGTTGCACGATGTTCAGCACAATTTGCGACTCCTCAGATACTGAAGCAATCCATGTCCAAATGCAGCAAGACCTGGACAATATCCAGGCTTGGACTGATAAGTGGCAAGTAACATTCATGCCACACAAGTGCCAGGCAATGACCATCTCAAACAAGAGAGAATCTAACCATTGCCCCTTGACATTCAATGTCATTACCATCACTGAATCCCACACTATCAACATCCTGGGGGTTACCATTGACCAGAAACTGAACTGGACTAGCCATATAAATACTGTGGCTACAAGAGTAGGTCAGAGGCTAGGAATCCTGCGATAAGTAACTCACCTCCTGACTCCCCAAAACCTGTCCACCATCTACAAGGGCATAAGTCAGGAGTGTGATGGAATACTGTCCACTTGCTTGGTTGAGTGCAGCTCCCACTACACACAAGGAACCTGACATCAGCCAGGACAAAGCAGCCCGCTTGATTGGCATCCCATCCACTAACATTCACTCCCTCAACCTCCAACGCACAATAGCAGCAGTGTATACCATCTACAAGATGTACTGCAGAAACTCACTAAGTCTCCTTAGATAGTACCTTCCAAACCCATGGCCACTACCATCTAGAAGGACAAGGGCAGCAAACAGATGGGACCACCACCACTACCACCACCTGGAAGTTCCCCTCCAAGTCACTCACCATCCTGACTTGGAAATATATCGCAGTTCCTTCACTGTCACTGGGTTAAAATCCTGGAACTCCCTTCCTAACAGCACCATGGGTGTGCCTACACCACAGGAGCTGCAGCAGTTCAAGAAGGCAGCTCACCACCACCTTCTCAAGGGCAGCTAATGAATGGGCAATGAATTTTGGCCTTGCCAACGATAGCCGCATCCCATAAATTAATTAAAAAAAAAATCCTGAGAGACATGAACACATTCATCAGAACAAGGAGCCACAGGCAGAGAGGCAGTCTTGGGAGTTTATTTACAATAGTGAAAATTATGTAAAATTGATTAACACCCATGCCCAGGCTGTTCAGCTACATCTTCTTAACCTTCCTAAACCTGCCACTACTTCTTGGTGCTCCCCAAATATCCACAGCAGAGGTGGAGACAGCCTGCTGACTGCAACGCCCTGTCTGTGATGACCATGGTGGATCTCCTCTGGAGGGCTGAAACTTGGAGGGCCCCGGCCTGCTTTCAGGGTCCTGCTGTGTGGCAGTAGCACCCTCCTTGGCCTGCGGAGCTGGAGCTGCTGGGCTCACAGGAACAAGGATTTCTGATTGGCTGGACACTCTCGGAGTCACCTGGGCAGGGGGCCCCAGGGTGTGTACCTGCTGATCCTCCTCCCTATGGGTGCCCAACTGCCCCAGGCTGACTCTTTGAAAAGAAGGGGAAGCTGAAGTGAGGCCAAGCTGCCTGGCACCCCTCTCGCGTTGACACTGTTGGAGGCCAAATGTGGTATCAGTGATGGAGTTCAGCCGGTGCAGCAGTGCAGGAGTGACATCCTGGACCAAAGTCTTCATGGCGGCTGCCATCCTGCCAGTGTTGACCTTGGTGCATTGGTATGCCGGCGCTATCATCTCAGCCTGAATATGGACAGACTCCTCCATCCTCCATTGTGCCTTGCAATCTGAGGAGTGCAGCTGGCATCCCTTCCTGATGTTCCTGAGCTTGCCTTTGGAGCTCCAGCAACTAAGATGTGGCTGAGTCCAGAGGCTCATCATCTGATATGGACTCAGCAACATTATGGCCTCTAGCAGTCCATGGGAAGTCCCTGCCTCCGCCTGGATCAGAAAATGCAATATGCTCATCAGATTGTGATCCCAAGGCTACTCTAGAACTAGATACCACTGAAGTGTGTGTCTCTGCACTGGTGGGGGCTGTGGGTGAGTGCTGTGATGGGCATTCATTTAGGGTGTCATCAGATTCTTCTTCTGAAATCTTCGGGGCTTGAGTCAGGGCCTTAGCCCATGGATTCCTTGGCTACATCCCAGATATGCCTGCGAAAGCAAGGAGAAATAATTAATGCATGGCAGGGGACTGTGGAACCAAACCACTCGTTGTGTGAAAAACTTTTTTCTCACATCATACTTGCTTCTTTTGCAACTCACTTTAAATCTGTGCCCTCTTGTTCTTGATTCTTTTACGAGTGGGAACAGTTTCTCCCTATCTACTCTGTCCAGCCCCCTCAGATTTTGAACATCTCTATCCAATCTCCTCTTAGCCTTCTTCTTTCCAAGAGAACAGTCCCAACTTCTCCAATCTATCTTCGCAACAGAAGTTTCCCATCCCTGGAACCATTTTTGTAAACCTCTTCTGCACTCTCTCCAATCTGTTCACATCCTTCCTATAATATGATGCCCAGAACTGTACACAATATTCCAGCTGACTTACCCTGGTGGAACAGGGGAGATCATTCATTCTCTTTCGACTGTCCTCTTTTGCATGCCATTGGCACTGACCACCGCTGCCACTGCCTCCAATGCTGGATTGGTGACCTTGCTAGCTGCTCTTCGCCCAGAGCGGGGATAAAGGACTTCACGGCGGGCCTCCACTGTGCTCAGTAGGCACCCGAAGGAGGTGTTGCTAAATTTTGGGAGCAGCATGTTTCGTCCCTTTGGCAGCCATGACTTTGCAGCAGCCTCCGATCCCTTAGAGTGCGCTAGCTCTATCCTTTAAATATGGTGCCCAGATTATTGAAGGCCTGTGGTGACGGTGGGGTGGGCAAATCAGAGGCCACCCTGAACAGTGATCCAGTGTGTTTCCCGTGCATGCATTAGTAATGAGCACTGAGAAAACTGCTATTGCAGCTGGCAGATAAAATGATTTTTTTTTAGAACAGCTACCACACTTAGTGCAAATCTGGAATGATTCCGCCCTGGGTCTATGTCCATTGGAATTTAGAGAATTGAGAAGTGATCTTATTGAAACATATATGATCCTGAGGGGACTTGATAGAGTGGATGCTGAGAGGATGTTTCCCCTTGTGGGAGAGACTAGAACTAGGGGATACAGTTTAAAAATAAGGAGCCTCCCATTTAAGACAGAGATGAGGAGAATATTTTCTCTCAGAGACTTGTGAATCTTTGGAACTCTCTTTCCAAGGGAGCAATGGGAGAGGAAAGGTTAATGAATATTTTTAAGGCAGAGGTAGATAGATTCTTGACTAACAAGGGAGGCAAAGGTTATCAGGGTTGTCCGGAATGTGGAGTTGCGGCCACAATCAGATCAGCCATGATCTTATTGAATAGCAGAGCAGGCTTGAGGGGCTGAATGGCCTACTCCTGTTCATAATTTGTATGTTCATATTAACTGATGGTTCAAGGAATAGGGGACACAGGTTTAAAGTTTTGGGCCAGAGATGCAGGGGGAGTGTGAGGAAGAACCATCTTACGCAGCGAGCAAAACTGGAACTCACTGCCTAAGAGGGTGGCAGAAGCTGAAACAATCAATGATTTTAAAAGGAAATTAGATGGGCAATTGAAGGAAATAAACTTGCAGGGCTATGGGGCTCGATCAGGAGAATGGGACTGATTGGATTGCTCCACAGAAAATCAGCATGAATTCAATGAGCTGAAGGACCTCTTTCTGTGCATTGATGACTTTATGGTTTCTCACCTTATGATGGAGGGAAGGACATTGAGCAGCTGAAAATAGCTGGGCCTAGGACAGCTTCAACAATTTTTCCTCCCTGCTAAGTATGACTTCAGCCTGATTCCCATTAACTTCAATTATATTTGGGCTCCTAGATGCCCCAATTTGTCAAATTCTGTCTTGATGTCAACGCCAGCCAGTCTCACCTCATCTCTGTAATTCAGCTCTCTTGTGCATGCTTGGACCAAGGCTATAATGAGGTAATTTTGAGGCCAATGGGAAGAAACCAGGGGCAGCAGAGGAGCCCGGGAAGTTACCCTTTCCAGGGCTCGGGCAAGAAAAGGAGGAAGGGGGGCCATCTATCACTATTGTGCTTTCCAAATCTCAGCACCCTTTCTCCATCCTCAACCCTTTCTCAATTGAGTGCCCCACCCCAAGATATGTGCCAACCCCCCCCGACCCCACCACCATCAGCTCCCTCCCTGCCTGGTCTTTCCAATCTGAACCCCAACACTTCATTCTGACTCCCACACCCCCCCACCCCCCAAAATCTCCACTCCCCACATTTCCAGGACCTCCCCACCCCTCCCCCAGGCTTCCCTCCCTCTTCCTCCTCTCCCCTTCTGCCTCCCCAGCCCCTACCATCCCCTCCCCACACTTACCTCCATCCACTCATAAGAACATAAGAACTAGGAGCAGGAGTAGGCAATTCAGCCCCTCAAGCCTGCCTGGCCATTCATTATGATCATGGCTGATCTCATTTTGGCCTCAACTCCAATTTCCCACCCTCTCCCCATAACCTTTCAACCCATTACTAATTAAAAATCTATCTATCGCCCCCTTAAATTTATTCAGCATCTGGCATCCACTGCTCTCTGAGGTAGTGAATTCCACAGATTCACGACCCTTTAAGAAAAGTAATTCCTCCTCATCTCTGATTTAAATCTACCACCCTTTAGCCTAAAACTATGGCCTCTCGCTCGAGAATGCCCCAGAAGTGGAAACATCCACTCCACATCTACTGTATCTATCCCCTTTAGTATCTTATATACCTCAATTAGATCTCCTCTCATCCTTCTAAACTCCAGTGAGCATAGGCCTAAACTGCTCAGTCTCTCCTCATAAGACAAGCCCCACATCTCTGAAATCAATATAGTGACCTCCTCTGAACTGCCTCCAGTGCAACTATATCCTTCCTCAAGTAAAGGGACCAAAACTATGCACTGTACTCCAGGTGCGGTCTTACTAATGCCTTGTACAGTTGCAACAACACTTCCCCATTTTTATACTCTATTCCTTTAGCAATAAATGCCAAAATTCCATTTGCCTTCCTTATTACCTGCTGTACCTGCATACCAACTTTCAGCAATTCATGCACGAGGACACCCAGATCTCTCTGCACTGAAGCATTCTGAAGTTTCTCTCAATTTAAGTAATAAGAGGCCTTTTTATTCTTCTGACCAAAATGGATAACCTCACACTTATCCACGTTAAACTCCATCTGCCAAATTTTGGCCCATTCACCTAACCTGTCCATATCCATTTGTAAATTTCTTATTACTTCCTTGCAACTTACTTTCCCACTTATTTTGGTGCCATCTGCAAATTTAGCTATAGTACCTTCTATCCCTGAATCCAAGTCATTAATATAGATTGTAAATAGTTGGGGCCCAAGGACTGAACCCTGTGCTGCCCCACTAGTTACAGTTTGCCATCCAGAAAAAGACCCATTTATCCCGACTCTCTGCTTTCTGTTGGTTAGCCTACCCAAGCTATTACCCCTAACTCTGTGTGATCTTATCCTGTGTATTAGTCTTTTGTGCGGCACCTTATCAAAGGCCTTCTGGAAGTCCAGATATGCTACATCTATAGGATCCCCATTATCCACTTTGCTTGTCACATCTTCAAAGAACTCTAGCAAATTAGTCAAAACGATTTACTCTTCATAAAACCATGCTGACTCTGATTGATTGCATTTTAACTTTCCAAATGCCCCATTACTACTTCCTTAATAATGGATTCCAACAATTTCCCAACGACAGACATTAAACTAACTAGTCTATAGTTACCTACTTTCTGCCTCCCCCCTTTTTGGGAACTGTCTATAGTCCCAGCAGTAACCACTGCACCCAGTGATGCTGCTAGCCAGTCAGATTGGCCGGGAGCTCCCTGAGGGACCCGCTTCTTCCCCTCAAATGGCTGCAGGGTAGCCGAGATGGATGGGATGTGTTCCCCATTGGCTTTCAGTGGTTGGGGTGGGAATACCCATTCCAAATTAAATTCTTTCCCAAGGTTTGTTCCTCTCCAAGTTTAATGAGTTTATTAATTATCTACCTCCTTTCTTTCTTAAATATTGTTTTCGTTTTGATTTCTTGTTCTTATATCATGCCCATCTTGTTATTCTCCCTCATAAATATTGAGGTGAAGTAGTTATTTAATCTTCTACTATTTTGTTGTCATTACCTGTGAGATTATCTTGTGCATCTCTTCGTGGTTCTATTGCTATCCTGATTTTTATTCTGTTATGTGGGTGTATGAAAGCCCAGGTGATTGTTACACATGAAAGGTACGACATCCAGATCACATTGGGTCTTGGTGTTTCACCCAGTGCCAGTGAGTGTCAGCAATATTAACATTACACCTGACATACGATGCTGAAGCCACTCATGGGAGATTGCAGCACAGCTGAACTTGACCGAACATCGAAAGAGGACCCAGGACCATGTAACACCTCCATCAGACTGCTGGTTTTGCTCCGATCCTGATTGCCAATTCCCATACTTTTTCTTTTACAGTAAACTTGTTGGCGTTGGTGATCCTATCCCGTGGAAAATGTGGCCTCTCCCAATGCATCAGCCTGTACTTGATTGCAATGGCAGTGGCAGATCTGCTGGTGGTGATCTTTGATGTGATATTATACAGAATTAGTTATATTTATTTCCGAGGTTCTTTCCTGGACATCACTCCTGTGTGTTGTATCATCATAGTGCTACTTAATGCAACCACAGACACTTCCGTTTGGTTAACAGTCACTTTCACCTTCGATCGATTTGTGGCTGTTTGTTGCCAAAAGCTGAACAAGAAATATTGCACCAAGGAAATGGCAGCTGTGATCATAATGACTGTGTATTTGTTGAGCCTGTTAAAATGCATCCCCTGGTACTTTGTATTTGGACCTCAGTTTATAATCAACGACATACCTTGGGATTGTATTGTAAAGCCAAGTTATTTTTCCTCCTTTTGGTGGGCACTGTTTGCCTGGCTCCATCGTATTTTCACCCCATTGCTTCCATTTGCTTTGATTCTGTTGCTCAATGTTCTAACCATCAAACACATTTTAAGAGCCAGCAGAGTTCGCAGGAGACTCCGGCATCATAGCAGTGGGGAGAAAGATAATGACCCTGAGATGAAGAACAGAAGGAAATCCATCGTTTTACTCTTTGCTATATCTGGAAGTTTTATACTCTTGTGGCTGACAGGTGTTCTCTATTTCCTATTGTTGAGAATCACAAGGGCATATTATTATAAAGGTCCCTATGACCCTGTGTTTATCTTACAGCAAACTGCCCGCATGCTGCAGCTCCTGAGCTGCTGCACAAACACATGTATTTACACTGTGACCCAGGCTAAATTCAGAGAGGAGCTGAAGAATGCAGTGATGTACCTGTTTACTCGAATTAGGAATTGGTTAAAACATTAGAACAACTGATTGACTTCCCAGATTTGCAACTCAAACTTTAACAGTTGGTTGTGCTAAAAAATTACAGTTATGCTTTTGCAAAGGAAATTAAAACACACGTTTCTAATTGTTTAAAACTCATAACATCCCAACAAAAAGATAGACATATTTTTGGTCTCACAGGGAATTAATGGAAATTGGGAGTAGGCGGGGAAGTGGAGTTGAAGCCCAAGAATAGCCACGATTATATTGAACGGTGGAGCAGGCTCGATGGGCCATGTGGTCTAATCCTGCTCCTGGTCTACTTCAGGATGTGGATGTCACCAGCAAGGCCAGCATTTAATGTCCATCCTCAGTTTCCATGAGAAAGTAGTGGCAGGCCTTCTTCTAGTAGCAGTTCAATACACCTGAGGGGCTGTTTAGGCCATTTCAGAGGACAGTTAATAGTCAATCACATTGCAGTGGGTCTGGAGTCACAATTAAGCCAGACTGGGTAAGGACATCAGGTTATTAGTGAACCAAATGAGTTTTACAGGCAGCCTCATGTTCACTTTTTTAAAATTCATTCACGGGATGTGGGCTTCACTGGCTGGACCAGCATTTATTGCCCATCCCCAGTTGCCCTTGAGAAGGTGGTGGTGAGCTGCCTTATTGAATCGCTACAGTCCAAGTGATGTAAGTACATCCACAGTACTGTTATGGAAGGAGTTCCAGGATTTTCACCCAGCGACAGTGAAGGAACAGCAATATATTTCCAAGTCGGGATGGTGAGCGACTTTGGAGGGGAGCTTCCAGGTGGTGGTGTTCCCATCTTTCTGCTGCCCTTCTCCATCTAGATGGTAGTGGTCGTGGGTTTGGAAGGTGCTGTCTAAGGAGCCTTGGTGAATTCCTGCAGTGCATCTCGTAGATGGTACTCACAGCTGCTACTGTGCATCAGTGGTGGAGGGAGTGAATGTTTCTGGACATGGTGCCAATCAAACGGCTGCTTTGTCCCGAATGGTGTCCAGCTTCTTCAGTGTTATAGGAGCTGCACTCATCCAGGCAAGTGGGGAGTATTCCATCACATTCCTGACTTGTTCCTTGTAGATGGTGGACAGGTTTTGGGGAGTCAGGAGGTGAGTTACACATTGCACGATTCCTAGCCTCTGATCTGCTGTTGCAGCCATAGTGTTTATATGGCTAGTCCAGTTCAGTTTCTGGTAAATGGTAACCCACAGGATGTTGATAGTGAGGGATTCAGTGATGGTAATGTCATTGAATATCAAGGGGCGATGGTTGGATTTTCTCTTGTTGGAGTTGGTCATTGCCTGACACTTGTGTGGCACGAATGGTACTTGCCACTTGTCAGCCCAAGCCTGGATATTGTCCAGGTCTTGCTGCATTTGGACATGGACTGCTTCAGTATCTGAGGAGTCGCGAATGGTGCTGAACATCGTGCAATCATCAGTGAACATCCCCACTTCTGATCTTATGATGCAATGAAGGTCATTGATGAAGCAGCTGAAGTTGGGTCTGGGGCACTAACCTGAGGAACTCCTGCAGTGATGTCCTGGAGTTGAGGTGACTGACCTCCAACAACCACAACCATCTTCCTTTGTGCTAGGTATGACTCCAACCAGTGGAGAGTTTTCCCCGATTCCCATTGACTCCAGTTTTGCTAGGGCTCCTTGATGCCACACTCGGTTAACTGCTGCCTTGATGTCAAGGGCAGTCACTGTCATCTCACCTCAGAAGTTCAGCTCTTTTGTCCATTTTTGAACCAGGGCTGTAACGAGGTCAGAAGCTGAGTGACCCTGGCGGAACCCAAACTGGGCGTCAGTGAACAGGTTAACTCTAAGCAAGTGCCACTTAATAGCACTGTTGATGATCCCTTCCATTTCTTTACTGATGATCGAGAGTAAACTGGTAGGGCGGTAATTGGCCAAGTTGGATTTGTCTTGCTTTTTGTGTACAGAACATACCTGGGCAATTTTCCAAATAGCCGGGTAGATGCCAGTGTTGTAGCTGTACTGGAGTAGCTTGGCTTGGGGTGCGACAAGTTCTGGAGCACAAGTCTTCAGCACTACTTTTATTGGTGTCAGTTTTTTATTTAATTATGAATATACGTTGGCCCCTCGAGCTTGCACCACCATTCAATAAGATCATAGCTGATCTTTTAATGTTTTAAATTCCACATTCTCATCTACCCCCAATAACCATTGATTCCCTTACATAACAAGAATCTATCTACCTCCACCTTAAAAATACTCTATGACCCCACCTCCACCACCATTGGAGGCAGAGAATTCCAAAGTTTTACAACCCCCTGAGAGATAAAAATTCTCCTCATCTCAAAGGGCATCCTAAAAGGACAACCGCTAATTTTAAAACAGTGCCCCCTAGTACTGGACTTACCCACAAGAGGAAATATCCTTTCACCTTGTCAAGGCCGTTCAGGATCATGTATACTTCAATCAAGTCACCCCTCACCCTTCTAAATTCCAGTGGAAACAAGCCCAATCTATCCAAACTTTCCTCATAAGACAACCCACTCATTCCAGGTATCAATCTAGTAAACCTCCTTTGAACTGTCTCCAATGCATTTACATCCTTCCTTAAATAAGGAGACCAAAACTGCACACAATATTCGATGTGCAGTCTCACCAATGCCCTGTATAACTGAAGCATAACATCCTTACTTATATAAAAGCAAAATACTGCAGATGCTGGAAATCTGAAACAAAAACAGAAAATGCTGGAAAACTCAGAGTGAAGAAGAGTCATACGGACTCGAAACATTAACTCTGTTTCTCTCTCCACAGATGCTGCCAGACCTGCTGAGTTTTTCCAGCATTTTCTATTTTTGATCCTTACTTACATGTTCAGCTCCTCTCGTAATAAAGGATAACATTCCATTAGCTTTCTTTATTACATGCTATACCTGCATACTAACTTTATGTGACTCATGCACTAGAACACCTAGGTCCCTCTGCACTTCAGAATTCTGCAGCCATTCTCCATAATTTTCCTTAAATTGAACTCAAATTCCCAAACTACCACTTTCACTGGATTATTCACAATGGGAAAGATAGAGTGGAGCAAATTTGCAGGCAAATTACAGAGAGGTGAAAAAACAAAACGTGGTAATAATGGGAGACTTCAATTCTCCAAATATAGGCTGGGACAGTAACAGTGTAAAGGGGAGAGATGTGGGCGAGTTTCTGGTCTGTGTTAAGAAGAATTTTCTTGATCAGTATGTTTCCAACCCAATGAGGAAGAAGGCACTGTTGGGAAAAGTTCTGGGGAAGAGGTGGGTCATGTGGCTCAAGTGTCAGGATAACATTTATGGAATAGTAATCATGGCATCATAGGTTTAAATTAACCATGGAAAAGGACAAAGGGCAATCTAGAGTAAAAATACTTACTTGGAGGAGGGCCAACTTCAGTGGGTTGAGAACAGATCTGGCCCAGGTCAATTACAATCAAAGATTCGTAGGCAAAATTATAACAGAACAACAGGCTGCTTTTAAAGAGGAGATTGATCAGTTGCAATAAAGATACATTCCCTTGAGGGGCAAAGTAGGGCAACCAAAGCCAGAGCTCCCCAGATGACAGATAGAGAGTAAGATGAAACAGAAAGGAGAAGGATGACAGATGTCAAGTTGATAATACAGTGAGAACCAGGCTAAATATAGAAAGCTCAGAAGGCAAGTGAAAAGGAAAGAAGGGGGACAAAGAGAGAGAGGATGAGAAGAGACAGGCAACTAACATAAAAGAGAATCCAAAATCTTCCCTAAGCATATAAATAGTAAAAGGGTGGTAAAAGGAGGGGGGGGCAGGGGGACGGTGATTAATGTTCAAAAAAGAGGATCCACACACCGAGGCAGAGGGTGTGGCTAAGGTACAAAATGAATACTTTGTAACCATCTTTACTAAGAAAGAAAATGCTACCATTGTGAAAGAAGTAGTTGAGACACTGGATGTGATAAAAGTAAATAGAGGAAGTATTAAAAAGGCTTGCTGTACTTAAAGCTGATAACACAAAACTTGGAATGATTGTGAACTGTGAGCAGGATAGAGATAGATTTCAAGAGGACATAGACAGACTGGGTGAATAGGCAGGCAGGTGGCAGATAAACTTTAATATAGAGGAGTGTGAAACGATACATTTTTGTAGAAAGAATGAGGAAAGGCAATATAAAATAAATGATGCAATCCTAAAGGGGTTGTAGGAGCAGAGAGGCCTCAGGGTATATGCAAAACCATTGAAGGTGGTAAGGCAGCCTGAGAAATTGATTACAAATGTAGAAGGGATGCTGAGCTTTATAAATAGATGCATAAAGTACAAAAGCAAGGAAGTTATGATGAACAGTTCCTAAAACATTAGGTTGGCCTCTTGGTATATTGTGCCCAGTTCTGGGCACCACACTTTAGGAATGATGTGAAGGCATTAAAGACGGTGCAGAAAAGATTAACGAGAATGGTACCAGGGATGAGAGACTTCAGTTACACAGGCAGATTGGAGAAACTGGGACTATTTTCCTTGGAAAAGGGAAGGTTGACAGGAGACTTAATAAAGATTTTCAAAATTAGGAGTCTGGACAAAATAGACTCCAATTGGAATCCAATTGGAGCAGAGTTGTGAACCAGAGGACACTGGTTTAAGGCGAATAGCAAAAGAAGCTAAGGTGACATCAGGGAAAACCTTTTTACGTAGTGAATGGTTAGATCTGGACTACAATGCCTGAGAGTGTGGTGGAGCCAGGTTCAATTATGGCCTTGAAAATGAAATTGGATAAACAGCGGGGTAAAAATATTTTCATGATTATGGCAATGGGTGGAGGAGTGGGACTAGGTGAGTTGCTCCTGGCAAGGACATGATGGGATGAATGACCTCCTTCTGTGCTTGTAGCTATTCTGTGATTCTCCAATTACATTGCCTCGCTCATTGTTACACTACAGATAAAACAATGCAAGCAAGAAGCTGCTTGATGCTTTGGTAGCAATTGGAATTAAATTGCATGATCACAGAGAGCACAGACCAAGGATTTGTTTCAATTCACGTTTCAGAAATTATTTCAACAATTGAAATGTCACAAAGGATGAGAGGGTAAAGTTAATGACAATGTGGTTCAAGAAAACGTGGGCAGATTGACCACATGACTGTAAGACCCAATAGCTGTGCTCCAATGTTAATGTTAGTCTAGAGTAGGGTCTGGTTGGAGAAGCACACATCATGTTAGTGCTCTGTTGTTCGTGTAAATAAATAATATTGCTTCATTTCATGTTGGTCTCTGCGTCTGCAGTATATTGTAATCGACTCACCTGCCGACAGATAAGCGTGCAGCCAGTTCGCGAGCAAAGCGACCCCATAGTAAAACATAACAACTGGCGACGAGGCAAAATATGACCAGTTAACGACACCAAGGAAAGCTCCGAAAATTGAACCATAGTGAAACAGCCATGTTCTGCAGGCCAATTGTAAGTACATTACAATTGTAAGCCCTCACCATATTCGTTGAAGCCATCTCCCTCCAGTATGCCACAATTTGGCCACATCGAACCTTTTGATCAAACCATCGATGACTAGTCTCATTATATTGAACGCCTCGCATTTTTCTTTTTGGCCAATGACATATCAGGGGAGGAGAAGAGGCGAGCGATCCTCTTGTCGACATGTGGCAGTAAAACATACAGTCTAATTCATAGTCTAAAGGCACCCAACACCCAGGTTCCAAGGTGAATCTAGTGAAAAGCCATTATCAGCTGAAATCCTCAGTAACAACACAGCATTTTAAATTTAATTCAAGATGTCATGCCCCTCAGTCGCTTGCTATGTAGCAGCCTTAAAACAACTGACAGAGCACTGTGAGTTCAGGACGTCAATTAATGACTGTTAAGGGGCCAGTTAGTATGTGGGATTAATGAAGACACCATTCAAAAAGGCTGTTGTCAGGAATAAATTTAGACTTCAGCAAGGTGCTGGAGTTGGTGCTTGCAATGGAAAGTGCAGTCGGACTCAGAAGAAATCAAGGGAGCACAAAATGACGCCGTTCTTCACATCGGGAGGGAGGCACCGGCTAGAAATGACGAGGAAGCACAGGGCTCCTTGAAAAGGCAGGAAAACAGCCACCATTAACAGGCCAGCAAAAAGCAATAGCTCAATGGATAAAAGCCACATTAATAATAGCAGAATTGGAACCAGACAGCCTACAAATGAACAACAATTTAAATAAACCAAGTGTTTCTACTGCCATCCCAATGGGCACATTATGCGATATTGTAAAGAAAGATTGAGGCAAAATTTCAAACAAAAAGGCAGAAGTCATGAAATTTATATAATGGAGGAACCAGAAGAAAAAGAGTCAGATATTTACTCGCTACACAACTTGAAAATAGGTAAAACAGATCCAATCTCCGTAACAGTAGAAGTTAACAGAAAACCCATTCAAATGGAGGTGGATACAGGCGCATCCATGACAGTCATAGGGGAACACACAGTTAAGTATCTAAATGGAGGAGACTGCTCACTAAAGCTGGAAAACTCAGATGCCAGAATAAAGACATATACTGGCAAAGACATATGAGTGAAAGGTATATGCAACGTTCCAGTGCAATATGGAGGCCAGTCTACTAACCTACCCCTGATTGTGGTAGCAGGGGAGGGTCCAACTCTACTGGGTCGGAACTGGCTTAAGGAAATAAAGTTGGAGTGGACTGAGATTTTTCAACTCAGAATGAAAGATCTGCAAGAATTGTTACAGAAATATGCCTCGTAGGGAAGAGCTTGGGAAGACTCAGGGGCTGCAAGCTAAAATACATGTGGATCCTGGAACAACCTCCAGATTCTTGAAGTCAAGGCCAGTCTCCTGCGCATTATGAGAAAAAGTGGATATTGAATTAGACAGGCTGGAAAGGTTGGGAGTCTTACAACCTGTAAAATTTTCCATATGGGGGCAGCATCCATTGTTCCAGTACTAAAGCCGGACCAGAGTGTGAAAATATGTGGGGACTACAAGTTGACCGTTAACTAAGTTAATAGGTACCCTATACCAAAAATTGATGAATTGTACTCCAAACTGGCAGGAGGACCCACACGTATGAAACTGAGCCACGCTTACCAGCAAGTCGAGCTAGAAAGGCCTCTCAGGATTTTGTGACTATCAACAAATAGGGGATTATACAAATATACCAGGTTACCCTTCGGAGTCTCATTGACTTGAGTCATTTTCCAATGGACTGTGGAAAGTTTACTCCAAGGTCTGCCCCATGTGGTGGTTTATCTCGATGGTGTCCTAGTAACAGGACTAACTGATAAAGAACACATGTCTAACCTGGAAGCATTTCTCACAAGCCAGTGCACGCTTGAAAAGGGAAAAATGTATCTTCCAAGCAAATGATGAGGTTTACTTGGGTCATAGGGTCGACTCACAGAAACTTCACCTGGTAGAAGACAAGGTGAGAGCTATTCGTGAGGCGCCAGCACCGAGAAACGCCACAGAACTCAAGTACTTCTTGGGAATGGTTAACAACTACAATTGTTTTCTCCCAAATTTGTCGACAGTACTGGCTCCATTATACGGATTACTCAAGAAAGACTACAGGCGGACTTGGCAATTCCCACAACAACAGGCTTTTACAGCAGTAAAGCAGTCGCTACATTCATCAGCCCTGTCGGTATATTTCGACCCAAAAAATAAATTAATCTTGACCTACGATGTGTCCCCTCATGGAGTAGGAGCAGTGCTCTCTCACCAGATGGCGGATGGCTCCAAACAGCCCATTTGCTACATTCCAAGACCACTTAGTGTTGCAGAATGAAGATACTCACAAATAGAGAAAGAGGCTTATCCATTATATTTGGTGTTAAGAAATGCCACGAATACATCCATAGTCACCAGTAACCCCCAGTTACCTCTGCTTGCACCCAAAGGTGGGTAGTGATTCTAACTGCTTACAAATATGCTTTTATCCACCAGCTGTGAAGCCAAACTGCCAATGCTGACACGCTGAGCCAATTACTTCTAAATGACTGCAATATGAACAAACCCATCCCTCAAGAACTTGTCTTATTATTAAATTTTCTGGATTCATCACCAGTGAATGCCAAACAGATCAGAGAGTGGACAGACTGCGATCCAGTTTTGTCTCACATCAGGGAGCAAGTTTTGCAGGGATGAAATGAAGCTCTATTTTAACAGGAGATATGAGCTCACCTACCAGGATGGCATCCTACTTGGGGAGCGAGAATCTTTGTGCTCCCAGAGGAAGGCAGCCATTATTGATAGAATTGCACAGTGTTCACCCTGGCATTTTCAAAGAATGAAAATGTCAAGATCTGCATACAGTGCCAACAGGTGCAGAAATCGCCTCCTTCTGCTCCACTGCATCCCTGGGAATGGCCAGGAAGGCCATGGGTCTGCCTCCACATTGACTATATGGAGCCTTTTTTGGGCACAATGTTCCCCTTTCTTATCGACGCTCATTCCAAATGGATGGATGTATACAAGGTGAGATCACCCACATCTGCCGCCACCATAGACAGATTGCATCAGAGTTTTGTGATACACAGTTTGCCGGAGATAATAGTGCCTGATAATGGAACAGCATTCACTAGCGGAGAATTCCAAAGATTTACAACTCTCAATGACATAGCACATGTCAAGACCTCACCATACCACCCTGCAACCAATGGGTTGGCCAAGAGGGCAGTCCAGACCTTCAAGGCCAGAATGAAGAAACTAGATGGGGCTCTATCGCAATGAAGTTATCATGTTCCTGCTCAGCTACAGAACCACGCGACATATGACCATCAATATTGCCCCTGCAGAATTATTAATGAAGCGATGTCTCAGGACACAGTTAAGCCTCATAAGGCCAAAATTTAGAGGGAGGGTAGAGAGATGACAGGAGGCCCAGAAAAATGAACATGATTACCACAGTTGTGAGAGAAACTTCACTGTAGAAGAAGCAGTTTTTGCAATGAACTTTGGAGGTGGACCCAAATGGCTATCAGGTGAAGTCAGTGCAGTGACAGGACCCCTGTCCTACCACATTTCGGTTGAAGGTTGGACAATCAGGAGACATATAGATCACCTCAAGAAAAGGGAAAGGATGCGCCAAACATTCCCATCGGAGTCGACGCCACAGGTAGAAGGAACTCCTGTTGCTTTGGAAGCACCTGTAGAACCTGTTGAGCCTGAGAGAGTTGAAGGGACAAACTTACAGGTTACTATTGGGAAGCCTAGTGGACAGATAACTCCTCAGAGGGAGGCCTCAGATAAACCATCCGAAGCCCTAGAACTATGACAATTGACACATTTGATAAAACCTCCGGAGAGACTGAATTTGTAAATAGTTCATTTTTGTAAATCGTTAATATATTGTCAAATGTACTTTTGAGTAAAGGGATGTGGTAATCTGAGGTGTAATACACCTTTAAGAGAATGTGAGCAGATTGACCACGTGACTATAAGACCAAATAGCTGTGTAACGCGGACCCCCAGGTTAATGTCAGTTTAGGGTTGGCTTGGGGAAGCATGCTGTTTAGTGTAAATAAATAATGTGCTTTATTTCATATTGGTCTCTGCGTCTGCAGCATATTGTAATCCATTCACCCGCCCACAGATAAACTTGTAACTGGTTCGCGAGCAAAGCGACCCCGCAGTAAAACAGAAGAGGAGTAACTTTCAATGAACAAGTTCTTCAACCCAAAACAAAAACAGAATTACCTGGAAAAACTCAGCAGGTCTGGCAGCATCGGCGGAGAAGAAAAGAGTTGACGTTTCGAGTCCTCATGACCCTTCGACAGAACTTGCGTTAGAGTCCAAGAAACGCAAGTTCTGTCGAAGGGTCATGAGGACTCGAAACGTCAACTCTTTTCTTCTCCGCCGATGCTGCCAGACCTGCTGAGTTTTTCCAGGTAATTCTGTTTTTGTTTTGGATGTCCAGCATCCGCAGTTTTTTTGTTTTTAAGTTCTTCAACCCAATGTCCCTGTGTGATGTCATCATCTCTCTCATTGGCTTCCTGTGATTGGTCAAAGCGACTGGAGTTTGGCCTTTTGGGGATTGTACGGTTTTTGTTTATTTAAATTAGTCGGAGCGACTATTAATGTTTGTTTTCACACTCCGGATGTGAGTGATCCCTGAACTAGATTGAACACAGCTGATTTGCTGCATATCCTGTAGGACTCTCACATCAGTTAGAGTTCCGAGGAGTTCGAATGTGGGAAATCAGATGAAAGGGGGGAATGATTCCGGGTCCTCGTGTCTCAGACTTTGTCAAGCCCGAACTAACTGGATTTGCGGCGGAACAAATAGAGAAGGGGTTCTCCCGGAGGCTGAGTGGTTTTGGGGGGGAGGGCGAATTAAGGGGGGTTTCCGAGATATCCACAGAGGGTTTTAGAGAATAATGGAGAAATTTCCTGGATAAGAGGGATATCGTGGAAAAGCGATATTCCAGAGCTGGGGGCACTTATATGGAGATAAAGGGGGAATTCTTGGGGAGATTAGGAGTGATCAGTGAGGTAATGGATTACCCAGGAAAGCGGGGTAGACTCCCCACCACTGACCTTGGCTGGGAAGTTAAGGATGGAGGGGACAGGACCTCTCCGACCATCATCTCCTGACCCGCCAGTGACACATCTCTGTCAAGTGACGGAGAGAGATTTAATAATGAAACCCAGGGTTTCTATAGCAGCAAGAAAATACTGGGGTGGGGGGCAGAGAAAGAAAATACAGGAAAGATAGAAGGGATAAATGTATATAATAAATGAGAAGTATATGTAGATTGAGGAAATATAGAAAGAGAAATCTTTAAAAAAAATTAGTGGAAGAGAAAGATCGAAAAAGACTCGCGGGAACTGAGGGCACGAACTCACTTTCCCTAAGTGTATCTTAGCCAATGAATAGGAAGTTCCAGACATGAGAGAATCAGACGATGTTATGAGGAGCATTGGAAAGAGAGAGTGAGAGAAAGGGATAGAGAGGAGTTCTGTGCGCCGGGATTCTCATGGGCAACAGGATCTCTAACCTGACAGTTTTCTTCAAGAAAATCCAAAAAAGAAACGCTGCAGCTTCCCAGCACAGCTTGCTTCAAGGTAAGAGCGGCATAGAGAGCGGGGTGAGCCGAGCATCTCAATGCTCGAGTCTTCACCCAGAACCTTGTTGGGTTGAGGCAGAGGTCCTGAACGCTGAAGTTAAATATATCGCAGGTTCTTTGGGCACTAGCCACTGTGATTTGAGATGAAGGAAGTTGTTTCAGGGGCACAGGAATTGTTGCAGTTTGGTTAGTAACTCCACTTCGTGCCTAGATTCAGAGGATTGTGGATTCAGACTCCAAAATGGGAAGCACAAAGAACCTGAGTCGATGTTCGACAAAGTGCTGCACAGAGGCTCTCCCTTTAGATGGGTGTTAAACCTAGGCCATTTCTGATGGTTAAAAATCGTGCGGTGCTCTTCAAGGAGCACAACATTCTCCCAGTGTGCTAAACCCGCCCCTCCCCCAAAACTGTCACCAAAAGCACCTTGAGTATTGCTGAAAAAAGAGACATGTCAAAGCTTTTCATCTTGCACGCGTCAGGACACTTGCAATGATACCAATATGGGGGGGGGGGGGGACAACAATTTATACTGTATGTGAAGAGAGTGCTGATTGGTTGGCAAGTGGCATCACCATGGAGAATGCACCACTGATGGTGATTGACAGTTAACTGCTAAGATAAAAGCAAAATACTGCAGATGATGGAAATCTGAAATAAAAACAGAAAATGCTGGAAAAACTCAGCAGGTCTAGCAGCATCTGTGGAGAGAGAAAGAGAGTTAATGTTTTGAGTCCATATGACACTTCTTCAGAGCTGAAGAGAAGTGAAAATGTGATGAAATTTGTACTGTTTGGGGGGTGGGGCAGGTGGAGCTGGATGTAAGACAGCGATAGGTCAGGACAGAGGAGGGATTGACAGATGTCATGAACTGAAGGACAAAGGGAGTGTTGATGGTAATGGTTGGTGCTAAAAGAGGTGCTAATAGTGGCATAAAGGTAAGAAAGCAGAATGTGATTACAGTAGATCAAGGGTAGCATTGTGTGAAAGAACAACAAGTAACAAGTAACAGATGGCCCTATAGGGAATGGGGTGGGGGTAGGGGGCACAGTGGGGGAAAAAGGATACAAAATGGGTTAAAAAAGGGGATAAAACCACAGATAAATGAATAAAAATAAATGGATCAAAAATAAAAATGCATGTAGAAAAAAGGGGATTAAAAAGCGGATGAGTATAGAGGAGAGAGTTCATGGTCTGAAGTTGTTGAACTCAGTGTTTAGTCTGGAAGGTTGTAAAGTGCCTAATCGGAAGGTGAGGTGCTGTTCCTCCAGTTTGCATTGGTCTTCACTGGAACATTGCAGCAGGTCAAGGACAGACATGTGGGCATGAGAGCAGGGTGGTGTGTTGAAATGGCAAGCGACAGGAAGGTCTGGGTCATGCATGCAGACAGACCTAAGGTGTTCTGCAAAGTGGTCACCCAGTCTGCGTTTGGTCTCCCCGATGTAGAGGAGACCGCATTGGGAGCAGCAGATGCAATAGACCAAATTGAAGGAGGTGCAAGTGAAGCGCTGCTTCACCTGAAAGGAGTGTTTGGGCCCTTGGATGGTGAGGAGGGAGAAGGTAAAGGGGCAGGTGTTGCATCTTCTCGATTGCATGGGAAGGTGTTGTGGGAAGAGGATGAGGTGTTAGGGGTGATGGAGGGGTGGATTAGGGTGTGCTGGAGGGAACGGTCCCAAAGGAATGCTGATGGAGGTGAGGGGGTGAGTGAGGGGGATATGTGTTTGGTGGTGGCATCGTGCTAGAGTTAGCAGAAATAGCGGAGGATGATCCTTTGAATGCGGAGGCTGGTGGGGTGAAAAGCGAGGACAGGTGGAACCCTATCTTGTTCTGGGAGGGAGAGGAAGGTGTGAGGGTAGAGGCGCAGGAGATGGGTCCAACATAGCTGAGGGCTGTGTTAACCACCGTGGATGGGAAACCTCTGTGAAGGAAGAAGGAAGACATGTCAGAAGCACAGTTTTGGAAAGTGGCATCATCGGAACAGATGCAACGGATGCAAAGGAACTGAGAGAATAGGATGGAGTCCTTGCAGGGTGTGAGGAGCTGTAGTTGAGGTAGCTGTGGGAGTTGGTGGGCTTGTAGTGAATATTGGTGGACAGTCTATCACCAGAAATGAACTCAGAGAGGTCAAAGAATGGAAGGGAAGTGTCAGTGATGGACCATGTGAAGTGATAGAGAGGTGGAAATTGGAAGCAAAATTGATAAATTTTTCCGGGTCCAGACGAGAACATGAAGCAGCACCGAAAAGTCCTTGATGTACCAAGAAAAGAGTTGTGGGAGGGGGCCCGAGTAGGATTGAAACAAGGAATGCTCTACATACCCCATAAAAAGACAGGCATAACTGGGACCCATGTGGGTACCCATAGCCATACCTTTTACTTGGAGGAAGTGAGACAAGTTTAAGGAAAAATTGTTCAGTGAGAGAACAAGTTCAGTCAGACGGAGGAGTGTGGTAGTGGATGGGGATTGTTCAGGCTTCTGTTCAAGGAAGAAGTGGGGAGCCCTCAGACCATCCTGGGGGGGGCGGCGGGTGGGGGGGTCGGGGTGGAGGTGTAGAGGGATTGGACATCCATGGTGAAGAGGAGGTGGTTAGGGCCAGGGAACTGGAAATTGTTGATATGATGTAGGGCATTAAAGGAATTGCAGATGTAGGTGAGGAGAGACAGGACAAGGGGAGAGAGAACAGAGTCAAGAAGAAATGGGGTCCATGGGGCAAGAACTGGCTGACATGACCGGTCTACCGGGACAGTCCTGTTTGTGGATTTTGGGAAAGAGGTAGAAGCGGGCTGTCCAAGGTTAGGAGATTATGAGGTTGGAAGCTGTGGAGGGAATATCTTCAGAAGAGATGCGGTCAGTGACAGTCCTGGAAACAATTGCTTGATGTTCGCTGGTGGGGTCATGGTCCAGGGAGAGTTAGGAATAAGTGTCTGAGAGCTGGCGCTCGGCCTCTGCGAGGTAGAGGTCAGTATGCCAGACAATAACAGCACCACTCTTGTCCTTACAGTCCAATTTAAGATTGTCAGGTGGGCTCACAATGTGGCGCATTTGCGTGTACTGGAAGCTACATATATTAATACACAGGGCTCTGTTCTATGCAGACAGAAAGAACAGGTACACACATTGCGCCTGTTTCAGCTAAACAAAGTAAGTGACAGCCATTCGATGACTCATTCCTCAGGTTAATGCCTGGTTTAAATTTCAAACAATGTATTATGACACAGCCGATGGTAAAGACTGAGTTTTTCAAATCCCAGAGGGAAACTTGAAATAACTGTCATAACCCATTTCTTTTTCAATTTGTATGTTTTGAGATGCAGGCTTTGGATTCAGTAGTAATAAGACCAGTAATAAGTAATAAGAGTCTCAAGAATGTTTTTATTAAACTAAATTAAACATTTATTATTACAAGAAATATGTCTACAAAATTACTACTACAATAACTACTAAAATCCCCTAATTAATTTGACTCTCAGGTACACCCCCATTAAGGCAACAATAAAACTCATAGACTTAAAGAGACACCTGGCAGAGCACATGCTGGACAGTTGCATTCCAAATGAGTTTGTTTCAGCTCTGGGTTCTTGCAGATAGATTTGAGGTTTACAGGCTGGAGGCTTCTCACACTTGATCAATCTTAAAATGCCTCTGCCTTATACATAATCTCCTTTCTCCTTTAAACATATCTTTCTCTTTGAATGTAAATTTTCCATTGTATGACTAGGCTTTTATTTTTACCTCTTCTAACAATAACATCCTTTGATTCCACCAATTTTAGTAGTAAGCTGAAAAAAATAAACACATTGCTTGGCATCTTTTAGATAGGTGCAAGATTTCACTCATTCTTGTGAATGCTTTATTTAAAAATACAAATTGCCCCCTTGACACCTAAGTTTCTAAACTTCCCTATGTTCATGTAATTACCATTTCAAACCTACTTCTTTCTATACACCAAAGCTTCTAGACAAGCTGGCTTTAATCCAATTAAGGCACACACATACACATACATAGACACAGACACAGTAAACTCTATTTTAAAAAATGATTTCCAATAACATTATAGACATTAACCCTTTCATGACACGATGCTTGGCAGTTAACTGTCAGCCACCATCAATGGTGCATTCTCCATGGTAATGCCATTTGCCAACCAATCAGCACTCTCGTCACATATGGTATAAATTGCTATTTCCCCTAATATGGGTGTCCTTGCGAGAGTCCTGATCAGTGCAAGATGAAAAGCTTCGATATGTCTCTTTTTCCAGCAATACTCAAGTTCTGTACAACCAAACAACTATCAAAAGCATCTTAATGCTGTAGAGTCACAGTAATTGTGAAACATTCTGGAACATTCCATACTGATGTATAAATGGAATGTTGTTTGTTTTATTAGATAGCTGACCCAGGATGGTGGGTTATGTTCTATTGCTGAATGGCTACAGACTAAGAGTGGAGTGTCATTTCTAGAATATGGTCCTGTCTCTCACACCAGCAGCATTTCAAAGCGTTGGGCTGAAGAAACCCATTCCAAAGCAACGAGGTTCTATTGATCAAATACCTTCCTATGCTCAGATTCTAATTCATGTTCTAGTTGACATTCTTTCATTCATGCTCCTTGATCTGTCATGGTGGGATTAGTTCTGTGACCTCTAAGTGTTCGCTATGAACTCACTATTATGGGTTTTTTATTTATTTATCACTATATTAATGCAATTTATTCCCTTATTTTTCTCTTTAATTCCCCACTTTTTCTTTGTTCATTTTCAAAAAAGGTGGCTTAGGCATGGTGGGTCAAATGATTTCCTGCAGTGTCTAATTGTATTATTTTATAGGAATGTAGGAGCAGGAAGAGACCATTCAGCTTCTCAAACATGTTCCCCCATTCAGTGAGATCATGGCTGATATGCGACCTAACACTATAAGCCTGCCTTTGCTCCATCTCCCTTAATATCTTTGGCTAACAAAAATCCATCAGTCTCAGACTTAAAGTTAACAATACACCTAGTATTAATTGCCATTTATGGAAGAGAGTTCCAAACTTCCACCAGCCTTTATGTGCAGAGATCTTTCTTAATTTGACCCCTGTAAGGAGAATTAGACTTTGCCCCCTAGTCCCAGACTCACCAACTGAAAGAAATTGTTTCTCTCCATCTACCCTATCTATTCCCTTTAATATATGAACACTTTCATTAAGTCACCCTTGAATGTTTAAAATTCCAGGTAATACAACCCCAGCTGGTGAAATTCAGGGCTTCCCAAATTATGGGTCTCAGTCCCCAGTGGGGTCGAGGGACAAGATTTTTGGAGTTGTGAGCTATGAGGCAGCAATGGCAGGTGTGGAACTTGGACTGAAGTTTGATGACTCCAAAGCCCTTTAAAATATTCAGATTTCCTTTCAGTCAGGGGGTATAGCATGATCAACTGTTCTCTGAGGCCCAATTGCTGCTGCAAACACAGCCTGTAAAAAGATGTGTTGTCACTCTTATCAGGGAAAATCCTGCAGTTTTAACCCCCATCTCACCTGCCCCTCCCCCCAGTCAATCACTCACCCCCCTTCCCCCATCTTCAACAACTGTCCAATCATCCCTCCCCACTCAACAACTTCCCCCTCCCACCAACTCCTCCCCACTCAACAGCTCTTAACCACCCACCCACGCACACCACTACCACCCGCCTCCCCACCCCTCCCTGCCAAACTTCTTGGGTCTGGGGTCACACAAAGTCTGAGGCATTTACATGAAGTCACTGGAAAAAAGTTTGGGAAGTGCTGGTGTCATCTCTCCTCACAGTTAAAGCCTTGGAGTCCAGTTAGTATCAAGGTAAATGTACATTACAATGCATCCAAGGTCAATATATCCTTCCTAATGTGTGGTGCCCAGAACTGTTCACAGTAACTCCAGGTGTGGTCTAACCAAGGCTATGGATAACTGAAGCATGTCTTCTAACCACTGGATTCTAGTCTCCAGCATTGCATTAGCCTTTTTAATTATTTTCTGTATCAGTTCACAACATTTTAATGATTTGTGTACCAGAGGCTCAAAGTCTCTTTGGACCTCCACTGTTTCTAGCTTTCTACCATTTAGAAAGTAGTAATCTGCTGTGTACTAATACCAACTGTACCATTCAATGGAGACAAATTCATAAACCTGCAGAATGGATGTGTGCAAATGGCAAATGAATTTCAATAAGAGGTGGTGCATTTTGATAGATGAAATAAGGTCACACAGAATCATAGGATCAATGAATGGTCACACCACAGAAGTAGGCCATTTGGCCCATCGTGTCTGTGCTGGCTCTCGAAGGAGCAATTCGCTTAGTGCCACTCACCTGCCTTCTCTCCATAACCCTGCACATTCTGCCTTTTCAGATATTAATCCAATTCCTTCTTGAAAGCCTCAATTGAATCTTCCTCCACCACACACTCAGGCAGTGCATTCCAAATCCTAACCACTCGCGAAAAAAGTTTTGCCTCATGTCACTTTTGCTTGTTTTGCCAATTACCTCACATCTGTGCTGCTGGTTCTCGATCCTTCCACCAATTACATAAGAACATAAGAAATAGGAGCAGAAGTAGGCCATTTGGCCCCTCAAGCCTGCCCTGCTGTTCAATAAGATCATGGCTGATCTGCCCCAGGCCTGAGCTCCTCTTTCATGCCAGCTCCTCATAGCCCTCAACTCCCCGACATTTCAAAAATCTATCTACCTATTCTTTAAATACTTTTAGCAATCTAGCCTCCACAACTCTCTGGGGTAGAGAATTCCAGACATTCACTATCCTCTGAGAGAAGAAATTCCTTTGCATCTCAGTTTTAAATGAGTGTCCTCTTATTCTGTAACTATGTCCCCTAGTTTGAGATTCCCCCACTAGTGGAAACATCTTCTCAACATCTACCCTGTCAAACCCCCACAGGATCTTGTATGTTTCAATAAGATCAGCCCTCATTCTTCTAAACTCTAATGAATAAAGGTCTAATCTGTTTAGCTGTTCTTGATAAGTCAACCCCTGCATCCCAGGAATCAGCCTAGTGAACCTCTTTTGAACTGCCTCCAATGCCAGTATATCCTTTCTTAAATACGGGAACCAAAAATGTACACAGTACTCCAGGTGCGGCCTCACCAACACCCTATACAGTTGTAATAAGACATTCCTATTTTTAAACTCCAACGCCCTAGCAATACAGGCCAAAATTCCATTTGCCTTCTTAATTACTTGCTGCACCTGTATGCTAACTTTTTGTGTTTTGTGCACAAGAACACCCAGATCCCTCTGTGCTGCATTTTTTTTGGAGTCTCTCTCTATTTAAATAATAGTCTGTCTTTTGATTCTTCCTACCGAAGTGCATGACCTTACACTTTGCTACATTGAACTCCATCTGCCAAGTTTTTGCCCACTCACTCAACCTATCTATATCCCCTTGCAGATTCCTAATGTCCTCATAACAACATGCCCTCCCACCTGTTTTTGTATCATCAGCAAATTTGGATACATAACGCTCTGCCCCCTCCTCCAAGTCATTAATATAGATCGTAAATAAATGAGGCCCCAGGACTGATCCTTGTGGCACTCCGCTAGTTACATCTTTCCAACCTGAAAAAGGCCCATTAATCTCGACTCTCTGTGTTCCGTGCGCTAACCATTCCTCGATCCATGCTTATACATTACCTCCAGCACCATGAGCACCTATCTTGTGCAATAACCTTTCATGTGGCACCTTAAGAATGCCTCCTGGAAATCCAAATACACTACATCTACCAGCTCCCCTTTATCAACTCTGCTTGTTATATCCTCAAAGAACTCTAGTAAATTTGTCAAACATGATTTTCCTTTCACAAAACCATGTTGACCCTGTTTGATTGCGTTAAGCTTTTCTAAACGTCCTGCTATTTATTTCTTCCTTAATAATGAACTCTAGCATTTTCCCAAAGGCAAATGTTAGGCTGACTGGACTATAGCTTCCTGCTTTTTGTCTGCCTCCCTTCTTGAACAGGGGCACCACATTAGTGGCTTTCCAATCTGCTGGGACCATCCCAGAATTCAGAGAGTTCTGGAATATTTCGACCATTGCCTTCACTATCTCTGCAGCCACTTCCTTTAAAACCCTTGGAGACAGGCCATCAGGTCCTGGTGACTTGTCTGCCTTTAGTCCCATTAGTTTGTCAAATACTTTATCCCTCATGATAGAGACTGTTACAAGTTCTTTCCTCCAAATAGCTCCTTGCTTATCTGATACCTTTGGGATGTTTATAGTGTCCTCCACCGTGAAGACCGATGTAAAATATTGGTTTAAATTATCTGCCATTTCCCTGTTCCCCATTATCAATTCTCCAGTCGTATCACCCAAAGGTCCCACACACGGTTTAGCCACTCTCGTTCTTTTTATATACCGGTAGAAGATCTTACTGCTTGTCTTTATATTTCTTGCCAATTTACTTTCATAACCAATTTTCTCCCTCTTTATTAGCTTTTTAGTCATCCACTGCTGGTTCCTAAAAAAAATCCCAATCCTCTGGCCTACCACTAGTTTTCACCACTTTGTATACCTTAGTTTTTGATTGGATACTCTCATTGACCACTTTGTTAACTACGAGTGGTTCATCCTTCTCATCGAGTCCTTTTTTTGACCGGGATAAATTTTTGCTGAGTTTTATGAAATATCTTCTTAAATGCCTACCACTGCTCATCCACTGACCTTCCCCTTAGTCATACCTCTGTAATTGCCCTTATTTAAGTTGAGGATATTGGTTTGCGACCCGATTTGCTTGCCCTCAATTTAAATTTGAAATTCTACCATGTTGTGATCTCTACCCCCTAGAGGATCCTTAACTACAAGATCTCTTATTAATCCCACCTCATTACACATTACCAGATCTAAAATAGCTTGTTACCGGGTAGGTTCACCAATGTATAGCTCTAAGAAACAATCGCTGATGCACTCTACAAATTTGTCTTCCATGTTACCCCTGCCAATCTGATTTGTCCAGTCAATGTGCAGATTAAAATCACCATGACAATTGTAGCGCATTCTTACATGCCTCCATAATTTCCCAATTTATACTTTGTTCTACTCTTCAGGGGCCTATAGACGACCCCCACCCATGACTTCTTACCCTTGCTATTCCTTATTACCACCCAAACTGATACCACATCACAATCTATTGCACCTAGTCACTACTCACCACTGCACTGATACATTCCTTTATTAACAAAGCTACCCCACCTCCTTTTCCTTTTTGTCGTGTTTTTCCGGAATGTCACATATCCTAGAACATTGAGTTCCCAGTCTTGGTCATCCTGCAACCATGTGTCTGTAATAGCTATTAAGCCATATTCACTTATTTCTGTTTGTGCCGTCAACTCATCTATCTTGTTACAAATGCTGTGTGCATTCTGATAAAAGAGCCTTAAGCTTTGACTTTTTACCATTAGTGCTCATTCTGTTCTAATTTCTGCTGCACTCTTCTGCTTGTATTTTCTGCCCCTTCCTGTCACACTTTGATTATCATTCACCTCTTCACTACCCTGCACCTCTGTTCTCTCGTTTCTTTTTGATTTTTTAACCTTTCCTTCAATTGAACCCTTCCCCGCACCGAATTAGTTTTAAACCCTATCTACGACCCTAGTTAAATGATTCACCAGGACACTGGTTCCCAGCATGCTTCAAATGAAGCCCGTCCTGACAGAACAGCTCTCTCCTTCCCCAGCATTGGTGCCAGCGCCCCATGAATCACAACCCATTTCTCCCACACCAATCTTTGAGCCACACATTTACCTCTCTAATCTTATTTACCCTACTCTAATTTGCACATGGCTCAGGTAGTAATCCAGAGATTATTACCTTAGTGATTCTGCTTTTTAATTTAGCCTGGAGCTGCTCGTAGTCCCTTAGCAGAACCTCTTTCTTAGTCCAACCTATGCCATTGGTACCTACGTGGACCACGACAACTAGATCTTTCCCCTCCCACTCCAGTTCCCCTCCAACCCAGAAGAGATGTCATTAACCTTAGCACCAGGTAGACAACACAGCCTTCAGGACACTCTGTCTTTGCTGCAGAGAACAGCATCTATTCCCCTAACTATGCTATCCCCTATTACTATTACATTTCTCATTTCTACCCCCACTTGAATGGCTCTCTGTACCACGATGCTGTGGTCAGTTCGCTCATCCTCCCTGCAGTCTGTACCTATTGGACAAAGTTACTGGCTGAGTCTCCTCCAAAGCTAAATCTGAATCCCCATACCTGCCTCACTCACAGTCACACCCTCCTGACCATGGTCCAAATTTGATGTAATTAATCTGAGGGGTGTGACTGTCTCCTGAAACACAGTGCCTAGGTAACTCTCCCCCTCCCTGATGTGCCACAGTGTCCGGAGCTCAGACTCCAACTCAGCAACTCTGAGCCAAAGTTCCTCAAGCAGCCAACACTTGCTCTAGATGTGGTCACCATGGATTGCACCGGCGTCCACCAGCTCCCACAGTTGCAACAAATCACCTGCCCAACCATCTCTACTCTAATTAATTAAATAATTTGGATGTTAAATATTAAAAGCGAATTTCTTAACTGTACTCTTCAGCTGTAATAACCTCTCCTGATTTAAACCACTTGGCCAATCAAAAGAGACAGGGAAGAGAGACCCACCAATCACCTACCTGTTTTCCTTTGACGTCACACACTGGCTCTGACAGGTAGAAACAAGTTGAAGGGGCTCTCTGCCACAGTTTCGATCTCCCACTGCTGCTTCTCACGCAGGTCCACTCTCCATGTGCAGAAGCAGATAGGAAGGCAAAGACTCATAGCTTTGTAGCTGGGGAAAAAGTGTTAGTTTTGTTGTGAATCATTAAAAGCCAGGATCGTGGGCCTTACCAAATTGAAAATAAGTTAAGTGAAGTGAATTATTTAGTAAGAACTCCAGATAGAAGAAAAACCCAGAGGATATGTCATATAAATATGCTCAAAAAATAATTCAATAGGGAGGATAACCAAAAAGAAGAAGCATTAGTAGTGATGAATCAGGGAAAGGAAGTAGGGGTGGAAGATTCTGAAATTGGTTCCTTGAATTCAATTGGACAATGAGGAAGTGCTTAAAAATTGGAACAAAATACTGAGTCACCTTCCAGATAAGAATTGAAGTGACTTGAGAGAATTATTGCAGTCACATAGAACTATCTGTGGGAATAAATTAGGAAAAATAATGGTAGCTGTACATGATGTAGTCGTCGGGAATTCTGTTCCAATCAAACAACATCCTTATAGGTTGAATCCAATAAAATTATCACAAGCGCAAAAAGAAATTGAATTTATGCTCAAGAATTATGTTATTGAGTTGAGTTGCAGCAATTGGAGTTCACTTATTATGATGGTACCGAAGTTGGCTGGAACACAAAGACTGTGTGAATTATCGAAAAGTGAATGCAGTGACGAAGGCGGATTCATATCCTATTCCATGTTTGGAAGGCTGCATTGGGAAAGCGGGACAGTCAAAGTTCATTACAAAGTTTGACTTGCTGAAAGGATTTTGGCAAGTACCTCTATCAGAAAGGGCAAAAGAGGTTTCAGCTTTTGTAACACCAGATGGGTTTTATCAATTCAAAGTCATGCCATTTGGTATCAGAAATGCACCAGCAACCTCCCGGAGAATAACGAATAAGGTTCTTGCTGGACTGAGTCACTGTGTTGTGTACATTGATGATTTGGTAGTATTCAGTCAAACATGGGACAAGCACTTACAACATCTGGGAGAACTATTTGGTCGCCTACAAAAAGGTAATCTGGTGGTGAACTTGGCTAAGAGTGAGTTTGTAAAAACACAGGTCACATATTTAGGCCATACTGTTGGAAATGATCAGATGGCCCCATGAGATGTAAAAATGAAGGGGATTGATGAGTTCCCAGTGCCTTCAATGAAAAGGGAAGTTTTACAATTTCTGGGCATGAATGGTTTTTACAGGAAGTCCATGCCAAATTTTAGAAGCGTGGTGGCTCCATTAGCTGAACTCTTAAAAAAGAACAAGAAGTTCAACTGCACATCAAAGTGGCAAAATGCATTCAAAAATCTGAAAACTGTGTTGACACCAACGCCAGTTTTAGTGACATTGAATTATGCCAAGCAGTTTAAACTGGCTATTGATGCAAATGATGTGGATATTGGTGCTGTATTGTTGCAGGAAGATGACACAGATATTGAAAAGCCTATGGGATATTTTTCAAAGAAGTTAAATATTCATCAGCAAAAATACTCCACTGTTGAAAAGGAAACGCCGAGTTTGTTACTGGCATTGCAACATTTTGAAATTTGTGGTGCCAACAATTCATCAGAAATAATTGTTTACATTGATCATAACCCATTAAGATTTTTGGAAAAGTTTTGAAACCAGTTTGCTAGACTGTTTGGATGGATCTATTATTACAACCACCTAACTTGCAAATTATACATGTGGCGGGATAAGAAAGCCAAATTGCAACTCCCACAACACTCAAGAAATTTGACACCATCCAGGTCAAAGCAGCCTGCTTGTTTGGCACCACATCCACAAACATGTACTCCCTCCATCACTGACACACAATAGAAGCAGTTTGTACCAAATATAATATGCACTGCAGGAATTCACCAAGGCTCCTTAGACAACACCTTCCAAACACATGATCACTACCAACTAAAAGGACAAGGGCAGCAAATAGATGGGAACACTGCCACCTGGAAGTTCCCCTCCAAGTCACTCACCATCCTGACTTAGAAATATTTCTCCATTCCTTCACTGTTGCTGGGTCAAAATCCTGGAACTCCCTTCCTAACAGCACTGTGTGTGTACCTACACCACATGGATTGCAGCAGTTCGAGAAGGCAGCTCACCACCACCTTCTCAAGGGCAACTAGGGGTGGGTAATAACTGCTGGCCCAGCCAGCCAAGCCCACACCATGTGAATGAATTTTTAAAAATTACCAAGGGTTTAAGGTCTAAAGAAGATTGGACATGTGAAACCTGGGGAAAACGGGGTGAAATGGACTTTATTTTTACTGAAACCTTCGGTGCATCATCATGTTAATGCATACATCTTATAATGTAATAATATAGTATATAGAGATAAGTAGTAACTAATAGGAAAGAGGTTGAGAAAATGAAACCGTCCTTTTGAATTATGACAGTTCATTTTCTAAAAAAAAAGGGGGAGGCATTAAAACAAGAAAATATATTTTTCTTCTGTTAATAACCCTGTCATATTTCTTATGTAATGGAAGACAGGCTGTTGGGGGTATAAATATGGTAATTGGAGTAAGAGCCAGAGTGACTGCAAGATTCTAAAACCAATGATAAGAAGTGGTTTTGATATGTTAATGAACCAAGAGGAATTTCAATCAGATTTTTACATAAAACAAGAACAGGAATAGTTTTGAATTAAGTTGTGTTAGTTCAAAGGGGGATGTATGGGTATATTCCTTGAGGGAAGAAAATCTGTCATCCTTACCGGGTTGGCCTATATGTGGGTCCAGACCTACAGCAATTTGGTTGACTCTTAAATGCGCTCTGAAATAGTCTAGCAAGCTACTCAGTTGTATGAAACCGCTACAAAGTCACAAAAAGGGAGTGAAACTGGATGGACCACCCGGCATCAACCTAGGCACTGGAAACAACAACAGAGAACTCAGCCCTGTTGACCCTGCAAAGTCTTTCTTAATAACATCTGGGGACTAGTGCCAACATTGGGAGAGCTGTCTCACAGACTAGCGAAGCAACAGTCTGAAATAGTCATCCTCACGGAATCATAGCTTACAGATTATGTCCCAGACACCACCATCACCATCCCTGGGTCTGTCCTTTCCCACCGGCAGGACAGACCCAGCAGAGGTGGCGGCACAGTGGTAGGGAGGGAGTTGCTCTGGGAGTCCTCAACATTGACTCTGGATCCCATGAAATCTCATGGCACCAGGTCAAACACGGGCAAGGTAGCCTCGTGCTGCCCTCCCTCAGCTGATGAATCAGTTGAACACCACTTGGAGGAAGCACTGAAGGTGACAAGGATGCAGAATGTATTCTGGGTGGGGGACTTGAATGTCCATCACCAAGAGTGGCTCAGTAGCACGACTGCTGACTGAGTTGGCCAAGTCCTAAATGACATAGCTACTAGACTGGGTCTGCGGCAGATCGTGAGAGAAAAACATACTTGACCTCATCCTTACAAACCTGCCTGCTGCAGATGCGTCTGTCCATGACAGTATTGGTAGGAGTGACCACCGCACAGTCGTCATGGAGACGAAGTCCTGCCTTCACTTTGAGGATACCCTCCATCGTGTTGTGTGGCACTACTACCATGCTAAATGGGATAGATTTCAAACAGATCTAGCAACTCAAGACTGGGAATCCATGTGGCGCTGTGGGCCATCAGTAGCAGTAGATTTGCACTCGAACACAATCTGTAACCTCATGGCCCGGCATCCCCACTCTACCATTACCACCAAGCCAGGGGATCAACCCTGGTTCAATGAAGAGTGCAGGAGGGCATGCCCGGAGCAGCACCAGGCATACCTAAAAATGAGCTGTCAACCTGGTGACACAGGACTACATGTGTACCAAACAGCATAAATAGCAAGTGATAGACAGAGCTAAGTGATCCCACAACCAACGGGTCAGATCTAAGCTCTGCCGTCTGCCACTTCTAGTCGCGAATAGTGGTAGACAATTAAGCAACAAAAATGGGAGGAACAGATAGACCAGGAAATTACAGGCCAGTCGGTCTACCCTTGGTGGTGGGGAAGTTACTGGAAAGAATTCTGAGGGACAGAATATATCTGCACTTGGAGAGACACGGATTAATCAGGGATAGTTAGCATGGATTTGTTAAGGGAAGGTCGTGTTTGACAAATTTGATCGAATTTTTTGAGGAGGTAACTGGGAGTGTTGATCTGGTCTACATGGACTTTAGTAAGGCTTTTGATCAGGTCCCTCATGGCAGACTGGTCAGGAAAGTAAGAGCCCATGGGATCCAAGGCAAAGTGACATGTTGGATCCAAAATTGGCTGAGAGGCAGGAAGCAGAAGGTGATGGTAGAGGGATATTTCTGTGACTGGAAATCTGTTTCCGGTGGGGTTCCACAGGGCTCAGTGCTGGGGCCCTTGCTGTTTGTGATGTATATAAATGATTCCGACTTAAATGTAGGGGGTATGAGCAAGAAGTTCGCGGAAGACATGAAAATTGGTAGGATGGCATTGCCGGAGGTCACCGGTAACGGTTGTTGGCTTAGTACAAAGAGAAGAAGAGTCAATTCTCTCTTAACTCTAAATTTGCTTTATTCACGTCGTTAGATCATCTACATATAGCTTATATGTCTGGTTAAATATAGACATGCAGTTTACAGCAGGTTATACAATTTTATACCCAAAACTAGGATCTAAACGCACACCCACTAGGTTTCTCTGACACTCCCTGAGTGGTCACAGAATATAAAAGCTAATACCCAAAAAGGAGAGCTGACGCTGGCCAGGCGTTCCGTTCTCTCTGTCTTGCGTCTCTACGTTGCTGACATAGGTTCTTCCGCTTCTGCGATGGTTGGTCTCCGGAGTTCTCGCTGGCATCACGCCCGAAATTCTCCATTCTTATACTGAATCTTATCTCTTCAAGGTGTGCTGTCTCTCTCCCATTGGTTTTGGCTTGCTTGCCTAATCTGTGGCATCTTCTCATTGGCTCTGTCCCAAGGACTTAGGTAGCATTACCTCGTTATTCCTTCCCTAAATAAGCACATGTGTCTTATCTCATTCCCTTTGTTCTTCAAGAAACTCAGCTACTTCAAATCGGTTCCAGCCAGCTCAGGCCAGTGACTGGACTCAATTTACTTCAGGTCAAAAGATGCTTTTGCCTGTGTCAGCAGTTCAACTGCAGCCTCTGGCCAACAGGTGATAAATAGTGAGGAGGATAGTCGTAAACTGCAGGAGGATATCAGTGGACTGGTCAGGTGGGCAGAGCGATGGCAAATGGAATTCAACCCAGAAAAGTGTGAGGTAATGCACTTGGGGAGGGCTAACAAGGCAAGGGATTACACTATGAATGGTAGGACCCTGGAAAGTCCTGACGATTAGAGCGACTTTGGTGTGTGTATCCATAGATCCCTGAAGGTAGCAGGGCAAGTAGATAAGGTGGTTAAGAAGGCATGTGGGATACTTGCCTTTATTAGCCGAGGCATAAAATACGTCATAGGTTATGCTGAAACTGTATAAAATACGGGTTAGACCACAACTGGAATAATGCGTGCAGTTCTAGTCATTACATTATATGAAGGATGTGATTGCAGAGGGTGCAGAAGAGATTTACCAGGATGCTGCCTGGACTGGAGCGTCTGAGCTGTGAGGAAAGATTGGATAGACTGGGGATGTTTTCCTTGGAGCAGCGAAGGTTGAGAGGAGAGCTGATGGAGATGTATAAGATTATGAGGGACATAGATAGGTTGGATAGGAAGTCACTTTTTCTATTAGTAGAGGGGTCAATAACCAGGGGTCATAGATTTAAGGCAATAGGTAGAAGGCTAAGAGGGGAGTTGAGGAGAATTTTTTACACCCAGAGAGTAGTAGGAGTCTGGAACTTGAAAGGGTGGTTGAGTCAGAAACTCTCATAACATTTAAGAGGTATTTAAATATTCACTTGTGTTGCCATAGCCTCCAGGGCTATGGGCCAAGTGCTAGAAAATGGGATTAGTGCAGTCAGATCTTTGTTGATCAGCGCGGACAGGATGGGCTGAATGGCCTCCTTCTGTGCTGTCGACGTCTATGAGGCTAAAGGCATTGAATACTGCAAAGGCTATGGGCCCTAACAGTATTCAGGCAATAGTACTGAAGACTTGTGTTCCAGAACCTCCCACACCCCTAGCCAAGCTGTTCCAGTGCAGCCACAACACTGGCATCTACCCGGCTATGTGGAAAATTGCCCAGGTACGTCCTGTACACAAAAAGCAGGACAAATCCAACCTGGCCAATTACCAATTGATCAGTCTACTCTCGATCATCAGTAAAGTAATGGAAGGGGTCATCAACAGTGCTATCAAGCGGCACTTGCTAAGCAATAACCTGCTTACTGATGCCCAGTTTGGGTTCTGCCAGAGCCACTCAGCTCCTTACCTCATTACAGCCTTGGTTCAAACATGGACAAAAGAGCTGAACTCCTGAGGTGAGGTGAGAGTGACTGCCCTTGACATCAAGGCAGCATTTGACCGAGCTCTAGCAAAACTGAAGTCAGTGGGAATCAGGGGGAAACTCTCTGCTGGCTGGAGTCATACCTAGCACAAAGGAAGATGGTTGTGATTGTTGGTGGTCAATCATCTCAGCTCCAGGACATCACTGCAGGAGTCTCTCAGGGTGGTGTCCTCGGCCCAACCATCTTCTGCTGCTTCAACAATGACCTTCCTTCCATCATAAGGTCAGAAGTGGGGATGTTCACTGATGATTAGCAATATTCAGCCCCATTCACGACTCCTCAGATACTGAAGCAGTCCATGTCCAAATGCAACAAGACCTGGACAATATCCAGGCTTGGGCTGACAAGTGGCAAGTTACTTTTGCACCACACAAGTGTTAGGCAATGACCATCTCCAACAAGAGAGAATCCAACCATTGCCCCTTGATGTTCAATGGCATTACCATCACTGAATCTCCCACCATCAACATCCTGGGGAGTTATCACTGACCAGAAACTGAACTGGACTAGCCATATAAATACTATGGCCACAAGAGCAGGTCGGAGGCTAGGAATTGTGCGACGAGTAACTCATTTCCTGACTCCCCAAAGTCTGTCCACCATCTACAAGGCATAAGTCAGGAGTGTGATGGAATATTCCCCACTTGCCTGGATGAGTGCAGCTCCCAGAACACTCAAGAACTTGACACTGTCCAGGACAAAGTAGCCCACTTGATTGGCACCAAATCCATAAACATTCACTCCCTCCACCACCAATGCATAATAGCAGCAGTGTGTACCATCTACAAGATACACTGCAGGAATTGAGCAAGGCTCCTTCGGCAGCACCTTCCAAACCAACGACCACTAACATCTAGAAGGACAAGGGCAGCAGATAGATGAGAACACCACCACCTGGACATTCTCGTCCAAGTGCGCCACCATCCTGACTTTGAAATATATCGCCGTTCCTTCACTGTCACTGTGTCAAAATCCTGGAACTCCCTTCCTAACAGCACTGTGGGTCTACCTACACCACATAGACTGCAACGATTCAAGAAGGCAGCTCACCACCACCTTCTCAAGGGCAATTAGGGATGGGCAATAAATGATGGCCCAGCCAGCGAAGCCCACATCCACTGAATGAATAAAAAACAATATGCCAGTTGTAAAAGGGTGTAACTAAATAAGGTAAAGGTAGGATAAGTTTACTTTTTTAAAAAACCTAAGAGCTAAAGTAAAGAAAAGTCTAATCAAGTTTGAGAAGAAAGCATTGAGAGACTGAGTGAGACAATAGAGAGATCAATGGGGAGGAACGCATTTAAGGAAATACTGAAACCTCCATTGGGTAGCTGTTTGGATCTCCCAGAAGACAGTGTGAACAAGGCCAGACCTGGATAAGCAGCTGCTGTCAGCTTCAGAGGACACCCCAAGGAAAAAGGCTCTATGTGGCAAAGATTACTGGAATTCTACAGATTTTAAAATCCATAAGGATAGTTGTTGATCAGAAAAGGGGAAGGTGAGCTCTGAAGGTAGTTAAGTTAAGATCTTGTGGAACTTTTTAAAAGTACTGTTTACTGTGTGAAGCTATTCTTGTGTTTAAGTCTAATTGCTTTTTTTTCTTTATCCTTTTAATGAATGTACTATAAAATCATCGCAAGTAGTTAGGGACATAATTTCCTGATTTCAGAACCTCTCCTCATACCACACAAATTGCAAAAACAATTTTTGCAGCTGTATCAAGTTTCTTTTTGGGATTGGGCAGCTTGGCATTTATTGGCCATGCAATAACAGTGGTCACTCCTACCGACTCTGTCATGGACAGATGCATCTATAGCAGGCATGTTGGTGAGGATGAGGTCAAGTATGTTTTTCACTCTTGCTGGTTCCCTCACCACCTACCGCAGACCCAGTCTAGTAGCTATGTCCTTTAGGATTCGGCCAGCTCGGTCTGTAATGGTGCTACTAAGCTACTCTTCATGATAAGCATTGAAGTCCCCCACCCATTCTGTGCCATTGCCACCCTCAATGTTTCTTCCAAATGATGTTCAACATGGAGGAGCACTGATTCATCAGCTGAGGGAGGGTGGTATGTGATAATCAGCAGGAGGTTTCCTTACCCATGTTTGACCTGATGCCATGAGACATCATGGGGTCTGGAGTCAATGTCGAGGACTCCCAAGGCAACTCACTCCTGACTGTATACCACTGTGCCACCACCTCTGCTGGGTCTGTCCTGCCAGTGAGACAGGACATAACCAAGGATGGTGATGGTGACATCTCAGACATTTTAAGTCATGATTCCGTGAATATGACTATGTCAGGCTGTTGTTTGACTAGTATGTGGGACAGCTGTCCCAATTTTGGCACAAACCCCCCAGACGTTAGCCAGGAGGACTTTTCAGGGTCGAGAGGGCTGAGTTTGCCATTATCATTTCTGATATCTAGGTCAATGCCGGATCGTCGGTCCAGCTTTATTCCTTTTTTTAGGCTTTTTAGCAGCTTGATACAACCAAGTGGCTTGCTCGGCCATTTCAGAGGACCTCTCTGAGGGGCAGTTAAGAGTCAACCACATTGCTCTGGGTCTGGAGTCACATGTAGGCCAGATGAGGAAAGGACGGCAGATTTCCTTCTCTAAAGGACATTAAGTGAACCAGATGGGCTTTTATGACAATCGACAAGAGTTTCATGCTCACCATTACTGAGACTAGATTTCAATTTCAGATTTGTAATTGCATTCAAATTCCTGCATTGAGGTTGAGTATGAGCCGACGTCCCCAGAGCGTTAACCTCGGCCTCTCAATTACTAGTCCAGTGACGTTACCTCTATACCACCACCTCCCCTCATGTTCTTCGAAAGTTAGCATGCAGGTGTAGCAAGCAATTAGGAAGCAAATTACATGTTAGTCTTTATGACAATCAGATTGGAGTATAGGATTAAAGATGTCTTACCATGCTTATATACCACCTTGATGAGACCACACAACATGATGGAGGGTATCCTCAATGTGAAAACAGGACTTTGGTGGTGTTGGTGGTGTCTGGGACATTGTAAGATATGATTCCCTGAGGATGACTATGTAAGGCTGTTGCGTGACTAGTCTGTGAGACAGCTCTCCCAATTTTGGCACTAGCCCCTAGATGTTAGTGAAGAGGATTTTGCAGGGTTGACAGGGCAGAGTTTGCCGTTGTCGCTTCTGTTGCCGAGGCCGATGCTGTTTGATCCGTCCTGTTTCTATCCTTTTTGTAGATGTGCCAGCAGTTTTATACAATTGAGTGGCTTGGTCGGACATTTCAGAGGGCATTGCCATGGGTCTGGTGTCACATGTAGGTCAGACCAGGTAAGGATGGCAGATTTCCTTCCCTAAGGGCATTACTGAACCAGATGGGTTTTTACAACAACTGGCAATGGTCTCATGGTCAACCGAAACTAGCATTTTAATTCCAGATTTTTTTATTAACTGAACTTAAATTCCACCTGCTGCCATGTTCCCAGAGTATTATTCCAGGCCTCTGGATTACTAGTCTGGTGACAATGCCACTATACCACCGCCGCCCCTACACTCTACAGTCAAGAATGAACATGATTCGGGAACATGCATCTTATGGACATCGGGGTGCAGGAGGGAGTGAGAACTTTGTTAGAAAGGCTACTGCTTTGAAGAGTGACTTGCTTGGTATGCATGGGAAGCTTATCAGAACTGTAAAACATAGTGGGGGATGGAATGCACTAGAATTAATATTTGATACACAGCATTACTGTAAGGTTCTGGTGGAGTCTTTACCCTGCCATTTATGAGGTCAAAAATGTATCTGCACCTCTACAGCCAACATAGGGAGGTGGTGTCACAGTGGTAATGTCACTGGACCAGTAACACCCAAGGCTCAGGCTAGTGGTCTGGGGTGGGGGGCATGTGTTCAAATCCCACCAAAGCAGCTGGTGGAACTTAAATTCAGTTAATAAGTCTGGAATATGAAGTTAGCCTCAGTAATGGTGACCATGAATCGATTACCATAAAAACACATCTGGCACAATATCAGCAGTGCGTACAATCTACAAGACGCACTGCAGGAATTCACCAAGGTTCCTTCAACAGCACCTTCCAAACTCACAGCCACAACCATCTAGAAGGACAAGGGCAGCAGATACATGGGAACACCACCACCTGGAAGTTCCCCTCCAAGTCACTCACCTTCCTGAATTAGAAATATATCACCGTTCCTCCATTGTCACTGGGTCAAAATCCTGGAACTCCCTCCCTAACAGCACTATGGATGTACCTACACCACATGGGCTGCAGCGGTTCAAGAAAGCAGCTCACCACCATCTTCTCAAGGGCAACAAGGGATGGGCAATAAGGGCTGGCCCAGCCAGCAAAGCACATATCCCGTGAAAGAATTTTTAAAATCTAATGCCCTTTCGCGAAGGAAACCTGCTGTCCTTACCTGGTCATGGGCGGTGCATGCAAGAAACTCTCTTCAAATGGTTGGGGGGTACAGTCCATATCAGTTGGCATACAGAAAAAATCCAGAGTTACCTTCAGTGTTGTCAGATGCTCCCTCTGCTCTAGAAGGGACTAGCATTAGCTCCACCTTTTCTCCTCATCTGAACACTTTGCATGTGGGCAGAAAAGCTTTCATTAAAGCTGAGATTTTGGAGAAAATTCAGCAGGCCCTATGGCACTGCATAAGACCATCATAGATGCAGTTTAGACAAGGAGACATGGTATATTATAAAAGGGCAGGCCAGAAAGAGTGGAAAGGACCTGGCAAGGTAATAGGGAGTGATGGGAAAGTAGTAATTGTGCATCACGGCAATCAAACTGTTAGGGTGCATTCTTTGCAGTTAATTGGTACTGACTATACATTTACAGGCTCTGAACAGGACATAGAATGCGAGGAGGCACCACGCACTTCACATACACACACATTGGGTAGTTATGAGGAACAGACGACGGCAGATACAGGATTGATTGACTATGAACAAAGTAGGACAACACTATTCATCCAAGAAGGCTACTACCCAAATTAGGAACAAAGATAACTTACATGCCTGAAGGGAGCAGTGTGTGGAGGGATGCCACCATCATAGGGAGAGCAGGAAAGGCCTCTGGTAAATACAAACATTGGCTAAATATGCAGAATGAAGGGCAGGAGACAAGACCTATTGATTGGCAAACCGAGGTAAAGATGTGGAAACCCATAAAACGCAGTATGAGATCTGACAGTGGACTAGAAAGTGATCGTGACCCTAGAAAAAAATCATGGACTTGCGAACGAAGTTCTGCTCGCGTAGGAGAAAGATCACATAGTAGCATTCCAGAAAGGAAGAGGAATGTGAATTGAGGCCATAGCTTAACAAGAATGACTTCCAGAGAGCAAGCTAGGAATTTCAGTAGGAGTTGAAGTCCTTATGACCAAGAGATTCTAGTAGTTGCTAATAAATTGGAAAGTAAGCTGATAAATGAAGCCAAATGGAAAGAGTTAGAAAGTTGGAAGGAATTTGGGGTATATTCTAAAAGCAGAGCAAGTTAGGAATGATACTGAATCAACAATCTTATCTAGAAAATGTTAATCATATCCCAATAACTTGTGGTAGATCCTCACGAAAACAGGATCCTGCTATCAAGGAAGAAACGGAACAGTTGAGAAGATTGATTGGGCAGTTGAACTGGTTGTGCACTCAGACTAGGCCTGACGCTAGTTATGATGTGTTGGAGCTGAGTACCATGATGAAACATGCTACAGTTGAGCAAGTTCTGAGAGCAAATAAAATACTTAAAAAATTAAATTCTGAGATGTGTGTGCTCAAGTTTCCAGCCTTGGATAATCCAGAAGATATGAGGTTGGTCATTTTAGCGATGCTTCACATGCCAATCTTCCAGATGGGTACTCTAGCACAGCAAGGTTTATCATATTCTTGGTGGGAAAGAATGATAAATGTTGCCCATTGGTTTGGGAGGCCAAGAAAATAAAGAGGGCTGAAAAGCACCTTAGCTGCTGAAATGCTAGCCTTGGTAGAAGCATTAGATAAGGGGGTTTACTTATCCAATATACTGACAGAAATGTTATATAGGGGGCAATGTGGGAAAAGTTTGCCCATAGAATGTTATGTTGATAACTGGCCTCTTTGGGATAATGTTCATTCCACGAAAAATGTCAGTGACAAAAGGCTAAGAATAGACCTAGCCAGCATAAAAAATGTCAGAGAGAAGGGAGATCTCTAAGATAAAATGGGTTGACACAAATCACCAACTATCAGACTGTTTTATGAAAAGAAGTGTCTGCTCTAAGAAATTATTAAATGTACTGGAAGAGGGGCGTCCTATTTTATAATGATGCAATGAAAAAAAGTTTTCTTTGTCTTATAGTTATTTATATATATTTGATAAAGGTAATAAGGGAACTATAGATGTGGAAATACATGACATTATTTCCTTCTGTTTGTTTGAAAAAAAGTTCTTTAAGCGTTTTCTCAAGTTTTAATTTAAAAAGGAAAGAGGGGAATCTATCAAAGGGCAGAACCTTCTGGCTGGTGTGTGGGTGGTGGAGCCCATACGCCAGCACTTAAAATGTCACGCGAGCGTCCCGACGTCAGCACGCAGCATCACTATATTTCAGTCACTATATTTCGCTATGCAGCGGAACGCGCGCCCGCCATTAATTGAAGGCCTCGTTAAGGCCCTTAACTTGCCAATCATCGATGATTTTGAGGGGCCCGTGAGAACTTCGGCTCAGCGCATGGGCCCAACAGGCTGGTGGGTAGAAGATTTGATTGCGGTTTTAAAAACGTTTAATAAAATTTTTGTTCATTTCATTAACATATCCCATCTCGTGTGACATTTTCACATGAGGGGGACATGTTAATAAATTTTTTATTGTCCTATTTTTTATATTTGCCAGCCTTTCAGCGATCTCCCCGAGGCAGCACTTTGCCTCAGGGAAATGTGTGCTCTTTCGCGAAAGAACGCACTCTGACAGTTGGGGAATGCACCCCCCCCTCCCTCCCATACAGGAAGCGCATAGTGCTCCCCGTCGGTCAGCCCGCCCACTTAAAATGGCGGCAGGGCCCGTTTCAGCGGCAGCGATCGGCTGCCTGCCGCCAAGCTGGTGGGGCCCGCCCGCCCATCAAGAACAAAATTCTGTCCAACTCTTTCGAGTACAAACCCGTTTCCATCTGTTTCAGATGAAGTTACATTGTTTCATTGTTTGCCATTGTGAGATTTGAACTCTTGATAATCTTTTAAATGAAAACCAAATCAACAAAATTGGGATAAATCAGGCACAGCCCCTAATTCAGGTCAGTTGTAAAACCAAGGACAAAGTTTAAAGGAACCTTACAAACTTTAAATCAAAATGTGATTAAAGGGGTCAACAAAACACCCCAGTCCCCGCGGCGCCCACCGAGCACGGAAGGCCTTGAGAGTGCCAGCAGACACCGCGTGCTCCCTCTCCAGGGACATCTGGCAGCGAACGTAGCCGCGGAAGAGGGACAAACAATCGGGCGGGACTCCCCCGTCGATTGCCCGCTGCCTGGACCTGTTAATGGCCAACTTGGCCAGGCCCAGGAGCAGGTTCACGAGGAGGTCCTCCTCCTTCCCGACCCCCTTCCGCACCGGGTGCCCATAGATCAGGAGCGTGGGGCTGAAGTGCAAACAAAACATCAATAAAAGGTTTTTTAAGTAACTAAAAAGGGAGTGCAGCCTACAACACCCTATGTATACATGGTCCACGGACTCCACAAGACCGCAAAAAGGGCACGTGTCCTGAGAGTCCGTGAACCTATGCATCCTCTTATTATAGGGGACTGCTGCATGCAACACCCTCCAACCCAGGTCCCCGATAGAAAGGGGGAGGACACCTCCGTAGAGGGCCTCCCATCGGGGGCCTCCGCCGCTGGACGGCAACAAGGCATGCCAGGGCGTGTCCGGGCGACGGACAAGGGCGAGAAAATGGAAGGTGTGCAGCAGCAGTCCGTACAAAAAGCCCCTCTTTGCCGTGCCATTTATAAATCAGGCACAGCCCCTAATTCAGGTCAGCTGTAATAAGAAGATGTAACTCTTTCGAGTACAAACATGTTTCCATCTGTTTCAGATGAAGTTACATTGTTTCATAGTTTGCCATTGTGAGATTTGAACTCTTGATGTAACTCTTTCAAGTACAAACACGCTTCCATCTGTTCCTATTCAGATGAAGTTACATTGTTCCATAGTTTGCCATTGTGAGATTTGAACTCTTGATCTTGGGGTTACAAACCCAGTATTATAACCACTTGGCAATGTATAAATAATCGCACTGCCTGGCAATCACCTTGTTAAAGACAATTGCTAATTAAACAGGTGATGGGCATTGATTATCCCATCTAAACAGAATAAAAAATTACAGCTGGAACAGTTGGTGTAGTAGCACTGAGCTTGAAAATAAACCAGATTGAACTAAAAGACCTGCCTGAATTAATTCTTCCATCACAACTCTTATTGTGGGTAACACTCTTTTCATTGAAGCCTCACTCTTTATACTCCTGTCTCCTCACTGAATTCTCACTCGTTATATTCCACTCCCCTCACGGATGTCTTGCTCTATACACACTGCTCTCCTCACTGAAGTCTCACTCTTTATACCCTGCTGTCCTCACTGTATTCTTGCTCTTGATACCCCTCTCTCCTCACTGAATTATCACTATTTATACCCTGTTCTGCTAAGTGATTTATTACTCTTTATACCCTGCTGACTCACTGAAGTCTTTCTTTTTATACCCTGTTCTGCACACTGAAGTCTCACCCTTTATACCTCGCTCTCATCACGGAAGTCTCACTTTTTATACCCCGCTCTCCTCACTGTCATAACCTATAATTTTAAGTGTTATGCTTGAGATGCAACTCTAAATTCAGGAATCAATTCTCGAGGCTTTATATTAAACTAAATGAAACATTTTATTAATTTACACAGGTTAAAATATATATACACATGGCTACAAATTACTACTGTCATAACTTTTAACAAATTCCCAAGCTAAGTTCCATTAAGGCAACAGCAACCCATAGACTTAACCAGATACCGGGCAAAGCATTTTCACCTTACGAATTCAAAATGAGGTTCTTTTCACTTTGGTTCCTGTACAAACAGCTTGCCTCTGCCCTGCACGCACAAAACTGTTGAAGTTATACCTAGCACTGCTCATTGAGTGTAAACTCTCATTGTATCACCAGCCTCTTTGAACTCCACCTTTTAATAATAAAACCCCTTTCATCGTACCAATTTCATTAGTAATATAAACATATTGCTTGGTATATCTGCTAGCTAGGTAGTAGTTTTCACCCCACTTCTTTAATGCTCTATTCAACAAATGTAAATGCAGGCTATCTCTCTTATATATCAAAACTAGTACACATCAAAGCACCCAGAGTAGCTGGCTTTAATCCAATTAAGACACACACACAGACTAAACCTCTATTTAAAAATAAAAATATTTTCCAATAATATTATATACATTAAAAGCTTCATGGCACTCTTTATACCCAGCTCTCTTGCTGAAGTCTCACTCTTTATACCCTGGTCTCCTCAGTGAGGTCCCTCTCTTTATAGCCCGTCCTCCTCACTGAAATCTCAATCTTTATAAAAGCAAAAAACTGCGGATGCTGGAAATCCAGAACAACAGAAGAGTCATACGGACTCGAAATGTTGACTATGTTCCTCTCCACAGATGCTGCTGGACTTGCTGGGATTTTCCAGGTATTTTTGTTTTTGTTCTCAATCTTTATGCCCTGGTTTCCTCATTGAATTCTCGCTCTTTATAACCCACTCTCTGCAGTGAATTCACGCTCTTTCTCGTCTGCTCTTCTCACTGAGGTCTTGCTCTTTATGCCCCATTCTCCTCACTGAAGTGTTGCTCTTTTTTCCCCTGCTCTCCTCACTGAAGACTCACTGTTTATACCCCACTCTCCTCACTGAATTATCATTCTTGATAGCCTGTTCTCCTTACTGAATTCTCACTCTTCATAATCAGCAATCCTTACTGAAGTCTCACTGTTTATACCCCGCTCTCCTCCCTAAAGCCTCGCTCTTTATTCCCCGCTCTCCTCCCCGAAGTATTTCTGTTTATACCTACTACCCTTGCTGAAGTCTCATTCTTTAAACCCCACTCTCCTCGCTGAATTCTCATTCTTTGTACCCTGCTCTGCTCACTGAAATCTCAATCTTTATACCCCACTCTACTCACTGAAGTCTCACTGTTTATTACCTGCTCTCCTTACTGAAGTCTTGCTCTTTATACTGTGCTGTCTCACTGAAATCATTCTCTTTATACCCCACTCTCCTCACACAAGTCTCGCTTTTTTTACCCTTCTCTCCTCACTAGCGTCACACTGTTCATACCCCGCTCTTCTCACTGAATTTGTCTCTTTGAAGCCGGCTCTCTCAGTGATGTCTCACTCTTTATACCCGACACTCCTCACTGAAGTCTCACTCTTTATAGCCCCCAGTAAAGTCAGCATAGTGATACAATAGGGAAATTGTGTTTGACAAATCTATTAGAGTTTTTTTGAGAATATAACTAATAGGATAGGTAAAGGGGAACAAGTTGTTCCAAAATGCATTTGATAATGTACCACAGAACAGGTTAATACACAAGAAAAGGGCTCCTGAAGTTGCGGGTAATATATTTGCATTGATAGACAATTGTTTTTTTTTAATTCTTTCATGGGACGTGGGCGTTGCTGGGAAAGCAGCATTTGTTGCCCATCCCTAATTGCCCTTGAACTGAACATTTCAGAGGGCAGTTAAGAGTCAACCACATCACTGTGGTCACATGTCAGCCAGACCAGGTAAGGATGACACATTTCCTTCCCAAAAGGACATTATGTGAACCAGATGGGTTTTTACAACAATCAATGATCGTTTCATGGCACCATTGCTGAGACTAGCTCTATATTCCACATTTATTAATTGAACTCATGTCCCCCGAGTATTAGCCTGGCCTCTGAATTACTAGTTCAGTTACATGACCACTATGCCACCATCTCCCCCGGTTAATGGACAGGAAACAGAAAGTAGGGATAAATTGGGCATTTTCAAGTTGGCAGGCTGTGACTACTGGAGTGCTGCAAGAATCAGTACTGGGATCATAGCTATTTACAGTCAAGACAAAGAAACTGACAGTAATATTTCCTATGTTACAATCACATGAGGAGAGATGAAATGACTCCCCTATTCTCCCTCTCTAAGTGTGACCGTAACAGAGTTTTTTGTGAATTTAGGTTATGCTTTACCAATGCTGCAGGAATCCCATTATTAATGCTTTCAGGTTGTAAAGAATTGTCAGATAGGTCATCTTAGGTTAAACAAGGAATAGGGTAAGTTTAGTGAAACAATTTTCCGAATTGAAAAAAAAGACTAGGTAAATCACAACCACCATTCATACATCACACACCCTTGCCTGGGCCCACACTTACACCAGTACGGATAGTAGAATAAGAAGATAGGTTAAGGATTTTTTACAGTTCATGGAAAAGATAAAACAAAGGAGCATACGGTTAACTGTTCTTTGGCTAGTCTTGATGCAGTGATTCTATGTTACAGCCAATTTGTCTTCCTGGGTCTAGTTGTAAGGAGCAGATTTCCACGTTTTATTCCCAAAAGATCTTGGTTTGCAGATTTCTCAGGATGGTTACTTTGCAAATCCGGGCACAGTGCTTCTGAGCTATTCACAATCTATATCAATGATTTGGATGAGGGAACCAAATGTAATATTTCCAAGTTTGCTGATGACACGAAACTTAGTGGGAATGTGAGTGGTGAGCAGGATGGTAAGAGGCTTCAAGATGATTTAGACATGTTGAGTGAATGGGCATATACATGGCAGATGCTGTATAACATGATAAGTGTGTGAAGTTACCCATCGTAGGAAAAACGTAATGGCAGAGTACCATTTGAATGGTGATAGATTGGGAAATGTTGATGTACAAATGGACCTGGGTGTCCTTATACACCAATCACTGAAAGCAAGCATACAGGTGCAGCAAGCAGTTAAGAGGGCACATGGAATGTTGGCCTTCATTGCAAAAGGACTTGAGTACAGGAGCAAGGATGTCTGACTGCAGCTGTACAGGGCCTTGGTGAGACCACACCTCAGGGAGATCGATTTGACATGTTTAAATTTAAATAAAGAGAAATAAAAACTTTTAAAACATGCCCCCTCATGTGACACTGTCACATGAGCTGGGACATGTGAAAAAATGATTTTTAAAATTTTTATTGACTTTTAAAACATTTCATGAAACCTCATCCCGCCCGTGGATGAGGTTTCATGAAAAATGCAAAGGTCACCTGGGGTCTTTGCCTGCCCGCCAACCTTAAGATTGGACGGGCAGCTCAGCTAATTGAATTAATTACTATTTAAATGGCCTTAATAGGCCCTTTTGTTAGTTCAGCGGGCGCGCAGCTGAGTCGGCTGCGCATCCACCAAACTGAAAATCTAAATGACGCGTGGTGACATCAGGATGCCTGCCTGACATCACCGCGCATCATTTTACGTGTTGGTGAGCAGGCCCTGCCCCCGCTCACCAACCAGAGAATTCTGCCCCATGTCTGGGGTCATTGTTTTGGAAAAGGTAATTGCATTTTGATGTCTCATCTTAGAAACATTTGCAAAGTTTCAGGATAGTGTAAAGCCAACAGGAGATGAGGTCTTTCATGCTCCCCAGGGGATTGGGTGCCTTTTCCTTCTATCCCACTTGGTGGAATGCAAGCTGTATATTGTAGCCATCTGGGCAGTCTCCATTTAGAGGGTCACTAGAGGGTTTCAGTTTTGTTTTAAAATCCAACCAGAAAAAGAAAAATTAGAAATTGTGGAACTTGTAAATGTTGACATTCAGAGGAACTTAGGTGTACCCGTACAAGGAACAGAAAATTAGCATGCAGGTACAGAAGCAATGGATGTCTTGTGGTGCAGTAGGTAATGTTTCTGGGTTTGCAACCCACCCCAGAGCTTGATGGCCATGGAAGGTGCATTCATAATGCAGCCAATCAGGTTGAGCATCAACCTGCAAATCCTTCTAACACATGCCAATGGCGGGCAGTAAGAGTGGGAGAGATTCCTGGTCAACCATGTGTTAGAAAGAAAGTTGGAGCCTCTGCCATCACTATCCATAACTCCAGACTACAACAAGCATGGAAGAGTTGTTATGACCACGGCCGGTGTTAATTGCTGCGCACACCAAATCCCAGAGGGAAACTTGGCTTATGGGCCATAACCTTTTTTTTTGTATTCTGAAAACGAGACGTACTGATTCAGCAGTAAGAGCTTCAGTAACACTTCTGGGATTTTTAAAATTAAAAATAAAAGTTTTATTAACAAAAGAAAACTTAAGCATACAAGATTACAGTTACACAGTTAAGGTTAGTCTTACCAAACATTCACCAAAAAGACTGTACTTGGTCAGGCCACAAATAACACCTCCAGGCAACAGTCCCTTATAGATGCTAACTAAAAATAAAATTCAGTAATATTACACAAGGCAAACTTGTAGCTTCAATAAAGGCAGGCTACATAACCTCTAGCCTCTTCCACCCTGCACTGGAATCCACTTCAATAAAACTGCTCGTTGCAGACCAAGACTTTTCTGGCTTGACTGGATGGTTAATTCAAGCTGCATCCTTTCCCAGCCCAGAGCTCCAGCTACAGATCAACAGCTCAAACAGCTGTAGTCATCTCCCTATCCTAAGCTCTCCACAGTAACTCTAAAATAGCTTTTCCCCTTTCAACTCAGGTTCCATTGTTCTCACACCTCCTTGAAACACAAATCTTTCCAAAAAAATCTTTTATGTCTCTATCTTGTTTGTGCTTTCGGATCAATAAATATAACATCCCCACTACTATTTACATGTCGAACTCCTACAAGTTAGAAAACATGTTTCTTTTTACCTCTGACTCCCCCTTTGATATTCAAACTAACTCAACTTATCTAAAAATGCAAATATTAGATCTAACCCATTTACTTGTACCTCCAATTTAACACCTTTATCCTTTTCATATTTCAAACCCCCCCAGACAACCTGACTCCTATCAATCTCTTGCCCAGCTTAACTAAATCGCATACAGACACGCACATGCATGCACACACACAGACACCCAGCCTTCTTTATAGAATAACATAATATTCCCCAAAAATATATTTTTTTCAATAACATCTATTCTCAGAGTGCATGTAGCCACAGCAACTCTGACTCCCCGCTTGAACTATAACACACCACCACAGCAATCAATTGGGAAGGTTAATGACATATTGGCCTTTATCACAAGGGGATTGGAATAGAAAAATAAGGATGTCTTGCTACAATTATACAGATGTGGTACCACATCTGGAACAGTGTGTTTAGTTTGGTCTCCATACTTAAGGAAGTTGGTTCACCGAATGTTGACTAGATTGGTTCCTGGGATGGGAGGGCTGTCTATGATAAGAGACTGAGTAAATTGGGCCTATTTCTTTTAGAGTTTAGAAGAATGAGAGGTGATCTAATTGATACATAAAAGATTCTGAAAGAGCTTGATAGGATAGACACTGAGGGGTTGTTTCCACAGGCTGGGGCATCTAGAACGTGGGGGCACAGCCTCAGGTTAAGGGGTAGATCATTTAGGATAGAGATGAGCAGAAATTGCTTCATTCATAGGGTGTGAATCTTTGGAAATCTCTACCCCAGAGGGTTGTGGAAGCTCCATTGTTGAATACATTTAAGGCTGGGTTAGACAGATTTTTGGTCTCTTGGGGACTCAAGGGATGTTCATAACCCAGGTGTCTCATCCAAATTATGAGGTTAGTTGCCCTCCCCTGCACCCTCACCAATCCTTGAATGCCTTTTTCAGAAGTTAGTGATCAGAATTGTGTCTTGCACTCCAGGTGAGTAATGTACAGATTCAGAGCTACTTCGAGATGTGTCATGGGGCGGAATTTTCTGTGGACAATATGGTGAGAAGGTCAAAAATCTGTTTCACAATGTCATGAAACCAGTTTGAAATCGTCCATTCAGCCCATCGATGGCGGGTCATGTTCCCCACCATCGGATTTCAGGAACCTCATTGTAATACATCTGCCTATTATTACAAGGCCAGCGTACTGGAATCATCCGCTGCTGGATCATCAGCACATCGACATGTTTCACAACAGCATATATAAGGCGTACACTTGGCGAGCTGCACTTTGAGGGAAACTCGGAAGTGAGTGCACAGTAACGTTGTGCATTGCTCATGAGGGTCGTCTGTTGGATTTCATGGTTGAGGCGACTTGGGAAGGGGGCAAGTGTTGCCCTGCAGTTGAAGGTAGTGCACACGCACATGCGTGACTGGGGGGAAGGAAAACAGCCATGCATTAAGGAAACCTTGTATAAAGTGACCATTCCTCTGCAGATGAGACAGTTCAGATGCAGCCACATTGACATGCGTGGAGTAGGGCCTCTAGCTTACCTACCCACTCAAGTGACACAGAGGCATGTAAATGCCACCAAGTGCTCCAGAGCTTTTCATCCCTCAGGCAAAGACTGTAAACTAATGAGCATTTTATTGGACTCCAGAACAATTGGATGACTGGGCACATTGTACAATCTCCTTGCTAAAGCTGGCCATGGAGTAGTCACTGGTCGAGGCGCTCACAGACCCTTGCAATGTCATCATCCCAGTTTGGACCAGTCTCTCCTATGGTTCAAGCCAGCAGTGCAGCCTTTCAGTGTGGGTTGGGAGAATGCCTGCACCTGAGCTGAGACCACAACATGCAGTCCAGTGGGCAAAGCCATCAGGTGGAGTGGGGTGGAGTTGGGAGCAGTCTTGGACAGCCATGCAGCGCACTAAACTCTAGCCATCCAAGTGGTGGTCAGCACTCTCTGGGATGCGTTAAAGGGCCTTCACACTTAACCAGAACAGGTTCTTAATACACCCATGCTAACCCATGCGTCTCTCTCTTTCATCCTGCAGGAGGAGTACATTAGGATCATGGAGCCTGGTGAACCAGCTGTATGCCTCATGGCATACAGAGAGCAAGGTTGATAGAGAAGAGAGCACCAGAGGCACCTGGCTGCACAGAGGGAGGAGCTGCACTCTCAGGAAGAAAGGGCAGCTGGGGCTTCCGCACACCCCACCAAAGAGCCACAGTGAGCTGTCGCTGGTCGGTGCCTAGCTAGACCCAGAGTTTATAGATGCCACCTTTCATTCCTGCAGACGACCAAGAACCAGTGTTACCAAAGACTCTGCATGTCAAGGGAACTGGTCAGTCACATCTGCCAGCTGCTGCAGGATTTGGCGCCAGGGGACATGGAGGACATCCATTGCCATTGGCCACAAGAGTGACCACAGTGCTCAATTTTTACGTCAGTTGCTCCCTTCAGGTTACCACAGGTGACCTCTGTGTGATATCACAATCCGCCACCCACAAATGCATCCATGAGGTCACGGACGCCATCTTCGGGAGGGCACACAACTTTGTGCATTTCACCCAGGACCAGGAGAGACAGGATTCAAGAGCGATTGGATTTGCCCAGATCTCGGGTTTCCCACAGGCGCAGGGAACGACTCCCATATCCTCAGTCGGTCACAGATCCTTGAAGTCTTCCAGGGTTCACGGAAGCTGCAGGGATGGCTCCTCGGGGACAGGGGCTACCCAGAGAGGCCCGTGTGGCAGCCTCAGACTGCAGCAGAGCGACACTAAAATGAGGCTCATGCAGCAGCTCGCAACTTGGTGGAGCAGACCATCAGAATGCTGAAGATGAGGCTTCAGTGCCTGGACCGGTCTGGTGGAGACCTGCAATACAGTCCACAGAGGGTATTACACATCATCTTTCCCTGCTGCGCCCTTTACAAGCTGGCACTGCAAAGAGGAGAAGAGCTGGCTGAGGAGGAGATGGAGGAGCTAGAGGAGGGCATCAGCAGGAATGGCAGGTGAGGAGGTCCTCGAAGGCGGTGATGATGGGGATGAGGCCCTTGCACTGGCCAGTCGAGGCAGGAGTGCTGAGGGGTACCTAATAGCTGCTAGATTTGTGGAGGGTGATGACATGCAGTGAAGAGCCCCCATTGATCCTCACATCGCATCAATGAACATTTGACTCCAGCCTGGCTTATGGCAGCACACATACCCTCTGTGATAATGCTCCTGTCATGGAGATGCAGTGGAGGCCCTAATAGTCGCTCGATTGCAGGAAGATGATGATTACATGCAGTGAGGACACTCCATAAATCTTCACATAGCCTATGAGAATGTCTGACTCCTGTCTGGCTGAGAGCAGCTTGATTGCGTTCTGTGATCATGGTCATATCATAGAGACACAGCCATGAAACTTTAGAAGCATCTGATGCTTTGTCCACCTTCAGGACCTGAGCCCTCCAGGAGCACAGTGTCACTGATCACTGATGCTGAGGAGATGGGGGCCAGCTCCACCTTAAAGGTGCTGAGAACACAAAGAGAGAATGATGGAACTCTGTGACGCCTGCCCACTACATTCTGGCAGCAATTACAAGCACCATCGAGGTGCAGGCATCAGTAATGTGTCCTAGGAGTGTGAGGTTGGACCATCACTTTGCTCTGAAGGCTGCACAAAGCAGAGAGAGAGGCCCTGGCCTGAGCCGCCTGCCTTTATCTTGTGCAGAAAGGTTACACATCTGAGTGGCAAGAACACTGCTCATCAGAACAAGGAGCCATAGGCAGGGAGACATTCTTGGGAGATTATTTACAATAGTGAACATTATGTACAAGTGATTTACACCTGTGCCCAGGCTGTGCCTAAATAGCCAAGTGGTTATGGTACTGGGTTTGTAACCCCACGATCAAGAGTTCAAATCTCACAATGGCAAACTATGAAACAATGTAACTTCATCCGAAACAGATGGAAATGGGTTTGTACTCGAAAGAGTTACTGGGGCTTGGCCTAAATAGCCAACTGGTTATGGTACTGGGCTTGTAACCCCAAGATCAAGAGTTCACTATCCCAATTTTAGGCTGTGCCTAAATAGCCAAGTGGTTATGGTACTGGGTTTGTAACCCCACGATCAAGAGTTCAAATCTCACAATGGCAAACTATGAAACAATGTAACTTCATCTGAAACAGATGGAAATGGGTTTGTACTCGAAAGAGTTACTGGGGCTTGGCCTAAATAGCCAACTGGTTATGGTACTGGGCTTGTAACCCCAAGATCAAGAGTTCATTTAAAAGATTATCAAGAGTTCAAATCTCACAATGGCAAACTATGAAACAATGTAACTTCATCTGAAACAGATGGAAACGGGTTTGTACTCGAAAGAGTTACAGATGCTGCCAGACCTGCAGGAGTTAGGAGGCTGGTAAAAAGACCTGGGTACAACATACTCAAAAGAGTATCAAGAGTTCAAATCTCACAATGGCAAACTATGAAACAATGTAACTTCATCTGAAACAGATGGAAACGTGTTTGTACTCGAAAGAGTTACACCTTCTTAATGTGGGGAAGGAGGAGGACCTGGGCCTGGCCAAGTTGGCCATTAACAGGTCTAGGCAGCGGGCGATTGATGGGGGAGTCCTGCCCAATTGTTTATCCCTCTTCCATGGCTACGTTCGCAGCCAGATGTCCCTGGAGAGGGAGCACGCAGTGTCTGCTGGCACTCTCGAGGCCTGGCGGGGACTGGGGTGTTTTGTTGACCCCTTTAATCACATTTTGATTTAAAGTTTGTACGTTTCCTTTAAACTTTGTTCTTGGTTTTACAGCTGACCTGAATTAGGGGTTGTGCCTGATTTATCCCAATTTTGTTAATTTGGTTTTATTGGTTTTAACTCAAAAGAGTTACATCTTCTTAATGGCTTGGCCTAAATAGCCAAGTGGTTATGGTACTGGGCTTGTAACCCCAAAATCAAGAGTTCAAATCTCACCATGGCAAATAATGTAACTTCATCTGAAACAGATGGAAACGTGTTTGTACTCGAAAGAGTTACATCTTCTTAATGGCTTGGCTGAAATAGCCCAGTGGTTATGGTACTGGGTTTGTAACCCCAAGATCAAGAGTTCAAATCTCACAATGGCCAACTATGAAACAATGTAACTTCAGCTGAAACAGATGGAAACGTGTTTGTACTCGAAAGAGTTACACCTAATTCCTGGCCGGCAAACTGGCAGGAACTGGAGACGAAAGTCACCGCTCGCCTGCGGCGCTGGACAGGACTGCTCCGAGTGCTATCTTACCGAGGTCGAGTTCTGGTCATAAACCAGCTGATCGCCGCCATGTTGTGGTATCGGCTGGTCACTTTGACCCCTCCCCTGGACTTTGTCACAAGAATCCAGAGATTGTTAGTTGACTTCTTCTGGGACAAAAGATTGCACTGGGTCGCTGCCGAGGTTCTGAGTCTCCCGCTTAGGGAGGGTGGTCAGGCGCTAGTGTGCCTACGCACACAGGTGGTGACTTTCCGCCTTCAGACCCTGCAGCGATACCTCTACGTCGAGCCTCCTCCTAGATGGTGTGCCCTGATGACGTATTTCTTCCGTCAGGTGCACGGCCTGAATTATGACGTGCAGCTCCTGTTTATAGAACAGCTGGGCCTCGGTGGCTCCTTGCAGGCGTTGCCCATCTTTTACCAGGACCTGATCAAAGTCTGGAAAGTGGTCGCCTCGCGACGCAGCTCTCCCCCGTCAGGAGTAGCGGCTATCGTCAGAGAGCCGCTGCTCAGGAATCCGCCCCTCCGTCCTTTTCAGTGGTTGGCGGAGAGGAGGGCTGTGGCCGCAGGGGTGACCAGGATCAGGGACGTGCTGGGTGGCGGAGGACTGGGCTGGATGCTCCCGCAGGAGTTGGCGCGACGCGCGTCTGTGAGTGTCCAGGTCGCAGCCGATGCCATCCAAGACCTGAGAACGGTCGTGCTCGGACCCGACGTTATTTTGGGTCTTGAGGCGGCCCAGGTGCGCGGTGGTCTTCCGTCTGAGCGTTCCCCTGTTCGGACAGAATTCCACATTGGCCCCAAGCCCCGAACCCTCCCTCGGGTGCTGGTGCCCTGCAATATGAGCCGCCTCGGGGACATGCCCTCTGTGCCTTTTGGCACGGCAAAGAGGGGCTTTTTGTACGGACTGCTGCTGCACACCTTCCATTTTCTCGCCCTTGTCCGTCGACCGGACACGCCCTGGCGTGCCTTGTTGCCGTCCGGCGGCGGAGGCCCCCGATGGGAGGCCCTCTACGGAGGTGTCCTCCCCCTTTCTATCGGGGACCTGGGTTGGAGGGTGTTGCATGCAGCAGTCCCTTATAATAAGAGGATGCATAGGTTCACGGACTCTCAGGACACATGCCCTTTTTGCGGTCTTGTGGAGTCCGTGGACCATGTATACATAGGGTGTTGTAGGCTGCACTCCCTTTTTAGTTATTTGAAAAACCTTTTATTGATGTTTTGTTTGCACTTCAGCCCCACGCTCCTGATCTATGGGCACCCGGTGCAGAAGGGAGTCGGGAAGGAGGAGGACCTCCTCGTGAACCTGCTCCTGGGCCTGGCCAAGTTGGCCATTAACAGGTCCAGGCAGCGGGCGATCGACGGGGGAGTCCCGCCCGATTGTTTGTCCCTCTTCCGCGGCTACGTTCGCTGCCGGATGTCCCTGGAGAAGGAGCACGCGGTGTCTGCTGGCTCTCTCGAGGCCTACCGTGCTCGGTGGGCACCGCGGGGACTGGGGTGTTTTGTTGACCCCTTTAATCACATTTTGATTTAAAGTTTGTAAGTTTCCTTTAAACTTTGTTCTTGGTTTTACAGCTGACCTGAATTAGGGGCTGTCCCTGATTTATCCCAATTTTGTTGATTTGGTTTTCATTTAAAAGATTATCAAGAGTTCAAATCTCACAATGGCAAACTATGAAACAATGTAACTTCATCTGAAACAGATGGAAATGGGTTTGTACTCAAAAGAGTTACTGGGGCTTGGCCTAAATAGCCAAGTGGTTATGGTACTGGGCTTGTAAGCCCAAGATCAAGAGTTCAATATCCCAATTTTCGCAGGGCCGTGATTGCCCTGCTGCCGAAGAAGGGGGATCTCCGCCTTCTTAAAAACTGGCGCCCGGTCTCCCTCCTCAGCACGGACTACAAAATCTTCGCCCGAGCCATGTCTTCTCAGCTCGGCACCGTACTGGACCACATGATCCACCCTGACCAGTCCTACACCGTCCCGGACCGAACCATTTATGATAACATCCATCTGGTCCGGGACATCATCCACCATTCCCAGAGGGCTGGTCTGTCGAGCGCCTTCCTGTCTCTCGATCAGGAGAAGGCGTTCGACAGGGTGGATCACGAATACTTACTCGGAACTCTGCGAGCTTTTGGGTTCGGGACGCATTTTGTCGCCCGGATCCGACTTCTGTACACCGTCGCGGAGTGTCTAGTGAAGGTTAACGGGTCCCTGACGGCGCCCCTTCGCTTTGGGAGAGGGGTACGTCAGGGCTGCCCCCTGTCTGGCCAGTTATATTCTATTTGCGTGGAGCCTTTCCTGCGCCTCTTGCGGAGGAGGTTGTCGGGATTGTCTGCGCGGGCCGGGCATCGGGGTGGTCCTTTCGGCTTACACCGATGACGTGCTCCTTATGTTTAGTGACCCGGCTGACCTGCGGAGGATGCACGAGTGCCAGGAGGTCTACTCTGCCGCTTCTTCTGCCAGGATCAACTGGGGTAAATGTTCTGGACTCCTGGTCGGTCAGTGGCAGATGGATCCCCTACCCGAGGAGCTCAGGCCTTTCACCTGGAGCAGGACCAGCCTACTCTACCTGGGGGTCCATCTCTGCCCCGCTGAGGAATCCTGGCCGGCAAACTGGCAGGAACTGGAGACGAAAGTTACCGCTCGCCTGCAGCGCTGGACAGGACTGCTCCGAGTGCTATCTTACCGATGTCGAGTTCTGGTCATAAACCAGCTGGTCGCCGCCATGTTGTGGTATCGGCTGGTCACTTTGACCCCTCCCCCGGACTTTGTCACAAGAATCCAGAGATTGTTAGTCGACTTCTTCTGGGACAAAAAATTGCACTGGGTCGCTGCCGAGGTTCTGAGTCTCCCGCTTAGGGAGGGTGGTCAGGCGCTAGTGTGCCTACGCACACAGGTGGCGACTTTCCGCCTTCAGACCCTGCAGCGATACCTCTACATCGAGCCTCCTCCTAGATGGTGTGCCCTGATGACGTATTTCTTCCGTCAGGTGCACGGCCTGAATTATGACGTGCAGCTCCTGTTTATAGAACAGCTGGACCTCGGTGGCTCCTTGCAGGCGTTGCCCATCTTTTACCAGGACCTGATCAAAGTCTGGAAAGTGGTCGCCTCGCAACGCAGCTCTCCCCCGTCAGGAGTAGCGGCTATCGTCAGAGAGCCGCTGCTCAGGAATCCGCCCCTCCGTCCTTTTCAGTGGTTGGCGGAGAGGAGGGCTGTGGCCGCAGGGGTGACCAGGATCGGGGACGTGCTGGGTGGCGGGGGACTGGGCTGGATGCTCCCGCAGGAGTTGGCGCGACGCGCGTCTGTGAGTGTCCAGGTCGCAGCCGATGCCATCCAAGACCTGACAACGGTCGTGCTCGGACCCGACGTTATTTTGGGTCTTGAGGCGGCCCGGGTGCGCGGTGGTCTTCCGTCTGAGCGTTCCCCTGTTCGGACGGAATTCCACATTGGCCCCAAGCCCCGAACCCTCCCTCGGGTGCTGGTGCCCCGCAGTATGAGCCGCCTCGGGGACATGCCCTCTGTGCCTTTTGGCACGGCAAAGAGGGGCTTTTTGTACGGACTGCTGCTGCACACCTTCCATTTTCTCGCCCTTGTCCGTCGACCAGACACACCCTGGCGTGCCTTGTTGCCGTCCGGCGGCGGAGGCCCCCGATGGGAGGCCCTCTACGGAGGTGTCCTCCCCCTTTCTATCGGGGACCTGGGTTGGAGGGTGTTGCATGCAGCAGTCCCTTATAATAAGAGGATGCATAGGTTCACGGACTCTCAGGACACATGCCCTTTTTGCGGTCTTGTGGAGTCCGTGGACCATGTATACATAGGGTGTTGTAGGCTGCACTCCCTTTTTAGTTATTTGAAAAACCTTTTATTGATGTTTTGTTTGCACTTCAGCCCCACGCTCCTGATCTATGGGCACCCGGTGCGGAAGGGGGTCGGGAAGGAGGAGGACCTCCTCGTGAACCTGCTCCTGGGCCTGGCCAAGTTGGCCATTAACAGGTCCAGGCAGCGGGCGATCGACGGGGGAGTCCCGCCCGATTGTTTGTCCCTCTTCCGTGGCTACGTTCGCTGCCGGATGTCCCTGGAGAAGGAGCACGCGGTGTCTGCTGGCACTCTCGAGGCCTTCCGTTCTCGGTGGGCACCGCGGGGACTGGGTTGTTTTGTTGACCCCTTTAATCACATTTTGATTTAAAGTTTGTAAGTTTCCTTTAAACTTTGTTCTTGGTTTTACAGCTGACCTGAATTAGGGGCTGTGCCTGATTTATCCCAATTTTGTTGATTTGGTTTTCATTTAAAAGATTATCAAGAGTTCAAATCTCACAATGGCAAACTATGAAACAATGTAACTTCATCTGAAACAGATGGAAACGTGTTTGTACTCGAAAGAGTTACACCTTCTTAATGTGGGGAAGGAGGAGGACCTGGGCCTGGCCAAGTTGGCCATTAACAGGTCCAGGCAGCGGGCGATCGATGGGGGAGTCCCGCCCGATTGTTTATCCCTCTTCCATCCTACGTTCGCAGCCAGATGTCCCTGGAGAGGGAGCACGCAGTGTCTGCTGGCACTCTCGAGGCCTGGCGGGGACTGGGGTGTTTTGTTGACCCCTTTAATCACATTTTGATTTAAAGTTTGTAAGTTTCCTTTAAACCTTGTTCTTGGTTTTACAGCTGACCTGAATTAGGGGTTGTGCCTGATTTATCCCAATTTTGTTAATTTGGTTTTATTGGTTTTAACTCAAAAGAGTTACATCTTCTTAATGGCTTGGCCTAAATAGCCAAGTGGTTATGGTACTGGGCTTGTAACCCCAAAATCAAGAGTTCAAATCGTACGATGGCAAATAATGTAACTTCATCTGAAACAGATGGAAACGTGTTTGTACTCGAGAGAGTTACATCTTTTTAATGGCTTGGCTGAAATAGCCAAGTGGTTATGGTACTGGGTTTGTAACCCCAAGATCAAGAGTTCAAATCTCACAATGGCAAACTATGAAACAATGTAACTTCATCTGAAATAGATGGAAATGTTTTTGTACTCAAAAGAGTTACTGGGGCTTGGCCTAAATAGCCAAGTGGTTATGGTACTGGGCTTGTAACCCCAAATCAAGAGTTCAAATCTCACAATGGCAAACTATGAAACAATATAACTTCATCTGAACAGATGGAAACAGGTTTGTACTCGAAAGAGTTACATTTGTCCTTTAAGCTTGGCCTAAATAGCTAAGTGGTTATGGTACTGGGTTTGTAACCCTAAGATCAAGAGTTCAAATCTCACAATGGCAAACTATGAAACAATGTAACTTCATCTGAAACAGATGGAAACAGGTTTACTCAAAAGAGTATCAAGAGTTCAATATCCCAATTTTGTTGATTTAGTTTAATTGTTTTCATTTTAAAAGATGATCAAGAGTTCAAATCTCACATGGCAAACAATGTAACTTCATCTGAAACAGATGGAAACGTGTTTGTACTCGAAAGAGTTACATCTTAACTCGAAAGAGTTACATCTTCTTAATGGCTTGGCTGAAATAACCAAGTGGTTATGGTACTGGGTTTGTAACCCCAAGATCAAGAGTTCAAATCTCACAATGGCAAACTATGAAATAATGTAACTTCATCTGAAACAGATGGAAACGTGTTTGTACTTGAAAGAGTTACACCTTCTTAATGTGGGGAAGGAGGAGGACCTGGGCCTGGCCAAGTTGGCCATTAACAGGTCCAGGCAGTGGGCGATCGATGGGGGAGTCCCGCCTGATTGTTTATCCCTCTTCCATGGCTACGTTCGCAGCCAGATGTCCCTGGAGAGGGAGCACGCAGTGTCTGCTGGCACTCTCGAGGCCTGGCGGGGACTGGGGTGTTTTGTTGACCCCTTTAATCACATTTTGATTTAAAGTTTGTAAGTTTCCTTTAAACTTTGTTCTTGGTTTTACAGCTGACCTGAATTAGGGGTTGTGCCTGATTTATCCCAATTTTGTTAATTTGGTTTTATTGGTTTTAACTCAAAAGAGTTACATCTTCTTAATGGCTTGGCCTAAATAGCCAAGTGGTTATGGTACTGGGCTTGTAACCCCAAAATCAAGAGTTCAAATCTCACCATGGCAAATAATGTAACTTCATCTGAAACAGATGGAAACGTGTTTGTACTCGAAAGAGTTACATCTTCTTAATGGCTTGGCTGAAATAGCCAAGTGGTTATGGTACTGGGTTTGTAACCCCAAGATCAAGAGTTCAAATCTCACAATGGCAAACTATGAAACAATATAACTTCATCTGAAACAGATGGAAATGGGTTTGTACTCAAAAGAGTTACTGGGGCTTGGCCTAAATAGCCAAGTGGTTATGGTACTGGGCTTGTAACCCCAAGATCAAGAGTTCAATATCCCAATTTTGTTGATTTAGTTTAATTGTTTTCATTTTAAAAGATTATCAAGAGTTCAAATCTCACATGGCAAACAATGTAACTTCATCTGAAACAGATGGAAACGTGTTTGTACTCGAAAGAGTTACATCTTAACTCGAAAGAGTTACATCTTCTTAATGGCTTGGCTGAAATCACCAAGTGGTTATGGTACTGGGTTTGTAACCCCAAAATCAAGAGTTCAAATCTCACAATGGCAAACTATGAAGCAATGTAACTTCATCTGAAACAGATGGAAATGGGTTTGTACTCAAAAGAGTTACTGGGGCTGTGCCTAAATAGCCAAGTGGTTATGGTACTGGGTTTGTAAGAGGTGGCCCAGGTGCGCGGTGGTCTTCCGTCTGAACATTCCCCAGTTCAGACAGAATTCCATATAGGCCCCAAACCCTCCCTCGGGTGCTGGTTCCCCGCAATATGAGCTGCCTCGGGGACATGCCCTCCGTGCCTTTTGGCACGGCAAAGAGGGGCTTTTTGTACGGACTGCTGCTGCACACCTTCCATTTTCTCGCCCTTGTCCGCCGCCCGGACACGCCTTGGCGTGCCTTGTTGCCGTCCGGCGGCGGAGGCCCCCGATGGGAGGCCCTTTACGGAGTTGTCCTCCCCCTTTCTATCGGGGACCTGGGTTGGAGGGTGTTGCATGCAGCAGTCCCCTATAATAAGAGGATGCATAGGTTCACGGACTCTCAGGACACGTGCCCTTTTTGCGGTCTTGTGGAGTCCGTGGACCATGTATACATAGGGTGTTGTAGGCTGCACTCCCTTTTTAGTTATTTGAAAAACCTTTTACTGATGTTTTGTTTGCACTTCAGCCCCACGCTCCTGATCTATGGGCACCCGGTGCGGAAGGGGGTCGGGAAGGAGGAGGACCTCCTCGTGAACCTGCTCCTGGGCCTGGCCAAGTTGGCTATTAACAGGTCCAGGCAGCGGGCGATCGACGGGGGAGTCCCGCCCGATTGTTTGTCCCTCTTCCGCGGCTACGTTCGCTGCCAGATGTCCCTGGAGAGGGAGCACGCGGTGTCTGCTGACACGCTCGAGGCCTTCCGTGCTCGGTGGGCACCGCGGGGACTGGGTTGTTTTGTTGACCCCTTTAATCACATTTTGATTTAAAGTTTGTAAGGTTCCTTTAAATTTTGTCCTTGGTTTTACAACTGACCTGAATTAGGGGCTGTGCCTGATTTATCCCAATTTTGTTGATTTGGTTTAATTGTTTTCATTTAAAAGATTATCAAGAGTTCAAATCTCACAATGGCAAACTATGAAACAATGTAACTTCATCTGAATAGGAGCAGATGGAAATGTGTTTGTACTCAAAAGAGTTACATCTTCTTAATCATCCTAACCCTGCAGCTATGTCTTGGTGCTTCCCGGACAACAGCAGCAGAGGTGGGGGCAGTCTGATGACTGCTAAACCCTGTCTGTGATGACCTTGGCGGGTGTCCTCTGGAGGGCCGAGACTTGGAGGGCCCTGGCCTGGTTTCAGGGTACTGGTGTGTGGCAGTGGAACCCTCCTCGGCCTGAAAATCTGGAGCTGCGGAGGTCACAGGAAGGGGGGATTCAGTTGGGCTAGACACTCCCAGAGTCACCTAGGTGGACGACCCTGCTGATTCTCCTCCTTTGGGTGTCCAAGGGCCCCAGGCTGACTCTGAGAGGAAGGGGTAGCTGGAGTGAGATCGAGCTGCCCCGCACCCCTCTCGCGTACACACTGTTGGAAGCCAACTACGGCATTAGCGATGGAGTTAAGCCCGCGCAGGAGTGACGTCCTGGACCAAGGTCTCCATGGCAGCCGCCATCCTGGCAGTGTTGACTTCGGTGCGTTGAAATGCCGGAGCTATCACCTCAGCCTGAAGACAGCCAGACTCCTCCATCGTGCCTAGCAATCTGAGGAGTGCAGTGAACATCCCTTCCTGATGTTCCCTTGCTTACTTTTGCGGACTCAGCGACATTCTGGCCTCCAGCAGTCCTCCGAATCCTGGGAACTTAGGGAGTCCCTGCCTCCGCCTGCTGTGGATCAGAAAGTGTGTTGTGCTCATCAGATTTTGATCCCGAGGCTACTCTAAAGCTATGTCCCACTGAGGTGTGTGTCTCTGCGCTGGTGGAGGGTGTGGGTGAGCGCTGTGATGGGACTTCAAGGAGGGTGCCTTCAGATTCCTATTCAGAGGTTTCTTTGGGGTTTGAATGGAGGCTCTGGGTCATGGACTCTGTTAACTGTTTGGCAGATGTGCCTGTGAAAGCAAGGGGAGATAATTAGTGACAGAGGACACATCACTCACGGCATGGTTGTCTGATGGATGTTGCACTGCTGGATCTTCATTTAGTAGAGCTCCGCCGACTTCACCGACAGCACTGGAATGGCCTCTGGAGGTGACAATCTTCGCCTGCCAGCAGTCTGATTTTCTCTTCAAAGTCCATGAGGACCTTGATTACAGACATTGCTCCACCAGTCTGCGATCTCTCCGTCTTGTTGTGTGCCAGCTTGTCCTGCATGAATAGAGATGGGGAAAGTATTTTTCCTTAGTTCTGTTGAAGAGTCATGTGGACTCGAAACATTAACTGTGCTCCTCTCCGCAGATGCTGCCAGACCTGCTGAGTTTTTCCAGGTATTTTTGTTTTTGTTTCAGATGATAAGTATGCCTGGCCTGTATAGGTGGTGAGTGGTCCCATGGACGGGATGAGGACAGTGATGCTGTATGTGTGAAAGAATCAATGGTGATGTCCCTTGAACTGGCAGTGAGTGAGGGCCCTGTGGATTTGTGATCAGTTTGTGAGTGTGTGAGCTGAGAGCCTTGAGAAGAGTGACTTACCCTGGCAGAACAAAGGAGATCATTCATCCTTTTGCAGCACTGGGTGTTGTCCTCTTTTGCCGGGCATTGGCACTGACCACCGCTGCCACCGCCTCCCAAGCCAGATTAATGATGTTGCTGCGCATCTTGCGTCCAGAACAGGGGTAGAGGACATCATGGTGAGCCTCCACTGCATCTAAAAGGCACTCAAGGAATGCGTCATTGAACCAGGGGGCTGCAATCTTTTTGCCTTTCAGGGCCATGTCTTCCATGCAGTACTCTGGGCTGGGAGCACTGAGAGTGTGCGCAAGGCTGCACTTTAAATATGGTGCCCAGTGTGATGAAGCAGTGAGGTTATAGGATGGCAGGTGAATGAGAGCCCGCCCGCCATCGAAACGGCCTGTTTCCCGGGAATGTATGAATAATGTGGCAGGATAGGGATTACACGCTGTGAGAAGCCGCCATTCAGGCCAGTGGGTAAAATGTTGTTTTTCCCGCCAACTATCTCATTTAGTGCAAATCTGGGATGATTCCACCCATGATAACAGAAAATTCAAGTGGCACCTGTGTAGAGAGAAATGGACTTAATGTTCCAGTTTGATGACTCATCGTCAGAATGGGAAAAAGTTAAAAATGTGACAGGTTTTAAGTAAATACAGAGGCAGCGGGAGGGGAGAATTAAACTAATGATAGATTCTGTAATAAATTGAAAGACAGGTGACTTTAAATGACAAAAGGATGATGGTGCAAGGCAAAATGGGGTTGGAATGAGTCAAGAGCAAAAGATGGGTTTAGAGGTGTGATAAATTGCTACTGCAGACACCTAACAATCAATGATCTGAAATTGTTGACCTCGGTCTTGATTCTGGAAGGTTGTTAAAATGCCTAATTAACAAATGAGGTACTGTTCCTCAAACTTACATTGAACTCCATTGAATAGTGTAAGAGACCGAGGGCAAAGAAGTCAGAATGGGAATGGGGAGAGATTTAAAATGACAGGTGATCAGAGCCATGGGATCAATTGGGGTCTGAATAGGGATATCCCACTAAATGGTCGCCCAATCTGTGTTCAGTCTACCAATGTAGAGGAAACTGCATCGTTACCAGTGACTACAGTATACTAAACTGAAAGAAGGGCAAGTAAATCACTGTTTCACCTGGAGGCAGTATTTGGGGCCCTGGATAATAGGAAGGGATGAAGTGAAAGAGCAGATGTTGCATTTCCTATCCATGCACAGGGAGATACTGGAGGATGTGGAAGGGGTGAAGGCAAAATATTGCGGATGCTGGAAATCTGAAACAAAAACAAAAAGTGCGAGAAAAACTCAGCAGGTCTGACAGCATCTATGGAGAGAAAGACAGAATTAACGTTTCGAGTCCGTATGACTCTTCTTCAGAGCTGGCTGTGAAGAAGAGTGATGTGGAAGGAGTGTTGAGGGTGAGTGAGGAGTGAGCCAGGCTGCCATGGAGGGAATTATCCTTTTTCAAATCTTGAAAGGGGAAGGGAGGGGTGGGGAAAATGTATTTGGTGGTGACATCACACTGGAGGTGACAGAGAAGGTGGTGGATGCTCTGTTGAGTGTAGAGGCTGGTAGGGTGGAAGATGAGGACAAGAGGAACCCAATCATGAGTCTGAGAGGAGGGAAAGGAGAGAGCAGAAATGTGGGGAATGGGATGGACATGGTCAACAGTCTTGTTAAGCATAATGGAGAGGGATTCTCGACTTGGGGAAAAGGAAGATATGTCAGAAATGCTGATATGGAAAATGGATCATGCTCTGTACCTCTAACTCTATATCCCAAGATTCTATTTGGTCTCGGCTGCCACCATACACTGTGCTAATGATTTTGGCGTTTAACCACCAGTACCACAATATCCCTCTCATGAGCATGTTCTATACAATAATGCTATTTATTTTCTATCCTTTCTTAATCTCACAACTGTATTTTCATCTGCATTAAATTACCTCTGCCACTTGTCAATCCAGTTCTCAAATCCTTGAGACCTATTTGATAAGTATGTTCCCAGTAGTTTGTGACTCTCCCAGTTAGGTATCATCCATAAACTTGTGCTACTTGTACCTGCTCCCACTTCACTCAGCCTTCATCAACTGTTATTTTTAACAAATCTCCCATTCTTAAAAGTTATTTAACTTCTATTTCAGAGGAAGGTGATGACATGTCAATCCAGTTCACTGAAGCCATTTCCTCAGGGGAACTTATATTCAGTGACAGCAGAGAAGAAGTTCTTTCACTCTCAGACATGACCAACAGAGTTGAAGAATCAACCAACGCAACCTTCCCTTGGATGAAGCCATCAGATCCCAAAAGAGAAGAAGGAGTGCAAACAACCTTCCAAAAAATCCCACCACCTCCTACTAGCAGAAACAAGGAGTTGTTACCAATTGTATTCCCCAGCATCCCACCACCACCACCACAGACAACAAGAAGAAAGGGCCTATCAGCAGAGTCCTCATCCCTTAGCATTGGATCAGGGTCTACACGACCACCCACACCACACCAACAGTCTGACAATGGAGACCAGGAATCACTGCAAACATTCATTCAAACAATCTCACTATCAGAGTCTACCAGCAGAAAGGAGGAATCATCTGGTCAACTACCACAGTCAATCAGGGTAGAGCAAGAATTTTCAGCATCCTTTCACACATTGCCAACTCTGCAACTCACCAACACAACAGAGGAATTTCTCTCTCAAATCGTTCATCCGCCACAACCCAACAATGAAGGGAAAAGCATATTTCCAGCCTCATTTTATACTATTTTACCACCACAACAAACCATTACAGAGGATGAATCAATACCAACATTGTTCTGTACTGTCCCACCACCACTCACCCCCAATACTGAGCATGGATTATCTCCACCAAACTTACCAACTATTGTATTTTCACAACCAACGAACATAAAAGTGAAATTATCCCAACATAAATTCCAAAAAGATTCACCAGGAAATCACAATAGTAGATCAGCAATATTATCCCCTATGGTGCTTGACTTTAGGCTACCAGCAGATTTCAGCAGCAGAGAAAAGGAATCACTCCAAACCATCCCATCCGAGCCCCCCAGAGAACAGGAATCACTCCAAACTATCCCATCCGAGCCCCCCAGAGAACAGGAATCATTCCAAACTATCCCATCCGAGCCCCCCAGAGAACAGGAATCATTCCAAACCATCCCATCCGAGCCCCCCAGAGAACAGGAATCACTCCAAACCATCCCATCAAAGCCCCAAAGAGAACAGGAATCATTCCAAACCACCCCATCCGAGCCCTCCAGAGAAGAGGAATCATTCCAAACCACCACATCCAAGCCCCCCAGAAAACAGGAATCACTCCAAACCATGCCATCAGAGCCCCCCAAAGAACAGGAATCATTCCAAACCATCCCATCTGAGCCCTCCAGAGAACAGGAATCATTCCAAACCATCCCATTCGAGCTCCCCAGAGAACAGGAATCACTCCAAACCATCCCATCCGAGCCCCCCAGAGAACAGGAATCACTCCAAACCATCCCATCCGAGCCCCCCAAAGAACAGGAATCATTCCAAACCATCCCATCTGAGCCCTCCAGAGAACAGGAATCACTCCAAACCATCCCATCTGAGCCCTCCAGAGAACAGGAATCACTCCAAACCATCCCATCCGAGCCCCCCAGAGAACAGGAATCATTCCAAACCACCCCATCCGAGCCCCCCAGAGAACAGGAATCACTCCAAACCATCCCATCCGAGCCCCCCAGAGAACAGGAATCATTCCAAACCATCCCATCCGAGCCCTCCAGAGAACAGGAATCATTCCAAACCATCCCATTCGAGCTCCCCAGAGAACAGGAATCACTCCAAACCACCCCATCCGAGCCCCCCAGAGAACAGGAATCACTCCAAACCATCCCATCCGAGCCCCCCAGAGAACAGGAATCATTCCAAACCATCCCATCCGAGCCCTCCAGAGAACAGGAATCATTCCAAACCATCCCATCCGAGCCCCCCAGAGAACAGGAATCATTCCAAACCATCCCATCCGAGCCCCCCAGAGAACAGGAATTACTCCAAACCATCCCATCAGAGCCCCAAAGAGAACAGGAATCACTCCAAACCATCCCATCAGAGCCCCAAAGAGAACAGGAATCACTCCAAACCATCCCATCCGAGCCCCCCAGAGAACAGGAATCATTCCAAACCATCCCATCCGAGCTCCCCAGAGAACAGGAATCATTCCAAACCATCCCATCCGAGCCCCCCAGAGAACAGGAATTACTCCAAACCATCCCATCAGAGCCCCCCAGAGAACAGGAATCATTCCAAACCATCCCATCCGAGCTCCCCAGAGAACAGGAATCATTCCAAACCATCCCATCCGAGCCCCCCAGAGAACAGGAATTACTCCAAACCATCCCATCCGAGCTCCCCAGAGAACAGGAATCACTCCAAACCATCCCATCAAAGCCCCAAAGAGAACAGGAATCACTCCAAACCATCCCATCCGAGCCCTCCAGAGAACAGGAATTACTCCAAACCATCCCAGCAGAGCCCCAAAGAGAACATGAATCACTCCAAACCATCCCATCAGAGCCCCAAAGAGAACATGAATCACTCCAAACCATCCCATCCGAGCTCCCCAGAGAACAGGAATTACTCCAAACCATCCCATCAGAGCCCCAAAGAGAACAGGAATCACTCCAAACCATCCCATCCGAGCTCCCCAGAGAACAGGAATTACTCCAAACCATCCCATCCGAGCTCCCCAAAGAACAGGAATCACTCCAAACTATCCCATCAGAGCCCCAAAGAGAACAGGAATCACTCCAAACCATCCCATCCGAGCTCCCCAGAGAACAGGAATCATTCCAAACCATCCCATCCGAGCTCCCCAGAGAACAGGAATTACTCCAAACCATCCCATCCGAGCTCCCCAGAGAACAGGAATTACTCCAAACCATCCCATCCGAGCTCCCCAAAGAACAGGAATCACTCCAAACCATCCCATCCGAGCTCCCCAGAGAACAGGAATTACTCCAAACCATCCCATCAGAGCCCCAAAGAGAACATGAATCACTCCAAACCATCCCATCAGAGCCCCAAAGAGAACAGGAATCACTCCAAACCATCCCATCAGAGCCCCAAAGAGAACAGGAATCACTCCAAACCATCCCATCAGAGCCCCAAAGAGAACATGAATCACTCCAAACCATCCCATCAGAGCCCCAAAGAGAACAGGAATCACTCCAAACCATCCCATCAGAGCCCCAAAGAGAACATGAATCACTCCAAACCATCCCATCAGAGCCCCAAAGAGAACAGGAATCACTCCAAACCATCCCATCAGAGCCCCAAAGAGAACAGGAATCACTCCAAACCATCCCATCAGAGCCCCAAAGAGAACAGGAATCACTCCAAACCATCCCATCAGAGCCCCAAAGAGAACAGGAATCACTCCAAACCATCCCATCAGAGCCCCAAAGAGAACAGGAATCACTCCAAACCATCCCATCAGAGCCCCAAAGAGAACATGAATCACTCCAATCCATCCCAGCCGAGTCCCCCAGAGAACAGAAATCATTCCAAACCATCCCATCAGAGCCTCCAAGCAGAGAGCTTGGATTATCCCTAGAATCATTGCAAACTAATCAACCAACACTGAAAGTCACCCCGGTGGATCTGTTGTATTCACCAATACTAAGTAACATTCTACCATCAGAATCTGTGAAGAAATTGGAGGAATACTCTGCAAAGGCCCAACACATGACCAGCAAATCAGAGGAGTTAGCATCAGTAACCCTGTTCAACATCACAGAACCTCCAGCAGAGGGAAGGTCCCCACAGGGAGTTCGGAGAGATCTCTGTCATTGGAAAGGGGAGAAAGAGGAGAGAGAAACTGTTGAGCAATTTCAAACTATCCGTAAAGGTGAAAGGGAGCTGGTAAAGATTTGTGTTGAGCAGGTCACTCCAATACTGACCAGTCTGGCAGAGTCTGCTAATAAAATGGCTGAGACTTTTGCAGTTTTGAGTGAACACCAAGCAAGCATTGCTTCGAGCCTGCAAGCACTCACCAAAAGACAGACGCTGTGGCCCTAAGCACATTACAGATTGGTCAGGAGAGAATATCCTCTGAGAAACTGCAATATAAATGAGGCAATGACCTGCCTCCAACACATCACTCAAAATAAAGCTACTTCAAAAACTGAACTGCTCAGAATAGAATTTTGAGGGAAAGTGAATTGCTGCATTAAATTCCACACAGTGCAACGTACAACCTTTGGATAAGTCATGGGGAAAGATAGTTATAGTTACTGTGCCATAACAAGGAATAAAATGCACTTGAATAAAAAATCCCAGGAACAGCAATCTTATAATTGAGACCTTCATAATGAGAGGCTTCATGCAATAAACTGAGTTATTACACAGAACTTGACATTAGTGTCAGGTTTGTCAGGAGGGAACATCAGAACAGATTGAGGTCATTCAGCCCCTCAAACCTGTTCTGCCATTCAATCAGATCACAGCTGCTCTGCATCTCAGCTCCATTTACCCACCTTTGCTCTATTTCCCTTGATACCATTATCGCACACAAAAAATTACTGATCCTAGTTTTCAAAGCTCCGAATGATCCCCAGCATCCACAGACTTTTGGGGAAACAATTTCAGACCACACTTAATGTGATAAAAGGCTTCCCGATTTTGCTTTGGAACAGCCTGGCTTTAATTTTAAGGCTGTGCTCCCTTGTTCTGGACTCTCCCGCCAGGGAAAACCTTTCCTCTGTCTTAATTGAATTCCTTTAACATTTTAAACACCCTGGTTAGATCACCCACAACCTATTAAACTCAGTGGAATACAGGACTGGTTGTTGGAAAACAGCAACTGCATGCTTTCAGCTCTAAAGAGCTGTTGAGAAGCTGTAAAAGAAAATATGTCAGTTACATGCGCAATGAGTCTGGACTTGCTGTCCACCCCCATCAGATGCTGGTGTTTAGAAGAGCAACAGGCGACTTGATTGAAACATATAAGATCCTGAGGAGTCTTGAGAGGGTGGATGTGGTGAGGGTATTTCCTCTTGTGGGAGAATCTAGAATTAAAGGTCGATGTTTAAAAATAAGGGGTCACTCATTTAAAAGGGAGATTAGGAGAAATTTTTTCACTCAGAGGGTCATGAGTGTTTAGAACTTTCTTCCTGAAAAGGTGGTGGAAGCAGAATCTTTGAATATTTTTAAGGCAGAGGTGGATAGATTCTTGGTAAGCAAGGGGTTGATAGGTTATCGGTGGTAGGTGGGATGCAGATTTGAGGTAACTGTCAGATCAGCCATGGTCTTATTAAATGGTGGAGCAAGCTCAAGGGGCCAAATAGCCTACTCCTGCTTCTTGACGGTATGTTCTGAATGGAAGAGGGTTATAGGCAGCCTCTATAGGAGTCCTTGAAAATGGCCACCCTTCTTATGCAGAACAGAAAGTGAGGCAAGAGAGCTAGGCATGTCCAATCCTGTGTCATTATCATGGCCTCGAAACGTTAACTCTGTTTTTCTCTCCACAGAAGCTATTAGACCTGCTGAGTTTTTCCAGCATTTTCTGTTTCTGTTTCAGATTTCCAGCATCCGCGGTATTTTGCTTTTATCTTAGGTTGATTACCAACCTGCAAATCCTTCCAGCACACGCCAATGGCAAGCTGTAAGAGTGGGAGAGATTCCTGGTCAGCCACATGATGGAAAGAAAGTTGGAGCCTCTGCCACACCATCACTGGCAACTGCTACAATCAGACCATGTACTTCCATCATTTCCTCAGGGGAATGTGCTAGAGCCAAGGTCAGATAGAGAGCTTTCACCATTGCACTTATGGGAATTTATCACATGCCTCACATGAACGAAGGGAGAAAAGCAGACAACCTTCACACGGTCTGTCCCTGACACTTCTTTTCCCTTCCTTGATTTCTCTGTCTTCATTTCTGGTGAGAGACTGTCTACCAATATTCATTACAAGCCTACCAACTCCCAAAGCTACCTCAACTACACCTCTTCACATCCTGCTTCCTGTAAGGACTCCATCCCATTCTCCCATCTCTGTTGCACTTGTTCCAATGATGCTACCTTCCACAATGGCGCTTCTGACATGCCTTCCTTTTTCCTGAGCCAACGTTTTGCCCCCCAATGTGGTTGACAGAATTCTCAGCCATGTACAACCCATTTCATGCACCTCTGCCCTCACCCTTCCCCACCCTCCCTGAGCCACAAGATGGTTCCCCTTGTCCTCACTTTTCACCCCACCAGCCCCTGTATACAAAGGATCAATCTCCACCATTTCCGCCAACTCCAGCATGATGCCACCACCAAACACATCTTCCCCTCAACCCACTGTCAGCATTCCGTATGGGCTGTTCCCTCCAGGATGCCCTGGTCCACTCCTTCATCATCCCCAACACCTCATCCTCTTTCCACGGCACCTTCCGATGCAATCACAGAAGGTGCAGCACCTACCCCTTTACCTCCTCCCCCCTCACCGTCCAAAGGCCCAAACACTCTTTTCAGGTGAAGCAGTGCTTCACTTGTACCTCCTTCAATTTGGTCTACTGCATTTGCTGCTTCCAATGCAGTCTGCCCTACACTGGGGAGACTAAACACAGGCTGGGTGAACACCTTTGGTCTGTCCATAAGCATGGCCCAGACCTTCCTGTCACTTGCCATTTTAATTCACCATCCTGCTCTCATGCTTCTGTCCATGGCCTGCTGAAATGATCCAGTGAAGCCCAATGCAAATTGGAGGAACAGCAACTCATCTTCCGATTAGGCATATTACAGCCTTCCAGACTTAACATTGAGTTCAACAACTTCAGACCTTGAGCTCTGTCCACCCTTTTGATTTTGATTTTCCCATCTATCTTCCCTCCGTGTTCCCTGCCCAAGTGTCAGTCTGTATCATGTTGTCATGTTTTACTTTCAGAAAATGCTGACCCTTGTCCTGCTATTAGCACCTTCTTCTATCTTGTGATCAGAAGGGGGTTGACCTTTATGCTACTATTAATAATTGTTTTAGTCTTTAAATCTATCATTACCAGTCCCTTTTTGTGTCCATGATATCTTTGTTAATTAATCTCTCCTGAGCTCCCACCTATCCCTGACTTTTTATTCTGCTCCACCTACTCCAACACCTCCCTTCAACAGTATAAAATCCATCACATTTCTACCTCTCTTCAGCTCTAAAGAAGTTATATGGAGTCGAAACGTGAGCTCTGTGTCTCTCTCCACAAATGTTGCCAGACCTACTGATTTTTTCCCAGCACTTTCTGTTTTTATTTCAGTAAAGCAGACAATGTAGGTCAGTGAGCAGAAGGGTAATGGGTGAACAAGACCTGGTATGTGTTAGGAAATGGGCAGCATAAGTTTATGAAGGATGAAAGTTGAGATGCGTTAAAGGTATTGATGAGATAGAACTGCATGTCATCAGTACAGGTGTGAAAATTGAGGTTGTATGTTTCAAAATTGCAGCACGTGGATGAAAAATAGTAGGCAGCCAAGAACGAATTCTTGAACGACTACAGAGGATAGGTGCAGAAGCAAGAAGAGAATTAATTTCAGGTGACACAGACAGCAATCAGATAGATAAGTTTGGAATCAGGTAAAAGCAGTCTCACCCAGCCAGACAACAGAGGAGAGATAGAAGAAGATGATGCGGTCAACCGTGTCAAAGGTTGCTCACTGAGAAAGACAAGGAGGGTTAGTTTACCATAATCCCAGTCTTATAGGATGTCATTTGTCACTTTCCTTTAATAAAAGCTATTTCAGTTCTGTGCCAGGGTTTGGAGAAACACCACACATGAGGAATTTATGGCCCCCCCCACCCCACTGGCGGGATTTTCTGGTCCTGCTGAAGTCAATGGACTTTTGAAAGGTTCGCCACATTTTACAGCCCCACTCCCACCGTGACAAGGCCATAAACTTCTGCCCACGGAGTTCTGAGGAAAATGGGCAAAGATTTTGGGGGGTTGACAGCATGTTCAAACATTGGAGATGAATGGGACATTTGGAATTGGGGTGATAGTTTGCAAGGACAGAAGTCAAGGGTTGGTTTCTGAGGAGAGGTTTATGACAGCAGATTGAAAGGAGAGAGAGCAATAGCAATGTCAGCTAACACAGGAGCCAAGGAGCAAAGCTGGGTGGTCAACTGTTTAGTGGGAATAGGGTAGAAGGAGCAGGAGCAGGTCTCAAGGATAAGACGAGCTCAGCAATAGGAAAGAAACTATAGAAAGATGCAAGTTCAGGGCTAGAGCAGAGGGTTACCTGAGAAGATGTTTGGTCCAGTGGTGAGTGAAGGGAGTGGCAAAAGCAGCTGATCAAATGGTCTCAATCTTCTCAATCTTAGTGACATAGAAGTCCATGAGCCTCATATTGGAGGCAAGGCTAGAGGAGGATAGAGGGGTAGGAGACCTCATATGGGGGGAGGGCAGGAAGACAATAAACTCAGAGGAGGAAGGACAAGGTGAGTCAAGCTGGAAGTTGACATCACAGGTGATAAGCCATTCGAAGCAAAGGTTGCAGGGGTGCGTGGGAGAAAGTAGTGAGGATACCTCAGAGAAATTTTACACATTTCCTTATGTGGCTCAGTGTCAAATTTTGTTTGTTAATGCAACCATAAAGCATCTTGAGATGTTTTAATTCATTAAGGGTGCTATATAAATGTAAGTTGTTGCAGAAAATGAGGACTTTAAGGTAGAGGTGAAAGGGTTGGAATAAGACTTAAAAGTTTCCCATGTCTAATGACACCTGAGGCGGACAAAGAATGTGTTTCAGTCCACTTCCGTAGCATGTTTATCCTGGAACAGGTCACCAGTCTATCTCCGGAGGCTAGAGTTTGAGGAGCTCCACTCCACATTAAGCATGGCTAAACAGGAGACTCTTCCACTCTTACTAGCTGCCACAGGCATATTGCAAGGATTTGCAGGTTGATAATCAACCTGTTGGACTGCGTTATGAACACACATTCTTTGCCCATCAAGTTCTGGAGTGGGACTCCAACCCAGAGCTTCTGGCTCAGAGGCAGGGATGTTACTCACTGTGCCACAGGACTTCCTCAATGATGAAACATGGTGAAGTGCAAAAAGGAAAAAAAATGCCAGAGGAATATAGTGGAGTGTGAATAAGAGAGATTTGTTGCCCTTTGGGTGGGACAGGTGGTGGAAGATTTAGCATGACAGCCTTTAGGAAGGGAGTGAGTGTCAGCACTTATGGGCCACCTTTATATCAAGGCAATTAGGTTGCAATCATTCACAATAAAGTTCTGGGTGAAGAAGGCATTGCTCACACATTCTGGAGGGTGATGCAGAGTGGAGCAAGATTATTGATCACCTGGCAGAGTTTTAAAAGGTCAATGGCAGGATAAGTGGGACGGGATGGAGGCTGCCAAGATTAGCACAATAGCTGGGAAGCTCAATGAAGGAATAGGGTGAGGTATTTGGAGTTGTTCTTCATAAGGAAGGAATGAGCCTCTCAGTTGGCTTTTTGCATTATTGATGGGGAGAGGTGGAGTGGCACAGAACGAAGCTGTGGCCACATCCAAGGAGTCAGCAGGGCTCAGCACAGGCAGATAGAAAAGTCAAGGAATCATTGAGTGGGTACACCACAGAAGGAGGCCATTTGACACATTGGACGGATTCATCTAGTTCCGTTGGCGACGGGTTATCATGGGGGGCAGGGGAGGGACAATATGGTGAGAAGACCAAGAATCGATTTCACGTCATGGAACCAGTTTGCGATCATCTGCTCCGCCCGTCAACGGCAAGCTGAGTTTCCCGCTGCCACACGTCGGGAACCTAATTTCAATACTTTAGCATTTCATTATAAGCCCTGCTCAACAGAATAATCCCCCCATGTCAAATTTACCTCCCACATTGGCGTGACTTCAGAATGGTGACCTTTACGACTGCCTTTAAAAGGCATGTACCTGGCAACTTGAACTTTGAGGGAACTCGGAGGTGAGTGCAAACAACCTTACGCAGCATTCGCGAGCATCACCCATAGGAGATCAAGGAAGAGGTACTGCACATTCACGGGGACACAGGGAAGTCGCTTTTTCCCATCTGGCTTTCAGTGCGGTGCCGGGGCAAGGGCTCCAGTGTGAGTGAAGTCGGGGAAGGGGGACCGGGGCAAAGCATCTCAGACTGACGGAAGCACACAAGCACATTGGGGGGGGGGGGGGGGGGGGGGTGGTGGTGTGTATGTGGGGGGGGCGCCCGGTGGGGGGGGGGGGTGTGGGTGTGGGTGGAGGGAGGGGCAATAAGGGAAGTGGCCAGGCACTTGGAAAAGCTCATCAAAACTGAGCATTCTTCCGCAGCTGAAACCGTTCAGCTGCTGCTCCATTGACATGCTTGGAGTTGGGCTTCTGAAGCTTTTCTGCCCACTCAAGCAACACAAAAGCACGAAAATGCCACCAAATGCTCCAGTCTTCTTCACCCCCTCGGGCACAGGCTGCAAATTTATGTGCATTTTAGTGGACTACAAAACAGTTGGACAACTGGGCACATTGTACAATCTCCTTGCTAAAGCTCACCATTGGGCAGTCACTGGTGGAGGCACGCACAGCCCCTTGCAATGTCATCATTCAGGGTTGGACCAGTCTCCCCCATAGTTCAAGCTAACACTGCAGCCCTGCAGTGCAGGTTAGGAGAATGCTGCGCCTGAGCTGAGAGCACAGCATGCAGTTCAGTGGGCAAAGCTGCTGCCAATCGGTCAGGTGGAGTGCAGTGGAGGTGGGTGCAGTTTCTGCCATGCAGCACACTAAACTCTGGCCATCCAAGTGGTGGTCAGCACTCTCTGGGATATGATAAAGGGCCTTCAGACTTAACCAAGAGAAGTTCTTAGAACACCCAAGCTTACCCATGTATCTCTCTTTCATCCTGCAGGAGGAGTACATCAGGATCATGGAGCCTGGTGAACTAATTCTATGCCTCGTGGCTTACAAGAGCAGAGGTGATGGAGAAGAGAGTGACAGAGGCACCTGGCTGCACAGAGAGAGGAGCAACAGCCTCAGGAAGAAGGGGCGGCTGGGACTCCCGCACTCATTGCTGAAGAGCCACAGCAAGTTGTCACTGGCTGGCGCCTAGTCAGGCCCAGAGTCTATAGATACCGCCTTTCATTCCTGCAGATGACCAAGAACCAGTGTCGCCAAAGACTGCGCACGCCTAGGGAACTGGTCGGTCACATCTGCCAGTTGCTGCAGGATTTAGCGCCACAGGGACACGAAGGACATCCACTGCCAGTGGCCATGAAAGTGACCACGGTGTTCAATTTGTATGCCAGTGGCTCCATTCAGGGCTCCACAGGTCACCTCTGTGGGATTTCGCAATCTGCCACCCACAAATGTATCCATGAGTTCACGGGTGCCACCTTCACGAGGGCACACAACTTTGTGCATTTCACCCAGGACCAGGACAGCCAGGATGTAAGAGCAATTGGATTTGCCTAGATCGCGGGTTTCCCACAGACGTAGGGCTATTGACTGCATTCACGTGGTGCTCAGATCTCCATCGCAATAAGCGGTCAACCAAGTCATGGGCTTACATTCGCTGACCACCACAAATGCATCCTGTAGGTGTGTGCACAGTTTCCAGGGACTGTCCCATGAATCCTACATTCTCAGTCGCTCACAGATCCCTGATATCTTCCAGGGTCCAGAGAGGCTGCCGGTTTGGCTCCTCGGGGACAAGGGCTACTCACAGAGGCCGTGGCTGATGACACCCGTGCGTTGGCCTCAGACTGCAGCAGAGCGAAGGTACAACAAGGCTTATTCTTCAACTCGCAACTTAGTGGAGCAGACTATCAAGATGCTGAAGATGAGGTTCCAGTGCCTGGACCGGTCTGGTGGAGACCTGCAATACAGTCCACAGAGGGTGTCACACATCATCGTCCCCTGCTGCGCCCTTTACAACCTGGTGCTGCAATGGGGAGGGGAGCTGGCTGAGGAGGAGATGGAAGAGCTGGAGGAGGACATCCAAGGAGGAGAACATCAACAGGGATGAAGGTGAGGAGATCCACGAAAGTGACAATGATAACGATGAGACCCTTGCACTGGCCAGACAAGGCAGGTGTGCTCGGGAGGCCTTCATAGCTGCTAGATTCATGGAGGATGATGACAACATGCATTGAGGACACTCCATAGATCTTTACATAGCCCCTGAGATTGTCTGACTCCTGTCTGGCTGAGGGCTGCTTGATTGCGCTCTGTGATCAGGGTCATATCATAGACACACAGCCGTGAAACTTTAGAAGCATCTGATGCTTTGTCCGCCTTCAGCACCTGACCGCTACAGGAGCACAGTGTCACTGGTCACACATGCTGAAGAGATGCGGGCCAGTCGCAGCTTAAAGGTGCTGAGAGCACACAGAGAGAATGACGGAATTCTGTGACGCCTGCCCATTACATTCTGGCAGCAATGACCAGCACTGCCAAGGTGCAGGCATCAGTAATGTGTCCAGGGACTGTGAGGCTTTGGTTGAAGGCTGCACAGAGCACAAGGCAGAAGCCCTGGACTGAGACACCTGCCTTTATCTTGTGCAGAAAGGTTTCATATCTGAGTGACATGAACACTGCTCACCAGAACAAGGAGCCACAGGCAAGGAGACATTCTTGGGAGTTTATTTACAATAGCGAACATTATATACATGTGATTAACACCCGTGCCCAGGCTGTGCAGCTCCATCTTCTTAGGGGCTGCCTTTTACTTCGTCCCTTGATTGATTAATTTAGTTTACTTGTTCTGTAACAAAAGAGTTACATCTTCTTAACATTCCTAATCCTGACACTATGCCTTGATGCTCCACGAACATCCACAGCGGAGGTGGAGGCAGCCTGCTGACTGCTGGCATTGTGCCTTGTAATCTGAGGAGTGCAGCAGACTCCTTTCCTGATGTTCCCGAGCTTGCCTGAGCAGCTCCAGCAACTTTTCTTTTTATTGATTCATAGGACATGGGCTTCGCTGGTTGAGCAAGCATTTATTGCCCGTCCCTAATTGCCCTTGAGAAGGTGGTGATGAGCTGCTTTCTTGAACCGCTGCAGTCCATGTGGTGTAGGTACACCCAAGTGCTGTTAGGGAGGGAGTTCTAGAATTTTGGCCCAGTGACAGTGAAGGAACAGGGACAAATTTCCAAGTCAGGATGGTGAATGACTTGGAAGGAAACTTCCAGGCGGTGGTGTTCCCATCTACCTGCTGCCCTTATCTTCTAGATGGTAGTGGTTGTGGGTTTGAAAGGTGCTGTCTAAGGAGCCTTGATGAGTTCCTGCAGTGCATCTTGTAGATGTGTCGATGGTGGAGGGAGTGAATGTTTGTGGATGTGGTGCCAATCAAGTGGGCTGCTTTGTCCTGATGGCGTTGAGCTTCTTGAGTGTTGTGGGAGCTGCACTCATCAGGCAAGTGGAGAGTATTCCATCACACTCCTGACTTGTGCCTTGTAGATGGTGGACAGGCTTTGGGGAGTCAGGAGGTGAGTTACTTATCACATGATTCCTAGCCTCTGGCCTGCTCTTGTAGCCACAGTAGTTATATGGCTAGTCCAGTTCAGTTTCTGGTTAATGGTAACCCCCAGGATGTTAACAGAGGGGGGATTCAATGATGGTAATGCCATTGAACACCAGGGGGCAATGGTTGGATTATCTTTTGTTGGAGATGGTCATTGGCTGGCACTTGTGTGATGTGAATATTACATGCCATGTGTCAGCACAAGCCAGGATATTGTCCAGGTCTTGCTGCATTCGGACATTTCAGTATCTGAGGAGGCGCGAATGGTGCTGAATATTGTGCAATCATCAGCGAACATCCCCACTTCTGACCTTATGATGGAAGGAAGGTCATTGATGAAGCAGCTGAAGATGGTTGGGCTGAGGACACTACCCTGAGGAACTCCTGCAGTGATGTTCTGGAGCTGTGATGATTGACCTCCAACAATCATAACATTGTCAATGTGTGAATGCCCTTTGGCTTATTAGGAGTTTCAAATCTGGTGAACACGTGACAGGCCCTCATTGATGGAATGCCATGTATGATACAGCTGTGCCTCCTTCACTATTGCCTGCATTCCCAAATTCCACTTTCCTATGTGTTACTCTTGAGATGTAGCAAATGTGATGTGAAGGCACTGAGTTCTGAGTAGCCCTTTAACAGTGCTAATGAAGCCATTGGCTTTCAGTGGCTTTCATCCTAAGGAGGTCTTCCTCCTTTCTCTCTAAGCAGACTCCTGCTCAGTCCTGCGGCAACAAGGGGCTAGAGGGCAACCCCTTGTGTTCGCCCTACCCCGTCACTGCTATTCAACAGTCTTCCCTCCCTGTTTCCCCCTCGTGCCTACCCTTCCCCCTCACTGCCATTTCACAACTTTCCCTCCTCGTTTCCCCCTCGTGCCTACCCTTCCCCCTCACTGCCATTTCACAGCCTTCCTTCTTCATTGCCCACCTTCATCAACCCGACCCTCGCCTCACTGCCCAACCCTGGTTGAAGTGCTCATTTCTGAAAATGGAGGCCTGCATGAGTACCACAGCACTGCGAGATTCTTCAGGACAATGTAGGCAAAGAATAGAATCAAACCAGCCCTACAGCCCCAGCAGTGTGGTGTCCCTTGCAAAAAGACCTGCAGAGCACTATGACAGGTGGCCTATGTATGTTGCACTCACCTCGAAGTTACCGGTAAACTGAGGTCCGACTTGTGCATATCAGCCCTTTCCAAATGGGTTTGAGGCCAACGTAATTTCCCACTGGTGTGACGCAAGATTAGAAGGCATGACAAAATTCTGGTTAGCAGCTGTTTTAATGAGCATTCATGAGATGTTAATGAATGCAAATGGCGTTCACGCCACCAATCAGAGGGATAACCAACCAGTCATAAACATGTCATCAGGAGAATTGTAAGCTGAGGATTTCCGACTTTTTGCCTGTCACTGGATTCTCTGCTCCCACCCACTACAAAACCTGCCACGGGCAGGATGGGAAAATTTTTCCCATTGTTTCTAGAAGTTTCCCTACCACCAAAGTTAAACTGACTGGCCTGTAGTTGCTGGACTTATCTTTACACCCTTTCATCCTTTTTTTGAACAAGAGTGCAACGTTTGCAATTCTGCAGTCCTCTAGTCCCTGAGTCTAAGGAAGTCTGAAAAATTATGGCCAGTGCCTCCACAATTTCTACTCTATTTCCCTTAGTGTTCTTGAATGCATCTCATTTGGTCCTGGAGCATAATCAACTTTAAGTACAGGCAGCCTATCCAATACCTCCTCCTTATCAATTTTAAACCCTTCTAGTGTCTGAATTACCTCCTCTTTCAACGTAGCCTAGGTAGCATCTCCTTGGTAAAGACACATGGAAAATACCTCAGCTCCTTTAATACCTCAGCTATTGCCTCTGACTCCATGTGTAAATCCCCTTTTTGATCCCTAATCAGCCCTACTCTTTTTACTATTTATATGCCTATAGAACACTTTGGGATTCCCTTTTATGTTAGCTGCCAGACTCTTTTCATACTCCCACTTTGCTTCTCTTATTTGCTTTTTCAACTCTCCTGTGAACTTTCTATATTCAGCCTAGTTCTCAACTGTATTTTCTACCAGACATCTGTCATAAGCACTTTTTCTTCTTTATCTTAATTTCTATCTCTTTTATAATTCACAGAGCTCTAGATTTGTTTGTCTAACCCTTCCCTTTCAAGGGAATATGCATTGACTGTGCCCGAGCCATCTCTTTTTGAAGGTAGCCCATTGTTCAGTTACCATTTTTCCTGTCAACCTTTGACTCCAATTTATTTGGCCCAGATCTGTTCTTATTCCATTGAAGTTGGGTTTCCCCAGTTAATTATTCTTACTCTGGATTGTTCATTGTCCTTTTCCATAGTCATTCTAAACCTTATGGTACAATGATCACTATCCCCTAAATGTTCTCCTATCTACTTAGCCCATCTCATTCCCAAGAACCAGGTCCAGCAATGCCTCCTTTCTCATTGGACTGGACACTTACTGCTGTAGAAAATTCTCTTGAACACACTCTTGGAACTCTTTCCTCTCTCTGCCCTTTACAGTACCCTTATCCCACCTTATATTCAAATTATTAAAGTCGTCCATTGTAATTTTTTCACTTCTCTGCAATTTCTTTGCATATTGGTTCCTCTATTCCTCTACATCCTTCCCAATACTTGGTGGCCTATAAACTACACCGAGCAATTTAATTGTGCCTTTTTTGTTCCTTAGCCCTAGCCAAATAGATTCTGTCCTTGACCCTCCCGGGACATCCTCTTTGTCCAGCACTGCAATGTTCTCCTTAATCAACCCCTCCCTCTTTTCTTCCTTTCCCATCTTTCCTGAGCACCTTCTATCCAGGGCAGAATTTTCAGTGTCCACAGGCTTCAGGCTCATTTTGTGGTGTAAGCAAGACAATATGATGAGAAGGCTAAAAGCGGTTTCATGACGTTGTGAAACCAACTTGCAATTTTCCGCTCTGCATATTTATGGTGAGCCACATTTCCTGCCGCCAGACATCAGGAACCTTATTGTAATACATCTGCATATCATTATAAGGCCAGCCCGCCGGAATCATCCCCTCACGCTGGATCATCCGAGCACGTCAGTGGGAAAATGTGCCGGTGCAAAACACATCTTGACAAGTGTGACATGCAGAAGTCAGGGACTTACTGTTTGGGCCTTGCTCAGATCATGGACATCTGAGAAGCAGAAGATGCTGGAGCCCAACAGCAATGGGACCCTGGAAGTATGCCCATCGCAAACTGAGTAATTCTCATGGACATGGCTCCACTGCGAAGCAGCTCACAGAAGGTGGAAAGTCGCTGTTGAGTATCTGTTCACAACGGATGAATGTCGAGGGGGTGGAGAGGAAGGTCCAGCTGTGTTTAGGGAAGGAAGATGTACTGGGGGGTTGGAGAAGAAGGTCTAGGTTCGAATGGGAGAGGAAACTGTGTCGGGTGAGTGAGGTTGGGAAGGGGGGAACAAAGGTTTCAGGAGGGTGATGTTGGGAGAAGGGAATGAAGGTGTTGGGGGTGAGGTTAGAAGGGAGGAGGGAGACGGTTGGGGGGGGGGGGGGTCCGTAACTTGGGAGAAGACAGCAACTGGGGAGAGAGGTGTAAGGGAAGGAATTGGAGGGGGGAAGGAGTCCAGAGACAGGAAGGAGCCTGGGGGGATGAAGGAGCCAGAGAGGGGAAGGGGTAAGGGTGGAGGAAGAAATAGGAGTGAAGGGAGGAGGTCAGGAAAGGAGAAGGACTAAAGTCGGGGGGGTGGGGGGGGGGTGTTGGGGGGGGGGGCTGTCCAGGGTAGAGGGAGTGTGGGGGGTGGTGGGAGGAGTTCTGTTTGGGGGGACAGCCTGGAGTATGGAAGAAGTTCCAACAGGAAAGGAGTTCCAAGCGGGGAAGAAGTTCCAAAAGGAGAAAGAGTCTGGAAGGAGAGATGTCCAGGTGAACGTGTAAGGGAGGGCTCCCATGGCTGCCTCCTGGGGAGTGAGCTGAGGGTGGGCATGGTACGAGGGAATGGTGAGAATGGCCAATGGCAGGGTGAGGCTTCAGGGTGGGAGGATGAAGATGCTATGGTATCAGTAGAAGGGACAGCGAGGGTGGTTAGTGGGGACTCAGAGGCAGACACAGACCCTGGGGGTGGGAAGGAGGAGATTGGTGAAGTTAATATGGATGGGGATGGGATTTTTGGGAAGGAAGGGAATGTGCACAGACATCCCCGAAAGAAAAGGTGGGGGACAGTGGGGAAGTGGAGGGTGATGCCAGGGCAGTTGACAGTGATGGGGGAAAGGAAATGGGTGACTGGTGGAGGGGAAAGGACGGGGAAGCTGAAGAAAAATACTAGACGTGCCATGCTTGCTAAATTGAAAGTGAAACGAGAGTTGTGGTTAAGATCAGGTGCCGCATGGGAGTGTAATCAGTGCGTGGACAGAGGTGCAGGTCAGCTCAGATGGTCAACTGAAAGTGAACCCCAGCAGGCAGCATTGAAAATGTACAGGTCATTGAGATAAGAGTGATACGGGAAGGATCCGCTTGCGTGGGAGAGTACTTGCGCATTTGCCAGACACACACTTCTCCCTCCACAATCACTCGTGGGCTGGCTGTGTGCAGCTGGAATGGTAGTTGGGGCGGCGGTGGTGGGGTGATGCAGTGGGAGGACAAGTGAAGCCTGTCAATGAAGCTGAAAGACACCATTACACATTATTCAGTGAAAGGGCATACATTTCCAGATTGTAAAGTGACAAAATGTCAATGACAAAAGAGATAGAACCGTGATCAGAATTCCTTAACTTTCGAATGCTTTAGACTTCTAGGTACTGCCCTGACATCTGCAGCAGGGGTGGAGACAGCCTGTGCAATGTTTGGCCCTGTTGCCTCTGATGATGTTGCCTTGGGTCCCCTGGAGAGCCAAGGTCTTGAGGGCCCAGGCTTGCTTTGGTTGTCTTCCTGTGGGCCAGCTGCTCTCTCCGAGGTGACAGAGGACAAGATTGAGGGGGTCACAGGCAGATGTGGATGACCCAGGGGTGTCCAGCTGCCGCTCCTCCTCCCTTTGGGTGCCTGAGAGCCCCAGCCTGACTCCTTGAGGTGAAGGAGCAACTGGAGGAAGGTCAAGCTGCCCTGCTTCCCTCTCGTATTGCCACTGCAGGAACTCACCCATGGCTACTGCGATGGAGTGCAGGTTTGCACACATCTCTGCATTCTGCTGGATCAGGGTCTGCAAGGCATCCACCATCCTTCCCATGGAGACCTCCATACGTGCACATGTGGGCACCACTTCATCAGAGAGCAGGAGGACACACTCCTCTGACTCATGAGCCAATCTGTTGAGTGCTTCCAACACTTCCCCTGCCTTCTGCTGACTCTCCAGGATGAGTTGGAAGGCCAAATCTGGAAGCTCGTCATCTGACTTGGACCTCACATATGCCTGATCCCCAGCAGTCCTCCGAGTACCGGGGAGCTCAGCTGAACCTGCCTTTTCCTGCTGAGGATGCTTGTCCATGCGGTGACCACCAGATTGTGAACCCGAGCCTGCTGCAGATCCATGTCCCACCAAGGTGTGTGTCTCTGCGCTGGTTCAGGGTGTGAGTAAGCGCTGTGCTGGGTCTTCCAGCCTGCTTATTTCCAGCTGTTCAATGGAGGAGGAGTCCTTTAGGCTGGAGATGATGACCTGGATGGAACTTAGGGACTGGCTGGCTGAGAATGTCGGTTGCTTGGCAGAGCTCCCTGTGAACTGAAGGAGAGATAATTAGATAATCAGCAGAGTCAAAAGCAGGAGAGACAGCACTCACAGTTGCATTGAGAGAGGGATGACGTGGTGCAAGATCTTCACAAGGGTGTTCGCCACCGACATCACCATCACCGCAGGCAGGGTCCATGTCATCACCAGCCAGCGTGATGGCACGCTCCTGAAAGTGAGGGAGGGGCCTAATGTGGGCCATTCCACTCCCGGTCTGGGACCTCACCCTGTTGTTGTGAGCCAGTTTCTCCTGCATGAAAACAGATGGAGAGAGGGTGAGCAGGACACATGGCGCTGCGTGGAATGTTTGTGTGGTGAGCGGAACCATGGACGGGATGAGGATGTGAGCTCCAGAGGATATGAGCCTGATGGAGATGTGAGGGTGTGTGTGAGAGTTAGTGGTGTTGTCATTTGAGATCCCTGTGGATGTGTGATGGGCTTGTGAGTGTGTGAGTTGAGAGTGATGAGAAGAGACAGTGACCTTGGCGGAACGGATGAGACCATTCATCCTTTAGCAGCACTGGGTGGCTGTGCTCTTTTGCAGGTCATTGGCACTGACCACCTCTGCCATCGGGTCCTATGCTGGATTGGTGACCTTGGTAGCTGGTCTTCACCCAAAGTGGGGATAGAGGACATCACGGCAAGCCTCCACCGTGTCCAAAAGGTGCTTGAAGGACACATCACTAAGCCAGGGAGCCAGGTCTCCCTGCTTTTCGGGGCCATGTCTTCCATGCAGCATTCCTGCTCTTGAAGGACTAATAGGTTTGTGCGTGGCTGCATTTTAAATATGGCATCTGACATGATGAAGCAGCAAAGTGATGGGGTGGCGGGGGAATGAGAGCCCGCCCACCATCAGAACAGCTTGTTTCCCAGGAACACATAATTAATGAGGTGGGATTGGGACGATGCAGCGTGAAAAGCCACCATTGCGACTGGCGGGTAAAACGTCCTTTTTTCCACTCACTGCCAAGGGTTTTAGAGGAAGTAGCTGCAGAGGTAGTGGAGGCATTGGTCAAAATATTCCAGAACTCAACAGATTCAGGGAGGGTCCCAGCAGATTGGAAAGCCACGAATGTGACGCCCCTGTTCAAGAAGGGAGGGAGACAAAAAGTAAGAAACTATAGGCCAGTCAGCCTAACATCTGTCTTTGAGAAAATGCTAGAGTCCTTTATTAAGGAAGAAATAGCAGTTAGAAAAGCTTAACACAATCAAGCAGAGTCAGCATGGTTTTGTGAAAAGGGAATCATGTTTGGCAAATTTGCTAGAGTTCTTTGAGGTTATATAACAAGCAGGGTTGATAAAGGGGAACCGGTAGATGTTGTGTATTTGGATTTCCAGAAGGCATTCATTAAGGTGCCACATAAAAAGTTATTGCACAAGATAGGAGCTCACAGAATTAGGGGTAATATATTAGCATGGATTAAGGATTGGTTAACACACAGAACACAGAGAGTTGGGATTAATGGGTCTTGTTCAGGTTGGAAAAACGTAACTAGTGGACTGCCACGAGGATCAGTCCTAGGGCCTCAATTATTTACTATCTATATTAATGACTTGGAGGAGGGGGCAGAGTACAATGCTTCCAAATTTGCTGATGATACAAAAATAGGTGGGAGGGCATTTTGTGATGAGGACATAAGGAATCTGCAAGGGGACATAGATAGGTTGAGTGGGTGGGCAAAATCTTGGCAGATGGAGTTCAGTGTTTTGGAAAGTATGAGGTCATGCACTTTGGTAGGAAGAATCAAAAGGCAGACTATTATTTAAATGGAGAGAGATTCCAAAAAAGTGCAGCACAGAGGGATCTGGATGTATTTGTGCATGAAACACAAAAAGTTAGCGTTCATTTGTAGCAAGTAATTAGGAAAGCAAATAGTATTTTGGCCTGTATTGCTGGGGGTTTGGAGTTTCAAAATGGGGAAGTCTTGTTACAACTGTTAAGGGTGTTGGTGAGGCTGTACCCGGAGTACTGTGTACAGTTTTGGTCTCTGTATTTAGGAAAGGATATACTAGCATTGGAGGCACTTCAAAAGAGATTCACTAGACTGATTCCTGGGATGAAGGGGTTGACTTATAAAGAATGGCTACACAGGTTAGACATTTATTCATTAGAGTTTAGAAGAATGAGGGGTGATCTTATTGAAACGTACAAGGTTCTGAGGGGCCTTGACAGGGTAGATGTTGAGAAGATGTTTCCACTGTGGGGGAGTCTCAAACTTGGGGACATAATTACAGAATAAGGGGACATTCATTTAAAACTGAGATGCGAAGGAATTTCTTCTCTCAGAGGGTAGTAACTGTCTGGAATTCTCTACCCAAGAGAGCTGTCGAGGTTAGATCACTGAACATATTTAAAGAGGAGGTAGATAGATTTTTGAAATGTCGGGGAGTTGAGGGCTATGAGGAGCTGGCACGAAAGAGGAGTTGAGGCCTGGGGCAGATCAGCCATGATCTTATTGAATGGCAGGACAGACTTGAGGGGCCAAATGGCCGACTCCTGCTCCTATTTCTTATGTTCTTATGTTCTCTTAGAGCTTAATGAAATGTCACCACTCACCATCTGCCCTGATGTTGGATTGATCATTTGAATGTGTTAAACAACAGTTAAATGCCTAGCTATGATGATACATGGCTGCTGTAGACCCTGCACAGCACTCCTTTCCCTCACAACTTGAGGCAATTTTAACTGGAATAGTGATTTTGCCCATGTCCTCACCAAGTCCATGTGCATGGCAGCTTATGAGCAGTTTGACATATTTAGCCAGAGATGCACTCCTGTCACCATGACATCTGCTCCCAAAGCGGGTCAACCAGATAGATCACTCTTTCAGGCATAGCCAGATGGATTGGTCAACATGAAGTAGCAGCATGAGACCACCAAATGTCCCCTCAATGCAGATTGATGAGGCATGATCATGCTCCTGCCCACAATCGACACTCGCACATAATAAACCCAGGACCCTTGACATCTTTATCATGCTTTAAGGTTTTGAGGTTTGTTTGTAGTATCCTCACTATAAGTACTTGGACTATGAGTTGCTGAGATTCAACCACTCGGGACCCTGCAATCATTGAAACCCTTAAAAGTCTTTCCTAGATGACCTTAGCATTAGTGCGAGACCACAAGCTGTCATTTTGGACACACCAGCTAATGTGGAAATGTTTCCTGAACGGATCCTGCAGAGGTCGGAGAGAGCTGGCTATACATCACATTGATAGCATCACAGTCCTCAATGCAGTCCAGCACACAAGCCCATTCTAGTCTCTCTCTCCTAATTCAGTAAAAGCCCTGTCATGCAATGGTTTTTAACTCGATTTGAGTGTTATCCCTTTTCCCGAGGCCTACTGACACCCTTGATAAGGAGGCAACCAGGTCAAACAACTCTCCATGTGAGGTCTGGCAAAGGCTTCAGCACACACACCTCATAATCCTATATCCAAACACCTTTTGCAGTTAAGACTAATGTACCCATTGTGTCCTGACTTACCTCATTCAGCTGCATGGTCATTGAAATTGACATATCAACAAGGAAAGGCATTCAACATTGAATGTGCCCACCCACATCTTCCTCCAAACAGGAGGGGTAAGCCAAAATGAAAACAGAAAATGTTGGAAAAACTCAGCAGGTCTGACAGCATCTTCGAAGAGAGAAACAGAGTTAACATTTCGAGTCCAGCTGACAAAGATTTCACGAGCAAAAAGAGAAAGGGGGTGTTAATAGTAATGGTAAGGGCTAAAGGAGGTGCTGATAGTGGCATAAAGGTAAGAAAGAATGTGCTAATAGCAGAACAAGCTCTGTGAAAGAACAACATGGAACAAGTAACAGATGGCCCTTTTGGGGGCGGGATGGGGAGGGAGCAGTGGTTGGGGAAAAAGATAAAAAAAAGGGCATAAAAAAGGGATAAAACAATGAATAAATGAATAAAAATGAAAATAAGTGGATAAAAAATAAAAATATTTTTTAAAAAAGGGAAATACAAAAGGGGTGAAGATTGAGGACAGAGTTCATGGTCTGAAATTGTTGAACTCAATGTTAAGTCTGGAGGGCTGTAAAGTGCCTAATCGGAAGATAAGGTGATGTTCCTCCAGTTTGCACTAGGCTTCACTGAAACACTGCAGCAGGCCAAGGACGGACATGTGGGCATGAGGATGGGTAAGCCTCTGGATTTCAATTGTTATGATTACAATGTCCGACTACAGTCTCTCACCCCTGAAACTGCATTCACAATGAACCTTGGCACACGTATAGCTGATTTAAATACACAAGTAATAGTGTCATTCACACACAGCTGACATCAGTACAACGGCAGCAGAAGATGCTATGAGCTCGATGAGCACATCTCCCTAGGCCACAGCATGGTGAGCAATGAGAATTGGCTGACAGGAGTATTGGCCAGGCAAGCGCATTAACAACTGATGCCACTACTTAATCTTATACATGTGGAATTATATACTAATCATTCTGATGATAAAGTGGGAGAACTGAATCAGTAGAAGTTCCTGATTGGACTCAGATGGGCGCCAACATTCTGAAGCCTTAACTGGCTTTGAAGCAACTATTAAAAAAATGAAAGCCATGAGACTTGCAAATGGTTAAATTCAAAATATATTTATAAATTTTCAGACTATATACAATGATTGTACACCCATGCCACCTGTGTGCATTCTTCTTAATCTTTCTTTCCCTACCGCTACGTCTAGGTGCAGACCCAACATCCACAGCTGAGATGGAGGCAGCCTGCTGACACATGTGTTATGACACAGCAGATGGTAAATGCTGAGCTGGTCAAATCCCAGAGGGAAACTTGAAACAACTGCCACAACTAATTTTCAATTTGCATAAATTTTGAGATACGTGTCTTGAACTCAATAGTAATAAGACCACCAGGCCTTGTAGATTTTTACAAAACTAGATTAAACATTTATTAATAAGAGAAATGATTTTAAATACATATATAGATCTACAAATTACCACTATGATAACTTCAAAATCCCCTACTCAACCTAACTGCCAGTTACACTTTCATTAAGGCAACAGTAAGACGCACAGATATTAAAAACGCAGGCGAAGAAGCATGATACCCTGAACAAGTCAACTTCCAAGTGAGTTTTCTTAACTTCAATCCTTTGAAGACAGCAGCTTGAGGCATAGATGCTGAAGGCTTTTTCACACACTTGTAAGAACTTAAAAATGCCTTCCTTTACACACAGCCCTTGCTCTTTCTTTATACATATCTTCCTCTTTGAATGCAAATGCCCATTGTTTCACTATGTCTTTGGACTTTATCAAAATGCAAATGTTCCCTTGACACCTATGTTTCTAAACTTCCCCATGTTTATCTAATTAAAATTTCAAACCTAACCTCTATTCTTAGATCAAAGCACCAGACTAATTTGATTAAATCTCACACACACACACATATAGACATAGACATAACCCACTATTACTCTATTTTACAATAAATTCCAATAACATTATGAGAATTATTGTATCACTTTGACATATGCCCTGTTGACTGAGATGACTTGGGTGGGCTCCTCTGGTGGCCCGAGGCCTAGAGGACTCCAGCTAAGGGTCTCTTGTTCAGACATAGGTGCACCCTCCTTAGCCTGACCTGCTGGAGGAGATGGGGTCAGTGGCAGAGGGAGGTGGAGGGCATCCTTGGAGTGTCCTGGGACAAATGCCCTGGGGCAGCTGGCTGGCATTCCTCCTCCCTGTGGGTGCTCAATGGCACCTCTCTGAAGAGAAGGGGCATCTGGAGGGAGGTTGAGGTGGCCCATTCCCCTCTCGCCTCACCACTGCTGCACTGCACTCATGGCTAGAGCTACAAAGTGCAGGTGCAAGCACATATCTGGCAGAAACTATGTATCCTGCTGGACCTGGTTCTCCAAGATGGGATCCACCTTTCCATGGTGACAGCCAAGTGCTCACATGCTGGAGCCACAACAACAGACAGAATGTGACGGACTCCTCCAGCCTTCAGTCCAGTGTGCGGATGGCTTCTGACAACTCTGTCTGATGTTCCCCTGCCTGTCTCTGCATCTCCAACAAGTCTGTCAGGGCTAAGTCCAGAGGCTCATCATCTGATTTGGACTCAGCAGGGGCCTGGTCTCCAGCAGTCCTCAGAATGTCAGAGACCTCGGCTGTCACTCTCCCTGCCAGCAGTGGACCTGTGTCTATGATGTGCTCACCAGTGTCACAGCAGTAAATCACAACTCTGAATTACTTATTGGCATTTTGACCTTTTAAGCAAGACGTGTTTTTTACAAGAACATAAAACCAAAAGCTGGCTAAGTACGTAAAGTTACCACTTTCTGGAAAATTCCTATGTGGATTATACTTGACTGACTAGTCCAAAGAGAACATTGGAATGTTGCATCTAAAAAAAGTGTCAAGGCCTATTTCAGACAGAGACACTTGAAAGAGAGAGATATAATGCAAAAGACTGAACTTTAATCTCATGTGGTTGCAGAAATAATGGAGACTGATTACCACATCTCAGCAAAAGCCGCCTTCTGTTGAGTTATCTCTCAGAATGTGGAAATGGTCTGACTTGAAAGAAGGCAGATTCTGGGAAAAAGACATGTTTGCTTTTCCCTTTCAGGAATACACAAGAAAAGGGGTTAAAAAGCCAGCTATGGCCTGATTTGTGTGTTCTAGTTCTGGTGTGCTAGTGTGTGCTGTGAGAATCACAGCGGAACATTAACTAGGCATCCCTGCAGCTTTCAGGTAAAAAGTCTCTCTCTCTGTTGCTGGAGGAAAGTCAGCAAAGCCATAGCCAGAAAGGAAATAGGACAACTCCTTCAGCTAAGCTGCAGAATCAAGTGTTTCCAAACCAACTGCTCAACTGCCAAAATCAGCACTCCCAGAATCACCAACTTAATGGCCACAATGTTTTGCCACATACTTCTTATGGACAAGCCAAAGACTGGTTCATATATCTTTTTTAACATTTTTTTTGGGCTCAACTTCTCATTTCTTATCTGCATGTATATGTGTTGTGTTTTTATTATTTTTTCTTGGGCTTTTAGTAGCTAATAAACTATTCTTTCTTTGAATGAAGAAAGCCTGGTTAAATTGGCTCCTTCTAAAACACAAATGCATTTGGACTGGGAAAGGTATCCACAAGGGAAGGGATCCTTTTTAAATTTACCAACCGAGGGGGATGAATAAAGAAGGGAAGCCATTCATCCCTCCTCACCCAGAGCATAACAAAATTGGGGACCCATTTGAAAAGTTAACAATTTGAGGTATTTCATCAGGGATCATAACAAATTGGGGGACCTCACCCGGGGAGCATTTTTAACTCCAGATTCTGACCTCAAGCCTACTCTGGAACTAGAACCCACCGAGGTGCATGTATCTATGCTGGTGGAGTGTGCAGGTGAATGCAGTGACAGTGCTTCCTCTGAGGATACTGTAGGTTCCTCCTCAGAGGTGGGCTGGGAGCTGCGGCTGCAGCATGTCTGTCGGGATCTCCCCAGTTTTTTGCTGGTGCCTGGAATAGAGAAAAGAGAGATTTAATGATTGACTAAGAAGGCTCATACATTAAATATTGCTTGCAGTTAGTGCATGGATATTGGAGCTAGAGACTAGATGCATCCTCACTTGGCTCTTGGTGGAGTTCAATCTCGCCTTTCACACTGGCGGTCATGCTCCTCACCAGCAATCTCAGCAGCTTGCTCCTCAAAGCTGCTGAGTGGACAGATTTCTACCATTCCCTCATCCAGCCTTGCCCAGCTCACACTTGTTATGCGCTATCTTGTCCTGCAGAAAGAAAACAAGATGATTGTGAGGTCATTAGGTGAAGAAGCAGTTCAGGAGCATGCATTCCTATTCTAGATGCAGAGCCCTCCCCACTAAGTTATTAAGGAGCCGTTTGTCCTGGAACTAATATAAGATGGAGAGCTTAAAGTGGCTGGCACTCATTCAGTGCTGATCTCCCGACTGCTGGTCATATGTAACATCCTTGTGCACTCTAACCCTAAGGCTGCCAGATGCCCTTATGAAAGTCTGAGCTTGCAGTGCGTAGACAGTGCACTTACCCTGGTGGAGTACAGCAGATCATTCATCCTTTTCCTGCACTGCAAGCCAGTTCTTTTTTGGACCCCTCCGGGCACTAACCACCCTGGCAACCTCCTCCCAGGTCACCATGGTCAGATGGAGATAGATGGTGGCATAGTGCTAATTCACTGGACTAACCCTAATCCATGAGACTGAGGTTAATGCTCTGGGGACATGGGTTCAAATCCCACTGTGCCAGGTGGTGGAATTTAAATTCAATTAATAAAACCTGAATTTGAAAGATAGTCTCAGTAATACTGACCATTGTGACCATCATTGATTGTTGTAAAAACCCATCTGGTTCACTAATGTCCATTAGGGAAGGAAATCTACAATCCTTAGCTGGTCTGGCCTACATATGACTCCAGACCCACAGCAATGTGGTGACTTTTAACTGCCCTTTATAAAGGCCTAGTATGCCGCTCAGTTCAAAGGGCAATTAGAGATGGGTGACAATGTTGGCCTTGCCAATGACACCCATAGCCCATGAAAAAATATATCTTAAAAATTGGGAGGGCCTTCTGCTCCAATCCAGCAGAAGCAGGACTCCCACCTTTTCTGATTGGCCTGAAGGAGAGTCTCCAGGAAAATATTGCTGAACTGTGGGGCAGCACGTCGCTTTCTTCGTTTTGACATTGCAGTTGAAGCACAGTGCGGAGCTCCTGGCCTGCAGTGGCTGTCCGGGTGCCCTTTAAATGGCTGTCCGGGTGCCAGGACCTTTGACCTCATGAGGTAATGGTGGGGCGGGTGACTTCCTACCTGGTCCATCACAATATTCACCATGCTTTGCACAGATGCACAATTAATGAGCTGAACAGTGCAAGATCACACATGTTCAGTTGTCCCGTCACCCAACGGGAATCACTCCAACTTCCCCACCCACCACTGAGCTTACACGTTAGAGCAGAAGCTTCTGCCCCATGTATCTGTAATGGCTATATCATAATCTTTTCTTTCTATTTTGGCTATCAATTCATCCATCTGTATTGAACGCTGCATGAATTCAGATAAAGAGCCTTTAAGGCTGTCTTTTAACATTTTCCTTATTCTGACCCCTCTTTTTCCTGGTGCACTCTTATGTTTGTGCTCTGTCTCTTCCTATCATGTTTCTTCACTCAGGGAGTTATGAATCTTTGAAATTCTCCATCTCAGAGGGTTGTGGATGCTCCATTGTTGAGTATATTCAACGCTGAGATGGACAAATTTTTGATCTTTCAGGGAATCAAGGGATATGGAGAGCAGGCAGGAAAGTGAAGTTGAGGCAGAAGATCAGCTATGACCATATTGAATGGTGAAGCAGGCTTGAGGGACCAAATAGTCTACTCCTGCTCCCATTTCTTATGTTTTTCAGTGTAAAATCAGGAGAAACCTTATAAATGAAGATTCCGCTGATCTTCTGACAAACTTATGGCCCCCAATCAGGACAACTTACAGAGATTCCCAAAGTCTAATTTAATACGTATAATGGAAGTGGGGTGGGTCCATTGTTTTTTCACCTGCTCATTTTGCTAACCTATCGATCTCCTCCTAAAAGCAGTTTCAGTCCACCTCTCTGCTTTTTTGTCCTCATCAATTTTTAAGGAAATGCTTCTAATACTCCAACTCTGTGTATGTAGCACCTTAAAAAACCCAGTCTTTTTATTATAACTTAATGGGACATTTGTCAATGTGCATTGAACACTACATCTCTCATCAGTTCAATGACAATGGGCAATTTCGGGCCACAATCAACCACTGATGTTTTCCTCTCTCCTTTCAACACAGATGACTCATCTATATCATCAGAGACCATAGCAGAAGACACCAATCCAAGTAGCACTATGAGTGAGGAGGCCACTCATGATAGCCTACAAATCCCTTTGACATTGGAAGGACCTAATAGAGAAGAGGGAGAGAATGAACAGGATCATGCATCTCTCAGGGGAATCTGCACAGGATCAAATGGACATATGGAACCATATGTAGAACATCATGCACATGGGTCAAGAGATATGCATTACAATTTACTCAAAATCCCAAGACAGCCAGGAGCAAAGACACTACCAAGAATACTCTGCATTGAGAATGTCAGGGATGTTCTCCAGACTGGTTTTGTTCAGCTGCACAGTGACCTGAATACACTGCAGCACCGTACACAAACTGGATGGGGGAAGATATCTGAGCAAGTTTCAGCTTTTGCCAACCTTCTGAATCAAATAACAAAACCTCAATCACCATCCTGTTCAGAGTTTGAAGCGGCTAACTCGCTGAGTTCAGTTGATGTATCTGTTAACCAGGCTAGTGATACCCTCTGCCACAGCCATGGGCTTTATGACGATCCACTGAGAGAATGACTCTATGTATGGAAGCTCCTGAAAATGACAGCTTTCCCTAAAGGCGTATCCAGTACAGTCTAGAATTTCCCTTCATTCTCTTACAGTCCACTACACAGCGACTAACTGCTTCACTTTAGTTTAAATAAATATAAAGACATTTCTTACCTTATTTGTTGAAAAGCATTTGTTACGTTTTAGCAGTTTGAATGCTGAAGCAATATTGGGGGGGTTGGCGGGGGGTGGGTGGGGCAGGGGGGAGGTGGGGAGTTGTTGCCAAGACCTAGATTGGTGTATTGGTGTGACGGGTTTTAAGGAGGGTTTTAGAGGAGGAGATGAAAGGGATAGGATGGTGGAATAGTTTAGGGAGGAAATGACATAGAATAAGGGGCCTGAAGGCACAGCAACAAATTATGGGAAAAAAGTGAGGGATGCACAAGAGGCCAGAGTTAGAGGAATGGATAGCCTCTGGCACTGAAGGACTACAGAAGACTACAGAAATGGAGAAGAGAGATGAAAACCTGATGTAGAGAATTTCAAATTGAAGGCATTGATAGACTGGAAGCAACTATAGAACAGCAAGCACAGGTATTTGGTATGGGATTGGATACAGGCAGTAGAGTTTTGGATATGCTGATTTTTATGGAGATCAGGAAATATGAGGCCAAGAGACCATTGGAATAGTTGAGTCTCTGTTAGAGAAAAAAGGACATCGTTAGGGTTTTGTTGGCAAATGAGTTGAGGCAGGGACAGAGGCAGATGATATCACAGAGTTGGAAATAAATGGTCTTTGTGATGGAATTGGAGGTTCAATCCTGTTCAGCAGTAAGGGAGCAGAATTTGTGGTAGGGACAAAGATGATGGCTTCCTTTTTTACAATAGTTATCTGAAGGAAATTGTGGCTCATTAAATATTGGACAAACAATCTGACAACACTGAAGCAATGAAATGGTCAAGACAGAGGAGGATGGTGTGATTGACCATGGCAAAGGTCTAGGAGGTATAGTGCACCGTAGACACCGAAAAATGCCTTTGATTAGGTCTATTTTAAGGCTGTGGCTGAAGCAGAAGCTCAATTGGAGAGATTCAAACATGGAGGAGTTGTGAGGAAAATGGGTACCGGTTTGAGCAATAACAACACGTTCTCTGGGACAACAAAGAGGAATGGACAGGAATGGGGTAAGAGGATATTTACTCAGCTCTGTTGTGCAACCATTGCTATAAGTTTGTGGGATACATGAAACTGTGAATGATGTGACAAATTTGAACCAACTCAGTAAGTTACTGGTGATTTACAGTTAGGAGACTGGGCTTGGTGTGTTACATCTACTTTAATGCAGTCAAATACAGTGGCTATGTATTTGGGGTTGGGAAGCTCTAAGAATATTTGTATTATGAAGGGATAACCATCTAGGATATAATACATCAGGAAAGGGAGCTGAGGGGTGTTACATGTTGAGAGGCAGTTGCAAAGAAAGACAAAGACCATGATGGTCAGTCACATGTTTAATGCACTATGCAATGCCCATAACATATGGGGCAGGATTTTTCAGTTGGCTTGTGGGGGCAGGCCCGACAAGCCAACGCGTAAAATGACGCGCAATGACGTTGGGTGTGCATCCCGATGTCATCGCGCTGAGTTGTGATGTTTCGTTCGGCAGGCTTGTGCCGGAGTTGCTGCATGCCCGCAATTTTGTAAACGGCCTATTGAGGCCATTAATAAAGTAAATGAAGTACTCGTTAACGCTGCCCTTAAGGTTGGTGGACAGCGGAAAAGACCAAGCGGCCTTCGCATATTTTAGGAAACCTCATCCACGAGTGGGTTGAGGTTTCCTAAAGCTTTTATTCAATGAATAAAACTTTTCATAAATATAAAAACATGTCCCATCTCATGTAACACAGTCATATGAGGGGCTATGTTTAAATACATTTTTAAACCTTTTATTCAATTAACAGAACATCAATTCAATCTCCCTGAGGCCTTAATTGGCCAGCCTGTGTAAAAGGGTGGCGTGGAGCCAATCGTGGGTGGCGATAGGCTCCACAATCACCCCTGGCCGCTCTCACTGAGCCCGCCCGCCTACTGAAAAATTCATTGCCATGAATACATTCCACTACTTCCTCTTTCTTAAATATAGTTTTCTTTAATAAAATACTTCTTGTTTTACTAACAGTACTTCAATTGTGCAAAACAGATAAATAAATGTTTGCGACTATGCACCCTTGACATGAGTACAACAGACTTTTTTTCTTTAATTTCCACAAATTAAATTTAGCAACATGTTTACAAAGCCTTCCTGATCTCATTACAGGTTTTGATTTGGCGTCAGGTCTTGGACTGTTTGGTTTTGGTTCAATGCTCACAGAAGATCCCATTTCTTTATGAGAAATTCATACTTTGCAACAAGACTGAATTGGCTCACACTCTCCCATAAGCTCATGGTTAAGTAGATTGTGCTCATGTTTTGGTTCATCCCTCACTTTTCTGTCAATTTTAACTAAGTACTTTACTTCTACACAGTCCTACTGCATTTCCTAAATTGCACTGTGTAACTTGTGAGGGGAATTCAGAGCACGGACATGTTCATTTTCACTGAAACCACATTTTCTTTTGTTTATGTCATACTGACTTTTTTTGACTGAACAGTTTGATTCAACTTTTACTGTCAAGTTTGATAGAGCCAGACTCAAATGAGCCCTTAACCTTTTCTTCATCAAAAGCTCAACTGTAGGGGAGTGTGGAGTTGTTCTATACTTCACGAGGAAATTAGCAGCAGCTATTTAGTATTTAACTTTGAACACCCATGACGCACTTGTTTCTTGAGTGCTTCTTTGACTATACTAATGCCCCTTTCAGCTGCTCCCTTTTGATGCCTGAATAATGGATGAGTTAAAACTGTTTGCTTTGTGAAATTTTGGAAGAATCAGAACAAAGTTGAGGATAACTGAGATAAACTTCTCAAAAAATAGACGATAACTCGTCTATTTGTACAGCATTGGTCTTTTGACCTACATGTTTCAATTTGATCCACTTCAAGTGACTATTGATGTACATCAAGAAATTGTCACTTTCTTTTCACTGAAGTCTCTGTGAACTCTTTGGAATGGATGACTGGCGAATGACTATGGTTGATCAGGTGCTTTTGGAAGCTTGTTTCTACAAGTTTGGCAGATAGTACATTTGCTTACCATTGATTTTAGATCACTGCCTGGACCAGGCCAATAAACAAATCCTCTGACTCTAGATTTTATATTGACTATGGCTGTCTTTTCACAATGGAGATCTGCCAGGATTCTATCTCTTAAAGAACTAGGTACCGCCACTCAATGATTCCACTTCATGCAACCCTATTCACATAACAACTCATTATGATGACTGTGAAATGGTTTCAGTTCCTGTACACATTCCAAAGTCTATCCAGCCATTCAGTGTCTGCGGTCGACTTTTCAACATGGAGACTCTGTAAAGTTGGAATCAGAATGCCATTTAATAAGGCCAGTGGTAATCTTAAGCCTCCACACAGGACCAGCCAGTTTTTCTTCAGCTCCAGCACAGATATCTACCCGACAATGTAGGGAATTGGCTCAGGTGTGTACTGTCCACAAAAAGCAGGACAAATCCAACTTGACCAATTACTGCACCACCAGTCTACTCTCCATCATCAGCAAACTGATGGAAAGTATCGTAGACAGTGCTGTCAAGCAGCACTTAAATAACAATAACCTGCTCACTGATACCCAGTTTGGGTTCTGCCAGGGCCACTCAGCTCCTGACCTCATTACAGCCTTGGTCCAAACATGGACAAAAGAACTGAATTCCAGAGGTGAGGTGAGATTGACTGCCCTTGACATCAAGGCAGCATTTGACTGAGTGTGGCATCAAGGAGCCCTAGCAAAACTGGAGTCAATGGAAATAAGGGGGAAAATGCTCCACTGATTGAAGTCATACCTAACACAAATGAAGATGATTGTGGCTATTGGAGGTCAATCATCTCAGTTCCAGGACATTGCTGCAGGAGTCCCTCAGGGTAGTGTCCTAGTCCCAACCATTTTCAGCTGCTTCATCAACTGTGTTTTTAGTATAGAGATCTGCCAGGATTTTATCTCTCAAAGAATTAGGTGCCACCACTTCACATAATGCATCCCTATTTACATGACAACTCAGCCTTCCATCCTTCCCTCCATCATAAGGTCAGAAGTAGGGATGTTTGAGGATGATTGCACAATGGTCAGCAACATTCATGATTTCTCAGCTACTGAAGCAGTCTGTGTCCATCTGCAGCAAAACCTTGGCAACACTAAAGGAAATTTCATCTTTTTCCTAATATCACTATGGGATACTTTAAAGGATGTTTGTAGAGGCTGTGTGTGTGCGTGTTTGTGTTTGCGTGTGACTAAGTTAATTAAACTGAAAACAGTCAGACTGCAAGGTTTAAATCATCAAAGGGGTTAGGTATAAAAACAGGCATTTTTAAATGGAGATGGGTGAGCTAAGATGAGATTCCAGTATAGTATGAAAGGGAATTTGTATTAGGAGATAAGCGAGAAGTGAATTGTTAGATGTTTGAATTTCAAATGAACATGACTGGATGTCTTACAGCTGGCCTTGCCTTATTTATCTACAATTTTGCCAGTTGTAAAACATCCGGTCATGTCCCTTTGAAATTCAAACATCTAACAAGGCAAAGTTATTAAGTTTAATTTTCCTGAAAGTGCTGGCCAGAAGGATGACATGAAAGATTTTTATATTCTTGGAAAAGTAACTTCCATAGCAAGGCTGAAACAATGGAATTTAGAGATCAAAGGAGAGAAATATATTTATGGAAAGTTTGAAAGCTGTATGCGAGTGGCCATGTGAAATCTTGAAAGGTGGAATGTGTGAAGACAGACTTGTGAAGAAGCAGCCTCTAGCCACCCCAAAGAAGTGTTCACTTGTTCCAGAAAACAAGATTTTGTTAAAAAGCCTTGGATTTCCAGTGTTGAAGGAGAGACAAGTTGTGAAATACCCCCCTTATAGCAACAGTAGCAACCTTGCAGTAATATTACTAGATGTTTTATAGATTAAGAATCTATTTGGACAGTAGCTTGGAAAAGGGTGTTTATTTGGGACTATAGTTAAGTAGAAATCTTCTGTGAAATGTTGTAAGACTACATTTAACTGTGGAATTGTAATCTTGTGCATTTAATTTTTCTGTTACTTTGTTAATAAACATTTAAATTCAAGATTTAAAATCTGCAAAGGTGATAGTAGACTCCTTACTTCTGACTTCAGTGTACAAACCTTCTTGTAACAAATACAAATTGCAAAATCATTGTGATAGCTTGGTCAAGTTTCCCTTTGGGATTTGGTCAGCCTAGCAATTACTACCTGCCATATGATGACAGAACATTCAGGCTTGGGCTGATAAGAGGCAAGTAACATTCATGCCACACAAGTACCAGGCAATGACCACATCCAACAAGAGACTATCTTTTTAATTCAATGGTATTACCATTGCTGAATCCCCCACTATCAATATCCTGATGTTACCATTGACCAGAAACTGAACTGGACCAGACATATAAATATGGTGGCTACAAGGGCAGGTCAGAGGCTGGGGGAATTATGTGGTGAGTAACTTACCTCCTGTCTCCCTAAAGTCTGTCCACAAGGCACAGGTCAGGAGTATGATGGACTACTCTTCATTTGCCTGGATGAATGCAGCTCCAACAAACTCAAGAAACTCGACATCTTTCAGGACAAAACAGCCCACTTGATTAGCAGTCCATCCACCAACATAAATATTCACTCCCTCCACCACTGATGCACAGTGGTAGCAATGATGCTACAAGATGCACTGCAGGAACTCACCAAGACTCCTTCAACAGCACGTTCTAAACCCGTGGCCTCTACCATTGAGAAGAACAAGGACAACAGATGCATGGAAGCCCCACCATCTACAAGTTCCCTTCCAAGCCACACACCATCCTGACTTGCAACTATATCACTGTTCCTTCACTATTGATGGGTCAAAATCCTTGAACTCCTTCCTAACAGCACTGTGGGTGTACCTACACCTCATGGACTGCAGCGGTTCAAGATGGCAGCTCACCACCACCTTCTCAAGAGCAATTTGGGGTGGGCAATAAATGCTACCCAGTGACACCCACAATCTGTGAAAGAATAAAGACCATTCCCCCACCCAACCCCCCACACAAATCTAGGAATTGAGTTTTGATTCCAGAGGCCAACTTGGAAATGTAAATTGTGAACAGCAACCATCATAGCACTGATTCATGTGGAACACCACTTGCCAACTTTGGGCACTCTGAATGCTGGTAGTATATTGCAGATCACTTAGGAAGTCTGACTTGCTGTGACAATACACATGCTCAATGCATGTTGCAGACGGGAGCTATGGATAGTGATGGTAGATGTTCCAACTTTCTTTCCATCACATGGCTGGCCATGCTTTTACTGCCCGCCATTGGCATGGTTAATCTGAATAACTAACCTTTATCCCCACTCTGCTTTCTGTCTTAAAGCCAGCTAACAATCTATTCTGCCCTAATTCCACATTCTCTGAACTTGTTCATTGGTATATTATGGGACACATTATCCATTTAAAAAATATTCTGCTTTGCTATTCTTCCTGCCAAAGTAGACAATCTCACATTTTCCCACATTACTGATGGAATTTTCCACCCCCATTGACGTCGGTCATCATGGCGGCCAGAGGGGACAATGTGGCGAGAAGGTCAAAAATCAGCCAGAATCATCCTGCCATGCTGGATCATCCAGGCACGTTGGTGTGTTTCACAACTACATAAGCGACATGCACCTGGCGAACTGCACTTCACTAGGGACTTTGAGCTTTGTGTGCCTACTGTGTTTCAGGCGGCACTTGCAGTCATCAGTGACAGGCTTCGCAGGCAGAACAACATCACTTTTAGGAGGGCTCACGGCCAGGTCTCATCTACCAGACCAGCCATAAGGTGTGGGTGGCTTTTCAAAGGCTGCAGGGTTAGGACTTGCTTGGGGAAGGGGGAGAAATGGCCTCAGGCAAAAGAAGAGGCTGCAGGGCAAGGGCTGCACTGGGAAAGGAGGGTATCCCAGCGTGTGTGTGGGGGCACATGTTGATCTGTGCAAGTAGCCTCAAGATGGTGAGGGTTGAGGAGGCAGTCTCCAGAGGAGATGAGGTCAGATGGAGATGTGAGGGTGTGTGTGTGAGAGTGCGTGGTGATGCTCCTTGAGCTGGCAGTGAGTGAGATGCCAGTGAATGTGTGATGGCCTTGTGAGTGTGTGAGTTTAGAGTGATGAGATGGTTGCCTTACCCTGGCGGCACGGATGAGATCATTCATCTTGTTTCCACACTGATAGCTGACCACTTGTGTGTAGCATTAGCACCGTCCACCTCTGCCACCATCCCCCAAGCCAGAGTGGTAAGACAGATGGGCCTCCTGCAGCCAGAGCCAGGGTAGAGGAGAATGCAGCATCACAGAATCTAGGGGCTGCACTCTTCCTGACTTTTGGGGCCATGTTTTCACCGGAGCAGTCCTGGGCTGCAAGCATTGTGAAGCGTTCGTGTGGCTGCAGTTTAAATATGGTGCCCTGTGTGAGGAAGCGGCAAGATAGTGGCGTGACGGGCAAAATGGAGACCGCCCTCCAGCATAATTAATGTGGCTGCATAATTAATGAAGGAGGATTGGGATGATACAACGCAAAATTGACATTTTCCCACCTGTTACCGTACTTTCTGCAAATCTGGGATGATTCCGCCCTTTGTATCCTCTTCACAACTTGTTTTCCTCCCTATCTTTATCGTCAGGATCAATCATTGAAGAGGTTATGGCTGGACATTTAGAGAAACGCGGGGAGAGTCAGCATGATTTTGTGAAAGGGAAATTATGTTTGACCAATTTACTGATGTTCTTTAAAAGAGTAACATGAGCTGTGGATAAAGGGGAAACTGTTGACGTACTGTACTTGGATTTCCAGAAGGCATTTGATCAGGTGCCACATCAAAAATTATTGCAGAAAATAAAAGGGGGTAACACATTAGCATGGATAGAAGATTGGCTGGCTGGAAGAAACAGAGAGTATGCATAAATGATTGGCAGGGTGTGATGAGTAAAGTTCCTCAGGGGTCTATGCGGGAGCCTGAACTTTTTATAATTTATATCAATGATTTTGATGAGGGGAGTGAAGGAATGATAGCTGAATTTGCAGGTGACACAAAGATAGGTCAGAAAGTATGTTGTGAAGAGGAGGTTGCAGATGGACATAGGTAGGTTGAGTGGGCGAAAATCTCGTAGATGGAGGATAATGTCGGAAAATGTGAAGCTGTTCCCTTTGGCAGGAAGAATAAAAAAGCAGAGTATTACCTAAATATAGAACAACTGCAGAATTCCGAGATGCAGAGGGATCTAGGTATTCTAGTGCACGAGTCACAAAAAGTTAGTACGCAGGTACAGCAAGTAATTAAGAAGGCTAATGGAATGCTATCCTTTATTATGGGATGAATCAACCATAAAAATAAGGATGCTATGCTTCAGTTATACAGGGCATTGGTGAGACCGCGCCTCGAATACTGTGTGCAGTTTATATATTTCCAAATCAGGATGATGAGTGACTTGGAGAGGAACTTCCAACTGATGGTGTTCCTAATATCTGCTGCCCTTGTCCTTCTAGATGGTAGGGGTTGTGGGTTTGGAAGGGACTGTCGAAGGAATCTTGGTGAATTTCTGCAGTGCATCTTGTAGATGGTACACACTGCTGCTACTGTGCATCGGTGGTGGAGGAAGTGAATGTTTGTGGATGTGGTGCCAATCAAGTGGGCTGCTTTGTCCTGGATGGTATCAAGCCTCTTAAGTGTTGTGGGAGCTGCACTCATCCAGGTAAGTGAAGAGTATTCCATCACATTCCTGACTTGTGCCTTGTAGATGGTGGATAGGCTTTGGGGAGTCAGGAGGTGAGTTACTCATCCCACGATTCCTAGCCTCTGACCTGCTCTTGTAGCCACAGTATTTATATGGCTAGTCCAGTTCAGTTTCTGGTCAATGGTAACCCCCAGGATGTTGATAATGGGGGATTCAGTGATGGTAATGACATTGAACATCAAGGGGCAATGGTTGGACTCTCTCCTGATGGAGATGGTCATTGGCTGACACTTGTGTTGCGCGAATGTTATTTGCCACTTGTCGGACCAAGCCTGGGTATTGTCCAGGTCTTGCTGCATTTAGACATGGGCTGCTTCAGTATCTGAGGAGTCGTGAATGGTGCTGAACATTGTGCAATCATCAGTGAACATCCCCACTTCTGACCTAATGATGGAAGGTTGGGCATTGATGAAGCAGCTGAAGATGGTGGGGCCAAGGACATTGCCCTGAAGAACTCCTGCGATGATGTCCTGGAGCTGAGATGACAGACCTCCACAACCAGCTTCCTTTGTGCTATGTATGACTCCAACTAGCGGAGAGTTTTTCCCCTGATTCCCATTGACTTCAGTTTTGCTAGGGCTCCTTGATGCCACACTCGGTCAAATGCAGCCTTGATGTCAAGGGCAGTCACTTTCACCTCACCTTTGGAGTTCAGCCCTTTTGTCCATGTTTGAACCAGGGCTGCAATGAGATCAGGAGCTGAGTGGATCTGGCGGAACCCAAACTGGGCATCAGTGAGCAGGTTATTGCTAAGCAAGTGCCGCTTGATAGCACTGTTGATGACCCCTTCCATTACTTTACTGATGATTGAAAGTAGATAGATGGGACGGTAATTGGCTGGGTTGGATTTGTCCTGCTTTTTGTGTACTAGACATACGTGGGCAATTTTCCACATAGCCGGGTAGCTGTACTGAAGCAGCTTGGCTTGGGGCACAGCAAATTCTAGAACACAAGTCTTCAGTACTATTGCCGGAATATTGTCAGAGCCTGTAGCCTTTGCAGTATCCAGTGCCTTCAGCCATTTATTGATACCATGTGGAGTGAATCAAATTGGCTGAAGACTTGCATCTGTGATGCTGGGGGCCTCTGGAGGAGGCCGAGATGGATAATTCACATGGCACATCTGGCTGAAGATTGTAGCGAATGCTTCAGCCTTAACTTTCGCATTGATGTGCTGGGATCCTCCATCAATGAGGATGGGGATATTTGTGGTGCCTCCTCCTCCAGTGAGTTGTTTAACTGTCCACCACCATTTGTGGCTGGATGTGGCAGGGCTGCAGAGCTTGGATTTCCCCACAAGTAGCTGTTCCCAGTCTAACTTAGCCAGATCCTGCCTTAATTTTTACTAAAATCCACTCTCCTCCAATCCAGAAATGTTTTTTGCAACTCGTCTATTTCTTTGTCCATAACAATCTTAAACTGTACCATGTTGTGTCGCTATCATTAAAATGTTCCCCCACCACCGCCTCAGCCACCTGTCCAGCTTCATTCCCCAGAATTAGGTCCAGTATTGCACGTCTCTTGTTGGACCCTCTACATATTGACCTAAAAAGTTCTCCTGTACACAATTCAAGAAATCCACTTCATCCTTAACACTATGTCTATCCCAATTAAGGTTGGGAAAGTTAAAATCACCTAATATAATTACCCTATTGTTATTGTTTTTACACACCTCCACAAGTTGTGCACATATTTGCTCCTCAATTTCCCACTGACTATCTGGGAGTCTATAATAAACACCTAATAACGTAGTTGCCCCTTTTTTATTCCTAAACTCTACCCACAAAGCTTCATTCAGTGCCCCTTCCAAGATATCATCTCTCCTTACTGCAGTAACTGACTCATTAACTAATAATGCAATGCCTCCTCCACTTCTACCCCTTCCCTTGTCTCGCCTGAAGATTCTATATCCCAGAATGTTGAGCTGAAAATCCTGCCCTTCCCTCAACTGCGTCTCAGTGATGGCTACTATATCATAATTCCACGTGTCAATCCTCACCCTTAACTCATCCGTTTTACCTGTAATACTCCTGGTATTAAAGGCCAGTCAGCCTTGCCTTACTCCCTTGAAAATTAATACAGCTGTATTCCCTCTGACTTGATTGTTTTACTGTATTATGATGTGTCCCTATTCTGCTAATATTCTATATCCCCTCCCTCTGCCGAATTAGTTTAAACTCCTCCCAAAAACACTAGCAAACCCGCCCGCAAGTATGTTAGTCCTGCTTTGGTTCAGACGTAGACCATCCCACTAGTACAGGTCCCAACTTCCCCAGAAATGGTCCCAGTGATTCAGGAATCTAAAACCCTCCCTCCTGCACCAACTCTTAAGCCACGTATTCATCTGCGCTATTCTCTTATTTCTGAGCTTGCTAGCACGTGGCACTGGGAGAAATCCAGAGATTACAACCCGAGAGGTCCTGCTTTTCAGTCTGCTGCCTAACTCCCTGAATTCTTGATGCAAGACCTCATCCCTCTTTCTACCTATGTCATTGATATCAAAAGTACCATGACCTCTGCCTTATCACCCTCCCCCTTCGGGATGCCCTGCAGCCATTCAGTGACATCCCAGACCCTGGCGCCAGGGAGGCATCACACCATCCTGGAGTCACATTGACGGCCACAGTATCGCCTATCTGTGCCCCTGACTATAGAATCCCGTATTACTATTGCTCTTCCTCTCTTCCTCCCCTTCTGTACAGACAGGTTGCTTGTGGTGCCAGAAGCTTGGCTCTGTCTGCACTCCCTAGAGGAACCAGCACCCTCATCAGCCTCCACAATGGAATATCAATTTGTGAGCGGGACCCAGGGGACTCCTGAATTACTTGCCTGTTTCTCTTGGACTGCCTGGTGGTCACCCAATCCCTTCCTTCCTCAAGTCTCTTCAGCTGCAGTGTGACCACCTCTCTAAATGTGCTATCCAAGATGCTCTCAGACTCGCGGATGCTCCACAGTATCCCTAGGCGCTGTTCCAGCTCTGAAACCCAAGCTTCCAGGAGCTGCAGCTGGACACACTTCCTGCACACATGCTGGTACTGGGCACTGGAAATGTTCCCAACTTCCCACGTGGAGCGCAAGGAGCACACCATGGCTTTGAGCTCTGCTGCCATGTCTTATCCCTTTAAATTAAACCTTTTAAATCAATTACTCTAGGCCCCTTCTTTCCTGATCCTCGTTACTACAGAATATACAAACTATAAACCACAAAAAGACCTTAAACTATAAGCGATAAATGGTAAATACTTACCCGACCTTACCCACTACTTACTAGTCATTTTTCTCCCTTGTAGCCTCTACTGCTGCAGCAGGGCAAGACCACTCTCTGAAGATTTAAGAAGTTGGAAAGCAAAGAAAAATTGCAAAGAGCACCTCTTCACCGAATTCCCAATGTGCACGAAATTGCCAAAACCCACACTCACTCTGGCAATTTGTCAAACACCATTGCCCTTTCGCAAAACTGTGGTGATTCGGCCTGATAGTATTATGATGTTCTAAATGTCCTGTTACTACCTCCTTGATTATGGATTCCAGCATTTACCCAATGACAGGTGTTCGGCTAACTGGCCTATAGTTTCCTGCTTTCTGTCTCCTTTCTTGAATAGTGGCATTACATTTGTAGTTTTCAATCCACTGCCACCTTTCCAGAATCTAGGGAAGTTTGGAAGATTACAACCAATGCAGTTTCTTCCTTTAAGACCCTAGGATGCTGTCCATCAAGTCCAGGGGACCTGTCAGTCTTTAGACCCATTAGTTTTCCTAATACATTTTCTCTCATGATTGTGATTGTTTTATGTTCCGCCCTTTTGCCCCCTGCTTTTCTACTATCCTTGCGATGCTTTTTTGTGTCTTCTTCTGTTCTTTCAAATATCTGATTCCATAATTCATATCGTTTAGGAATATAACTTTTAGGTTGGAGATTAAAGTGTTAAATATATGATAAATAGAAATACTTGTTTAAGAAACTAGTATATGCAAGTCAAACCAGCCTGGGTTAATTACAGTTAAAAGGTAACCTATGTTTATTTTACAAGGTTAGAGGTGTAAGTGTGAAATTTGAACAATGTTTGACCCAATGTTTGCAATGGAGGCAGTAAAATGTTTAAATTGTTTATGCAGTTCCCAAATTAAAAGAAACTAGAGACAGTTGATAATCAAGAAGGCTTCTTGGTGGGACTAGCACTTCTGGGAGAAAAGGAAATTATATCTATCAGAGATATAAATCATTCATGTTCGTCACAGTTTGTCATGTTGTGTTAAAGGTGAAATAATTAGCTTGCATTTCTGTTTGAACCAGCCCAAAGCATACTACATTGTCATGGAGATGGGCTGAGGGGTTAGAAGGTACATTGTTTAATTTATGTGTGTGCGTAGCCTGCTCACAGAAGCAAGCAGCCAGCAGTCAGTCAGCTTGGAACATACAGAGAGAAAGCATCTACCAGAAGCTGGGAATCAGTTTTGGGTCCAGCAGATGTACAGAAACCATGGGAGTACAAAGTGTCATTAGAAACTAGGGGTGTTTCTGATGTTTAAATCCATATGCATGAATGCAGTTCTGATTTTGGTTTGGTGTAGAGACAAAGGACATGAATGTTAGTCAGGGCAGTTAAGCAGAGAAAATACAAATTTTATCATTCATTGCACAAAATGTGGGTGGGGCTTGAGCTTAGTTTGGGATTTGTGAGGGGAAAAGAAGCTGAAAGATTTGCTTAGTTTTAAGCTAGAGGAAGAAATCTACTATAATCCTCACAGAGCTTTGTGGCAGAAAGTAGTCAGCAGAGTTAGCTTGGAAAGCTATGAGAATGTAACTGGGTATCTGCTGTCAGATGAGGAAGGTGTCTCACTCAGTTGAAGAGCCACAGGGTATGGCAGCAGAAGCTAGCCAGCCACCTGTGAGCAAGGGAGACCTAAAAGACATGGGGCAGATTGGGGACCAACTCATCATCTCATTAATCAAATTGGGGAAAACATCACCCCTCAAGCAGGGAGTTAAAGTGCTGCTGACAACTCCAAAAAAAAGCACCCCACTCCAGCAACCTAGAAATCTGAATTCTCATTGAGCCTGACCTAACAAGCTCCTGGATTTTGGACACAGCTAAGCAACGGTTAACAGTTTTACAACATCTTTCTCCAATCAGGCAATATAATTTGCATACTAAAAGCCTTCATACAAAAGCAATATAAAGGCAAAATAGTGTGGATGCTGGAAATCTGAAACGGAAACAAAAAATGCTGGAAAAACTCAGCAGATCTGACAGCATCTGTGGAGAGAGAGAGACAGAGATAACGTTTCGAATCCGTATGACTTTTCTTCAGATCTGAAGAAGAGTCATATGGCCTTGAAATGTTATCTCTGTCTCTCTCTCTCTCCACCGATGCTGTCAGGCCTGCTGAGTTTTCCCAGCATTTTTTGTTTTTGCTTCATACAAAAGCAACCTGGAGATATTTGACACTGCTTTAATAGCCAGCATGAATTCTACACTTTTCTCAAATATTAATTGTTTTAGGAATCTTACAACTGATGGTCCCAACTGAACTTTTGTGCTATAACCGTAGAAGCCATTCACCAGATGAAACATGATTGGGAAATATCAGGAGAGGAAGAATGCAATAGGAAACTGTGTTGCATCAGCCAACTATGTGTACCCAAAAAATTAGAACATGTGGGTTTCTTTTATCTTTCATTTCATAAGGAAAAACCTGTAAAAAAAAATTAAAATGGAACCCATTTTTCCTCAATGGGTAGAGATATGCCACCGCTGTTTCATGGTGGGGTAATGAACTTCAAAAGAAAATGAATTTTAAGATTGCCTTTAAAGAAAACCTTGAACTGATTTTTAAGGACAGAAACAAAATGGATTCTGATGACCATATGACATGGATTCAACCACTACCACCCAGACGTAGACTAGACTTTGCTTACTGCAAGAGGATTCATAAAAGACATTTAGAATTCAATGGGTCCTCAAACAGGCAGTGGCTAAGATCAGGTTAAGAGCAGGCATGGTCTAACCAGTTCCCTTATTTGGAATGTGATTCAGCATTTTGAGACAGTGGCCCTCATGGCTTACCTGCAAAAAGCATAGAAAAGGCAGGGCAAGCATCCTACAACAGAGAATCATATTGAAGAGCTTCAACCCAGGGAGAGAGGGAGAGACATCCAGAAACAGCTAGTGGTCTGCTGTAAGTAACTAGGCCACTAAAAGTGTCATGCCAGCAGAACCAAAAGCAAGGAACCTACTCTCCTCCCTATAAACCTGATTCCACCTGCCAAAGTGCTCACCTGATAAAGCAATCTCTGGCAATGTGATAGTGGAAGCCATCCCTGCTGCAGACACAAACCTACAACTTCAAAACCTCCATCTCAGACAAGGTAACAATGTGACTATGAAATAACAGGCTTGCATTGAAACAGAGGCTGAGATCCATAGCATTTTTTAAAAAGTATTAAATCTTGTTTAATCTTCAGCTGTAATTAATCTCTGTGTATGTATTTGCATGTGTGTGTGGTGTCATTTTTTCTTAAGTGACTTTCAGAGCAAGAGTGTAGAAAAAAATTAACGTTTCTGTCATAAATACAAAAGGCTTTGTTGCTGGGTTATTTTAAATTCCAAGAGTAAGAACTACACATCCTCATACTAATACATAGTTCACAGACAACTTTGGAGAAACCTCGTTAAAAGCATCCATGACAATAACACTTCATCCAATATTTGAATTTTCTCTTCCTCAAGCAATTGCAGTCAACATCTCATCCCAATTGCACAAGCCACATGGCACTTCTAACAAACTATAATACACTATAATACATTGTGTTATGAACATTTGTATACTTTCATGTTGAGTTCATATATATTTGTGTGCTAAGAAAGGTAAAAATGATTTCAGTTTCAGTTAAGTTTTGGTTGCTGAACCTTGGTACTTGGGGTTCTGGATAAACTTGTGAATAAAAGGTTTCAGGTCTTTTGTGTTTGTATATATACATTTTTATGAGGTTTTACATCACCTGAAATTAGAAATTGGCTATAAGGGATTGAAAGTTCAATGCTTCTGAAAAAAGAAAACATAAAGTAAAAAAGCTTTACTGTTGCCTAGCAACAGTGATCCAGTGACACAGACACAGGGGAAAAAGACAGGAGTTGGGAGAGGGTGGGTTCAATGTGTGTCAGAGAGAGAAGCCATGAATTTTAAGCTCTCTGAGAAGAAAAAACCACAAGGATATTAGGACTGTAGTGAACTGAATAATCAGTTATAAGACTCAGTAAAGTGATCAGGTTAACAGAGGTGCTACTGGAAGAATGAGTTTAGGAAACTCATTTTGTTGCTCTGTAGTTGAAGAAACTGTGAGTTGAGGGTACAGTTTTTTGGGTATCTTGGTGAGAGATATAAGTTGGATGAGAAGCATCAAGTGAATGCTCAGGAATTCACCAGAAGAAAACGGTTTGTTACTGTGCCAGTCCCAAGCAAGAAGTCTTTATGTCAAGCTAGTGGTAACTCTTCACTGGTTTGTGTGTCTGCAAAGATATTGCTGGGGTAAAGGAATTGTCTTCTTATGTTTGTATTGAGATCTTTCCAGCTTTTTGTCTGGTGTAATATAGTTCACTTTTCCTGTTTTAATTAATATTTTCTTTGTATTAAAATTCATCAGCAGATTCCTGTGAATTTGTTCAATAACTTTCCTCCACAGCTCCTAAAAAAAAGTTAGGATCTATTAAGTCAGGTTTTACTCTGGGATCTGACTTGTCCAGTATTAACCTCAGCTGGGATGGTAACAAAGTAGGGGCTCTTCCAGGATCAAAAATCCTTGAATTTAACTGGGATCTGTGATTCCTTAAAGAAATGAATATGTGGAGGTGCTGGGCATAGGAACAGCATTTGCTTTGATGCATATTACACTGGTTGGAAAATGGCTTTGACACTTGCTAAGACTTCTCCAGAAGTAGAAGATGTAACAGTAGATTAGTTGAAAGCCTCAACTAAGGCTACACTAAGAGTTATTGAATATGGAAATAAAAGTAGCATTTCGTAAGGATAATATGATTAACATAATTATCCAGCATTTAGAATTTAAAGAAGAGAAACCTGAAATTGGTGTCTCACAGCTACAGTTAGCTAAAATTCAGTTGCAAATGAAGCAAATTGAAATGGAAAAAGAAATGCAAATGAAGAAGCTTGAACCTGAACTCCAGAGAGAGGTTAGTAAAACAGGAGAAAGCAAAGGAAAGAATAAGTGACATGGAAATGAAAAAGCTCAAGTTGGAAAAAGAGGAAAAGGAAAAATGGAAATACAAAAGCTTGAGTTTCAAAGAGAGAAAGAAATCAGACAGCATGAACTGACTAGAGAAAAGCTTAGGGTATAGAGTGAAAGAGGGGCTAGTAGTTTGGATGAGCAATAGAGTTTTGATATAATGAAGAGTCTTCACCAAGTGCCTAAATTTACAGTTTGGAGGTGAAAAAATTTCACCTCATTTGAAAAGATAGCTGTGAAGGTGGAGTGGCCAAGGGATGCTTGGACCTTAATGTTACAAAGTGTCCTGACAGGTACAGCTATGCACGTGTACATTGGTCTGCCAGAATAGCAATTTGCAGACTATGAAGTGGTTAAAAGGGCAATACTCAATGTTTTTGAGCTTGTTCCTGAAGCATATTGCTTGAAATTTCAGACTTTAAAGAAAAGACTGAATGAAACACTTGCAGAATTTGTTAGGTGTCACGGCTCACTAGGGATAGTGCACTGTAATATCAAGCCCCACTGTTCCCCGAGCCGGGACAAATGAAAAGTTTGATCAGACCACCAAATTGCCAAGTTCTACTTAACTGTTTAATTTAGGTTAACAGATTACAAGCACCAGGTTTGTAAACTTAAAAAGTAAATAACTGTTTATTGAACAAATTGTCTTTAATTCGTGGCAAAAGAAAGAAATATGAACTGCTAACTTTTAACTCTAAAACTTAAACTCTACCCCTTCTTAACCCCAATACATAAACACACGCACACACATAAGGCATACAAAACATGGATTTATGGGTGAGTTCAATAGCACCAGTCCAGAGTACAGGATTAGATGGGTTGATTTTGATTGAGGTCTTCTCAAATTCCTTGCAGTTCGTTGTTAATGACAACATGATGGCCTTCCAGCACTTTAATCTGTAGTTCACTGGTTGAAAACTTGCTTTTCAATGTCTCTACTGTGATTATCCCTCTTTTCCTCTTGACAGGGGTTTTTTCAGAGAGAGTAGGTTACAGAGATATGAAGAAAAAGCCAGCTAACTAGCCTTGTAGATTTACTGAAATTTTACATACACATGGGAGAGAAGTTTTGGGTGTGTTCTTTTTACAAGCTAGGATCCTCTCTGCTCATTGCTATCACACAAAACCTTGGTCACCTGATCAGGAGCCAATTAAAATGTTGTTGCTAGGCAGTTTCCCTTAGTTCAGGACCCCTTTCTGGCATCATTGTGTCCAACCTGGCACAGTCTGTTCCAGGAGATAGCAATATTGTATATTTCTCATCCTGTTCCAGTGAACATCTTTCAACTGCAGCTATGGTAGTTTTTAAAGCCACTGTCCAATTTTTAAAACCACAGTCCCACAGAAATAAATAAAAATAAAAAGAAATGCTGTGGGACCAGTGGTTTTGATCACTGAAGTTAGAAAAATATTTTGCAAATGTGAGGGAAATAACAATTATGGAAGAATTGCAAAATAGCATTCCAGTAGCCATTAAGACATATTTAGATGAATGTCAAGTTTCAAAGATCCAAGAAGTGTCAATTTTGTTTGTTACCTATGATATCTCAAATAGACAGTTACATGTGGGGAAATGGTAATATGTGAATCAACAGGGAAATTGGAGGAATAGAAAATCTGGTGATGGAAAAGTTACTAGTTCTAGAGAACAGACAGGAGGATGCCAAAATAATAAAGGAGATAGGCTAGAACCTATCAGCAATGAAAAGAAAATAGTATACTTCAATTGCAATAAAACTGGGCACACTAAAGCTAATTGCTGGAAACTAATTGGGAGACCTATTGCAGTAATAGGAACGCCAAAAGAGTCTTTAGAAAAAACTAATTTAGGGAAAGAGACAAGTGACAAAAAAGTAGCCATACAGCAAGTGAAAAGTGAAGGCTTAGAATCTACCAAAGAGGTAGAGAAAATCCCTTGGAATAGTCACGTAAATTCAGAAAAACAAATTATGGAAGGGTTTAATGATTTTGCTCACAGAGGAAAGGTATCCTAATCAAGGAGGTAAACCAATGAAGACGTTGAGAGACACTGGAGCAAGTCAGACACTGATGCTGGGTGATGATACAGTTTGTCTATCAGAGGGGATAATGAAGGGAAAAAATATTAATTGGATGTATCCACGGATGTTATAAATCGGTTCCATTATATAAAGTTAGATTAAAGAGTAATTTAGTAAATGGAGAAATTACAGTTGGGGTAGTGCATAAAATGCCTACAGCAGGAATTGATTTTATTTTGGGGAATGACCTGACTGACTCAAATATTATTTCACTGAGGGTGTTGCAACAACCAGTGGAATTGAAAGAAACTGAGAAGCTACAGGAGGCACATCCTGTATTGTTTCCTGACTCTGTAGCGTCTATATCTCGGGCCCATAAAATTTGACAGGGAGTGGAATAAACTTTGAAAAAGGGGAGATGAAGTAGAAATTCAGTTGTCTGACACTATTTTTGAAAACTTAAACAAAAAAGGAGGAAGGTGAAGAAAATGAGGCTGATATGCTTAGCCCATCTTCTTTATTAGAAATGCAACAGGTTGATCCTGAGCTGAGAGAACTGTATGAAACTGCCTACTCAGACTGAATCAGAACCAATACCTGGGTGTTATTATTTAAAAGGCAAAGAGCTAATGAGGAAAGGGAAACCACCGCAAATACCAGCAGATAAGGAATGGGCAGCAGTTCATCAAGTTCCATCTGGGTATTGTTAGGAAATAAAGATAGTTTAAGTAAGTTATATTTGTATTTGTGAGTAGTAGGAATGAGTTTTAGCTTTAAAGTTCAAATTTGACTTGTGTTTCTGTCTTTGTGTGTTAAGAGGTCAAATTGAGCTTCAGTTTCACTTTAAAAGGTGCTCGCATTTCTAATGAGTTTTACAACTGTGGCAGCTAAGTTAAACAAACAAGAGTAGAGAAACAGGGCTGTTGCCTAGCAACAGGGGCCTAGAGAGGCAGGTTCCTCCCATAGACACACATGCAGACTGAAGAAACAGCAGTTTTGAGTTCAGTTTGAAGCCAGGATTCTAGAGAGACTGGACACTGGGAGGGGGAGCTGCAGAGTAAAAGCAGTTTTCCCAAAAGAACCAAAGGGTCCCAAGGCCAAGTCCTAAGCAGACCTTGTGGTCAAAGGAAGGACAGGAACCTGGAAAAGGTCCTGTTAATGAAGGGGCAGAAAGGATCCAGCTTCAGATTTAAAGTGACAGAAACTGTAGAAAGCAGATTTAAAACCAGAACAGCTTGCAAGAAGCAAGTAGGTCCGAAGTGACAGCTGAAGGTCTGTAACTCTTTGCTATAGGCATGTGAAGCAGTGGTATATTGTTAACAGCTGAGTCAGTGAGAGCATGTAGAAGACAACTTGGAAGCATGTGGTGACCCAGGGGAAGAGGAACATCAGAAGGAGAGTTTAAAACCCTGGAGGTGAACCCTTGTGGAAGGCGTCTGGGAGAAGGCGTCGGTTTTGGAGAAAATTCCAAAGTGAGTTCTTGGAGTGTGAAGATTGGAAACCTTCATGTGAAAGATGGAGTTCAGTGAGACTGACTGGCTCAAGGAGTGACAAGCGTCTGGCCGGTGGGGGGGGGGGGGGGGGGGGGGGGGTGCAGGGGGGGGCGTGGCAGTTGAGGAGAGATCCATAGCATCTGGTTGAGGTAGCATCTGTCACTTGGTTTCAGAGTGTGGTGTGTCTGACCATAGGTCACCTATTGGTTTACATGGACTGTGTACTTACTGTGAATATGAGAGTATAAGGTAGCTTTTGTAATTTGTGTTATCCTTACAAATCTATATATATCTGTGAAGGTATAGTTGTGGGTGAAGTATTATTGTAATATAGTTCACCTTTTCTTGTTTAATAAATGTTTTATTCTTTTGTCAAAAATTCATTAGCTGACTCTGGTGACTTTGTTTAGTAGCCCCTCTCCACATATCTAAACAAAAAATAAAAGTTAGGATTTATCAACCTGGGTTCCACTCTGGGATCAGGCTTGTCCAGTGGTAACCTCAGCTGGGGATCATATCAGGACGGTAACAAGGTCTTACGAGTGGCTCACAAAATTCCAATGGCAGGCTACAAAGGTATTTGGGAAACACAGGCTAAAATAATAAACACTTTTATTGGCCAGGTCTGCATAAAGACAAGGTTAAATTTTTTCATAGATATCAGGTAATGGGGAAACCCCAATTATCAATTAAATTGCGCCTTTAACTCCGATACCAGCTTTTGGAGAACTGTTTTGCAGAGTCTTAATAGACTGTGTAGGACCTCAACCTAAAACCTTAAGTGGGAATCAATGGCGGAATCGTCCCAGATTTGCACTAAGTGTGGTAGCGGGTGGGGGATGCAACGTTTTACCCGCCAGCCACAATGGCAGCTTCTCACACCGTATCATCCCAAACCTGCCGCATTAATTATGCATTCCCAGGAAATACACCGTTTCGATGGTGGGTGGGATCTCATTCAGCTGCCATGCCATCACCTCGCAGCTTCATCACACTAGGCACCATATTTATAGTGCAGCCACGTGCACACACTCTCCGTGCTTCCAGCCCAGGATGGCTGCACAGAAGACAGGATGGCCCTGAAAGGCAAAAGGACTGCAGCTCCCCTGGTTTAGTGATGCATCCCTCAAGTAGCTTTTGGACACGATGGAGGCCCGCTGGGATGTCCTCTATCCCCGCTTTGGTCGCAGGAGGGGCAGCGGCATCACCAATCTAGCATGGAAGGCGGTGGCTGCCGTGGTCAGCCCCATTGCCCTGCAAAGGAGGACAGCCACCCAGTGCCACAAGAGGATGAATGATCTCCTTTGTTCCGCCAGGGTAAGTCACTCTTCTCATCAATCTCAACTCACATACTCACAAACCCATCACATATCCACAGGGCCCAGACTCACTGCCAGCTCAAGGGACATCACCATTCACTCTCTCACTCTCTCTCCATTGTCCTCATCCCATCCATATGACCACTCACCACCCACACATGTCAGGCGTACTTATCATCTGGCCTGGCAGACGCCCTGCTTATATTCTGTCCAAAACAAGAGGGAGAGGTCGCAGACTGATGGAGAAATACCTGAAATGGAGGTCCTCACAGACTTTGAAAACAGAGCCATCGGCTGCCTGGTGAGGATCTGGACTGGTCCCCTGCTAACGGTAAGGTGTACCAAGTGAGGATCCAGCAGTGCAACATCCATCAGGCAACCATGCCGTGAGTGATGTGTCCGCTTTCACAGGCCACTGCCATGCACTAATTATCCCCCCTTTGCTTTTGCAGGCACATCTGGGAAGCAGCAGACGGAGTCCACAACCCAGACAGAGCCTCCAATCAAGCCCCATAGAAACCTTTGAAGAGGAATCTGAAGACATCCTCCTTGAAGTCCCATTATAGTGCTCACCCACACCCTCCACCAGCACAGAGGCACACACCTTGGTGGGACCTAGCTTTAGAGTAGCCTCGGGATCACAATCTGGTGAGCACATCGTACTTTCTGATCCGCAGCAGGTGGAGGATTTCCCAGGTCCCCGGGACTCGGAGGACTGCTGAAGGCCAGAACTTTGCTGAGTCCGGGTCAGATGATGAGCCTCTGGACTTGGTCATGTCACAGTTGCTGGAGCTGCAAAGGCAAGCTTGGGAACATCAGGAAGGGATGTCCACTGCACTCCTTAGGTTGCAAGGCACGATGGAGGAGTCTGTCTGCCTTCAGGCTGAGATGATAACGCTGGCATTGCCACGCACCGAGGTCAACATGGTAGGATGGCAGCTGTCATGGAGGCCTTGGTCCAGGATGTCACTCCTGCGCCACTATGTGGGCTGGACTCCATTGCCAATGCCATAGTTGACTTCCAACAATGTGTAGCGAGAAGGGTGAGGGGCATTTCGATCTCACTCCAGCTTCCCTTTCTCCTCAAGGAGTCAGCCTGGGGCCCCCAGGTGCCCATAGGGAGTAGGATCAGCAGTTGTATCAACTCAGGGCCATCCATTCCGATGACTCTGGGAATGTCTGGCCCATCCAGATCCCCTCTTCTTGTGACCCTAGTAGCTCCAGCTCCACAGGTTGAAAAAAATGCCACTGCCACACTGTGGGACCCAAAAGCAGGCCGAGGCCTTCCAGGTCTTGGCCCAAAAGAGGACACCAATCAAGGTCATCACAGACAGGGCATCACAGTCAGCAGCTGCCTCCACTTCCGCTGTGAATGTCCAGGGAGCAACAAGGCGTAGTGGCAGGGTTAGGAAGGTTAAGAAGATATAGTTGCACAGCCTGGGCATGGGTGTTAATCACTTGTCCATAATGTCCACTATTGTCAATAAACTCTCAACAATGTCTCCCTGCCTATGGCTCCTTGTTCTGATGAGCACTGTTCATGTCACTCAGATGTGAAAACTTTTTGCACAAGATAAAGGCAGGTGTCTCAGTCCAGGGCTTCTTCCCTGTGCTCTGTGCAGCCTTTAGACCAAAGTGATGGTCCAGCCTCACACTCCCTGGACAAATCAGTGATGCCTGCACCTCGATGGTGCTTGTCATTGCTACTAGAATGTCGTGGGCAGGCATCACAGAGTTCCATCATTCTCTCTCTGTGCTCTCAGCACCTTTAAGGGGGGGCTAGCCCCCATCTCTTTAGGTGTGTGACCAGTGACGCTGTGCTCCTGGAGGAGTCAGGTGCTGAAAGCGGTCAAAGGATCAGAAAATTTAAAGTTTCAGGGCTGCGTCTCCATGATATGATCCTGATCACATAGCGCAATCGAGCTGCCCTCAGCCATACAGGAGTCAGAAATTCTCAGAGGCTATGTGAAGATTTATGGAGTATCCTCACTGCCTGTTGTCATCATTCTCCTGCAGTCGAGTGACTATTAGGGCCTCAGCTGCACCTCCATGACAGGAGCATTATCACAGAGAGTATGGATGCTGCCATAAGCCATACTGGAGTCAAACATTCATAGATGTGATGTGAGGATCAATGGAGTCTCTTCACTGCATATTGTCATCAACCTCCATAAATCTAGAGCTATAAGGGCCTCCCAAGCACACCTGCCTCATCTGGCCAGTGCGAAGACTTCATTGGCGTCATCATTGCCTTCGAGGACCTTCTCACCCTCATCCTCGTCCTCCTTATTGGAGGAGACCTCCGGCTCCTCCATTTCCTCCAGCCAGTTCCTCCCCCGGTTGCAGCGCCAGGCTGTAAAGGGCGCAGCAGGGGACGATGATGTGTGACACCCTTTCTGGACTGTATTGCAGGGCTCCAATAGACCAGTCCAGGCACTGGAACCTCATTTCAGCATCCCAATGGTCTGCACCACCAAGTTGCCAGTTGAAGAAGCTTTGTTGTACCTTTGCTCTGCTGCAGTCTGAGGCCACTGGCCACGGCCTCTGTGGGTAACCCTCGTTCCCCAGGAGCCAAACCGGCAGCCCCTGTGGACCCTACAAGATGTCAGGGATCTGTGACTGAGAATGTAGTAGTCGTGGACACTCCCTGGTAACTATGCGGAGACCTGCAGGGTGTGCTTGTGGTGGTCGCATTCAGCGAATGTAATCCCTTGCGGTTAACATAGTTGACCGTGTGTCGCGACAGAGATTTGAGCGCAAACTGAGTGCAATCGATCGCACCCCGCACCTGTGGGAAATCCGAGATCTGAGCAAATCCAATTGCGCTTCCATCCTGCTTTCCTGGTCCTGGGTGAAATGCACAAAGTTGTGTGCCCTTGTGAAGATGGCATCCATGACATCATGAATATATTTGTGGGTGGAGGCTGGTGATATCCCACAGAGGTCACCTGTGGAGCCCTGAAAGGAGCCACTGGCGTAAAAATTGAGCACTGTGGTCACTTTCATGGCCACTGGCAGTGGATGCCCTCCAAGTCCCCATGGCGCCATATCCTGCAGCAGTTGGCAGATGTGACCGACCAGTTCCCTAGACATGCGCAGTCTTCAGGCAACATTGGTTCTTGGTCATCTACAGGAATGAAAGATGATGTCTGGAGATCCTGGGTCTAGCTAGGCATCGACCAGAGATGGCTCGCTTTGACTCTTTGGTGGCATGTGCGGGAGCCCCAGTTGCCCCTTCCTCCTCAGGGTGCTGCTCCTCCCCCTGCACAGCCAGGCACCTCCATCGCTCTCTTCTCATCTTCACTCTCTGTACGCCACAAGGCATACAGCTAGTTCACCAGGCTCCATGCTCCTGATGTACTCCTCCTGCAGGACAGAAGAGAGAGAGACACGTGGGTTAGTTTGGGTGTTCTAAGAACCTCTCTAGGTTAAGTCTGAAGGCCTCTTAACGCTTCCTGGAGAGTGCTGGCCACCACTTGGATGGCTAGATGTTAGTGTGCTGCATGACTACCCAAAACCCCCCCTCCTCCACCCCACTCCACCTAATCGATTGGCAGCAGCTTTGCCACTGGACTGCATGCTGTGCTCTCAGCTCAGGCATTATTCTAAACTGCACTGCAAGGCTGCGCTTCAGCTTGGACCATGGGGGAGACTGGTCCAAACCGGGATGTTGAGTGCCTCCACCAGTGACTGCTCTAGGGTCAGCTTTAGTCAGGAGATTGTACAATGTGCCCAGTCATCCAACTGTTCTGCAGTCCACTAAAACATTCATTAGTTTGCAGTCTGTGCCCAAGGGGTGAAAAGCTCTGGAGCACTTCATGGCATTTTCATGCCTCTGCATTGCTTGAGTGGGCAGATAAGCTAGAATCCTGACTCCATACGTATCAATGTGGCTGCATCTGAACTATCTCAGCTGCAGAGGAATGGTCACTTTATACAAGGTTTTCCTAATGTGTGGCTGATGATTTGATTGTGTTCAGCCAACGCTTGAACAAATTAATTGATAGGTTACAAAGAGCCAATTTTGTCATTAACTTGGCAAAAAATGAATTTGGCAAAGCCAAAGTAGCTTATTTGGGCTACATTATGGGACACGGCCAAATAGTGCCTAGAGAAGCAAAAATGAGGGCTATTTTGGACTTTCCACTGCCTAAGACAAAATAAGGGATTTTGCAATTTATAGGCATGAGTGGATTCTCTGGAAGTTTGCTCCGAATTTCAGCACTGTAGTGGCTCTGCTGGCAAGCTTGTTAAAGAAAGGCAAGAAATTTGAGTGGACAAAAGAATTCCAAAGTCTCTTTGACAGCTTGAAAGCTGTACTGACTACTACACGGGTATTAGCAGTGCCGAATTTGTTAAGCTTTTCAAACTGGCTGTTGAGACCAGCGACGTAGGTTATGGTGCAGTTTTATTACAGGAGGATGGGGCTCAGACAGCCAGTTAGTTACTTTTCTTGAAGTTGAATTCTTGCCTGCAAAAGTTTTCAACTGTGGCTTAGAGTTCGGTATTGGCTCTGCAATATTTTGAAATCTACATCTCCACCAACTCTGCAAAGACTATTATTTATACAGACCATAATCTTCTAGCCTTTTTAGCAAAATTTCATATCAAGAATCTGAGACTATTTCATTGGAGTTTAATGCTACAACCATATAGTTTAAAAATTATTCATGTAGCAGGAAGAGACAATATCACGCCAGACACTTTATCAAGAGTTTAAATGTGGAGGAACGTGAATGTCATGATCAGAATGGAGTTGTAAGGAATACAATTTTTATTGTAAGTCAGGTATCCTTGTATATTTAATGTAAATACATCGTTACTGCTAGAGTAAGGTCTGTATAATTAAGATAGAGACAGTGATAAGGGGGGATTGTTTAATAAAAAATGAAATGTCGCTTAAAGATGCCTTTTCATTTTTTTTCTGTGGGGAGGCATTATGAACAATGTATAATTTTAATTTGAATTTGCTTATACTTGTGCTGAGAAAAGTAAAAATGATTTTGGTTTCATCTAGGTTTTGTTTATGAACCTTGGTGAATGGGATAGATTTGTGACTAAAAGGTTGAGGTCTTTTGTGTTTGTATATATACATTTTGAATGAGGTTTTACAACCATTGGGGTTAAAGCGATGGGTTAAAAGGGATTGAAAGTTCACAGATTCTGAAAAAAGAAAATACAAAGTAGAAAAGCTTTATTGTTGCCTAGTAACAGTGATCCAGTGACACAGGCGCAAGGAAAAAGGCAGGAGTTGAGAGGGGGATGGGTTCAGTGTGTGTCAGAGGGAGAAGCCATGGATTTTAAACTCTGAGAATAATCAGTTATAGGATTCAGTAAAGTGAGATTAGCAGAGATGCTACTGGAAGACTGAGTTTAGGGAACTCATTTGGTTGCTCTACAGTTGAAGAAACAATGAGTTTAGAATACAGTTTTGGATGTCTCGGGAAGAGATACGAGTTGGTTGAGAAGCATCAAGTGAATGCTGAGGAATTCACTGGAAGAAAATGGTTTGCAACTGTGCCAATCCTGAGCAGAAAGCCTTTATGTCAAGCTAGTGGTAACTCTTCACTGGTTTATGTGTCTGTAAAGATATTGCTGGGATAAAGGAATGGTGTGAATTTGAATTGTCTTCTTGTGTTTGTATTGAGAACTTTCCAACCTTTTTCTCTGATGTAATATTGTTCATTTATCTCGTTTTAATAAATATTTTATTTTTTTAAATTAAATGTTTATAAGCAGACTCCTGCAAATTTGTTCAGCAATTTTCCTCCATGGTTTCAAAACAAAAGTACCAAGCCAGGTTTCACTCTGGGATCTGACTTTCCCAGTATTAATATCAGTGCGATCATAACACTTGGAAGATTTTTTGGAGAAGAGTAATTCTGTGTAGGAGTATGATCCCAATGTGTGTTTTTATCATAAGATACTGTTGACTTTTTCAATCCACTTTGAGCTGTGGGTATCTTGGACCCTGCTAACTTCACATACAAATCTTGGGAGGTTGGTAATGGATACTTGTCCACTGCCTGGTTGATTGGGAATTTACAGTCCCCAATATCATCTCATAGAAACTAGGAGCAGGAGTAGGCTATTCGGCCCTTCGAGCCTGCTCCGACATTCAATATGATTATGGCTGATCCTCTATCTCAACGCCATATTCCCACTTTCTCTGCATACCTCTTGATATCTAAAATTTATCAATTTCTTTCTTGAATATACTCAGCGACCCGACCTCCACAGCCTTCTGTGGTAGAGAATTCCACAGGTTGAGCACCCTCTGAGTGAAGAAAGTTTTCCTCATCTCAGACCTAAATGGCCTACCCTGTATCCCGAGACTGTTGCTCCTGGTTCTAGACTCCCCAATGAGGGGAAGCATCCGCCCTGCATCCAGTCTGTATAGCCCTGTTAGAATTTTATACATTTCACTCAGATCCCCTCTCATTCTTCTAAAATCTAGTGAATGCAGGCCCAGTTGAACCAATCTCTCCTCATATGACAGTCCTGCCATCCCTGGTATCAGCCTAGTGAACCTTTGCTGCACTCCCTCTATGGCAAGTATATCCTTTCTTAGGTAGGGAGACCAAAACTGCAATACTTCAGGTGTGGTCTCACCAAGACCCTGTATAACTGCAGTAAGACATCCTACTTCTGAACTCAAATCCTCTTGCAATGAAGGCCAACATACCATTTGCCTTCTTAATTGCTTACTGCGCCTACCTGTTTAATTGACTGGTGTACAATGACACCCAGATCCCTTTGTACATCCACATTTCCTAATGTGACCATTTAAATAATACTCTGCCTTTCTGTTTTTCACACTGAAGTATATACCTTCACATTTATAAATATTACACTGCATCTGCCATGTGTTTGCCCCCACACACAACTTGTCTAAATAGCTCTGAAGCCTCCTTGCATCCTCCTCACAACTCAACCCCACCAGTTTTGTGTCATTAGCAAACTTGGAAATATTGCATTTGGTTTCCACATCCAAGTCATTTATATATATCGTGAATAGCTGGGGGCACAGCACTGATCCCTGCAGTACACCACCGCCTGCCATCCGGAAAAAGACCCATTTATTCCCACTCTCTGGGCAGAATTTTGCCGTTGGCAAGCAGGGGCAAGGCCCACTTGCTGACACATAAAATGACGCAGGATGACGTCAGACGGAACCCCCAATGTCATCCCGCCCCATTTAAATTTTCAGGAAGGCGGGGACACAGCAAAATCAGCTGCGGGCCCGCCGACCTGTCAATGACCAATTGAGGCCATTGACAGGATCATTTAAACCTTAAGGTAGGCGGGCAGGTCAGAAGCCCCGGCGGCAAATAGAAGAAACATGAAACCTCATCCACCGGCGGGATGAGGTTTCATTCAGGGTGTCAAAAATTTTAATAAAGTTATAGTGTAAATTATGAACATGTCCCATCTCATGTGACATTGTCACATGAGGGTGACATGTTAGGGAATTTTTTTTTTCTATTTTTAATCTTTTTCAAAGTTGAAGCGATCTCCCTGAGGCTGCACTTTGCCTCAGGGAGATGTGCGCGCTTTCGTCCGCATGTGCGAAAGAGCACACTATCACTTTTGGGGAATGCCCCCATCCACACAGGAAGCGCATAGAGCTTCCTGCCGGACATCACGCTGGGCGAGCCTTAATTGAAAATTCTGCCCTCTGTTTCCGGTCTGTCAACCAATTCTCAGTCCATGCCAGTATATTACCCCCAATCCCATGTGCTTTAATTTTGCCCACTTGCCTCTAATGTGTGACCTTATCAAAAGCCTTTTTGAAATCCAAATACACATCCACTGGTTCTCCCTTATCTACTCTACTGTACATCCTCAAAAAAAAACCTCCAGTAGATTAGTTAAGCATGATTTCCCTTTCATAAACCCATGCTGACTTTGTTTAATCCCGTTAATGCTTTCCAAGTGTTCTGTTACCACATATTTTGTAAAAGACTGTAGTATTTTCCCCACTACTGATGTTAAGCTAACTTGTCGGTAATTCTCTGTTTTTTCTCTCCCTCCTTTTTTAAATAGTGGGGTTACATTTGCCACCCTTTAATCTGCAGGAACTGCTCCAGAGTCTACAGAATTTTGGAAGATGACCACTAATGCATCCAATATTTCCAGGACCCTAGTTTCAGGTTCAACTTCTTCGCACACCATCTTAATGGATAATTCTATCATTTTATGTTCGCTCTTCCCCAAGAGACCCTGCATGACAAGATTGTTAATTAATCCTTTCTCATTGCACAGTATCCAGTCTAGGATAGTTTGCTCTATAATGATAAAAACAAAAAACTGCGGATGCTGGAAATCCAAAACAAAAACAGAATTACCTGGAAAAACCTGGTCATGAAGACTCGAAACATCAACTCTTTTCTTCTCTGCCGATGCTGCCAGACCTGCTGAGTTTTTCCAGGTAATTCTGTTTTTGTTTTAGTTTGCTCTATAGTTGGTTCCTCAATGCTTGGTCTAAAAAACCATCACATGCACTATCTAGGAAATCCTCCTCCACAGTATTATTGCTAGTTTGGTTTGTCCAATCTAAATGTAGATTAAAGTCCCCCATGATTACAGTTGTACTCTTATTGCATGTATCTCTAATTTCCTGTTTAATACCTTCCCTTACATCTCCATTATTGTCTGGGGGCCTATAGACAACCCCCACCAACGTTTTCTGCCCCATGGTGTTTCTTATCTCTAACCAAACATGTTCCACATCATGATTTTCTGAGCCAATATTCTTCCTCACTATTGCATTGATTTTCTCCTTTACTAACAGTGCTACCCCACCTCCTTTCCCTATTTATCTGTCCTTACTAAATATTGAATAAACCTGGATTTTCAGTTCCGATTGGTCTCCCTGCAGACATGTCTCCATAATTGCAACTATATCATAACCACTTATATCTATTTGCACTGTTAATTCATCTACCTTATTGCGAATGCTCCACGCATTAAGATACAATGCCTTTAGTCTTGTCTTTTTAATCTTGTTAGTCATCTTAGCTTTATTTTGCACTATGACCCCATTTGTTTTTCGTCCTTGTTTTTTCTGCCTTCAACTTTTGCTTCTTATTTTTATGTCTTTTGTTTCTATCCTTGTTTCCCCTTCCTCTTGTTCACATCCCCCCGCCATTCTAGTTTAAACCCTCCCCGACAGCACTAGCAAATGCCGCCACCCCCCCCCCCCCCCCCAACCCCGCCCCAAGGACATTGGTCCTGGTCCTGCCCAGATGCAACCCGTCCTGTTTATACTGGTCCCACCTTCCCCAGAACCAGTCCCAACATCCCAGGAATCTGAATCTCTCCCCTTTACACCATTTCTTCAGCCATGTATTCATCCAATATATCATGTTATTTCTACTCTTGCTAGAATGTGACACTGATAGTAATCTTGGGATTACTACCTTTGAGGTCCTACTTTTTAATTTATGTCCTAACTCCCTATATTCAGCTTGTAGGACCTCATCTCTTTTTTTTTACCTATGTCGTTGGTACCAATATGTACCATGACCACTGGCTGTTCACCCTCCCCTCTTCAGAATGTGCTGCAGCCTCTCCGAGACGTCCTTGACCCTGGCACCAGGGAGGCAACATTCCATCCTGGAGTCTCTTTTGCGGCTGCAGAATTATCTGTCTGTTCCCCTTACTATTAAATCCCCTATCAATATAGCCCTGCCACTCTTCTTCCTCCTCTCTTGTGTAGCAGAGCCACTCGTGGTGCCATGGGCCTGGCTTCTGCTGCTTTCCCCTGAGAGGTTGTCTCTCCCAACAGTATCCAAAACGGTATATCTGTTAGAGAGGGGGATGGCCACAGGGGACTCCTGTACTACCTGTCTTCCTCTACTCTGCCTGGTGGTCACACATCCCCTTTCTGCCTGTTCAGTCTTTACCTGTGTTGTGACCACCTCACTGAACATGCTGTCCATGACAATCTCGGCATCATAGATGCTCCACAGTGAATCCACCCGCAGCTCCAGCTCTGAAATGCAGTTAGCCAGTATTGCAGCTGGACACACTTCCTGCACACATGATAGCCAGGGACACTGGAAGTATCCATGACTTCCCACATAGCACAGGAGGTGCATATCACTGGTGCGAGCTCTGCTGCCATGACTTCCCTTTAGATTAAGCTCGTTAGTTACTCCCTTTAAAGAATACTAACTACATGAGGGGCCTTATTCCACTCCAAACACTCCCACTGCAGTCCAAAAATTAACAAATTAGCTTTTGTTTAAGCTAATGGACTGTAGCAGTTTAATTAGTAGAAAACGTAGAAGTAGAAGTACTCACCTGACCCTACTTACCTATCAGCTGCCTACCCTGTGTCACATCACTTTTTGAATCATGATGGCACTTCGAACTCCACTACCTGAAGGTCCTGAAGGTATGTCACTCCTCTCCAGTCTCGGCCTCTGTTTCGCACGCCCTTTTATACTGCTCTCACTGGCCTCTCCTCTCTGGTCTAAAACTTACCTTCTTCCAATGCCAACAGCAACTTTTAATTAATTGCTAAATTAAAGAAAGACTAGACTTTAGATAGAATTTAATCCTTAATTTAACCCTTAAACTCCCTCAGTCACCAATCTCCAGCTGAAGGTCTCTACTGCAGCCAAACACAGCACTCCAGTGCAGACCTATGGCATTGTCTGATTTGGGCACTACTACGATTGGGATTTTCAATAGCACATTTCTCTCCAGCTTTTTCAGCTACTTTTCAATCTGGATTTTGAGAGCATAAGGAAGCAGCCTAGCCTTGCAATATACTGGTTTTGTATCAAGCCTGACTCGGACGTGTGCTTCCACACTGATTATACCTTCATAACTGTCCTTGATAATGTTGTTCAATAGTTGAAGCTCCTAAGTCATCTCAACCTAAAAACATGCTCCGAGTCTAACTTCAGCTTGCAAAGCCAAACTTTACCTGTTAAAGTTTGTTCGTTGACGTAGCTCATTACAACAATGAGCTATTGAGGGACTTGCCCTTATACTGAACTCCATTGCACTCCATTTTCCACGTGTTTCTAACAATTCATCAGAGTAGGTTTAAGCTTGACAGAAGCCTTCTGACTGTGAAGAGTAGTTATACTAGTCACCTACAGGGAAAAGGCAATCTTAAGCACTACATCAAATGTAACATTTTGTGTTTAGTAACATTGTTTGGATTCTTTCATTCACCAATGCATACAAATCTGTCTTGTAAAGCACAGTCTAAGAATGTGCCAAAGTTGCAAAGTAATGAGAAATCTTTCAGTGCCACAAAGTATTCAACAACTGTTTTGCTATTTTTTCTGGTTTCTTGTTCCAAATTTGTAGTTGTCTGTTATCCTAGTGTCTTAGGATTGAAATTTTACTCCACCTTAGTGATTATTGTTTTGAATGGCACATCAGGAGAAGGAGGAGGCTCCACAAATATCCCCATCCTCAATGATGGGGGAGCCCAATACATTAGTGCAAAAGACAAAGGTGAAGCATTTGTAACCATCTTCAGTCAGAAGTGCCTAGTGGATTATCCATATCAGCCTCCTCCTGAGGCTTCCAGTATCACAGATGCCAACCTTCAGACAATTGATTCACTCCTTCCGATGTAAAGAACCAGCTGAAGTACTGTACAGGTTATGGGCCATGACAACATTCCGGCAATAGTACTGAAGACTTGTGTTCCAGAACTAGCCACACCCCTAGCCAAGCTATTTCAGTACAACTATTGGCACCTACCTGATAATTGTCCAGGAATAGCCTGACGACAAAAAGCAGCACAAATCCAAACCGGCCATTTACCATCCCATCGTTCTACTTTCAATCATCAGCAAAGTGATGGAAGGTGTCATCAGCGATGTTAATAGGATCCAAGCCAGTTGGTGAAGTCAAAAGCAAGACACAGAGCTTTTTGTTTATTGACTTTGTTCAGTCTTACAGCTCTCCTCCCACACTCCCAAAGTCCCAGCTATCCCCTATTTATATGTGCTCAAAGTACTTAACTAAGCGTACCATTAATGGATTCCCCTTTCTTTAAACAATAACTTTCTAACACACTCAAATATTTTCAAAATAAATCAAAGAGAAAAATGATTTTTTTCCACATCGCGTATAACCCATCAGAATACAAGAATACAAGATTTTGCCTCTCTTCTAGGACCTGTGAAAAATTGAAATTTTTAAAAAATATTTTTGGGGAATATTGTGTTCTTCTGTGGAGGTGTGTGTGTGTGTGTGACTTAACTAAGCTGGGCAGAGATTAATAGGAGACAAGTTGTCTGGGGAGGTTGAAACATGAAAAGGATAGAGGTGGTGGTTTGAGGTACAGGTAAATAGGTCAGATCTAACATCTGCATTTTTAGATAAATTGAGAGTTTGTTTGAATATCAAAGGGGAGTTAGATGTATAAAGAAATATGTTTGCAGCTTGCAGGAGTGCCATAGGTAAATGGAAAGGATGATATTATGTTTTATTGACCTAAAAGCAAAAACAAAATAGAGACATGAATTATGTTATATTTGGAAGAATTTGAGTTTCAAAAAGGTGTGAGAACAATTGAACCTGAGATGAAAGGGAAAAAAAGGTATTTTATAGTTGCTATTGAGGTAGCAACTGGAGCTGAGTTGGCAGCTGTTAGCTCTGGGTTGGGAGGAGATGTCGTTTGAATCAGCCACCCAGTCAAACCAGAAGTTTTCAGTGGGAGAGAGTTGAGAGGTCATATTTCATGCCTCTATTAAAGCTTCAGCAGTTTGCATTGGGTAATATTACTGGATTTTATAGTTAAACATCTAGAACAACAAGGGAGTGTTGCCTGGAAGGTGCTTACTTGTGGGTCTGACTAAGTGGAGAGTCTTTTTGGAGAGAATTTTTGTAAGATTAAGCTTAATTGTGCAACTTTAATCTTGTGTGCTTAAGTTTTCTTTTATTCTTGTTAATAAAGCTTTTACTTTTAATTTTTAAAATCCCCAAAGTATTACTGGACTTCTTACTGCTGAGATCAGGTTTTCTTCTCATTCTCAGAATACAAAAACAAAGGTTGTGGCCCGTAAGCTAAGTTTCCTTCTGGGATTTGGTTTGTGCAGCAATTAATGCTGGCTGTGGTCATAACAGACCTCCAGCAATTTCTTCAAGTAAGCATTCCTTTTTGTAAAATAGTCCAATAATTGATGACTTGTATTAATCCACTTTATGCAGCAAAACTTGGACAAGGATTGGTGGTAATGATGGTGGCCTGATAAGTGGCAAGTAACATTTACACCACACACGCCAGGCAATGATCATCTCCAACAGGACAGAATTTACCATCTCCCCTTCACATGCAAAGGCATTACCATCACCGAATCTCCCACTATCAACATCCTGGGGTTACCATCAACCAGAAAGTGAACTGGACCAGTCACATAAATTCTGTGGCTGCAAGAGCAGGTCAGAGGCTGGAAATTCTGTGGCAATAACTCCCCAAAGTCTGTACACCGTCTACAAGGTACAGGAGTGTGATGGAATACTCTCCACTTGCCTGAAGGCTCCAACAACACAAGAAGCTTGACACCATTCAGGACCACCCATATTAATGATCTGGATGTAAAAGCAGGGGAAATAATCAAGATGTTTGCAAATCACACAAAAATTGGCTGTGTGGTTAATAGCAAAGAGGATAGCTGTAGACTGCAGGAAGATATCAGTGGACTGGTCAGGTGGGCTGGTAAGTGGCAAACGGAATTCAACCCAGAGAAGTGTGAGGTGATGCATTTGGGGAAGTCAAACACGGCAATTAATGGGAGGATACTGAGAGATGTAGAGGAAGTGAGGGACCTTGGAGTGAATGTCCATAGATTCCTGAAGGTAGCAGGACAGGTCGAAAAGCTGGTTAAGAAGGCATATGGAATCCTTTCATTTATCAGCTATGCTATAGAATATAAGAACAGGGATGTTATGCTAGAATTATATAAAACATTAGTTAGTCCACAACTTGAGTACAGTGTGCAGTCTGGTCCCCTCATTACAGAAAGGATGTAATTGCATTAGAGAGGGGACAGAGAACATTGACAAGGATGTGGCCAGGATTGGAAAATTGCAGCTATGAGAAAAGATTGGATAGGCCGGGGTTATTTTCCTTGGAACAGAGGAGGCTGAGGGGAGATTTGATTGAGGTGTACAACATTGTGAGAGGCCTGGGCAGAGTGGATGGGAAGAACCTATTTACTTTAGCAGAGAGGTCAGTACTTTAAAGTGATTGGTAGAAGGATTAGAGGGGAGATGAGGGAAGTTTTTTCACCCAGAGGGTTGTAGGGGTCTGGAACTCACTGCTTGAAAGGGTAGTAGAGGCAGAAATCTTCACTCATTTAAAAGGTGTCTGGATATACACCGGAAGTGCTGGAACCTGCAGGGTTATGGACCAAATACCGGAAGGTGGCTTGTTTTTCAGCCGGCACAGATTCGATGGGCCAAATGGCCTCTTTCTGTGCCATAAACTTTCTATGACAAAGCAGCCTGCTTGATCACCACCTGAAACATTCACTCCTTCCACCACAGACGCACAATGGCAGCACTGTCTACCATATACAAGATGCACCACAGGTACTCGCCGAGTCTCCTTCGGCAGCACCCTCCAAACCTGTAACCTGCATGGAAATGCCACCACCTGCAAATTGCCCTCCAAGTCACACACCACCTTGACTTAGATCTATATTGTTGTTCCTTCACTGTTGCTGGTTCAAAATCCTGGAACTCGTAACAGCACTGTGATGTACCTACACCAGATGGACTGCAGCGGTTCAAGAGGTCAGCTCACCACCACTTTCTCAATGGCATACCAAAAAATCTTTTGCTTTGTTGGCAGCAGGGTGATTTGTTAGTATGCCATACTCTGGGCCAATCTCCATCAGCAAAATTGCTTCCTTGTGCTTAAGAATTTGCCTTACTCTGAGTCTGGACCCCTTCACTTTCACCTTCCAAGTTCTACAATGTTATTGGCTGTTTAAAACATGTCCATCTTTCAATATATGAACGGAATGGTTCTCGAGCTCATTCATATATTTCTAGCTTTCCAATGTATCCTGTGGTTACTGCCATATTGTGACATTTGAAATGCAATTGTGGATGTCCTTAACACTGATGCAGAAGCTAAAGTCAGCACACGTAGAATAAACTCACCCAAAGCCAGTCTAGTTGGCGGTTAAAATCAGATGGACATCAGGACCTTGTTGCAGCCAATTAGACTGAGCATGGCCACATGATATCAGGAACAGTGAGGCTCAGCACAATCCAGTTGAAATCTTGAAATCTCCACTGTCTGAGCAGGTAGGTCACTGGGAGCCAGCTGATTTTGTTCATCACAGTTTCTATTGCCATCTGCTGCCAATGCTTTTGTACTTTGATTTCATCTCATTGCCAAAATCTGTTACATATTGAGAGGCACTTGCAATGAAAGACAGACACCAAGATGGTCAGTTCACATGTTTAATGATATCATTGCACACTATGCATGTTCATAACATATGAATACATTACAAGAGGCAATAATGTATCATTTGCTAAAGTAGCAAGAGTATTTTGTCACTAAACGTAGAAAAGAATATCACCGTCCAGGACCACAAGGTATCTGCAGGTGGGACTTGCTCCCCAGAACCACAAGGCTACAAGGTAATTTGGCAGCCAGAGATCTGAAGGAGATTGTAAACTCTTTTTTTGGCATTGGTTCTTAAGTCAGAGGCTTGGCAAACACAATATAATTAGGAGTCAAATGAGCACCACATTAAAACCTCAAGCTGTTGGTCAACTGCTCTGATGAATTTCTTCTCTCACACAAACAAGACACTATTATAAAAGTTAACCATAACTGTTCCAAATTTAATGTTATCTTTGTTCTGGGGAGTTACAGACACAATGTGGACATTTTAGAAAAACTATAAAAAAGTGTCACAAATCAAAGCCTCTTTACAACCAATTAGATAACAAGTCAATACTACAGATTTGAAGCAATGAACCTGAAGGAGAAGCAGCCTCTCTGTTTTGTATTAATGGCCTGAATAATAACCACTGAATGGTGCAATGACTTATGGTTTATCAACATTTGAAATAGATATTTCTCGAAAATTGCACTAGGTCCTAACACTGACTTATCTTAGAAAAATCAAAGTTCCTGGGATGTTTTATCTGTACCATTGTGAAAGACAAGAATGCACTCAATCCAAACTTGGTCAACACAAATCATATGGGAACATATGGAAAACAAATAGAAAAAGAGCATTATGTGTACCATTATTATGGATCCATACCCATTTACTATGTGTTTCTTTAAAGGGACTCTCTGGAGTTAATGGAAATCAAATGGTGCCTGCTTTTTACACAGGTGCATACTCAATAAGAATCTAACTTTGAGAGATCCTTAGTTCTCAAAGCTGCCACTGGAGGCGCTTCAGAGCTGCCGGCCCTCTGGTTGGGCCAGCAGCATTTACATCTTGCCTGCCATCCTAATAGGACAGTGAGCTTGGAGGTGGTCAAATAGTAGGCAACCCCAGGAATATCCCAGTGCCAGTCTGGCTCCAAGCAACTGCAGGCTCAGGACTCTCATTCAATCCCAATGCTGGAGCCCTGAACCAACTGGTAATATCCTGCCCCCAGTCTGTCCTATTGCATAATTATACTTTAAATGATCTCAATGATTTTGCCTTTATTGCTTTGTTTATTAAATTATTGAAAAATACTTGTCAAACTTTGAACTTCTGCTTGATGTTGGTTTGAAATTTAATTTTCAGTACTCCCATGCACTTATGAAAGCAATGAATGAATTTCTAGAATTAGTCATACCCAAGCTGCTTTGCACAATTTGACATCAGGCTCTGAATATTACAAAGATCTAATTCCACATCACCTGGTATGTATATCTTCCCTTGTATATGTAATAAAAGCAGTTTCAATATATAGACTACATCTGGCTTGTAAATAGGCAAATGAGTTAAGGCAAATACAGGATGTGCATGCCTCTTGAGGAATGTGTAATGAAATGGTTTGAGGATGCAACCTCAATCAGGACAGTTTAAATTCTGTTCAACCATATTTCGAGAAAGTAGTTCTGTTGATAACGGAAATTAAAAATCACAGCATTACATTCTCAGTCCTCTCGAGTTCCTGTGTTATTAGCACATGATGCCTCTACTGGGTTAAAAGGCAGACGCACTGCCAAGTGTACTGAACTATTCAGACCATGTCCCATCCCTTGGTCTTTTCCAGGTTAGCTAATTATAATTAGTGGTAATGAGGGGCATAAGGTTTTGCTTCAGCAGCCATGGACCAGAGCTGCTGGCGAATCAGGGGCCCAGCAACTGTGCATTGCAAATAGCACCTCTGAGGAAATAGTGGCAGCTGCTGGCAATATACCCACCAGAGGGCCAGGATCAGTGAAGGTCCCAGGCCACAGGTGAATGAAGGTGAAATGGGGTTGTGGGAGAGGCAGGGAGAGGGGTCAGATATTACCTCCCTCAATCAGGCACTGAGTGTCTTTGAACGAGGGACCACCCCTGGGTCCCTGCAAGCAAACATGCCAAAGTTTGCTTCTTGGGCTTCCTGCAAATTGACTGCCCTGCCCACCGCTGGTTGAATGACAGTGGCAGGGTGAGAAGGTTCTTAAGTGGGCATTAATTGCCTACTCAAGGGCCTCAATTGGCAGCAGAGATAGGAAGGTGGCAGGATCCACACCCGGCAGTCTCCCTCCCAAGTAAATCAACCCCATCTCCAAACACACCTCCAGGGAGGACATTAAATTCCACCCAATGTGTTAGCTATCATCTATATTTTTAAAATGCAATCAATTCCATATTAATATCCCCTAAGTCAAAAGGCTGTGTCTTTAAGCCCCAGGGCTTGAGAATATATGTAAATTAGTGCTCCAGTCCACTATGGAAGCAATTCTGCATAGTTATATGTGCCATCCTTTGGCTGAGATGTTAAGCTAAGGAGTGTAGCTGCTTCAATCTTTTAGGTGATTAGCTCAGTTGGCTAGATGGCTAGCATGTGGTTCAGAATAACACCAACAGTGCAGGTTTGATTCCCATTCTGACTGGGTAGACCTGGGACCTGTCTCCTTGCTTTTGAGCTGGAAGGTGGAAGGCAATGACAAACCGCCACTGACAAAACACCAAGATAAACAGCTCAGGATGAAGAATCAGCAGATAGTGAGCCAAGGGCCTGCCTTTGGGCAGAGCATTCATGAATGAATAAACACAAGTATTTCCTTTTTTAATTAAAATTCAATATTCAGAATTTAATATTCAGATGTTCAGTTTAAGGCATCTCACCAAAGGGAAGTGAATGATAAAAGTTAAAGTTATAGATTCAGAACTTTACATGTTGGACCATTCATTCTAATGGAGAAATAATCATTACCTGTTCAATTTTAAACAGTGTGATGTTATTAACCAAGGATACAGATAGAAGTGAAGCAACAAATACACAACAGCTATGAATCTACAGATATAAATCCAAAGATTTATTGTCCAACATCAAAGATCAAGGTCGAGCCTGTAGCACAGGAACTGAAGAGCAAGATTGGTATTGAGCTCACTTTTACCAAGACTGGAGGGAACCTGAACTGAAAATAGCTATAAATCCTTAATCCCTCAATTGCCAACTATATGTTTGAAGCACTTGGGATATTGATAAGCAGTTCCATTCTACCCATGGGATCTGCCAACACTCAACGAAAGACAACCACAGATAGAACTTAAATGCTAACTATCAGTCACACGCATCTGAAGGATAATGCAACAAGAGAGGGGAGAGTTTTCATCCTTAGTGCAGGATATGACAGTGAAAGGATACGGGGCTGGATTTTCACTCGAGGTGGAAGTGGGAGTTGGGAAATTTCCCAGCTCACCACACCCACTTTGGGAAAAGGTGCCTTGTCAGGTCCAATGTTTGCTCCAGGGGGTAAGGGTGGGGTGGGGATGGGAGTGGGTGTCAGAGACAGAGTCAGGCTTGCGACCCCAGATAGGCGGTGGCCGCAGAGGCTGCCGAACACAAAGGCCCCGCTTCAGTTCTCTGGGACTTTGTCCCAGTTGTATTGTTAAGTATTATGCCTGCTTGCCCTCACCCCTCACACATCACCTACTCACTTCCTAATCTCCATTCATACCAACTCATGCACCCCACCCACCTTCAAGCCCCTTTATGCCAATTTAATGCCAACTCACCCAGCACTCTTTGCCCTTACACTCTCTAAGCCAACTCACCCAGGATCCACCATGGGCAGACCACGGGAGCCATATTGAGATGAAATAAAAGTCTATATACCTGTTACAGGCTTTATTATTGTAAATAAACCACTCTTTTTCATTCAAAAATTTAAAAGCCCTTTTAAGTATTTAATCCCTTATGAAAACAGACTTGTATTCATAAACCATACAAAACAGCTAGTTGTTTAATAACCTCTTTGAGCTGATAATCAAACTGTGAATTTACAATACCCCCTGCTGGGATTATTGTAGGTTGTGGAAAGCAGCCAACCATTAATGATAACTCTTGGAGTTATGTCAACAAAAAGTTTTGTAACTGCTAGAACAGATTATTTTTCCCATTCTCACTGACAGGCTGTTTAGTTCTAAATTAAGGGTATGGGAATTTAAATAATTTCATAGCTTGATAGTTCTACAGACCTTATCCCTCTTCATGAGCATTTACATCTTCTCCATAAAGCCATAACTCTCACACAGCGGTTTAAGGTCTCCACTGCAGCAAAAATGGGGCCTGTTTGAACTCAGCACTGAGTTCAAATGGCCCTACTGGGTTTGGGTTTCCCATGTATGAGTCATGCCCTGCCTCCTTTCCCCTACACGTGAAAATGGGATTTGTCGGAAACAGGGTTGTGACTTCCAGATCTGGGTATCACATGCCATTTTTAAAGGTCTGCCAAATTCCAGCCCATGGTCTAGAAAGAGGGAGGTTGGGAGAAACAGGTCTGACTTGTGGTAGTAACAATCTTTAGGGAATGTTCAAAATGGAGGCAAGTAGGTCTTAAAGGCTACATTACACAGAATTAGTTCAAGAGTTTGCTGTTTTTTCTTTTATTCGCTCATGGGATGTGAACATGCGTATGAACTATTTTATATAGAACCTTCATTAAAAGTATGGTAATGAATTGCTTTGCACTACTCAATTAATAATCCAGAAAATTATCCCACCCTGGTAGTTTGAGAATTTAATTATTTTTAACAAATCTGGAAATAAAAAAGTGATATCAGATAGATTCTTGTAAAACCTAATCTGGTGCTTGATTGAGATTGAATATAGCATGAAATCACTGTCAAAAGGAATTAGCTTATTGAGATGTGTTAGCCTCTAAGTCTGAAAGTTGAGATCAAGCCCTCCAGAGCTTATTCCATTGCAACACTGAGGGAGTTCTGCACTATCAGAAGGTCAGAACTGAGGGACAGCTGCATTAATAGAGTTAGTACTGAGGGGCAGTATTGAGGGAGCACTACACTGACGGAGGGTCATTACCGAGAGTGTGCCGCACTGTTGAAGGGGTAGTATTGAAGGACAAGGAGCAATTTGGAGTAAAAATACTTAGAGGAGGGCCAATTTCAGATCTAGCCCAGGTCAATTAGAATCAAGGAGTAGCAGACTAAAATATAATGGGACAATGGGCTGCTTTTAAAGAGGAGATGGTCCAGATGCAGTCAAGATACATTCCCATGAAAGGGGAAAGGTAGAGGAAACAAAGCCTGAACTCCCAGGATGACAACAGAAACAGAGGGGAGAATTTTACTGGCCTCCAGAAGGCGGGGTCATGCTGGAGTGGGTAGGCAAAGCCAGGTTACATTGGCTCTCTGACGTGGTCCCATCGGGGAATTTTACTGACGGCAAGACTGGCTTCCAACATACCTCCTGGGAAGCAAATTTAAATATGGAAATGACCCATTAGCAGGCATTTTACCAGGCTGTCAGCATTTTGCTGATGGCATATTGAAACCCCCCTTGCCAGGTGAGAAGGCCGCTAGCTGAATGCAGGCTGCCTCCCAGAAGCTCGGGTTGGCAGGGGGTGGCGGGTGAGTGGGGGGGGGGAGGGAGGGGAGCGGGTTGCGGTGGTGGCGTGGACTGTACAATGGATCGGTGAGGAGTATTTTTACATTCAAAGAGGAGATCATGGGTAGGAAATGTATCTCCCTGATGCCAATGATTAAGTCAGGCAATTTCCTTCCATTGCTATACATTTATATTCTTTTAAGTGATTTCTTCAGCCTACCCACCATAGGCTCCAAGGCCCATGCATGCCTCAGCGATAGCCATTCTTGGTGATGGGGCTGAGAGTTGAGGCCGCTGAACTGCTGGCCCTCTGATTGGATTGGCAGTTTGAGTGAGCAGGCGGCCATCCTGAGCAGGATGGCAAACCCAGTGGCAGCTTATTCATGAACTGCTGCTGGTAAAATCGACATAGGTGTCCTGCCAACTGGCCATGCATGTCTCTGACATGCAATTCCGGCCACAGTCGGGTTCTTGACTCGATTCACATGATTCTGCCTAAACAGTAAGATGAAATGGAAAAAGCACGCTGATGACAGGTGTCAGGTTGACAATACAAGTGAGAACTAGGCTGAATATGGAAAGTTCAGAGGGGAAATAAAAAAGAAATCAGAGAAGCAAAGAGAGAGCATGAGAAGAGACTAACAACTAACAAAAAGGAATCCAAAAGTCTTCTAGAGGCATATTAATAGTCAAAAGGTAGTGAGAGGAGGGTGAACCATTTAGGGGCCAAAAAAGGGGATCTATGCATAGAGGCAGAGGACATGGCTGAGGTTCTAAATGTATCCTTTGCATCTGTATTTTACTGAAATCATAATGCAAATTGGGATAAGCTAAAAGTTGATAAAGATGAGGTATTAGAGGGGCTTTCTATACTTAAAGCTGATGGTCACCAGTGCTAGATCATACACATCTGATGACACTGATGGAAGTGAGGGTGGAATTTGCAGAGGCAATGCCCATAATCTTCCAATCCTCATTAGATATAGGAGTAGTGCTAGTGTGTTGGGGTGAGCTGCAGCTATCAACCACATTGGTGGGTGGCAGATAGCCAGAACAAGCTCTAGGTTTTGGAGGTTAGCTGTAAAATAAGCAGGCCTTCTCCTGATGAATAAGCAGTCAGGGCTTTTGGGTGAGGTAAGGCAGAAGGTGGTGCCTCAACATCATTAAAAATCCCCATAAACTTACTTTACAGCTTTCTGTAATATGATGATCAGCAAGTGGTGACAGAAGCAGGTCATGATATCCAGGAGCTTCTAGTCACAACCTGAAACAAAGACAGCAGCTACCAATTAACTTCTCCACTCGAGAAGGGTGGTTTGAAGTTAGTGGATGTGCATGAGCAGCCTTTTGAGGATTAGCTCTGCTCACGTCACCAGGGGAAAGAGCTAGAAAAGTCACCCTAAAAATAGACTGTCTCACTCCAAACTCAACTGAGAAACTGGATCCAGCAGGATTGCCCATATGCAGTCAAAACTCACAAAAACAATCAAAACAAAATCCTAGAATATTAGGTCATTTGTGGATAACTCAGAATGATAGTCACCTTGATATCTCTCACCCAGACATTGACATAGTCACTCTTAAAGAGATCCACAGAGCAGATGATGGATAAATCAAAGAACATGGAGGTGGCTATACTTTCCTGTGAAAAAAGGAATCACAAGAGGAATGCAGAATCCATGGTCCTTTCCCTTAAAAACAAACTCATGAAGAGATTCCACTAAGTCGCTGTTGAGATCAATAAGCATCTTATGACACTCAATCTTAAGTTCAAAGGCAATCGAACTGCCACCCACATCAGCACTTATCCATCTACATTAGATTCCAAGGACAAAGCGAAAGAAATCTTCTATTCCAATCTAAATGCAGCTCTGACAACTGTACCATCACGGTCAAAGATCATGCGTCTCAGTGGTTTAAATGTCAGGGTGGGGGACTAACACGCACTTTGGCCAAACATCATTGGAGAGCATGGAGTAGGTTGCAAAGTCCAATACCAATATGCCTCCTTACTCTGTGCGCTGAGTACAATCTTGCGGTCACATACATAGTTCTCCACCAAACAAAGTTTCAAGATATCTTGGTGAGAGAGACTGCCCTTGACATTAAGGCTGCATTTGACCCAGTGCGGCATCAAGGAGCCTTAGCAAAACTGGAGTCAATGGGGATCGGGGAAAATTCTCTGCTGGTACAAAGGAGGATGGTTGTGGTTATTGAAGGTCAATCATCTCAGTTCCAGGACATCATTGCAGGAGTTCCTCAGGGTAGTGTCCTAGGCTCAACCATCTTTAGCTGCTTCATCATTGACTTTCCTTCCATCATAAGGTCAGAAGTGGGGAAGTTCGCTTATGATTGCACAATATTCAGCACCATTTGCAACTCATCAGATATTGAAGAAGTCCATGTCCAAATGCAGCAAGACCTGGCACTATCCAGGCTTGAGCTGACAAGCCGCAAGTAACATTTGCACCGCACAAGTGCCAGGCAATGACCATCTCCAACAAGAGATAATCTGACCATCACCCCATGACATTCAATGGCATTACCATCGCTGAATCCCCCACTAACAACATCCTGGGCTGATCATTAAACTGAAACTGAATTGGACTAGCCACATAAATACTGTGGCTACAAGAGAAGGTCAGAAGTTTGGAATCCTGTGGCGAGTAACTCACCTCCTGACCCCCCAAAGCCTGTCCACCATCTACAAGGCACAAGTCAGGAGTGTGATGGAATACTCCTCACTTGCCTGGATGAGTGCAGCTTCCACAACACTCCAGAAGTTTGACACCATCCAGGACAAAGCAGCCCAATTGATTGGCACCGCATCCACAAACATTCACTCCCTCCACCATCAATGCACAGTAGCAGCAGTGTGTGCCATCTACAGGATGCACTGCAGGAATTCACCAAGGCTCCTTAGACAGCACCTTCCAAACCCACAACCTCTACCATCTAGAAGGACAAGGGCAGTCACTCACCATCCTAACTTGGAAATATATCGCCGTTCCTTCACTGTCGCTGGGTCAAAATCCCAGAACTCCCTCCCTAACAGCACTGTGGGTGTATCTACACCACATGGATGGCAGTGGTTCAAGAAGGCAGCTCAATGCCACCTTCTCAAGGGCAATTAGGGATGGCCTATAAATGCTGGCCCAGCCAGCGATGCCCATATCCTGTAAATGAATTTAAAAAAACAAGATTGAAGTCCTGGCACCTAACAGGTTATGAGATAGTCAGGACCATCCCTATCCACCAACTAAATATTCACTCCTTTCACCACCAATGCACAGTAGCAGCAGTATGTATCATCCAGAAGATGCACTGCAGCAACTCACCATGGCTTCTTCAACAACATTTTCCAAACTCATGACTTCTATCACCTAGAAGGTCAGGGGCAGCAGATGCATAGGAACGCCACCACCTGGAAGTTCCCCTCCAGGTCACTCACCATCCAAACTTGGAAATATATCGCCATTCCTTCACTGTCGCTGGATCAAAATCCTGGAACTCCCTCCCTAACAGCACTGTGGGTGTAACTACACCACATGGACAGCAGTGGTTTAAGGAGGCAGCTCAACGCCACCTTCTCAAGGGCAATTAGGGATGGCCTATAAATGCTGGCCCAGCCAGCATTGCCCACATCCCATAAACGAACGTAAAAAAACAAGATTGAAGTCCTGGCACCTAACAGACTATGAGATAGTCAGGACCATCCCCATCCACCAACTAAATATTCACTCCCTTCACCACCAATGCACAGTAGCAGCAATATGTATCATCCAGAAGATGCACTGCAGCAACTCACTATGGTTCCTTCAACAAGGTTATCCAAACTCATGACTTCTACCACCTAGAAGGTCAGAGGCAGCAGATGTGTAAGAACACCACAAGCTGCAAGTTCAGCTCCAAGCCACTCACCATCCTAACTTAGAAATATATTGCCGTTCCTTCACTGCCATGGGTCAAAATCCTGGAACTCCCTTCCTAACAGTGCTGTGGGTGTAGATACACCACATGGACTGCGATTCACCACCACCTTCTTAAGGGCAATTAGGAATGGGCAATAAATGCTGGCCCAGCCAGTGAAGCCCACATCCCGTGAAAGAATAAACAAACAAATGGGACCAGGGATTGAAAAGATGTGCATATTACATGTGCTATGGTTACATCCAATGAATGCTGGACAGACCACAGGCTTACTCATTGGGAACTGGTGGCTGAGGTGACCTCAAATGAACAACAACTGCAACAGGTATGGAGAAAATTCAAGACTTCTGACCTGTCAAACAACACAAAGCTCAAAGGATTTCAAGAACAAATCAATCAGAAACTACAAAAATAAATGGTCACACCATCAAAACAACGGCTGAGATGAAGATAAAGGGGGACCAGTAGATGTGGGATACTTGGATTTCAAAAAGGGATTCAACAAGGTGTCACAAAGAAGTTTAATACACAAAATAAGGGCTCAATGGAGTTGCGAGTGATATATTGGCATGGATAGAGGATTAGTTCATGGACAGGAAGCAGCGAGTAGGGATAAATGGGGCATTCTCAAGTTGGTAGGCTGTGACTAGTGGAATGCTGCAAGGATCAGTGCTGGGGTTTCAGTTATTTATAATCTATATTAATGGCTTTGACGAAGAGACAGAGAGTCAAGTATCTAAGTTTGGTCACGATGCAAAGCTACATACAAAAATGTAAGCTGTGAGGAGACAGAGAGGCTGCAAAAATATATATAGGTTAAGTGAGTTGGCAACAAGGGGGCAGATTGAGTACAATGTGGGGAAGTGTGAGGTTATTCACTTTGGCCATAAAAATAGAAAAGCAGAATTTTTTTTAAAAGGTGTGAAACTTGGAAATGTTGATGTTCAGAGAGACTTGGGTGTACTCTAAGAGGAACACAAAAGATTAGCACGCAGGTGCAGCCAGCAATTCGGAAAGCAAATGATATTTTGCCTTTTAGTGCAAGGGGATTGGAGTACAAGAAAGAAGTCTTGTTACAATTGTACTGGCCTTGGTGAGACCACACCTGGAATAATGTTTGTAATTTTGGTCTCTCTATTTAAGGAAGAATACATTTGCATTGGACGCAGTACTGCGAAGGTTCATTAAATTGGTTCTAGGGTTTAGAGGGTTGTCCTATATTAAGAGGCTGAGTAAATTGGATCTATATTCTGTGGCATTTAGAAGAATGAGAGGTGATCTCATTGAAATGTTCAAGATTACAAAGAAGCTTGACAGGGTAGATACAGAGATGTTGGGGAATGCTGAACAAGGGAGCAGAGTCTCAGGATAAGGGGCTGATCATTTAGGACTGAGATGAGGAAAAATTTCTTCACTGAAAGGGTTATGAATTTTTAGAATTCTCTAGAGGGTTTGAATCCCGAGGGTTATGGATGCATCGACAATGGTTTCACGGTTATCATTAAACTTTTAATTCCAGATTTTTTATTGAATTTCAAATTTCACCATCTGTTGTGGCAGGATTCGAATCTGGGTCCCCAGGGCATTACCCTGGTTCTCTGGATCACTAGTCCAGTGACAATACCCCATGCCACTACCTCCCCGAAGAGCCTCCTTTTGAGCTGTAATCACTCTATGATTCCTTGATTCTGTATCATGTTCGGGCTCTATTTCACTTGTCATGCACCTCCAGACTATTGCCCTCTTCTCCAGCAGCCCCTCACTACTCAGGCCCTGAAATCACAATTGAAGAGCCAATTTCCAGAGTCACAAAATGTTCTTTCTGCTGTTTACAACCAACAGGTATAAGACCGAACCAGGGGAGTGGAGAAAGGTGACAGTGAATCCTCAGCCCCAATTTCCCAGCTACTGTACCATTCCATAAAAAGTACGTTTCTTCCAAACCTCACTCTCTGCCCACACTTCCTTACTTTTTGGATGGCCGGGCTAATAGTGCAATACCTAAAAATACACAGTGGTGTCAATAGTTCAACCCAACACATTTTATTCGTAAACTATGAAATACTCAGACCATTGTTTGATATAACAAAGCACAATGTAAATGGATCATATTATCCAGCGGGACTATGCTATTTTAAAGCAAGGCTAATGAATCATCAGTACTTGGTTGCATAAATTACTTTAAAAAATAGAAATAAGTCTTGCTCTCCATTTCCTGATCTAAATTGAAATCAGGATTCCAATGGTGCCTGACAACAGCTCTCTCTCTCTGATCACTATTCTGTTTTGCCTTGTTTGCACTAATGCATGCCCAGACCATTAAAGCTGATAGTACTAGGCTTGACCACTTTTCATGATATACCATCCACTAATAGCAGACCCTGCTATTCAACATCCAAATCACACTGCCATCCCCAACTTGTCTTATTCCAGATTTACTGCTAGATTGCTCCTACAGAGAAGCTGTTAGAAACCCTGCTTCAAATTGCAAAAGCATCAATTAACCTTCATTAACTGTCCAGCGACTGCCCAATATCAAAGTTTACCCTCAATAATTTACACCAATTCTATATTGCACATTTCCTCACTTTATGTATTTTAGGCATAAATTTTAATATAGAAACAGAAGTAAATAATTGAATCTGATACAAGAACATAAAACTGAAATTGATGCCTAGTGCTGAATCTAGCTATGTTCTACACTTACTTGTACAATCTATCTATATTTCAGGATTATGAAAACTCTATGCTGATTATACAAAATTCCCTTGTGAAGTTAGACTGCAGTAAAAGCTTGAGGTTGGAAGAATCCAGGAATGGGCTGTTAGGAAATTCAAATATGATAAATGGACAGGTTTGGTCTTATTGCTTAAATGCATTCAGAATAAAATTATGCAATCTTGCAACATCTCAAGAAGAACCGGTTATAAAATGCACAAGAGGACTAACTTTTACTGAAGTATCTATGTTGAAGTCAATCAATGTTAGAAAAGTGGATTCTTCTAACCTGAAGCTACTTCCAGAAAAGCTGTACAAGTCTTAATGCTTTTTTTAAAAACCTATTTATTTAGTTTGAAGGAATGCAGCCATCCTTGACATAATAACTCAGTGAGTCTAATCTGGCAGGAACTGTCTGCTAAGATGTGTGCTGTTCAGTTGCATTTTTAATGCGTCTGTAATTTCCCAGCACACCTCTGTAAGTTTTAATTCCTTTAAACTTGTGTTTATTATATATTACATAACTTCAAGAATGATTACAAGGTGTGCATTATATCATTTAAAAAATGCTTTATTCCTGAATAAACAACTTACCTATGAAAGAGAAGACCACTGAGCTTTAAAGGATGGTGTGTGTGCTACAATAATAATCTAATAAAAGGGACTCTCCTCAGTTCCCAGAACAAATGTTTGTGCATCATCTGGCAATGATGTACCAATTTGAATGGCATTAGTACATCTGTAGAGTAATGGTAGCAAAGCAAAGCATTGCTGTTGGCAAAAGGTTTTACTAAACAGGACTGAGCAACACAGTGCTGAGTAATACTGCCTAGCTGACGAGGAAGCATCATATCCTTCCAGCCCACAACATTGCCCGAAAGTTTCTAGCCCATGTGTCACTCACAGCTGCTGCCAAAGTCGTGGCAACTTTTAATTGGTGTCTCTCATTTCTACTCAAAAAGGGTCATCTAACTACAGTTGACAACACGTGTAGAAGCACAATTAATGTATTATGGTACCAATTTGTACTTCAGTTTATTGAATCAAATCTGCAGAGTCATGTCCCTTCATGTGTAAATGTGTACTGCAGTGTTAAGCATCAAGCAATGGTACCCTGAGTCTCAACCTCTGCTGATAACAAGGGAAAAAAAGCAATATGGTGTTTAGCAGAAAAAGCTGCATCTTTCACCTGACCATATCTCTCTACATTCACTTGTGAACCAGGGTGCAAGTCTCATGTTAATGACCTTGTTTAATCAGTGTTATGCAGCAATACTATATACAAAAGATCTTCCCTCCTCTGGAGAATTTATGCAAAAAACTAGTAGAAAACATTTTACAAATAAATACACCATACCAACAAACTGCAGATAAAGCTCACATCACTCAAGTTTCTGAGGTTCTATGTGTTTTATTAAGTTGTGAAAATTGTTCTTTTTGTGATATGTTCAAAAAGAATATTGAATCCGAGGTCTATACTCTGATGCATAGATTTGCTCCAAATAAAGAGTGTGGGCAGAGCATGTTGGGGCCACATGGTTTCTGAATGTCAGGAGCTCTGCTGAAAACTTCACCTTAATAACACTCCAAGTACAAAAAGGGTCCAATATTGTTGGGCCACTATAGAAGAGACACTAACTTCACTACTGTCATTCTGGAGAGTGTGTGTCGCCTAAATAACTAAAGCAAGAGCATAAACATGGCTAGAATCTGTAGGGCAAAACCAGAGAAATCTTGTGATGAAACAACAAAAATGACATCTACTGTGAAACAGTTTGTCAATGCAACCAGCATCTCTGCACATTTGCAAATATTGAGGCTTCCTGACTCACCTGTCACTGCGGATGGTGTTGGTTCCCTTTTGTCTCCCCTCCACCACACTCTGGCTGGTGAGACCCCATCAAGTCAAAACATTTCTAACAGACTAACTTCTGACATTTTTGGCACAGTGAAAAGAATGGTAATTCTCAGTTTATGTACTTTGGGCATGCTAAAGGCACCAGTGAAAAAAAATCCAGAATAACTCCTGCCTATTCTGTTAGAAGTATATAATAAAAACAATAATAATTAATTTAAAACATCCAACTCTGCTCAAAGGTCCGGCTTTTGAGTAAATCTGTTGCATATGGGAATGCAACTCGCCTTTGTCCAGCTGTAAACAATTAGCTCCACTTTGACGCTTTCATGTCCTGAATTCACCATGTGCAGACAGACTACACGATTCCAGTTGTTTACAGGTGGCTTTCCACATACTCAATCACCTTCATGTTACAGTTTCACTGGTATAGACTAGCTCAGCAATCCAGCAGTTGAAATATAGCGACATTTATTCCATTGCAGGCTTGCAGTGTCTGCCTGACAGTTCTATTAGAAAATGCACATTGCATCTATAAATTAAACATATTCATATAAAAAACAAAGAAATATTAGTACTTCTTTTCTAAATAATTCGAAGGCACCCAGCCCTTTTGAGAGCGTCCACTATCTATTATTTGACAATACCACCAACCATTGGGATTACGTTCCAGCACCTCCACAGAGCTGCCTTCTTGGAAACCCATGGTCTCTTCATCTCCCTGATAGTCAGCGATTGTAACGTACACCTCCCTCCAGTTGTTCTGAATGAACTGAGGTTTCTCCTGGATGCACACTGGCTTTGGTCTCACAGCTGACACAGGAATTCCATTTTTCTGGGAAGTTCTGCCCATGGCATCTGATTCGATTACTCCACACCTTTCTGAAGGTCTGACCTTTGCCTGGTTGGGAACTGACACTGTAGCTGAGTGTAGAGTGTCAGACTCCTCAGTCTTCTTCCGTAACCGGATGTTGTTGAAGGATGCATTACGCCGGATGTTCACTGTGGACCTGATATTCTCGTGGCACACCATAGATTCATTCCTCCTGAGTGATCCAGCGAGGTTGTTAGTTTCTTTGCTTGAGGGGGAAACAAAAACAGATTGTGGCCTCACAGCTACCTGTTTCAACCCATTTCTCATTTTTACTGAACCATTCATGCTCGTCCCTAGCCTTGTAAACCCTCCAGGGGGTTTTGCAGGAATTGGGGGTGTTGCTCTCCTTAGACCAAGGTTGATGTTGTTTAATGCCTGGACCTTGTTGTCTATTTTCTCCATGTTATTGAGTTGGTTTTCATTCACTGGCCTCTCCCCACTAGATGTTCCAGACTCTCCAGCACTCTGTGCTGGCATGCCACCAACATGTTCCAAGTAGAAGACAGGGGCCCATCCCTCAGCGTCTCCAATTCTAATAAACCACCAACCACTGTCCTGTTTTTCCAGAACCTCCACCATTATTCCTGCTGGAAAACTGATTTCATTGTCCTGAACTTTCTCATATTTATCCACCGTTTTGTACTGGCACAGAGATTCTGTTTCCTGTTCACTAGGTCTTGGTATGCCCAGTCCAGCTTGGCTGGGTGATGCATTTGTGGAAAGGTCCACTGTACTTTTGGTGAAAGAATCTTCTGAATTTTCAGAGGACGTTAATGAGATAGTTTCTGCATCATCAGTTTTTGCCCCTTTGGAGTTGTGTTTCAGCTGTCCTGTGGGCCTAAGGTGGCGCCTGATGGTGCTGATCTCCATATTCTGTGCTTCTGGTTTCACCAGTAAAGGCTTTGGTCTCACAGAAGGCTTAGGTCTGGTTATGGGACTGGGAGCAGCATTCTGCTCTGTGTGTGCATTTGTTTCAGACACCTCCTTGTCTTTCTTTGGCCCAGTTTTCTGTGTTGTGCAAGGACTTATATCAGAGATGGATTTGCAGTAACTCTCACCACTTTTTCTAGCATCAGTTTTTTTCTCAGATTTTAAGTGAAGGTCTTTTAAAGAGTGTTTTGATGAAATGTATTTTGGTGAAGAGCTGGTCTCAGATGCTGACAATGCAGCAGCAACTTGAGTAACAGTTTCATAAACGCGATTACATTCTAAGCTACTGCTGCTGCCTTCTTGGTTGCATTCCTTATTACTTGGAGGGTATACAAGCTGGTCCTCGCGAGACAAGCTTTCTGAAGATTCACCCACTTTGAAGTGGGCTTTCCGCAGTGTGGAGAGTGGGCATGGTTTGCTTTGCTGCTGGCTGGACTCTGTCTGGTCCTGACTTAATGAATCTTCTTTAGCCTGCTCATCAGCAGCCAACTTCATTTCAGTCAGGGGCTCAGAGTCGAAGATTGCAGTAGGAATATCATACTCTGGTTCCTCGAACTTGGGTTTTTGCTGCATGCATTCACTCTCATTTCCTGAACCCATTTCCTCGGAGTTTGGCTTGTTTTTGGTGGGTGGTGCCGGGGGAGGAATTTTTGGCCGGATCAGTGTGCTGCTTCTTCTAGACAGATTTGGCTTTTTCCTCTTGTCAATGTATGAAGATGGTGCCCAACCTTCCTGCTGCCCAATCTGCACATACCACCAGCCACCTAAATTTTTCTCAATGACCTAAGGATTAAATATGTAAACAATTACTTTAGGCAGGTATCAAAGGGGCAATGAGACAAAGATGGTGCATAAAGCATGGTGCTAGTGCCACAAGAGAATGTACATATCCATATAGTTTTGTGCCAAATCCCTGCTTACCGACAAGCTTTAGTTATAATATAAAATATAAAATATAATATATAATATAAAAATATTTCAAACTGCAAAACTGCAGTATTAATGAGTGTTTCAAAAAGGTTTAAATACTGTAATTTTGTAAACCATATAAGGAATTAAAAAAAGTCTAGAAAAGAAAAATTTAGATTTTGCCGTGTCTTAGCAATTACACAGACGAGGAACCTGTCGCCCGAGTGGAATTTGTGGGTATTGATAATGAAAGACTGGAAACTTAAGGCAAACCCCCCTCCCTGGCATTTGATGCTAGACACTTAACCAATTCTGTATTTACATTCATCATAAACACATTGCAAAAACACTTCCATGAAATAATTTCAGTTCTGGCAGCAAATTTCTAAAGGAAGCTGAATTAAAATTGCCATCCAAAACCATTTCCTGGGAAATGTAAGCTCGTTTTCCTTTAAAGGTGATAGAATTACAGAATTGCTATGAACTAATTTTTTTGTGATGAATTTCACGGTTACAGGACCAGAGAGGAAGCATGTGTGAGCTGTTGCCTGCACAGGAGGCTTGTTGGCTGTTTTGTTAGGTGTGTTAACTCTGGTCTCAAAGCTCGTTTTATTAAGACAGGTCCGAACTGAAAAAGAAGCTAAGGTTTCAGGTTTCTGGGAAATCGACTGTGACCTCAGGTTGCTCGGGAAGTAGAAAACAGACAAAAGGACAGAGCCGTGAGATGATCTCAGCAGTGGAGATTGATGCAGGTAGGCTATGAGGAGAAGAAAGTCATGATGCAGCTGGAAAAGACCAAAAGTACTTGAATCGGGAGCTGAGCTAAGAGGGATCTAGAGAAGGGTGCCTTTTGGAAGATATTGTACCTGTGGAGCACAGATAAAGTAAAGCTATTTCTATGGGATGACAACTGAAGCCTCAGAGAAAAGGAGCTGGAATTTGGTTCAAGGAAGTTCAGAGTTTTGAAGAACTTTGTGGCTGGAATTGGTGTCACATATTCAAATAGGGAGGAGGGCTTGTGGCACAGTGGTAATGTTGCTGCCTCTGAGCCAGAAGCGTCAGGTTCAAAACCTACTCCAGGACTCAATGGCCAAGGAGGGTACATTTATAATGTTGCCAAACAGGTTGAATATTAACTCGTAAATCCTTCCAATGTATGCAATGGCAGGTAGCAAGAGAAGGAGAGATTCCTGATCAGACATGTGATGGAAAGAAATTGGAGCCTCTACCATCACTATCCATAGCTCCAGACTACAACATGCATTTTTAAAAATTCATTTAGGGGATGTGGGCTACACTGACTGGGCCAGCAATTATTGCTCATCCCTAGTAGCCCTTGAGAAGATGGTGGTGAGCTGCCTTCTTGTACTGCTGCAGTCCATGTGATGTAGGTACACCCACAGTGTTATTAGGGAGGGAGTTCCAGCATTTTGACTCAGCAACAGTGAAGGAACAGCGATATATTTCCAAGTCAGGATAGTGAGTGACTTGGAGGGGAACTTCCAGGTGGTGATGATCCCATCTATCTGCTGCCCTTGTCCTTCTAGATGGTAGTGGTTGTGGGTTTGGAAGGTGCTGTCTAAGGAGCCTTGGTGAATTCCTGCAGTGCATCTTGTAGATGGTACACACTGTGCGTCGGTGGCAGAGGGAGTGAATGTTTGTGGACGTGGTGTCAATCAAGTGCGCCGCTTTGCCCTGGACGAGGTCCAGCTTCTTGAGTGCTGTCGTAGCTGCATTCAACAAGGCAAGTGGAGAGTATACCATCAGGCTCCTGACTTATGCCTTGTAGATGGTGGACAGGCTTTGGGTGTCAGGAGGTGAGTTATTCGTTGCATGATTCCTGGCCTCTGACCTGCTCTTGTAGCCACAGTATTTATTTGGCCAGTCCAGCTCAATGGTAACCCCCCAGGATGTTGATTGTTTTGTTTTTCATTCATTTAGGCCCGCATTTATCGCCCATCCCTAACTGCTTGTTCAGAGGGGCAGTTAAGAGTCAACCACATGGATGTGGGTTTGGAGTCACACGTAGGTCAGAAGATTTCCTCCCCTAAAGGGCATTAGTGAACCAGATAGGTTTTTACAGCAGTCGACAATGGTTTCATGGTCATCATCAGACTTTTAATTCCAGATTCTTATTGAATTCAAACTCCACCATCTAACGTGGTGGGATTTGAGGCCGGGTCCCCAAAGCATTACCCTGGGTCTCTGGATTGCTAGTCCAGTGACAATACCACCACACCATTGCACTTAAAACTGTATGTTGCCACTACAAATTGGACTCCTTGGGGAGATGGTAGGACAGTTGGCTAGACAGGTCAGATTGATGCCAACAGACTGGGATTCAACCCTTGTTCAGGCTGCAGTGGATTCAGGAACCTGCCTCTTTGCCCCACCTGTGGTGGAGATCATAGCACTGTAGGTTGGGCACAGAATGCAAGAAGAAGAACAAATTCTAAGCAGACAGTTAGTAAATCTGAGATCTATCTTTGTTTTTTCTGCTAATTAAAGTGTAATTTACAGTTCATAGTGACCACAATTTGCCTGTTAACTCATGTTTAATTTATGTTGACTTTGGGTTGATTGTTAAAGTAAAAGTTATAAAAAGTGAAATCTTATTTATTGTGTTTTTGTTGGGGGAGTCATTTAGTAAATTTGATTTAGTTTGTTGGACTCCACAGGATCAAAACATTTTGCATATAAGTATTAAGCTTCCCTGTGCTAGGTTCTATTGGAGATTGTTTAAACATGCTGTGTACCTCGGCTTTCTGCCCTCCACGGAAACTGATCCCATCAGCAATGTGCGTCTGGAATTCTGCAATGGTGTAGTACTCCACTTCAACAGCAGGTGGCTCTGGAGGCTTTGGAAGCTGGAACCCCTGTGCAATACATTAAGTCAACCCTGGTTAGAAGCCTTGAGATGAACCTGGTATTTGCACAACTGTTGTCATTAGATCTAGCGTGGAGCAAAAGTAAAAGAAAATTTCAGTTTATTTGGCTAATAAATGTACTCTTGCTCCTTCCCATTTTTAACATTTAGTATTTCAGATTTTCAGAAAGGGCAACAAATATGAAATTGTTCATTAATTTTTTTGCTTCCATTTATTGTAGGATTCTTTTCCATGTAACAAGCCATTCCCTAACTAAGGATGTAGCAAGAAACTGCTAACAGCCCTCTGCTAAATCTGGTCTTACCTGACACCAACAAAAGGGCTAGTTGGTCTGGAACTATTCAGATATGTACAGGAGTTGGTCATTTGACACATTTGTGTTGATTTTTTGCTAAAGCAATATAAATCCCAGTGGCCCACTCTTTCCTTGGTCCTGTGTTTCAAGTATTTCCCCAAACTCTCCCACATAACAACAGTATCTACTGCTATGGCAGGCGGATGGTAACTGCCAAGCTGCCCAATTCCCAGAGAGATACTTGAAGCAGCTGCCACAACTATTTGCAATTTGTACATATTTCGAGATGCAGGCTTTGAATTCAGTAAAAAGGCCACCAAGTTTTATAGGTTTCTTACAAAACTAAATTAAACCTTTATTAATAAAAGAAATGATTTTAAGCACATACATAGACCTACAAATTACTACTAAGATAACTTCTAAATCCCCTAACTAATCTAAACCCCAGTTACACTTTCGTTAAGACAACAGTGGGACACATAGGTTTTTAAAAGACCCAGGCAAAGTAACACACAATACCCTGAACAGTCAGATTCAAAGAGTTTTTCTCAGCTTCAGTTTATTGTAGACAGCAACTTGAGACGTAGATGCTGGAGACTTTTTACACTTACGTTAGATCTTAGAATTCCTGACCTTACACACAACCTTCGCTCCTTTATACATATTTTCCCCTTTAAATGCAAATTCCCATTGTTTCACTACGGGCTGAATTTTTCTGTCGGCAAGAAGGGGGTGGGGCCCACTTGCTGACGTGAAAATGACGTGGGATGATGTCAGGGGGAAAATATTAATCAAATCTCATAGCTTTCTCTGTTCTATCAGAAACAGTCTCAGTACCTCAAGTCTCTTCTCATCATTGTAGTTGTTGATACCTGGGTATCGTCCTGGTCAATCTATGTTGGCCCCTATTAGCTTTAATGTCCTTTTCTATCATGAGATACAGAAACCTGCCCACAATAATTTACAAATTCATCACTGCTTATTCCTGTAGTCTGTGCCTCTATTTATATCCCAAAACTGAACTGTCCACTTTTATCTTTAGCCAGAGTGGTGAATCTATGGAATTCATTGCCACAGAAGGCTTTGGAGGCCAGGTCATTGAGTGTACTTAAGACCGAGATAGATAGGTTCTTGATTGGTAAGGGGATCAAAGGTTATGGGGAGAAGGCGAGAGAATGGGCTTGAGAAACTTTTCAGCCATGATTGAATGGCAGAGCAGACTCGATGGGCCGAATGGCCTAATTTCTGCTCCTATGTCTTATGGTGTTATGACTTTATCTACCTTCACTCGTGTCTTCTGGGAATAATGTACTAGCAGGCCCAGAGCTCTCAGTTTATAACCTTCAACACCTTTCACTGGAATGTATATTCTCATTGTTTTGTTGCGTTTCTCCACCAGTCTATGGCTTCAGAAGGAAGCAGAGGCTAGAGTTTTAGGGTGTTGCTCAGATTGGGAACGTGTTGATAGTGGAAGTGGTGCATCCCAGGATCTGTGCCTAGAAACATAGGAATAGGAGTAGGCCAATTAGCTCCTGGGGCCTGTGCCATCATTCACTGAGATCATGGCTGATCTGCAACCTAATTCCAAATTACCTGTCTTTCCCACATCCCTTAATATCTTTGATTAACAAAAGTCTTTCAGTCTCAGGCTTTAAATTAATAATTGATCTTGCAACAATTGCCATTTGTGGAAGAAGGTTCCAAGCTTCCGACACCCTTTGGGTGAAGAAATGTTTCCTAACTTCACTCCTGAAAGGCCTGCATCTAATGGTTAGAGTGTGCCCCCTAGCCATTGGAAATAATTATTCTCCATCTAACCTATCTGTTCTCTTTAATGTGCTGGAAATTTACATCAAAACACCCCTTAAACTCCTAAAGTTCAAAGAATGCAACCCTAGTTTGTGTAATCTCTTCCTGCGCTGTTTCTTCTTGGTATATAGAGATATAGACTTGGGCATGTGGACCATAATATCAAATTTGCTTATGACACTGAAATAAGCGTGTTAAAGAACAACAAATGGGACTGAAGAAGATAGCAGGAGGCATTGACATCCAGCAGCTTTTTCCAGTGAAAAAGAGTAACAGATAGGTGATGTCCTTGTGAGGGAAGAAAGAAATAAGAGCAGGAGAAGACCATACAGCATATTGAGCCTGCTCTGCCATTCAGTCTGATCATGGCTGATCTTAGGCTTCAGCTCCACTTTCCTGCCCACTCTCCATATCCCTTGATTTCTTGAAAGACCGAAACTCTGCCTATCTCAGCCTTAAATATTTCCAATGATGGTGCGTCCACAACCCTCACATCCACACAGAAAGTGCCCCAAGGTGCCAATGAGTGTCTCTCCTTGTTTCTTTGTTGGTTTGAACAGAGTGAAAGGGCTGGCATTCAGGGGTTGTTCCTCCAGTAAATCCAAAAATGAAAGTGTCTCAACTAAAGTAAAGTGAACACAAAGTGGATTAAACCAATTAGAAATGAGCCAGTACATGGCAACCCAAGCTAAACCAAGCACAATTAAATCAATCAATATAGGGTGCAAAGTGAACTAGGCAAAGAACCCAAACTAAACCTTCAAATTCAAACTTGTATAGTACAAATAGAATCAAATTAAGTGAGCCAACGTATTACAAATGGAAGTAAAATGAAAAGTAGTCCCAGCACTACACCCCAATGGACAGATTTTTTAAAAATTTGTTGATGAGATGTGGATGTTGCTGGCAAGGTGATCACTTATGTCCATCCCTAGTTGCTCTTGAAAAGGTGGTGGTGAGCCATCTTCCTGAACTGCAGCAGTCCATCTGGTGTAGCTACACCCGCATTGCTGTCAGCGAGTGAGTTACAAGATTGTGATCCAGTTACAATGAAGGAATGACACCATAGTTCCAAATCAGGATTCCCATGAGCACTTGCTGCCCTTGCCCGTTTAGGGGCACAGGTTATGAGATTGGAAGGTGCTACTGAAAAAGTATATTGTTGATGTGACAGTAAAACAAAAGCAATACGTACCAAGCTGGCTTCTCTGCGTGGTGGCGGCTTCTGCCTTAGGTTTGGGGAACCTGTGAAAAGAGGACAATATTGGTACTTATTGAAGAAACAGTTTTAACTACAAGGCAGTCTGGGGTCTCTTCAGACGACAAGTAGTTTGTAAATATTGCATCATTAGTCAGAATACTGAGTGGAAATGATATGCATTGATGCATAGTGGGAAATATTACTGAGGGCTGTACATTGAATGATGCCTGCACTCAATATTAGCCAGTCCAAGGTGGCCCAGGAAGGAGCTGCAATTCAATGTGCTCACACCAAGAGAAGGGAAACAAATTAAGCAAATTTTAAACAAAGAAAAATACAGCACAGGAAAAATACACCCTTCGGCCCTCCAAGCCTGAGCCGACCATATTGCCCGTCAACTAAAACATTTTGCACTTCCGGGGTCCGTTTCTCTCTATTCCCATCCAGTTCATGTATTTGTCAAGCTGTCTCTTAAACACCACTATCGTACCTGCCACCGCCTCCTCTGGCAGCGAATTCCAGATACTCAATACCCTCTGCGTAAAATACTTGCCCCGAACATCTCCTCTATGGTTTTCTCCTCTCACCTTAAATCTATGTCCCTAGTAATTGACTCTTCCACCCTGGCAAAAAGCTTCTGACTATCTACTCTGTCCATGTCACTTATAATTTTGTAAACTTCTATCAAGTTGCCCCTCAATCTCCGTTGCTCTAGTGAGAACAATCCGAGTTTCTCCAACCTCTCCTCATAGCTATTAACCTCCAGACCAGGCAGCATCCTGGTAAACCTCCTCTCACCCTCTCCAATGCCTCCATATCCTTCTGGTAATGTGGCGACCAGAATTGCACGCAATATTCCAAGTGTGGCCTAACCAAGGTTCTATACAGCTGCAGCATGACTTCCCAGCTTTTATACTCAATACCCCTGCCAATGAAGGCAAGCATGCCATTTGCCTTCCTGACTACCTTAGCCACCTGCGTTGCCACTTTCAGTGACCTGTGGACCTGTACACCCAGATCCCTCTACCTGTCAATGCACTTAAGAGTTCTGCCATTTACTGTATAATTCCTGCCTGTGTTAGACCTTCCAAAATGCATTACCTCGCATTTGTCCGGATTAAACTCCATCTGCCATTTCTCCGCCCAAGTCTCCAACCGATCTATATCCCGTTGTATCCTTTGACAATCCTCTTCACTATCTGCAACTCCTCCAACCTTAGTGTCGTCTGCAAACTTACTAATTAGCCTCTGCTAATTACATTTTCCTCCAAATCATCTATGTATACTACAAACAGCAAAGGTCCCAGCACTGATCTCTGTGGAACTCCACTAGTCACAGCTCTCCATTCAGAAAAGCAGCCTTCCACTGCTACCCTCTGTTTTTACTTGAAGTTTCAGAAACATGAAGGCTTAGAAATTCTGCTGTGTCGCTAAACAGCTTCTGCAGCCTCCAAAATGGTAGGCAGAACATGCATGCTCTTTATGAGTTGGAAATGCAATGCCTGCCATATTGGTAAAGGCCAAAAAAAAGGCTTCCAGGGCCCACACTTGAGATTGTGTGCACATGCAAGTAAAAAGACCAACATCTGCTGAGGCTCCAACACAAGACTGGTTTGCCCTAAGGCAGCCAACACCAAGCTTACATGCAGTCTAATAGCCAGACCCTAAAGAGATTGTTAGATCACCTTCAAAATAAGTAGGTTTTTAAAAAAACTTACCTGTATGGGGCATCGGCAGCAGAAATGTTAAGGGTGCTGCCAAAGGCCATGGTCCACAGCAATGATTTATAAAGTGGAAGAATTATCTCAATGTTTAGACTCAATGTTGAGCTTTCAATACATCCCAACAAGTGATTTGCTTTACACACTTCTAATGAGCACTGTTGTAACTTATTGTCAACTTATCATCAACCAGGATTTCCAGATCTCTTTCATTTTCCAAGCAGATGATTTTCTTTCCGTTGTCCTGACGTGAGGCTTTTTGCATCTCTCTACATTGAATTTCATCTGCCACCTGTCTGCCCAATACCCAAGTATATTCAAATTCTCCTGTAGCTTATTCTGTTCAGCTTTGCTGCCGACCAATTTCATTAGTTTTGCATCAGCTTCAATTCTGGCCATTGTGCTTGTAACTTTTAGATCTAGATTTTATATGAAGATGGTCCCAAAATGGACCTTGTTGAACCACAATGATAATATGCTCCCAGGTTGAAGATAATCCTTATACAATCATAACTGGGTCAAAAATCCCAGATTGTTCTATCCTATAAGCATTGAGAAAGCACCTTCTTAGCTTTTACCTCCTTGACACATCTGTGTAATTAATAAGGCTCAAATTAGCAAATTGTACTTGGCATAAGCTTAGTGTTCAAAAGTCTTAATTTGTACATACTATTGGGAGGTTTTAAAGAAAGTCTTTAAGTTGGCATTTCTTTAAGTGCTAATATTGTAATGTAACTTCAAGAAAGAACATGTGAAGTTATGGTGGGGAAACAATGGAAGCAATTCCGAGGGACAGAATTAATCTACACTTGGAGAGGCAGGGATTAATGAAGGACAGTCAGCATGGTTTTGTTAAGGGAAGGTCATGTCTGACCAATTTGATTGAATTTTTCGAAGAGGTGACCAGGTGTGTAGATGAGGGCAATGCATTTGACGTAGTCTACTTGGACTTCAGCAAGGCTTTTGATAAGGTCCCGCATGGGAGACTGATAACAAAGGTAAAAGCCCTTGGAATCCAAGGCAATTTGGCAAATTGGATCCAGAATTGGCTGAGTGGCAGGAAGCAGAGGGTGGAGGGTGTTGTTCTTGTGATTGGATGCCTGTGTCCAGTGGAGTTCCACAGGGATCAGTGTTGGGTCCCTTGCTGTTTGTGGTATATATAAATGATTCAGACTTGAATGTAGGAAGGTTGATCAGTAAGTTTGCGGATGACATGAAAATTGGTGGGGTGGTAAATAGTGAGGAAGATAGTGTTAGATTACAGGAAGGTGTAGATGGGCTGGTCAGGTGGGCTGATCAGTGGCAAATGGAATTTAATCTGGATAAGTTTCAGGTGCTGCACTTGGGCAGCACAAACAAGGCAAAGGAATACATGATGAATGGTAGGTCCCTGGGAAGTAACGAGGATCAGAGGGACCCTGGTGTGCATGTCCACCGGTCCCTTAAGGTAGCGGGACAGGTAGATAAGGTGGTTAAGAAGGCATATGGGATACTTCCTTTATTGACCGAGGCATAGAATGTAAGAGCAGGGAGATTATGCTGGAACTGTATAAAATGCTGATTAGGCCACAGCCAGAGTATTGCGTGCAGTTCTGGAATCTGCATATAGGAAGGATATGATTGCACTAGAGAGAGTGCAGAGGAGATTTAGCAGGATGTTGCCTGGGCTGGAGACTTTTAGTTATGAGGAGAGATTGGGTAGACGGGTTATTTTCCCTGGAGCAGAGGAGATTGAGGGAGGACATGATTGAGGTGTATAAAATTATGAGGGGCATAGATAGGGTAGACAGGAAGGAACTTTTCCCCTTGTTGGAGGGATCAATAACCAGGGGGCATAGATTTAAAGTAAGGGGCAGGAGGTTTAGAGGGGGTGTGAGGAAGAATTTTTTCACCCAGAGGGTGCTGGGAATCTGGAACTCACTGCCTGAAAGGGTGGTAGAGGCAGAAACCCTCATAACATTTAAGAAGTATTTGGATGTGCACTTGTGATGCTATGGTATACAAGGCTATGGACCTAGTGCTAGAAAATGGGGTTAGAATAGTTAGGTACTTGTTTGACTGGTGCAGACTTGATGGGCCGAAGAACCTTTTTCTGTGCTGTAGATCTCTATGACATATTTGGGCTCCAGTGAGTCTAGTATTAGCAGGTTGCAATGGTGATTGGCTAGAAGGATGACTTGAGGGCTAGATGTACCAGGAGCTCCAGCCAAAAGGATACAAGTTGAGGGAGCCAGAAGCACTCTTCCCATTGTTCATGAATTACAAATATTTCGTTAGAAGTTGAGGGTTGTGTTGACACAGGTGTTTTTAATTTAGTAATTTAGCTGACTAGGCCAGCACTTGTTGCCCATCCCTAATTGCCCTTGAGAAGGCGGTGGTGAGCTGCCTTCTTGAAATGCTGCAGTCCATGTAGTGTAGGGGAGTTCCAGGATTTTGATCTAGTGACAGTGAAAGAGCTGTGACATAATTCCAAGTCAGGATTGTGTGTGACTTGGAGCGGAACTTCCAGATGGTGGTATTCCCATTCATCTGCTCCCTTGTCCTTCTGCATGGTAGAGAATGCGGGTTTGGAAGGTTGCTGTAGATAAAGCCTTGGTGAGTTGCTGCAGTACATCTTGTAGATGTTACACACTGCTGCTACTGTGCATTGGTGGTGGAAGGAGTGAATGTTTAAGGTGGTGGGTGGGGTGCCAATCAAGTGGGCTGCTCTGTCCTGGATGAAATAGACCCGAAAAATCCCGGGATCCATGATATGACAGGCCGACATGCACTGAACTTGTGTACCGTACCATGTTTCAACATGTGAAATGCTAAGTATTAACCTTTTTTTTATTCATTCATGGGATGTGGGTGTCACTGGCTAGGCCAGCATTTACTGCCCACCCCTAATTGCCCTTGAGAAGGTGGTGGTGAGCTGCCTTCTTGAACCGCTGCAGTCCATGTGGCATTGGTACACCCACAGTGCTGTTAGGAAGGGAGTTCCAGGGTCTTGACTCAGCGACAGTGAAGGAACAGCAATATATTTCCAAGTCAGGATGGTGAGTGACTCGGAGGCGAACTTCCAGTTGGTGGGGTTCCCATCCATATACGAGAATACGAGCAGCTAGGGGTTAAATTAAAAAGCTAAACCAAAAAGGTAATAATCTCTGGATTACTACCTGAGCCACGAGCTAATTGGCACAGGGTCAATAAGATTAAAGAGGTAAATGCGTGGCTCAAAGATTGCTGTGGGAGAAATGGGTTTGAATTCATGGGACATTAGCACCAGTACTGGGGAAAGAGGGAGCTATTCTGTTCAGATGGGCTCCACTTGAATCATGCTGGGACCAGTGTCCTGGCGAATTGCATAACTCGGGTTGTAGATAGGGCTTTAAACTAAATAGTGGCGGGGGGGGAGGGTTCAGCTGCATGGGAATATAAAAAATCAAAGTTTAAGGAGAAGGCAAGAGTGCAGGTTAGAAACGAGGCTGATTGTTACCAAAAAGTGAAAGGAAGGGACAGAGTGTGTAAACACCATATTGCACCAAAGAATCATATAAGAGCAGGGAAAATTGACAATAGGGCAAACCTAAAGGCTTTGTATCTTAATGCGCATAGCATCGGAGTTAACAGCGCAAATAGAGATAAATAGGTATGATTTGTTGGCGATTACTGAGATGTGATTACAGGGAGAACAGGTTTGGGAGTTGAATATCCAAGGGTACTCAGTGTTTCGGAAGGATAGGCAGGAAGGAAAGGAGGTGGTGTAGCTTTGTTAGTAACGGAAGAGATCAGTGCTATAGTGAGGAATGAAATAGACACTGGAGAGCTAGATGTAGAGAGAGTCTGGGTTGAAATAAGAAATAGCAAGGGAAAGAAATCCCTGGTGGGAGTAATCTATAGGTCCCCAAACAGTAGTTCAGCAGTAGGGCACAGTAGAAACCAGGAAATACTGGGAGCATGTAAGAAAGGCACAGCAATAATCATGGGTGATTTTAATATGCATATAGACTGGACTAATCAAATTGGCAAGAGTAGCCTCGAGGGAGAATGTATTAGAGGTTGTTTCTTGGAGCAATATGTTGTGGAGCCAACCAGGGAGCAGGCTATTCTGAATTTGGTTTTGTGTAATGAGATGGGATTAATTAATGATCTCATAGTAAAGGATCCTCTAGGGAAGAGTGATCATAGTATGCTAGAATTTCAAGTTCAGTTTGAGATCGAGAAACTTGAGTCCCACACTAGTGTTCTGGAGTTAAACAAAGGTAACTACATAGGCATTAGGGTAGATTTGGCCCCAGTGGACTGGGCAGGAAGACTACAAGGTAGGATAGTTGATGAACAGTGGCAGATATTTAAGGAGATATTCAATTCCTCCCAAGTAAAATATATTCCAAAGAGGAAGAAAGATGATAAGAGGGGGAAAAAGCATTCATGGCTAAGCAAGGAAGTTAAAGATAATATAAAGGCAAAAACTAAGGCATACCAAATTGCAAAGGTCAGTGGCAGGCTGGAAGATTGGGAAACCTTTAAAGGTCAACAAATGGTTACTAAAATAATAATAAAAAGAGCAAAGGCAATTAGTAGACGCAACAGGCATGCATGCTTCTGAACTGCTCCTTCATGCATAGTGACCACAGCCAATCCATCTGTTATTATGCTGGATAAGATTTCACATAACAAAAGGGAGAGAGCCAAGACTGGTGGGGGAACCCCAGAGTTGTGGGCCTTCTCACCATTTAAAAAACAGGCCGCTGAGCTGGCTGGTGAGGGCAGGGATTGTTCCTGCGCACAAGGTGAGACTGGCCTCCCAACAAGCCAGTGAGGGTGCATACAGTGTTCATTGACAACCTGTGGGCAATGAATTTGAATGATCTTTAATGTATGAGCCAGCCTATTCAATCACTAATTCTCTCTTCTCTCTATTCTAGGTGCCAGTATAAAAAAAGGGGGAGGATGGCCTCAACAGGAAGACTCTGCCCCAGTCCCCAGACCACCTCTGAGGATGAAGCAGACCTACCCTCAAATGAAGAATTGCCACTGCGTTCACCTGCACCCAGTACAGATACACACACCTTGGTGGGACCTAGTTTTAGATTAGGTTCGGGATCACAATCTGGTGATTACCTCATAGACATGTGTCCACAGCAGGCGGAGACAGTGACAGTTGAGGTCTCTGACACTTGGAGGATTGCTGGAAACATGACCCCTAATGAGACTGAGTCTGATAATGAGCCTCTGGAACCTGCCCTAAGAGAAATGTTGGAGATGCAGGGACAGGCAGGGGAACATCAGGCAGTGTTGTCAGAAGCCATCGGCAGACTGGAACGAAGGATGGAGGAGTCCATTTGTCCATGTTCTGTCTGATGTCGTGGCTCCAGCATGAAAGCGCATCAAAGTCTCCATGGGAAGGGTGGCGGATGCCTTGGAGACCCAGGTTCGGCCAGATTTGTGCTCCGACCTGCACACTATCGCTCTAGCCTTGTGTGCATTCCAGAAGTGGCTAGGCCAGGGTGGGATAGCGTACCTCAACTTCCCTCCAGGTGCCCCTTCTCCTCAAGAAGTCAGGGAAGGGCATTAATTCTCACATATTCTCACCACAATGAGTTGCCTTTATTTCCACATCTGCGACATCAGCAAAGGCACATCGTATGTGACAATGGTGGTTGGCCAATACACCTGTTAGCCTTAAATCTCAGGCAGATATTATTTGGGCTCAGGAGAATTGCTCATCAAGGTTAGTGATTATCCTGCTGCTGTTGCACTGATGTCTGTTGTTTGTAGATGGCACAAGTATTTATCATGACTATTGTTATAATCGTTTTTCCAATGTGCAGTTTGCAATGGTGATTACTTTGTTGGTGAGTTTTTGGAAGTGGCATCAAACGACGAACCCCATAAATGTCCATGCCTCTCTGCAGGTTGTTTTGCCTCTGTGCTGAATGTCATTCCATGCTTGGTTCCCACTCTTCCCATGCATGATGCTGAACTAGGGAGGTTAGGGTCAATTGTCAGGGAAAATTACAAATGTCTGCAGGAGGGGTATGATTGTGTGTGTCAGAGGTGTGTGTTCATCTTGATGAAGCCATCTCCTAACCTGTGAGGATCTTGCATTGCTCCTGGACGGTTGCTTCGCAGTGTTTACGTGATCCTTGTGTCAAGGCAAGGCACCCAACTTGTTATGGAATTCATTGCCTGACTATGCCCTAAATCACTGAGTGCACTAAGAAAGAATTAGCATTTGAGAGCTGGACCATGTGGAGGACTGTGACACTTTGAAAGCGAAGCTTTTGCACATCTCCTAAGTCCTCAGCAGGATCTATGAAGGGGAGATGTTGTTATTGGCTGTTGTGTCAATACTGACTGGGCCACATTTCTCCCTAATGCAAAGCTCATCCAGGACAGAAGCATGTCAGGCTCCTGACGATTGCCGGGTCCTGAATGTAACTAATCAAACTATCATCCTGGTAAGGCACTCTCTGTGAGGACAATGCAAACAAACTTCGCAGCTTTGGGGGCATGATCACAGAAACACAGAATTTTAATGGCTCAGAAGACCATTTGGCCCATGATGTCTGCATCAGCTTTCCAAATGAGCATTACGACCTAGTGCCATTGCCCCGTCTTTTCCTTGTACCCTTGTAACTCTTTCAAGTACAAACCCGTTTCCATCTGTTTCAGATGAAGTTACATTGTTTCATAGTTTGCCATTGTGAGATTTGAACTCTTGATCTTGGGGTTACAAGCCCAGTACCATAACCACTTGGCTATTTAGGCCAAGCCCTGTACCCTTGTACCCCTGCACATTGCTTCTATCAAATAATCATCTAATGCCCACTTGAATGCCTCAATTGAACCTGTCTCTACCACACTTCCAGGCAGTGCATTCCAGACCCGAACCACTCGTGTGTGAAAAAGTTTTTTTCTCAGGTTACATTTGCTTCTTTTGCAAATCACTTTGAATCTGTGCCCTCTTGTTCATGATCCTTTTACGAGCAGGAACAGTTCCTCCCTATCTACTCCGTCCAGCCCCTTCATGATTTTGAACACCTGTATCAAATCTCCTCTTCGCTTTCTTCCCCCCAAGAAGAACAGTCCTAGCCTCTCCAGTCTATCTTCGTAGCCGAGGTTTCTCATCCCTGGAGCCATTCTTGTAAGCCTCTTCTGCACTCTCTCCAATGTGTTCACATCCTTCCTATAATGTGGCCCCAGAACTGTGCACAATACTCCAGCTGAGGTCTAATGAGTGTCTTACATAAATTCAGCATAACCTCCCTGCTTTTGTACTCTAAGGCCCTATTAATAAAGCCCTGGATACTATATGTTTTATTAACTGCCCTCTCCACCTATCCTGCCACCTTCGATGATCAATATATATATACACCCAAGTGCTTCTGCTTCTGCACCCACTTCAAAATTTCACCCCTTATTTTATATTGTCTGTCTATGTTCTTCCTCCCAAAATGCATCATCTCACGCTTATCTGCATCAAACTTTATCTGTCACCTATCTGCCCACTCCACCAACTTGTCTATGTCCCTTTGAAGTTCTACACTGTCCTTCTCGCAGTTCACAACACTCCCAAGCTTTGTATCATCCGCAAACTTTGGAATTTTCCCTTGCACACCAAGATCCAGATTTTTAATATATATCAGGAAACGCAAGGGACCCAATACCGACTCCTGGGGAACTCCACTGCAAACCTCCCTCCAGCCCAAAAAATATCCATTGACCATTACTCTCTCTTCCTATTTTTCAGCCAACTTTGTATCCATGTTGCGACTGTCCCTTTTATTCCATGAGAAATAACTTTTCTCACAAGTCTGTTGTGTGGCACTGTGTCAAATGTCTTCAAAGTCCATGAACACCACATCAAAAGCATTACCCTCATCAGCCTTTTCTATTAGCTCTTCAAAAAACCCCAGCAAGTTAGTGAAACATGATTTCCCCTTTAGAAATCCATGCTGGCTCTTCCTTATCAACCCATATTTTTCCATGTGACTACTAATTCTATCCAGAATAACTGTTTCAAGAATCTTGCTCACACTGAAGTTAAACTGTAATTGCTGGGCTTATCCTTACAAACTTTTTTGAACAAGGGTGTAATGTTTGCAATTCTCCAGTCCTCCCCTGAGTCTAGGGAAGACTGAAAGGTTATGGCCAGTGCCCCTGCATTTTCTATTCTCACTTCCTTCAAAGTCCTTGGATGCATGTCATCTGGTCCCAGTGCCTTGTCAACTTTAAGTACCGACAGTCTATTCAACACTTCCTCCTTTTCAATTTTGAAACCTTCTAGTGATAGAGTTTCCTCGCCTGTCACCATGGCCAGGGTAGCATCTACCTCCTTGGTAAAGACGGATGCAAAGTAATTATTTACTACTTTAGCCATGGCCCCTTCATCCATGTGTAAATTCCCTTTTAGGTCCCTAATTGGCCCTACTCCTCCTTTTACCACACTTTTACTATTTATATGCCCATAGAAAACTTTGGGATTTCCCTTTATGTTGGCTGCCAGTCTTTTCTCATAATCCCTCTTCGCTTCTCTAATATGCTTTTTCACCTCTGCTCTGAACCTTCTGTATTCCTCTTGGTTCTCAATTGTAATTTCTACCTGACACCCATCTTAAGCTTTTTTTTAAATCTTAATTTCTATCTCCTTTTTCATCAAGGGATCTCTGGATTTGTCCTACCTTTCCCTTACGATGGAATATACCTTGACTGTGCCCAAACCAATTCTTTTTTTGAAGGTAGCCCATTGTTCAGCAACAGCTTCTCCTGCCAATCTTTCGTTCTAGTCTATGTGGCCCAGCTCGTTCTTGCCCTATTGAAATTGGCTCTTGTCCAATTAATTATTCTTACTCTGGATTGCCTATCGTTCTTTTCTATCATCATCCTAAAACGTACAATACAATGTTCACTATCTCCTAAATGATGTAGGGTTACAGATCACTGTGTCCTGATGTACAAAGGATGACTAGGGGTCAGTGGCAAGATGAGGCCTCTGCATTATGCAGTTATGAGAGCTGGTGATGGGAGAAATGGAGTTCTCCGGATGCTGCTCCCTCTTGAGATGTCCAAGCACAACCACTGGCGAATGTTATTTGTGTACGGGCTGACTTATTAAGCTGGTGTCATACTGACATGAGTGTATCCATCTGCTTGAAAGCTGCCATGCCCACTGACTTGACAATGCCATGATTGAAAGGACTGTACTATATAGAGTTGCTAAAGGACATGCGCTAAGGAAGTGCTAATCATATTCCACAGCAGCCACATGTTGCCAAGGTTACTATGCCTTCTATGGATGACCCCATCGTTAGAGCAGAAGATTAGTAATGCTACTTCCATGATCATTGTGAGATTTCTGACCTTTCCTGAGATGTCCAAGCTGAGAATGAAAGTGTTACGTCCCCTGTTGTTACGACCGGCCTTCAACCCACCTTGCAAGTCGAGAGAACAGAATTCCAAACTATTTTTCCAGCAGCAAGAAACTGAAAGCACTGGCGGGATGAGGTTTCATGTCTGTTTTTAAAAACTTTAATAAATTTCATGTAATATTTATTAACATGTCCCATCTCATGTGGGGGGGGGGACGGGGGACATGTTAATACTTTTTTTATTTTGCTATTTTTTTAGGTTTATTAAACTTTCAGTGCTCTCCCTGAGGCAGCACTTAGTCTCAGGGAGCAGTGCGCTCTTTCGCGCGCATGCATGAAAGAGCGCACTTTGACAGTTGGGGAATCCCTCTCTCCCCCCCCACCCCCGCCGGCACAGGAAGCGTATAGCATTCCCTGTCGGGCAGGCCACTGGGTGGGCCTTAATTGGCCCGCCCACTCAAAATGGCAGCGGGGCCCGTTTCGGCGGCAGAGTTCAGCTGCCCGCCCGCCGCTGAGCCGGTGGGGCCCACCTGCCTGTCAAGGGCTAAATTCTGCCCAGTGAGTGCAAGATTTTAGCTCAGGAAATTGGCAAATTGTAAACATTTTTGAATGCTGGAGTTATGTTTCATAAAGAGAAATCATTTCAATCACCTACCTATCTCTGCTCTCTGTGGGGCGACCCTGGCAACAGCTGGGGATCCCGGTGCTCCGCGGCTGAGTTTATTTTCTGGTGTCGTCAATACAGTTGCATTACCATTGGTCTGTTCGCAAAGCAGCGGAAGGCTGATTTCCTTTGCAGTTAGTGGAGGATGGTCATAAAGGTTGGATTCATTCTCTGTCTGAACATCCTTTTCACTGCATGTTTTTTTGTTCAGCAGGTTACTTATCTCCATTATGTTTCCAATTATCTCCACTGGCCCAGTAAGAGGCTTTTTCCTCACAGCAAGTTCATCCTTGACTTTTCTTAAGTAAGATGCTGGTGCCCATCCCTCTTTCCCTTGATATCTGTAAAAAGATGATTTACAAACTGATCAATTACTGTAAATAGCAAGCCTTAAACAACCAGTGACACAGAACTGTTCTGAGATATACTGTATTGTAGCTGAATATAATATCCATTCAATCTAAAATTGTGCCTCTTGCCAAGCAATGTAAAATCATGGAATCTTTACAGTGCAGGAGGCCATTCGGCCCATTGAGTCTGCACTGGCTCGCTGAAAGAGCAATCTACCTAATCCCACTCCTCTGCCTTATCCTCGTAACCTTGCACATTCATTATTCTCAGAAAGCAATCCAATTTGCATACCTCGATCGAACCTGCCTCCACCACCCTTTCAGGAAGTTCGTTCCAGACTCCAATCACCCTTTGGGTGAAAAAACTTTTCCTCACATCACTTCTACTCCTTTTGCCCATTATTTGAATCGAGGCCCTCTAGTTCTTTTCTTTAATACATATTAATTCATGGGATGTGGGCATCACTGGCTAGGGCAGAATTTATTGCCCATCCCGAACTGCCATTGTTCAGAATTTAAATTCCACCATCTGCCATGGTGGGATTTGAACCTGCGTCCCCAAAGCATTACCCTGAGTCTCTGGATTACTAGTCCAGTGACAATACCACTATACCACCGCCTCCCCTTGATGTACTCTAGAGTGGGAACAGTTTCTCACTATTTACTCTGTCAATCCCAGTCGGGATTTTGAATACTTCTATCAAGTCTCCATTCAGCCTTCTTTTCTCCAAGAAAAACAGTCCCAACCTCTCCAATCTATCCTCATAGCTACAGTTCTTCATCCCTGGAATCACTCTTGTGAATCTCCTCTGTACTTTCTCCAGTGCCTTCACATCCTTCCTCATGTATTGCTCTCAGAACTGGACGCAGTACTCCAGATGAATCCTAATTAGTGACTTATACTAGTTCAGCATGACCTCCTTACTCTTGTACTTAATGCTCCTATTAATAAAGCCTAATATACTATATGCTTTATTAACTGCTCTCTCAACAGCCATCTTCAATGACTTATGTATATATACACCAAGGTCCCTTTGTTCCTGCACCTCTTTTAGAGTTTCCCACTTTATTTTATACTGTCTTTCCACGTTCTTCCTGCCAAAATGAATCACCTCACACTTCTCTGCATTGAATTTCATCTGCCATTTGTCTGCCTAATTCACCAATATGTCCTTGTCCTTTTGAAGTTCAAGACTGTCCTCATCACAGTTGACAACACAGCCAATCTTCGTATCATCTGCAATTTTTGAAATCATGCCCTGCACACCACAATCTAGGTCATTAATATACCTCATGAAGAGCAAGGATCCCAACACTGACCCCTTGGGGAACTCCACTACAGACCTTCCTCCAATGTGAAAAACAACCATTTATCACTACCCTCTGTTTCCTGTCAGTCAGCCAATTTCTTATCCAAGTGCCTACTTTCCCTTTTAGTCCATGAACTAGAATTTTGTTCACAAGTCTATTGTGTGGCACATCAACAGCATTGCTCTTATCAACCTTCTCTGTTACCTCCTCAAAAAACTCCAGCAGGTAGGTTAAAAATGATTTTCCCTTAATGAATCCATGCTGGTTTTCCTTGATTATCCCGCACCTGTCCAAGTGACTATTTATTTTATCCTGAACTATAGTTTCCAGAAGTTTCCCTACCACTGAGGACAAACCGACTGGTCTTTAGTTGCCAGCATTATCCTTGCACCCCTTTTTGAACAAGGGTATAACGTTCAGAATTCTCCAGCCCTCCAGCATCTGCCCTGTGTCTAAGGAAGACTGGAAGATTATCACCAGTGCCTCTGAAATTTACAATCTCACCTCCCTCAGTATTCCAGAATGCATCTCATCCAGTCCTGGTACCTTATCAAATTTAAGTAAAGATAGCCTTTTTAATACCTCCTCCTTCTCAACTGTAAATTCCTCAAGTGTACCAGTTACCTCTTCTCTCACCTCAGCCTGGGTAGCATCCTCTTCATTTAATACCTCCATTACTTTTCCTGCCTCCACATTCAAGTCTCCACTTTTATCTCTAATTTCTTTGACCACCCTTTTATTATTTACATGTTACAGAAGACCTTAGGATTTCCTTTTATGTTAGCTGCTAGTCTTTTTTCAAGCTCCCTCCTTGCTTTTCTTATTGGTTTTATCACTTCCCCTCTGGTCCTTGTATGTTCAGCCTGATTCTGCATTGTATTTTCTACCAGACATCTGTCATACATGCACTTCTTCCTTTTCATCTTCACCTCTATCTCACTCATCATCCAGGCTGTTCTATATTTATTTGTCCTACCTTTCTCCCCTCAAAGGAATATACCACAACATTGTATGTAATACTCTCTCTTTGAAGATGGCCCATCGTTCAGCCACTACCTTTTCCACCAACATTTGATTCCAGCCTACTCGCCTCAAATGCATTCTCATCCCATTGAAGTTGGCTTTCCCTCAATTAATTATCCCTGCTCTGGATTGCTCCTTGTCCTTCTCAATGGCCAACTTAAACCTTATGATACAATGATCACTGTACCCTAAATGCTCTCCCGCTTATTTAATCCACCTGGGCCAACTCATTCCCCAGAACCAGGTCTAATAGTGCCTGCCCTCTCATTAGGCTGGAAACATACTGCTGCAGAAAATTATCTTGAACACACTCCAGGAACTCTGATCTTCTTGTCCCTTTGTACTATTCCTATCCCAGTCTACATCAGGATAATTGAAGTCCCCCATTATGATTACTTTATAATTCTTGAACCTCTCTGTAATTTCTTTGCAAATTTGTTTCTGTACATCCCTTCCACTAGTTGGTGTTCTATATTCTACACCAATCAATGTTATTGCATCTTTTTCATTTGTTATCTCTAGCCAGAGAGATTCTGTCCTTGACGCCAGTGGAACATCTTCTCTCTCCAGTACTGTAATGCCATCTTTAATCAATACTGCCACTACCACTCCTCCCCCACCTTTTCTTCCTTCCCTGTCTCTCCTAAAAGCCTTGTACCCAGGACCTCAGCTGGAATACTGTGTACAGTTCTGGGCACCATATTATAGGAAGGATGTGAACACACTGGAGTACAGAAGAGGTTTGAAGAGGTTCTTACATAACAAGAATGGTTCCAGGGATGAGAAACTTCAGCCCAGAGCTAGATTGGAGAGACTGGGACTGTTCTCCTTGGAGAGAAGAAACTTGAGAGGAGATTTGATAGAGATGTTCAAAATTATCAGGGGGCTGGACAGGGTAGATAGGGAGAAGCTGTTCCCACTCGTAAAATGATCAAGAACGAGGGGGCACAGATTCAAAGTGATTTGCAAAAGCAAATGTGACGTGAGAAAAAACTTTTTCAATAATGAGTGGTTCGGGTCTGGAATACACTGCCTGGAAGTGTGGTGGAGGCAGGTTCAATCAAGGCATTCAAGAGGACAACATTGATTATTTGAATAGAAACAATGTGCAAGGGTATGGGGAAAAGGCAGGGCACTATGTCATAATGCTCATTTGGAGAGCTGGTGCAGACATTATGGGCCAAATGGCCTCCTTCTGTGCCATTAAGATTCGGGGATTGTGTGAAACTGTTGGCATTGGAGCAGGGGTCCAGTCTGCTGTCTCCATCGCTGAACAAAATTATACCATGTCAGGGAGATATGATAATTTCCAGAATGGTATTGGAATTTATTGTAAAATAGAGTAATAGTGGGATGTGCCTGTGTGTGTGTGAGAGACTTAATTGAATGAGAAGCAGCTAGTCTGGGTGCTTTAATGTAAGAAGAGAAGTGAGGGTTGAAATGTTAATTAGGTAAACATGGGAAGTTTGAGAATGTGAAGTGTAAAGGGAACATTTGCATTTTTAAACAAACTATAGTGGCTTGAATTCAAAGGAGAGGGTGTAATGTATACATAGCAGAATTAGTGAGAAATAGTATGTTTATTTATTTTTCCTAAAGATTACTGGTGGAATTGGTACTATGATAGATTTTTTATTAGTAAAGGGGTAAAGTTCAAAAGGCATCGTGAAACAATGGGAATCTGCATTCAAAGAGGGGAATCTGCATTCAAAGAGGAAAATATGTATAATGGAGAGAAGACTGTTTGTAAGGGAGTCAATTTAAGATCCAAGAAGTGTGAAAAAGCCTGCAACCTGTATGTACCAAACTGCTGCCTCCAGGGACTGAAGTGAAGGAAACTCACTTTGAATCTGACTGTTCAGGGTATCATTTACTTTGCCTGGGTCTTTTAAAATCTATGGGGGGGATTTTCCGTACCCGCTCGCCTCCGCGATCTTGCAGTTCCGCTGCAAGTCAATGGGCTTCTGGCTGGGGTGCCGCTTCGCGTGCGGCGGGTCCCACCCATGACAGGGGCCGGAAAATCCCAGCCTATGTGTCTTACTGTTGCCTTAACGTAAGTGCAACTAGGAGTTAGATTGATTAGGAAATTTAGAAGTTATCATAGTAGTAATTTGTAGATCTAAGTACGTATTTAAAATAATTTCTCTTATTAATTTGGTTTTATAAAAACCGCTAAGATTTGGTGGTCTTATTACTGACTTCAAAGCCCACATCTTAAAACATACAAATTGAAAATTAGTTATGACAGTTGTTTCAAGTTTCCCTCTGGGATTTGAACAGCTCAGCATTTACCATCTGCTATGTCGTAACACCAACAGGCTAACATAACAGTGTTTGAGCGGGCATCTATTCGGCTTCCCTCTCCTACCTGCAGACACTCTCTCTCTCTCCTTCTCTCTATGTGTAATCTGTCCTTGGTATTTGGCTTTTCTCATCAGTAAGTTCCATGTTTGCTCACCTCGCATCACAATATTCACCATCTTTGGCATAATTCAGACAAGAGGTAAGCTTGGATTTCAACAAGGCAATTATTCTTACAGGCATGTTTTTACAAGTGAAGAGGCACTGATCAATTGTGTATTTTCTTGGCTTTGCCTTTTGGGTCTCAGGAGGGTGGGGGCGGGGGGTAAAAATGAAGCTGAGCACAGGGCCCCACCAACTGTAAATCCGCCACTGCTTCAAGAGGGCTCGGATAGGCTAAGTGAATGGGCGAGAACATGGCAGAAGGAACATAATGTGAACAAGTGTGAAGTTATTCACTTTGGTAGAAAAAGCAAAAACACAGAGTATTTCTTAAATAGTGAGAGGTTGGGAAGTGTTGATCTCCGAAGGAACCTTGGTATCCTTGTTCATGAGTCACTGAAAGTTAGCATGCAGGTGCAGCAAGCAATTAGGAAGGCAAATGGTATGTTGGCCTTCATTGCAAGAGCATTTGAGTACAGGAGTAAAGATGTCTTGCTGCAGTTACATAGAGCCTTAGTGAGACCTCACCTGGAGTTTTGTGTACAGTTTTGGTACCCTTATCTAAAGAAGGATTATTTGCCATAGAGGGAGTGCAATAGAGGTTCACCAGATTAATCCCTGGGATGGTGGGATTGTCCCATGAAGAGAGATTGGGAGATTGGGTCTGTATTTCCAAGACTTTCGAAGAATGAGGGGTGACCTCATTGAAACTTACAAAATTCTTACAGGGCGTGGCAGGGTGGATGTAGATAAAATGATTCCCCTGGCTGATGAGTTTAAAAACAGGAGAAATAATCTTAGGATAAGGGGTAGGCCATTTAAGATGGAGATGAAGAGGAATTTCTTCACTCAGAAGGTGATGAAGCTTTGAAATTCTCTACCCCAGAGGGCTGTGGAAGTTCAATCATTGAGCATGTTCAAGACAGAAATCAATAGATTTCTGGAGACTAATTACATTAAGGAGATAGGAAAGTGGAGTTGAGGTAGATGATCAACCATGATCTAACTGAATGGCTGATCAGGCTCAGTAAGTTGAGTGGCCTACTCCTGTTCCTATGTTTCTTTGTTATTTCCGATGCCTGGGTCGATGATGGGTGGGCTGTCCTGTTCTATTCTTATTTGACTTTTCTGTAGTGGTTTGATAAAATGGCTTGCTAGGCCATTTCAGGGGGCAATTAATAGTCAACCACATTGCTGTGGGTCTGGAGTCACACATAGGCTCCAACATCAAAGATACTCAAGGCTGAGATAGATTGATATTTGGCCTCTCGGGGAACCGAGGGAAACGGGGAGTGGGCTGGAAAGTGGAGTTTAGGCCAAAGATCAGCCAGAATCAGCAGACTCCAGGGGCCTTATGGTCTAGTCCTGCTCCTATTCGTTATCTTCTAATGTTAATACCTACATGCAGACAGAGATTTAAGGTGATTGGAAAAAGCAAGAGTTGACATTAGGAAACAATATTTTTTAATGTGAGTTGTGATCTGCAGTGTACTGCATGAAAGTGTGGTGGAAATCGATTCAACATTAAATTTCTAAAGGGAATTGGACAAATACTTGAAAGGAAAAATATTACAGGGTTATGGGTAAAGAGCTGGCTGACCCCAAACAGGCAGCGTAGACATGATGAGCCAAATGGCCGCCTTCTGAGCTCTATTATTCTTTAATCTTAAAGTCCAAGGATCACAAAAGTACAACTTTTTCTTAGATAGAAATAACATTTTGGTTATTTTATGGGAATCTGGGCAGTCAGTTTTATTCATTAGACCTTAAAGTACAGCATGCTGAAATAACTGGAATCATCTTTAATTGGTCAAGTATGCAAGACAACAACTAGGTTGCAGGAACACCAAGGTAGAGATCACCAGGTGCTCTTAAGTGGGGCCCAGGGTTCAATGATCACAATATTTAGATTGTTTTGTTATCAGAACAATTAATTTAAATTTTAACCTCTGGAGCTAATTTTGAAAACCTATTGACTGTAGATAGGTGGAGACCAACACTCAAGCTAATCAACTCTTTCAGACAATGAGTGACTCCAGGAGCTTGCTTCTGGAGTAGCAGAACTCCAGACTTCTAAGTCTCAAAATATACCATTTAGCTTAGTAATAAATCCATTGCGAAAGTGAATGGAAAAAAATCAAATGATATAATGTTGGTGAATGAGAGCAATAGAATCCAGTTGGTGCTAAATATTAAACTGCTATAAATTCCAAGGGTTTTGGAAAGGACCATCATGCTTCATTGCTGTTTTGTGATTTCTCCACAAGTGCCAAACGCAACATTATGCAATCCCTTTAACATGCCAAACAAATGACAGCAGGTATAACCATACCTCCAGCCTAATCTGGCCCAAATAAAACAGGGTCATACTTGGATTAATTATATAATAGGTCTAACGGCTGATTGACTGATTTCCTCGCTCACTCACGCCACATTGAATGGAGAGTCACAGAAAGGCAGTGTATCAGTAGTCGCTGTAAGAAGGGAGAGTAGCAGGCCACAGGAGACTCAGTCCATCCCACCCCCCTAATGGAAACAGGCAGGGACGGGACAAAATGAAAATAGAGTCACAAGTTGCAGTTAAGACCCAAATGCAGAGATGGCTGAAAGGACCGGAAGACATATCTTCACCACGACAGAGTTCCTGAGAGACAACTGCAATAACAAGCTTCTGCCTCGGGAGGAGCTCGGGCTTGGCTGTTTGCACCATTTGAAGTCCGCCCTGCCTCCTGTAACCTGATAGTTCCTGACACTGTGTGGGTCCCGTTTGCCTCCAGGAAAATTGCTGATATTTGCCTCATTAGCGACTTCACTGCCTTCCTGCCGCCGCCGCTGGTAAATTGCCGGTATCAGATGCAGCCTGCCCTGGGGAAAGCGGCCGGAGGCAGGATATCCCGCCCCACACTGCTGCAATGGGCTGCGAAAATTCCTCCTTAGGACTTTCACCAGCATGTAATGCACCTTGACCTTTCGTACTGTAATCTCCAACCCAGCGTTAGAACCAAATATTATTAATTATTATAATAGCAATCCTAACCCTTTGTTCCACATGCCATCCAAAGGAGTCCATCTGAATGAGCCAGAGTGATGGACAAAGGCATCTTTTAGCTGTGAACCCTGATATTGAGAAAGGAATGCACCTTAATGAGGATTTAATAGTGTAGATAGATGAAGTAACAGGAAATGTACAGCAGCAGGAGAGAAACCTTGCTGTATATTCTTGCTTTCTGTGTATAATGAGGTAATTTGGCAGCAGTCACCGTTACTGTAATCAAAAGCAGAGACTCGGTTCAACTATTAACTGAGACAAATCTATCTGAGTTCTAAAAACAGAAGAATATTGTATTAGTGCAGTGATAATTCCTTAAATGCGCAACCCACAGTTGGTTACCTTCCAACTACATAAATCAATGTGCCAAACAGACCGTCTGAATAAAAGTTGAATGAATACAAAGATGTTACAGCACAATTCAAACTGTTTTTTTCTGAAAATCAGACAAGTGAACAAACAAAACTTCACTGTGGCCCAAACCAAGCTTTGCTTTTGCAAAATGCAGGCGACGAACATACAAACAGGTTATGGAGTGAAATACCCGAGTGTCTGCAAGTCACTTCCTGCCATCTGCTTTCCAGCTCTGAAATTCTGGAATTACTCCAGAGGGGAATAGTGAGAAAAGGAGACAGGAAATGAGGAATCTGCTGACAAAAGCATTCTGGGAGATATGTTGGATGTGTTTCAGTAAAAGGCAGCAAGACTGGCTGTTGAGCCCAGATACCAAAGAGCCCAAATTCCCTCAGTGCACATTTAACACTGATATTACAGCTCAAAGAACAACAAAAGCAAACTCAGGAATAGAAAGCAGCGACTGTGCCTGCACAGCAATCAGAATATAAGGCCCCACCAAAAAATTACAATTAGATTTCATGTGGTCAAGCATTTTATGCTCAAATTTGTCAAGAAATGTTTCAACTTTTCTTCATTGCATTACTGATGGTTTTAACATCTCCCTGCCAGAAGTATTAATCTTTGTAGTCACTATCAAAACTGAAAACCTCTATTAAATGTCATCTGCACCAGAGAGATAGGTCCAGTATCTCAAATCTCTTATTATAGTTTCCCAGCCCTGGCATCATCCTGGTAAATCTCAACTGTGTGCTCTTTAAGGCTTTAAATAAGCAACAAAATAGAGCTGGAGGGTAACTGGAATACATGACCAGGAATGATTACTCAAATAAAATTAAGTGGAGAGAAAACAAAAGAAAGGATATGTAGGGTTACAGGGAGAAGGTGGGAGAATGGAACAAGGGGAGTTGCTCATTTGGAGAGCCAGTGCAGACGTGATGGGCCTGTGAGAATGGATTTAATTACTTATTGTCAAATTTTGTAAAAAAAATAAGGCTGGATGTCTGTGTGTGTGTGCGCACGTGTGTGTGTTTTAATTAAGCTGGGCAAGAGGTTGATAGGAGTTGGGTTGTCTGGGGGTTTGGAAATATGAAAAGGATAGAGGTGTTAAGTTTAGGCAAAAGTAAATAGGTTAGATCTAACATTTGCATTTTTTAGATAAGTTGAGAGGTTGGTTGAATTTCAAGGGGGAGTCAGAGGTCCAAAGGAAAATGTTTGCACCTTGCAGGAGCTCATGGTTAAATAGTAGTGGTGATATGTTTTTGTTGACAAGGTGGAAACATGAAAGATCTTACATTTGGAATGGTTTGAGTTTCAAAGAGGTGTGTGAGCACAATGGGATTGAGGTGAAAGGGAAAAGTGGTATATTAGAGTTACCATGGATAGCTGTTGAGTTAGAGATGGCTGTAAAGCTGTTAAGCTGGAAATGGCTAAAGATAGCTGGAGCTGTTTGAACTGTTGAGAAGTCTTGGGCTGCAGCAGGCAATTTTAGTGAATTTCACCATGGAGTGGAAGAGGGTAAAGGTCTTGTGGCACACCTTTATTGAAGCTAAAGCGGTTTGCCTTGTGTAATATTTATGGATTTTATATTTAAACATTTATAAGAGAGTGTTGCCTGGAAAGAGTTTACTTATGGGTTTGACCAAGTGAGAGTTTTGGAGGAATGTTTTGTAAGACTAACCTTAATTGTGTAACTGCAATATTGTGTGCTTAAGTTTTCTTCTCTTTCTTGTTAATAAAATTTTTACTGTTAATTTTTAAAAAACCAAAGTGTTATTGGACTTCTTACTGCTGAGATCAGTATGTCTTCTTCTTATTATCAGAATACAAAAAATTATATTGTGGCCCATAAGTCAAGTTTCCCTCTGGGATTTGGTTTGCGCAGTAATTAACCCGGCTGTAGTCATAACAGGCCAAATGGCCTCCTTCTGTGCTTTACCAGTTCTGTGATTCTGTGATCTAAAAGGTTACCCATTATTTCCCCATGATTTTTCTTTTCGTTGACTTAAAGGGGATGATAAATTGGACAGGGTGTGTAATAGACAACCAATCCACTACCACCCGATTCATTATTCCACTCGTATTGAATATAATTAAAGTACAGTTTCACAAGAATCAATCGCCCATACTATATATGTAAGCTTACATGGTATGCATTAGCAAGCTAAAGCTATTATGAGGAAAGGTGGACGACAGCAGGATTCATCCTAAACTTACCTGATGACTACATACAAAGTTATAGAAGGGCACTTAGATAAATCAAGGTAACCTGGCAGAGTCAACATGATTTTGTGGGAGGGCAATCATGTTTAACTAATTTATTGTAGTTCTTTGTAGAAGTAACATGAGCTGTGGATAAAGGGGAACTGGTGGATGTACTATACTCAGATTTCCAGAAGAAATTTGATATGGTGCCACATCATTAGGGGAGGTGATGGTGTCATGGTATTGTCACTATACCAGTAATCCAGAGACCCAGGATAATGTTCTGGGGAGCTGGGTTTGAATCCCGCCATGGCAGATGGTGGAATTTGAATTTTATATGTAAAAAAATTCTGGAATTAAAAGTCTAATTATGACCACATTGTTGTAAAAACCCATCTGGTCCACTAATGAAAATCTGCTGTCCTTATCTGGTCTGGCTTACATGTGGCTGGCTCTTAAATGCCCCTAAAGGGCATTTCAAAAAGGAAATGGGGAGGGGACAGACTCAACATGTTCCCTCCAAGGTGATAGGAAGGAGGAACAAGCCCAGAGAACCATGGATGACCGGAGATATTCAGGTTGCGATGAGAAGGAAAAGAGAGGCTTTTAACAGGTACAAGGGAAGCAAATCAGCAGAGGCATTAGTGGAGTACAGACAGTGCAGGGTGGAGCTTAAGAAAGCAATTAGGAGAGCAAAGAGGGATATGAGAAAGCTCCGGCTGGTAAAAGTAGGGAAAATCCCAAGATAGTATATAAGCATATCAATGGGAAGAGGATAACCAGGGAAAGAGTAGGGCCCATAAGGGACCAAGGGGGCAATCTATGGGTGGTGCCAGAGGACATCGCTAGAGTGTTGAATGAATACTTCACGGTGATGAAGGTATCGAACTCAGGGAGAGAGACTGTGATGTTCTTAAGCAAATTGATATAGGGAGTGACAAGGTGTTGTCAGGCTTAAAAGTTGCCAAATCTCCAGCTCCGGATGATTTGTGTCCCAGACTGCTGAGGGAGGCAAGGGAGGAGATCGCAGGGGCTCTGATCCAAATTTTAAAATCCTCCACGGGGAGGTGCCAGAGGATTGGAGAACAGTTAATGTGATTCTGCTATTTAAAAAGGGTTGTAGAGATAAGCCAGGGAACTACAGGCCAGTGAGTCTCATGTCAGTGGTAGGGAAACTATTGGAGAAAGTTCTGAAGGAGATATCTGTCTTCCCTTGGAGAGGCAAGGTTTGATCAGGGATAGTCAGCATGGCTTTGTCAGAGGGAGGTCATGCCTAACAAATTTGAGTGAATTTTTTGAGGAGGTGACCAGGTGTGTAGATGAGGGTAGTGCAGTTGATGTAGTTTATATGGATTTCAGCAAAGCCTCTGACAGATCCCATATGGGAGACTTATAAAGAAGACAAAGTCAAATGGGATACAGGGTAATTTGATAAGGTGGATTCAAAATTGGCTTAGTTGTAGGAGGCAGAGGGTGATGACAGTAGGATGCTTTAGTGATTGGAAGCCAGTGTCCAGTGGTGTACCACAGGGATCTGTGCTCAGTCTCCTATTACTTGTCATTTATATAAATGGCATAGATGACTATGTGGGGGTTAGGATTAGTAAGTTTGCGGATGACACAAATATTGGCCGGGTGGTTAACAGTGACGTTGAGTGTCTTAGGCTACAGGAAGATATAGACGGGATGGTCAAATGGGCAGATAAGTGGCAGATGGAATTTAACCCTGAAAAGTGTGAGGTGATACACTTTGGAAGGAGTAATTTGACAAAGAAGTATTCAATAAATGGCACTGCACTAGGAAGTTCTGAGGAACAAAGGGACCTTGGCGTGTGTACCCATAGATCTCTGAAGGCAGAGGGGCATGTTAGTGGGGTGGTGAAAAAGGCATATGGGACACTTGCCTTTATCAATCGAGGCATAGATTACAAAAGTAGGGAGGTCATGTTGGAGTTGTTTAGAACCTTGGTGAGGCCACAGTTTGAGTACTGTGCAGTTCTGGTCACCACATTATAGGAAGGATGTGATTGCACTGGAGGGGGTGCAGAGGAGATTCACCAGGATGTCGCCTGGGATGAAACATTTAAGTTATGAAGAGAGGTTGGATAGACTTGGGTGTTTTCGCTGGAGCAGAGAAGACTGAGGGGTGACCTGATCGAGGTGTACAAAATTATGAGGGGCATTGACAGGGCGGATAGGAGCAGCTGTTCCCCTTAGTTGAAGGGTCAGTCACAAGGGAGCATAACTTCAAGTTGAAGGGCAGGAGGTTTATGGGGGATGTGAGGAAATCTTTTTTACCCTGAGGGTGGTGACAGTCTGGAATGCCCTGCCTGGGAGGGTGGTGGAGGCAGGTTGCCTCACATCCTTTTAAAAGTACCTGGATGAGCACTTGGCATGTCATAACATTGAAGGCTATGGGCCAAGTGCTGGTAAATGGGATTAGATAGGTAGGTCAGGTATTTCTCAAGTGTTGGTGCAGGCTCAATGGGCCAAAGGGCCTCTTCTGCACTGTGATTCTATGATTCTGTGAATTAGGGATGGGCAAGATGCCCACATCCTTTGCATAAGCAAAAAAAAAAATTTTATTGCGGAAAATAAAAGCTCGTGGCGTAGGGGTGAACATATTAGCATGAATAGGAGATAAAAGCAAAATACTGTGGATGCTGGAAATCTAAAACAAAACAAAATGCTGGAAAAACTCAACAGGTCTAACAGCATCCGTGGAGGAAAAAAGAGGGTTAATGCTTCAAGTCCTTATGACTCTTCTGCAGAGTTAAAGAGAAGTAAAATAAAATGAAATTTATGTTGTTTAAGATGGGGTGGAGCAGGTGAAGCTGGATACAATAGGCGGAGATAAAGGAGGGATTGCGAGAGATGTCATGGACAAAAGGGTGTTAATGATAGTGATACAGGCTAAAGGAGGTGCTAGTGGTGGCATTAAGGTCGGAGAGCAGAATGTGATAATGGCAGGACAAGGGTAAGCACTCTGGAAAGAACAACATGAACAAGTGACAGATGGCCCCAGGGTTGGGGGAGGGGACAGTGGTGGGAAAAAAGTTTGAAAATAGGATAAACAATGAACAAAAATGAATTTAAATAAAAATAGAAATAAAAATAAGGGCTCCACATTGACCCCTCCCTCTGGCCTTTCACCTGTCCTTTTCATTGAGAACTGTTGGCGTGACATCAGCCGTCTCAATTTCTCTGCTCCTCTCACCCACTCTAACCTCTGTCCTTCTGAATTTTCCGCACTCCATTCTCTCAGGTCCAACTCTGACTTTGTTATCAAACCTGCCAAAAAGGGTGGTGCTGTTGTTGTCTGGCATACCGACCTCTCCTTTCAAGTGAGGCAGCACTTCACTTGCACCTCCTTCAATTTGGTCTACTGTATTCGCTGCTCCAATGCGATCTCCTCTACACTGGAGAGACCAAACGCAGACTGGGTGACCGTTTTGCAGAACACCTTCGGTCTGTCCGCAAGCATGACCCAGACCTTCCTTTCACTTGCCATTTAAACACACCACACTGCTCTCATGCCCACATGTCCGTCTTTGGCCTGCTGTAATGTTCCAATGAAGCCCAACACAAACTGCAGGAACAGCACCTCATCTCCCGATAGGCACTTTACAGCCTTCCAGACTCAACATTGAGTTCAACAACTTCAGGCCATGAAATCTCTCCTCCATCTTTACCCCCTTTATATCCACTTTTTTCAATATTCATTCTCATTTCTTAATTTTAAGTTTTTAATTTTTATTTTTTATCCACTTATTTTCATTTCTATTTTTATTTAAATTCATTTTTATTCATTGTTTTAACCTATTTTCAAGCTTTTTTCCCACCACCGTCCCCTCCCCCAATCCCATCCCCCCGGGGCCATCTGTCACTTGTTCATGTTGTTCTTTCCAGAGTGCTAACCCTTGTCCTGCCATTATCACATTCTGCTTTCTGACCTTAATGCCACCATCAGCACCTCCTTTAGCCAGTATCACTGTCATTAACACCCCTTTGTCCTGCTGTCCATAACATCTGTCCCTGGCAATCTCTCCTTCACCTCCACCTATCACTGGCCTTCTATCCAGCTTCATCCACTCCAACTCTCTTAAGCAGTATAAATTTCATTACATTTTACTTCTCTTTAGCTCTGAAGAAGAGTCATAAGGACTCGAAGCGTTAACTCTTTTTTTTCTCCACAGATATTGTTAGGCCTGCTGAGTTTTTCCAGCATTTTCTGTGCTATCTAACAAGAAACAGAGGGTAGGCAGAAATGGGTTGTTTTCTGGTTAGCAGCATGTAATGAGTGGTGTGCCACAGGGATCAGTGTTGGGGGCCTCAACTTTTTACAATTTATATAAATGACTTTAATGAAGGGACCGAAGGTGTGGTTGCTAAATTTGCTGATGGCATAAAGATAGCTAGGAAAATAAGTTGTGAAGAGTATATAAAGAAGCTACAAAGAAATATAGATGGGTTAAATGAGTGGGTAAAGTAATGGGAAATGGAGTAAAATATGGTCAAATGTGAAATTTTCCATTTTAGCAGGAACAATAAAAATGAAGCATACATCTAAATAGTGAGAGATTGCAGAGCTCTGAGATGCATGGAGATTTAAATGTCCTAGTGCACGAATTGCAAAAGTTTAGTATGCAGGTACAGCAAGTAATTAGGAAAGTTAATGGACTGTTATTGTTTATTGTGAGGGGAATTGAATACAAAAGCAGGGAGGTTATGTTTTGGTTATACAGGGCATTGGTGAGACCATATTTGGAGTATTGTGTACAGTATTTGTCTCCTTATTTAAGGAAGGATGTAAATGCATTGGAACCAGTTCAGAGAAGATTTACTAGACTAATACCTGGATTAGGCAGGTTGTCTAATGAGGAAAGATTGGCCAGGTTAGGCTTGTATCCACTGGAGTTTAGAAGAGTGAGAGGTGACTTGATTGAAACATATAAGATCCTGAGGGGTCTTGACAAGGTGGATGTGGAGAGGATGTTTCCTCTTGTGGGAGAATCTAGAACTAGGGGGTCACTGTTTAAAAATAAGGGGTCAGCCATTTAAGACAGTGATGAGAAGAATTTTTTTCTCTGACAGTCGTGAGTCTTTGGAACTTTTTTCCTAAAAAGACAATGGAAGCAGAGTCTTTGAGATATTTTTAAGACAGAGGCAGATAGATTCTTGATAAACAAAGGGGTGATAGGTTATCGGGGGTAGGTGGCATTGTGAAGTTGAGGTTACAATCAGATCAACCATGATCTTATTGAATGGCGGAGCAGCCTCGAGGGGCCAAGTGGCCTACTCCTGACCCTAATATGTATGTATGTTCATAATCTGCTGTCCTTACCTGGTCTGGCTAACATATGACTCTAGCCCCACAGCAATGAAGTTGACTCTTAACTGCCTTCTGAAATGGCCAAGCAAGCCACTTAGTTCTATCAAACTATGACAGAAAAGTCAAAAAAAGAATAAAACCGGATGGACTGCTCAGTCCTGCCTAGCTGATTCTGCAAAGTCCTTCTCACTAACACTTTTCCAAAATTGGTAGCAAAAGGTTGATATCGTCCTGCTGACTGAATTATACCTTAGAACCAGAATCCTAGACTCCTCCATCACCATCGCTGGGTATGCCCTGCCCCTGGCAGGATAGACCCACCAGAGGTGGCGGCATAGTGGTGCAGAGTTGGGATGGAGTGGCCCTGGAGTCTTCAACATTTACTCCGGACCCCCATGAAGTCTCGCAAACATGGGTTACCACAATCGCCCCACCTCAGCTGATGAATCAGTACTCCATGTTGAATGCCACTTGGAAGAAGCACTGAGGATGGCAAGGGCACAGAAAGTACTCTGGGTGAGGGACTTCAGTGCCCATCACCAACAGTGACCTGGTAGCACCACTACAAAGATTTCTGAAGGACATATCTGCCAGACTGAGCAGTGGCAAGTGGCAATAGGACCAACAAGACTAACAGGAATCAACAACCTGATCAATCTAGCTGTTGCAGATGCATCTGTCTATGATAATATTGGTCAGAGTGATGGCTGCAAAGTCACTGTGGAAACAAAGTTCTGTCTTCACACTGAGGATAAATCCAACATACTGCATGGCACTTCCACTGTGATAAATGGGACAGATTCAGAACATAAAAACTGGGCATCCAGGCGACACTCTGGGCCATCAGTAGCAGCAGAATTGCATTCAACCGTAATGTGTAACCATATGGCATGTCCTTTACTCTACCATTTCCATCAAGCCAAGGAGTCAACCCTGGTTTAATGAGCATGCCAGGAATGGCACCAAGGCATATCTAAAAATAAGGTTCTAACCTGGTGAAGCTACAGCACATCAATGCAAAAGACAAGGCAGAAGCATTTGCAAGTATCTTCAACTCAGCCTTTTCCTTAGGTTCCCAACATTGCAGATACCAATCTTCAGCAATCCGACTCACTCCATGTGATATCAAGAAATGGCTGAATGCACTGCATACATCAAAGACAATGGGCTCTGACAACATCCCAGCAGTAATACTGAAGACTTATGCTCCAACACTTATGCTCCAGCCACGCCCCTAGCCAAACTGTTCCAGTACAGCTATTACACTAGCGTCTACCTGACAATGTGGAAAATTAACCAGCTATTTCCTACAGAATCATGAATGGTTACAGCACAGGATGATGCCATTCGGCCTGTTGAATCTGTGCTGGCTCTCTGAAAGGGAAATTGATCTAGTGCCACTCTCCTGCTTTCTCCCCACAGCCCTGCATATTCTTCCTTTTCAGATTATAACACAATTCCCTTTTGAATGCCTCGATTTAACCGACCTCCACGACACTCACAGGCAGTGCAGTCTAGATCCCAACCACTCGCTGCATGAAAAAGATTTTCCTCATGTCACCATTGCTCCTTTTGCCAACTACCTTAAATCTGTCCCCTCTGGTTCTCGATCCTTCCACCAATAGGGATAGTTTCACCTTATCTGCTATGTCCAGACATCTCATGATTTTGAATACCTCTATCAAATCTCCTCTCAACCTTCTCTTCTCCAAGGAAAACAGTCCCAACTTCCCCAATCTATCCAATCATCCCTGAAACCATTCCCGTGAATCTTTTCTGCACCCTCTCTAATGTCTTCCCATTCCTCCTGAAGTGTGCTGCACAGGACTTTTTAAAAAATTCGTTCATGGGATGTAGGCCTCACCAGCAGTTGTTGCCAATCCCTAATTGCCCTTGGGTGCAGTTAAGAGGCAACCACATGGCTGTCAGTCCGGATTCATGTGTTTGCCAGACCAGACAAGGGTGGCAGATTTCCTTCCCTAAAGTACATTAAGCCAAATGGGTTTATATGATGATCAGCCTCCGGATTACTAGTCCAGTTATTTTACCACTCTGCCGCCATTTTCCCCAGCGCAATACTCCAGTTGAGGCAGAACCAGTGTTTTATACAAGTTTAACAGAATTTCTTTGCTTTTGTGCTCTGTGCACCTATTGATAAAGCCTAGGACGCCATATGCTTTATTACATGCTTTCTCACTTGGCCTTCCACCTTTAATGATTTATGCACATGTATACCCAGACCCCTCTGTTTCTGCACTCCCTTTAGAATTGCACCTTTTATTTTGTATTGTCTCTTGGCATTCTTTCTACCATAATGAATCACTTTACACTTCTCTGCATTAAATTTCATCTGCCACTTGTCCATCCATTCCACCAGCCTGCTTATGTCTCTTGAAGTTCTACGCTATTCTCCTCACAGCTCACAATACTTCCAAGTTTTGAAACAAAAACAGAAAACGCTGGAAAAACTCAGCAGGTCTGACAGCATCTGTGGAGGGAGAAACAGAGTTGATGTTTTGAGCCCATCGGACCCTTCTTCAGAGCTACAGAGAAGTAGAAATATCACTCTGTTTCTCTCTCCACAGATGCTGCTGAGTTTTTCCAGCATTTTCTGTTTTTGTTTCAGGTTTCCAGCATTCTGCAGAATTTTGCTTTTACTTCCAAATTTTGTATTGTTTGCAAATTTTGAAATTGTGCCCTGTACACCAAGGTCTAAGTCATTAATACATATCTCAGGAAGAGCAGGTACCCTAACACCAACCCTGGGGAATTCCACGATAAACCTTATTCCATTTCAAAAACCAACCATTAACCAGTACTCCCTGTTCCCGGTTACTCAGTCAATTTTGTATCCATGTTGCTACTATCCCTTTTATACCACGAGCTCTAACTTTGCTCACAAGTCTGTTGTGTAGCACTTTATCAAATGTCTTCTGGAAGTTTATGTACACATCAACAGTTTTACACTCATCAACCCTTTCTTTTACCTCATTTAAAAACTCAAGCAAATTAGTTAAGCACAATTTGCCCATCCACAAAAAATAAGGCAAAACTAATCCAGCTAATTACCATCCCATCAGTCAATTCTCAATCATCAGCCAAGCGATGTAAAGGGTCACTGACAGTGCTATAAATTGGCACACATTCAGCAATGACCTGCTCGCCAGTGCTCAACTTGGGTTCCAGTAGTACCACTCGACTACTGGTCCCGTTATAGCCTTGGTCCAAACATGAACAAAACAGCCAAATTCCAGATATGACTGCTCTTGATTCAAGGTGCATTTAAGAGGGTGTGGCATCAAGGAGCCTTAGTAAAACTGAAGTCAATGGAAATCAGGGGGAAAACTATATCATCTACAACATGCATTGCAGCAACACCTTGCAAACCTGCAACCTTTACACAGGGAAGAAGACATATGCAAACAGTTTCCCTCAAAGCCACACATCATCCTGACATGGAAGTATATCACTGTTCCTTCACGATTATTGGGCCAAAATCCCTTCTTAAAGGCAGTGTGCATGTGTCTTCACCGCATGGACTGCAGCAGTTCAAGAAGGCAGCACACCACCACCTTTTCAAGGGCAATTAGTGATGGGCAGCAAATGCAGGTCTTGTTAGCGATGCCCACATTCCAGGAACAATAAAAGAAAAATTATTTTCCTAGCTGGAGTCAATAGGCAGTGGCCAGGACTGGGGGTACAGTCTAGCTCAGACGTGTGGTAGCCCAGTATAACAGTCTCACTGCTTCTTCAACAGAAACTCATTTACAGTTTAGTATCAGGTTAAAAGAAGAGGTTTAAGTGAACCAGATTGCAAGTCCAACTGATAATCTTAAATTGGTTGTTAGTGTAATTCTTAGCACACATCTGAAGTTAGACATCATGTTCTAAGTTTTGCAAACATGGGCTAGTTAAGTACAGTCGGTACTGAAGGGACCTGCTGCTTGATACAATCTGCCAGTTGCTGGGGCATACTGCCTGCGTACCTGGGCTCCCACAGGCACTGAAATTCATATACTACATTACACATTTGTGTGGTGGGCAGGATGTCTTTCTGGCTTGATGGCAGCATTCTATTAGTGCAAAATACCACTCGTCTTGCGACTATATTGTAGAAGTGTGAAACGGCTAGCTTCAAATTTTTAAGATACCTTACCCTTTTAGGGTAATTTGAGGTAGACTGGGAGATTTTCACATCCAAAAGTGGTGGACTTAGAAGCGAGGAAGCGGGAGCAATGACCTTGATGGGGTAGCTATTATCCCATAGGCTATCTCTGATGTGCCCTATTTCAGCATCAAGCTCACATTATAAGCAAATGGCTCAAAATAGACAGCTTTTTGGCCTCAAAGGGAATTGAGGAATATGCACAGCAAGCTGAAGAGTGGAAGGTCAATAATGAGCCGTGTCCATATGGAATGCTGAAGGAGGCTTGAGGGCCCACATGGTCTACTCCTACTGCTATTTCTTATGTTCCTATTTGTTGAAGATCACAGGCCTGAGGCTTGAAACTGACTATTTACTGCATTACAACAATACTACACTCCAAAAATACTTAATTGGCTGTAAAGCGCTTTGGGATGTCCCGAGCTCATAAAAGACACTTTAAATATGAGCTTTTTCCTTTATTCTTTCTAATACCCATATCTATGTATAATACTTTATCAAATAAGCCAACTATGATGTTGCTCCAATATTTAGATTGTGCCTGAGTGTTAAAATATATGGACATTCACAGCATTGTATGAAGGAGATTAACTGTGCAATGCACCAGTAAAACAAAGCTCACCTGATAAACCACCAGCCTTCCAAGTTCCTCTGTATGACCTCCACCATGACGCCTTTTTCAAAGCCAATCTCGTCTTTGCCCTGGTTGACATATGGCTGCACAGTAATGTATTTCTCCTCTATCACAAATAAATACAACAACAATGTTAGTACAAGGTTTTTAAACAATTTCTCTGAGACATAATTAACAAGAGTTGAGAGTGAAATATAGGAATCAGTTTCTATGGTGCTGACAAGTTGTTGGAATCAGAAACTATTAATATGTCAACACCTTCTGATAATTCACCCACTTTTGAAGCTTAAACTTGAATTATCCAAACTTTTGAATTAAGCAATGTAAGTAATCCAATATAATGCTGAGAAACTGAATTATCAGTTGAGTTTTACAGCACAGAAAGAGGCCATTCAGCTCATCATGCTTATGCCAGCTTGCTGAAACAGCTCTCTTCTTAATTCCGTTTCCCCATGATAGTTAAAACCTATCCTTTCATTAAATTTAGCAACTTCCCTTTTGAATATTATGGTATATTCTGCTACCCCACTGTATCTGGTCAGACATGTTCCCAAGAAACCTCTGTGCAAATTCTCCGAAGCTTGCCCTTTTGATGATAATTTAAAATTGATGCCCTCTCATTACCATCTCACTGCCAATGGAAAATATTTTTTTTCTCATTTACATGATCAAAACCTATCGTAACTGAACACCTCTATCAAATCTCCTTTTTGTGTAATGAAAAAGGTCTAGCATCTCTAGTCTTTCCTCTTAATTAAAGCCTCTAATCCCTGGGATCATCTCAGCGAATCTCTTTTGTGCCCTCTTCTTGGACTTGACATCCTTCCAAAAGGGGCCCAAAATTACATAGGATATGCAGCACAGAAACAGGTCATTCCGCCCAACTGTCCATGCGTGTTTATGCTCCAGTCAAACTTCTTTCCATCTTTTGTCATCTAAATCCATCATCATGTCCATCTACTTGCTTCTTCCTCAAATGTTTGTCCAGCTTCCCCTTAAATGCATCTATACTGTTTGCTCCAACCACTCCCTGTGGTCGCGAGTTTCACATTCTTACCACTCCGTTAATGTGGAAAATGTTAGAAGCTATTATTAAAGATGTTGTGGCAGGACATTTAGAAAAATTCAAGGCAATCATTCAAGCAGAGTCAACATGGTTTTGTGAAAGGGAATTCAGGTTTAACTAATTTATTGGAGTTCTTCAAAGGAGTAACATCTGCTGTGGATAAAGGGGAACCGGTGATGTACCGCACTTAAATTTCCAGAAGGCATTTTATAAGGTGCCACAGCAAAGGTTATTGCATAAAATAAAAGCTCTTGGTGTATGACATATTGGCATGGATAGAAGATTGGCTAGCTAATAGGAAACAGAGAGCAGGCATAAATGGGTCTTTTTCTGCTTGGCAGGATGTAACGAGTAGTGTACCCTAGGGATCAGCGCTGTGGCCTCAACTTTTTACAATTTATATAAATGACTTGGATGAAGAGACGAAAGGTACCGTTGCTAAATTTGCTGATGACACAAAGATGGGTAGGAAAGTAAGTTGTGAAGGGGAATAAGGAGGCTACAAAGATACATAGATAGGTTAAGTGAATGGGTAAAGACCTGGCAAATGGAATATATTGTCAAATGTGAAATCGTTCATTTTGGCAGGAGTAATAAAAAAGCTTATTATCTAAATGGTGAGAGGTTGCAGAGTTCTGAGATTCAGCGGTATCTGGATGTCCTAGTGCATAAATCACAAAAGGTTAGTGTGCAGGTACAGCAAGTAATTAGGAAAGCTAATAGAAAGTTATCATTTATTGTGAGGGGAATTGATTACAAAAGTAGGGATGTTATGCTTCAGTTGTACAGGGCACTGGTGAGATCTGGAGTATTGTGTACAGAACTGATCTCCTTACTTAAAGATGTAAATGCTTTCCAAACAGTTCAGAGAAGGTTTACTATACTAATGCAAGGAATGGGTGGGTTGTCTTATGAGGAAAGGCTGGACAGGTTAGGCTTGTATCCGCTGGAGTTAGAAGAGTAAGAGGTGACTTGATTGAAATCTTTAAAATCCTGAGTGGTTTTGACAGGGTGGATGTGGAGAGGATGTTTTCTCTTGTGGGAGAATCTAGAACTAGGGGTCACTGTTTTAAAAATAAGGGGTCACTCGTTTAAGACCAAGATGAGGAGAATTTTTTTCTGAGGGTAGTGGGTCTTTGGAACTCTCTCCCTGCAGTGGAAGCAGAGTCTTTGAATATTTTTAAGGCAGAGCTAGATAGATTCTTGATTAACAAGGGGGAGAAAGATTATCGGGGGTAGGCAGGAATGTGGAGTTGAGGTTACAATCAAATCAGCCATTATCTTACTGAATGTGGGGCAGGCTCGAGGAGCCAAGTGACCTGCTCTTAATTCGTATGCATGTAGAGGAAACATTCTCTCTGTATCCATTCTATTAAAACCTTTCAGAATTTGAAAGACTCTATGAGGTTAGCCTTCAGCCTTCTTTTTCTGAGATAAAAGAGACCCAGCTTATTAATCCTTTCCTGACAAGTATACTCACATACTTTGTATCATCCTTGTAAATGTTCTCTGCACCCTCTCCAGTGCCACTATATCCTTTTTATAATATGGGAACTAGAACTGTACCCAGTACTCTCTAACCAATATTCGATACAGGTTTAGCATAACTTTCCTACTTTTCAACTGTATCCCTTTAGAAATAAAGCCTATTGCTTGGATGGCTTTTTTTTAATAGCCTTGCTAATGGGTGGCCCAACCTTTAGTGATCAATGTATTTGTATTCAGAGTTCCCTTTGTTCCTCTACCTCACCTAGAGTTGCACTGTCCAATTAGTAAGCGACCTCCCTATTCTTGCGATAGAGGTGTGGTAGGCTAAATGGCACCTCCTGGGCTGTCTCTTGGTCATGGAGATGATGGTTTGCACGTTGGTGGTCTACTTGGTATGGAATGCTATGCGCACCATTGGCATAGAGCAACTCTCTAATGAGGACTTGGTGTGGTTCCATCTTGGATCTCAGGCAGGCACGGCTGAACAGCTTTCCGTCAGTTCTTGTATATCAGTAGATATACACAGCAGATGAACTGAAGGCATTTGACAGCAGCAAAGAGAATAGTCTGTCAAAGAGTGTTGCAGAACATAACCCTGTTTGGCCCCACTAAGGATCTCAAAGGGTTCTGATGTTGTCCTGTCCGTCTAAGACCATCATATCAATTGTGCATCTTCCAATTCTGAAAACACACTGGGATTCAGGATAGATGCATTCAGCCATGATCTGCAGTCTAACAAGGGCAATGTGGACAAATACTTTCCCAATGCACAGCAGGGATAACTTGATAGTTGTCACAATCACTACGTTCACCCTTGTTCTTGTACAGCGTCACAATCTTTACATTTCATATCTTCTAAGGCACTGTCCTCTTCCTCAGCAGAGACAATAAGTGATGTATGATTCTATGAATTCCATATTCTGTAAACTGACCTATGAATTGTTCACATTTAACATGCTTGGTTTTATACTCAATAGAGCCTGTCCTCCCACTTTTAAAGATTTATGCAATGTAACCCCCAATGTCTCTGTTCCTCTCCTCCTTTCCAAGTTTACAATTTCCTGTATATTTCCTTTCCTTATTCTCCTTTCCAAAATGTATCACCTCATATTTCTCAAATTAAACTGAGGCTGGCTTCTATGTGCCTAATCCATTGACTCTGCCCTCCTGAAATCATTTATAATCCTCATCATAATTAACCAGTGTTTTCTGAAAAGTTTGATATTGTGCCCCCTATACTCAATTCTAGGTCACTTACATATATTGAGAAAGGCAATAGTCCCACTGACCCATGGGGGACAATATACTTGCCATAGAGGAGTGCAGCGAAGGTTCACCAGGCTGATACTGAGAATGGCAGGACACTCGTATGAGGAGAGATTGGTTCGACTGGGCCTGTATTCACTAGAGTTTAAAAGGATGAAAGGGGGTCTGATTGAAACATATAAAATTCTAACAGGGGTAGACAAACTAGATGCCGGGAGGATGTCCCCTCTGGTTGGGGAGTCTAGAACCAGGGCCACAGTCTCAGGATACGGGACAGGCCATTTAGGACTGAGATGAGGAAAAATTTCTTCGTGCAGAGGGTGGTCAACTTGTGGAAATCTGTACCACAGAAAGCTGTGGAGGCCGGGTCACTGAGTATATTCAAGAAAGAAATTGATAAGTTTTTGGATATTGGGGGCATCAAGGGGTATGGAGAGAAAATGGGAATATGGTGTTGAGATAGAGTATCAGCCATGATCATATTGAATGGTGAAGTAGGCTCGAAAGGCCAAAAGGCCTTCTCCTGCTCCTAGTTTATATGTGTATATGTAGCTAATACAGTTTACATTCCACCATTCCAAAAAAAAACCATTAACCACTACTTTGCTTTCTGTTCTTTAACCAACATCTTATCCATGCTACCACATTCCCTTTAATACTATGTGCCTTAATTTATTAACAGGTCTCTGATGCAGCGCTCTATCAAAAGCCTTTTGAAAATCCATTGCATTTCCTTGATTTCCTTAAGAACTCAAAGGGCAGGATATTCCCGCCGGCAAGCGGGGGGGACGGGGCCCACTTGACGACGCGTAAAATGATACGTGGTGATGTTGGGCGGAACCCCTGACGTCATCGAGCCCCATTTAAATTCTCCAGTAGGCGGGGGCGCAGCAAAATCAGCTACGCGCCCGCCGACCTGTCAATGGCCAATTGAGGCCATTGACGGAGTCATTGAGCTCATTAACGAACCTGCCCGTCTAACCTTAATGTTGGTGGGCAGGCCAGGAGCACCAGCAGGAATTAGAAAAAGCATAAAACCTCATCCACGGGCAGGATGAGGTTTCATGTAGGTTGTTAAGAAAAGTTTAATAAAGTTTTAACGAAAATTATGGACATGTCACATGAGTTGGGACATGAGAGGACATGTCAGGAATTTCTTTCTATTTTTAATTTGTCAGAACAGCTGATCTCCCTGAGGCAACACTTAGCCTCAGGGAGATGAGTGTGCTCTTTTGTGCGCAAAAGAGTGGACTCTCAATTTTGGGGTTTACCGCCACTCCCCCCCCCACCCCACCGCACAGGGAGCACATAGCGCTTCCGTGCAGACGTCACGCTGGGCAGGCCTTAATTGGCCCACACACTTAAAATGGCATTGAGCCCCCGATTGGGGGCACCGATCAGAAACATGCCTGTGCGCACTTGCCATTCAACTTTGCCCCCGACAGGGGGAGAATCCTGCCCAAAGAAAATAACAGAAGGTAGCCATTTTTCTTTGATTCCTTCTCAGGCTGTGGGTGTCGCTTGCAAAGCCAACATCTATTTCCCAACTCTAGTTGTCCTTAAGGTTTGGTGAGTTTCCTTCTTGACCCCACCTCCCCCACCCCTTGCAGTCCATGTGGCAAAGATACTCCCACAGTGGTGCCAGGTAGGGAGTTCAGAGATTTTTCATCAGTGACGATGAAGGAACAGCAATATATGTTCAAGTTAGGATGGTGTGCGACTTGGAGGGCAACTTAGAGGTGATAACATTCCCATGGACTTGCCCTTGTCCCTCTAGGTGATGGAGGTCACAGGTTTGGGAGGTGCTGCTGCAGAAATCTTGGCAAGTTGCTGTAGTGTATCTTGTAGATAGGGTTCAGCCATGGTATCTAGGTGGTGGATATCTAGATTCGTGGATGAAGTAGCATTTGAGCAGATAAAAGCAAAATACTGCAGATGCTGGAAATCTGAAACAAAAATAGGTGCTGGAAAAACTCAGTAGGTCTAACAGCTTCTGTGGAGAGAAAAACAGATAACGTTTTGAGTCCGTGTGACTCTTCTTCAGAGCTCTGAAATCATACGGACTCGAAATGCTAACTTTTTTTTTCTCTCTCCACAGATGCTGTTAGACTGGCTGAGTTTTTCAGCATTTTCTGTTTTTGTTAGCATTCAAGCAGGGTGCTTTGTCCTGGATAGTTTTGAGCTTCTTGAGTATTGTTCCTCTGTACTCATCCAGGCAAGTAGAGAGTAATCCATCAAACTCCTGATACCTAACCTGCTCACTGAACACTGCACAGTCAGAGAAACATAAAACATTACAACTCAGAAGGCAGCCATTCGGTACACAGTGCCTATGCTAGATCTTTTGTCCTGCTCTTCAGCCTCTTCTCCATATCCCTGCAATTTTTTTCTTTCTCAGATATATATCTAATTCCCTCTTGAGAATTTCTATTGATTTGCTTCCACCATCCTTTCAGGTAGTGCATGCCAGATCATAACAACTCACTGCACAAAATATTTTTCCTCATCTCCTCTTTGGTTCTTTTCCAATTATATTAAATTTATGTCCTTGGTTATTGACCTTCTTACCTCCCCCGAGTCAACTGGAAACTGTTTGTCTCTATATGCTCTGCCAAAAACCTTCATAATTTTGAACCTCCCTATTAAACTTCCCCTTAGACTTCTCTGCTCAATAGATAGCCATCCAAATTTCTCTAGTTTCTCTATATGACCGAAGCCCTTATCCCTAGTCATCAGCAGCAATCGCTCATGTCGAGGATGATTCTATGATTCTTCCTTATCAATGGCTGTGTTGAAAGGAGATGTCAGTGTTGGCTGTAGGTTCACAGATAGCTTATAAACCCTACCTTAGTCTTGTGGACTCTCGCACAGTGAGGACATTGGTTATAAACCGGTAGGTATAGTAGAGTCATAGCAGGCCCTTCTGTGCCAGCCATCAAGCACCTATCTATTCTAAACCAAAACAAAAACAAAATCAAAAACAAAAATACCTGGAAAATCTCAGCAGGTCTGGCAGCATCGGTGGAGAAGAGCACAGTTGATGTTTCGAGTCCTCATGACTCTTCAACAGAACTAAGGAAAAATACTCTCCCCATCTCACCCGGGCCTGGGGATTTATACACTTTTAAGCCTGCTAAAACCACTAATACCTCCTCTCTCAATGCTAATGTGTTCAAGTATATCTCAGTTCCCCCTCCCTGATTTCTACACCTACATCGTCCTTCTCCATAGTGAACTTAGATGAAAAGTAATCATTTAAAACCTCACCTATGTCCTCCGGCTCCACGCACAGATTGCCACTAATGGGCCCTACTCTTTCCCTGGTTATCTTCTTGCCCTTAATAGATTTATAAAATGCCTTGGGATTTTCCTTTATCTTGCCCACCGGTCTTTTTTTCATGCCCCCTCTGCTCTCTTAATCGCTTTTTTAAGTACTCCCCTACACTTTCTATCCCCCTCCAGGGCCTCTGCTGTTTTCAGCCCTCTGTATCTGCCATAAGCCTTTTCTTTTCCCTCATCCAATCCTCTATATCCCTTGACATTCAGGGTTCCCTGGACTTTATGAGAACATGTTGGCCCTGAACTTTCTCAATTTCCTTTTTGAATGACACCCACTAGCCCGATGTAGACTTTCCCACAAGTAGCTGCTCCCAGTCCACTTTAGCTAGATCCTGTCTTATCCGGCCTTCCCCCTATTCAGGACCTTTATTTCCAGTCCATCTTTGACCCTTTCCATAACTACCTTAAATCTTAGAGTTATGGTCACTACCCCTGAAATGCTCCCCCACTGACACTCCTACCACTTGCCTGGCTTCATTCCCTAAGATTAGGTCCAGTACTGCCCCTTTTCTTGTAGGACTTTCTACATGCTGGCTCAAAAAGCTCTCCTGGGTGCACTTTAAGAATTCCGCCTCCTCTAAGCCTTTCACACTAAGACTAGCCCAGTTAATATTAGGGAAGTTGAAATCCCCTACTGTTATTACCCTATTAATTTTATACTTCTCTGAGATTTGCCTACACATCTGTTCTATCTCCCCCGATTGTTTGGAGGCCTATTACACTCCCAGCAAAATGATTGCCCCCTTAGTATTTTTAAGTTCTACCCATATGGCCTCATTTGAGGAGCCTTCTAAGAAACCATCCCTCCTTACAGCAGTAATTGACTCCTTGATCAATAGTGAAATGGCACCTCCTCTTTTACACCCCCCCTTCCCCCCACCAAGTCATAACAACATAAGAACAGAAGAAATAGGGACAGGAGTAGACCATTCGGCCCCTCCAGCCTGCTCCGCCATTCAATAAGATCACGGCTGACCTTCTTGCGTTTCAATTTCCACATTCCTATCTAACCCTGATAACCTTTGATTCTCTTGCCTAACAAGAATCTATCTACCTCCGCCTTAAAAATATTCAATGACCCTGCCTCTGTCCATCTGTGGCAGAGAATTCCAATGTCGCACAACCCTCAGAAAAAATTTCTCCTCATCTCTGTCCTAAAAGGGCACCTCCTAATCTTAAAACAGTGCTGGAGTCAACCACAAGAGGAAACATCCTTTCAACGTCCCCCTTATCAAGGCCGTTCAGGATCTTGTATACTTAAATCTAATCGCCCCCCTTACTCTTCTTAACTCTAGTGGAAACAAGCCCAGTCTGTCCAACCTTTCCTCATAGGACAACCCACTCATTTCAGGTATCAATCTAGTAAGCCTCCTTTGAACCGTCTCCAATGCATTTACACCCTTCCTTAAATAGGGAGATCAAAACCGCACACAGTATTCAAGGCGCAGTCTCAGCAATGCCCTGTATAACTGAAGCATAACATCCTTACTTTTATGTTCAATCCCTCTTGTGATAAAGGATAGCATTCTATTAGCTTTCTTAATTACTTGCTGTACATGCATACTAACTTTTTGTGACTCATACTAGAACACCTAGATCCCTCTGCACCTCAATCATGCAGCCGTTCTCCATTTAAGTAATACTCTACTTTTCTGTTCTTCCTGCCAGAGTGAACAACTTCACATTTTCCCACATTAAACTCCATTTGCCAGATCTTTGCCTATTTACTCAACCTATCTATATCCTTCTGCAAGCTCATGTCCTCTTCACAACATACTTTCCTACCTATCTTTGTCATCTGCAAATGTAGCGACCATGTCTTCACTCCCCTCATCTAAGTCATTGATGTAAATTGTAAAAAGTTGAGGCCCCAGTACAGACCCCTGTGGGACTACACTCGTCACATCCTGCCAATCAGAATAAGACCCATTGATGTATACTCTCTGCTTTCTGCCAGCCAGCCAATCTTCTATCCATGCTAATATGTTACCCACCATACCATGCGCATTTATTTTCTGTAATAATCTTTGATGTGGCACCTTAACAAATGCCTTCTGGAAATCCAAATACAGTACATCTACAGGCTCCCCTTTATCCACTGCGCATGTTATTCCTTCAAAAAACTCCAATAAATTGGTTAAACATGATTTTTCTTTCACAAAACCATGCTGACTCTTGCCTATTGCCTTGAGCTCCTCTAAGTGCCAAGCTATAACCTCCTTAATGATTGATTCTAATAATTTCCCCGCGGCAGACATCAAGCGAACTGGCCTATAGTTTCCTGTTTTCTGCCTCCTTCTTGAATAGAGGGGTTATATTTGCTACATTCCAATCTGATGAAACCTTTCTAGAATCTAGCGAATTTTGGAAAATTAACACCAGCACATCAACTACTTCATTAGCCACCTCTTTCTACTTTCTACTCTTAATGTCACCATTAGCACCTCCTTTTAGCCACTATCACCACCATCAACACCCCTTTGACCTTTTGTTTATGACATCTTTTGCAATCTCTCCTTTGCCTCCACCTATCACTGGCCTTCTATCCAGCTTCACCTGTCCCACCCCCCTTAAACAGTATATATTTCACCATATTTTTACTTCTCTTTAGTTCTGAAGAAGGGTAAGACGGACTCGAAATGTTAACTCTGTCTTTCTCTCCACAGATGCTGTCAGACCTGCTGAGTTGTTCCAGCACTTTTTGTTTCTGTTTCAGATTTCCAGCATCCGCAGTATTTTGCTTTTATCTTCTGTCATTTTGTTACCTTTGTAACATCTAGTCTTGACTGTTGATGTATTCTTAGGCTTTTTTTTTCTCTCTGTCCTTTCCTGCCATTCTCTGATCCTCATTTCTCATATTACTATTTTGCTCTCCTGTCTTGATTCTACACCTTGAATTGCTACCTCAACCCAAACTTGATCCCTCACCCCTTTTTTTTAGTTTAAAGCCCTTCCCTAGTTATGCGATTTGCGAGGACAATCATACCAGCACGGTTCAGGTGTAAACCGTCCCAACAATACTTTCCCCAGTACTGATGCCAGTGCCCCCAAACCAGAACCCACTTCTCCCACACCAGTCTTTGAGCCAGGCATTCATTTCTCTGATCTTATTTGCCCTATGCCAATTTGCACATGGCTCAGGCAATAATCTAGAGGTTATTAGCTTTGAGGTTCTGCTTCTTAATTTGGTACCTACTTCCTCACACTGACTTTGCAGAACCTCTTTCCTAGATCTACCTATGTGATTGGTACCTATATGGACCACGACAACTGGATCCTTCCCCTCTCATTGCAAGTTCCTCTCCAGCCCTGAGCAGATGTCCTGAACCCTGGCACTGAGCAGGCAACATCGCCGTCTGGACTCTCACTCTTTGCTGCATAGAACAGGGTCAATCCCCTCACTATACTATCCCCTAATACCACTACATTCCTTTTTGCACCCCCCGCTTGAATGGCTTCCTGTACCACAGTGCAATGGCCAGCCTGCTCATCTGCCTTGCAGACTTCGCTTTCATCTACACAGGTTGTAAGTGCCTCAAACCTGTTAGACAATTGTAAAGTGTGAGGCTCCTCCGCTACTGCCTGCTCGGTCCCATTACCTGTCTCTCTGACAGTCACATTCTCCTTCCCCCACTGCTGACTAAAACTGATGCCCCTGTTCTAAGAGGAACTTCTTCTGAACAAAGTAGCCAGGTATTTCTCCCTCTCCCTTATGTTGCACCTTTGTCTGCATTTCGGCTTTCAGATCAATAATCCTGATCCGGAATTCCTCAAGCTGCTTACATTTCCTGCAGATGTGTTTGTCATGGATCGATTTGGCATCCAAAAGCTCCCACATCTCACAGCTGCAACATAACACCTGTCCTGCCATTCTAACTTCTGTTATTTAATTTACTTTAATTACTTTCTTCTACGTATGCTACAATTTACTGTGTTTATTAATGCTAGTACCACTGACAACTAAGGTTATATGCTTCCTAACCACAAGGTATGCCTTCGCGCTCTTTTATCCTGTGTCTCTGCCGCTCTCCTCGCGCTCTCTTATCCTGTGTCTCCGTTGCTCTCCTTGTGCTCTTTTATCCTGTGTCTCCACTGCTGTCCTTGCGCAATTTTATTCTGTGAGAATCTATATTGAGCTGCCAGTCCCGCCCTTCCCTCAACCATGTCTCTGTGATAGCAATATTCCCATGTGTTAATCAATGTCCTCAATTCATCTGCCTTACTTCTAAGACTCCTTGCATTAAAATAGATGCAACCCAGTTGCATTATTCATCTGTGCTTTAACAGGTCCATATTTGCTCTGCCTGCAGACTGACTTAGTTTCTCTTCTATATTTGACTGCGCATAACCCATTACTGTACTTCCACTCTATATCCCATCTCCCTGCCAAATTAACTTAAACCCCCACCAAAAGCATTAGCATACCTGCTTGCAAGAATGTTGGTCCCATTCCGGTTCAGGTGCAACCTGTCCAACTTGTACAGGCCCCACCTTCGCCAGAAACAGACCCAGTGATCCAGGAAACTAAAGCCCTCCCTCCTGCGCCATCTCTTCAGACACACATTCATCCTTTCTATTCTCTTAATCCTATACTCACTAGCACATGACACAGGGAGTAATCCAGAGATTATAACCTTTGAGGTTCTGCTTTTTAATTTGCTACCTAGCTCCCTACATTCTTGTTTCAGGAGCTATCCCTCTTTCTACCTGTGTTGTTGGTACCAATGTGAACCACAACCTCTGACTGTTCACCCTCCCCCTTCAAAATGCCCTGCAGCTGTTGACATCCTTGACCCTGGCACCAGGGGAGCAACACACCATCCTGGAGTCACGTCTACGGCCACAGAAGCACTTGTCTGAACCCCTCTCTGTTGAGTCTCCTACCACTATTGCTCTTGCACTCTTACTCCTCCCACCTTGCGCAGCTGAGCCACCAACTGTGCCATGAACTTGGCTCTGGCTGCAATCTCCAGAGGAACCTTCACCCTCACCATTTTCCAACACAGAAAAATGGTTCTTGAGTGAGATGCAATCTGGGGCTTTCCTGATTACCTGCCTACCTCCCTTCTTCTAACTGGTGGTCACCCATTCCCTCTCTGGCTGCAATTCCTTAAGCTGTGGAGTAACCATATCTGTGTCTCCAGCTGATGCTCAAGCTCCAAAACCCATTGGTCAAGCCGGTGGCACTTCCTGCACATGTGATCATCCAGACTGCAAGGAGTGTTTAAGAGTTTCCAAATGCTGCAGGCCGTACATCACACGGGACTGAGCTCCCTAGCCATACTTTTTGTTTGTTTTTAATTGAAAGACTATTTCCTTAAATTTAAGTCATGTAGAAAACGATTTAATTTTTCTTAAAAAAATGCTGAGACTCTTATCTTCTGTAATGTCGTTTTAAAGTAGAAAAAAAAACCAATTTACCAGCTACCTACCTATCGTGCTCCCTTGCCCTGATGTCACTCCTTTTGAATTCCAGCACTGCCGAGTGTCTGGGTGAGAACCGGCTCCTTCACAGGTAAACTCCGCTCTGCTCTTTATACAGCCGCTCCGCTCCCTCACAGGTAAACTCGTGCTCTTTATACAGCCACTCTGCTCCCGTTCTTTATATAGCCGCTCCGCTCCCTCACAGGTAAACTCCTGCTCTTTATACAGCCACTCTGCTCCAGTTCCTTATACAGCCACTCCGCTCCGTCACAGGTAAACTCGTGCTCTTTATACAGCCACTCTGCTCCCGTTCTTTATATAGCCGCTCCGCTCCCTCACAGGTAAACTCCTGTTCTTTATACAGCCACTCTGCTCCCGTTCTTTATATAGCCGCTCCGCTCCCTCACAGGTAAACTCCTGCTCTTTATACAGCCACTCTGCTCCAGTTCCTTATACAGCCACTCCGCTCCGTCACAGGTAAACTCGTGCTCTTTATACAGCCACTCCGCTCCCTCACAGGTAAACTCCTGCTCTTTATACAGCCACTCTGCTCCAGTTCCTTATACAGCCACTCCGCTCCGTCACAGGTAAACTCGTGCTCTTTATACAGCCACTCTGCTCCCGTTCTTTATATAGCCGCTCCGCTCCCTCACAGGTAAACTCCTGTTCTTTATACAGCCACTCTGCTCCCGTTCTTTATATAGCCGCTCCGCTCCCTCACAGGTAAACTCCTGCTCTTTATACAGCCACTCTGCTCCAGTTCCTTATACAGCCACTCCGCTCCGTCACAGGTAAACTCGTGCTCTTTATACAGCCACTCCGCTCCCTCACAGGTAAACTCCTGCTCTTTATACAGCCGCTCCGCTCCCTCACAGGTAAACTCTTGCTCTTTATACAGCCACTCTGCTCCCCTTCTTTATCCAGCCGCTCCGCTCCCTCACAGGTAAACTCCTGCTCTTTATACAGCCACTCTGCTCCCCTTCTTTATCCAGCCGCTCCGCTCCCTCACAGGTAAACTCCACTCCACTCTTTATACAGTTGCTCTGCTCCCTCATAGGTAAACTCCCACTTTTTATACAGCTCCCCTCTTTTTTTTTATTGTCTTACCTTTATTATTTATTTAATTTCCCCCTATTCTTAAGTTACTAACTTAATAATAATCAACAAGGGATAGTTACTCAGCTGCTAATTTAAATCTAAAATGAAGCTAAAAGCTGAAATACTCACTAGCCAATCACTTGCCTGCTCTCCTGTGATGTCACTCTTTGGTTTTTCAGTTTTGGTTTGAATCAGTGTTTGGGGTGGGGGAGGGCGCCTCTGTCTCTCTCTCCCTCTCCCCCCACCCCATTCTTAATTCACTCTCTCTCCGTGCTGTTATCACCCAGAGCTGCTCTTGCTCCTGCCGCTGATAGTGGGCCTCTGTCTCTCTCTCTCTCCTCCACTCTTTATTCACTCTCTCTCCACACACTGTTTTCACCCAGGGCCACACTCGCTCTTGCCGCAGATTGTTGGCTCGAATGGCTTCCCTTTCTTTCCGTCTCTCTCACTGGTTGCTCTTGTTGATTGGAAATTCATAACACCATTTTCGATGATGAATCACTATTTTGGTCGCGACAGGGCATCTGCTTCCCATGTGTTGTTCATAGAGCTGACTTTCATGGAGCCTCAGAGATTGAGCAAGTTAATCTCTGGTAAAATTCTGACGAATCTGATTTGAACACAAAGGCTCCAGCCAGGGACTAACCACTGATTTATAGCAGTTTGGCAGAACTTTCTTGCTTTGGTATGCTAAGTTTCTATTTATAAGGCTAAGGATCCTAGCTATTACTTCTTTTATAAATGTCTGATCCATTTTGTCCAGCCACTTTCAAAGATTTTTGAACTTTTAAATCACAGGTCTCTCTGTTCCTGCAGCCCAATCAACACTGTATCATCTAGTTTATGAGGAGATGGCAGCATAGTGGTAATGTCACTGGACTAGTAATCCAGAGGCCAAGGCTAATGTTTTGGGGACATGGGTTCAAATCTCACCATGGCAGCTGATGGAATTTAAATTCAATTAATAAATCTGGAATATCAAGCTAGTCTCAAGTGGTGACCATGAAATCATTGCTGATGGTTGTAAAAATCCACCTGGTTCACTAATGCCTTTTAGGTAAGGAAATTTGCCATACTCACCTGGTCTGACCTACATGTGACTCCAGATCCACAGCAATGTGATTGTCTTTTAACTGCCCCCTGAAATGGCCTAGCACAGTAATCAGTTCAAGAGGAAGTAGGATGGGCAACAAATGCTGGCCTTGTCCCATGAGAGAATAAAGAAGTTTATAATACCTCTCCTCATCCTTTCTTCCAAAGTACATCACTTCACACTGCTTTGCACTAAAATTAAGAAGTTATTAGCTCCATATCAGGCCTTCTGACAGAGAACAGGTAATTGATGAAACAACCAAAGATAGTTGGGCTAAGGATACTGCTCCTTAGAGTGAACAAAGCTGTAATTGGGAAAGAGAGTGGAAACAGTGAGATGGAACAGAGCAAGAGAGGGAAGAAAGTCGATGCCACACACTGGGTGGGTACATTACACATTATTAGCACACACAGGTGGGGTGAACCTGTACTCACTGAGATGTTGCTCTGAAATGAACACTAGCAGAAAACATTTAAGCTTAAGCCCTAACTAGACGACTGGATTTCAATAGCTAGAAAGGTTGAGCATTTTTTAATTCATCATAATAATAATAATAATAATAATAATAATAATAATGAGATATGGGCATTGCTGCAAAGCCAGCATTTAACGTCCATCTCAAACTGACCTTCAGAAAGCCTTCTTGAACTAAGTCTGTGTGAAGGTACACTCACAGTGCTGTTATGGACGGAGTTCCAGGATTTTGACCCAATGACATTGAATGAACGATGATAGTCATAATGACATTGGCAGCAGCACTGAGGAGAGAGGGAGTTGTACTGTTGGGACAGCCTTCATTTGAAACCCGCTGAGATCAGTGTTGTGGCAAATCAGGTACCTAGGACTGTAAAGAGGGCTTTAAGCTAAATAGTGGGGGTGGGGGGAGGGTTCACATAAGGAGATTTAGTAAGTTAATGAGAAAGGACAAGGCTATAGTGAAGGTTAGGAAATACAGGGATAAGCAGAGTATGACAAGAAGGGACAGAGCATACAAACATCAGAATGCACCAGCAAATAGGGTCAGAGTAGTAAAGAATGAAAAAAGATAGAATTAAAAGTTCTTTATCTGAATGCATGCATTTGTAACAAGATGAATTGATAGCACAAATTGAAATAAATGGGTATGATGTGACAGCCATTACAGAGATGTGACTGCAAGGTGGCTGGGAACTGAATATTCAAGGGTATTTGACATTTCAGAAGGACAGGAAGAAAGGAAAAGCAGATGGGGTAATTCTGTTAATAAATATAAGGTCAATACTGTAATGAGAAATGATTTTGGCTTGGAAGATCAAGATTTAGAATCACTTCGGGTGGAGATAAGAAATAGCAAGGGAAAGAAATCACTGGTGGGTATGGCTTAGGCCTCCTAACACTAGTTACACAGTGGGACAATGTAGAAATTAAGAATTGTTAAAAAGTTATTCAGATGTGGGCATCACTTGTTAACTATCCCTAATTGCCCTTGAGAAGGTGGTGGTGAGCCTCCTCTTTGAACAGCTGCAGTCGATCTGGTGTAAGTACCCACAGTGCTGTTAGGAAGGAATTCCAGGATTTTGACCCAGCAACAGTGAAGGTATGGTGATATCGTTTCAAGTCAGGATGGTGTGTGGCTTGGAGGGGAGCTTGCAGGTTGTGATGGTGTTCCCATGCATCTGCTGCTCCTAGGTCGTAAAGGTTGCAGGTTTGGAAGATGCTATCAAAGGAGGCTTGGCAAGTTGCTACAGTGAATCTTGTAAATAGTACACACTGCTGCCACGGTGCATTGGTGGTGGAGGGAGTGACCGTTTTTAAATTGGAGGATGTGATGCCAATTAATTGGCTGCTTTGTCCTGGGGGGGACTTGTAAGAAAGGTACTTCATTAATCGTGGGCAATTTTCATCTTCATATAAATTAGACAAATCAAATTGGTAGAGATAACCTTAGGGTTGAGTTCATAGAACAGTCAAGACTTTTTTTTAGAACAATGAGCTCTGGAGCCAACCAAGGAATAAATAGCCTATTTAAGACCTGATAATGTGGAATATGGCAGGATTAAAGGATCCTTTAAGCAAGAGTGATCATAACATGATAGAATTTCACATTCAGTTTGAGGGTGAGAAATTTGGGTCTGAAACTAGTGTCATAAATGTACATATAAGTAATTACAAAGGTATGAAGACAGAGTTGGTCACAGTGGCCTGGGAAAATAGGTTAAAGGGTAAGATGGTAGAGAGGCAGCAGCAGGTATTTAAGGAAATACTTCATAACTTTCAACAAAGATATACTCCATTTAGAAGGAAAGAGTCTATGAGAAGAATGCACCATCTGTGGCTAACTAAGGAAGTTAAGGATGGTATCAAGTTGAAAAAGAATGATGTATAATGTTGCGAAGATTACTGGTGGGCAAGAAGATAGGGAAAATTTTTAAACCAGCAAAGGATGACTAAAACACTAATACGGAGGGGTTAATTAGAATTAGAATGAGAGAGCACATATTAAAAAATGATTCTACAAGTATAAAAAAGGAAGAGAGTAGCTAAGTGAGAATTGTTCCCTTGGTACTAGGAAAACTAATGGGACTCCGGATTAACAAGACCCCCGAAAGGGAAATTGGTTTAACAAATTTATTAAAGTTCTTTGAGGACGTAACAACAAGCAGGTTTGATAAATGGGAACCAATAGATAATGTGCATTTTGATTTCCAAAATGCTTCTGTTAAGGTGCCCCACAAGATAAGAGCTCATGGTGCTGGGGGTAATATATTAGCATGGATAGAGGATTGGCTAACTAAAAGGAAACAGTTGGTATAAATGGGTCACTTTCAGGTTGACAAACTAACTAGTGGGGTACCACAAGGATCAGTGTTGTTGGCCTCAACTATTTACAACCTATATTAATGAGTTGGATGAAGGGATCAAGTGTATGGTAGCCAAATTTGCTGACGATACAAAAATAGATAGGAAAACCAGTTGTGAGGAGGACAAAACATCTGTAAAGCAATATGGAGAGGTTAAGTGAGCAGGCAAAAATTTGAGTATAATGAGGGAAAATGTGAGGTTGTGCACTTTGGTAGGAAGAATAGAGAAACAGAATATTATTTAAATGGAAAGAGGCTGCGGAATGCTACTGTACAGAGGGATCCGGGTATCTTTGTATGTGAATCACAAAAAGTCAGCATGCAGGTACAGCAAGTAATTAGGAAGGTAAATTAAATGTTAGCCTTTATTGCAAGGGGGATGGAGTATAAAAGTAGGGAAGTATTGCTACAACTCCACAGGGCATTGGTGAGACTGCACCTGGAGCACTGTGTACAGTTTTATTCTCCTTATTAACTTGCATTGGAAGCAGGTCAGAGAAGGTTCACTAGGCTGATTCCTGCAACGAAGGCATGTCGTATAAGGAAAGTTTGAGTAAGTTGGATCTGCATTCACTGAAGTTTAGAAGAATGAGAGTAGATCTTATTGAAACATTTAAGATTCTGAGGGGGCTTGACAGGGTGGATACTGACAGGATGTTTCCCTTTGCGATGGAATCTAGAACTCGAAACAGAGTTTCAAAATAAGGGTCTCTTATTTAAGATGGAGACGAGGAAGAATTTATTCCCTCAGAATCATTCAAAGTCCTATAAACTGTTTAACCATGTAACATATTCAACATTATTCACAGTACTTCGGAGAAGGTGAATAAGATTTCATTCCTACAGTTGGCACTTCCCACACAAAACAAATTAAATTCTACCAAAATTCTGCTTCAAGAAACTGCTGCTATGTGCAATACTGGGCTTTTTGAGAAGAGGTGGTTTGGTTATTGCAATTCCGTTAATGTGTTGAAAGCTTCAGTAACACAATTCTATAAATACCATGGTAAAGTGAAATATCTGAAGAAGTTATATTTAGTTGGTTTTATTTCCTCAGTCCTTCCAACACACAAATTCACACACATACTCAACAGAGCCTATTTCCATTGTTGCTCCCTTGCCACTTAGCATTTGCCAGACTAAAATGGAAAATTCAGGGAGCTGCTCCACAGGCTGAAAAAGGACAAAAATCTATTTGGATCTACACCTCAACTAGAATTCCCTTACTAGACGTGCAGGGCAAAGCATTGGATATGGCACAAAAATTGGTAACCCAACCCCAGAATGTTTCAGTTAATAAAAAGCACTAATGCTGAAATCAGCAAGTTTGCCTGAAGCCTTCAAAGATAGAGAGTCAGATCAGATAGATTCCACAGATGGTGAACAAGAGTAGCAGCATAAGGAAAATTACTTCATTATAATTTATTAGAGTGAGATTACTAGTTAATTATATTGTCAAAACTGCTATGAAAAACATATTTCAAATTTTTGGCATTGAAGTCGATGTCCCCCACTCTTAGCCACACAAGCTTTCTGTAGAATTATAGGATTGAATTTATTTTATTATAGTACTGTTTGAACTTAGTTGTCATATCCTTACGTGTATTAGTTAAAATTATATTCTATATGTGACGTAGCCACAAAGCATGGTAGATAAGGTCAGCTGAATGTAAGCTACAGTCCTGTACAAGCCATAATAGGTGAATAAGTGGTGAAAAGGACTAACTCAGACGATGTAAATATCCTTTGCTTAATGAATAAACAGCAAGCAATGGTGAATCTGGAGCCTCCGGAATGACAATGATCTAAACAAGGTTCAAGGTACCATCCTGGAAGGGCAGTTGGCTAATGACTGACTAATTAGATAGACAGAAATGGGGTTTTACCTAATATGGGACAGAGCCAAGTGTGGAACAATTTATAAATTAAAGATTTGTAAGATACAAAGTGTGCATTGTCAGCAAGAAGAGAAGACAGAGACAAACTTCAATCAAGAAACAAGCCGCCCAGTCAGCCAGAGGTTGAGGACTGGTGGTCCATTGTGAATGCTACTGCTGACCACTGCCCTTTGCTAAGTATCATGATTTTGCACTTATTGTGGAAAACTTAATAAAGCCTGAGAAGCTTGTGAAAACACCCTTGTACCCATGTGGTTTTGTAACTAGTCTGAGCTGGAAGTCCCTTTAGATCTACTCTCAAATTAGTCTGTAATTGTAATTGACCTAAGACTGAAAATTAAACAGTCGTTTGGTAGTACAGAACTTGAGTACTGCTGAAAAAAGACATGTTGTTGAAGCTTTTCACCTTGCACTCATCAGGGTAATTCACAAGAATACCAAAAGGAAACAATTTATACTGCATGAGAAGAAAGTTCTGATTGGTTGGCAAGTGGACTCTGGTAGAGACATTGCCATGGAGAATGCACCAGTTAACTGATGACTGACAGTTAACTGCCAAGCTTTGTTTAAATTCAAATCAGGTAGGTTGACTCTGATTGGTCAAAGCCTTGCCCTGGGGAATAAACCAGGGAATGTCTGACATCTAAACTAAAAGCAGAATACTGTGGATATTTTGTTTAGTTGAAAAAGGCACAATTTGTGTATATGTTCATTCTGTCTAGAAAGGACAGGGCACTGTGTATTTAAACATGTAGGCTCTAGTAAGCAAAAGTGAGCCACACTGTGAGCTTAATCTTAAATTGGTTGTTAGTTTAATTCTTAGCGCACTCAGAATTGTTTAGCAAATGTCACAGAATCACATCTAATGTTGGACACCATGGCCTGAATTTTCTGGTTGGGGGGTTGGGGGGAGGGGCATGGGTGGAGCGGGCACAGACCCGATCGCGGGCGCCATTTTATGCAGGCAGACCAATTAAGGACCGCACAGCGTATTTCTTAACTCCCGAAGATAGCGGGAGTGGGCAGCATGCACTGGGTCCAATGGCGACCCAGCAGCCTGTTTAAATGAAGGCCTGGCAGACTTTTCTAGGCTGATCACAATGGCTAGCGCAAGGCCACAGCAGAGGGCTTCTGGTGAGCAGGCCAGTCCGGAGGGTGGGTCATTGGACCATCCCAGGCTGGAGGGTAGGGAAGCGGGACAGGCCAGGCCTGAGGGTAGGGCGGGGGGGGCCAGTGTACCCCTCGTTTTTCAGATGACTGCCTTGTTGCTCCCCTCGAGGAAGTGGCAGCACGGTGGGAGGTGTTGGTTCCCCAGGATGGCAGGAGGAGGACCCCCCACATGACGAAACGTGCCTGGGAGGAGGTGGTGAGCTCCTGCAACGTGGTGCGGCGCACCTGGATCCAGTGTTGCAAGCGCTTCAATGACTTGTTGTGCTCTGGCAGGCTGAGTACCATGTTGGCATTGGGCATTTAACCCAGCAGGTTGGCTTACCCCTCTGCTGCCCCCCCATCACCAAGTCCGAGTGTTGTGACTGTATTGAATGATTGACGGCATTTGTCCTTTGTTGGGTGGGAAAGCAGATATTTCCCATGCTGAGGTCAGCCTGACAAGGTGATGAGGAGATGTGTTATGCTGCTGCAACATGTGTTACACTGAGTCCCACATGACCAGTGTGGGGGCAACCTAGAGGAGCTGCACCTAGGTGCTGTGTTAGAACTCCAGGACATGTCCAAGTCAGGAGCTTCAAGGTGACGTGGCAATGAACCACCTGCTGCGCTCTGCCTCCACGTGCTTGCACTTCCTTGCAATGGAAGGATATACCATGTGGTGCTTAATGTGATGTAGGAAGCATGTGTCCAAGGGAGTGGTGGGGGTGGGGAGCAAGCCTAACATCTTTGTGTGTTCGGCAGCAGCGGGGTGAGGGGGCACTGGAGCCCTGACATGTCCCACTCTGGTTGGGGTGGGCCGTGCATGAACAGAGTCCATGTTCAATTTGTTCTTCTCTCATTTTCATAAGGGGAATGCTCACAACACGGCAGAGCGTGTGAGGACTGGCGGTGGCCAGGCGCAGATCACCATTCTAAGCCGTTTCGAACGGGAGGTCCTGGATCTGAAGAGGCACCATGCTCCCAGGTCCACTGCTGTCGGTGAGGCTGGGGTGCCACGGCCAGGTATGTATGCCCAACAGTGAGGTCAGCATTGTTTCCCCAACAGCCATAGCAGTACTGAATGTTAAATGATTTAATTTTGCAACATGGCTTGACCATTGGTTATGGAAGGATGAGCACATAATGATCCGGGGGACAGGGATGAACTTTGTCATTGTCTCCATGCTATGTGATCCACTGTCCTCGTTCTTCCTTTCAGCATCAGCGGAGCACGGCTGGGAGGAGGAGCAGCAGAGGCCCCCTCTCACACCTGAGGGGTCTGAAGTCTCACCAGCATCACATCATCTCTGTCAGGCAGGTACAGGCGCAGTTCCTAGCACCTTGGTGGGAATTCGAACATCGGTTAGTGTCCCGGGGCACAGCGGTGAGGGCACTTCACAGTTGCTGGAGGAGTTGGCAGAGACATAGTGCCCATGGCGCCAGCAGTTGGAGGACTGTAGGGGACCAGGCACATGCTCAGTCTGTGTCTGGTGATGTGCCTCTGGAGTTGTCCGCGACACAGCAAGTGCAGTAAATGCGGCCAGGTGTGCAGGAGCATCCAGGGGAGATACATGAGGCTATGCTTGGCTTGGTCTCCGTGGTGGAGGAGTTTACATGGACGCTCACCGAAGCAATGAGCCACATGTCCGAGCACCATGCATCCTCCATGGAGAAAGTGGCGACTCTCATGAAGAGGCTCCTCCAGGAGACCCATCAGGGCTACCTGGGGATATGCTCTGACCAGCAAGCCCTCACATCGGCACTGACCTCAGATGGTCAGTGCCAATGTGGGAGATGATGTGGGCATCAAGTTTCCCAGCTTGGTGCCCATCCATCCACGGTGAGCAGGGAGGTCCAAAGTGACCTCACGTCAGCGCAGCAGCTGTCGTCTCTGCAGGCACCTCTCAGGGTGCTCCAGATGAGGGTGGCAGCTCCTCCAGCCCTCTCGCTGTGACCATATCACCTGGTGAGGCTGCGATGACTGGGGAGATGCCAGATGCGGAGTTGGCAGCTCCGTCCCGTGGGGGGGGGGGGGCAGCATAGCCTCCACGGGCCAGAGGATGACTGCCATGGTCATCAAGGCCAACAGGACAGCAGAGTCAGCAGACTGGCTCAGATGCCACTCTGAGTGATGGGCAGCACCAAGACGTAGCATCCGGAAACAAAAGCATAGGGCACCTTTGGCAGACCACGGGTTTCTCGCTGGTGCTTTTGTGTTGGCCCGAGATGAGGCCCTTATGATTTTATTTGATTTGTAACACTATTGTCTTTATTTTATAATAAGTTGCTTTGCTTGACACATTAAATTCAGATATGTCACCATGGCTGAGGGTGCCTCGTTTCTTCTGCATGTGTATGGTTTCCAAAACTAAGGAGTACTTTGTTGGACATTCAGCCTTGTTAACAAGGCCCTTAGTTACTGTTGCTAACCTGGCAAATTTTGCACTTAGGTGTCGAGTATTGAGCCGACAGCCCAGTATTGTCCTGGTGGACCATCTGTGCTAGCCGAAGGTTCGTTGGATTAAAGCTTCCCAGGTGTCCCTGCTTCCCTGGAGTATGCCTGGGTCAGCATCTACCCACTCAGCATTTCCCTCTGCGCGCTCATCCTCGGGCTCACTGCTGGACTTATAGTGCGCAGCTGCAGACACTGCGTCAACATCTTCATCATCCACTGCGTTCCCCCCTTTCCAGCGCAAGATCGTGGAGAGCGCAGCATGCAACCACTATCCCCGAGATACGATCTGGGGGGTACTGGAGTGCGCCCCCTGAGCGGTCCAGGCATCAGAACGTATCTTGAGAAGACTGATGGTACTCTCTGCCACAGCCCTTGTTGAGGCATGGCTCCTATTGTACCACTGCTCAGCTTCTGTTCTTGGATGTCAGAGAGGCATCGTGAGTCACCTTCTGAGGGGATAGCCCTTGTCACCCAGCAGCCATCCATCAAGCTGAGCCGGAGCGCTGAAGAGTCCTGGCACCTGGGAGTGTCTGAGGATGTAGGCGTCGTGGGAGCTGTCTGGGTACCTTGCACAGATTTGTAGAATCAGCATCCTGTGATCACACACTATCTACACGTTCATGAAGTGGAATCCCTTCCTGTTGATGGAGGCACTGGGCTCACCCGCTGGCGTCTTGATGGCCACATGTGTGCAGTCTATTGCACCCTGGACGCTGAGGAAGCTAGCAATGACCGCAAAGCCTCTGGCTCGCTATGTCTGGCTTGCCTTGTCCCAGCAGGAGCGGATGAAGGTCAATGCATGCCTGAGCAGAGCGTCTGTGACCTGCTTGACACGTGTGGACAGCTGATTGGGAGACACCGCAAAGATCACCCACCGACCCCTGGAAGGAGTCATAGGTATAGAAGTTGAGGGCAGCTATGACCTTTAGAGCTACTGGCATGGGGTGTCCACAGTCAATGGAGATCTCAGGCCCAATCATCTGACAGGTAGAGTTAACTGTCTCCCTTGAGAGATGGAGCCTCCTTTGGCACTGCACCTCAGACATATTGAGGTAGCTGCTTTGCCGCCTGTATAACCTGGCAGCCGGATAGTGGCTATCTCAGCAGCCCCTTCTACCTTGGACTTCCTGTTGGCCCTGCACACTTGTGCCTGCGCCTGTCCTCCCAAAGGTGGCTCCCCTGGAGGCTGAATGTGCACCCCTGGCCTCCTCCTCCTTCTAGTCCTCCTTTCCTCATCAGAGGAGCTGCCTCCAGTGGACAGTTCAGCTCCCATTCCCAGGTTAAGGGAAGGTTTCCTGCAATGCTCATGCCCAGAAAAGATTCCTCACTGCAGAGTGCTGACCTGAAAGTTAAAAGTCCAGAAAAAGCAGCTGGTATGCGTTTCGAAGTACTGCAGGTAACTCAGGCAAGTTTGAAAAACTTTCAAAAATTAATACTTGACAGTGCACACTTACAACCCCAGTGAGTCCTCTTATCCTGTCCGTGGATGAGGTTAATACAAATGTGCCCTACCCGCCTGCCTGTTGCGCCCATGCGCCGACCCAAAGACTGCACGGGCGCTGAAAAATCAGCGTCGATTGAACACTCAAGGGCATTAAGTGGCCCGTTAATTAATGGCGGCCGCGCATCAGACAGTATCACGTGCCTGCCCATTGAAATATTGCGATGTCACGCGTTGACGTCAGGACGCTCACCCAACGTCACCAAGCATCATTTTATGCACAGATGTGCAGGACCCACCCTCACACGCCAACGGAAAAATTCTGCTCTATGTTATGAGTTTTGCAAGCACAGGATGGTTGGTATGGTCAGTAACTTCCTGTTGCAAACAGCTGAAGGGACATGCTGTTTGATACAGTCCACCAGTCTTTGGGATGCACGGCCTACATAGCTAGCATCATACTGGCACTGAAATCCGCAACTGCATATAACAATTTCCTTATACACCCTAATGGGCTCCAGCTACACTCACATTCACCTTTGAAATAGAGCAGTCAAATGAGTTCTCTTTCCTTGCTGTGCTATTTGAGAAATCTGCCAGGGGGTTATCTACTACCATCCACCGCAAGTCTTTACTGGTCAATATACATGTTGGGATTCTTACAGTTCCATGTTATAAGATTGGCCTTATGTAAAGAACTTCTCTTCTAATTTCTGTTGGACTGTGGATTAAAATTATAATGGCTGCAGTTTGAAGGAGATATCTACTGGAACAGTGTGAGGGATATATATGTTGCTGTCCTGGAAGAGAGTGTGCCATGAAAGGCAGGATGGTGCCGAGGAGGAGTCTGGTCTAATGGGGAACTGCCTGGCCACAATGTTTTAACTGGTTCCTGACCAGGGTTTGTGTGAGAGCAATGCAACAGAATAACTCCTAGCCTGAAAAGAAAAAGACCTAAAACCTCTTGTTCCTGTGTGTGTGATTCTAGTAATTCTACAATAATAGCTAGCTGGCTTTCCCTTCTCACATCTCTATAATCTGCTCTCTCTCTGAAAACCCCTGTCAAGAGGCAAAGGGGAAAATCACTGTTAGAGACCATTGAAAGGCAAGTGCTCAACCAGTGAACTAAAGGTTACATGTGCTGGAAGACCACCTTGTGTCATCAACAAAGAACTGAAAGGAATTTGGAAGACATCGATCAAAATCGACCCATCGAATCCTGTACTCTGGAATTGGTGCTATTCAACTGTTTTATCCCACCCTTAAAATCCACGTTTCGTGTCTTGTGTGTCTTGTATAGGTGTATAGGGATTTTAGAAGGAGTAGAGTTTAGGTTATAGAGTTAGAAATTAGTAGTTCATATTTATTTCTTTTGCCACTGGTTAAAGACAATGTTGAATAAACAATTATTTACTTATTAAGTTTACAAACCTGGTGCTTGCATTCTGTTAACCTAAATTAAACAATTAGGTGGTTGATCAAACTTATCACATTTGTTGCAGCTCAGGGAACAGTGGGGCTTGATATTGCAGTGTACTATCTCCAGTGAGTCATGACACCTATCAGCAACCTCATAAATAGGGCCCAAGCCATTTGCTCACATGCAAGCCTGATGCTGAAATAAGGCGCATCAAAGGCATCCTGTAGGATATTAGCAGCCCTGATCAGATCATTTATCACTGTATATCACGCAAACTTATGAATGGGCCTAAGGCCACCACTTTTGGTTCCGACAAGTGCCCAGTCTACCTCAGATTACCTAGAAGGGTAAGGTATCTCCAAAATTTGAACAATAGGTAAAGCTAGCTGTTTCACACTGCTTCTATGCAGCAGCAACACGAGTGATATTGGCCACTAACAGGATGCAGCCTTCAAATCCAAAAGACATTCTGTCTATCAATGTGGTATATTAATTTCGGTGCGGGTGTGATACTTGGTATGTAGGCCATAAGTCCCAAAGACTGGCAGACCATATCAAACAACATGTCCGTTCTGCTGTTCACAACAGGCAAAGTACTGACCATAGCCAACGAGCTTGTTCTTACAAAACTCAAGCACAGTGTCCAACATTAGATATGATTCTGCAATTGGACAACATTTGCCAAACAATCCTAAATGTGCTACGAATAACACTGACGACCAACTTAAGATTATCGGTCAGGCTCACTGTGTGGCACATCTAAGTGTGCTGGAAGCTACATTTATTAGTACACAGGGCCCTGTTCTTTGCAAACAAAAGGAACATGTACACACACTGCGTCTTTTTCATCTCAACAAAATAAGTGACAGCCATTCTATGGTTCATTTCCAAGGGCAATACCTTGACCAAGAGTCAACTTGCTAACCAATCAGCACACTCTTCTCATGCAGTATAAATTGCTGTTCCCTTTACTTTTTGTATTCTTGCGAAATGTCCTGATGAGTGCAAGATGAAAAGCTTTGACAACATGTATTTTTTCTTAAAATTAAATTAAAGCAAATCCCAGATCTTACAATATAGATACCCACCATCCCTTACAGAAAAATCACTATTTATCACTATGACTATTTAATTTCACTATTGTGCAGCATGTGGGACCTGCTGGACACCAAGGTGATCCAGAGTGTATACATCAGTAGTAAGTGTTTTCAGCTCAAGGAACTTTGGATCCGAGTTGAGGAGCTGGAGTCCAAGCTGCAGACATTGCGCCACAGCAGGGAGAGGGAAAGTTACCTGGACACTTAGTGCCAGGAGGCGGTCACACCTCTCAGATTAGGTAATTCAAATTTGGTCTGTGATCAAGGACAGGAGGGTGTGACTGCAGATGAAGCAGGTATGGGGACCCAGGGGTAGCTTTCGAGGAGCCTCAGCCCCTGCAACTGTCCAACATCACAAGGTTCTTACAAGCTCTGTGGATGAGAGCAGGGGCTGAGGCGAGGATGAACGAACTGACCACAGCACCGTGGTACAGGGAGCCATTCAAGTTTCTTTATTTGTTCATAGGATGTGGGCGTTGCTGGCTAGGCCAGCAATTATTGCCCATCCTTAACTGCCCTAGTTTAAAGGATATTTAAGAGTCAACCACATTGCCTGTTGGGGAGGAAATAGGAATGTACTTGTGGTAGGGGACAATATAATTAGGGGGATAGAAACCGTTCTCTGCAGCTGTAAGCATGAGTCCCGAAGGCTGTTTTGCCTGCCTGATGCCAGGATTAAGGCCACATCCTCAGGGCTAGAGAGGAAATTGGAATGAGAGAGGGGGGGGTGGGGAAATCAGTTGTCAACGTCCACATTGGTACCAACGACATTGATAGAGCTAGAAAGGAGGTTCTGCTGAAAGAATTTAAAGAGTTAGGAGCTAAATTAAACAGCAAAATCTCCAAAGTAACAATCTCCGGATTACTACCTGAGTCACAGACAAACTGGCATTGGGTAAATAAAGTCAAGGAACTAAATGCGTGGCTCAAAGATTGGTGTGGGAGGAATGGTTTTCAGTTCATGGGGCACTGGCACCAATACTGAGGTAGGAGGGAGCTGTTCCGGTGGGAGGGGCTTCACTTGAACCATGCTGGGACCGAGGTCCTGGTGAATTGAATAGAGAGAACTTTAAAACTAAATAGAAGTGGGGAGGTTCTGGAGAGGGGATATGGAGGCTTACAAAGCAAAAGGATATGGCAGCCTTGCAGGGCAGCTATTTAGGTAATGATACCCAGAGTGTGACAGGAAGGGACAGAGTGTAGAAACATAAAAAAAGCAGCAAATAGGGTCGAAGGAGGAAAAAATGGTAAAAAGGCAAAATTAATGGCCCTTTACTTAAATGCACATAGTACTCGGAACAAAATAAATGAATTAACGGCACAAATAGAGGTTAATGGATATGATCTTATAGCCATTACGGAGACATCGTTACAAAGATATCAAAGTTGGGAACTAAATATTCAGGGGTATGTGACTTTTCAAAAGGACAGGCAGGAAGGAAAGGGTGGTGGGGTAGCTTTGTTAGTACAAGATGGAATAAGCACAATAGCAATAAAGGATCTTGGATCGGAAGATGTAGAATCCACATGGGTGGAGGTAAGAAATAACAAGGGGAAGAGACACTGGTGGGAGCAGTCTATAGGCCCCCTGATAGTATCTATACTATAGGACAGAGAATAAATCAGGAGATAATGAGGACATGTGAAAAAGGCAGTACATTAATCATGGGTGAAATTAATCTTCATGTAGATTAAGAAAATCAAATTGGCAGAGGTAGCCATGAACAAGAATTCATAGTGTGTATTTGGGACAGTGTGAATCCAACCAGGAATCAGGATATTTTGGATCTGGTAATGTGTAATGAGGCAGGTTTAATAAATGATCTCAGAGTAAAAGATCCCCAAGGAAACAGTGACCATAACATGGTAGAATTTAGCATTCAGTTTGAGAGTGAGAAACTTGGGTCGGAAACAACTGTGCTAAACATAAATAAGGGTAATTACAAGGGAATGAGGGCAGAGTTGGCTGGAGTGGACTGAGAAATGAGTTTAGCAGAAATGATGGTTGATGAACAATGGCAGACGTCTAAGAAAATAATTCAGGACTCACAAAAATATATATCCAAGTGAGGAAAAAAGAAGGGGATAAACCAAATATGGTTAACCAAGGAAGTTAAAGATAGTATCAAATCGAAACAAAAAACATAGAATATGGCAAGGAATAGTGGTAAACCAGTGGACTGGGAAAGTTTTAAAGACCAACAAAAGATGACTAAAAAAATAATAAAGAGGGAGAAAATAAACTTTGAAGGTAAACTTGCAAGTAATATAAAAATGGACAGTAAGAGATTCTTTAAATATATAAAAATGAACAGAGAGGTCCAAGTGAACATAGGCTCCTTGGAGAATGAGGCTGGGGAAATAATAATGGGGAACCAGGAAATGGCAGAGGAGTTGAATAAATACTTTGCATCAGTCTTCACAGTAGAAGACACTAACAGCATTCTAAAAATACTAAATAATCAAGGGACAAAACGCAGGGGGTGGGGAGGAAATAAATAACTACCACTAGAGAAAAAGTACTAGTGAACTATGGGGCTAAAGGCCGATAATTTCCCTGGATCGGATGGGTTGCATCCTAGAATATTAAAGGGAGTGGCCACAGAGATAGTGGATGTACTGGTAGTAATCTTCCAAGAATCCTTAGATTCTGGAACAATCCCAGAGGATTGGAAAACTGCCAACGTAAAACTCTTATTTAGAAAGGGTGGGAACCAGTAGATGTAATATATCTGGATTTCCAAAAGGCATTTGATAAGGTACCACACATAAGGCTACTTATGTAGCCTTTATATTAGCAGGGATAGAGAATTGGCTAACTAATAAAAGACAGAGAGTTGGGATAAGGGGGGCATTTTCAGGTTGGCAACCTGTAACTAGTGGAGTGCCACAAGGCTCAGTGCTGGGGTCAAAATTATTTACAATATATATTAATGACTTGGATGAGGGAAGTGAATGTACTATTGCCAAGTTTGTGAATGACACAAAAATAGGTGGGAAGGCAAATGGCCGGGGGGGCGGTGGTGGTGGGTGACACAAAGAGTCTACAGAGGGATATATACAGGTTAAGTGAGTGAGCAAAAACTTGGCAGGTGGAATATAATGTGGGAAAATGTGAGGTTATGCGCTTTGGCAGGAAGGGTAGAGGAGCTGAATATTATTTAAATGGAGAAAGACTGCAGGAAGCTGCAACACAGAGAGATTTGGGGTCCTTGTGCATGAATCACAAATAGCTAGCATACAAGTTCAATAGGTAATAAGGAAGGCAAATAGAATGATGGCCTTTATTTCAAAGGGAATGGAGTATAAAATTATGGAAGTCTTGCTAAAACTATACAAGGCACTAGTTGGACCTCACCTGGAATACTGTGAACAGGAAAGATATACTGCCATTGGAGGCTCTAGGTTAACCCAGGTATGGAGAGATTTTCTTGAGGAAAGGTTGAATAGGTTGGGCCTGTACTCAATGGAGTTTAGAAAAATAGGAGGTGACCTGATTAAAACATTTAAGATTCTTAGAAGGCTTGACAGGGTTGATGCTGAGAGGTTGTTTCCCCTTGTGGGACAGTCTAGGACCAGAGGGTATAATGTCAGAGTAAGGGGGCACCCACTTAAGACAGAGATGAGGAGGAATTTCTTCTCTCGGAGGGAAGTGAATCTGTGGAAGTCAGTACCTCAGAGGGCTGTAAAGGCTGGGTCATTAATTATATTCAAGGCTGAGATAGACAGATTTTTAATCAGTAACGGAGGCTATGGGGAAAAGGCAGGAAAGTGGAGTTGAGAATTGTCAGATCAGCCATGATCTCATTGAATGGCGAAGCAGACTTGATGGGGCCCGTCAGGAAGATATAATAATTTTCATGTTATTTGGAATTTATTGTAGAGTAATAGTGGGGTCTGTGTCAATGTATGTGTGTGTGCCTGTGTGTGTGGGACTTAATTGAATTTGAGACAGATGGTCTGAAGGCTTTGCCATAAGAGAAGCTAGGTTTGAAATGTTAAATAGGTAAACATGGGTGAAGTTTTTGAATCTTACGTGTAAAGGGAACATTTGCATTTTGAAACAAACCAGACTAGATTGTATTCGAAACTGGGGTTGCAATGTTTCACCTAGCAAGAAGTTAAGAAACAGTGCGCTTATTTTTCCCAAAGATTACTGGTAAAATTGGTACTAAGATAGATTTTTATTATTAGAGAGGTATAGTTCAAAACACATAGAGGGAGGCAGAGGCAGAGTGGTATTGTCACTGGATTAATCCTCCAGGGACCCAGGTTCAAATCCCACCAAGGTAGATGGTGAAATTTGAATCCAACGAAAATCTAGAGTTAAAAGTCTGATGATTAAACCATTGCTGATTGTCATAAAAACCCATCTAGTTCACTAATGCCCTTTAAGGAAGGAAATCTTCCATCCTTACCTACTTGTGACTACAGACCCACAGCAATGTGGCTGACTCTTAAATGCCCTGCTCGGAATAAGGGCGATTAAGAATGGGCAATAAATGATGGCCTAGCCAGCGACACCCACATCCTATGAACAAATTTTAAAAAAGGAATGGGAATTTGCAAAGGGAAAATATGAATAGAGAATAGAGAGAAAGCTGTGTGCAAGGGAAGGCATTCTAAGATCTAATTAGTATGAAAAGCCTCCAGCCTCTGTGCCTGTACTGCTGTCTGCACGAATCATGTTACTTTGCCTCAGTCTTTTAAAATCTATGATTTTCTATTCATGGGATGTGGGCAGCATTGCCTATGTAGGCCAGGCCAGGTAAGGACTGCAGATTTTAACAACATTCATTTCATGGTCATCAGACTTTTAATTCCAGATTTTTATTGAATTCAAATTTCATCATTTGCCATGGTGGGATTTGAGCCCAGGCTCCAGAGCATTACCCTGGGTCTCTGGGTTACTAGTCCAGTGACACAACTACTATTCCACCACCTCCCCAACATATTTTTACTGTTGCCTTAACAGAGGTGTAACTGGGAGTTAGATTAATTAGGGGAGCTAGGAGTTATAGTAGTAATTTATAGATCTATGTATGTGCTTAACATTATTTCTTTTATTAATAAAAGTTTAATTTAGTTTTGTAAAAAGAAAACCCTAAGCCTTGGTGGCCTTTTTTTTAAACTGAATTCAAAGCCTGCAACTCGAAACAAATACAAATTGTAAATAGTTGCGGCAGCTGCTTCAAGTCTCCTTCTGGGATTTGAGCAGTTTAGCATTTACCATTTGCTGTGCCGTAACAGGGCCAAATGGCCACCTTCTGCTCCTACGACTTATGGTCTTATTTCGGTTCACAGAATTCATTTCTACAGTCCTCTAGCTAGGTGTTTTTTTAAAAATTTAACTTGTAGATTTATTTAGGAACTTTCCTCTACTGCTTTACCTCAATGTTAAAATTTACATCCTTTAATCTGACCCAGGTTTTGAAATATGCTATTTGTTCCCGCACACACTGGTACGTGCTGAAAATAAAGACATGCAGCAGTAACTATAAAGAGTGAAAAGACAGATTAAAAATGCCAGAAGCTGCTCAGAGTGGTACGAGACACAAGCACAAGACATGCATGCTATCCAGCTGCTTCAGAGATTGGAATATCCTTATTTTAAAGAGAAGTATTGTGGAGTGTGCAAAGTATTTTGTTTTACACCACCTCTCTTTCTCTGCAGTCACAGAATTAAACATGACATTGCACATGCCGTAGCAGGGCACAGGGCTTTCTTCACCTGGGCTTTGTTGGCGGTTACACATTCCTCCCAGAGTCCACCTCCGGTCCAGCCGCCGCAGATGGGCTTTGCGTCTCTTAGTGACTACAAGCATGGAAGGAAATGTGAAAAAACACACAAAAACAAACAGGAGAGTGTTTACATATTACAGATGAACATATTCACAAAACAATTACAAGGATCATGGCTGGAAGAAATTTTGGAATTGAACCAATATAAATAATCCTTATACTGTAGAACAGCCAAAGCTGACCACTGCTTTATGCATATTCTTAGACATTTATGACTCTGTACATTAGAAATAGTTTTAGTTCGTCCAAGCTCCTCTTTGTGTTTAGTTCTTGCAGGGTATAAAAGCCCCCTTTAAGACAGCTGCATTTCCCCAAATTGTGTTCCCACTCTTAACACCCAGTGGATACAATAAATGATCGAAACCTCGCTGGTAACTAATTGTGCTGAGGGTGGGGAAGCACAGGCCTGAGTCCCCTCTGCCTTGCCAATAAACTGTCCATGGTATGAAGAATTGTCTACAACAACAACTTAAATTATATAGGGCTTTAGTGAGACAACACCTGGAGCACTGTGCACAGTTTTGGTCTCCATAGGTAAAAAGGGATACACTTGCCTTAATGATGGGGCAATGAAGGTGCAGATTGATTCCTGGGATGAGAGGATTATCCTATGAGGAGAAAGTGAGTAGAATGGGTGTATATTCTACAAGAGTGAGAGGTGGTCTCACTGAAATATATAAAATTCTTAGAGGACTTGACAGGGTAGATGCCAAGAAACTGTTTCCTCTGACTGGAAAGTCTCGGGTTAAATTCTTGGAATAAGGAGGCCAGCCACCTAGGACTGAGATGAGGAGAAATTTCTTCACTCAAAGGGTTGTGAATCTTTTGAATTCTCTATTCCGGAGGGCTGTGGATGCTCAGTTGTTGAATATATTCAAAACTAAGATTGATACGTTTTTGGTACCAAGGGAATTAAGGGATTCTGGGGATGGAGTATGAAAGTGGGATTGAGGCACAGATCTAGCCTTGACTTTACTGAATGGTGAAGCAGGCTCCAAAGACCCTATAGCCTACTGAAGCCCTATTTCTTATGTTTTTAACAACAACTTGCATTTATGTAGCATCTTTAACATAGTAAAACATCCCAAAGTGCTTCACAGGGGCATTATCAAAACAAAATTTGATAATGAGCCACAAAAGGAGATATTAGGACAAGTAATCAAAGGATTGACCAAAGAAGGAGGTTTGAAGAGGCTTCTGAAAGGAGGAGATAGGTAGCAAGAGGCAGAGGTTTAGGGAGGAAATTCCAGAGCCCATGGCCTAGGTAGTTGAGGGTACAGCCACCAATGATGGAGCGATTAAAATCAGGTATGTATAAAAGACAAGAAATTGGAGGAGCACAGAGATCTTGGAGGGTTGTAGAGCTGGTGGAGTTTGGAAGTGGGGAAGATCAAGGCCATAGTGTGATTTGAAAATAAAGGATGAGAATTTTAGCTTCAAGGTGTTCCCAGACCAGAAGCCAATGTATGTCAGCAAGCACAGTTGTAATAGGTGAAGGAGTCATGGTGTTTGTTAGAATTTGGCAGCAGAATTTTGGAAGAGCTGAACTTTATGCAGAGTGAAATATGGGAGGTTTTAAGAGCATTGGAATAATTAAGTCCAGGAGCAAAAAAGGAATAGATGAATAATGAATAAGAAGAATATGAATGGTGAAGACAAACGTAGGTTCCTTACAGTCCGAAACAGGAGAATTTACAATAGAGAATAAGGAAATGGCAGAGTAATTAAACAACTATTTTAGAAACAGAAATACCTGGAAAAACTCAGCAGGTCTGGCAGCATTGGCGGAGAAGAGCACAGTTGACGTTTCAACCTCATGACCCTTCAACAGAACTAAGTAAAAATAGGAAAGGGGTGAAAAGCTGGTTTAAGGTGGGGGGGTTGTTGGGACAAGCAGCCATGATAGGAGGAGATAACCAAAAGATGTCACAGACAAAAGAACAAAGAGGTGTTGAAGGTGGTGATATTATCTAAAGGAATGTGCTAATTAAGAATGGAGAGCAGGACAAGCAAGTACAGATAGCTCTAGTGGGGGTGGGATGAAATAAGACTGAAAGGGCATAAAAGGTATAGATAAACGATGGGTGGAAATACATTTAAAAATAATGGAAATAGGTGGGGAAAGAAAAATCAATATAAATTATTGGAAAAAACAAAAAGGAGGGGGAAGAAACGGAAAGGGGGTGGGGATGGAGGAGGGTGTTCAAAATCTAAAATTGTTGAACTCAATATTCAGTCCGGAAGGTTGTAAAGTGCCTAGTCGGAAGATGAGGTGCTGTTCCTCCAGTTTGCATTGAGCTTCACTGGAACAGTGCTGCAAGCCAAGGACAGACATGTGGGCAAGAGGGCAGGGTGGAGTGTTAAAATGGCAAGCGACACGGAGGTCTGGGTAATGCTTGCACTATGACCACTCAGATGCATCCTTAGGCCATGTTTATGTGTTGTTAATGACCCAGTGGTGAAAAAGTTGAGCACTATTGTCACTTTTACATGAATGTTTTTTTAAAATTTGTTCTCACAAACTGGTTGCCGTGGCAAACTCTAATCTGCGCAGCTGAAAGTGCGCATGCAGGTCGTGCACGACTTGTCCACTTTTAGTTACTGAGCATACACAGCTATGCAAGAAAAAAATCTGAGAGTGTACAATTTTAAAAATTCATTCACGGGATGTGGGCTTCGCTGGCTGGGCCAGCATTTATTGCCCATTCCTAATGGTCCTTGAGAAGGTGGTGGTGAACTGCAGCCCATGTGCTGTAGGCACATCCACAGTGGTGTAAGGAAGGGAGGTCCAGGATTTTGACCCAGCGACAGTGAAGGAACAGCTATATATTTCCAAGTCAGGATGGTGAGTAACTTGGAGGGGAACTTCCAGGTGGTGGTGTTCCCATCTATTTGCTGCCTTTGTCCTTCTAGATGGTAGTGGGTGTGGGTTTGGAAGGTGGTGTCAGATGAGCCTCGGTGAATTTTTGCAGTGCATCTTGTAGATGGTATACACTGCTGCTACTGTGCATCGGTGGTGGAGGGAGTGAATGTTTGTGGATGTGGTGCCAATCAAGCGGGCTGCTTTGCCCTGGATGGTATCAAGCTTCTTGAGTTTTGTTGGAACTGCACTCATCCAAACGAGTGGGGAGTATTCCATCATACTCCTGACTTGTGCCTTTAAGATGGTGGACAGGCTTTGGGGAGTCAGGAGGTGAGTTACTCATTGCAGGATTGCTAGCCTCTGACCTGCTCTTGTAGCCACAATATTTATATGGCTAGTTCAGCTCATTTTCTGGTCAATGGTAACCCCCAGGATGTTGATAGTGGAGGATTGAGTGATGGTAGTGCCATTGAACATCAAGGGGCAATGGCTGGATTCTCTCTTGTTGGAGATGGTCATTGCCTGACACTTGTGTGGCATGAATGTTACTTAAATCACTTGCTCACTTCAAAAGAATTTAGAGGGTATGCTGGTGGCAAGGCTGCATTTATTGCCCAACCCTGGTTGCCCTAGATGGGCCTTGACCCTTCTTGAATCACTCCATTTCTTTTAGTGATGATGCTATCACAATTCTGCTAGGTAGGGAATTCCGGGATTTTGATGCAGCGACAATGAACGGATTGTGGTACATGTCCAAGTCAGAAAAGTGCGTGACTTGGAATGAAACAGTGGTGGTGGTTTTCCTGTGCATTTGCTACTCTTATCCTTCTTTGTAAAAGTCAGTAAGCTGGAAGTGAGGACCCAGGATGCTAGCCAGTGCCATAGAAGATCCTTCCCCACAATGTCTGTACTGGAAACATACACTGGCACAATGCTTTTAAATCAAAAGTTAACAAATCATAAAGATGTTTCTTTTCTACTGCACAGAGAGACACACAACACAATAATGGTTTCTCAGAGCTAGCTGCTCAGTTACGTCAAATCACCCCATTCTTCCAGCCTGGATATCACAAGTAGTTTCATTTTTAGTACTGACAATGAGATAACTGATAAGTAATAGCTCTTTTAACACTCTTGAGTACTGAATGCCTTCCATCCTTAGGAAATATCCACACATTCCCATTCTAACAACTTTAGAGGCATCACATTTGAGTCACTTTGTACTGTGTGCTCACATCTACAAGGACCTGGCGAAGAGTTTATAAAAATAATATAAAAGGTTACTGCACAAGACAGGAGCTCATAGTGTTGGGGTGATATATTAGCATGGATAGAGGATTGGCTAAGTAACAGGAAGCAGGAACGGGATAAATGAATGATTTCCAGGTTGGCAAAATCTAACGAGTGGGGTGCCACAGGTAACAGTGCTGGGGCCTCAACTGTTTACGATCTATATGAATGACATGGATGAAGGGACTGTATTGTAGCCAAATATGCAGAATATACAATTTAGGTAGAAACGCAAGTTGTGAGGAGGATACAGAGTCTGCAAAGAGACATAGATAGATAGGTTTAGTGAGTGGGCAAAAATTTGGCCAATGGTGTTTAATGTGGTAAAATGTGAAGTTGTCTACTTTGGCTGGAAGATTAAAAAAGCAGAATTTTTTAAATATTCATTCAAGGGATGTGGGCAATGTTGGTTATGCCAGGATTTATTGCCCATCCCTAATCGCCCTTGAGAAGATTGTGGTCATCTTGAACTTCTGCACTCGATGTGATGCAGGTACACCCACTGTTAGGGAGGGAGTTCCAGGATTCTGACCCAGTGAATGTTTGTGGATGGGATGCCAATCAAGCCGGCTGCTTTGTCCTGGACGGTGTTGAACTTCTTGAGTGTTGTGGGAGCTGAGCTTAATCAGGCAAGGCGAAAGTATTCTATCACATTCCTGACTTGTGCCCTATAGATGATGGGCAGGCTTTGGGGGATTCGGGGGTCAGTTACTTGCTGCAGGATTCCTAGCCTCTGACCTGCTCTTGTAGCCACAGTATTTATATGGCTGGTCCAGTTCAGTTTCTAGTCAATGGTAACCTCCAGGATGTTGATAGTGGGGAATTCAGCAATGGTAATGTCATTGAATATCAAGGGGTGATAGTTAGATTCTCTCTTGTTGGAGATGGTCATTGCCTGGCACTTGTGTGGTGCAAATGTTACTTGACACTTGTCAATCTAAGCCTGAATATTATCCAGGTCTTGCTGCATTTGGACATAGACTGCTTCAGTATCTGAGGAGTCGCAAACTGTGCTGAACACTGTGCAATCATCAGCGAACATCCCCACTTCTTGACCTTATGATGAAAGGTCATTGATGAAACAACTGAAGATGGTTGGGCCGAGGACACTACCCTGAGAAACTCCTGCAGTGCTGGCCTGGAACTGAGATGATTGACATCCAACAACCCCACTTCTTTTGTGCTAGCTATGACTCCAACCAATAGAGAGTTTGCCCCCTGATTCCCAATGACTCCAGTTTTGCTAGGACTCCCTGATGCCACACTCAGTCAAATGCTGTCTTGATGTCAAGGGCAGTCACTCTCACCTCATCTCAGGAGTACAGCTCTTTTGTCCATGTTTGAACCAAGGCTGGAATGAGGTCAGGAGCTGAGTGGCCCTAGCAGAACTCAACGCATATTGTATAAATGGAGAGAGACTGCAGAATGCTGCAGTGCAGAGGGATCTCCTTAACTTTTTTTAATTCATGGAATGTGGGCATCACTGCCTAGGCCAACATTTATTTCCCCATCCCTAATTAAGAGTCAACTCTTAATCCCCCATTATCAAGTGAGTCTAGAGTCACATGTAGGCCAGACCAGCTAAGGATGGAAGGTTTCCTTCCCTAAAGGGCACCAGATAGGTTTGTGTGACAATTGTTTCGTAGTTATCGTCAGACTTGTAATTCCAGATTTTTTTTTGCCATGGTGGGATTTGAACCCAGGTCCCCAGAGCATTACCCGAGGTCTTTGGAATACTAGTCACTCAAATTGGACGTCAGTGAGCAGGTTATTGTTAAGTAAGTGCCACTTGATAGCACTGTTGATGATACCTTCCATCACTTCACTGATGATCAAGAGTAGAATGATGGGGCAGTAATTGGCCGGGTTGGATTTGTCCTGCTTTTTGTGTACAGGACGTACCTGGGCAATTTTCCACATTGTCGGGTCAATGCCCGTGTTGTAGCTATACTTGGGACATGGCAAGTTCTGGAGCACAAGTCTTCAGTACTTTTGCTGCAAAATTGTCAGGGCCCATAGCCTTTGCGTATCTAGTGCCTTCAGCTGTTTCTTGATATCATGTGGAGTGAATCAAATTGGCTGAAGACTGGCATCTATCTAGAGGAGGCCAGATAGATCATCCACTCGGCACACCTGGCTGAAGACTGTTGCAATTATCTTTTGCACTGATGTGCTGGGCTCCTCCATCATTGAAGATGGGGATATTTGAGGAGCCTCCTCCTCCAATGAGTTGTTTAATTGTCCACCACAATTTACGACTGGATGTGGCAGGACTGCAGAGCTTAGATCGGAACCGTTGGTTGAGGAATCGCTTAGCTCTGTCTACCACTTGCTGCTTATGCTCTTTGGCAATTAAGCGTTGTAGCTTCACCAGGTTGACACCTAATTCTAAGGTATGCCTGATGTTGCTACTGACATGTCCTCCTGCTCTCTTCATTGAACCAAGGCTTGACGGTAACGGTAGAGTGGGGGATATGCCAGGCCATGAGGTTACAGATTGTGTTCAAGTGCAACTCTGCTACTACTGATGGCCCACAGCGCCTCATGGATGCATAGTCCTGTTGCTCGACCTGTTTGAAGTCTATCCCATTTAGCATGGTAGTAATGCCACACAACAAGACTGAAGGCAGGACTTCATCTCCACAAGGACTGTGAGGTGGTCACTCCTATTAATACTGTCATGGATACTGTCATCTGCGACTGACAAATTGGTGAGGATGAGGTCAAGTGTGTCTTTCCCTCACCGCCTGCCACAGACCCAGTCTAGCAGCTGTGTCTTTTAGGAATTGGCCAGCTCAGCTAGTAGTGATTCTGCTGATCCACTCTTGGTGATGGACATTCAGAGTACATTCTGCACCCTTGCAACCCTCAGAATTATTCCTGCATATTGTATAAATGGAGAGAGACTGCAGAATGCTGCAGTGCAGAGGGATCTCCTTAACTTTTTTTAATTCATGGAATGTGGGCATCACTGCCTAGGCCAACATTTATTTCCCCATCCCTAATTAACAGTCAACTCTTAATCCCCCATTATCAAGTGAGTCTAGAGTCACATGTAGGCCAGACCAGCTAAGGATGGCAGGTTTCCTTCCCTAAAGGGCACCAGATAGGTTTGTGTGACAATTGTTTCGTAGTTATCGTCAGACTTGTAATTCCAGATTTTTTTTTGCCATGGTGGGATTTGAACCCAGGTCCCCAGAGCATTACCCGAGGTCTTTGGAATACTAGTCCAGTGACAATACCACTATGCCACCATCTCCCCTGAAGGAAGAGGGATACACTTGCATTGGAAGCAGTTAGATTGATTCCTGGGATGACAGGGCTGTCTTATGAGCAGATGTTGATCATGTTGGGCCTATTGTCAATGGAGTTTAGAAGACTGAGAGGTGATCTTATTGATACATAAGATTTTGAAGGGGCTTGACAGGGTGGATACTTAGAGGATGTTTCCCCTCATGGGACATAACTTCAAAATAAGGGGTCTCCCATTTAAGACGGAGGGAAGGAGGAATTTCATCTCTCAGAGGGTCGTTAGTGTTTTGAATTCCACAGAGAGAAATGGAGTCTGGATCATTCAATACCTTCAAGGCTGAGTTGGATAGATTTTTCTTTGACAAAGGGGTAAAAAATTATTGGAGGCAGGCAGGCAGGAAAGTGGAGTTAAGGACACCATCAGATCAGCCATGATTTTATTGAATGTGGAGCAGGCTCGATGGGCTGAATGGCCTACTCATGCTCTTACTTAATCCTGCTCTAACTATAGCTCCTTGACTTTCAATGACATTATCATCACTGAATCCCCTGCTATCAACATCTTGGGGGCTTACCATTGACCGGAAACTGAACTGGACCAGTCATATGAATACTGTTGCTACAAGAGCAGGTCAGAGGCTGGGAATCCTGTGGCGAGTAACTCACCTCCTGACTCCCCAAAGCCTGTCCACCATCTACAAGGCACAAGTCAGGAGTGTGATGGAATAATCCCCACTTGCCTGTATGAGTGCAGCTCCAACAACACTCAAAAGCTTGACACCGTCCAGGGCTAGATGATGTAACTCAGATTAAATTTACAAAGCAACTTTTTAGCACCAATTACCTTATGATTATTAGAACAGTATTTGTACCTACAGTACTCAGAGAGTTAAAATCCAATTTGTTGTTGTACAACAAAATGATTCAAAACAATCACTGAAAATGAATTGGAAATAGTTGATCAAACACAATATGGAAATTACATGAAGAGACAACAACTTTAACAACTAAGTGAGAAAATGAGTAGCACTTCATCAATACACAATGAATTAGTAGGTGGAAACATTTAGATGCAATAAGAACATTGGAACTGCAGGGTGAGAAAAGACCAAAGTCCATCTGGTTCGCCTTTAACCATCCTGGTAGTGTCTCTGTGGCACAATCGGTTAGCACGTTTGGCTGTTAAGCAAAAGGTTGTTGGTTTTAGCCCACCCAGGGACAAACATTTTATATGCAGGTGGCTTGTAAATTATTAGATAAATGAGCAACTGTTCAATTATCATATTTTTTTTCAGTCATCCAGGTAGTTGCATAACACAAAATTTGTTGACGAATCATAGTAATCATGCTCTATCACCAGACCAAGACATGAGGCAAAGACAACCCTCAGTGGTGGAGAGCTTTGGGAACCACAGGTCTAAAGTCAACTTTTCCTTCTGTGTGCAGACATGTGGAATGTACATCCTGCAGGATGTGGGACATTGTGCAGGCACTAAATGCCCTCAATTACTAAACCTGCAGGATGTGTCATCAGCTGCAGAAACTTGAACTTTGCGTTACAGAACTCAAGCGATGGCTGGAGTCACTGTGGTGCATCCATAAGGAGGATGATTACATGGATAGCATGCTTAAAGAGGTGGTCACACCGCAGCTATTAAGTACACAAGCAGAATGGGTGACCGCCAGAGTATCTAAGAGAAACAGGCAGGTAGTGTGGGAATCCCTTGAGGCCATCTCACTCTCTAACTGCTTTTCCATTTTGGATACTGTGAACGAGATGGTTCCTCAGAGAACTACAGCAAGAGCCAAGCTTCTGGCACCATGGGTGGCTCAGCTGCACAGGAGGGGAGGAGGAAGAGTGGAAATGCTATAGTGGTAGGGGGTTTCATTGTTAGGGGAGCAGACAGGCGTTTCTGTGGCTGTTGATCTGACTCCAGGATGGTATGTTGCCTCCCTGGTGCCAGGGTCAAGGATGTCACAGAGCAGCTGCAAAACAATCTTTTCGGGGAGGGTGAACAGCCAGAGGTTGTAGTCCACTTGGGACCAATGGTATAGGCAGGAAAAGGGATGAGGTTCTGAAAGCAGATTTTAGGGAGTTAGGAAGGGTATTAAAAAGCAGGACCTCAAGGGCAGTAATCTCAGGATTACTCCCAGTGGCATGTGCTAGTGAGCATAAGAATAGGAAGATTGAGCAATTCATTACGCAGCTGAAGAAATGGAGTAGGAGGGAGGCCTTCAGATTTCTGAGGACATTGGGACCAGTTTTGGGGCAGGTGGGACCTGTACAAGGACAGGTTACAATTTAACAGGACTGGGACTAGTGTCCTTGCGGGGAGGTTTTCTACTGGGGAGGGCTTAAACTAGATTGGCAGGGGCATGGGAGCCTGCGGGGAAATTCAAAGAGGAGGGGAGAAAAACTGGCAGTGGAAAGTACAGAAGTATTAACTGAGAGGAAGATATATCAAAGAGTAGTATCAAGATAGACAGAATATTTGGAGAGTTTGACAGAAATAGAGTAGGCCATTAGAAGGGGTCAGAGTAAAGGGGAAAGTAAAAATCCTAAATCAGGGCTAATGTTCATGTATGTGAATGCATAAAGTTCGGTAAATAAGATTGGTGAACTACAGGCAGAGGCAGCTTTGTCCCTTCTCCCCTACGCATGGAAATATGTAATAAATGGACAACTCATCAATGTTAAAAGGTGGGAGACTTGCTGATTTTTAAAATTTCTGCCACTTATGAAGGTAGGCATGGTTGACAGAGATTAGCTAAAATTTAAATTGAAATAAAGACAGAAAATGCAAAAGAAACTCAGCAGGTCTGGTAGCATCCGTGGAGAGGGAAACAGAGTTAATGAGTGGAATCATCCCAGATTTGCACTAAGTGCAGTAATGGGCAGGAAAAAAAGCGTTTTACCCGCTTCCGCAATGGGGGCTTCTCATGCCATATCATCCCAATCCCATTAATCATGCATTCCCAGGAAACATGCCGATTCAATAGCGATGGGCTCTCATATGCCCACCACGCTGTCACCTCACTGCTTCCTCACGCTGAGTGCCGTATTTAAAGTGCAGCTGCGTGCACAGCTCTCAGTGCTTCCAGGCCAGGACTGCTGCACAGAAGACATGGCCCCGAAAGACAAAAAGACTGCAGCTCCCCGAGTCAATAAAGCATCTCTGAATGCCTTTTGGATGCTGTGGAGGCTTGAAGCACAATGAAAGCCAAAAAGCGTTCAGTCACCCATCACTGGGATGACCTGCAGAGGCCTGCCGTGATGTCTCCACTCCTGCTCTGGCCGCAGGAGGTCCAGCAATCTCACCACCGGTTTGGTCGGCAGTGGCAGTCAGTGATAATCAGCGCCAACGTTGCACAGAAGTTGGCCATCCAGTGCAGAAAGAGGATGAATGATCTCACCCCTGCTGCCAGGGTAAGGCAGCCATCACATCACTCTAAACTGACACACTCACAAGCCCATCACAGATTCACCGGCATTTCACTCACTGCCAGCTCAAGTGACATCACTACTCACTGTCTCACACACACCCTCACATCTCCATCTGGCCTCATCTCCACTGGAGACTGCCTCCTCAGCCCTCACCATCTTGAGGCCACTTGCACAGATCAACTTGTGCCCCCCCCCTCCTCACACACTCTGGGATACCCCACTACAGCTCTTGCCCTACTGCCTCTTCCCTTGCCTGAGGTCCCTTCTCCCCTTCCCCAAAGAAGTCCTAGCCCTGCAGCCTTTTGAGAAGCTACCCACCCTGCCTTATGGTTTTTCTGGTAGGTAGAAACCTGCCTGTGAGCCCCCTAAAAGTGATGTGGTGCTGTCTGTGAAGCCTGACGCTGATGAATGCGAGTGCTGACTGAAGCAAGGTGCGGCAAATGAACCTCCAAGTCCCAAGCGAAGTGCAGCTCGCCAGGTGCATGTCACTTATATACAATAGTGAACCCAGGCTGATGATCCAGTGTGGGAGGATGATTCTGATCCATCTTCCACACTTTGGCCCTCACCTCTTCCCCTCCCTTCCAAAACCATGATAAGGTTCCTCTTGTCCTCACTTTTCATCCCACCAGCCTCCGCATTCAAAGCATCATCCTCCGCCATTTCTGCCAACTCCAACATGGTGCCACCACCAAACAAATCTTTCCCTCACCCACTCCCGACAGCATTCCACAGGGTCTGTTCCCTCCGTGACACCCTGACCCACTCCTCCATCACCTCATTCCCTTCCCATGGCACCTTCCCATGCAATCGAGAAGGTACAACACCTGCCCCTTCACCTCCTCCCTCCTCACCGTCCAAGGACCCAAATACTTCTTTCAGGTGAAGCAGCGCTTCACTTGCACCTCCTTCGATTTGGTCTACTGTATTCACTGCTCGCAATGCGGTCTGGTCTATATTGGGGAGACTAAATGCAGACTGGGTGACCGCTTTGTGGAACACCTTCCGTCTGTCCGCAAGCATGACCCAGACCTTCCTGTCGCTTGCCATTTCAACACATCATCTTGCTCTCATGCCCACATGTCCATCCTTGGCCTGCTGCAATGTTCCAGTTAAGCCCAAGGCAAACATTGAAAAGAAACATAGAAAATAGGAACAGGAGTAGGTCATCTGGCCCTTCGAGCCTGATCTGCCGTTCAATATGATCATGTCTGATCCTCTATCTCAATGCCATACTCCGGCTCTTTCCCCATACCCCTTGATGCACCTCATCTTCGGATTAGGCACTTTACAACCTTCCAGACTTAACACAGAGTTCAACAGCTTCAGACCATGAGCTCTCTCCTCCATCTTTACACATTTTAATTTTTTATTTATTTATTCATTTAATTTTTTAAAAATCTTTTTCCTCCAACTACCTCCCACCCCGCCCTACACAGGGCCATCTGTCACTTGTTTCTATGTTGTGCTTTCACAGAGCACTGACCCTTGTTCTGTTATTAACACATTCTGCTATCTTACCTTTATGCTGCTATCAGCACCTTCTTTAGTCTTTAATGCTACCATTGACACTCTCTTTGTCCTGTGTCCATGAAATCGTTGTCAAATTTCTCCTTTGCTCCCACCTATCCCTGACTTTCTATTTTGCTCCACCTCCACCCCCTGACCTTCCCCTTTCTGATGCTGAAAGTTCTGTACCCAGCAAAGGACTCAATTTCATACCCTTAAGCCCTCACCTCAATGAATTCCGGGCTCAGCATGATGCTGAACTCTTTTTCCGCCGCTTTCGTCTCCATGCTCACTTCTTTGGGCAGGAGTCTTCTCCACCCCGGTCAGTGGGTCCTTTCACCCACCTCGAGTATTCTCCCTCCACCTGGACCCCTCCCTCTGGCCTTTTGCCTTGAACTTTTCATTGAGAATTGTCAGTGTGATACCTGCCGTCTCAATTTCTCTGCTCCTTTCACCCATTCTAACATGTCTCCTTCTGAACTCGTCACACTCTGTTCTCTCAGGTACAACCCTGACTTTGTTATCAAACTTGCCAACAAGGGTGGTGCTGTTGTTGTCTGGCGTACTGACCTCTACCTCAACAGAGGCTTAGCGCCAACTCACCAACACTTCCTCCTAACTCCCCCTGGACTATGAGCCCGCCACCGAACACCAAGCCACTGTTTCCAGGGCTGTCATTGACCTCATCTCCTCTGGAGATCTTCCTCCACAACTTCCAGCCTCATGCTCTCCCGACCTCAGACAGCCCGCTTCTACCTCCTCCCCAAAATCCACAAACAGGACTGTCTTGGTAGACCAATCGTGTCAGCATGTTCCTGCCCCACGGAACTCATTTTTTCCTATCTTGACTCCATTCTCTCTCCCATTGTCCTGTTTCTTCCCACCTACATCTGCGATTCCTCTGATGCCCTACATCATATCAACAATTTCCAGGTCCCTGGCCCTAACCTCCTCCTCTTCACCATGAACATCCAATCCCTCTATTCCTCCATCCCCCACCAGGATGGTCTGAGGGCTCTCCACTTCTTCCTTGAACAGAGGCCTGAACAAACGCCATCCACCACCACTCTCCTCCATCTGGCTGAACTTGTTCTCTCACTAAACAATTTCTCCTTAAAATTGTCTCACTTCCTCCTAGTAAAAGGTGTGGCTATGGGTACCAGCATGGGTCCCAGTTATGTCTGTCTCTTTGTGGGGTATGTGGAACATCCCTTGTTCCAGTCCTACTCAGACCCCCTCCCACAACTCTTTTTCCTGTACGTTGATGCCGGTTTCGGTGCCGCTTCATGCTCTCGTCTGGACCTGGAAAAATTTATCAATTTTACTTCCAATTTCCACCTCTCTATCACCTTCACATAGTCCATCTCTGAAATTTCCCTTCCCTTCCTTGACCTCTCTATCTCAATTTCTGGTGATAGACTGTCCACCAATATTCATTACACCGACCTCGGCTACAGCTCCTAACACCCTGCTTCCTGTAAGGACTCCAGCCAATTCTCTCAGTTACTTTGCCTCAGTCGCATCTGTTCCGATGATGCCACTTTCCAAAACAATGCTTCTGACATGTCCTCCTTCTTCCTTAACCGAGGTTTCCCACCCAAGGTAGTTGACGGGGCCCTCAGCTGTGTCGGACCCATCTCCTGCGACTCTGCCATCACATCTTCCTCTCCCTCCCCTTGTCCTCACTTTTTACCCCACCAGCCTCCGCATTCAAAGGATCATCCTCCGCCATTTCCGCCAACTCCAGCATGATGCCACCACCACACACATCTTCCCTTCACCCCGCACCCCCCCGTTGGCATTCAGTAAGGGCCGTTCCTTCTGGGACACCCTGGTCCACTCCCCCATCACCCCCTATATCTTAACCCCTACCCACAGCACCTTCGCATGCAACTGCAGAAGGTGTAACACCTGCCCCTTTATATTCCCCCCTCCTCACTATCCAAGGGCCCAAACACTCCTTTCAAGTGAGGCAGCGTGTCACTTGCACTTCCCTCAGTTTGGTCTACTGCATCCGCTGCTCCCAATGTGGTCCAAACGCAGACTGGGTGACCGCTTTGAGGAACACCTTCGGTCTGTCCACAAGCACGACCCAGACCTTCCTGTCGCTTGCCATTTCAACACACCATCCTGCTCTCATGCCCACATGTCTGTCCTTGGCCTGCTGCAATGTTCCAGTGAAGCTCAACGCAAACTGGAGGAATAGCAACTCATCTTCCGATTAGGCACTTTGCAGCCTCCCAGACTTAACACTGAGTTCAACAACTTCAGACCATGAACTGTCTCCTCCACCTTTCTGATTCCCCCCATCTTTTTTCTTATTCATTTTTATTTCTCAATTTTAATTTATTTATTTTCCTCCCACTTATTTTCAATATTACTATTTTTAAAATTTATTTCCATTTTTATTCATTGTTTTATCCCCAGCTTTAAGCCTTTTTGATCTTTTTTCCCCCAACCCGACCCCCGCTAGGGCCATCTGTCACTTTCCAGAGTGCTTACCCTGGTCCGGCCATTATCACATTCTGCTTTCCACTCTTAATGTCACCATTAGCACCTTCTTTAGCTAGAACCACCACTATTAACAACCCTTTGACCTTTTATTTGTGACATCTTTCGCAATCTCTCCTTTGCCTCCACCTATCACTGGCCTTCTATCCAGCTTCACCTGTTCTGCCCTCCTTAAACAGTATATATTTCACTACATTTCTACTTTTCTTTAGCTCTGAAGAAGAGTCATACGGACTCGAAACGTTAACTCTGTCTTTCTCTCCACAGATGCTGTCAGGCCTGCTGAGTCTTTCCAGCATTTTTTGTTTTTGTCCCTCTTGAATGTCTTGATTGAACCTGCCGCCACCTCACTCTCAGGCAGTGCATTCCAGATCCTAACCATTCGCTGTGTGAAAATGCTTTTCCTTATGTTTCTTCTGCCCATTACCTTACATCTGTGCCCTCTTCTTCTCGATCCTTCCACCAATGGGAACCATTTTTCCCTACTTACTCTGCCCAGACCCCTCACTTTGGATATCTCTATCAAATCTCCTCTCAACCTCCTCTTCTCCAAGGAACACAGTCCAAACTTCTCCAATTTATCTTCATTACTCAAGTTCCTTATCCCTGGAAGCATTTTTGTGAATCTTTTCTGCGCTCTCCCTAATGCCTTCACATGTTCACTAAAGCGTGGCACCCAGAACTGGATACAATACTCCAATTGAGGCAGCACCACTGTTCTTTACAAGTTTAACATAACTGCTTTGCTTTTATACTCTATGCCCCTCTTAATAAAGCAATGCTGTATGCTTAATAAACTGCTCATTCAACCTGTCTTGCCATCTTCAAAGATTTATGCACATATGCACCCAGGTCTCTCTGTTCCTGAACCTCCTTTAGAATTGTATCCTTTATTTTATATTATCCCTCTGCGTTCTTCCTATCAAAGTGAATCACTTTACACTTCTCTACATTAAATTTTGTCTGTCCAGTCCACCAACTTGTCTTTTTTGAATGTTTTTTTGAAGCTCTACACCAGGCTTGCCCAACCTTTTCACATGGGAGGGGGAGGCACATTTCAAAGTTTTTCTCACTCAAGGGGTTGATGGGCAAATTTTGGAAAGATAAAGTTTGGCACAACATTAAACATGAATTTCAAACAAAAGCTGAGGTATGAAAAGTGCCAACTTGTTGAGCAAAAAAACAAGTAGTAATAAATAAAGATGAGTATTAGAGGGTGACATGGTGAGACTGTGTACGTCTGGCTCACTCTCAGGGGACTCACTCACTCACTCACCCTCACTCACTGAGAGTGGATGAGAGTGCCTGATGGTGTACGTGGGTGAGGGTGAATGAGAACCCTGATACTGGGAATGAGCCAGACTTATGGACTCTGCCCCTGCACACACTCTCTCTTCCACTCCCCATCACTCTCCCTCTCTCTCCCTCTCCCACTCACACTCTCTTATCCCCCTCACACTCTCTTATCCCCCTCATACTTTCTCCTCCCCAACGCTCTCTCCCCCAACATTCTCTCCCCCCAATACACTCTGCCTCAGCCCCTCATGCTCACACTCTCTCACCCCTATCATGCTCACATTCTCTCCCCTGCTCACACTCTCTTCCCCCACCACACTCTCCTAACCCCCAACATTCTCTTCTGCTCCTCAACTCCCTCCTCCCTCACAGTCTCCCCACCAGCCCCCAACTTCACACCTCTCTCTCACACTGTCTCCAGTCATTCACTCACTCAGACGCCAGTGGGCTCCATTCCGACTGCCTCGCATCCTGCTCAGACTCACCTGGACCCCGCTCCGGCTGCCTCGTGCCATGCTCCGGGCCCTGTAACGTGCCTTCAAAACTTACCTTCCCACTCTTTCCTGTTCATCCAATCACATGGCTGGTTTCTCTCAGAGAGAAGCCAGCCTTTGATTTGATGAGGAGTTTTACAGCATTTTTCATACATAAGTCAGTCGAATGTGCAATAAGTTTTGAGGGCCAAGTTCAGAGGCATCTGGGGCTGCACCCAGCCAGCAGACCATGAGTTGGACAAGCCTACTTTACACTAACCTCCTCACAGTTCACAATGCTTCCAAACATCATATCATCCACAAATTTTGAAAGCGTGCCCTGTGCAGCAAGATCTAGGTCATTCAAATAGCCCTGCTGTCAGATCTGCTGAGTTTTTCCAGCTATGTTTATTTTTGTTTCATTCAAATAGTCTTTTGGTAGTACAGAATTTGAGTATTTCTGAAAAAAGACATATCAATGTTAGGGGAAGCAACAGCTTTATACTGTAAGAGAAGAGTGCTGATTTACTCACAAGTGGACTCTGATTGGTAGAGGCGTTACCAGTTAATGGTGGCTGACAGTCAACTGTCAAGCATTGTTTTAAATTTAAACCAGGCAGTTGATTCTGACTGTTCAGGAATGAACCAGCAAATGGCTATCACTTATTTTGTTTAGCCGAAACAATGTGTGTACATGCTCTTTCTGTCTGCAAAGAACAGGGCCCTGTGTATTAATAAGTTACTTCTAGTACACGCAAAGGCACTTCACTGTGAGATTGACTGACCAGCTTAAATTGGTTGTCAGCATAATTTTCCTCATTCCTCAGCATAAATAATCCTCATTGGAAGTTAGGCCAGATGGAGATGTGAGGGTGTGTGTGAGAGAGTGAATGGTGATGTCCCTTGAGCTGGCAGTGTGTGAGATGTCAGTGAAAGTGATGGCCTTGTGAGTGTGTAAGATTAGAGTGATGAGATGGCTGCCTTACCCTGGCAGCATGGATGAAATCATTCATCTTTTTACACCGGATGGCCAATCTCTTCTGTGCAGCGCTGGCACTGACCACCACTGGTAACGCTTCCCAAACCAGAGTAGTGAGATTGCTGGACCTCATGCGACCAGAGCGGGGATGGAGGACAACACGGCAGGTCTCCGAAAGTCATTCCAGTGACGGGTCCACCAAACACTTTTTGGCTTTCGTTGTGCTGCAAGCATTGAGAACTGTGTGCGCGGCTGCAGCTTAGATGTGACACCAGAGTGAGGAAATTGTGAGATAATGATGTGGTGGGCAATTCAGAGACCGCCCACCAGCGAGACAGCATGTTTCCTGTGGCTGCATAATTAATGAGGTGGGAAGCAGATGATATGGCATGAAAACCCGTCATTGCAGCTGGTGGGTAAAAAGTTGTTTTTCACACTCGCTACTGCACCTTATGCAAATCTGGGATGATTCCACCCTACATCTACTGGTTCCCCTTTATCCACCCAGCTTGGTACATTCTCAAGGAACTCTAATGAATCCTGTCAAATTTGGTTTCCCTTTCTTTAAACCATATTGACTCTGCCTGATTATATTAGGACCTTCTTGATATTAACTTTGAGCGTGAAAGTCGCAGGACTGGAAAATCCGCCCCTAGTATATTCCTTGAGTGGTAGTGAGTGTTTTAAATCCTGCCCTTCCCCTTAATTTTCTCCTATTATTCTTGGGATATTTTTTGTGTCTTCTGCTGTTAAAATAAATAGAAAATACTCTGTCATTTACCGGTTTCATTATTAATTCTGGTTTCACATTATTAATACAATCAGGCAGAGTCAACATGGTTTTATGAAAGGGATACCACATTTAACAAATTTATTAGATTTCTTTGAGGATGTAAGGGACCAATGTTTACTTTAACTACTATCTTCTTCTGTTACACCATACACTGAGGAAATTAAACCCATAGCACTGGGCAATGCTCTACCCGAGGAAATTAAACCCATGGCACTGGGCAATGCTCTACCCGAGGAAATTAAACCCATGCAACTGGGCAATGATCTACCTGAGGAAATTAAACCCATGCCACTAGGCACTGTTGTAGTCCAGGTAATTTAGCCCATACCACTGGGCACTGATTCAGTGAAGTGTCAACTGGTACTTTTGGATGTTATGCAAAGAGTAATGGTTGCATTACCTTCTCCAGCTCTTGTAGTGCTGATGTCCAGGTCATCGCGGGTTCCATTTTGTGACTCTAGATACGTAGCTGGGACCCAGCCCTGCTCCTCCGCTGTACTTACAAACCACCAACCTGTCGAGGAGAAAGCAAATTTTATCGAATTCAGTGCTGCTGTTGGGATTTCAGTGAAACCTAGCACTAGGTTTGTGATATTTTCATACCTTGCTCACCTGAACCATGAAAAATACAATTATCCTGCCAAACTTGGGCTGTGGCAGTAGAAAGCAATTTTAGCTGTTTAACTATGTAAAAGTACTGGTGGTTATAGGTCAGTCACTGGTAGCGAGATCAATTTGTAATTTATTCTGCAGGTTATTGGTACATATACAGTAAATGCCCCTCTGGAGGTAAACCTGATAGTGGTACTGAGAATAAAGAAGGTTCAATGTTATGAATATATGTCTATGGGAAATGTGAGGTGTCAGCCTTTGGCTCAATAATCTAGACTGCCCTTGCCATTTCAGAAGGTTTTGGTCTTATTGCCTCTAGGTTAGTTGGTTGTGGGTTGAAGTCCCACTCTTGAAATCTGATCACATCACCTAGGCTGACACTCCCAGTGCCGTACTGAACAAGTACTGCATTGTTGGGGGTGCCGTCCTTTGGTGGGTTGTTAAGTTGAAGCTTTGTATGTCTCTCAGGTTGATAAAAGATCCATCTCCACTTTTTAGCAAAAGAGAAGGGGAATTCTCCAAGTGCCTTGGTAGTATTTATTCTTCAAAGAACAAATTGTCCAATTATTATTTCTCAATACTTTTGTGGGATCTTGGCTGCTGCAACTGCAGATATAAGAGTAACTAGACTTCAAAATTATTTCAAAGGCTGTAAAGCACCTTGAGACCTCTTAAGTGGAAGGCAGTGTATAAACACAAGTCCTTCCTTTTTTTCATCCCGAAATGAAGTCAAACTGTGTTGCAGGCAAGAGGCAAAGAAAGTTTCTGTAGTGTTGGAAGGTAGTGTTCCATTTCACCTACTAATACCAGTTCATCAAAGGCAGAAAAGAGGCATTTCATATAATAATCACATATTTATAAGACTTAATAAAAAATCTCGCATGAAGCATGCATTTCCTGTCGATAAACCTTATTTCCTGTTGTCATAATTTTTATCAGACTTTTGTTTCGGCTTTTCCGATTTTAAATTGTCAACATTGCCCATTAATTTTTGTTGTCAATTTCCACTACCATGTTTTGCCAGTCAACCAACTGAATCACTCAAACTGCATTTGCAAAAATAACCGTCCATCATTTTTCGGGAACTGAAATTTCCAAAGCGCAAAATAATGGTCTGGATCTTGTGATCCGGGGGAAGAGAAGGCGTACGCCACTCTGTTTAAAACTACATTCTTACCTATTTTGTAGGCTGCAGTGAGTACTTGTTCTCCCAGCTGCCTTGTGGATTCATCTGGGAGTTAAGTAGGGAGGCCAAGTGCTGAGGTGCAAGTTCAGCAAAGCCACACCCCTCTGACATCACAAGCTCAAGATATGCCTCTTGAGTTCTGCCTTCAGCTCAGTGGCAGGTATATAATTGTTTTTAATGTTTTATTTAAAGGACTGTACTTCTAACTCTCACTCCCCTCCAGCACTTCTGGCTCAGGTCTGATTCCCCACACCCCGTTTCTGCTCACCGCCCCCCTCACCCCACTCCCGGATACCCTTGGCTCTGCTTCCAACCCCCCACTTCTGAATGGCTTGAACCCCATCACAACACCCTCCCACTCCCAGCACCCAATGGCTCTGCTCCTAAACTCCCCACACCCGCACCACTGAATCACAGAATGAAGCCATTCGGCCCATCGTATTTGCACCAGCTCACTGAACATTTTAATTTAGTGCCAATTTCCTGCCTTTTCTCCATAACCCTGAACATTGTGTCTATTTAAATAATCATCCAATGCCCTCTTCAATGTCTCAATCGAACCTACCTTCCAGGTAGCGCATTCCAAACCTTAACTACTCGCTGTATGAAAAAGTTTTTTCTCACCTCACATTTGCTTCTTTTGCAAAACTCTTTAAAACTGTGCCGTCTCATTCTTGATCCTTCTACAAGCGGAGACGGTTTCTCCCTATCTACTCTGTCCAGGTTCTTCATGATTTTGAAAACTTCTATCAAGTCTCCGCTTAGCCTTCTCCTCTCCAAGGAAAACAGTCCCAACTTCTCCAATCTTTCCTCATAACTGGAGTGTCTCACCCCTGGAACGATTCTCGTAAACCTCTTCTGCACTCTCTCCAATGCATTCACATCCTTCCAATAGTGTGGTGCCCAGACTGTATACAATACTCCAGCTAAGGTCTAACCAGTGTCTTATATAAGTTCATCAAAATCTCCCTACTCTTATACTCTATGGCTCTATTAATGAACCCTAGAATACTGTATGCTTTAGAAATAGCTCTCTACCTGTTCTGCCCCTTTAATGACTTATGTAGATATACACCCAGGTCTCTCTGCTCCTGCACACCCTTTAGAATATTGTCTCTCCATGTTATTTGTACCAAAGCGCATCAGCTCACACTTCTCCGCATTGAACTTCATCTGCCACCTATCTGCCCACACCACCAATGTGTGAATGTCTTTTTGAAGTTCTACACTGTTCTTCTCAGTTTACAATTCTCTCAAGTTTTGTGTTGTCCGCAAACTTTGAAATTGTCCCCTGCATGCCACGATCTAGATCATTTATATATATATATATATATATATATATATATATATATATATATATATCAGGAAAAGCAAGGGTTCCAATACCGACCCCTGTGGAACTCCACTACAAACCTTTCAGCCTGAAAAATACCCGTTAACCATTACTCTCTGTTTCCTATCCCTCAGCCAACGTTGTATCCAAGTTGCTATTGTCTCTTTTATTCTCTGACCTATAACTTTCTCCACAAGTCTGTTGTGTGGCACTGTAACAAACACCTTTTGGAAGTCCATATACACCACATCAACAGCCTTTCCCTCATCAACCATCTCTGTTCCCTCTTCAAAAAACTCCAGCAAGTTAATTAGACACGATTTTCCATTAACAAATCCATGCTGACTCTTCCGAATCAATCCACATTTTTCCATGTGACTTTTAATCCTATTCCAAATAATTGTTTCTAGAATTTTCCCCACTAACGATATTAAACTGACTGGTCTGTAATTGCAGGGCGATCACCACAACCTTTTTTGAACAAGTGCATAATGTTTGCAATTCTCCAGTCCTCAGGCACCTCCCCCGAATCCAGAAACATTGAAAAATTATTGCCAGTGCATCTGTAATTTCCACTCTCACTTCCTTCAATATTCTTTGGATGCATCTCATTCAGTCCCAGTTACTTATCAACTTTAAGCTTATCCAATACCTCCTCTTTATCAATTTTAAACCATTCTAGTGACTGAGTTTCCTCCTCTGTCACCATAGCCTGGGTAGCATCTACCTCTTGGGTAGACAGATGCAAAGTATTCATTTAATACCTCAGCCATGCCTCTTGCCTCTATGTGTAAATCCCCTTTTTGGTCCCTAATCGGCCCTACTCCTTTTACCATTGATGTATTTGAAGGGACTGAGGAGCTCAGTGTGTAATTGGCAGGGGAGAAGTGGGCTGAGTGGGAGGAGTAGCAGGGGCAAGGGGTGGGGTGGAGCGCTGGGGTGAAGGTACTTTTCACACTCCTGCTGATTTAAAGGGCTGCACTCCTGAGCAGGCTCTACGCCCAGAACAGCCCTCAATAAATCAGCGCAAATACTTGTGGAATACAGGCCACATTTACATGCTAACAGGTCGCAGCAGACCATCAATGTGGGCTCCCCCAGTGCCCTTTTAAGTGAACCACAATATCCAGTTTCAAGCATTACCCTGAAAGTTGCTGAATTATTGTGGCCCTCAATAGCGGCGAACTCCTCAGTGCTCCACACTATTGGGACTGCGGGATTTGGATCAACATGTTAAGTGAAATGTTAAAAAATACCTATTTCACAGCAAGATAATTATATTTATCAACTAAATTGTCTTTTAATTCATTCATTAAAGTTTTATTTGAAGATCTCAACCTCTCGAAAAACTTTGTCTTGGGTTTAATATTTGTTCTCACAGCAGCGATTGAAGCATATTCTGCAGCCTGAACATTTTCTTAAAAAACATCACAGGCATTTAAGATAACTGAATGATATTTAGATAGCACATTACAAGGCTCCAGATATAAGAACATAAGAAATAGGAGCAGGGGTAGGCTATTTGGCCCATCGAACCTGCTCCTCCATTCAAAAAGATGACGGTTGACCTGATTGTGGCTTTATCTCCACTTTCCTGCATGTCCCCCGTCATTCTTGACTCTCTTGTCAATTAAGAATCTGTCTAACTCAACCTTGAATATATTCAATGATCCAGCTTCCACTGCTCATCGGGGGAGAGAATTCCAAAGACTAACAACCCTCTGAGAGAAGAAATTTCTCCTCTTAAATGAAAGACCCCTTATTTTAAAATTGTATCTCTAGTTCTAGATTCCCCCAAGAGGGGAAACATCCTGTCAGCATCTATCCTGTCAAGCCCCCTCAAAATCTTATATTTTTTATTAAGGTCACCATTAGCAGCATTTAAAGCTAGCCTGAACTGTTTAAAGCTAGCCTGCAGCTCTTACAGGGAAGTGCATTGTGGCTGGAGCAGGTTCTAGCAGTTGTGCAGGAAGTGACTGACCTGGGAAACAGTGAAGAATGGCAGAACATGGGAAAGGGTGAGCTCAAAGGTTTTGGGCGCTGCATTAGAGGCCTTGGTGGAGAATGTAGAAAGAAGGAGATTTCTCCTGTATCTGCAGAAGTCAGAAGTCCTCCAGAATACACTCAGAAGGCTATTGGAGCAGATAGCTTTGGAGGTCAATGGAAGGAATCAAGCCTTGAGGACCTAGATGCAGTGCCACAAAAAGTTCAATGACTTCACATGAGTGGCCAACTGCAATACTAGCCTCAGACACTGCTCAATTCATCACATCCCCATTACTCATCTACCAACAATCTCTATCAAGCAGGACTCATACCTGTTATTCTTATGTTTCACCACACTCCCACATACCTAGCATTGCTGCAAGCCTCACATCCACATCTCTTGGACTGCCAGATATTAAACCAATACAGCCAGATCACCCAAAAGGACTGCACCACACTCACTGACACACTTTCCTCTCTCTTGCAGGACAAGGTGGCACAACCAGAAACAACAGGAGATGACCAGATGGGGACAGGTACAGCTGCATGTCCTAACCCTGATGACAGAGATGGTACTGATGCTATGGCCAGCAATGGGCTGAAAACCAACAAAGATGACATTAACCTTATATCAAATATTCCTTCTCACGTTCAATCTCTCCTTATCTCAAATTCTCTTCTGATTTACAAGCTGCTGATGGTGCAAGCATATTCCTCTTACTTTGCCTCCTCACAATTCCATAACTATATCCATGTAACTTTCTCCTTTAAGATATCCAAGTACAACCTGCCCAGGCAATGGAGAAAAGCAAGAAGGCAGTGATGATGAAGACACACCATCAATCAATTTCACACATGCAGCCACCAGCACAGCTGCTAATATTACATGTAATTTAGAGGATAGCTTAGAGGGGGGATCTACATTCGGTGAGACACCAGGCATGCATGGCCCGCAGCCAGGACAGGGTGCAAGATTACCCCAGTTGGCAGCTTGCCAGGGGCAATGCTTCAAAGGATTCTGCAGTTGCGAACTCAGGTAAGCAATTTGACAGGGAAGACTACAGAAAAACACAGGTGGATATGTAAAACAAAATGCTTGGGAAGCGCATTGGGAAGCCTGTCAGAATGTCTGCAGTCAATGTCGAGAACAGAAGAATCACACTCCAACTGCAGCTTCCAGGGCCCCAACTGCCCTGGGAAGTGGTGGCTAACGCCATTTGCATACTGTTTTTAAATTTTTTTTATTCATTTGGTTACAGGATAGATGTCACTGACAGGGCCACATTTCTTGGCTATCCAAACTATTCTTGAGAAAGTCGTGGTGTCAACTGAGTGGCTTGCTGGGCCATTTTAGCAAGCCATTAAGAGTCAGCCACATTGTTATGGGTCAAGAGCTGCATGTCAGCCAGACCAGGTAAGGGCACCAGGGCTGGAATTTTCTGCCCCCATTGGCGTCGGGCATTATGGCAGGCGTAAGCCGACAATATGGTAAGATCAAAAATTTATTTTACGCCATCGTGAAACCAGTTTGCGATTGTCCGCTAGCCTGTCAATGACAGGCCGCATTTCCTGCCACCGGATATTGGGAACATCATTTTAATATGTTTGCATGTAATTATAAGCCTGACACTTGTATGGCGCAAATGTTACTTGCCACTCGTCAGCCCAAGCCTGGATATTGTCCAGGTCTTGCTGCATTTGGACATGGGCTGCTTCAGTATCTGAGGAGTCGCGAAAGGCGCTGAACATTGTGCAATCATCAGCGAACATCCCCACTTCTGACCTTATGATGGAAGGAAGGTCATTGATGAAGCAGCTGATGGCTGTGCTGAGGACACTACCCTGAGGAACTCCTGCGGTGATGTCCTGGAGCTGAGATGACTGACCTCCAACAACTACAACCATCGTCCTTTGTGCTAGGTATGACTCCAACTAGTGGAGAGTTTTCCCCCTGATTCCCATTGACTCCAGTTTTGCTCCTTGATGCCACACTCGGTCAAATGCTGCCTTGATGTCAAAGGCAGTCACTCTCACCTCACCTCTGGAGTTCAGCTCTTTTGTCCATGTTTGAATCAAGGCTGTAGTGAGGTCAGAGCTGATTGGCCCTGGTGGAACCCAAACTGGGTGTCAGTGAGCAGTTTATTGCTAAGCAAGTGCCACTTGATAGCACTGTTGATGACCCCTTCCATTAGTTTACTGATGTTCAAGTGTAGACTGATGGGGCGGTAATTGGTTGGGTTGGATTTGTCCTGCTTTTTGTATACAGGACATACCTGGGCGATTTTCCACATAGCCGGGTAGATGCTAGTGTTGTAACTGTACTGGAACAGCTTGGCTAGGGGCTCGGCAAGTTCAGGAGCACAAGTCTTCAGAACTATTGCCGGAATATTGTCAGGGCCCATAGCCTTTGCAGAATGCAGTGCCTTCAGCCATTTCTTGATATCACGTGGAGTGAATCAAATTGGCTGATGACTGGCATCTATGATGCTGGGGACCACCGGAGGAGGCCAAGATAGATCATTCACTCGGCACTGCTGGTTGAAGATTGTCGCGAATGCTTCAGCCTTATCTTTTGCACTGATGTGCTGGGCTCCTCCATCATTGAGGATGGGGATATTTGTGGAGCCTCCTCCTCCAGTGAGTTATTTAATTGTCCATTCACAACCGATTTGGCAGGACTGCAGAGCTTAGATCTGATCCACTGGTTGTGAGATCACTTCGCTCTGTCTATCACTTGCTGCTTATGCTGCTTGGCATGTAAGTTGACCTATGTTATAGCTTCACTGGGTTGACACCTCATTTTTAGGTATGCCTGGTGCTGCTTTTGGCATGCCCTCCTGCGCACTTCATTGAACCAGGGTTGATCCCCTGGCTTGACGGTTATGGTAGAGTGGGGGAACATACTAAGCCATGAGGTTACAGATTGTGCTGCTGCTGATGGCCCACAGCACCTCATGGATGCCCAGTCTTGAGCTGCTAGATCTGTTTGAAATCTATCCCATTAAGAGCGGTGGTAGTGCCGCACAACACAATGGAGGGTGTTCTCAATGTGAAGGTGGGGCTTCGCCTCCACAACAACTGTGTGGTGGTCACACCTACCGATGCTGTCATGGATAGATGCATCTGAGGCAGGCAGGTTGGTGAGGATGAGGTCAAGTATGTTTTTCCCTCTCGTTGGTACCCTGCCACAGACCCAGTCTAGCAGCTATGTCCTTTAGGACTCGGCCAGCTGTGATGCTACTGAGCCACTCTTGAAGTCCGCCCACCCAGAGTACAATCTGCGCCCTTGCCACCCTCAGTGCTTCCTCCAAGTGGTGTTCAACATGGAGGAGCACTGATTCATCAGCTGAGGGAGGGCGGTAATTGGCCATCAGCAGGAGGTTTCCTTATCCACATTTGACCTGATGCCATGAGACTTCATGGGATCCGGAGTCAATGTTGAGGACTCCCAGGGCAACTCCCTCCTGACTGTATACCACTGTGCTGCCACCTCTGCTGGGTCTGTCCTGCCGGTGGGACAGGACATACCCAAGGATGGTGATGGCAGTGTCCGGGACATTATCTGTAAGGTATGATTCTGTGAGGACAACTTTGTCAGGGTCATTATCAGACTTTTAATTCCAGATTTTTATTGAATTCAAATTCCACCATCTGCCATGGCAGGATTCAAACCCGGGTCCCCAGAGCATTACTCTGGGTCTCTCGGATACTAGTCCAGTGACAATATCACTACGCCATCACTTCCCCTGTCTCTGCTTTCTGGCCTTGATTACATGAGTGCACACTGCCTCAGGACTGTCTCTGCTTTCTGGCCACAGTTACATGGTGCACACTGCGCCAGGACTGCCTTAGGCTTATCCTCCCTTTAGCATACCCACCCCTCATTCATGACTCTGTCCACCTCTTCCTTCCTGTGTTTCTGTCCACATGCCTCCCTTTCCCCTTTCCCTTTCCCTCACAAGTCATGTGTCTCTGTCCACCCCTTCCCTCCTGTCAAACACCCCCTTCCCAGTCAAGTGTGTACCTTCCAGCTCTTCCCTTCCCTTGCTGCTGGTCTTGCCTGAGCAGCCATGGCATGGAGTCAGAGCAGTGAAGTGAAAGGTAGGCAGCTATTGCACACACAAACCTTGAATTTGCGAGTGAAGTACAGCTCACCAGGTGCACGTCAGTTATATCTGATTGTGATTCACGATGGTCTAATTAGCTGTCGGTGTGGCTATTAGATTTGAAATGGGGCATGATCCCAGGAAGCTGGGTTTTTAATGAACATTCATGACATGGAAAGGCATGCAAATGCCAATCCCGACATGGTGTGGCAGGCAACCCGAGCTGCCGTGAAAGTGCTGAGGAGAAAATTGCTATCCATTTTTACGCTGGTGGGGAACTGACATTTGGCCACACTGAATTTTCCGGTCCCATCCACCACATTGCCCGCCATGATGCCCGCCACTGGGACCGTAGAATTCCACTCATTAACTCTGTTTCTCTCTCCACAGATTCTGCCAGGCCTGCTGTGTATCTCTTCTCATACTCTCGTTTTGCTGCTTTTATTTCTTTTTTTACTTGCTTTCTGAACTTTCTATATTCAGCCTGGTTTTCAGTGGTATTATCAACCTGACAACTAACTCTTTCATCATCTAGGGAGCTCTGGTTTTGTTTGTCCTACCTTTTGCAATAATGAGAATGAATCTCAACTATACCCAAACTCTCTTCTTTAAAGATAATCCATTGTTCACTTACAGTTTTCCCTACCAATACATTGTCTATCTTTAGAAATAAACAGGAAATTAAGTTAATTTAGAAAGCATGATTTATAACATCTCCAGCGTTCTGCATATTACCTAATACTGCTGATCCTTTTCATAATCAGCTCCTTAAAGTGACTTGCAAGAAATTTTTCCAACTTGGAAAATTCTAGAACCAATACTCTAAAACTCAAGATATTTCTCTCACTGTCACAAAGAAAATAGTTATATTTACCTGTCACACGTTACATCCTCAGGCAATCCCAAAGTGTTTCATAGCCAATGAATTGTTTTGAAATATATTATTGTTTAATTACATTGGCAAATGTTGCATCCAATCTGTGCACCCAAGGTCATACAAACAGCAATGTGATCAATGACTAGCTAGCTATTCTGGTGTGTGAGGGTTGAAAAAGTTAGCAAACACATCAGCAGAATTTCCTGCTCTTCTTTGAAAATTTGTCATGCGGTCTTTTACATCTACTAGAACTTAAAAGGCAAAAGATGGTACTTTGTAAAAATTTGTTTGGGATAGTGGTGACAATATTTAGTCATAACCCTATGAGCCATGAGGTTCAAATGCATAATTCCCTGAAAAGTGTGAATGTAGACCGATTAATGCATAAAATGTACAAGGTAGGTTTTGTAAAGTGACATTGAATATACCAGTAAAGTAACAAGTGTAATAAAAAATGATATGCTCATAACATGATTGCCCTTTGCTTTACTTTTTGTATAGCTACAGACTATAATAAACCAAAAACACAGTATTTTGCTCTTCAGCCAAGAATAAAATTTCCTTTCCCAGAAATCTGTTGTTTTTCTCATCATCCTGACTCCTATATCAGCTTTCAGTTCAACTGAATACAACCCCCCTCACTTGAGTGGAATGCACCAGCCTGATTCAGTTTAGACAAACAGAGGTATCGCAGAAATAATAAATACAAATATGAATGATCACTAGAATGTTGTGTTATTTTTACTGTCTGCAACATATTGATTCCTCATCCCATCTGAATCTTATTCCATATCTCCCAAGATTTTCTATCTTGTGAATTTAGCCCATTAAGAGTTATGTTTACCAGAAGAAAAGGATTTTAGTAAAGATCACACCAAGGTGTCTTTGTGGTGCGAATCTCAAAACATGAGATATTGCCATAGTGATGGAAGTGTTCAAAATTTCCTTTAACCAGCACCCAAGCGTTTGGCCCACTAACAGATGTGATGTGAATTTGTGCTCACAGGCCCTTGTTACGAGATCCAAACTTACCTGATTCTCGAGCGGAGGCTGGGAACTACAAATCCCAGCATGCCCCAGAGGTTTCTGCGCATGCACAGATCAGGATTGGATGGTGCATGTGCAGTCCAGTGTTTGGAGTTCTTCAGGCCAAGGACAATTGCCCAGTTAGCCTGCATGAAGAAAAAGAAAGTAAAATGGCGACAACCCAATCACACAACCCAGGAACGGGGCGGCATACCAGAGAGCAGTCCCAAACAGAGGGCAGGGGTAGGTCTCAATTGGGAACCCAAGCAGAGGGGACACGGAAAGCTCCCAGAGAGAGAGAGGGCGAGAGAGAAAGAACTGGGGAAGGAGACACTAGGAGGAGGAGACCACTGGTAAGAACCACTGGAAAGAGGAGCAAAGAAAGAGACTCCAAGCAGTAAAAGTGCTGCAGTTGGCAGGCTCCAAGTAGTGAGGGCCCAGGAGAAGCCCTGGAGAACTGAAAAGGCAGTGGAAAATTGGTGATTCCGTGGGGTGGGGCGATGGGGCAAAGGTAACCCTTTGGAGCATCATTCTGCTTGGCGTGGCTAAAAAAGTGGAGCTGTGCTTGTGCGTGCATTGGAGTGCAGATTTGGAAATCCAGGAGAACAGAGTCTTAGGACACAAGAATGAAACCCTGCGAGGTACATACGGACATAAGAACAAGGCCAGAACAAGAGCAGATGTAGGCCATTCAGCCCCTCGAGCCTGCTCCGCCATTTAATAAGATCATGGCTGATCTGATAGTAACCTCAAATCTGCATCCCGCGTACCCCCAATAACCTTTTGCTCCCTTGCTTATCAAGAATCTATCCATCTCTGCCTTAGAAATATTCAAAGACCCTGCTTCCACCACCTTTTCAGGAAGCATTCCAAAGACTCACGATCCTCTGAGAGTCCGAATCAGAGCAAGTTTTGGAGAGAATTCCAAGATTAGATCTTTGAAAGGGAAGAGTGAAGACCTGCAATTCCTCATAGGGAAGCAGGATTTAAAGAGATTGTGTAACTCAGTGAAAACTGACATCTGGGTGAGTTGCTGAGAAATCCATGGGATTTTTCTTGGTTGCATCTGTCATTTATTGCACAGTGTAGAGTGTTCGACCACAGTTTGCCTGTTAATTCATATATACCCCATATTAACCCTGAATGTTAAAGTATAAGATAGATATTGTAAATTGTTTTATTTTTTGACCTTGTATAGAAAAGTTTATTTTGTTTGTTCAAAAATCATGGAATCTTGTGTTATATTCTCTCAGGAAGTGTCTTGGATCGCAAACTTTGTCTACTTTTAACAAAATGTTACTGGTCCCTAAGTGGATCATACCAAAAACTTGGGGGTCTGGTCCAGAATCATAACACCTAAGTATGTTTCCAGGCACTGGGAAAGATACCCTGTCCAGAAATGAAAACCACGGCTTTAAAACAACTCAAGTTCATGACACAGTGAGGCAATTTCCAGAGGACTAGGACCCTGGAGTAATGTTCCATAAATCCTTGCAGCACTTTAGCTGGAGTTTTTGGGATTTCCTACAGTTAGGACATACAGGGAAAACTGCAAGACATTAACACGTCTGTGAAAACCAAGATCCCTCAGTTACCATTGTAACAGTATAGCATGTGATATCTGGATAAGACAGATAAAAAACTGATTCAAAATCTCACACATAGTCCTCGTGCTGTAGTCTGATTAATGAGGAGATGGTAGCATAGTGGTAATGCCACTGGGATAGTAATCCAAAGGCTCAGGCTAATGCTCTGGGGGCAAAAGTTCAAATCCCACCACAGCAGCTGGTAGAATTTAAATTAAAATTAAAAGAAATCTGGAACAGTCTCAATAATAATCACCATGAAACTATCATTGATTGTTGCAAAAAATCCATCTAGTTTACTAATCCCCTTAAGGGAAAGAAACCTTCCATCCTTATTTCAGTCAGAGGACTGTAGAGGCTAGGTCTTTAAGTGTATTCAAGGTTGAGATAGACAGATTTTTAATCAGTAAGGGAATTGAATCCAAACCCACAGCAATATGGTTGACACTTAACTACCCTCTGAAATGGCCTAGCAAGCTATTCGTCAATGGGAATTGGGGATGGATTACAAATATTGGCCTTGCTGGCCTGCCTGCATCCCATCAAAGCACTTTTAAAAAAAATCCACCAAATTCAACACAGAATCCTTTCTGGAATCAGCATCTTCTGAGATTTGAGGCTTGAATTTGGTTCCAGTGGTGGCTTGGAAACTTGCTGCTGGCAAGTACAGATCATGAAATCTGGCAAATAAACCTATGCAACTGCAATGTGTGTAACCAAGGAAATGGCCAACTTTAAGGCATCTGGTGTCCAGGCCCACATGATTTACATTTACTGATTCTATTTCAGATTCTTTTTCCCATTATTTCAACTCACTGAAATATAAAACAATGTAAAGGAACCACATGACAATTTGACAGACCTGCAGAGATATACCTCATAAAGATGGCTATCTGTTTGAAAAGTGCAAGGTTCAATAACTGGGATTGAGACCACAACCAGATCAGTCATGATCTTATTGAATGGCAGAGCAGAGCTGAAGGGCCAAATGGCCTACTGCTGCTCCTATGTTCTATTTGACTTCAAACATTAACTTTGTTTCTCTTTCCACAGATGCTGCCAGACCAGCTGAGTATTTCCAGCGCTCTCTGTTTTTATTCCATAAGATGTAGGAGCAGTACTAGGCTGAATGGCCCATCAAATCTGTTCCACTATTCAATGAGATCATGGCTGATCTGATAATCTTCAACACCACTTTCCTGCCTTTTCCCCATATCCCACGATTCCCTTACTGATTAAAAATCTGTCTATCTCAATCTTGAATACACTTAAAGACCTAGCCTCTACAGTCCTCTGCACCAAGGAGAGATATTGCGTGGATTCAGTATCTTGGTCCCTGGCCACATCCCTGAAGATCATATTACCACATGACCCAGGATGAACTGCTGCTGCTGAGAGATCAGAGGTATATTGTCTTTCAGGAGCTAGGGAGGAAGTTAAAAAGTAAGACTGCAAAATTAGTAACCTCTGGATTATTCCCAGGGCAGAGTTTTTAAATTGGTGGGTGGGCGTGCGACCAACCTAATTGGACTCAAAATCATGCAAGATGACGTCGGGCTAGCGTCCCAACGTCATCCCACGCTCACGCGATATTTCGGTCGGCAGGTGCTTGCAGAAGTTGGAAGCACACCCACCAACAATTAAGAGCAAATTAAGGTAATTAAAGGTGCCGTTTCTCTGATTTTTCATGGTCTGTCCAACTTTAAGGTTGGCAGACAGGCAAATTGGCGAGGTGGATTTTGCATTGTTCATGAATCCTCATCCAAGGACGGGATGAGGTTTCCCTTATTAAATGAAAGAAAAAGTAAAATCTATGGACAGCATTTTTATCATGTATTTGTTCAGGTGACTGACTGTGATGCTTGCACATTTTTTTTCCTGATTTTTAAAACTTTATTTAATGCTTTTCAGGTCTTCAGCTCCCTGAGGCAGCTCTTTGCCTTCAGGCAGGTTTCTACCAGCGCTCGCCTGCACTGATGTCAGCACCCGCTCCCCTTGCTCCCCCAGCCTGGCAGCACCAAGCTGTTAATTGGCCAGCCATCATGAAGTTGCAGTCGGGGGCCAATTGCGGTCAACGGTCCGTTCCCCAGCCGATCCTGGGCCCGCCAATCCAGCCCGCCCGTCGACTTAAAAATCGTGTCCCCAGAGTCATGCATTAGTGAGAGTAGAAATAGAAAGGAGAGGGAAGATCAATGTGTGGCTTGAGACATGGTGAAGGAAGGAGGTGTTCAGATTCTTGGGGCATTGGGATCAGTTCTGGGACAAAACGCACCTATTCGAAAGGGATGAGGTGCACTCTACAAGACCAAGACCAACGTGTTCACAGGGATGGTTTAAAATAAATTGGCAGGGAAGTAGACACCAGCGCATAGAAGTAGAAAAGAGGAATAAGATACATAAAGGGGAGACATTGTTGAATAGGATTATTTTAATTATTCTTTCACGGGATGCGGGAATCGCTAGCAAGGCCAGTATTTGTTGCCCATCTCTAATTGCCCTTGAACTGAGTGGCTTGCTAGGCCATTTCGGAGGGCAGTTAACAGTCAACCATATTGCTCTGGGTCTGGAGTCACGTGGGCCAGACCAGGTAAGGATCGCAGATTTCCTTTCCTAAAAACTAGATGAGTTTTTACAACAATCGATGATAGTTGCATGGCCACCATTACTAAGATTAGCTTTATAATTCAGATTTATTAATTGAATTTAAATCCCACCAGCTGTGGTGGGGTTTGAACCCATGCCTCAAGAGCATTTGCATAGGTTAAAGCAAAATACTGTGGATGCTGGAAATCTGAAATGAAAACAGAAAATGCTTGAAACACTCAAAAAGTTCTGGCAGCGTATGTGGAGAGATAAAGGAAATTTTATCCCTCTCCATAGATGCTGCCAGACCTGCTGAGTTTTTCCAGCATTTTCAGTTTTTATTTCAGCATTTGCCTAGGTCACAGGATTAATAGTCCAGTGACATTACCACTATGCCACCATTTCCCCACAGTATACATCAAGTAAGGTGCTGCAATAATCATGGGTAACTTTAACCTTCACATTGACTGGTCAAATCAAATTGGCAATGTAGCCTGGAGTATGAGCTCATAGTGTCTTCGGGACAGTTTCTTCGAACAATACTTTCTGAAACCAACCAGGGAGTAGGTTATTTTGGACCTGATAATGTTTAATGAGACATAAATAATTAATAACTTCATAGTAAAGGATGTTCTAGGCAAAAGTGATCACAACATGATGGAATTTCACCTCCAGTTTGAGAATTAAGAAATGTGGATTTGTGAAAAATGTCTTAAACTTAAATAAAGGCAATTACAAGGGTCTGAAGACAAAGTTGGCTAAAGTGGACTGGAAAAGTAGCTTAAAAGGTAAGAGGGCTGAGAAGCTGTGGCAGGCATTAAGGAGCTAATTCATTACTCTCAACAAAAATATATTCCATTGAGAAAGAAAGACTCTATGAGAAGTATGCACCAGTCTTGGCTAACTAAGGAAGTTAAGGAGGTGTTAAGTTGAAAGAAAAGGTGTACAATGCTGTGAAGATTAGTGGAAGGGCAAAAGATTGGGAAAGTTTTACATTTCTACTCGGGCTTTGCCGGTTTCTAAAAAAGAGGGAGAAATTGGAGTACAAGAGAAAACTAGCAAGGAATATAAAAGCAGACAGTAAAAGCTTCTAAAAGTATATAAAAGGAAATGAGTAGCTAAAGTGAACATTGATCCCTTAGAGGGTGAGACTGGGGAACTAATAATGGGAAATGAGGAAATGGCAGGGTCTTTGAGCAAGTTTTTCTTTAATTTGTTCATGGGATGTGGGCATCGCTGGCTAGGCCAGCATTTATTGCCAATCCGTAATTGCCCTTGAAAAGGTGGTGATGAGCTGCCTTCTTGAACCGCTGCAGTCCACGTGGTGTAGGTACACCCACAGTGCTGTTAGGGAAGGAGTTCCAAGATTCTGACACAGCTATAGTGAAGGAACAGCGATATATTTCCAAGTTAGGATGGTGAGTGACTTGGAGGGGAAGTTTGAGGTGGTGGTGTTCCCATGCATCTGCTGCTGTCCTTCTAGGTGGTAGAGGTCACAGGTTTAGAAGGTGCTGTCGAAGGAAACTATATCTGTCTTCACAGTAGAAGACACAAAAAGCATCTCAAGGATAGTTGAAAATCAAATGCAGAAGGGAGAGAGGAACTTAGAACATTCACTATCACAAGAGAAAAGGTCATGGGAAAACTAATGGGACTTGGGCTTCTAGGTCCCCTGGACCTGATAGCCTGCATCTAGGATCTTAAAAGAAGTGGCTGCAGAGATAGTGGATGCCTTGGTTGTAATCTTCTAAAATTTCCTAGACACTGGAAAGGTCCCTGCAGATTGGAAAGCAGCAAATGAATGCCTCTTCAAGAAAGAAGTGAAACAGAAAGCAGCAAACTATAGGCTAGCTAGCATGACGTCTGTCATTGGGAAAATGATAGAATCCATTAGGACATTTAGAAAATCATAATACAATCAGGAATTGGAAGCAGTTCAGAGAAGATTCACTCGAATCATTCCTGGAATTAAGGGCGCATTTTATGAAGAATGGTTGAACAGTGTGGGCCTATACCCATTGGAGTTTGGAAGAATGAGGGATGATCTTACTGAAACATATAAGTTCTTGAGGGGACTTGATAGCATGAACACTAGGAGGATGTTTCCTCTTGTAGGGCAGACTAGAACTAGGGGATACAGTTTAAGATTAAGAGTCTCTCTTTTAAGTCACAAATAAGGAGAATTTTTTTCTCTTAGAGGGTTGTTAGCCTATGGAATTTTTTTCCCCAGAAAGCAGTGGAGGCTGGGGCATTGAGTTTGTTCAAGGCTGAGTTGGATAGATTTTTTGATAGACAAGGGAGACAAAGGAGACCAGAACATGGGAGGGCATTTAGGAGAGTGGAGTTGAGACCACAATCAGATGAGCCACGATCTTATCACATGGCAGAGCAGGCTCAAAGGGCCGAATGGCTTACTCCTGGACCTAAGTCTTAAATTCCTATAACAAGATTTTGTGAGAGGAAATCGGGCTTGACAAATTTATGAGCACATTGAGGATTTAACAATCAGGGTGGATAAAGGGGAACCAGTAGATGTAGTCAACATGGTTTTACTAAAGGGAAATCCTGTTTAACAAATTTATTGGAGTTTATTGAGGATGTAACTAGTAAGGCAGATAAGGGTGAACCACTAAATATAGTATACCTGGGTTTCCAAAAGGCTTTTGATAAGGTGCCACACGGGTCAACTAAGGGCTGAGAGGGGAGACGGGATGAGTCAGGTTGGGTTGGGCTTGGAGGGGTGGGGGCGGGGAGAGGTTGGGTCAGGTTGAGAAACAGGGCCTGTGGGGGTCTATCAGGTTCGGTCAGGTCGGGTTGGGCCTTAGTGCGGGGGGTGGGGCAGCGTGGGGATGTGTCGGGTCGTGTCGGGCCTGGAAGGGTGGTGAGGGAGGGGGTGAGAGTCGGACCTGGCGGGGGCAGGGTAAGTGTCCCCAAGTGGGCAGGGGAATCTCATGAGTTGGGGAGCACCTGTCAGAGGAAGTAGTCCTTTGGGGGTGGGAGGAGTCTCAAGGGGTGATAGTTGAGAGGGGGGGGGGGGGGGGGGGGGGGGGGTGTTGGTTGCGGTGCTGAGAGTTCCCTGGGTGCGGGTGTTCAGGGATGTGGGGAAGTCAGTCTGGGTCTGTGCAATAGTTATCCAGAAGTTAGAAAATGTTTTAATCTTCTAACTTTTTCTGGGTAACTACTGAAGTGATTCAGTCGGAACATCCAAAATTTGCGATTTAAATCGCATTTTCAGATGGTTCTCAGTGCAGAGCAATTGTCCAGGGGAAGTTTACACTTCTGGGCAATTGTCATGCAAACCTTACCTGTGAACATCTGAAGGGTTCCCCAGTGCACCTTTGGGGTACCCCCCCCAATCCGACACCCTGGAGCTCAGAAATTATGGCCCTATATATTTCAATAAGATCATCTCTCATTCTTCTAAGCTACAATGAGTTAAGGTCCAATCAGTTTAATGTTTCTACGTAAGATAAGCCCCTCATCCCAGGAATGAGTCAAGTGAACCTTCTCTGAACAGTTTCTAATGCAACTGTATCATTTTGCAAATAAGGAGACCAAAACTGTACATAGTACTCCAGATGTGGCCTCACCAAGGCCCTGTACAACTGCAGTGAAACTTCCCCACTTTATATTTCATTCCCCTTGCAGTAAATGCCAAAATTCCATTTGCTTTTCTAATCACTTGTTGTACCTGCATCCTAACTTATTGTGATTCACGTACCAGGACACCTAGATTCCACTGTCCAATTGAGTTCTGCAATCTCTCGCCATTTGAATACTATACTGCTTTTCTATTCTTCCTGCCAAAGTGAACAAGTTCACGTTTTCCCCACATTATACTTCATCTGCCAAATTTTTGCCCACTCACTTAACCTGTCTACATCCCTTTGCAGACTTACTACCTAGAAACATTGAAAATAGGAGCAGGAGTAGGTCATTCGGCCCTTTGAAGCTGCTCTGCCATTCAATATGATCATGGTTGATCCTCTATCTCAATGCCATACTCCTGCTCTCTCCCCATTACCCTTGACACCTTTAGAGTTCAGAAATTTATTTCCTCCTTAAATGTATTCAATGACTTGGCCTCCATAGCCTTCTGTGGTAGAGAATTCCACAAGTTCACTGCCCTCTGAGTGAAGAAGTTTCTCCTCATCTCAGTCCTAAATAGTCTACACTGTATCCTGAGATTGTGTTCCCCAGCCAGAGGAAACATCATCCCTACATTCAGTCGGTTCAGCCCTGTCAGAATGTCATGTTTCAATGAGATCTCCTCTCATTCTTCTAAACTTCAGTGAATACAGGCCTAGTCGGTCTAATTTCTTCTCATACAACAATCCTGTCATCCCAGGGATCAGTCTGGTGAACCTTTGCTGCACTCCCTCTATGGCAAGTATATACTTTCTTAGGTAAGGAGACCAAAACTGCACAAAATACCCCAGGTATGGTCTCACCAAGGCCCTATACAGCTGCAGTAAGACATCCTTGCTCCTGTACTCAAATGCTCTTGCAACAAAGGCCAACATACCATTTGCCTTTTTAATTGCTTACTGCACCTGCATGCTTGCTTTCAGTGACTGGTGTACAAGGACACCCAGGTCCCTTAGTACATCAACATTTCCCAATCTATCACCATTTAAATAATACTATTTTTCCTATTGAAATGGATAACTTCACACTTACCACGTTATCTTGCATCTGCCATATATTTGCCCACTCACTCAACCTACCTAAATTGCCTTGACGCCTCTTAACACCCTCTTGACAACTTATTTTCCTACCTATCTCGGTGTCATTAACAATTTAGCTACCATTCATTTGGTCCCTTCATCCAAATCATTGATGTAAATTGTAAATCATTGAGGCTCCAGCACTGATCCAGTGTTACTACACTTGTCACAATTTGCCAACCCAAAAAGACCCATTTATCCCTACTCTCTGCTTCCTGTTAGCTAACCAATCCTTTATACATGCTAAATTTTTACCCCCTACACCATGTAATCATATCTTGTGTGGTAACCTTTGATGCGGCATTTGATAGAAATGCCTTCTGGAAATCCAAGTAAACCACCTCTACAGGTTCCCCTTTATCCGCCTTGCTGGTTAACTCCTCAGAAAAACTAATAAATTAGTTAAACATGATTTCCCTTTCACAAAGCCATGTTGACTCTGCCTGATTAAATCATGATTTTCTAAGTATCCCCCGATAACTTCCTTAATCATGGATTCTAGCAATTTCCCTATGACAGATGTTAGGCTAACTGGCCTGTAGTTTCCTGCTTTGTCTCTCCTTTCTTGAATTAAGATGTTACATTAGCTATTTTCCAATCCACTGAGCTTCTTCCAGGATCTAAGGAATTTTGGAAGGTTATAAAAAATGCATCTCCTTTCTCTCCAGCCATTTCTTTTAAGATCCTAGGATGCAGGACATCTAGTCCTGGGAATTAGTCAGCCTTTAGGTCCAATAGTTTTCGCAGCACCTTTCCCCTAGCGATGGCGATTGTTTCAAGTTCCTCCCTCTCGTTCACCTCTTGATTTTCAAATATCTTTGGGATGTTTTCCAAGTCTCATACAGTAAAGACAGACACAAAATACCTGTTCAATGATTCCTCCATTTCCTTGTTTTCCATCATCAATTCCCCAGGCTCACTCTCTAGGAGACCAACACTAGTTTTAGTTATTCTTTTCCTATTTAAATACTTGTACAAACTCTTCATACAGAAGCACAGAATCACAGTGCAGAAGCAGTCCTTCGGCCCATCGAGTCTGCGTCGACATGTGAGAAACACCTGACCTACCTACCTAATCCCATTTACCAGCACTTGGCCCATAGCCTTGAATGTTATGACGTGCCAAATGCTCATCCAGGTACTTTTTAAAGGATGTGAGGCAACCCACTTCCACCACCTTCCCAGGCAGTGCATTCCAGACCTCACCACCCTCTGGTTAAAAAGTTTTTCCTCACATCCCCCCTAAACCTCCTGTCCCTCACCTTGAACTTATGCCCTCTTGTGACTGGCTCTTCAACTAAGGGAAACAGCTGCTCCCTATCCACCTTATCCATGCCCCTCATACGCTTGTACACCATGATCAGGTCGCCCCTCAGTCTTCTCTGCTCCAATGAAAACAACCCAAGTCTATCCAACCTCTCTTCATAACTTAAATGTTTCATCCCAGGTAACATCCTGGGGAATCTCCTCTGCATCCCCTCCAGTGCAATCACATCCTTCCTATAATGTGGCAACCAGAACTGCACACGGTACTCCAGCTGTGGCCTCACCAGGTTCTATGCAACTCCAACATGACCGCCCTACTTTTGTAATCTATGCCTCGATTGATAAAGGCAAGTGTCTCATAACACCCCACTAACATGCCCCTCTGCCTTCAGAGATCTATGGACACACACGCCAAGGTCCCTTTGTTCCTCAGGGCTTCCTAGTGCCACGCCGTTCATTGAATACTTGCTTGTCAAATTACTCCTTCCAAAGTGTATCACCTCAAACTTTTCAGGGTTAAATTCCATCTGCCACTTATCTGCCCATTTGACCATCCTGTCTATATCTTCCTGTAGCCCAAGACACTGTTAACCACCTGGCCAATCTTTGTGTCATCCGAAAACTTACTAATCCAACCCCCCACATAGTCATCTATGTCGTTTATATAAATGACAAATAATAGGGGACCCAGCACAGATCCCTGTGGAACGCCACCAAACACTGGCTTCCAGTCACCAAAGCATCCTTCTGTCATCACCCTCTGCCTCCTACAACTGAGCCAATTTTGAATCCACCTTATCAAATTACCCTGTATCCCATGTGCATTTGCCTTCTTTATAAGTCTCCCATGTGGGACCTTGTCAAAGGATTTGCTGAAATCCATATAAACTACATCAACAGCACTACCCTCATCTACACACCTGGTCACCTCCTCAAAAAATTCAATCAAATTTGTGAGGCATGACCCCCTCTGACAAAGCCATGCTAACTATCCCTGATCAAGCCTTGCCTTTCCAAGTGGAGATAGATACTCGCCTTCAGAACTTTCAGAAACTATCTCACTGGCCTGTAGTTCCCTGGCTTATCTCTACAACCCTTCTTAAATAGCGGAACCACATTAGCTGTTCTCCAGTCCCCTGGCACCTCCCCCAAGGTCGGAAAGGAATTAAAAATTTGGATCAGAGCCCCTAGCCTCCTTCAGCAGTCTGGGACACAAATCATATGGACTTGGAGATCTGTCCACTTTTAAGCCTGCCAACACCTTGTCACTCCCTATATCAATTTGCTCAAGAACCTCGCAGTCTCTCTCCCCGAGTTCGATACCTTCATCCTCATTCTCTTGGGTGAAGACGGACGTGAAGTATTCATTCAACACTCTAGCGATGTCCTCTGGCTCCATCCATAGATTGCCCCCTTGGTCCCTTATGGGCCCTATTCTTTCCCTGGTTATGCTATTCCTATTGATATACTTATGGAATATCTTGGGATTTTCCCTACTTTTACCAGCCAGTGCTTTCTCATAGCCCTTCTTTGTTCTCTTAATTGCTTTCTTAAGCTCCATCCTGCACTGTCTGTACTCCACTAATGCCTCTGCTAATTTGCTTCCCTTGTACCTGCTAAAAGCCTCTCTTTTTCTTATCATCGTAACCTGAATATCTCCGGTCATCCATGGTTCTCTGGGCTTGTTGCTCCTTTCTATCACCCTAGAGGGAACATGTTGAGCCTGTACCCTTCCCATTTCCTTTTTAAACACCCCCTACTGTTCCTCTGTAGATTTCCCCACAAGTAACTGTTACCAGTCTACCTTGGCCAGATCCTGCCTTATTTTACCAAAATCTACTCTCCCTTAATCCAAAACATTGTTTTGCAACATGTCGATTTCTTTGTCTATATCAAACTTTAACTCTACCATGTTGTGGTCGCTATCGCTAAAATGCTCGCCCACCACCACTCAGCTACCTGTCTGGTTTCATTCCCCAGAATTAGGTCCAGCAATGCACCGTCCCTTGTTGGACCCTCTACATATTGACCTAAAAAGTTCTCTTGTGCACATTTCAAGAAATCCACTCCATCCAAGCCCTTAACACTATGTCTACCCAATCAATTAAAGTTAGGAAAGTTGAAATCACCTAATATAATTACTCTATTGTTATTGTTTTTACACACCTCCACAAGTGCACATATTTGCTCCTCAATTTCCTGTTGATTATTTGGGGGTCTATAATAAACACCTCTTGCTACCTGCTTATATATTACTAGTTAGCTTCCTCTCATATGCTTCCTTCTCCCTCTTCATGAATTTTTTTTTGCCATTCTTTGCTGGTTCTTAAAATTTGACCAATCTTCTGACCAACCTCAAATCTTTGCAGATTTGTACAGTATTTCTTTCAACTTGATACTATCCTTAACTTTCTTGTTCAACCACGGGTGACGCCTCCTTCTCAAAGAGTCTTTCTTTCTCACTAGGAGAAATATTTGCTAAGAGTTATTAAATATCTCCTTAAAAGCTGTCACTGCGTCTCTACTGCCTTACCTAGTTTCCCAATTCACGTTAGCTATTTCTGCTTTCGTACCTTTATTCAGGTTTTAAACACTAGTCTTAGATTCAGACATCCCCCCTTCAAACTGAACATGAAATTCTATCATGTTATGATTGCTCCTTTACCATGAGGTTATTCATTAATCCTGTCTCATTACCAAGTCCAGAATAGCCTGCTCCTTGATTGGCTCTAGAACATACCGCTCTAAGAAATTGTCCCGAATACACTCTATGAACTCATATTCTAGGCCAATCTGATTCAACCAATCTACATGTAGATTAAAATCACCCATGATAATTACGGTACCTTTCTTACACACCCCATTTATTTCTTCCTGTATACCGTGTCCTATTGAGTAACTACTGTTAGGAGCCTATAAACTACTCCCACAAGTGCCCTCTTACCTTTACTATTTCTTACCTCTTTCCAAACTGATACTACATCTTGCTCTTTCAAGTCAAGGTCATCTTTAACTAATGTACTAATGTCATCCTTAATTATCAGGGCTACTCCATCACCTTATCTTAGCTTCCTAATTTTCAAAGTGTCAAATACCCATTAATATTTAGGTCCCAGCCTTGGTCACCTACAACTGTATCTCTGTAATGGCTATCAGGTCATACATATTTATATCTGTGCTAACAATTCATCCAATTTGTTATGAATGCTGCATGCATTGAGATGCAGAGCCTTTAACTCTCTTTTTATCATTTTTGCACTCTCTGGTCTTATCTGCTGGTGCATTCTTAAGGCTGCGTTCTCTGTTCCTTCCTGCCATACTTTGCCATAGATCAAGGAAAGCAGTAAGTCCTAATATTGACCCAAGAGACCCTACTAAGCACATTCCTTCAGTCGAAAAAATAACCATTCACCAATATTCTGTTTCCTACCACTAAGCTAACTTAATATCCATGCTACCACTTTTATCCCATAGACTTTAACTTTGCTGGCAAGCCTATTATGTAGCACTTCAAACATCTTTTGGATGTCAATGTACAGCACATCAACATCATCAACCTAGCGCCCCTAGCCAAGCTGTTCCAGTACAAGTACAACACTGGCAGATACCCGGCCATGTGAAAAATTGCCCAGAATGTCCTATACACAAAAAGCAGGACAAATCCAACCTGGCCAATTATTGCCCCATCAGCCTACTCTCAATCATCAGCAATTGATGGAAGGGGTCATCAACAATGCTATCAAGCGGCACTTGCTTAGCAATAACCTGCTCACTGACGCCCAGTTTGGGTTCCGCCAGGGCCACTCAGCTCCTGCCCTCATTACAGCCTTGGCTCAAACACAGACCAAAGAGCTAAACTCCCGAGGTAAGGTGAGAGTGATTGCCCTTAACTTCCAGGCCATATTTGACCAAGTGTGGCATCAAGGAGACCTAGCAAAACTGGAGTCAATGGGAATCAGGGGGAAAACTCTCCACTGGTCGGAGTCATACCTAGCACAAAGGAAGATGGCTGTGGTTGTTGGTGGTCAATCATCTCAGCTCCAGGACATCACTGCAGGAGTTCCTCAGGGTAGTGTCCTTGGCCCAACCATCTTCAGCTGCTTCATCAATGACCTTCCTTCCATTATAGGGTCAGAAATGGGGGTGTTTGCTGATGATTGCACAATGTTCAACACCATTCGTGACTCCTCAGATACTAAAACAGTCCATGTCCAAATGCAGCAAGACCTGGACAATATCCAGGCTTGGGCTGACAAGTGGCAAGTAACATTCGCGACGCACAAGTGCCAGGCAATGACCATCTCCAACAAGAGGGAATCCAACCATTGCCACTTGATGTTCAATGGCATTATCATCACTGAATCCCCCACTATCTACATCCTGGAGGTTACTATTGACCAGAAGATGAACTGGACTAGCTATATAAATACTGTGGCTACAATAGCAGGTCAGAGGCTTGGAATCCTGTGACGAGTAACTCACCTCCTGACTCCCCAAAGCCTGTCCACTATCTACAAGGAACAGGTCAGGAGTGTGATGGAATACTCTCCATTTGCCTGGATGATTGCAGCTCCCACAACACTCAAGAAGCTTGACACTATCCAGGACAAAGCAGCCCACTTGATTGGTACTACATCCACAAACATTTAGTTCCTCCACCATCGATACACAGTAGCAGCATCTACAAGATGCAATGCAGGAATTCACCAAGGCTCCTTGGACAGCACCTTCCAAACCCATGACCACTACCATCTAGAAGGACAAGGACAGCAGATAGATGGGAACACCACCACTTAGAAGTTCTTCTTCAAGTCACTCACCATCATGACTTGGAAATATATCGCCGTTCCTTCACTGTCACTTGGTCAAAATTCTGGAACTCCCTTCCTAACGGCATTGTGGGTGTACTTACACCAGATGGACTGCAGCAGTTCAAGAAGGCACCACCTTCTCAAGGGCAACTAGGGATGGACAATAAATGCCGGTCCAGCCAGCAAAGCTCACATCCCCTGAATAAATAAAAAAAAACCTTCATTAACCCTCACTGTTACCTCATCAAAGATGATATGTCTTTTACAAATCTGTGATGGATTTCCTTAATTAAACCACACTTTTCCGAGAAACAAAAATCCCGGACAAAATTAAAAGAGTATAGGCCCAATTTACTCAGCCCTTCACCTTAGGACAACCCTCTCATTTCAGTAAACAATTCAGTGAACCTTCGCTATATCACTGCCAATGCAAATATATCTGTCCTTAAAAATGAAGAACAAAACTACAAACGTGCAGTATCACCAAATTCTTATACAAATGTAGCAAGGCTTCCTTATTATCAGCCTTACATCTGTCAAAGACATATTTTTTTCTGCTTCATCTTAGTCTCTCTCTTTGCTTGTCCTAACTTGCCCTTTCGTGGAAACGTATCTCGACTGTCGCCAAACCATCTCCTCTTCAAAGACAACCTATTGTTCTGTTACTGTTTTACATGGACCAGATAGTTCTTACTCCATTGCAAATGGCCCCCTCTTGTTACGTTTTTTAACTTCAGATTGCTCCTTGTCCTTTTCCAAGGCTGTAGTAAAGTGAGTGTCCCTTTAAGAGAATGCAAGTGTACTGATCATGTGACAGCACTGACAAATCACTGTACAGCACGGGCAACTGGGAACTGTAAGTCTAGTTTTGGAGGTTTCTGAGTGAGCACATATGATCTGGTGCTCTGCTCTATGTCTCAATAAGCTATCATTGTTTATTCTTACATCAGTCTCTCCCCGTTATTGATTGCAAGTAGCAATTGCAGAGAACAAAGGAAGGTGTGCGGTTAGAGCTCGGTTGGTCAATGAACTCATTTACCCAAGACATAAAAGTGGCGACGAGGATAAAGAACAAAAGAAAATAAATTCCAAGATGGGTGAGCACAGCAGTGGAAAGAGCATCTATACATATGTTCTAAAATAGGCGACAGCTGGCACTCAAAGCAGAAAACAGTGCTGCAGTTTAAAATGTAAAAAAACTCTGCAGAATCGCAGGGAACCCGTCAAAACTCGAAAAGAGTGCAAAAAGCCGACAGCACAGAAAAGCCGACAGCTACAGAGACAGAGTTAAAAGAAGAGGTGACTACTCTTAAAGTGGCAATACACTTAGAATGGTAAATACATAAAAAATGGTTATAGGCAGAAAATTATAGCTGACCCCAGAGAGAGGGTGACTCCGCGGTAAGCCAAACACCTAAATTCGTCATTACCTGGAAAGCCTATTGGAAGTGCAGTCCCCTTGCAGTCGCTCACGATGCTGCAGTTCGGGCATGGCGTTCCATTGACCCCATTTCGGATGACTGGTCTCAGTATGTCGAACGCCTAGCGTTCTTTTTTTAACCGCTAATGACATCGCGGGGGAGGAGAAGAAGAGGGCCATTCTTTTGTCCTCATGCGGAAGCAAAACGTATGGACTGATCCGCCGTTTCAAAGGCATTAACTGAACATTGCAAATTCTGAACGTCCATTAGTGATATGTTGAGAGACCAGCTGATTCGGGATTGGAGATGATACTATCCAAAGGCGTTTGCTAGTCGAGCCTAGTGTAGACTTCAATAAGGCATTAGAATTAGCTACCACGATGGAGAGTGCTGTTAGAAACTCCAAAGTTATAAAAGCGATACAAAATGACACCGTCCATCTGGTCGAGTGGGACAATCTGGCAACAAAAAGCCTGAAAACTTCGGACGGACGGGAAATGTTCTCCATTTCCAGACCATTGAAAATCAATGGTACTGCAGTGAAAACCCACAAAATGAATGTGAGAAATACATCCAGGCCTCCAGTGAGCGAACGACAAATCAAACAAGTTGAGTGCTTTTCCTGCCACTGCTGTGGCCACATAATGTGGTACTGCAGAGAAAGGATAAAACAATACTATAAAGGCAGAAGGAAAAATCGTGAAATATGCCTCATGGAAGAGCCAGAAGAAATAGAATCAGACATCCATTCGTTATATAATCTCAAAGTGGGTAGAACCGAGCCAATCCCAAGTAGTCATTACAGTTAACGGAAAATCCATTAAGATGGAAGTTGATACGGAAGTGTCGATGTCCATCATTGGAGAACATACATTTAGATATCTGAGTAAAGGAACCCATCCTTTGAAGTTAGAAGTTTCGGACATAAAACTGAGGTGAAAAAATAAGGCTGGAAGGGTTATATCAAATCTCGGTGACGTATGGAGATCAATATGGAAGGTTGCCCTTGATAGTAGTAGCTGGAGAGGGCCCCAGATTAATAGGCCGCAACTAGCTCGAAAAGATTAAATTGAAATGGGCCGAAATTTTTCAAATTATAATGAAAGGCTTACAGGAATTGTTGCAAAGGTGTGCTTCCGTTTTCAAAGGCAAGTTAGAAAGGATTCAAGGGCTACAGGCCAGGATCCATGCAGACCCAAACGCAACCCCCAGATTTATAAGAGTCAGACCAGTCCTTTATGCTTTACGGGATAAAGTTGAAACCGAACTGGCCAGACTGGAAAAATTGGGCATCCTACAACCAGTGCAATTTTCTGAACGGGCGGCACCCATCGTACCTGTACTGAACCGGACCAAAGCATGCGTTTATGCGATGACTATAAAAGGCCCTTTGGCCCATTGAGTCTGCGCCGGTTAAATAATTACCTAACTATTCTAATCCCATTTTCTAGCACTAGGCCCATAGCCTTATATGCCATGGCATCACAAGTGCATGAGCCAGCAGGTAGAGTTGGAAAAGGACTCTAGGGAATTCATCACCATTAAGACGCATCGAGGATTGTATCAATTTACACGTCAAGCCTCTGGGGTTTTCTCAGCATGTGTTATTTTCCAAAGAACAATGGAAAACTTGCTCCAAGGATTATGCTCCATGTTATCGTTTACTTGGATGACGTATGGTCTGAGCAACGATGAACACTTTGCAAATCTAGAAGCGCTGCTCACACGCTTCGCACAAGTGGGGCTGCGTTTAAAATGAGAGAAGAGTCTGTTCCAAGCTAAAGGAGGTATTTTACTTGGGCCTCAAGGTTAACTTGCAGAGCCTACATCCTGTGGAAGAAAAAGTCCAAGCCATTCGCGAGGCACTTGCCCCGAGAAATACCACAAGCTTAAGGCCTTCTTAGGCATGGTAAACTGCTACAGCCGATTCCTCCCAAATCTCTCAACTGTACTGGCCCCATTGTACAGCCTGCTTAAGAAGAACCAGAAATGGAGTTGGCAAGTCCCACACCAGGATGCCTTCCTGAAAGTGAAGCGATTGTTAAAATCCTCGGTCTTGTTGGTCCACTTTGACCCAAAGAAGGAATTAATTTTAACATGTGATGTCTCCCCTTATGGAATATCCTTTCACATCGGATGGCAGATGGCTCCGAATGACCCATTGATTATGCATCTCGCACACTCAGTGTCGCAGAGCGACGATATTCCCAGATTGAAAAGGAGGGATATCTATTGTGGTCGGCATCCGGAAGTTTCATCAATATCTCCACAGTCGCCATTTCCATATTACAACCAACCACAAGCCCCTACTGGGATTATTTGGAGAAGATAAAGCGATACCCTCTATCGTATCAGCTCGCATCCAGAGATGGGTACTAATATTAGCCGTCTACAAATACACTTTTGTTCACCATTCGGGTAGTCAAATTGCACATGCCAATGCACTAAGTCGCCTTCCCCTGCCAGCTAATAATGGGGAGGCTCCGATTCCCCAAAACTGGTCTTAGTGCTAAATTTTCTGGATTCCTCCCCTATTCAGACCAGACAAATCCGTGAGTGGACAAGGCAGGACCCACTACTGTCTAACGTACAAGAGCAGGTCTTGAATTGTTGGTCAGGTGGATCCAAGTCCGAGGAGATGAAGCCCTATTCTGATCGCAAATATGAACTGTCCTGCCAGGGCAGCATGTTACTCTGGGGAGCAAGGGTTATCATGCCCCTGAGGGGTGGGGGGAGGGGTAGGGGGCGAAGGCTGGCATTAGCTGAGCTACAGAGTGCTGACCTGAGCATTAGCAGCATGAAGATGTTTGCACACAGCTATTTGTGGTGGCCAGGCATGGACTTGGACATAGAAACCCTGGTCAAAAGCTGTCCTCAATGCCAGCAGGTGCAAGAGCTCCTGCCCTTAGCTCTATTGCACCCATGGGAATGGTCAGGGAGGCCGTGGGTGCGCATCCATGTTGATTTCGTGGGATCCTTCTTGGGCACAATGTTCCTTTTACTGATTGACTCCCACTCCAAATGGGTGGAAGTCAAGGAAGCCCACGTTGGCTGCCACCATAGACCATTTGTGGAAGAGTTTTGCAGTGCATGGATTGCCGGATGTCCTTGTGTCTGACAATGGGACTGCTTTTACCAGCAGGGAGTTCCACAAGTTTACGACCCATAACGACATCACCCATATCAAAACGTCACCCACCACCCAGCATCGAACAGCATAGATGAGTGGTCAGTCAAAACTTTTAAATGCGGAATGAAAAAGATGGAAGGGGATTCCATCGGCACGAGATTGTCCTGGTTCTTGTTCACATACCAGATCACGCCATACAAAATGGCTGGCATTGCCTCTGCAGAACTACTAATGAAGAGACATCCCCGCACCTGCCTGACCCTTACCTGGCTGAACTTAGAGGGGAGGGTGGAGAAAAGCTAAGATTGTGCAGGAGACTGGGCCTGATGGTCATGGCCGCAAAGGAATTTTCACAGTAGGAGATGCGGTCCTTGCTAAGAACTTTGGAGATGGGCCCAATTGGCTGTTAGGCAAGGTGAGTGCAGTAATTGGACCCCTCTCCTGTAATGTATCAGGAAACGGCCGAATAATTAGACAATGCTTGGATCATCTCTGCAAAGGAACACCAGTCCCACAAGAAGAAATGCAATCTTCATCTACGCTTCAGTCTGTGCTGCATGTAGAGGACAGGTCACACGATTTGGAAGTACCAGTGGGACTTGTGGACCTGAGGGGATCTGGGAGACAAACCTGCCAATTTCCATTGAGGAACCTAGTGGACAACTGTCCCCTGAAAAGGAGGTCTTGGAAAAACCAGCCTAGGTTGTTGAACTGAGATGATCAACACATCCAAGAAAGCCTCCTGAGAGACTTGACCTGTAAATAAGTTATTATGTAAATATTTAATGCGTTTTAAGATTGTTAACTGTACTTTTAAATAAAGGAGGGGGGATGTGGTAAAGCGAGGTACCCTGTCCCTTTAAGAGAATGCAAGTGCATTGATCATGTGGTAGCACTGATGAATCACTGTACAGCGCAGACAACTGGGAACTGTAGTCTAGTTCTGGAGGTTTCTGAGTGAGCACATATGATCTGGTGCTCTGCCCTATGTTTTAATAAACCACCACTGTTTACTCTTACATCAGTCTCTCCCCGTTATTGATTGAAGAAAACATAGGAAGGTGTGCGGTTTGAGTACGGTTGGCCAACGAACTCATTTACCCAAGACATAAAAAAGGCTAACCTAAACTTTATGGTATTATGATCACTGTTCCCTAAATGTTCCCCTACTGACACAGGATCCACCTTACCCACTACATACCCCAGAACAAGGTCCAGTGTTGCCTTAACACTTCCAAAGCTCAGAATCCTTCCTTAATTGCTGCTAAACACTTTTCTCCACTTCAACTAAATCCCATGTACTGACCGTGAATCTTCTGTATTTGGGGTTCAAGAGCAGAGAAAAAAATCAAATACATACAAAGAGGAAAATATAATAATATTCTAACACAGATCTTTCACATTTTTAATGGAGCAATGGACATTTTGTGGAATTATTGCCTCGAGAGACCACCAGAAGACCTGGAATGAAATGGAATGTGACTTAGTCACCACAAATCAGTGGCATTGTGTGCTACGTGGCATGCATTACTATCATATTAAACAGACCGTTCCCAATAGCCCCTGCACCACCCCCCCCCCCCCCCCCCCCCCCCCCCCCCCCCCCCCCACCCCCCCACCTCCTCCAACTCACTGTGAGGCTGAGTGACCTGCTTGTCACAATGAAACATTTATGGAATATATCCTAGGGGTCAGATCATCATTTGAAACACTCTGCTTTGTTACTTAGCCAAGCTGCAGGTTCACCCTAATGATGTCAGTGAAGAGCTTACCACAGACTATCCACTCAAGTACAAGGATCCAAAGTTTTTAGGACCTCTTCACCCTTATCTTTGTTGGCCATACGCCCAAAGAAAAAGCCTGCAATATTTAAAAACACTCTTGTGAAAATCCAAGTCTTTAAATATGAGTAGCGAAAGCATAAACCTCAAAGCCTCCAGGGGAACTTTTCTTCAGTTAAATTGTGAAAAAATAAAACTGATGTGTGCTTTACTCAAAAAGCAAAGGCCTTGTAAAATCAGTGTTGTTCCGTATTGTCTCCATGGAAATCAACAATCTACCAATAGCACTGCAGGGCCCTGGAAAAACAATTTTCACAAAATTTCACTCCAAGTAGTTACGCTTCAAAAGTCACTTTGGACTTTGGAAAGCTCTACTGGTTCTAGCATATGGCAGGATTTTAGGGGCCATGTTAGTGCTCAATGCACGATACATGTGACGGAACATTGGCTTCGATCTTGTAAAACTTATTGCCAGGCTGCCACAGGAGCCAAATACTAGAATGTTGTTCACTCAGAATTCACAATGAAGGCAAATGTAATGTACAAGAAGCTGAGAAAAGTGCTCAGAGATTTTTATTATTTCAATAAAAGGCTGACATTATTTCTCTAGAGGCAAGATTTTTAGGTTGGCATGTGAGCATGGGAACTGCCAGGGAATGGACCGCCGACTGCAATCAGCCCCTGACCGATATTTCACGCTGGCTGGCCAATTAATGGCTGGCCAGCCAGCGTGAAGCACACACCAAAATGCTCTGCGCTGCTAGGGTGGGGGCAGGAGGAGGGTGGGCACTGACCGTAAGCACAGGCAGGGGCAAGCGCTGAATGAAAGCCCCCTGAAGGCAGAGAGCTGCCTCAGGGAGCTGAAGACTTTAAAACCAATAAATAAAGATTTTAAAATCATGAAAAAGATGTCCATGCATCACAATCAGCCACCTGAACATATACATGGTAAAAATGCTGTCCACAAGTTATTTTTTTAAATTTAATAACGGAAACCTCATCCCATCCTTGGATGAGGTTTCATGAGAAATGCAAATTCCGCCTGGCCAATTCGCCCGTCCGCCAACTGTAAGGTTGGACGGACCACGAAAAATCGGCGACAATTGCAACTTTGATGACCTTAATAGGCCTCTCAATTGTTGGCGGGCACGCTTCCGACTTTCACACATACCCGCCGACCGGAATATCGTGAGAGCGTGGGATGGCATCGGGACACTCGGCCGATGTCATCACGCGCGATTTTTAGTCCAATTGAGTTGGGCGCACGCCCACACGCCAACCTAAAAACTCTGCCCCAGATTCTAGAACAGTTCCAGTGGATTGGAAGGTAGAAAATGTTATCCCACTATTTAAGGATGGAGTCAGAAAATGGGGAATTACGGGCCAGTTAGCCTGACACAATTCATCAGGAAAATGCTGGAATCCATCATCAAGGAAGTGGTAACAGAGCACTTAGAAAATCATAATGTGATTAAGCAGAGCCAAAATGATTATGTGAAAGGGAAATGTTTGACAAAGCTATCAGAGCCTTTTGAGGATTTAGCAGGATAGATAAAGAGAAGCCAATGGATGTAGTATATTTGGATTTGCAAGAGGCACTCAATAAGGTGCCAGACAAAAGGTTGATGCACAAGATGAGGGCTCATAAGGTTGTATTAAAATGAATAGTGCACTGAATAAAGGACAGAAAACAGAGTAGGAATAAACAAGTGATTTTCAGGTTAGCAGACTATTACTAATGAGGTGCTACAGCATCAGTGCTGAAGTCTCAGCTATTTACAATCTATATTGATGACTTATAGAACAATCGACCTGGAAGCAAAAATATTAAGTGCAATTTGTAATTAATTTAAAACGTTTGGGGAATTTGCAATTTTTTTAATGCTTGAAATTGACTGTTAAGAGGCTGCATCAATTATAAAGGTATCAAATATAATTTAAATAATAAAAAATATTGGTCCATGTGGCATGCAACACTTGACCTGGAAGCAGTTATGGGGAGATGGTGGCATAGTGGTAATGTCATTGGACTAGTAATCTGGAGACCCAGGCTAATGATCTGAGGACATGGGTTCAAATCCCACCACAGCAGCTAGTGGGATCTAAATTCAAGTAATAATTCTGGAAGTAAAAGCTAGTCTCAGTAATGGTGACTAGGAAACCGTCATTGATTGTTGTACAAACTCATCTGGTTCACTATGTCCTTTAGGGAAAGCAATCTGCCATTCTTGTCTGGTCTACATGTGAATCCAAACATGTAACTCCAGGGATATTTCAGAGTATTCAGAATAAGTACATTCCAACTATAAAAAAAAATTCTAAGGGGGGGGGACCCACCATTTGTGGTTAACTAAAGAAGTTAAGGAAAGCATCAAACTTAAGGGAAAAGCATACAACCCCGCAAAGATGAGTGGCAGGACAGATTATTGGGTGGAATATAGAGAATGGTAAAAGGTTAATGAAAAGAACAAAATTAGAGTATGAGAGGAAGCTAGCTAGAAATGTAAAAATGGTTAGCAAGAGTTTCTACAGGTATTTAAAAAGGAAAGGAGTAAGTAAAGTGAGCATTGGTTCTCTAATGAGTGACAATAGGGTGTTAATAGTAGATAAAAAGGAAATAACGGAGGAAATAAACAAATATTTAGCTTCTGTGTTCACTATAGAGGATACAAAAAACATTCCAGTAATAGCTGCAAATCAAGAGGTGAACGGGAGAAAGGAAATTGGTGAAATTGAAATCACTAGGGAAGCGTTATTGAGCAAATTGATGGAGCTGCCGGGCTGGCAAGTCTCCAGGTCCCAATGGAACACATTCCAGGGACTTAAAAGAGGCGGCTAATGAGGTAGTCGATGCGCTGGTGTTAATTTTCCAAAATTTGCTAGACTCTGGAAAGGTTCCATCAGACTGGAAAGTAGCAAACATAGCTCCTCTATTTAAGAAGGGAGGGAGGCAGAAAACAGGAAACTGTAGACCAGTTAGTTTGACATCTGTCGTGGGGAAGTTATTAGAATCGATCATTAAGGAAGCACTTAGAAGAGCTCAAGGCAATCGGGAACAATCAGCATGGTTTTGTGAAAGGAAAATCATGCTTACCCAATTTATTGGAGTTTTTTGAAGGAGTAACATGCGCTGTAGATAAAGGGGAGCTTGTAAATGTACTTTTCTTGGATTTCCAGAAGGCATTTGATAAGGTGGCACATCAAAGATTATTATGGAAAATAAAAGCGCATGGTGTGGTGGGTAACATATTAGCATGGATAGAAGATTGGCTGGCTGGTAAAAAGCAGAGAGTATGTATAAATGGGTCTCTTTCTGACTGGCAGGATGTGATGAGTGGAGTCCCACAGGGGTCTGTACTGGGGCCTCAACTTCTTACAATTTATATCGATGACTTAGATGAGGGGAGTGAAGACATGGTAGCTACATTTACAGATGACACAAAGATAGATAGGAAAGTATGTTGTGAAGAGGACATGAGGAGGTTGCAGATGGATATAGATACTGAATGAGTGGGCAAAGATGTGGCAAATGGAGTTTAATGTGGGAAAATGTGAAGTTGTTCACTTTGGCAGGAAGAACAAAAAAAGCAGAGTATTATTTAAATGGAGAACAGCTGCATAATTCTGAGGTGCAGAGGGATCTAGATGTTCTAGTACATGAGTCATAAAAAGTTAGTATGAAGGTACAGCAAGTAATTAAGAAAGCTCATGGAATGCTATCCTTTATTACGAGAGGGATATAACATAAAAATAAGGATGTTATGCTTCAGTTATACAGGGCATTGGTGAGACCGCGCCTCGAATACTATGTGCAGTTTTGGTCTCCTTATTTAAGGAAGGATGTAAATGCAATGGAGATGGTTCAAAGGAGGTTTACTAAATTGATACCTGGAATGAGTGGGTTGTCTTATGAGGAAAGGTTGGACAGACTGGGCTTGTTTCTACTGGAGTTTAGAAGAGTGAGGGGTGATTTGTTGAAGTATACAAGATCCTGAATGGCCTTGGCAAAGTTGACGTTGAAAGGCTGTTTCCTCTTGTGGGTGAGTCCAGAACTAGGGGGGCACTGTTTAAAATTAGGGGTCGCCCTTTTAGGACAGAGATGAGGAGAAATTTTTTCTCTCAGAGTTGTGCGACTTTGGAACTCTCTGCCTCAGAAGGCGGCGGGGCGGGGTCATTGAATATTTTTAAGGCAGATGTAGATAGATTCTTGTTAGGCAAGGGAATCAAAGGTTATCGGGGTTAGATGGGAATGTGGAAATCGAAACACAGAAGATCAGCCGTAATCTTATTGAATGGCAGAGCAGGCTCGAGGGGCCAGATGGTCTACTCCTGTTCCTATTTCTTATGTTCTTATGTTCACAACAATGTGGTTGACTCTAAAATTCTAGCAAGCCACTCAGCTGTATCAATCCACTGTAAAGCCAAAAGGAATCTACATATAGACTGAGCAAGACAAATTAGCAATAATACTGTGGCGGATGAATTCCTGGAGTGTGTACAAGATGGTTTTTTAGACCAGTATGTCAAGGAACCAACTAGGGAACATGCTATCCTACATTTGGTATTGTGCAATGAGAAGGGGTTAATTAATAATCTTGTTGTGTGGGGTCCTTTAGGGAACAGTGACCATAACATGATAGAACTCTTCATTAGTGAAGTAGTCCGACCTGAAACTAGAGTTCTAAATCTTAACAGAGGAAACTATGAATGTATAAAGCATGAGTTGGCTTAGATTGGGGAACTTCATTAAAAGGCATGATGGTGGATAGGCAATGGCTAGTATTTAAGGAACGAATGTACACATTGCAACAATTATACATTCCTTTCTGGCACAAAAAAATGCAACAGGAAAAGCGGCCCAACCATGGCTAACAAAAGAAATTAAGGATAGAATTAGATCCAAAGAGGAGTCATATAAAGTTGTTAGAAAAATAGCAAGCCTGAGGATTGGGAGCAGTTTAGAATTCAGCAAAGGAGGACTAAGAGATTGATTAAGAGGGGAAAAATATGAAAGTAAACTTGCAAGAAACATAAAAGCAAACTGTAAAAGTTTCTATAAGTATGTAAAAAGAAAAAGATTAGTGAAGATAAATATAGATCCCTTACAGTCTCAAATGGGAGAATTTATAATAGAGAACAAGGAAACAACTGCTTTAGTTCTGTCTTCACGGAAGAAGACACACAACTTCCCAGAAATATGAGGGATCCAAGGGTCTAGCGAGAAGGGGGAAGGCTTCCTGGACCTCAGCAGGATGGATTTTTAAATGCATTTCACTCTTTCCCAGAGGCAATAAATTTAAATGTTGAGCCAGAGCCAAATTCTTTCCAGGTCTTGTGGATATGTGCAGATAAATGCAGGGTAATAAGAAATCAGCATAGAACTGGTCCCTTGTGTTGCAACAACACCTGCATCAGTGGCTCAGACCTGTAGGACTCACAACAGCTGTTGTTATTCGTAGAATGGTTACAGCACAGTAGGCCATTCGGCCCATCATAAAAATATATGGCGCTGCAAAAGCGACCCAACCAGTACCACTCCCCTACCATTTCCCCACAAACCTACACAATTTTCTCTTTCAGATAATGATCCAATTTCCTCTTGAATGTCGTGTTTGAATCTGCCTTCACCACACTCTCAGGCAGTGCATTCCAGATCCTAAATATGTGCTGCGTAAAATGTTTTCCTTATGTTTCCATTTTCTTTTGCAATCACCTTAAATCTGTGCCCTCTGGGTCATGATCCTTCTTGTCTTAACAGAAAATACTGAAAATTCACACCAGGTCAATCAGCATCTGAAAGAGAAAGGCATTAAAGCTAGGTTTCTAGTTTCCCTATCTACTCTGTCCAGTCCCCTCACGATTTTGAATATCTCTATCAAATCTCCAAGGAGAACAGTCTGTCATGAAATCATTGATCTTTGTGTTCCTGGGTGCCAAATTAGCAGCCTGTGGAGATTGTAACACTTAAGATAAAGGATGTTCCAATGTTTGTTACATTGGTTCTTGCCTAGTAACAAGGGTGGGACCCTCAGGGAGTGTTTTGTTAGGTCATCAGAACAGTTCAAGGGTCAATGAATAACTCTTCTTGAAGCAGTCAGTTTTGGGGAGTCTGCCAGCCAAGATGTGTCACAGAGGCAGGGACAGGCATTGGTCCAAGTTAAGTTCAAAAGTTAGAGAAAGGGCTGCAGGGAGCAGACTTTAAGAGGGCCACTGGGGCAAAGGTACCACTTTGAAGCAGTGGTGTTCTGCTTGGACAGCCATTGATCTGAGAGTGTGCTTGTAAGCTAGTGTTCCAGTGAACTCAGGAATCTAGGAAGAAGGAATCTCAGAAGGCGGGCTTGAAATCCTGTGAGGTGGACCATTGTTAAAAGCTATCCGAGTGGGAGGGTCTCTCTGTCTTGGTTGCATTTCTCATTTATTCTGTAATGTGGTGTGTTCGACCACAGTTTCTCTATTAATTGTCATGTATCTCATACTTACCCTGAATGTTAAGAGTATAAAATACACCTTGTAAATTGTTTTGTCTTTCTGAACTTGTATAGTCAAGTTTGTTTCTTTTGTTTCTTCAAAACTCATGGAATCTTGTGGCTTTATTCCAAAAGCAGGTGTCTTGAATTTCAACCTTCATCTACTTTAAACAAAACATTATTGGACTCTAACCAGATCTCCTCCACACCCTGGGTTCTGGCCAAGGATTGTAACATAAACTGGGGGATTGTCCGGGATCTCGGATCCACAGACAAATACGAATGCTGATACTTGCTGAGGTTAGGGTTTATAAGTTTCCATTGGGCAGAATTTTGCCCTTGGCAGGAGGGCTCGACAGGAGTGGTCAGGAATCTGCCTGCCACTCGCGATCGCCACGGGACTGTGATTTCACACTGGCAGGCCAATTAAGGCCTGCCCAGCATGAAACGCGAGCTGTGCGAGAAGAGGGCAAGTGGGCCGAGCGTGAACTTCACACATGCGCGTGAGTGAGGGCTTCATAATCTCCCTGAGGCACAGAACTGCCTCTGTGGTGGCCTAGACAACTATAGGGAGCCCACTTAGTACTAAAAGGGTTAATGGAGAAATTGAATTAAATGCCATGGCCTAAGAGAAAAATACTTCAACCTTGAAGAACAATACCATCTTGTCTGACTACTGTTGTAGGATGAGCCCTGAGACATTCCATGTTGTTCTTTCTCAGGCCGAATGTAATTAAAGTTGTGATAAGCATTTGCGTAACCACAATGTCTGTTGTGGTGGGAATGGAAATTTACTGGAATATGGATTGGTCAGTAAATTTTTGCAAATAAGCGGATTGAGATGTGCAAACTTTATTGATTGGCTGTAAAATGCTTTTAAGCAAGTGTTTGTGTATTCTGCTTTGAGACGGTATAATAGCTCTCGTTGTATTGTTCTCTCTTGTGCGCAAGTAATAAATGGGGTTTCTATGTATTAACAATGCCTTGGTGTGATTAATCTCTGACACCTCAGGGAGATGAGGCATTGTTAAAAGAAGAAAAATGTAATAAAACATGTCCCCTCATGTGACACTCTCACATGAGCAGGGACATGTTATTAATTCACTTGTAAGACTTTTATTTTATTTTTATTTGCTTTTGGAAACCTTATCCATGTGTGGGATGATGTTTCCAAAAAAATGCAAAGGCTGCTTGGCCTTTTTGTCTGCCTGTCAACTGTTAGGTTGGATGGGCACTGAAAAATGTAGGTTAATTTATTAGTTAATGACCTTAACAGGCCTTTTAATTGTCGGTGGGCACGCTGCCGACTCTGGCTCACGCCCGCCAACCGAACTATGGCGCAACCGTGTGTTATCACCGGCACACTCAGCTGACTTTAATGTGCGTCATTTCACACTCAAGCGCACCCGCCCACCGAGCGAAAATTTCTGCCCGTGGTGAATTTTACAATATTGATTGAATCCCTAAGCCTTTTCTGAAGAGGGCAGATTTATCCTTAAGTGATTTGCAACAATTAACCAAGGCTAGGTTAATTTCATTAGCAGAAAAGTTAGAGTTAGAATTAAAAGCATTGGCTAAGAAAGCAGAAATAGTCGAGGTAATAACACAGCATCTGGAATTGGAAGAAGCAAAAGTGAATTCAGTTGAATTAGCTAGAATTCAGTTGTAGATGAAGAAACTTGAACTTGAAAAGGGAAAAGAAATGAAGCAACTTGAGATGGAAAAAGAAATGAAAATGATAAAGCTCAAGTTTCAAAGAGGGAAATAAATCAGACAGCATGAACTGGCTAGAGAAAAACTTAGGGTACAGAGTGACAGAAAGTTATGTGGTTTATATGAGGAATCATGCTCCATTCTGAGCTTTGATATAACAAAGAATCTACGTCTAATGCCTAAATTCGCTGAAAACAGGGTTGAGAAATATTTTATCTCATTCAAAAATGTGGCTAACCAACTAAAGTGGTCACATGGACTCTCAGTTTGCAAAGCGTGTTGGCTGGGAAGGCTATGGATAAATATTCTAGTCTTTGAGAAGAACAATTTTCAGATTATGAGATAGTTAAAACTGCAGTACTTAAAGCTTACGAGCTTGTCCCTGAAGCATATCAGCTGTAATTTTGGGCTTTAAAGAAAAGACCAAATGAAACCTTTGTAGAATTTGCTCGAGAAAAAGAAATGTTGTGGGAGTGGTGGTTTTGATCCCTGAATTTTAGAACAAAATTTTGAAAATGTGAGGGAGCTCATGATAATGGGAGAATTTCAAAATAGCATCCCAATAGCTTTTAGGTCATACTTGGAAGACCATAAGTTTCTAAGGTACAAGAAGCAGCAGTTCTGGCAGATAGGAGTGATATATCACATAGGCAGCCAGGGGGCAGCAGATCTTCATCTGTAAACCAAAAGGAAAACTGGAAGAACAGGAAAGAATCCAGCTTTATGGGAGAGGCAGATGGTTTCCCAATCCAGTAACACGATGGTGTAGAGAATAAAAGGGGTGAAATAAATTGAAATGCTTTTATTGCCATAAGACAGGCCATATCAAAGCCCATTGTTGGAAGCTGAAAGGTAAAAGAGTGGCAGTAGTAAGAACACTTAAAAAAACCTCAGAAATGGCTGGAGCAGATGAGGAAATGGATACTAAAACAGTAGCAGTGTTACAGCTGAAACATGTTCCCTCAGTACACATTAGAATAGAGGATATGGCTCAGGATAGTCAAAAGAATTCTTCCTTGACTACTGCTAAACTGAGTCAGGCTACTGGAGGTTCTAAATGTTTTATTTTGAAGGGAGAAGTGTTCCCTTACTCCCCCAACAAAATAAGTAAACCTCTCTGTTGAAGGGGCATGAGGACTCGAAACGTCAACTCTTTTCTTCTCCGTCGATGCTACCAGACCTGCTGAGTTTTTCCAGGTAATTCTGTTTTCGTTTTGGATTTCCAGCATCTGCAGTTTTTTTGTTTTTATTTAAGTAAACCAATTAATATTTTAAGAGATACTGGGGCAGATCAGTCACTGATGGTGGCTGATGATATAATTTGTGTTCCAAATAGTTTGATGAAGGAAATAGGATTAACAGGAGATATTCATGTAACTTATCAACCTGTTCCTTTGTGTAAAGTCAATTTACGAAGTGACTTAGGAAATGGAATTGTTACAGTGGGAACTGTTCCTAGGTTAGCTAAAGAAGGGGTAGGTTTTTTTTATTGGGTAATGTTTGGCTAGCAGAGACAGTAACATGGCAACAAATGTATTGCAGCAGGCACTTGGTCACACTGATCTTACCAAACTCCTAAAAAATTGCTGTGGACAAACAAAAGAAGCTTATTGCCAATAATGGTCAATTGAAGGAAAACTGATCAGGGTAGAGAGCCAACTCTCACCCACAAAAGATGAATTTGCTGGTGGAAAATGAGAACTGGTGAGAACACTTGAGTGCCAGTCACAAGAAAAGTAATTGCTGATGAATCAGAACACTTGGTTGAATGCAGAAATAAAAACCAAGGCTGATGAACTGTTAGAACTTCTTTGTGAAAGGAGTAATGAGTTTAGAGGTAGATTTATGCCTACAGCTAATGGAAAGGATGACATTTGGACTGTGGACTGAAACGAAACATTCTTTGCCGAGTTAAAGACTAAGAATAAGAAGAACATTAAGTTATGATAATTCTGTGATGTTTAAACCCTGCTAATCCTATTTGTTATATGTATTGACTTTTGTTTTGGTTAAGTCTTTGTGAATTGTATAGTACAACAGATGCAGTTGTGAAACAAAATGATAAGTTTATCGGTATAGTATGTAATAAACTATGTTAAAAGTTATGATGTTAAGTATTTCTTGTCAAGAAACTGTATAGCCATTGTAAAGAAACCTTCACTGTAGTGAAGCTTTCTTTCTTAAAAGGGGATTGGTTTGCCATAAGATCATTGCTCTTTGTGTTCCTGGGTGCTAAATTAGCAATCTGGGGAGACTATAATATTTAAGATACAGGATGTTTCAATGCACGTTACCTTGGTTCCTGCCTAATAACAAAGGTGGGGCCCTCTGGGAGTGTTTTGATAGGTCACCAAAACAGTTCAAGAGTCAGTGAACAACTCTTCTTGAAGCAGTCAGTTTTAGGAGACTACCAGGCAAGAAATGTCACACAGACAGGACAGGCAGAGGTCCACTTAAGTTCAAAAGTTACAGAAATGGCTGCAGGGAGCAGGCTTTAAGTAAAGAGGGCCTTGGGGCAAAGGTACCCTTTTAGAGCAGTTATATTCTACCTGGCACAGCCATAGGTCTGACAGTGTGCTTGTGAGCTAGTGTTTGAGTGTACTCAGGAATCCAGGGAAAAGGAATCTCGGAAAGTGAGACTGAAACCCTGTGAAATAGACCATTGTTAAAGCCGTCTGAGTGGGAATGACATTTGGAGAGAATTCCAAGGAGACATCTTCCATGGAGAAGCTGGGAATCCCTCATGAGAAAAGAGTTTCAATGAGATTGTTTGACTTGATGTTTACTGACATCTGGGTGGATTCTTGAGAAATCCATGGACTTCTGTCATTTACTCTGTAGTGTGGTGTGTTCGACCACTCTTAGTTAATTCACATATACATCTTACTTACCTTGAATGTTAGAGTATAAGACACATATTGTAGTAAAGTTTTTTTTCCCTATCCACCCTATCTATACTGCTCATAATCTTATACACCTCTATCAGGTTCCCTTCGCTGCTCCAAGGAAAACAACCCCAGCCTATCCAATCTTTCCTCATGGCTCAGGCCCTCCAGCCCAGGCAGCATCCTGGTACCCATCTGGTTCGTTAATGTTCTTTAGGAAAGGAAATCTGCCATTCTTACGTAGTCAGCAATGTGGTTGACTCTTAACTGCCCACTGAAATGGCCAAGCAAGCCACGCAATTCAAGAGCAATTAGGGATGGGCAACAAATGCTGGCCTTGCCAGCGACCCCCCCCATCCCATGAAAGAATATTTTTAAAATGTATCTTTCACGTTGTTTTTATATCCTTTCAATAATGTGATGATCAAAAACACAAGTTTAATATGACCTTCTTGCTTTTGAATTCTCTACAGGTACAAACCAAAGGCTATCACAGTATCTTTATAGTGCAGCAGGAGGCCATTCGGCCCATCAATTCTGAACTGGCTCTCTGAAAGAGCATTCCACCTAGTCCCACTCCCCTGCCTTATCCCCGTAACCTTGCACATTCTCTCTTTTCAGATAACAATCCAATTTCCTTTTGAATACCTCAATCGAACCTGCCTCCACCACCCTTTCAGGAAGTTCATTCCAGACTCCAACCACCCTCTGGGTGAAGAAAGTTTTCCTAATATCACATTTACTTCTATTGCCAATTATTTTGAACCTTTGCCTTCTAGTTCTTGATGTTCTCTATGCGTGAGAATAGTTTCCTTTTAAATCTGCTTGCATTGCAGATTTCAATAACTTGTGTGTTCATTGTTCCGATTCTCCATTTAAAATATTACCATTCAAGGTGCATGCCCTTTCCCTATTCTTAATTTCAAAAAATATTAAAATACATCTTAAAAGAAAGAACTTCCATTTAATAGTGTCTTCAATAGCAGTAAGATGTCCCAAAGCTCCACAGTAAATGAAATACTTTTCCCAAGTGTACTTCCCTTTTGTTTTTAGGCAACTTCATGGACAGAATCTTGACCTTGCCAAGCGGGCTCGGCGGGGGTGGTCAGGAAGCCGCCCACCTCCCGCAATCGGGGCCGGAAGGCAATTTCATGCTGGCAGGCCAATTAAAGCCCACCGCATGTGAAACGCGAGCGTCAGTACTCAGTGCTGCCTGTGCGGACGTTGGCGGAGGTGGGGGGGGGGGGTGGTGGTAGTGCAGGCATGCGAGTGTGCACTTTATAATCTCCCTAAGGCACAGAGCTGCCTCAGCGAGATGAAGCATTTTTAAAAAAAGAAATAAATAATGTAATAAAACATGTCCCCTCATGCGATTCTGTCACATGAGCAGGTAATGTTATTAATTAAACTTAAAATTTTTTTTTTGCTTTGGAAACCTCATCCCGCCCGTGGATGAGGTTTCCTAAAAATTGCAATGGCCGCTTGGCCTTTTCGCTTGCCCACCAACTCTAAGGTTGGACAGGCAATGAAAAATTTAACTTAATTGATCATTTAATAGCCTTAACAGGCCTTTTAATTGTGGGCAGGCGCACTGCTAATTCCCGTGCGTGCCTGCCGACCGAACTGTCACGCTTTGATGCTGGGACGCTTGCCCGATGTCAACGCGCGTCATTTCACACTAGAACGGTCGGGCGTGCGCCTTCCGAGCTAAAAATTTTGCTCTATATTTTTCTGTGCTGAGCTGCATCTGACAGCCTATGTCCTCCTGTAGTTTTTCAGTCTTTATCACTCCACCTCTCGAGTTGGGTGTTGATATTATTCCCACAATTCTTGAGTCCATAAACTAATATATGTATATTAAAAATATATATATATGTGTATGCATGTGTATATAGATATATGTATGTCCATGTGTATATAATATATGTGCATGTATGTGTATATATATATATATATAGAATAGATATTTTCACAACTATAATTATAGGCTCTGGCCACCAAGTGACTTTGAGAAACAGATTAGTGAACTGTCTCAGCTTCACCACCATGCATGCCTGCGCATCCCACCCCCCCCGCCCCCCCACTGCCCGCACAGTGGCAGCGTTTGGGTTTCACGTGCGGTGGGCTTTAAGTGGCCCATGAAATTGCCTTCCAGCCCCGATTGCGGGCGGTGGGCGGCTTCCTGACCACCCCCGCCGAGCCCGCTTGGCAAGGGCAAGACTCTGCCCATTTTGACTTTTCCAACGAATGTCTCATCTCACTCATTTTTTTTTCTAATTTACCTATTAATGTTGTATTTAATCCCTGCTCCCTTAGCTGACTCAAGTGACTATCCTTCCCTAGCAATTTAATCATGCTGCCACTCAGCCCTCTAATTGTGCCAATGAGGGTAGTGCTGCACCTCAGTTTTACATCTCCACAAATCCTAAGCCTGTACTCTAGAGAAATATCTTATTAAAAATCTCATGCCTACGACCCATGGCCTAATTATCACTGACCTCTAGAATGATAGAATGAGACAGAACAGAGGAAGCCATTCAGCTCAACGTGACTGTGAGGCTAGTTGAGAGTTTTTCTAATTAGCCCCGCTCCCCTTTTCTTTCCCCATAGCCCTCCAATTTTCTCCTTTAAACCCCACTTCACCTTAAGATATTGTTTGTTCTTCGCTCTCCTTGTGCAATGTTGGAGATTAACTCCAGGAACAGAATTTTTGTCTCCAAATGGAGGCAGCAATTGGAGTGAAAAACACAGTACTTAATTTTTTTTGGCGGAAAAGCAACTTTCCTTTGCTTTCCCAACTTTGCACTAGTTTCATGTGATTTTTTAATGTTTGCAAAACATAGGAGGTGGGAGCAGGAGTAGGCTATTCAGCCCATTCAGCCTGCTCCGCCATTCAATTAGATCATGGCTGATCTTCTGCCTCAACACCACTTTCCCACTCCATCCCCATATCCCTTGATGTCATTTGTATCCAGAAATCTATTGATTTCAGTCTTGAACATGCTCAATGATTGAGCTTCCACAGCCCTTTGGGGTACAGAATTCCAAAGATTGACCACCTTTGCGTGAAGAAATTCTTCCTCATCTTAAATAGTCTGCCCCTTATTCTGAGACAGTATACCCTGATTCTAAACTCATCAGCCAGGGGAAACATCCTATCCACATTTACCCTGTCATACCCTGTAATCATTTTGTAAGTTTCAATGAGATCACCTCTGTCTTCAAAACTCTAGAGGATACAGGCCCAGTTTCCTCAATCTTTTTTTTAATTCATTCGTGGTATGTGGGCTTCACTGGCTGGGCCAGCATTTATTGTCCATCCCTAGTTGTCCTTGAGAAGATGGTGATGAGTTGCCTTCTTGAATGGCTGCAGTCCGTGTGGTGTAGGTACACCCGCAGTACTGTTAGGGTGGGAGTTCCAGGATTTTGACTTAGCGACAGTGAAGGAACGGCGATATATTTCCAAGTCAGGATGGTGAGTGACTTGGAGGGGAACTTCCAGGTGGTGGCATTCCCATCTATCTTCTGCTCTTTTCCTTCTAGATGGTAGTGGTCATGGGTTTAGAGGGTGCAGTCGAAGGAGCTTGGTGAATTCCTGCAGTGCATCTTGTAGATGATACACACTGCTGCTTCTGTGCGTCAGTGGTGGAGGGAGTGAATGTTTATGGATGGGGTGCCAATCAAGTGGGCTGCTTTGTCCTGAACGGTGTCAAGCTTCTTGAGTGTTGTGGGAGCTGCACTCATCCAGGCAAGTGGGGAGTATTCCATCACACTCCTGACTTGTGCCTTTAGGTGGTGGACAGGCTTTGGGGAGTCAGGAGGTGAGTTACTCATCGCAGGATCCCTGAAGATGGTTGGGCCGAGGACATTACCCTGAGGAGCTCCTGAACTGATGTCCTGGAGCTGAGATGATTGACCTCCAACAACCACAACCATCTTCTTTTGTGCTATGTATGACTCCAATCAGCGGGGAGTTTTCCCCCCGATTCCCATTGACTTCAGTTTTGCTCGGGCTCTTTGATGCCACACTCAGTCAAGTGCGGCCTTGATATTAAGGGCAGTTACTCTCACTTCACCTCGAGAGCTCAGCTCTTTTGTCCATGTTTGAACTAAGGCTGTAATGAGGTCAGGAGCCAAGAGGCTCTGGCAGAGCCCAAACTCAACGTCAGTGAGCAGGTTATTGCTAAGCAAGTGCTGCTTGATAGCACTGTTGATGAACCTTTCCATTACTTTACTGATAATCGAGAATAGACTGATGGGCGGTAATTGGCTGGGTTGGATTTGTCCTGCTTTTTGTATACAGGACACACTTGGATAATTGTCCACATAGCCGGGTAGATGCCTGTATTGTAGCTGTACTGGAACAGCTTGGCTAGGGGCGCGGCAAGTTCTGCAGCACAAGTCTTCAGTACAATTGCCAGAATATTGTCAGGGCCCATAGCCTTCGCAGTATCCAGTGCTTTCAGCTGTTTCTTGATATCATGTGGAGTGAATCAAATTGGCTGAAGACTGGCATCTGTGATGCTGGGGACCTCCGGATAGGCAGAGATGGGTCATCCATTTGGCACTTCTGGCTGAAGACTGTTGCGAATGCTTCATCCTTATCTTTTACACTGATGTGCTGGGCTCCTCCATCATTGAGGACGTGGATATTTGTGGAACCTCCTCCTCCAGTGAGTTGTTTAATTGCCCACCACCATTCACAACTGGATGTGGCAGGACTGCAGAGTTTAGATCTGATCCGTGTTCATCTGTTTGTTGTTGATATTGACTATCTAGGTAGTTTTTCCCAAATACAGGTTGTCTTTCTCCAAATAAATGTCAAAAAATGTCACATCAGGAACAGGTGCAACAGGTGAAGGTAGCTGTTTCATGCTGCTACTATGCAGTAGCAACACAAGTGGTATTCGCCACTAACAGGATGCTGCCCTCAAGCCAAAAAGATGTTCTGCCTATCACACAAATGAGTAATGTGATATATGGATTTCAGTGCCAGTGGGGTAATAGGTATGTAGGCCGCAAAACCCAAAGACTGGCGGATCGTATCAAACAGCATGGCCCAGCCGCTGTTCACAACGGGCAGTGTACAGACTGCACCCAACCAGCTCATGCATGAAAAATTTAAAACACAGTGTCCAATATTAGATGTGCTAAAATTACATTGACAACCAATTTAAGATTGTCAGTCAGGATCGCAGTTTAGCACATTTGCAATCACTGGAAGCTAAATATATTAATACACAGGGCCCTGCTCTTTGCAGTCAAAAAGAACATGTACACACATTGCGCCTGTTTCAGCTGAACAAAATATGACAGCCATTCGCTGACTCATTCCACAGGGCAATGCCTTGACCAATCAGGGTCAAGCTGTCTGGTTTAAATTTCAAACAATGCTTGGCAGTTAATTGTAGTCACCATCACTGGTGCATTCTCCATGGCAATGCTGTTTGCCAACCAATCAGCCCTCTCTTCACACACAGTAAAAGTTGTTGTTTTCCCCTTATATTGGTATTATTGCGGGTGTCCTGATGAGTGCAGGATGAAAAACTTAGAAAGGTCGCTTTTTTTCAGAAATAAAAAGATAAATGTAAACTGAATGTAATATGTTTTGGGCCTGAGCCCCCTAGCCCCCTAGGAATGTGTTAAAGGGGGAGGTTGCTGAAGGAGATTGTCTCCAGATGAGCTTGATGTTACTCCCAATATCCATGCTGATGCTTAGTCCATCGTTGATGAACATAGTTCAGAAAAAGAAATTTAAGAAGACACTGGAGTCTATGGAAATGCTCTTTAATCACTGCTTGCAAATTGGCAGCAGTAGGCATATGTAAACACCAAGCCACATCTCTAGGTCACTCTGCTTTTCTTACAATAGTGTTCATATACACTTTGCACACTGCTTGGTTCCTGGCAATAAAAAAAAAATGTGCTTAAAAAAACAAAAACATATGAGACTGAATGTGTGGGTTTATTGGTTGTTTAACTGCACTGCAATTACTTTCCAGGGGGCATTTCTTTACAGAGTTCTGTTTGGAATTTTTCTAACTGTGTGGCCAGGAACATGGAGGTAACACCCAAGAGAAACTGGTACCATGACACAATTATAAGCCGTGCAACCAGTCATCATGCTCCACCCCACCATACCCACAGTATGTACACTCCACAGGTTGCATGTCGTGCATGGACATCAACACATGGCACTGCATACATGAGTGCCACTATTAGTGTCACAATGTGGCACCTAGAAGACTATTAAACCACACAACTATTAGCATAATCCTCAAGTTGACTAATGTGCTGCTCCTGTGAAATTCCTGTGCAATATCATCAACACATCCGGGACTGTTCTACACCTCATTTCTTTGGTCATAGCAATAGTTTTAAATATTAACACATCACTTTTGCTACTGTGTAATTACCATACTCAGATAACCCTGATGTACTCTGTCATTTACACAACTTGATCCCAATGACTAGAATGCAGTGGAGACTCATAAAATTGCTATTTAAAGGTTATATAGTACCTGTGTAGCGGTGATGCTGATGAAAGTGAGCTTTTTGAAGCACTGCATGTTTTACAGGCTGTAAAATGCTGTTGTGAATAAATCTGGTGCAGTCAGTGCCCCAGAAACTGTCTCACTCTCAATCTCATTATGTGCTGAACAGCTAGGAGCAAAAGGGCAAATGCTGAAGTCCTCTAAATTGAAGGTGCTCCAGGGAAATAACACTGCAGATTTGGATGAAGATCTGATCTTAAAAGCTCCATTCAGTTACTAAAACCAGTTAACAGCCCAGCAAAACAGGTCTGGTCAGTTAGGCCTCGTAAACTGAAGTAACGGGAAATACATTAATTCCCTAACCCACTAAACGAGGCATGTGGAAAGCCAGCTCTCCAAGGGGAATAATATCTTCATTCTTTATGCAAACAGAGCAGCAAAGAGGAAAGGAAGTCTACAGTATCTGCAATTATCAGTTGCTTTGCTAAATATGAAATACTTGTGACCCAGTTGTAAGAAAACTTCATTTTAGACCTCATACCAGTTATATATATTTCCCCTCCAGAAATGAGATAGCATAAAAAAGCAAGAACAATTTGAATTCATATAGCACTGTATTGGCTTCTGAAGCACATTATGTACCACAAATTACTTTGTATGTAGGCCTGTGAATATCTTGGAATGACATGTTACAGTTGTAACAGGTACATATCTAGCAAACCTGAGGAACAGATCAAGTTTGCTCCTCATCCTGCTTAGCTCTGCTGCAAGAAGACACCACACTGAGTCCGTCACTAGGTTGCTGTTATGACTGTTGCTATGCAAGGTAACTTTAAAATACATGATGCTGCTGGAAGCTGTCTGCTCTCATTAATTTCCAGTTATTGTTCCCACATTATTCGTTGAATAAGTGTGTTACTTTCTGTAACTAACACTTTGTTGAAGAAATGTGGCCAGATGCCCCTTTGTGATTTGACTCTGGGTATTAACAAGACATCCCTGTAGTTGAGGCATATGTTCAAATTTATATCAAGAAATCCAGAACCAGCTCCTTTCTTTCCATTTCATCTGTTATAGTTTTTAAACTAAAAACATCTTTTCCAGATACTGAGAAATTTTTCAGCATCAGGCAAATGCACAATTTTCCTGCACAGAAGGAAGCTTTTTGGCCCATTGTCCCTATATCAGTTCTTTTGTAGGAGCTATCCAATTAGTCCCACACCCACCTCGCTCCTTCCCCATAACCCAGCAAAATTCTCGTTTTCAAGTATTTATCAAATTCTTTTTTGAAAGTTATTGAATCTCCTTCCACTGTTACTTTCAGTGTATTCCAGATCATAACAACGTGCCATTCAAAAACCGTTCTCATTTCTCCGCTGGATTTTTGCCAATTATCTTAAGTCATCTTTGGGTGCACGATGCAAACTTGTAACCTCTACAATATAAAAGAACAAGGGCATTAGGTACATAGGAACACTATCAACTGAAAACTCCCCTCCAAGCCACGTATGATACCGACTTGGAATTTTTATTTTATTCTTTCAAGGCTAGAGTTTGAGGTTCATCTTTGATTGGATGTGAGAAGTGATGGTGAGTCACCCTCTTGAGCCATTGCAGTCTATTTTGTGTAGGTACACCTACAGTGCTGTTAGTTTGGGAGATCCATGATTTTGACCCAGCAGCAGTGAAGCACTGGGAATATATTTCCAATTCAGGATGGTGTGTGGCTTGGATGTGACCATGCAGGTGGTTGTGTTCCCATGCATCTTCTACTCTTGTTCATCTAGGTGGTATAGGCTGTGGGTTTGGAAGGTGCTGATATAGGAGCCCTGGTGACGTACTGCAATGCATCTTGTAGATGGTACACAGTGCAACCATGGTATGCTGATGGTGCAGGGAGTGAGTGTGTAAGGTGGTTGATGGGGTTCAGATCAAGCAGGCTTCTTTGTTTTGGCTGTGTCAAGCTTCTTGAGTATTGTAGCAGCTACTCAACCAGGATAGTGGAGACCAGTCCATCTAAGACTTATGTCTTAGAATAGTGAACAAGCTTTGGGGAGATGAATTACTCACAACAAAATTTCCAGCCTCTGACCTGCTCTCATAGCCAAAGTATTTTTATGAGGGAGGGGGATGGGAACCTGAAGGCATATTCAGAGCAGGGAACGGGAGATAGACAATTAGTGAGTGACTCTGAAAGATAGAAGCAGCACAGTTTAAAAATGTACAGCACATGAATTTGGTAGCGTTAAAAGTTATATATGTAAATACAAGGAGCATAGTAAATAAAGTCGATGAGCTGAGGGCACAGATAGATACATGGCAGCATGATATCATCGCTATAACGGAAACATGGCCTAAGGAGGGGCAAAAATGGCAGCTCAACATCCCTGGACATGGAGTTTTCAGGCAGGATAGGGAAGAGGATAAAAGGTGGGGGTGTAGCATTATTGGTTAAAGAATCAATTACAGCTGTGAGGAGGGATGATATGCTAAATGAAGCATTAAATGAGGCCATATGGGTTGAGCTCAGAAATAAAAAAAGGGCAGCCACATTGTTAGGAGTGTACTATAGATTCCCAAATAGTGGAAGAGAGTTAGAAGAGCAAATATGTAGGCAAATTTCTGAGTGCAAAAACAATAGGGCAATAATCACTGGGGACTTCAACTACCCTAGTTGAAGGGCACAGAAGGCACAAAATTCTTGAACTGCATTTTTAGGCAGCACGCGACAAGCCCAATGAGAGGGGGCGCAATTCTAGGTTTAGTCTTAGGAAATGAAGCTGGGCAAGTGGATGAAGTAGCAGGGGGGAACCGTTTTGGAGAAGGTGACAATAATATTGTTAGATTTAGCATCACTATGGAAAAGGACAAAGATAGAACAAGAGTAAAAGTTCTAACTTGGGGGAAGACAAATTTTACAAAGCTGAGAGGTGAGCTGGCGAGAGTGGGCTGGATACAGCTACTAGAAGGAAAAATTGTGTCAAATCAGTGGGATTCAAAGGTGAGATTCTACTGGCACAGTGTAAACATGTCCCTACAAAGAAAAAGGGTGGTACTGCCAAATCTAGGGCCCCCTGGTTATCCAGAAGCAAACAGGCCAAGATAAAGTAGAAAAAGAAAGCTTATGACAGTCACAAATGACTTAATACTGTAGAAAGCTTAGAGGAGTATAGAAAGTACAAGGATGAAGTAAAAATGGAAATTAGGAAAGCAAAGAGAGGGTACGAAAAAGTATTGGCAGGTAAATCAAAGAAAATCCTAGGATGTTTTACCAGTACATTAAGAGCAAGAGAATAACTAAGGAAAAGGTAGGTCCTATCAGAGATGTACATCGTAACTTGTGGGTTGATGCTGAAGATGTGGGCAGGGTTCTCATTGAGGGCTTTGTCTCTGTCTTCACTCAGGAGAGGGATAATGCAGACATTCTAGTGAAAGAGGAGGAGTGTAAAATAATAGATACAATAAGCATAGTGAGAGAGGAAATACTGGAGGGTCAGGCATCCTTGAAGGTGGATAAATCACCAGGGTCAGATGGATTGCATCCCAGGCTGTTGAAGGAAGACAGGGAGGAAATAGCAGATGCTCTGAGGATCATTTTCCAATCCTCATTAGATACAGGAGGGGTCCCAGAGAATTGGAGGTCTGCGAACGCTGTACCGTTATTTAAAAAGGGTGTGAGGGATAAGCCAGAAAATTATAGGCCGGTCAGTCTGACTGCGGTGGTGGGCAACTTACTGGAAACAATCCTGAGACACAGGATGAACTGTTACTTAGAAAGGCACAGATTAATCAGGAACCGTCAGCATGGTTTGGTTAGGGGAGATCATGTCTTACTAGCTTAATAGAATTTTTTGAGGAAGTAACAAGGAGGATTGATGAGGGTAGTACAGTGGACGTTGTCTACATGGGCTTCAGTAATGCATTTGACAAGGTCCCACATGGCAGACTGGTCAGGAAAGTGAGATCTCATGGGATACAGGGGAAGGTGGCAAGTTGGATCCAAAATTGGCTCAGTGACAGGAAACAAAGGATAAAGGTCGATGGATGTTTTTGCGACTGGAAGGCAGTTTCCACAGGGCTCAGTGTTGAGTACCTTGCTGTTTGTTGTACATATTAATGATTTAGACTTAAATGTGGGAGGCATGATTGGGAACTTTGCAGTTGATAGTGAAGAGGATAGCTGTTGACTCCAGAATTATATCAATGGTTTGGTTCAATGGCCGGAGAAGTGACAAATGGAATTCAATCCAGAAAAGTGTGAGGTAATGCATTTGGGGAGGGCAAACAAAGGAAGGCAATACTCAATAAACAGGAAATTGTTGAGAGGGGTTGAGGAAGTGGGAGACCTTGGAGTGCATGCCCACAGGTCCTTGAAGGTGGCAGGGCAGTGGACAAGGTGGTAAAGAAAGCAAATAGAATGCTCTCCTTTCTTGGGCAAGGTATTGAATACAAAAGCAGGGATGTAATGATGGAACTGCATAAAACGCTGGTTAGGCCACAGCTGGAATTTTGTGTACAGTTCTGGGCACCACATTTCAGGAAGGGCATATTTGATCTAGAGAAGGTGTAAAGGTGATTTACAAGAATGTTGCAAGGGATTGAAAATTGCAGCGATGAGGAGACATTGGATAGGCTAGGGTTGTTTTCCTTAGAACAGAGGAGGCTAAGGGGTGGCCCAATTGAGATGTACAAAATTTTGAGCGGCTTAGACAGGATGGACAGGAAAGACCTGTTTCCCCTAGCTGTGGGGTCAATTACTAGGGAGAATAGATTTAAGGTGATTTGTAGAAGGATTAGAGGTGACATGAGGAAAAACATTTTCACCCGAAGGGTGGTGGGTGTCTGGAATTCACTGCCTAAGTTGGTGGTTGAGGCTGAAATGCTCAACTCATTAAAAGAAACCAAGATCTACATCTGAAGTGCTGTAACATGCAAGGCTACGGACCAGATGCTGGAAATTGGGATTAAAATGAGCGGCTAATTTCTTTTTTCTCTTTTTGGCTGGCATAGACATGATGGGCTGATTGGACTCTTTCTGCACCGTAACTTTATGGTTCTATGGTTTTATACTTATGACTGATCCAGTTAAGTTTCTGGTCAATGGTGACTTCCAGGATGTTGATGGCGGTGATTCGGGAATGGCAATGCCAATGAACGTCAAGAGAAGTTGTTCATATTCTGTCTTGTTGAAGATGGTCATTGCCTGGCAGTGTGCTGTGCGAATGTTACTTGCTGCTTATTAGCCTAAACCTGAATGTTATTCAGGTCTTGCTACATCTGAGGTGGTGCGAATGGTACTGAGCACAGTGTAATCATCAGCCAACATCCTGAATTTTGACCTAAGCATGGAAGGAAGGTCATTGATGAAGCAGCTGAAGATATTTGTGCCCAGAACATTAGCCTGAGCAATTCCTGCTTCAACATATTCTGGGGCTGAGATATTTGGCCTTCAAGAACTACATCCATCTTCCTCTGTGCTAGATATGAATCTAACCAGTGAGAGTTTTCCCATTCATTTCCATTGACTTCAATTTCGCTGGGGCTTAATGCCACATATGGTCAAATGACGTCTTTGTGTCAAAGGCAATCACCTCACCTCTGGAAATCCACTCTTTTGTCCATGTTTGGACCAAGGCTGTAATGAGGTCTAGAGCTCAGTGGTCCTGGCAGAACCCAAACTGAGTACCAGTGAGCAGGGTATTGCTGAGTAAGTGCCATTTGATAGCACTGTTGATGACCACTTTCATCACTTTCCTGATCACTGTGTTCCTCAAAACCTAAAATTGGTGTCTCCTTGGTCCTTGTGTGATCAGCTAATGGAAACAGCTTTTTTTTTTCCACCTTACCTAAACCTGTCATAATCTTGCACAACTCAATGAGATCACCCCTCAACCTGCTTTGTTCCACTTGTCAGCCCAAGCCTGATTGTCCAGGTCTTTGTGCATTTGGACACGGACTGCTTCAGTATCTGAGAAGTCGTGAATAGAGCTAAATATCGTGTAATCGTCAATAAACATCCCTACTTCTGACCTTATGATGGAAGGAAGTTCATTGATGAAGCAGCTGAAGATGGTTGGGCCTAGGACTGATGAACTTCTGCAGCGATGTTCTGGGACTGGGATGATTGACCGCCAACAACCACAACCGTCTTCCTTTGTGCTAGTATGACTTCAATCAGCAGAGAGCTTTCCCCCTGATTCCCATTGACTTCAGTTCTGTTAGGCTTCTTCATGCCACACTCACTCAAATGCTGCCTTGATGACAAGTGCAGTCACTCTCACCTTACCTCTTTAGTTCAACTCTTTTGTCCTTATTTGAACCAAGGCTGTGACTAGAGGAATTGAATGGCCCTACAGGAACCCGAACTGAGCGTTAGTGAGCAGGCTATTGCTGTGTAAGTGACACTTTATAGCACACTTGATGACAACTTCCATCGCTTTTCTGTGATGGGCAGTAATTGGCCGGGCTGCAAAAGTCCTGCTTTTTGTGTACAAGACGTACCTGGTCAGTTTTTCACATTGTCAGGTAGATGCTAATATTGTAGCTGTACTGGAACAGCATGGCTAGGGGTGCAGCTGGTTCTGCAGAACAAGTCTTTAGTACTATTTCCATAATATTGTCAGGACCCATAGCCTTTGCAGTATCCAGTGCCTTCAGTCATTTCTTGTCATCACATGGAGTGAATTGAATTGGCTGAAGACTGGCATCTGTGATGCTGGGGACCTCTGAAAGAGGAGATGGATAATCCACTCAGCACTTCTGGCTGAATATGGTTGCAAATGCTTCAGCCTTATCTTTTGCAGTGATGTGCTGGGCTCCTCCATCATTGAGGATGAGGATACTTATGGAGCTTCCTCATCTGGTTAGTTGTTTAATTGTCCAGCACCAATAACAAATACTGGATGTGGCAGGACTGCATAGCTTAGGTCTGACCCGTTGGTTATGGGATCACTTGGCTCTGTCTATCACTTGCAAGTAGTTTCACTAGGTTGACATCATTTTTAGACATGCCTAGTGCTGCTCTTGTCATGCACACCTGCATTCTTCATTGAATCATGATTGAGTCCCCCAACTTGATGGAAATGGGAGATTGGGGGATATGTTGGGTCATGAGGTTACAGATTGTAATAAAATACTATTCTGCAATTGCTGATGGCCCACAGCAACTTATGGATGCCCAGTTTTGACTTATTATACCTGTTTGAAATCTAACATGGTGATGGTGCCACATAACACAATGGAGGGTATCTTCAATGTGAAGGCAGGACTTTGTCTCCACAAGGACTCCTACCAATACTGTCATGGACAGATGCATCTGCAACAGTTAGATTGGTGAGGGCAAAGTAGGCTTTTCCCTCTTGTTGATTCCTTCACCAGCAGTCACAGACCCAGCCTAGCAGTTACGTTCTTCAGGACTTGTTCAGCACGGCCAATAGTAGTGCTACCGAGCAACTTTTGGTGATGGACACTGAAGACCACCTTCCAGACTATATTCTAGGCCCTTGCCATCCCCGGTGCTTTTTCCAATTGGTGTTCAACATGGAGGAGTACTGATTTATCAGCTGAGGAGAGGCAGTAGGTTGTTACCAGCAGGAAGTTTTCTTGCCCATGTTTGCCTTGATGCAATGGCACTTCATGCAGTAACGTTGAGGGATCCCAGGGCAATTTCTTCCCAATAGTATACCACTGTGCCGCCACTTGTGGTCTGCCTTATTGGTGACACAGTGCATAATTAGGGATGGTGATGGAGGTGTCTGGGACATTGGCATGAACTTTTCCCTCAGCGGGCGTGCGTGTTCGGGAACAGTCGGTAAACAAGCCCCCGACCACGGTCAGCCCACAATAGCAATTTCACGCTGGCTGGCCAATTAAGGCCTGCTCAGCGTGAAATACAGTCTTCCCAATGGTCAGGAGGAGCCGGGTGGGGGTGGGGGCCTGTCCAATGGCAACCTGGTGACAACTGGACAGTCACAGCACGGTGAAGATTGGACAGCCACAGTGTGATGGCGATTAAGCAGTCACAGCATGGTAAACACCAGACAGTCACAGCACAGTGAAGACTGGACAATCACAGTACTTTTTAAAAATTCATTTAAGGGATGTGGGCTTTGCTGGCTAGGCCAGGATTTATTTCCCATCCCTAACTGCCCTTGAGAAGGTGGTGGTGAGCTGCCTTCTTGAAGTTTTGCAGTCCATGTGATATAGGTACACCTGCAGTGCTTTTAGGGAGTTCCAGGATTTTGACCTAATGATGGTAAAGGAGCGGCGATATATTTCCAAGCCAGGATGGTGAGTGGCTTGGAGGGGAACTTCCAGATGGTGGTTTTCCCATCTATCTGCTGCCCTTGTCCTTCTAGATGGTAGTGGTTGTGGGTTTGGAAGGTGCCATCTAAGGAGCTTTGGTGAGTTTCTGCAGTGCATCTTGTAGATGGTACACACTGCTGCCACTGTGCGTCGGTGGAGGTGCGATGGGGTGCATGTTTGTGGATGGGGTGCCAATCAACCAGGTTGCTTTGTCCTGGATGGAGTCAAGCTTCCAGACAAGTGGGGAGTATTCCATGACACTCCTGACTTGTGCCTTATAGATGGTGGATATGCTTTGGGGAGTCAGGAAGTGAATTACTTGCTGCAGGACCTCTAGCCTCTGGCCTGCTATTGTTGCCACAGTATTTATATGGCTAGTCCAGTTTAGTTTCTGGTCAATGGTAAACCCCAGGATGTTGACAGTGGGGGATTCAGCGAAAGTTATGCGGTTTAGTGTCAAGGGGCAACAGTTAGATTCTCTGTTGTTTGAGATGGTCATTGCCTGACACTTTTGTGGCATGAATGTTACCTGCCACTTGTCAGCCCAAGCCTGGGTGTTGTCCAGTTCTTGTTGCATTTGGACATGGGCTGCTTCAGTATCTGAGGAGTGGCGTGCATTTCTAAGTATTTTTTACGACTCCTGAAGAGACGTTAAAGCAAACAACAGAGTAGAGGAACACTGTGCTGTCCCCAACCTCCAACACACACACAGACACACACACACAGCAGTTGAAAGCAATTTGACTTCAGTTGAAAGTAGCTGTCAGAGAGAGACTGCAGCGGAGGGACAGATAGCAATTTCCAAGAAGAAAGTCTCCAAATCCAAGGGAATGGAACAGGAAAGATCCCAAACAGCCTTCTAGTTAAAGAAAGGACAGGAACCTGGAAAAGGTCCAGTTAGGTGAAGTTAAGAGTAAGGAGCAGAGGAAGTCTCCAAGCTTAAAGGGAGAAAGCTGCAAGAAGCAGATTTAAAGTAAGAATGGCTTGTGAGAAATCAGAGGGTCCAAAGAGATGGCTGAAGGACTATAACTCTTTACAAGGGCATATGAAGCAGTGGTGTATACTGTTGGTATGGCTGAGAATTTGAGAGAGTGTCTATGAAAGAAAGCTTGAACGCATGTGGTGACTGGGGATAGGTACATCAAAAGGAGGGTTTGAAACCCTGGAGGTGAACCCTTGTGGAAGGGGTCTGAGAGAAAGCATTGTTTTGGGAGAAAATTTCAAAGTGAGTTCTTGAAGTGTGAAGATTGGAAACCCTCATGTGAAAGATGGAGTGCAATGAGACTGGTTGGCTCACAGTGTGACAATCGTCTGGGGGGAGTTGAGGAGAGATCCATAGCAACTGTTTGGGGTGGCATGTCACTTGATTTCAGAGTGTGGTGTGTCTGACCACAGGCAGGCCAATTGGTTTACATGGGCTGTGTACTTACTGTGAACATTAGAGTATAAAATAGCTTTTGTAATATGCCTTATCTTTACAAATCTGTGTATATCTGTAAAGGTGTGGGTGAAGGAGTTTTGTAATATAGTTTATCTTTTCTTGTTAAATAAATGTTTTAGTTGTTTGTTAAAAGCTCATCAGCTGACACCTATAACTCTGTTACTCTCCATGTTTCTAAACAAAAAATATAAGTTAGGGTCTATCAAGCTGGATTCCACTCTGAGATCAGGCTTGTCCAGTTATAACGTCAGCTAGGATCATAATACAGCACAGTGATGACTGGACAGTCACAGTGCGGTTCAGATTGGATAGTCACAGCATGATGAAATTTGCACATTGAGAGCATGATGAAGATTGGACAGTCACAGCGCAGTTGGATAGCCACAGCATGGTGAAGACTGGACAGTCCTAGCATGCTGACAACTGAACAGTCACATCACGGTGAAGGTTGGACAGTCACAGCACAGCACAGTGACGACTGGACAGTAACAGCACGGTGAAGATTGGACAGTCACAACGTGGTGAAGACTGGACAGTAACAGCACGGTGCAGATTGGACACTTCCAGCATGGTGAAGAGTGGACAGTAACAGCACGGTAAAGATTGGACAGTAACAGCACGGTAAAGATTGGGCAGTCACAGCACCGTGAAGGTTAGACAGTCAAAGCGCAATGGTGACCGGACAGTCATAGAGTAAACTGCCAGAATCATTGGGGAGGCCATATTCCTTCTTTGTGCTATGGTGTTTGGGTACATTTTAAATTGTTGGGCTCACCCTTCAGAAAAAGGTGCTTGGCAGGGCATTTCCTCATGTTATGACCACAGCAGATATTAACTACTGAACAAACCAAATTCCAGAGGGAAACTTGGGCTTGTTTTTGTATTCTGAAAATGAGAAGAAAATGTACTGATCTCAGCTACAAGAAGTCAAGTGATACCTCTGGGATTTTAAAAATTAAAAGGAAAAGTTTTATTAACAAGGAAGGAAGGAAAACATAAGCACACAAGATTACAGCAACACAGTTAAAATTAGTCTTACAAAACATCCCCCCCCAAAAGACTCCCTACTTGGTCAGACCCTCAAGTAAACATGTTCCGGCAACACACCCTTGTAGATGTTTAACTATAAAAATCCAGTAGTGTTACCCAAGGCAAACTGCTGTAGCTTTAATAAAGGCATGCCACATGACCTCTTAAACTCTCTCCCACTCTGCTGTGGGAAACCAAGACTTCAGAACAAGACTGCTTTTTGCAGCCCAAGACTTTCTGGCTTGACTGGATGGCTGATTCCAACTGCACTTTCTCACAACCTAGCGCTGTTTCCTGGATATCTTCCTCATATGGCCAACAGCCAACAGCCAACCACCAACCACTAAGCTCTCCACGCTAAAATACCTTTTCCCACCTTTCATCTCAGGTTCTATTGTTCTCACACCTCTTTGAAACTCAAATCCTTCCAATTATAAAATCTTTCATGTTTTTATTTTGTCTCTGCTTTTGGATCAATAAAATCTAATTTACCCTCTTCTATATACTCATGGAATTCCTGTAAGATGCAAAAATGTTTCTTGTCACCTCTGACTTCCCTTTGATATTCAAACAAACTCTCAACTTATCTACAAATGCAAATGTTAGATTCAACTTTTTTACTTCTACTTCAAACCCCCCCAAAATATCTCATTACAAATGCACAAACCTAACGCCCCAGTCCTTTCATATCTTAAGCCTCCCAGACAACCTGTCTCTAGTAATCTTTCCCCAGCTTAATTAAATCATTTACACATACACACAATACACATACCCTTCTTCACAGAATAACACAATACTCCCCAAAAATGTTTTTTTTAAATCCATTCTCACACTCAACATACTTCTAACCTTGATTATCCAGATCCGTAAGGAAATTCACAGAATGGAACTCGAATGTCTTGGCTATAACCTCCCAAACACACACAGCCTTGTCAACACACACACAAACACACACACACGTGCACACAAAATAAGGCCACACTGCTCTACGTGTTCACCACCTAAATATCCATCTTATGTGAAAAGGCAATCATGTCCTGTAACATTTGGCTTAAATATTACCAGCCTACCAACACTACATACAGCACCCACACATATACATTTTCCAATAACTAGCATGCAGACAAGAATCATATTGCACTCACAGCTCTCTATAAGGAAACGTCTGAGTTGAGTAAATTTACTTTGTGATCCGGGGTTTGGATTAGGATGGGCGCAAAAAAAACTTCAAATAAGAGGAAGAATGAACCTGCTCAGAATTATTTTTCTTCCACTGAATTCAATTTGGTTAGAGTTAAAAAAAACAATAGAGGCACAATTACATTACTATGTGTATCCTATAGGCCATCAGCTATTGGGAAAGAGACAGAGGAACAAATTTGTAAGGAAATTAGAGAGGTGCAAAAACTATAGAATAGTTATTATGGGGGACTTCATTTATCCTAATATAGACTGGAAAAGAAATAGTGTTAAGGGAAAGAAGAGAGAAGAGTTTCTGAAGTGTATTCAGGGGACTTTTCTAGATCAGTATGTTTCCGGTCCAACGTGAAAGGAGGCATTGCTGAATCTTGTTCTGGGGAATGAGGTGGGTCAGATGGATTAAGTGTCAGTGGACTAATATTTAGGAGACAGCGATCATAGAATAGTACCATAAGGTTTAGGTTAGCAATGGAAAAGGATAAGGGGCAATCGAGAGTAAAAATAATAATGTGGGAGGAAGGTCAATGGAATGAGAATGGATCCAGCCAGGTAAACTGAAGTCAAATATTGCTGGAAAAACTGTCGCAGGACAATGGGCTGCTTTTAAAGAGCAGATAGTTCAGGTATAGTTGAGGTAAATTCTCATGAGGGTAAAAGAAAGCCAGAGATCCCTGAATAATGAAATAAACAGACAGTATGCAGAAGCAAAAATAGGCAGCATATGACAGAAGTTAGTTTGATAATACATGTGCAGATGAGGCTGAATACAGAAGTTCAGAGGAGAAGAGAAAAAAGAAATAAGAAGCCAAGAGAGAGTATGAGAAGAGACTTGCAGCTGACATAAAAGAGAATCCAAATGTCTTCTATAGATATAAACATAATAAAAGGGTGGTAAAAGGAAAGGTGTGGCCGATTAGGGACCTAAAAGGGGATCAACACATGGAGGCAGAGGGTACGACTGAGGTACTAAATGACTACTTGTCTCTCTTTACCAAGGAAGATGGTGCTGCCCAAAGTCATAGTGAAAGAGAAGGTAGTTGGGACATTGGTTAGGTTAAAAAGCAATTTAAAGAGAAGATATCTTAAAGTTGATAAGTCACCGGGACTGGAACAGATGTGCACGAGGAAATGAGGGAAATTGCAGTGGCACTGGCCATAATTTTCCAATCCTCTTTAGAAAAGGCAGTTGTGCCAGAGATCTGGAATATTGCAAAATTTTACACCCCTGTTCATAAAAGGCTATAAGGATGAGCCCAGTAATTATGGGCTAATCAGTTTAACCTCAGTGATGGGAAAGCTTTTAGAAATGAGAATCCAGGACAAAATTAATAGTCACTTTGACAAGTGTGGATTAATTAAGGAAAGCCAACATGAATTTGTTAAGGGTTTAACTAACTTGATAGAGTTTTTTGATGAGGTAACAGAGAAGCGTGATGAAGGTAATGTGGTTGATGTGGTATATATGGACTTCCAAAAGGCACTTCATAAAGTGCTACATAACAGGTTTGTCAGCAAAGGTAAAGTCCATGGAATAAAAGATACTGCTGCAAGATGGATACAAAGTTGGTTGAGTGGCAGGAAACAGAGAGTATTGGTGAACAGTTGTTTTTTGGATTGGAGGAAGATTTATAATGGGGTATCCCAGGTGTCGGCATTAGGACCACTGCTTTTTTTGATCTTTATTAATGACCTAGACTCATATGTGCAGGGTATAATTTCAAAATTTACAGATGATACAAAACCTGAAAGTACTGTGAATTAAGGGGGATTGTGATAGGCTTCAAGAGGACATAGGCTGGTGGAATGGACGAACATGTGGCAGATGAAATTTAATGCAAGAGAAGTATGAAGTTATGTATTTTGGTAGGAAGAATGAGGAAAGGCAATATAAAATAAAGCACAGATTTCTAAAGTGTGAGCAGGGGCAGAGGGACCAGGGAATATACGTACACAAATTGTTGAAGGTGGTGGAGCAAGTTGAGAAAGTTGTTCATAAGATATCAGAGATCCTGGGCTTTATAAATGGAGATATAGAGTACAAAAACAAGGAGCTTATGCTGAACCCTTATAAGATGCTAATCCGGCTTCAACTGAGGTACACTGTAACCTGTCCTGTCCTGAAATCTGGTGTTTGGAAACACCAGTTTCGAGAAATCTTTTGAGCACACCCAAGCAACGCACAGCATTATTTTATTACAGTACTTTGGGAGTGGAAACATGGAAGATACAGTTTTTGGATAAGTAAAACCATTCTTACTATTGCTGTATAGTATTTTATATTATTTTATTACTGTTTTATGTTTCAGGCCAGTATTTATATCTGCAGTGTTCTCCAGTTCACACACTTGTAGTTAGGCATTCTAACATCATTTTATAATCTGGAGAATGCCAAAATTCAGAAATGATTTGGTCACAAGCATTCCAAGTTGGGGAGGTTTTAGTTCTGGACATCACACTATAGGGAAAATGTGAAGGCTTTAGGGAAGATGCCGAAAATAAATTAACCCTGCTCAGGCCTCGGGCAGGAAGGTGTGGGGGTGAGGCGATCAGCAGCCTCCTTTTAACATCGGGCACCCCCCAAAAAGGTCTGACCCCTGCGGGGTTTCCCTCCACCCCCTACCCTCCTGGCCTCCCCACTAAAAGCCAAATCCCCTTCTGTCCTCTCCCCAGGCCTCAACTACTCTCCCCACCCTAAGACCCCCAAAACTGACCTGGCCCTGGACTCACAGGATTTAGGCTTTGGGGACTGCTTGCAGTCGCAGTCCTTTCCGCAGAAGCTTTTGGTGCTGCAGGGACTAGAGAGCTGGCAGCCAAACAGATTGGCCAAAAGCTCTCTGAGACAGGACTTCCTTATTCTGAGTGGCGGAAGTCCCACGGAACATGAAATGGCTGCGGGGCAAGTAGTATGGGCGGACATGTTTTCCCCGCCGTCTTCTCCAAAGGGAAAGGAAACTCCACCATCCGAAATATCCTGGCCATTGTGTATATCAGAGAAGAAGAAAATCTCCCTTTTCCAATCTAAACAGATACGTGAGTGAGCAGACTCTTTTACCTTACAATCTTGGATTGACACAGAGCAATGCAAATAAAATACTTATGTTATGATAATAACAGAAAATAAATGAGACATCCTTCAATATACAACACAACTGGCTGAGACTCGGTGTAGTTAGCCAAAAGGAAGAGTGAGTAAATGCATCTAAACAACACTGAAGAATAATGGGGATTCCTTGGTGCTTCTAAAGGAAAGAAAAGATCAGCAACTAAAAACAAAGATTCTCTGGAAGTGATTTCTCCTGTTCCACTCCTCCAATGTTCCCCTTGTACTGCTCATTCCCTGCAGGTGAGCAGTCATGATGTATTATAGGTCCACAGGCACTTGCAACTGTCCAATAATTTTTCGGAATTGTGGTGAATAGATCCAGGCATGTGCGCTGGCTGGTTAATCCAGTATTGGCACAACTGATCCAGGCCTCACCCAACATGGGCACAACACTCCCTGGTAGAGTTGGCCAAATAGCAATAAAGAGCATTCCTCTCCCTAGCCAGATTTCATCCAATTCTTTTTGTTTTTCATATTTTCTGGGGTTTTTTTTCCCCGAAGTCCTGACTAATGCCAACTCAGGACATCCCAAGGCTGTAATCTTGCACTTTCCTGGCTAATGTGGCTCAACATCGTACCACATGCTGGATTTGCCTACTTAGTCATCAAGGAAGATCCAGCTTCTTCCTGAAAGAATTACTAGCAGCACATTCAAGTTATTGATTACTGTCTCTGACACATCACACAATAAATGAACCAGCTGTTTCTCTATTCAGGTCATAAGAACATGGGAACAGGAGGAGGCCATTTAACCTCCTGAGCCTGTTCCACCACGCAATGAGCTCATGACTGATCTGCGACATAGCTCCATGTTACCCCTTTGCTCCATATCCCTTGATATCTTTGGATAATAAAAACCTATCAATCTCAGATTTTAAATTTAAAGTGATCTTGCATCAATTGCCATATATACAAGAGAGTTCCAAACTTCTACCATTCTTTTGTGTCAAAGTGTTTCCGAATTTCACTCCCAGCCTCCAACTCTTTCTCATGTTTACCTACATAACAGAGTCACTGCATACCAGCTTTCCAAGTAGTTAACTGTAAGCTTTGGGCATTTCTGAGAGATGTGACAAGGTACTTTATAAATGCAAGGGTTTTTTTCAAACCACCCCAATACCCTTTCTGTTGTACTTCATTTTCCTGCTTCGCACTGTCAGGTTTTGCATCTCTTACCTTAGCTCTTCAAGAATCTCATTGTTTTCACAAAACTCTGACACCCCACCTCGTTACCCACATCTCACAGTTTTGCCCTATAATCTCTTAGCTACCAATTTGGAAGATCTCAGCATTTCTATATCATGCGTCTCTTTGTTTTACCTTTCGTGGAATTTTCAGTGCCTCTAGCAATTCTGATCACCACGTCATATCCAACCTCAAACTGGTGCCAATGCTGGTAAACAGTCTTGCCTCCATATCTACTGGCAATTTCCAATCCTTTGTGCCAATGAAGATTTCACCTTTTCCTATCATCCCTTATCTGCTGCCCATCCTTCACTACCTCAACCCCATCCGCTCTTTTTGGTTATTACCTTTTCTCTTGCGTCATGTATTGCCCTGGGAAATGAAATATTTAACATTTTCTCATCATGCTTGATTCTCATCTATTTTATTCTTCTGCCTTTTAATTTTGAGATTACAATTTAAGGTAGTGGGCAACTTACACAAATGTTACCTGCAGCTATCAACATTGTTACCAATTTCTTCTAATGCGTTTTCCATGTGCTCATTTCAAAAGGTAGCATCCATAGGCAGATCTTTACCACTATGATCCAGACATCTAGTCTTGTGTATGCAGCCAATGGGTTAGTGTGTAACAAGATTTACAATGATCCTTTTACCATGTTATTTAATAGCAAGAGCAATTTGAATGGCCCACTATCCTCCCCTGTTCTTTTCAATAGGTGGCAAAACATCATGTTATCAGATTATAGAGCAGTCTTGAACTCGTTGAATTCCTTATGAAAAGGAAATTCATACACCAACTTATAATTAGGAAAAATACTTATCATGCAGTGTTTTTGTCGGCCATCTCCAGCAGCCATGGTCCAGGCGATAAAAGCAAATGGCCTGTTGCTTGCCATTGGTGCTGCCTCCATTTGGACTGTGGAGAGGCTAAAGCCTTCTCTGCCTGCCTGTTTACACTAGCAATGATTTTTTAAATTCCCTGAGCAGTGAGGAAAGTTCATAACCAGAATGAAAACATTGTCAGTGTGAACTTTGAGAAACTGGTTAAGTGTCTAATTTGTTTCAGTGTTGCCAAATTTACCACAACGTGAATCGAATTACTTAAGAACAAAAGGAAAACACTCGTTCAGCCTCAACTGGTGTATTGTGTCCAAATCTGGACACCACACTTTAGGAAGGATGTGAAGGCTTTAGAGAGGGTATAGAAAAGATTTACAAGAATGCTTCCAGGGATGAGGGGCTTCAGTTATATGGATAGATTGGAAAATCCTCGGAGGAGAGAAGATTAAGAGAGTTGATAGCAATGCACAAAATCATGAGGGATCTAGACAAAGTAGATAGGGAGAAACATTTCCCATTGGTGGAAGGGTTGAGAACCAGAGGACACCAATTTAAGGCAATGAGAAAAGAACCAAAGTCAACATAAGGAAAATTTTCTTCATGCAGTGAGTGGTTAGGATCTGGAATGCACTACCTGAGAGATTGGTGGAAGCCGAGTCAACCGAGGCCTTCAAAGGGGAATCTGAAGAAAAAAATTTGCAGGGCTAGAGGAGAAAAGCAGGAAAGTGGGACTCAGTGAGTTCCTCTTGCAGAGAGCTGTCATGGTCACAATGGGCCGAATGGCCTCCTTCTGTGCTATAACTGTTCTATGATTTATAAGGATGGTTCCAGGGACTTTAGTTACGTGGATAGATTAGAGAAGCTGAGGCTATTCTCCTGAAAGAGAAGAATGAAAGGTTTGATAGAAGTGCCCAAATTCATGAGGGATCTGGACAGCATAGATAGAAAGAAACTGTTCCCATTGACAGAAGAGTTGAGAACTAGAGGACACCAATTTAAGATGAATGGCAAAAGAACCAAAGAGAATATGAGAAAAACATTTTGACATAGTGAGTTGTAAGGATCTGGAATTCACTGCCTGAGATTATGGCTTTCAAAAAGGAATTGGATAATTATCTAAAGAGAAAAAAATTGCTGGGCTACCAGGAAACATTAAGGGAGTGAGACGAACTATGTCACTCTTGCAGTGAGCCACCATGGATACATGGGCCTCCTTCTGTGCTGTGACCATTCTATGATTATATGATTGTAGTCAGGATTAACAATCACCGATCAAGTAAAAGATTTTATAAAAAGGAACGTGATTAAAAATGGGGTTTTAAAGAAACAGGAAAATAGAAAAATCTAACTGACAGTAATTCAGACAAAACATGGAAAATAGGGTTTTTGCTGCATTATGGAATGAGAATGATGGGTCTCTGAGCATCCTGATTCTGCACTAAAAACACAGGAAATAATTTTTGACACATGAAGCTATTGCAGTTTTAACCCTTGGTGTTCTGTGATCTCGCTCATCCACCCTTGTGATTCTCCTGTCCCTCCCTCCCTCTTCCAATTCTTGGCTCCCGTGTGATGGCCACCACTTGATTGTTATATATTTCGGAAGCCAGGTCCATAACACAAAATAGGGAACTGTCACCTTTCCTGGACCAACTCAGTGCTTGCTTTGCTGCACTTAGATTTGAAAGCTTCAAGTGACCAATATGAAGCAAAGCTGCTGTAAATGCCAAAGTCTTTCAGCAAATCTCTGGCTGGCTTCCCTGATCTATCGATACTTCACTGAAATGACCTGTTCAAATCTGGCTCTGTGGTTTAGATGGTGAAAAAGGAGATTCTTCACCACAAGGTCTCTTCCCCACACACAGGTGGCCCAAAGTATTTAAAATACTGACACGGCAGCTGGGGAAGACACCAAAGGCACACCTCGCCAGACAGGTTATCAATCCTTTTAAAAACTACTTGCCTGTCAAAGGATCCAAATAATTAGTACTTAGGTGAGGGTGTGTGTTTGTTTGTTTCTGTGCTTCAGGAAAAAAAATTCAAAGTCAATGGCCGGGATTTTCCGGCCCAGTCGTGGCGGTACTTGTCGCAGGAGATCCGGCGGCCCAGCCAAAAGTCCCTTGACTTTTGGCGGGACTGGACAATCCCAGCAGCGGGCAGGGCCGCATAACCCCGCCCAATGTTTCTGCACGAAAGTGAAGCTTTGAAGGTCAGAAGTTGTTGGTGAGAAGAATGGGCAGCTATGAAATTTAACTAAAATGCTGCAGAGAAACTTCTAATACCCATTGACTGGAGAATAACCTCCAATATGCCCTGCTACAGACAATCCTATCACTTGCTGGCATGGGATCTGTGGTTTCTCACAGGCTGACATTTATTAGCGCACTACAGTAGGAATGTTATAGGAACAGGAGTAGGCCATTTAGACCTAGGGTCTGTTCTGCCATTCATTGAGATCGTGGTTTATCTGCAACCCAAATCCATATACCCACCTTTGTTTACAATTAATTGATGTATCATCAACTGTCATTTGCGGAAGAGAGTCAGAAGTTTCAACCACCCTTTGTGTGTAGAAGTGTTTCTTAATTTCATTCCTGACAAGATATGTCTCTAATTCCTGACAAGATCAGACTCCTCAACCAGCAGAAACAATTTCTCTCTATTTATGCTATCTGATCCCTTTATTATCTTGAAAATGTTGATCAAATCACCTCTTAAACTTCTAAAATACAGGGAATACAACCCTAGTTTGTATAATCTCTCCTTGTAAATTAAACCTTGGAGTCCAGGAATCATTCCGGTAAATCTATGCTTCTGAGGAGGCAGTGGAGTAGTGGTAATGTCACTAGTCTAGTAATCCAGAGACCCAGGCAAATGCTCTGGGGACACAGCATTGAATCCCACCAGGGCAGCTGGTAGGATTTAAATTCAATTAATTAAAAACTAGTTTAATAGGGACCACAAAACCATTGTCGATTGTTGTAAAAACCCATCTGGCTCACTAAGGAAATCTGCTGTCCTCACTGGTCTGGCCAACATGTGACTCCAGACCACAACAATGTGGTTGACTCTTAAAATGCCCTCTGAAATGACCTAGCAAGCCAGTCAATTGTATCAAACTGCTACAAAGTCTAAAAGGAATGAAACTGGACAGACCATTCTGCATTGGCCTCGGCAACAGAAGTGACAATGGCAAACTCAGCCCTGTTGACCCTGCAGAGTTTTCCTTACTAACGTCTAGAGGCTAATGCCAAAATTGGGAGAGCTGTCTCACAGGCTAATCAAGCAACACTCCGACATAGTCATACTCATGGAATCATACCTTACAGGCAATGTGTCATACTCCACCATCACTAGCCCTGGGTATGTCCTGTCTCACTGGTAGCACTGACCTAACTAAGGTGATGGCACAGTGGCATACAGTTGGGAGGCTGTTGCCCTGGGACTCCTCGACATTACCTCTGGACCTGATGAAGTTTCATGCCATCAGGGAAAACATGGGCAAGGAAACCTCCAGCTGGTTACCAACTACCATCCCCCCTCAGCTGATGAATCAGTGCTCCTCCATGTTGAACACCACTTGCATCACCTGGAGAAAGCACTGAGGGTGGCACGGTGCAAGATGTATTCTAGGTGGGGACTTCAATGTCTATCATCAAAGGTGGCTCTGTAGCACTACTAGTGACCAAGCTGGCCAAGTCCTAAAGGACATAGCTGCTAAACTGGGTCTGCAGCAAGTAATGAAGCAACTAAGAAGAAGGAAAAACCTACCTGACCTCATCCTCACCAATCTACCTGTCGCAGATGCATCAATCCATGACAATATTGGTAGGAACGACCAATGCACAGTCCTTGTAGAGACATAGTCCCATCTGCACATTGAGGATACCCTCCATCGTGTTGTGTGACACTACCACCGTGTCAAATGGGATAGATTTTGAACAGATCTAACAATTCAAAACCGGGCATCCATGAGGCGCTCTGGACCATCAGAAGCCACAAAATTGTGTACAACCACAATCTGTAACCTCATGAACAAAAACAAAAATACCTGGAAAAACTCAGCAGCTCTGACAGCATCTGCGGAGAGGAATACAGTTAACGTTTCGAGTCCGAATGACACTTCATCAGAACTAAGGAAAAAAAGAAAAGAGGTGAAATATAAGCTGGTTTAAGGGAGGGTGGGACAGATAGAGCTGGATAGAGGGCCAGTGATAGGTGAAGATCGCCAAAAGATGTCATGGACAAAAGGACAAAGAGGTGTTGACGGTGGTGATATTAGCTAAGAAATGTGCTAATGGGGACATTAAGGGTAGAAAGCAGGACGAGCAAGGGACAGATAGCCCCAGTGGGGGTGGGGTGGAGGAGAGACTTCATGATCTAAAGTTGTTGAACTCAATATTCAGTCCGGAAGGCTATTAAGTACCTAGTCGGAAGATGAGGCGCTGTTCCTCCAGTTTGCGCTGAGCTTCACTGGAACATTGCAGCAGGCCAAGGACGGACATGTGGGCATGAGAACAGGGTGGTGTGTTGAAATGGAAAGCGTCAGGGAGGTAACCTCATGGCCTGGCATATCCCTCACTCTAACATTACCACCAAGCAAAGTGGATAAATCTACAGGCCTGCCAAGACAGTTGAGGGAGGCAAGGGAAGAGATATCGGGGCCCTGGCAGTAATTTTCAAATCCTCTCTGGCCACAGGTGAGGTGCCAGGGGACTGGTGGGCAGCTAACGTTGTCCCATTATTAAAAAAGGGAGGAAGGGATAGACCAGGAAATTACAGGCCAGTCAGTCTAACCTCAGTGGTGGGGAAGTTACTAGAAAGAATTCTGAGGGACAGAATATATCTGTACTTAGAGAAACATGGATTAATCAGGAATAGTCAGCATGGATTTGTTAAGGGAAGCAAAGTACTGCGGAAGCTGGAAATCTGAAACAAAAACAGAAAATGCTGGAAAAACTCAACATATCTAGCAGCATGAACAGTGTTTTTCTCTCCACAGATGTTGTTAGGCCTGCTGAGTTTTTCCAGCATTTTCTGTTTTTGGTAAGGGAAGGTTGTCTTTGACAAACTTGATCGATTTTTTGAGATGGTAACCAGGAATTTGATGAGGGTAATGCATTTGATGTAGTCTTCATGGACTCGAGCAAGGCTTTTGATCAGGTCCTTCATGGCAGACTGATCAAGAAAGTAAGAGCCCATGGGATCCAAGGCAAAGTGACACATTGGATCCAAAATTGGCTGAGAGGCAGGAAGCAGAGGGTGATGGTAGAAGGATGTTTCCAGTGAGATTCCGCAGGGCTCAATGCTGGGGCCCTTGCTGTTTGTGGTGTACATAATGATTTGGACTTAAACGTAGTGGGTATGATCAAGAAGTTCGCGAATGACACGAAAATTGGTAGGGTGGTAAATAGTGAGGAGGATAGCTGTAAACTGCAGGAGGATATCAATGGACAGGTCAGGTGGGCAGAGAAGTGGCAAATAGAATTCAACCCGGAGAAGTGTGGGTTAAGGAACTCAGGGAGGGCTAACAAGGCAAGGGGTTACACTATGAATGGTAGGACCCTGGAAAGCACTTAAAAACAGAAGGACCTGAAGGTAGAAGGGCAGGTAGATAAGACGGTTAGGAAGTCATATGGGATACTTGTCTTTATTAGCCAAGGCATAGAATACAAGAGCAGGGAGGTTATTTTGGATCTGTATAAATGCTGGTTAGGCCACACTGGAGTACTGTGCGTAGTTCTGGTCAGCACATTATAGGAAGGATGTGATTGCACTGGAGAGGATGCAGAGGAGATTTACCAGGATGCTGCCTGGGCTGGAGGGTCTGAGCTATGAGGAAAGATTGGATAGGCTGGGGTAATTTTCCTTGGAACAGCGAAGGTTGAGAGGGGACCTGAAAGAGGTGTATAAGATTATGAGGGGCATAGATAAGGTGGATAGGAAGGCACTTTTTCCATTAGCAGAGGGGTCAATAACCAAGAGTATGGATTTGAGGTAAGAGATAGAAGGCTAAGAGGGTAGTTGAGGAGAAACTTTTTCACCCAGAGGGTGGTGAGAGTCTGGAACTCACTCCCTGAAAGGGCAGTTGAGTCAGAAACTCTCGTAACATTTAAGAAGAATTTAGACACTTACTTGCATTGCCATAGCCTCTAGGGCTATGGGCCAAGCACTGGAAAATGGGATTAGTGTAGGCAGATATTCGCTGACTGGCATGGACATGGTGGGCTGAAAGGCCTTCTTCTGTATTGTAAACATCTATGAGTCTAAGTGATCAACCCTGGTTCAATGTAGAGTACAGGAGGACATGCCAGGAGGAGCACTAGGCATACCTAAATATGAGGTGTCAAACTGATGAATCTACAACACAGGAGTACTTACATGTCAAAAGTGGAAGCAGCAAACAAAAGACAGGGCTAAGCAATCCCACAACTAAAGGATCACCCTAAGCTTTGCAATCCTGCCACATCCAGTCGAGAATGGTGGACAATTAAACAACTCACTAGAGGAGGAGGCTCCACAGATATCCCCATCCTCAATGAAGGGGGAGCCCAGCACATCAGTGCAAAAGACAAGACTGAAGCATTTGCAGCCATCTTCAGCCAGTGCATGATCCATCTCGGCCTCCTTCAGAGGTCCTCAGCATCACAGATGCCAGTCTTCAGCCAATTCAATTCACACCATGTGATATCAAGAAACAGCTGAAGGCACTGGATACTGCAAAGGCTATGGGCCCGGACAACATTTTGGAATTGTGCTCCAGAACTTGCTGCAACCCTAGCATAGCTGTTCCAGTACAGCCATAACACTGGCATCTACCCAACAATGTAGAAAATTGCCCAGGTATATTGTGTACATTAAAAGCAGGACAAATCCAACCTGGCCGATTACCACCCCATCAGTCTCCTGACCTCATTGCAGCCTTGGTCCAAACATGGACAAAAGAGCTGAACTGCCAAGGTGAGCTGAGAACATCAAGGCAGCATTAGACCGAATGTGGCATCAAGGAGCCCTAGCAAAATTGAAGTCAATGGGAATCAAAAGGGAAACCTTCCACTGGTTGGAGTCATACCTAGCACAAAGGAAGATGGTTGTGGTTGTTGGAGGTCAGTCACCTCAGCTCCAGGGCATCACTGCAGAAGTTCCTCAAGGGTAGTGATCTTGGTCCAACCATCTTCAGCTGCTTCATCAATGACCTTCCTTCCCTCATAAGGTCAGAAGTGGATGTTCACTGATGATTGCACAATGCCCAACACCATTTGTGACTCCTCACATACTGAAGCAGTCCGTGTCCAAATGCAGCAAGACCTGGACAATATCCAGGTTTGGACTGACAAGTGGCAAGTAACATTCATGCCACACAAGTGCCAAGCAATGACCATCTCAAACAAGAGAGAATATAGCCACCTCCCCATGACATTCAATGGCATTACCATCACTGAATCCCCCACTATCAACAGCTTGGGGGTTACCATTAACCAGAAACTGCATTGGACTAGCCATATAAATACTGTGGTTGCAAGAGCAGGTCAGAAGCTGGGAATTATGCAAAGAGTAACTCACCTCCTGACTCCCCAAAGCCTATCCACCATCTACAAGGCACAAGTCAGGAGTGTGATGGAATACTCCCCACTTGCCTGGATGAGTGCAACTCCCACAACACTCAAGAAGCTTGATGCAATCCAAGACAAATCAGCCCACTTGATTGGCACCACATCCACCACCTTCAATATTCACCTCCTCCACCACTGACACACAGCAGCACCAGTGTGTACCATCGACAAGATGCACTATAGCAATTCGCCAAGGTTCCTTCGACAGCACCTTCCAAACCCACAACCTCAACCACCAAGAACAAGGGTAGCAGGTGCGAGGAAACACCGCCATTTGCAAGTCCCCTCCAAGTCACTCACCATTCTGACTTGGAAATATATCGCCGTTCCTTCACTGTCGCTGGGTCAAAATCCTGGAACTCCCTTTCTAACAGCACTGTGGGTGTACCTACGCCACATGGGCTGCAGTAGTTCAAGAAGGCAGCTCACCACCACCTTCTCAAGGGCAACTCGGGATGGGCAACAAATCCTGGCTTAGCCAGCGATGCACACATCTCATGAATGAATAAAAAAAATCTCCCCCCCACCCCCCGGAAAGGTCAATATATCCTTTCTAATGTATGGTGCCCAGAACTTTCTACAGTAACTTCAGGTATGGTCTAACCAGGGCTTTGTGTAGCAGAAGTATGACTTCTATCCCTTGGATTCTAGTCTCTAGATATAAAGGCCAGCATTCTATTAGCCCTTTTTATTAATTTCTGTGGCAATTCATGACATTTTAATGATCTGTGTACCTGGATCCCAAAGTGTCTTTAGGTCATTATTGTTTCTAGCTTTTCAATATTTAGAAAATACTCTGTTCTATCCTTTCTAGGAGCAAAATGGATGAGTTCTGTTCTGAGCATGGACTTTCTTCGTTCTCCTGACGAGAAACGATATTGGTGCAGGTGCAGAGAAAAGGATGGTTGGAAACACCGCATTTTAAACAGGTGTCAACTGCCACAAGATGAGAATTCATTGTTTGAATTTTTTTACAGCATGGTGATTATTTAACTAGACAGCGTCCATCCCAAGCAAGTTTGCATTACAATGCATGAACATGCAAATTACAGAAACAAAAGAAAAACCTTGCACTAGATTGCCTGGTTCCTGTACACACTGCACTGGATTATCTGGTTACTGTACATGTTGCACTGGATTATCTGGTTACTGCTCACAGTGCACTGGATAACCTAGTTACTGTACAAAGTGCACTGGATTACCTAGTTACTGTACACAGTACACTGGATTACCTAGTTACTGTACACAGTGCACTGGGTCACCCTGTTATTGTATACACTGCACTGGATCACCCGGTTACTGTACACACTGCACTGGATTATCTGGTTACTGTACACAGTGCACTGGATTACCTAGTTACTGTGCACAGTGCACTAGATCACCTGGTTACTGTACACACTGCACTGGATTACCTGGTTGCTGTGCACAGTGCACTGGATTACCTAGTTCTATACACATTGTACTGGGTCACCCTGTTACTGTATACACTGCACTGGATCACCCGGTTACTGTACACAGTGCACTGGGTTACCTAGTTACTGTGCACAGTGCACTAGATCACCTGGTTACTGTACACACTGCACTGGATTACCTGATTACTGTACACAATGCACTGGATTACCTAGTTACTGTACACACGGCTGGATTTGCCTATTTATTCACTGGAATATGGTGGGGGGGAAATCATCTTGCTGCAGTTGGGCAGAGTGCTCAAATGGCAAAACAGAAAACTTCTTGAAACCACTGTCTATTAAGCTTTTTCCATGGATTTAGTCAGTGTTTTGCCACAAGACATGCAGTTTTCACATTAACTCCCAAAATATTCAAGTAATAAATGCTGAACTCAAACCTTCACTGTCACTAAAAAGAAATGGAGTAAAGGTCATAGGCTGCCTTGCTGTTTGTGCCTTGTGTAGAGGACAAGGGGGAACTGACAGAGACCAGTGTAGTATCACCTACTCAGAGCTCAATTCTGACAGAACAGCTTCTTTGCACACTGACACAATGCAGCACACAGTGCGTGTGCCAGTCACTATCCAAACATTGCAGGCAATACAGCCGCTGGTGCAACAGCCAAGTTCTCGACATATACAAACACACTTCACTAAACAGCACAGAAACCAGCAGATCTGGCTCATATTGCGGGAATCCGCTTTATCACAAAAACATACAGACACAATTATATATTGGTGTCAAAAGGGAAAAAGAGAAAAAGATGTTAAAGGAATTTTCATAAAAGAATGGATCAATTCCAAACTGTAACCACACATTTATAGCAGAGGGGCTCAGGGGGGAATAAAATAACCTTGCATTTCATTGAAGTGTGTTATCAGAGCTGGTTACAGTCTAATGTGTACAGTATTGTGATATAGACTGTGTTTACAGCACTTTTACATTCTTAATTAATACAGAACTTTGCAGACATTCCTACAGAGAGAGGCAGATCTTGGCCTCGAGCCCAAAGCAACAGGGAGCTCCTCATACTCAGCCAAAGGCAGACACAGATGGAAGTAATGTACAGTACTTGGTCTGGAAGAGAGAGAGAGAGAGAGAGCGAGAGAGAGAGAAAGAAGGAAGATTTTAAAAACTTATTTCTCTTACTTACCACTCTCGCTCTTTTCAATAACATCCACCACTTCTCCTGCCTTTAGGCTGATCTCAGAGTTCTCCTGTTTCTCATAGTTGGCAACCACCATATACTGATCCAAAACCATGGACTCTGACACAGTCTCCGAACCTGGAGTAGGGAAAAAGCAAGCTGTCAGCCAACTCGCGGCCATGGCTCCTTGCAAGCGACAAACTATCCCACACACGATAGGCCAAATCTTTAGCACCCCTCAACCAATCAGAATACAAGCTCAGTATACAGCATATTCTTAAAGATTTGGCCATATAGAATCTTCCTTCCAGCCCCTCTGCTGCACTGCATAACATTTGAATCTTCAGACTTGCGTTTAATTCAAGATTCTTGAAACTTTAATCCCAGACAAGATGTTAGCATAAGTCCAAAGACATCCACAGCTCTCAATTTCATCTCACACACATAATCAGGGAGATTGCCAGCAGCCGCTACAGAGGCACAGTTAAAAATAATAAACAGCCCGTCCGTCCCTCTCTGCCAGGGAGAGACCAGAGGCAGTGTGGGGGATGAGAACACCAATAGCAATTGACTGCTCTTAAAGCCTTAAATAGAAACACATGAGTGGGACGGACCAGGGAGGGGGGGCTGTTTACATAATAGCCAGATACGGAAAAGTTACATTTGCCAGCTTTGTTATCTCATCTGCTTTCTCACATAACCCCAAAGTAATTACTAAATAAATGATCTACATTAGTATGCACTCAGCTTTCACACTTCCAACAGAATCTAGTCCACCCGCTCCAAATGCTGACAAACTCAGCGAGAACCGTTGTTAACAGAGCTGCTCTCTGCTTTCCTGGGCGTTCCATATGCCTTTTCTGGAAGTCATAGGAAAGTGTTTATTGTCTCCTGACTGAATGTCAATTTATGCCAGAACTCATTCCACTTTAATCATACTTCAGTAATGTCTTTACTGACAGCTCCAGTGCACACACCCCGCCCTCAGTATAAAGTTACATTTCCAAACAACAAAGAGCAATCAACCCAGGCCGGCCCAGGAGTCCAGCGAAAGGGTCATAAATCTCAACACTGTACATCACTCTAATGCAACAAAGAATAAGCGCCTCCCTTCATTATGACACACCTTAATGCAAAGAAATCCTGATCAGACAACTAACCCTGACTCCCACATGTGTAACACGGAGAAGACAGCCCTTATCCCAACATTCTAGGCTGAGTTGAGGTACTGATGTAAAACAGCTCAGCTCAGTTCAGCCATGTATCCTGATGGCCAGCTACAGACTGTCACTGGCAGTAATTCTGCAGCTGGTGAATTCTACAGCCAGGCGGCCCGCTCCTAGTTACAGATTGTTTTGCTGAGGCACGTTTTAGGGTGAGGGTAGAAGAAAGGAAAAGCTCCTATTAGACAAACCAAAGGAGATACACAGAAACATCATAAGCCACATGATCATTCCTACTGTATGAGGCTTGTTGTTGCATGCTCATTGACAGTGTTACAAGGCAGAAAGCAGCTGCTGCTCAAGCACCCTAGTTAACCCTAAGAGTACTGCCATAGCATTTTGACATCAAAAATCCATTTCTTATAAAGTAGCAAGGAATATTTTTCTCAGTGGTTTCTGAAAGATCAGCATACATGACTGAAAGCTGACAAACTTCAAAAGACATTTGACCATCAACCGACAGCAAGTAGTTAGTGCAAGGCAGTGGGGCATTGATTGATCTGAACATGAGCAGCAAGAAGATCCAACATCCTACATGCAAGGGAGGGTCTGTGGAGTCAATGACTGCCTCCTGGAGAGCAAATGGGTGTGGTAGGAGGAAACGGTGAGAATGAGAGAGGGCAGAGTGAGCAGTCGGGTGAGAGGGTGCGGGTGCATTGGTAGTGGAAGAAGTGACGGTGAGGGAGGTTGGTGGGGACTCGGTGGCATTACAGACCTTGGGGCTGGGAAGGAGGAGGCTGGGGAGGTCGATGGGGGTGGTATTCTCAGGAAGGTAGGGAACGTGCATGTTCACCTGGACATCCTGGAAAGAAATGAGTTCTGGCTGGTAGGTGACAATGGAGAAGTGGAAGCTGATGCTGGGGGGTCAACAGAGATGGGGGAGAGGAAATGGGTGATGGGGGAGGGGAAAGGATGGGGGAGCTAACGACATACTTCACCAGTACAATTTTGCAAAATCGAAAGTGAAAGGAGCCTTGTGTTGGGTGCGAATAGGTGCTGCATGGGAGTGGGATCAGTGGGTGGGTGGATATGCAGATCGGCTCAGATGGACAACTGAAAGAGAACTCCAGCAGGTAGCATTGAAAATGCTTGGAACATTGAGACGGATGTGACTGAGGAAGGATTTGCGTGTGTGGGAGAGTGCTTGCACGAGGCTCTGAAAAGGCCCTGCTACACACACACACACACACACACTTCTCCCTCCAGAATCACTCGTGGGCTGGCTTCATGCAGCTGAACTGCTAGTGGGTCTGGAGGTTGGTTGGTGGGAGGGGAGGGGGGCGCAGAGGGAGGATTCTGAAGCTGAAAGATACCATTACACATTATTCATTATAAGTAAGTACATTTTCAGATTACAGAGTGACAAAATGTGTTCATCCATACAACCACTTGTGATCAGGTCTCAATTTGTCAAGGCCCACCACTTCTTATAGGTGTTGCCCTGACATCCGCAGCAGGGCTGCAGACAGCCTGTGCTATGGTTGGCCCTGTTGCTTCTGATGACTTCAGCATGGGTCTTCTGGAGATCTGAAGCCTTGGGGGCCCTGGCTTGCTTTGGCTGTCCTCCTGTGGGCCAGCTGGTCCTTCTGCAATGACAGGATGAGGTTGAGAGGGTCACAGGCAAAGAGGACTTGGAGGGAGAGGATGGCCTCTAAGATTCCTGTGTGGATGACCTAGGGGTGTCCAGCTGCTGCTCCTCTTCCCTTCAGGTGCTCAACGGCCTCAGCCTGACTCCTTGAGGGGAAGGAGCAACTGGAGGGACATCAAGGTGTCCCATTTCCATTTCGCATTGACACTGCAGGAACTCACCCACGGCTACCGTGATGGAGTGCAAGTCTGAGCACATCTCCGTGCTCTGCAGGACCAGGGTCTCCATGGAGTCTTCCATCCTTCCCATGGATACCTCCATACGTGCACATGTGGGCACCATTTCAACAGAGAGCAGGGCTCACATTCCTCCGGCTCGCGTGCCACTCTGTTGAGGGCTTCCAACAGCTCTGCATGATGCTAACTCTCCATGATGAGTTGGAAGGCTGAATCCAGAGGCTCATCATCTGACTTGGACCTCACGAATGCCTATTCCCCAACAGTCTTCTGAGTGCCGGGAGCTCAGCTGAAGCTGCCTTGTCCTGCTGCAGACACATGTCTGTGAGGTTTCCACCAGATTGTGAACTTGAGCCTGCTCTAGATCTAGGTCCTACTGAGGTGTGTATCTCTGCAGTGGTGGAGGGTGTGGGTGCAGTGGTGGAGGGTGTGGGTAAGTGCTGTGATGGTTCTTCCAAGCTGCTTATTTCCAACTCTTCAATGGACGAGGTGCCTCCTTGGTTGGAGGTGAGGACCTGGATAGAGCTGAAGGACTGGCTGGCTGAGGGTGTCGGTCACTTGGCAAAGCTCCCTGTGAAGCAAAGTAGAGATAATTAGTGCATGGCAGCAGAGTCAAAAGCAGGAGAGCACTCGCAGTTGCGTTGAGAGACGGATGATGTGGTGCAGGATCCTCATGAGGGTGTTCGCCGCCGACCTCACCATCACCGCGGTGGCATGGTAAATGTCCTCACCAGTCAGCAGAATGGCACATTCTTCAAAGTGAGAGAGGGGCCTAATGTGGAGGTTTCCACTCCCAGTCTGGGACCTCTCCCTGTCGTTGTGAGCAGGTTTCTCCTGTATGAAAGTAGATGGAGAGAGTGTGAGCAGGATGCATGGCACTGCATAGAATGTTTGTGTGGTGAGCGGAGCCATGGACAGTATGAGGACTCGAGCTCGAGAGGATATGAGCCTGATGGAGATATGAGGGTTTGAGTGAGAGTTAGTGGTGTTATCCCTTGAGGTTTGAGATCCCTGTGGATGCGTGATGAGTTTGTGAGTGTGTAAGTTGACAATGGTGAGCAGAGTGACTTTTCCTGCCGGAATGGAGGAGATCATTCATCCTCTTTCTCCACTGGGTGGCTGTCCTCTTTTGCAGGATGTTGGTGCTGACCACTGCCTTTCATACAGAATTGGTGACCTTGTTTGCTGGGTCTCACCCAGAGCAGAAGTGGAGGACATCACGGTGGGCCTCCACGGCGTCCAAAAGTCATTCCACGAATGCATCACTGAATCAGGGAGCTGCAGGCTTCTTGTCTTTCGCGACCATGTCTTTGTGCAGCAGTCCCGGGCAGGAAGCGCTGAGAGGTATGCATGCAGCTGCATTTAAATGTTGTGAGGAGCGGTGAAGTGATGGTGTGGCGGGTGAATCGGAAGCTGCCCGCCAGCAAAATGGCGTGGTTCCAGGGAATGCATAATTAAGGAGGAGGCACTGGGACGATAGGGCGTGAAAAGCCGCAATTATGGCCTGGGTAAAACATCCTTTTTCCTGCACGCTACCACATTTGGTGCAAATCTGGGACAATTCCGCCCAGGGGTCTTACAACTATGAATGACAACAGTAAAAAGAGCCACAGGAATGGATATAGTTCACATGTGATTACCAGAGTCCAGAAAGTCCAAATCTACTGTTGGTTCTTTCACCAAGAAGTTGCAGTTCGGGTGGGTTCCTGGCTGAAGTCAGAAGTGCAGAATTCCTTTAAAGATGAAGGCATCGCAGTGAAAAGAGTTGAAACTTAGAAAGTATCAACGCGATTAGACAAAGTCAATATGAATTTATGAAAGGGAAATCACGTTTGACCTACTGGAGTTTTTTTGAGGACGTAACTAGGCAAATAGATAAGGGAGAACCTGTTGATGTGGTATATTTGGATTTTCAGAAAGCTTTTGATAAAGTCCCACATTAAGAGGTTAGTGTGTAAAAGTAAAGCACATGGGACTGGGGGTAATGTACTGGTCTGGATTGAGAATTGGTTAGCAAACAGGAAACAGAGAGTAGGAATATATGGGTCTTTTTTGGAATGGCAGGCAGTGAATGGTGGGGTACCACAGGGATCGGTGCTTGGGCCCCAGCTATTTACAATATATATACAATGATATAGATGAGGGAACCAAATGTAATATTTCCAAGATTGCTGACGACAGAATACTTGGTGGGAATGTGAGAATTGACGGGGTAGATGCTGAAAGGCTAGAATTAGGGGACACAATTTAAAAATAACCGGTTTCCCATTTAAGATGGTGATGAGGAGAATTTTTTTCTTTCAAAGGGTCGTTTGTCTGTGGAATTCTCTTCCCCAGAGAGCAGTGAAGGCTAAGTCATTGAATATGCTTAGGACTGAGTTGGATAGATTCTTGACTAACAAGGTACTTAAGCCAAAGGGCCTACTCCTCCTAATTCATATGTTCGTACGTAAAATTCAATGAGATGCTTTCGAAGTACTGTCCCTCTGGCAACAGAAACACGGCAGCCTTTTTATGCACGGCAAACTCCCACAACAGCAATTAGATAAATGACTGGACCATCTGTTTCAGGCAGCATATGTGAAAAGAGAAACAGTTAACATTTCAGGTTGATGGCTGGGAACTGGGAAAAGTTAAAAATGTAATGGGTTTCAAGCAAATGAAAATGGGGAGGGTGAAAAATGAACAAAAGGGAAAGTCTCTGATAGGGTGATGGCAGGAGAGATTAAATGACAAAAGATTTGGTGATGCAAGGCCAGAAGGAATGGTAATGGGACAAGCACCTGAATGAGGAACAGCTGCCGTCCAAAGGGAAAGACAAGGGGAAAATGCGATTAAAACCGAAACCTGAAGAGAAAAAGGGAACAAAATAGGGACAGAGATTACAGTCTGAAATTCTTTGGCTGAGGATTTTAAAGCCACATAAGGCAACAAGGTCTGAAGGGATACAGCTTGCTATTAAAGGGGGCTGGCTAAAAAGTGGGCTAATTATTCACATTGAAACTGTGGAGATAATGAACATCACAGTTGCCTTTGGTGCTGAAAGGTAAGAAGTCCTGCTGCGGAAGGTGCACAAAAGAAGCATGGCTGTATGCGGGAATGATAGCCACTCTCCAGTGTAGCCCACATGGAACAATGTCACTGACCAAGTGAATGCAGTCATCCTGGTCTCTCATTTTGCCTGCTGATGAGGAAAAGATTTGTTGGTGCAGGGACAAGGTGAAAAGGTAAAGGTTAGGCCAGCATCTTCTGGTTGGCAAGCGGGGGCGGGGCCCGCTCGCCGACGCGTAAAATGATGCGGGGTGATATTGTGCGTGCGTCCCGATGTCACCCTGCATCATTTAGATTGTAGTTCGTTGGATGCATGCCCACCAACCTGTCAATGGCCTACAAAGGCCATTAAAAAAACAACTGAACTCATTAATAGACCTGCCTGTCCAACCTTAAGGTTGGCGGGCAGGCCGGGAGCCCAGGCAGGCTTGTGAAAAAACATGAAATCTTATCCACAGGTGGGATGAGGTTTCATGAGTGAATTAAACAATGCAGAATATTTTACAATAAAAGTTATGGACATGTCCCAACTTGTGTGACAGTGTCACATGAGGGGACATGGCAGAGAATTTTTTTCCTAATCTTTATTCAAAGTTTTAAATTGGAGCCGATTTCCCCAAAGCAGCACTTTGGCTCAGGGAGATCTGTGTGCTCTTTCACGCACATGTGTGAAAGAGGGCACCTCCGCTTAGGAAAATTTCCACCCACCCCCCGCACACGGAGCACATTGCGCTTCCCGGCGCACATCACGCTGAGTGGGCCTTAGTTGGCCCGCCCACGTTAAATGGTGGAACACCCCCGACCAGGGATGGTGATCAAAAGCCCATCCGCTTGCGCCCACTCCCGCACTTCACCCACCCCCGATGGGGGGAAAATATTGCCCTTAGTGTTTTTCACTTTTGCACACATTTTTTGCTGAACATAATATGAGAACAGAACAAATAGGAGCAGGAGTCGGCCAGATGGCCCCAAGTCTGCTCTGTCATTCAGTAAAGTCATGCTGATCTTCAAACTCATCTCCACTTTCCTTCCTCTCATGGTATCTCTTGATTCCCTTATCTTTCAAAAATCAATCGATTTCAGTCTTGAATATACCCATTGATGAGTATCCACAGCCCTCTGGGTAAAGAATTCCAAAGATGAGCTCATCCTTCAGCATGGAAGCTACTGAACCTTCTGGGAAATACTACTTAAAGTACATAGTCCAAAACAACAATTAGATCCTGAGGTACTGAGGCTGAAGTCTCTTCTATCTCCTGCTGGGTTAGGATGCAGGTCACACATTTTTTCTTCAAGTCATCCAGTACTGCTTCTTTAATAACATGGTCACTGGGGACAGATACAATACAGGCAAGCGTAGCTGATTCTTGGATAACTATTATTGGCAGGCATTATGAGGTTTGTATGGTCAGATGCAACTTGAACAATAAACAAGTTCAAATCCTTTGTGTTTAAAAATGGTGAGGACTGGGTATTTGATTTTCAAGAATACAAAGTGTTCAGAAAAGGTAGGGAAGGAAGAAAGGGAGGTTGGGTAGCAGTACTGATTAGGGAAAATATTGTAGACATAGAAACATAGAAACTAGGAGCAGGAGTAGGCCATTCGGCCCTTCAAGCCTGCTCTGCCATTCAGTGTGATCATGGCTGATCCTCTATGTCAACGTCATACTCCCGCTTTCTCTCCATACCCCTTGATGCCCCTAGTGTAGTAGTGTTGAAAAGAGGATATTCTTCAGGGAGCGAAGACGGAATCCATTCAGTTGGAGTTAGGAAGCAAAAAGGATATGATAAAGGTACTGAGGGTCTTCTACAGGTCTCCAAATAGTGGGAGAAAGATGGAACAGCAAATCTGCAGGGAAATTACAGGGATGTGCAAGAACTTTAGACCGGTGATATTGGGGGACTTTAATTACTCAAATATAGATTGAGATAGTGTTAGAGTAAATAGTGAGAAGAGAGGAATTTCTGAAATGTGTTCAGGAGAACTTCCTTGGCCAGTATGTACACAGCCCAACTAGGAATCTAGTTGGATCTGGTGCTGGGAAATGAAGTGCATCAAGTGGACCATGTGTCTGTGGGGGAATACTTGGATAAGAATGATCTTATCATAAGATTTAGATTAGCAGTGGAGAAGAGCAGGAAACAATCTAAAGTAGAACCTCGAATTTGGAAGAGGACTAACCTCAATGGGATGAGAGGGTATCTAGCCAGGGTAAAATGGAACCAAAGATTGACAGGAAAACTATAACGGAACAATGGGTGATCTTTCAGGAGATAGATGCTTCAAGTATACATGACAGCCCTTTCCAAACTTATGACCACTACCAGCTAGAAGGACAAGGACAGCAGATGCACGGGATCATCACCACCTGCAAGTTCTTCTCCAAGTCACACATTATCCTGACTTGGAACTCTATCACCATTTCTTCACTGTCACTGGGTAAAAATCCTGGAACACCCTTCCTAACAGCACTGTGGGTGTACCTACACTACATGGACAGCAGCGGTTCAAGAAGGCAGCTCAGCACCACCTTCTCAAGGGCAATTAGGGATGGGCAATAAGTACTGGCCCAGCCAGCGATGTCCACAACCCATGAATGATTTTTTTTTAAAATGCAATTGGCATCCTTGCATCTGGGAGAGATGATTGGAATGCAGCCTCAAAACTTTGGTGATTCAAGGGTGTTGTCAAGGATGTTTGGTCAGACAAGATCATCTGCTTCACTTCTTTTGATGGCTGAATAAGCCAATTCTGGAAAGGCAAAATATGAAAGCAAAATATTGTGGATGCCCTATCCCTATCCCAATTATCCCTGACCTTCTAGCTTGCTCCACCCTCTTATAAACTGTATAAAATCCATCACATTTCCACTTCTCTTTAGTTCTGAAGAAGAGTCATACTGACTCGAAACGTTAACTCTGTTTCTCTCCCCACAAATGCTGCTAGACCTGCTGAGTTTTTCCAGCACTTTTTTGTTTTTAATTCTGGAAAGGCAAAGTCTGTCAGTTGCCCTGGCGCACGATGATCTCTGCTGATGCCTTGTTTGTAGGACTGGCGTCTGTTTTGGCGCTTCTGAAACCACCTGTCATCGTGATGGCGAGTTCCTGCCCATAGCCACTGTCCCCATCTACATCAATCATCAGCTAAATTTTCCCACTTGTTGTAATTGATCTCATGTCTTTTTTGACAACATCCTTGCATCGGAACTTTGGAAATCCTGCTAGTCTCTTGACACAGACTACCTCTCCATATAGCATCTTCTGCCTATGTACATCCCCAAACCAGTGAAGCCTACTTTACTTGATTAGCACTAACATGCTTGACTGTTTGCCCTCAAAAGGACTGCTCCATTGGTGACTTTTATCTTTCTACATGAAGCAAGGATGCGACTTAGACACTGAGATGGAATGTACTGAGCCTTTTTTTTTGGTATGTGTAAGTTATTTGTTTCAGGTACAGGACAGATATATTTCAACAAGGGCAAAAGGTAAAGGAACCAAAGCTAGGGCTTCTTGGATGAGGGAGATAGAAAATATGATTAAACAAAAACAAATGGTGAATTCTTCAAGTGAGAACCAAGGCAAATACAGTGAGTTGAGTGGAGAAGTGAAGTGGAAAATAATACAGACAAAGGGAGAATATGAGAACAGAATGGCAAATAACATTAAATAGTAATTGGGTAGAGGTGGGGTGGGGCTTATTGATCCGTGGTTCAGTGCTAGGATCTCTGCTTTTTTGATATGTTTTGTTTCATATATATATATAAATGATTTGGATATTGGAACACAGAGTAAAATTTGCTGATGGCACTAAACTTGGAGGTGTGATGACAGTGAGGGTGATACCAATTAGCTACAACAGGACATAGACAGGCTAGCAGAATAGGGAAACAGTGCCAGACACAATTTAATACATAGAAGTGTACATAGAAGAAACGATGCATTTTGGCAGAAGGGATAAGAAGAGGCAATACAGACTTAACGGCAAAGTTCTGAAGAGTGTACAGAAACAGATGGATCTGGAGTTTCACGAGCATTGATCTTTGAAGGTGACAGGGCAGATTGAGAGAGAGTTAGCAAAGCATATGGGACCTTGGGCCTTATAAATAGGGGTATTGAGAACAAAAGCATGGAAATTAAGCTGAACGTTTATAAAGCTCTAGTCAAGTCACAACTAGAAAAATCACATACTGTTCTGGTCACCACATTTTAGGAAGGATGTGAGAGTCCTTAAGAGATGGTGATGCAGTTGGTGAGATGGTGGCATAGTGGTAATGTCATTGGACTTGTTATCCGGAGGCCCAAGTCAATGCTCCGGGGACATGAGTTGGAATCCTAACATGGCAGCCGGTGGAATTTAAATTCAATTAATAAATCTGGAAATGAAGCTAGTCAATGGTGACCATGAAACTATCATCGATTGTCGTAAAAATCTGGTTCACTAATGTCCTTTAGGGAAGGAAATCTGCCGTCTTTACCTGGTCTGGCCTAAGTGTGACTCCAGACCCACAGCGATGTGGTTGACTCTTAACTGCCCTCTGAAATGGCCTAGCAAGCCACTCAGTTCAAAGGGCAATTAGGGATGGGCAACAAATGCTGGCCTTGCCCACACCCCATGAAAGAATGAAGAAAAAAAGAGTGCAGAGGAGATTTACCAGAATGGTTCTAGGAAATTAGAGATTTTAGCTACGAGGTTAGTTTGGAAAAAACTCAACTTAGATGGGCGCTGATGACTACAGAATCCTCAAGCAGATTATCTGTGGAGCTGTCTCAGGTTAAACAACATCAAGGTCATCAGTAAAAGTAATATTAGGATATCTTAAAAAAAGCCTTACAAACTTCTGCATTGCAGACCTTGGGAAAAAAAGAGGTCTCTTAAGAAAACAGCACAACCTAAAAATTTCAACCTGAAATTTGGTTCAGCATGCCTCGAGAACCATTTACGCCAGACTCATAATATCCAACATGCCCAGAGGAAGGCCAGAGATAGCACAGCTGCAGAAGTTCCCCAAACACTACCAACAACATGAACTCCAGTTCTGTAGATGTCCATGCTGATCTTGCACTGGAAACTTCAGTCATGGGAGGACCCATAAAAGACAATGAAGTTACTCATGGCTTGGATATACTCGAATAACAAGGGTTCTACCACCACTCACCATGGTGGAGAAGCTGGGCTGTTCCCCTTCTAGCAAAGGAGGTTGACTGGAGATTTGATAGAGGTGCATAATATGATGACAAATTTAGATAAGGAGACAAAGAAAAGCTGTTTCCATTAGCTGATGGTAAAGGGACTAGGAGACATACATTTAAGGTTCTGGGCAAGAGATGTAGGTGGGATGCGAGGAAGAACATTTTTCATGCAGTGAGTGATAATGACCAAATCTTGCTGCTTACAAGGGCGTGGAAGCGGAGATAATCAATTACCTCAAAAGGAAATTGGATGAGCATTTGAGTGTAATAAATTTACAGGACTACCAGGATAGAGGGGGGAAATGGGACTGATTGGAGTGTGCTACAGAGAGCCAGCATGGACAAGATGAGCCGATTAGCCTCTCTCTGCGCCACAATGTGCACCCTGTTCAAATTACACAGGGTCTGAGCTATGAGGTAAGACTGAATAGGCTGGTGTTGTTTTCCTTGGAGCAGTGGAGGTTGAGAGGGGACCTGATAGAGGTATATAAGATTATGAGGGGTGTAGATAAGGTGGATAGGAAGGCACTTTTTCCATTAGTAGAGGGGTCAATAACCAGAGGCATAGGTTTAATGTAAGAGGCAGAGGGCTAAGAGGGGAGTTGAGGAGAATGTTTTACACCCAGAGGGTGCTGGGAGTCTGGAACTCATTCCCTGAGAGGATGGTTGAGTCAGAAACTCTTGCAACATTTAAGAAGTATTTAGATATTCAATTGTGTTGCCATAGCCTCCAGGGCTATGGGCCAAGCACCGGAAAATGGGGTTAGTGTTGTCAGATCTTTGTTGACCAGCATGGGCACAAGGGGCGAATGGCCTCCTTCTGTGCTGCAAAGGTCTATGAATTTATGAGACACATCCCTTTCACAGGATTAAAGAAAGTGTTGCATCTTGCAAACAACAGGTTTGTTACTTATTTGATTCAGCCATGGACTGCAGACTTCCTGATATAACTATTTCCTGACATGCTGAAGTATTACAAAATCTTCAAGTTGTGCCAACCTCCGCTTCTACTGATGAGCCATCCTGAAGCAGATATTGCCTGCAGGGCACTGTGCAGCAGATGGAACTGCTGTTGTGAAGACTGACATGTCCAGGTACATGTAGAGGGTCAAAACTGTAGGTCCGGGAGCAATGACAGCTGAAATCAAATGTCTCAGATGTCACTCCATTAGTATCTGTTGGCTCCACAAAGGCTCCCCTTCTGCTATTTCAGTTATGTAGCTGGTTTGAAATCCTTGAAGGAATACCATTCCTCATCATTCCACACGCAATGATCTGAACAACAATAGCAATCAGAAAAAAAGGGACAACTACCCAAAGCAGAAAATATACAAAAATGTAAAACTCACTAGTCAATTAATGCATGGAGCAAAATACAGTTAAAAATGTAAAACTAAAATTAGCTGTAATAGGAGCCAACTGGAACGGGCCTGATCAGTTAGCCTGCTTTTCTTAAATGCTTCTTAGTGTAATTTTGCACAATAGATTGAAAGAATCATACATCAGGGCAGAAAGCTTATTATTTTAAAGCTTCAAAATTTATATAATTGCATATATAATTATATACACAGTTATACACACACACACATGAATATTGTCACACTGCACTTCTGGTCATTTTGTAAAAGTTGACTGGTTATCAGTAGACTCAATGTGCTGAATTTAATGGCTGTGGTGGTGGCTTCATCCACAGGCTGGAAAAACAGTGGGAACCCTGCCACTGCCATTTTCGGAAGCTCCGGTACAATTAAATGTTAATCAGGCAGTTTACTATTTGCTGTCGGTTTTTCTGGGCCTTTGAAGGCGAAGAGCCTGCCTCCAAGAGCTGCCAGTCACTCAGAGGGCTCACAGTCTTCAGTCACAGCAGCGCCACTGGGAATAATGGCTACTGTTGGTATTGCAGCAGACCCTGGAGCATCAGCCATGGAGGAAGCCCCAGAATTAAGGTAAGTGGGTTATGCATGCTAGGATCATTGAGGCAGAGCCTGGCGTGGGGCTGGAACTAGAATTGGTCGGTGAGGGCAGGGGTTTCTTTCAAAGAAGGAGCAGTTCTTGCCACTGGGGGAGGCCTCAGGAGGGCAACCACACCCCACCCCTAGCCCCTTGGAAAGGCCTCCAGGTTTCACTGGGTAGCCTGCCCACTTGGAGTAGAGTTAACCCCAGGCCCTGGTAGAATATCAATAATAGCACGATAAGGTCCTTATGTGGCCTTTAACTGTGATCACTGAAATGTCTCAGTTGGCTTCTGGAAGGCCATTCTTGACCTTCCCCACCTTTGACTTAACCTGAGGGGTGGGAGGTAGGAGGGAGGGGGAGCTCGAGGGCAGGAGTCAGGAAGACAACAGGAAATCCACCTCCCACCTTCCATCCCAATTCCATAACGATGCACCACCACCACCGCCCCAAATCCGTCTCCCAGCCTGCTCCCACAGTGGGGAATTAAATTCCACCTGGCACCTCTGAATTCACTAATTGCACTTCAGGACCAAATGGCACCAGCCCTGAATCTCACATCACAGTGCACCAGTGCATGCACTCGGGTCCTAGGAATCTCCTCCCAAATCTAACTCCAAATGCTGCAATGCTGTCTCCCAGAGACTGTCATGTGCTACAATAAGTTACCCCACCTCTGACCAGCTCCTCACCCACACATCAGGAAACCACCCCTGCCATCTCCAGCCAGCGCTTCAGAACAATCCCTCTTCAGAAAAAGATGAGATGAATTGTAATTAAAAAGCTAAGCAGTTGTCCATTGTGGGAAGCAGGGTTACAATCACACTGAGTACCACTGTATATCATGTACGTTATTTAAAGGAACATAGAAGATGTTTGTGTCTTTTTTAATAAAAAATATGTCTGGCAGGGAAACAATTGAGCAAACAGCTTGTTGTTTGTGAGTGCTGCTACATAACATCCACTCCTCAATCTTACACTGATATGTAACAGATCATAATATATTCCATCCACTAGTACATACACCCTCTCTTGTGCAGCTTCGAAGAATTTTCAATGCAACTGTGCCAGTGATAGTGCAGCAGCTCACATAACTGACCTCGGAGTTCTGAGTGTTGATCCCAGGTGCCTGGTTCAACAGCAGCATAAAAGAGCTCATTTAGTGAATTTGCACAAGCCCAGCCTATGATTTTCCACCTATTAATTTTAACAAACAGCAACTTTCAGGCTTTGGGTGTGCAATTTTCAAACATATACTCTCAATGTGTGCTCTACACAAATTTTGTCTTTCCCAATCTTGTTACTCCAACTTCTCCGACAACAGGTTCTCTCTCTCCCAATGTTGCTACTCCTCCAGAGTCAAAATTTACAATTGGAGGAGCAGGGGGGTGAACCTGTGATCAGAAGAGCTGCAGCAGCAGCATGGGAGAGACAGGAGAGAGGGTGACCAACATGGGAATGGATCCAGTGCAGGTATAGCATCACCAGCTTTGTCTGTGAGAGAGAGGGAATAAGAGAGTGAGAGAGAGAGAGAAAGAGCATGAGTGAGAGAGAGATGGGGGGAGCACGAGGAAGAGAGAGAGAGACACTGAGGAAAGAGAGGGGGGATTGGGGGGAAGAGGAGGCCTCTCAGGGCAAGACAGAGAAAGAGACAGGGGGAGAAGGTAACAAGTAACATTGCTGACTTGCACACTTACAGCTTATTTTGTCGATTTATGTGTATGATTTCCTGACTTTCTTTTTAATATCTAAAATCCAACTTCCGGGCCTGGCTTTCAAGTTTACAAACCGCTGCCGGAACAACCATAACCAAACAAGAAAGAAAAAGGTAAATCCTTTCCAGTGGCCTTTCTTCCTCTTTTATAGCTGTCCAATGAATTATTTTGGAAGCAAATTTTAAAGTAAAGAGCATTGGGGTTGAGGGAGAAAAAATATTGTGGGGGAAATCCAGTTTTTTCTATTCCCCTTAGATTTTTCTTTACATGTTTCTGCACCTACAGTAGCTATGCTGTAGGATAGAGAATAAATCAGGACATAATGAGGGTGTGTAAAAAAGGCAATACATTAATCATAGGTGACTTTAATCTTCATGTAGATTGAGAAAATCAAACTGGTAGAGGTAGTCATGAGCAAGAAGTCATAGATGTATTCGGGACAGGTTCCTAGAACAATATGTTGTAGATCCAACCAGGGATCAGGCTATTTTGGATCTGGTAATGTGTAATGAGGCAGGTTTAATAAATGATCTCAGAGTAACCGAACCCAAAGGAAACAGTGACCATAACATAGTAGAATTTAGCATTCAGTTTCAGAGTGAGAAACTTGGGTCGGAAACAACTGTGCTAAACTTAAATAAGGGTAATTACAAAGAATGGAGGCAAAGTTGGCTGGGGTGGACAGGGAAAGGAGTTTAGCAGAAAAAACAATTGATGAACAATGGCAGACGTTTAAGAAAATAGTTCATGATCATAACAAAGATATATCCCAATGAGGAAGAAGGATTCTAGGAAGGGGATAAACCAACCATGGTTAACCAAGCAAGTTAAGGATAGTGTCAAATTGAAAGAAAAAACACACAATGTGGCAAAGATTAGAGGTAAGCCAGAAGATTGGGAAATTTTTAAAAACCAACAAAAGATGACCAAAAAATAAAGAGGGAGAAGAACTTCTTTAAATATATAAAAAAAGACAGAGAGACAAAATTGAACATAGGCCCCTCAGAGAATGAGGCTGGGGAAATATAAATGGCGAACCAGGAAATTAGCTAACAAATAGAAGACAAAGAGTTGGGATAAGGGGGGCATTTTCAGGTTGGCAACCTGTAACTAGTGGAGTGCCACAGGGATCAATCCTGGGGCCACAATTATTTACAATATATGTTAATGACTTGGGTGAGGGAAATGAATGTACTATCGCCAAGTTTGCAGATGACACAAAAATAGGTGGGAAGGCAAGCGGTGAGGGTGACACAGAGTCTACAGATGGATATAGACAGGTTAAGTGAGTGGGCAAAAACTTGGCAGATGGAATATAATGTAGGAAAATGTGAGGTTATGCACTTTGGCAGGAAGACTAGAAGAGCTGAATATTATTTAAATGGAGAAAGACTGCAGAAAGCTGCAGCACAGAAGGATTTGGGGGTCCTCATGCATGAATCCCAAAAAGCTAGCATAAAAGTTCAACAGGTAATAGGGAAGGCAAATGGAATATTGGCCTTTATTTCAAAGGGAATGGAGTATAAAAATAGGGAAGTCTTGCTAAAACTATACAGGGCAATAGTTAAACAACGCCTGGAATACTGTGAACAGTTTTGGTTCCCTTATATAAGGAAAGATGTACTGGCATTGGAGGCAGTCCAGAGAAGGTTCACTAGGTTGATCCCAGGTATGGAGGGATTTTCTTATGAGGAGAGGTTGAGTAGGTTGGGCCGTACTCACTGGAGTTTAGAAGAATGAGAGGCGGCCTTATTGAAAGATTTAAGATTCTTAGAGGGCTTGACAGAGTAGATGCTGAGAGATTGTTTTCCATTGTGAGAGAGTCTAGGACTGGAGGGCATAATTTCAGAGTAAGGGGTTGCCCATTTAAAACAGAGATGAGGAGGAATTTCTTCTCTCAGAGGATAATTAATCTTTGGAATTCTTTACCACAGGGGGCTGTAGAGGCTGGGTCCTTAAGTATATTCAGGGCTGAGATTGACGGATTTTTAATCAGTAAAGGAATCGAGGGTCATGGGGAAAAGGCAGGAAAGTGGAGTTGAGGGTTATTAGATCAGCCATGATCTCACTGAATGGTGCAGCAAACTCGATGGGCTGAATGGCCTACTTCTGCTCCTATGTCTGTCTTATGGTCTAAAAGAAGTATCTATATCCAAGTTCTTTTTTTGGTTGTCGTACATGTGCTTTTTTTTAAAGAAATTTTGATATGTAGAGTAAGTTGGGAGTCCAGTCAATCCAGAAGAGCTTGACCTTCCAAGCCTTGAGCTTGCTTTAATATTAGCCACTGGAGGAGTACGATGGGGTGGGGTGAGGGGCCGGGGGTGGTGAATGAAGGAAAAGTGTTTAATTGTTGTTGGATCCTTGGCCAACAGCCCAGCACCAAGTTTCTCGTTTCTTTAATATTCTTTAATATCCTTTAATGGAGGTATAGAGCGAGTTTGCAAATTCCTGCTTCAAAAGATGCTTGATTTTTAACTTAAATCTTGAGATCTAAGGAGCTGCTGAAAACCAAAAAGTAGCCTTTAAGAAAATCTCAAAAAGAGCCCTCAAAAAAAAATTGATATGGTTCTTGGTCCTGGTTGTGGTATAAGGGTCTGGCACATATAGGGACTGAGTACAGTACCTCCCACAAAGTGATCTAATAGAGCACATGACCCACACTTAGGGGTCAGTCTAGTGTTGGACAGAGCCGTGTGCACAAGCAAGCATGGAAGCAGCTCCTAGCTTAAACCCTTTATTGCATATATATGTACCTAGTTATTGTTGTTAATAAATACACACAGTTAACCTACTTAAGAATACGGAGGCTTCATTGAGACCTACTGGACAGTATCCAACACCTACCAACATGGCAGCAGCGAATAGAAAAACCGAAAACCTCACAAAAAATGCAAGGTACTAAAATCCGGCAAAACTAAAAAAAAATTTGATGAAGCATTCTGACCTGAAGAAAAGCTCGAGAAGCAGATGCGCAGAGGAAAATTGCCAGACAGTAGCTCCAAATAAAGGCTTGGAAGCTGAAGGCAGAAATTTTTAATTCCTCACTGCAGCAGAAGACTCCATAGGATCTCCTGGGAGTCCAACTTTAATTTCCAGAGTGCAGAGACAGTAGACCAAGCAGAGGTAAGCCAAAGCTTTTGAAATTCCAGGATAAAGTGCAAAGAAACTTCTAAATAGTTCAGTGGTTGGAGATTTCCATTTAAAATCTCCGTTGGGAAAACCAGATTCCCAAGTCGGCACTTGAACACATGGCGTCTGAGCTCACTCCGAGAAAGGGGAAAAAAATTAATTTGGAAGAATCGAGACTAAACAATCAGTTTTAAAGACCAGCAAAGGCTAGGATTTGACGCTATTGCAATCTCAAAGCATAGCGCTAAAATGGAGAAGTCTGCAGCTCGTCGATTCAAGCAGCCATTATTTAAAATTTTTCAAGGCTGAGGGTGACCCCTTTGCAGCAGGAGTCCGCCAAACCGGCAATGCACATGTAGACCCCCTGTCTTCAAACAAACGGGGGCGCCATCTTGAATTTCAGCAACTTCTGAAAGTTGAGCCTGCACTTTAAAATTCTTATGCATGGATCAAAAATCCAACTTACAGATCAGTTTGGAATCATCCAAGGACCAAACCTAATGGAAAATTGGGCATCCTAGAGGAGAGAAATTTTGAACTTCTGGAGTACACCAGGGGCAGAATTTCGCCCATATTGGGCAGGCTTGGCAGGGGCGGTCGGTAAGCCGACTGCTTATCGGGGCCGGAAGGCGATTTCACACTGGCGAGCCAATTAAGGCCTGCCTAGCCTGAAACACGAGCGGCAACGCTCAATGCTGCCTGTGCAAGCGGGGGGCGGGGGGGGGAGTGGGGAGTACAAGCCAGGCAAGTGCGACCTTTGCGCATGCGCACGAGTGCCATTTGCAAATCTCCCTGAGGCACAGAGCTGCCTCAGGGAGATGAACAGATTTTTTAAAAAGAATAAAGATTTTATAAATGTTATAAAACATGTCCCCGCTTGTGTGACTCTGTCACATGAGCAGGGGCCTGTTATTAATGAAAAAATAAAGTTCTTATTTTATTTTTACTTGCTTTTGGAAATCTCATCCCATCCGTGGATGAGGTTTCCAAAAAAGGGCAAAGGCTGCTTGGCCTTTTCGCTTGCCCGCCAACCGTAAGGTTGGATGGGCAGTGAAAAAGTTCTTTCAATTAACTTTTTAATGGCCTTAACAGGTCTTTCAATTGTTGGCGGGGGCACTGCCAACTCCGGTGTGTGCCTGCTGACCGAAATATCGCGCACAAGCGTGATGACATCGGGACGCTTGCCCAACATCATGGCGCAGCATTTTACGCTCGGTCGGGTTGGGCACGTGCCCGCCCAATAAGTTAAAATTTTTACCCCAGGTCAAAGTAAAAAGTTAGAAAAAGTCCAGATTAATACCTTTTTTATTTTGATTTGGTGAACTTGTTGATGAAGTAATCCTAACGCAGCACACTGATGAATTCTCAACCAGCTTTGTTGAAGTATTGAAAGCCTTTGAGTTTACCTGCAGCAATACAGCCTACCACTCCTCCAACAGTTATGTGAACGAGATATGATGTTAGGAATTAGAGATAGTTGAAATGAGTTATATTTATATTGTGGGTGTTAGGAATGAGTTGTAGCATTAAGTTTAATTTGTATTTCTGTGTTGGTGTGTTAAGAAAGGGGAACTTGAGTTTTAGTTACACTTTAAAAGATACCTGCATTCTAATGAGGTTTTATGACTCTTGAAAGGAAGTAAAAACAATGCAAAGTAGGAAAACTATGCTGTTGCAACAGGAGGCACACACAGAAAGAAACAGAAAAGCAGTTTGAGTTCAGTTGGCCATTATGCTCTAATGTGAAAGAAGCAGTTTAAGTCTCTCTCTCTCTGGCTGGACATACTAACAGATTGCTGGGGAAAATAAGTCTAAGACAAGTTGCTTTAACAGTGAATGTTGAGTGAGTTCGGGATCTCAATGGAGAAACTAAGTTGTCAGCAGTCTACTGGGACAGAAAACTGGAGGGAGTAGGTCCTAAAGGGAAAAAGGAAGTTCCAAGAAGACCTTGTAATCAAAGGAAAGGAACCTATTAAGTGAAGTTAAGAGTGAGGAGTAGAGGAAAGCTCTGAGCTTAAAGGCAGAAAACTGCATGTCATAGACTTAAAGCAAAATAGGCTTGTGAGAAGCCAGAAAATCCAAGGTGACAGCCAAAGATTGGTGACTCCTTACTATGGTCATGTGAGGCAGTGGTGTTCTGTTGATATGGCTGAGTATCTGAGTGTGGAAGGAAGCTTGAATGCATGTGATGATCCAGGGGAAAGGAACATCAGAAGGAGAGTTTGAAAACCTAGAGGTGGACCCTTGAGGAAGGCGTCTGAAAGAAAGCATTATTTGTGAGCAGATTCCAAAGCGGGTTCTTGGAGAGTGGAAATTGGAAACCCTTGTGTGAAAGACAAAGTTCAGAGAGACCATCAATGATGCATTCTCCATGGCAACACCGCTTGCCAACCAATCAGCACTCTCTTCACAGAATATAAATTGTTGTTTTCCTCATTATATTGGTATTCTTGCGAGTGTCCTGAAGAGTGCAAGACGAAAAGCTTAGACATATCTCTTTTTTCAGCAATAACTTTAAATACTTGGGGGAAGGGGTGTAGTATAAAGGTCTGGCACATATAGGGTTAACGTGGGACTGAGAACAGTACCACCCACAGTGATGTCAAAGAACATATGACCCACACCTAGGGGGTCAATCTAGTGTTGGAAAGAGCCGTGTACACAAGCAAGCATGGAAACAGCTCATAGCTTGGACCTTTTACTGCGCATATATATGTTTAATTCTTGTAGTTAATAAATACATAGAGATAACCTACTTAAGGCTATGAAGACTTCATTAAGACCTACCGAATGGTATCCAACACTCTACAACACTGGTCATTCACCAGTTATGTTGAAGGAAGCTTGGTTGAGTGCCTGCAGTGCATCCTGAATCCCCCATGTATCGGTGTGGAAGACAGGCAGTAGAGAGGTGATTATCATACAAGAAGAGATGTTCACATTGTAGAAACAACCAATACAAAACATGAGCGAAGTATTCTCCACGCCCCCTTCCCTGACCACAAAGTCCATCGTCAGCCCGCTCACTAAAAACCCAGTTGCCTTGCAGTAATATTACGTTGGGGGCATACTTAGTCGACTCAGGCTGGGACTTCCACCCCCATCAGGGAGGAAGTCTCACCCTAGAGAGCTGCCAGCCAATCTGGTTGGTTGGCAGCTTTGTGGTCCCAGCAACAACAGTACCGATGAATGGCCACTGCTAGGACTACGAGCAGTCCCCGAAGCAAAAGTGTCATAGATCCAAGACTTCAGGGATTTTGGTTGGGCCTGCCTTGCAGACCCTTGTGGGAGGGGGGGCCTGTGATAGATGCCAGGGGGCCCTAGAGGGGGGCTTAAAGATGGGTATGATCTTGGTGGTTGCGGGGCTGCCTCCTGTGGGCACCGGGCGCCCCGAAGGTTGGTGCTCCCCACTTTTTGCTCAACAGCAGCCCTACAGCGAAAGCTGCCGGGCTGCCCACATTGCTTCCACTTTCCTCTGCTGCACATAAAAATAGCGGCTGAGGGGGAATGAGGCCCTTTAGTGGCCATTAATTGACCACTTAATGGTCTCAATAGGCCCAACGGCTGGTAGGTTGTCTGACACCTTCCCTGTCCACTGTAATATGGGATACAGGGCAGGAATGTCTAGGAAAATGGTCACCTCTTTTATTTTACGAGCCCCCCCCCACCCCGTTTTCAAATACGCCTGCTGAGGGCTGTAAGATCCAGTCCTGAGAATGAAAGAGGATTAACACGAGTTGAAGAAATTGGAAGTGCCTTGATCAATACATATTCTGATCCATATGAAGTTTTGATCTGCAACAAGCCTGGAAGAGGCATCTACAAAGCTATGGTGAATTGCCTCCCTAGGTCTTAATACTGGGGCACAGCTATTTGAAACAGGAGGTTCGGGGAGTTATGCATAGTTATTGATCTTACAACAAATGTCACAACAGTTTAGACCCCACTCACTGCAGCTAGAGTCCTTTCTTCCCAGTCTCAAACTGAAGTGGATTCAGAAGTCACATATCCTCCTTTTTCAATATAAGCATCATTACTATTGGACACCCTCTACCACGTGACAAAAGCAAGCTGCAAAGTTTTGTGGGAACTTTAGCAAACATTTCATTTATAGTTCTACGTGGAAGCATGGGTCCAATTGCACTTCAGTTAGTTTCAGCTCTGCTTGAGTACCATTCTGATTAGATTTAAAGCAGTATAAAGTTAAGTGAAGAAGGTGGTGTTTGAACTCAAGGCCCATGCAAACAATACTATGGTTCAGGAACTCAACTCAGATTTGTGTAGGAAATAAAAATGTTGCTCCAAGGCCAACCTAATGTGTTTGTAATTAAGATAATTTTGGAAGCTATCCCCTGTCAAATGTGTGTGCATAAAACTTTCTGTCAGATTACCCTTGGAACAAAGCTTAAACAGCTTTTGAATAAGCACATTATTGAAAACCAGGAACTGGAAAAATTCAGGCAAAATGAGCAAAGCAAGGATCTCTTGGGCCAAAGTACTGAAGAGACAGGATGACGGCATGTAGAGGGGTGAGTTTTCTCAATAACCTAATCTATCTTTAGATCATTGTCATACTACTGATGAAGGAGAACAGAGTGAGGAGAGTTAATCTAGCAGAATGGAGAACAAAAAGCATAGAATAGGAAACACAGAGCAGAGTGCTGGCATCTTCTCCAAGGGAGGAATGGAGGTAAACATCCATCGATGACTCACTCTGGGCAGTCATATGCAGCAAATGGATAACCCATTAACACCTCAGCAGCAACACCCTCATCCCAAACAACAGGTAAGATATCGGAGTGTTATGTATTATTGTATTACTGTTAGTTATGAGGGGAAATGTTATTACTATTGCTGAATTACCTCCATTAAATCTCTGCTTAGTCTTCTCCACTCTAAGAAAAACACTCCAAGCTTTTACTGAATCTCCACACAACTGAGGTTCCTCATCCCTGATACCATATTTGCAAATCTCCTCAGCACCCACTCTAAGGCCTTGACATCCTTCCAAAAGTGTGGTTCACAGAATTGGTCACAATATTTCAACTGGGGCCTAATTAATGATTTATAAGGTTTAGCAAAATCCATTACCTTGTACTCTATGCTTCTGTTTATAAAGCCAAGGATCACATATGCTTTTTAATGCTCTTTGCATAGCAAGGCAGTGATGTAGTAGCAATGTTACTGGACTAGTAATCCAGAGGCCCAGGCAAATGCCCTGGGAATATAGGTTCAAATCCCACCAAGCCAATTGGTGGAATTTAAATTCTAGAATTAAAAGCTAGACCCAGTAATGGTGATATTTTGTTGTAAAAAAGCATCCAGTTCACTAAAGCCCTTTCGGGAAGGGAATCTGCCACCCTTACCTGGTCTGGCTTATAAGTGACTCCAGAACCATAGCAATGTGGTTGACTCTTAACTACTCGCTGATATGGCTCAACAAGCCACTCAGTTGTACCAAAACCTCTACAAAATAGCCAATAAAATGGGACAGACCGAGGCATCAGAAATTGCAACTGCACACCACGCCCAGTTAACCCTGCAAAATCTTCCTTCCTAAGGGGCTTATGGCAAAATTGGGAGAGCTGTCCCATAGGCTAATCAAGTGTCAGCATGACATGGTCATACTCACCAAATCATATCTTACAGCCAATATCCCTGGGTATGTCCTGACCCACAAAAGGTGGCAGCATAGTGGTGTATAGTCAGGAATCCTCAACACTGTCTCTGGACCCCATGAAGCCTCAGACATCAGGTCAAACATGGACAAGGAAACCTCCTGTTGATGACCATTTACCATTTCCCACCCCAAACCTCAGCTGATGAATTAGTGCTCCTCCATGTTGCATGCCACTTGGAAGAAGCACTGAGGGTAGCAAGGGCACAGGATGTACTCTGGGTTGGTACTTCAATGCCCATCATCAAAAGTAGCAATAACAACCACAAACTGAGCTGGCAGAGCCCTGAAGGACATAGCTGCTAGACTGGTGGTGAGGTAAAAACTTAGCTTGCCCTCACCAATCTGCTTGTCACAGATGCATCCTCCCATGACAAAATTGGTAGAAGTGACCACTGTACAGTCCTTGTAGGGACAAAGGACGGAATTTTTTGTGCCCACTAATGTCGGGCGTGTTCAGCGGTGTGAGCAGAAAATATGACAAGGTGGCCAAAAATCAACGTTGCGAAACCAGTTTGCAATCGTCCACTCAGCCTGCCAATGGCAGGTTGCATTTCCCGCCATCATACATCAAGAACCCTCATTGTAATACATCTGCATATCATTATAAGGCCAGCCTGCTGGAATCATCCCCTCTCATCAGTGGGAAAACACACCGGTGCGGAACACGTCTTAACAAGTGGTGACATGCAGAAGTGTCCAGGTGAACGCGCAAGGTCTGATGAGTCCATGGCTGCCTTCTGGGGAGCGAACTGAGGGTGGACGTGGTATGAGGGAATACTGAGAATGTCTGAGGGCCGAGTGAGGCAGTAGGGTGGGGGGGTGAGGGTGTGGCGGTATCCGTAGATGGGATGGCAAGGGTGGTTCATGAGGACTCGGAGACACGCACCTTGGGGGTGGGAAGGAGGAGGTCGGTGAGGTTAATATGGATGAGGGTGGGATTTTCGAGAAGGAAGGGAACATGCACGTTCACCTGGGCATCCCCAAAAGAAAATAGCTGTGGCTGTTACGTCATTGAGGGGAGCCAGAACATGATGCCAGGAGGGTCAGCAATGATGGGGGAAAGGAAATGGATGACTGGGGGAGGGGAAAGGATGAGGAAGCGAAAGAAAAAACTGTATTATCACCATGCTTGCTAAATTGAAAGTGAAACGAGAGTCGTGGTGGGTAAGATCAGGTGCCACGTGGGAGTGTGATCAGTGCGTGGGTGGATATGCAGGTCAGCTCAGATGGTCAACTGAAAGCGAACCCCAGCAGGCAGCATTGAAAATGCTCGGGACATTGAGGTGACTGTGATACAGAAAATATCCATGTATGTGGGAGAGTACTTGCACGAGGCTCCAAAAGGCCCTGCCGCACACATGCACCTCCCTCCAGAATCGCTTGTGGGCCAGCTGCATGTAGCTGAACTGCCAGTGGCGTGGGGAGGTGGTGGGATGCAGAGGGAGCAAAGCCTGTCAATGAAGCTGAAAGACACCATTGCATATTATTCAGTGGAAGTACATATATTTCCAGATTGTAGAAACATAGAAACTAGGAGCAGGAGTAGGCCGTTTGGCTCTATGAGCCTGCTCCACCATTCAATATGTTCATGGCTGGTCCTCCATCTCAACACCATATTCCCACTTTCTCTGATACCCCTAATATCCAAAAATTAATCAATTTCTTTCTTGAATATACTCAGTGACCCGGCCTCCGCAGCCTTCTGTGGTAGAGATTTCCAGAGATTGACCACCCTGAAGAAATTTTCTCATCTCAGTCTTAAATGGCCTGCCTCGTATCCCAAGACTGTGGCCCCTGGTTCTAGACTTCCCCAACCAGGGGAAACATCCTCCCTGCATCCAGTTTGTCTAGCCTGTTAGAATTTTATACGTTTCAATCAGATCCCCTCTCATTCTTCTAAAATCCAGTGAATGCATGACCAGTCGAACCAATCTCTTCTCATACGACGGTCCTGCCATCCTCGGTATCAGCCTAGTGAACCTTTGCTGCACTCCCTCTATGGCATGTATATCCTTTCTTAGGTAGGGAGACCAAATCTGCATGCAATACATCCAGGTGTGGTCTCACCAAGGCCTTGTATAACTGCAGTAAGACATCCCTACTTCCGATGCAATGAAGGCCAACATACCATTTGCCTTCCAAATTGCTTGCTGCACCTGCCTGTTTACTTCCATTCACTGGTGTACAAGGACACCCAGATCCCTTTGTACATCCACATTTCCCAATATGTGACAATTTAAATAATACTGTCTTTCTGTTTTTCACACCGAAGCATATAACTTCACATTTATAAGCTTTATACTGCCAGGTGTTTGCCCACACACACAACTTGTCTAAATTGCCCTGAAGCCTCCTTGCACCCTCCTCACAACCCCGCCCAGTTTTGTGTCATCAGCAAACTTGGAAATATTGCATTTGGTTTCCTCATCCAAGTCATTTATATATATCGTGCATAGATGGGGCCCAAGCATTGATCCCTGCGGTACACCACTAGTCACCGTCTCCCATCTGGAAAAAGACGCATATAGTCCCACTCTCTGTTTCTGGTCTGTCAACCAATTCTCAATCCATGCCAGTATATTACCCCCGATCCCATGTGCTTTAATTTTGCCCACTAGCCTCTTATGTGGAACCTCATCAAAAGCCTTTTTGAAATCCAAATACACCATGTCTACTAGTTCTCCCTTATCTATTCTACTAGTTACATCCTCAAAAAAACTCCAGTAGATCAGTTAAGAATGATTTCCCTTTCATAAATCCATGCTGACTTTGTCTAATCCCGTTAATGCTTTTCAAATGTTCTGTTACCACGTTTTTTACAATAGACTCTACCATTTTCCCTACTACTGATGTTAGGCTAACTGGCCTGTAATCCTCTGTTTTCTCTCTCCCTCCTTTTTTAAATAGTGTGGTTACATGTGCCACCCTCTAATCTGTAGGAACTGCTCCAGAGTCCATAAAATTTTGGAAGATGACCACCAATGCATTCAATATTTCCAGGCCACTTCCTTTAGTACTCTGAGATGTAGATTATCAGACCCTGGGGATTTTTCAGCCTTTAACCCCATTAATTTCTCTAGCACCACTTTTTTTTACTAATACTGATTTTCTTCAATTCCTCCCTATCACTAGACCTTTGGTTCCCTAACATTTCTGGGAAATTATTTGTGTCCTCTTTTGTGAGGACAGAACCAAAATATGTGTTCAATTCTTCTGCCATTTCTTTGTTCCCCATTATAATTTCCCCCATTTCTGACATATGTCTTTGCTAATCTTTTTCTCTTCACATATTTATAGAAGCTTTTACAGTCAGTTTTTATGTTCCTTGCAAGTTTACTTTCAAACTCCTTTTTCCTCTTCTTGATCAAAATTTTTTGTCCACTTTTGCTGAATTCTAAACTGCTCCCAATCCTCAGGTTTACTGCTTTTTCTGGCAATTTTATATGTCTCCTCTTTGGATCTAACACTGTCCCTAATTTTTTTTATAGTCCATGGTTAAGCCTTTTTTTTTTGTGCCAGACAGGAATGAATAATTGTTGTAATTCATGCATACATTCCTTAAATATTAGCCATTGCCTATCCACCGTCAACCCTTTTAGTAAGATTCCCCAATCCATCATTGCCAACTTGAACCTCATACCCTTTATTTAGGTTCAGGACCCTAGTTTCTGATTCAACTTCTTCACTCACCATCTTAATGGATAATTCTATCATTTTATGGTCACTTTTCCACAAGGGACCCTGCACAAGAAGACTGGTAATTAGTCCTTTTTCATTGCACAATACCCAGTCTAGGATAGCCTGATCCCTAGTTGGTTCCTCAACCTCAACTTGACCAGTATTGGTCTCAAAAACAATCACATACATACTCCAGGAAATCATCCTCCACAGTATTATAGCTAGTTTGGTTTGTCCAATCTATATGTAGATTAAAGTCACTCATGATGACATTATTGCATGCATCTCTAATTTCCTGTTTAATGCCTTCCCTTACTCCTCCATTACCGTTTGGGGGCTTATCAACAACCCCCACGTTTTTGTAAAGTGACAAATGAACACCTTAAACTGCTAGCTGCTGCCCTGACATTTGCAGCAGGAGTGGAGACAGCCTGAGGAATAGTTAGCCCTGTTGCCAATGATGTCTTTTGCATGGGTTCTCTGGAGAGCCAAGGCCCGAGGGGGCCCTGCCTTTCTCCGGCTGTCCTCCTGTGGGTCAGCTGCTCCCTCTGCTGTGACAGAAGATGAGGTTGAGGGGGCCACAGGCACAGGGAGCTTGGAGGGAGAGGACAGCCTCTGAAATTCCTCAGTGGATGAACCAGGGGTGTCCAGCTGCCGCTCCTCACGGTAAGTGCCCAAAGGCTTCCTGCTGTGGACACGTGTCTGTATGGTGACCACCAGATTGTGAACCTAAGCCTGCTCTAGATCTAGGTCCCACCGAAGTGTCTATCTCTACAATGGCGGAGGGTGTGGATAAGCCCTGTGAGGCTGCTTATTTTCAGCTCTTCAATAGAGGAGTCCTCTTGGCTGGAGGTGAGGCATGGATGGAGCTGAGGGACTGGCTGGCTGAGGGTGTCGGTCGCTTGGCAGAGCTCCCTGTGAACCAAAGTAGGGATAATTAGCGCATGGCAGCAGAGTCAAAAGCAGGAGAGAGAGCACTCACATTTGTGTTGAAAGAGGGATGAGGCGGTGTAGGAACATCACGAGGGTGTTCATCACCGACCTCACCATCACCGCAGGCAGGGTCCATGGTCCTCACCAGTTAGCCCGATGGCACGCTCCTGAGTGAGGGGCCTAATGTGGGCCATTCCACCCCTGGTCTGAGACCTCTCCCTGCTGACGCGAGCAGGCTTTTCCTGCATGAAAATAGATGGAGAGAGTTTGAGCAGGATGCATGGCGCTGCGTGGAATGTTTGTGTGGTGAGTGGAGCCATGGATGGGATGAGGACGCGAGCTTAAGTAGAAATGAGCCTGATGGAGATGTGAGGTTGTGTGTGAGAGTTAGTGGTGTTGTCCTTTGAGGTGTGAGATCCCTGTGGATGTGTGATGGTTTTGTGAGTGTGTGAGTTGTGAGTGATGAGAAGAGTGACTTACTCCAGCGGAACAGAGATCATTCACCCTCTTGCAGCACTGGGTGGCTGTCCTCTTTTGAAGGGCTTTGGCGCTGACCACTGCTGCCATCATATCCCAAACTGGATTAGTGAAGTCGCTGCACGTCCTGTGGCCAGAGCGGGAGTAGAGGACATCACGGCGAGCCTCCGCTGTGCCCAAAAGGTGCTCGAGGGACGAATCATTAAACCTGAGGTCTGCAGTCTTTTTGCCTTTCAGGGCCATGTCTTCCACGTAGCAGTCATGAGCTGGAGGCACTGAGAGGTGTACACGCTGCTGCACTTTAAGTATGGCACCCAGCGTGATGAAGCCATTGAAATGGCGTGTTTCCCAGGAATGCATTAATTAATGCAGCAAGATTGGGACAATACGGCACGAGAAGCCGCCATTGCGGCTGGCGGGTAAAAAGTCATTTTTCCCGCTCACTACCACACTTAGCGCTAATCTGGGACAATTCCGCCCAAAGTTCCGTCTTCGCACTGAGGATACCTTCCATTGTGTTGTATGGCACTACCGCCTGCTAAACAACTTGCTGGATTCAAAGCAGATCTAGCAGCTTATATCTGGCATCCATGAGGAACTGTGGGCCATCAGCAGCAACAGAATTGTTCTCAACCACAATTTGTAAACTGGCCCAGCGTATCCACTCTACCATTACCATCAAGCTGGGTGGGATGGGGGGGTTAACCTTGACTCAATGAAGAGTGCAGGAAGGCTTGCCATGAGCAGCACCAGGCATAACTAATAAGAAGGTAACCTAGTGAAGCTATGGTCCATTACTACATGCATGCCAAACAGCGGAAGCAGCATGCAAAAGATAGAACTAAATGATTCCAACAGATCAACAGATCAAATCAAAGCTCTGCAAAACTGCCACATCCAACCGTGAATGTGGTGGACAATTAAACATCTAACCAAAAGATCAACAACTAATCCGAGGAGGAGGCTCCACAAATATCCCCATCCTCAATGATGGGTGTGTCCAGCACATCAGTGCAAAAGACATTTTCAACCATCTTCAGTCAGAAGTGCTGAGTGGATGATGCATCTCGGCCTCCTCTGGAGATTCCCAGCATCACAAATTCCAGTCTTCAGCCAATTTGATTCCTAACATGTGATATCAAGAAATGGCTGAAGGCACTGGATGCTGCAAAGGCGATGGGCCCTGACCACATCCCGGAAGTAGCGCTGCAGACTTCTGATCCACAACTAGCCACGCCCCAAGCCAAGTTGTTTCAGTACAGCTACAACCCTGGCATCTACCTGACAATGTGGCAAATTGCCCAATACAAAAAAATGAATATAGGAATTAGGAGCAGAAGTTGGCTACTTGGCCCCTTGAGCCTGCTCTGCCATTCAATAAGATCATCAATGATCCGAATGTAACCTCAGTTCCACATTCCCGATAACCTTTCACCCCTTTGTTAATCAAGAATCCATCTAGCTCTGCCTTAAAAATATTCAAAGATTCTGCTTCCACTGCCTTTGTGGAAGAGAGTTCCGAAGACTCTCAACGCTGAGACAAAAAATTTCTCCTCATCTCTGTCTTAAAGAGTGACCCCTTATTTTAAACAGTGACCCCTAGTTCTAGATTCTCCCAGAGGAAACAACCTCTCCATATCCACTCTTTCAAGAACCCTCAGGATCTTAAAGGTTCCAATTAAGTAACCACTTACTCTTTTTATTTTATTTTCATCTCTGAAGCGCCCACAATCAGCATCAAAAGTCTGTCCACCAACTACAAGACAAAAGTCAGGAGTGCCTGGATGAGTGTGGCAACAGCAAGACTCAAGAAGGTTGACACAATCCAGCACAAAGCAGTCCAATGGATTGGCAACCCCATCCACCACCTTAAACATTCACTCCCTCCACCATTGAGGCACATTGGCAGCAATGTGTACCACCTATACAGTGCACTCCAGCAACTCACGAGGGCTCCTTCAACAGCACTTTCCAAACCCGTGACTTCTACCACCTACAAAGGTAAGGGCAGCAGATGCACAGAAACACGCCCACCTACAAGTTCCCCTCCAAGTCACACACCATCCTGACTTGAAACCCCATATGTGCCTGCTCTGGAACTTTACATAGGGTGAGACAGAGATGCCATTATAAAATCTCTGAGAAAGAGGTATTTGCTCCTAGACTGCACACAGGTAAAATTCGTTTCCTCGATTTCAGGGTTTGTTTGGGTGAAAAACACAATGTGCAGTATTTAGCCTTCAGGAGCCTGACTCTGAAATCTTATGATTAACTTTGGAGCCCCAAGTTGGCCCTTTTTCAACTTTGCAGCAGGTGAAGCAGAAAGGCCATTTTAAAGACAGAGAGGCATTTGCTGAAGGTGGCAAGCCAATATGCCCAGCATCGAGGCACTAATCACTCAAAGCCACCTCTACTGAAAAGCATTAGGGATATTCTCAAAGCATCTCTGAAGAGGTCATCGCTACTGACTCATGGTGGCTGATCAAAATAGAAGGAGGTTCATTTGCGAAGTCACCGAGCACAGAGAGACTCCGTTGGAAACATACGAGGCAAAGTTCAAGTGGTGAAAATGGTGCAAATACCACCAAACAACTCATCTAGATGACTCCCTGAGCAAAATATGACCCACATGTACAGTAGCAGAATCTGCAGATCATGCATTGGACTTATCAGCCATCTCAGAACCCATTGAACCAGAGTGGAAGCAAGTCATCCCCTAACCCAGGGGACAGCCTAAGAGGAAACAGACACTGGTGAGTGTTACCTAATTTGAATTTATTCAGTATTTTTTGTATTTAGTGATCTAGTGATTTATTTTACTTTGCAAGTTATTTCAGCCAGGAATGCAGAGGACTGCATATGTATGGTACAGTATTTCAACTTGTACATTTGCTTTTCTGGGCGAGATATGTCCAAAATTCAGGTGAGGAATGTCAGAAAGAACCTAACTTCGGTTTTAACATTGATTCAAAGAACAAAGAACAAAGTACAGCACAGGAACAGGCCCTTCAGCCCTCCAAGCCTGCGCCGATCATATTGCCCATCAACTAAAACATTGCACTTCTGGGGGGTCCGTATCCCTCTATTCCCATCCTATTCATGTATTTGTCAAGCTACCTCTTAAACACCACTATTGTACCTGCTTCCACCACCTCCCCTGGCTGCGAATTTCAGGCACTCACTTCCCTCTGCGTAAAAAACTTGCCCCGCACATCTCCTCTATAGTTTTCTCCTCTCACCTTAAATCTATGTCCCCTAGTAATTGACTCTTCCACCCTGGCAAAAAGCTTCTGACTATCTATTCTGTCCATGCCACTCATAATTTTGTAAACTTCTATCAAGTCACCCCCCAATCTCCTTCGCTCTAGTGAGAACAATCCAAGTTTCTCCAATCTCTCCTCATAGCTAATAACCTCCAGACCAGACAGCTTCCTGGTAAACCTCCTCTGCAACCTCTCCAACACCTCCATATCGTTCTGCTAATGTGGTGACCAGAATTGCACGCAATATTCCAGGTGTGGCCTAACCAAGGTTCTATACAGCTGCAGCATGACTTCCCAGCTTTTATACTCAATTACCCTGCCAATGAAGGCAAGCATGCCATATGCATTCCTGACTACCTTATCCACCTGCATTGCCACTTTCAGTGACCTGTGGACCTGTACACCCAGATCCCTCTGCCCATCAATGCACTTAAGGGTTCTGCCATTTACTGTATAATTCCTGCCTGTATTAGACCTTCCAAAATGCATTACCTCGCACTTGTCTGGATTAAACTCCATCTGCCATTTCTCCGCCCAAGTCTCCAACCAATCTATATCCCATTGTATCCTTTGACAACCCTCTTCACTTTCTGCAACTCCTCCAAACTTAGTGTCGTCTGCAAACTTACTAATTAGCCCAGTTACATTTTCCTCCAAATCACTTAAGTATACTACAAACAGCAAAGGTCCCAGCACTGATCCCTGCGGAACTCCACTAGTCACAGCTCTCCATTCAGAAAAGCACCCTTCCACTGCTACCCTCTGTCTTCTATGACCAAGCTAATTCTGTATCCGTCTTGCCAGCTCAACTCTGATCCCGTGCAACTTTACTTTCCATACCAGTCTGCCATGAGGGACCTTGTCAAAGGCCTTACTGAAATCCATGTATATAACATCTACTGCCCTTCCATCATCAATCATCTTTGTCACTTCCTCAAAAAACTCAATCAAGTTAGTGAGACATGACCTCCCCTTCACAAAACCATGCTGCCTCTCACTAATACGCCCACTTGCTTCCAAATGATAGTAAATCCTGTCACGAAGAATCTTCTCCAATAATTTCCCTACCACTGACATAAGGCTCACCGGCCTGTAATTTCCTGGATTATCCCTGCTACCCTTCTTAAACAATGGAACCTATGATTCCCTTAATGTTGTTTCACTTAAAGTTGATATTTATGAAATGCAACTACAACTCGGTTGAAATTTGAACAAGCAAGTAAAATGTTTCCAAACAGGCTTCGTGTCTGCAGAAAATGTGCCCTCAAATAAAATCACAAATTATCAGAATCTATTTGTTACCACTTTGTAATAATTCACAGCAAAAACATGGAAGCTGTATCTTCCCTATTAACATCACAATGAAGATGCACAACACACAATGCACAATAAAAGTACACACAAGAACACTTGATATAATGAGCAGTACACTGTCACATAACCATATAAAAGGACTTCCATTATCTGGTATAAATATAGAAAGCTATGCATTCAACCTAGAACAGTACACATTGTACTGCAGTTCTCGAGTATTACAAGCTCTCTACACCTCCATCCACCAGCAGGAAATTCTGAGGGCTCTCTGCTTCTTCCTTGAAGCGAGGCCCAACCAGTCTCCACCCTTGACTGGATGAGTTCAGCTCCCACAACACCTCAAGAAGCTCGACACTATTCAGAACAAAGCAGCATGCTTGATTGGCACCCCACCCACCACCTTCATATTCACTCCCTCCACTAAAGACGCACGGTAGCAGCAATGTATATTATCTACAAGATGCACTGCAAGAACTCATCAAGGCCTGTAAATAGCACCTTCCAAACTCACGACCTCTACCACCTCAAAGGAAACGGGTAGCAAATGCATGGGAACACCACCACCTACAAGTTTCCCTCCAAGACACTCACCATCCTGACTTGGAAATATATCGCCGTTCCTTCACTGTCGCTGGATCAAAATCCTGGAACTCTCTCCCTAACAGCACTGTGGGTGTACCTACACCACATGGACAGCAACAGTTCAAGAAGCTGGCTTCTCAAGAGCAATTCGGGATGGGCAATAAATGCTGGCCTCGCCAGCGATGTCCATGTCCCATGGACACGTTTTTTTAAATGTTCTGCTCTCGCCCTGAACTTTCATCAACTTTGCTTCCAATTTCCACCTCTCACCATCACATGGTTCATCTGATTCTTTTCTTGACTTCTCTGTCTCTATGTTTAGTGATGGGCAATCAATGAATATTTACCAGATGTCCACTAACTCCCACAGCTACCTCAACTACACTTCCTCATATCCAGCTTTCTTTATGAGCTCCATTCCATTCTCACAGTGTCTCCATTTCTGTCACATCTGTACTGATGATACAACTTATCTTACTAGTGCTTCTGGTATGTCTTCCTTGGTCCTCAACCAAGGATTACCCGCCACCATGGTTGACAGGGTCCGTGACCTGCTCCATTCCATTTCTCGCACTTCTAAACTCACATCTTCCCCTCCCACCCAGAACCATGATGGGTTCTCCTTGGCCTCATTTTCCACCCGTATTCAATGGCTCATCCTCTGACATTTCTGCTGCCTTCAAAGTAATGCCATCACAAAACACATCTTTTCCTTCCCTCTCCTTTCTCTCTATGACACCCTGGTCCACTCCTCAATCACCCCCAACACCCCTCCCCTTCTCATAGCATCTTTCCATACAAGCACTGGAGATTCAACACCTCCCTTTACCTCCCATGTACAGCAAGCAATTAGGAAGGCAAATTGAATGCTGGTCTATATTGCAAGGGGGATGGAGTATAACAGAAGGAAAGTCTTGCTACAACTGGACAGTGCACTGGTAAGAATCCACCTAGAGTACTGTGCAGACTTTTGGTCTCCTTATTTAAGAAGGGACATATTTGCATTGGAGGTAGTTCAGAGAAGGTTCACAAAGTTGATTTCTGGAATGAAGGGGATGTCTTATAAGGAAAGGTTGAGCAGGTTGGGCCTATACTCACTGGAGTTTAGAAGACTGAGGTGATCTTAATGAAACATAAGATTCTGAGGGGGTTTGACAGGATGGATACTTAGAGGATGCGTCCCCTCATGGGGGAGTCTAGAACTAGGAGGCACAGTGTAAAAATAAGGGGCCTGCCATTTACAATGGAGATGAAGAGGAAGTTCTTCTCACAGAATCACACAGTGCAGAAGAGGCCCTTTGGCCCATCGAGTCTGCACTGACACCTGAGAAACACCTGACCTACCTACTTAATCCCATTTACCAGCACTTGGCCCATAGCCTTGAATGTTATGACGTGCCAAGTGCTCATCTAGGTACTTTTTAAAGGATGTGATGCAACCTGCCTCCACCACCCTTCCAGGCAGTGCATTTCAGACCATCACCACACTCTGGGTAAAAAAGGTTTTCCTCATATCCCCCCTAAACCTCCTGCCCCTCACCTTGAACTTATCCCCCCTCGTGACTGACCCTTCAACTAAGGGGAACAGCTGCTCCCTATCCACCTTGTCCATGCCCCTTATAATCTTATACACCTCAATCAGGTCGCCCCCTCAGTCTTCTCTGCTCCAACGAAAACAACCCAAGACTATCCAACCTCTCTTCATAACTTAAATGTTTCATCCCAGGCAACATCCTGGTGAATCTCATCTGCACCCCCTCCAGTGCAATCACATCCTTCCCATAATGTGATGACCAGGACTGCACACAGTACTCCAGCTGTGGCCTCACCAAGGTTCTATACAACTCCAACATGACCTCCCTACTTTTGTAATCTATGCCTCAATTGATAAAGGCAAATGTCCCACATGCCTTTTTCACCACCCCACTAACATGGCCCTCTGCCTTCAGAGATCTATGGATACACACACCAAGGTCCCTTTGTTCCTCAGAACTTCCTAGTGTCATGCCATTCATTGAATACTTCCTTGTCAAATTACTCCTTCCAAAGTGTATCACCTCACACTTTTTAGGGTTAAATTCCATCTGCCACTTATCTGCCCATTTGACCATCCCAAGGCCATGTCTTGGGCTATATATTCCTGTAGCCCAAGACACTCAACCTCACTGTTAACCACCTGGCCAATCTTTTGTGTCGTCCGCAAACTTACTAATCCTACCCCCCACATCGTCATCTACGTCGTTTACATAAGTGACAAATAATAGGGGACCCAGCACAGATCCCTGTGGTATGCCACTGGACACGGGCTTCCAGTCACTAAAGCAGCCTTCTGTCATCACCCTCTGTCTCCTACAAATAAGCCAATTTTAAATCCACCTTATCAAATTACCCTGTATCCCATGTGCATTTGCCCTCTTTATAAGTCTCCCATGTGGGACCTTGTCAAAGGCTTTGCTGAAATCCATATAAACTACATCAACTGCACTACCCTCATCTACACACCTGGTCACCTCCTCAAAAAGTTCAGTCAAATTTGTTAGGCATGACCTCCCTCTGATAAAGCCATGCTGACTATCCCTGATCAAACCATGCCTCTCCAAGTGAAGATAGATTTTCTCCTTCAGAATATTCTCTAATAGTTTCCCACAACAACGTCACTGTGAGGGTTCTCTTAGAGGATTGTTAATTTTTGGAATTCTCTGCCCCAGAGAGCAGTGAAGACTGGGCCATTGAATATATTCAAAGGCTGAGTTAAACAGAATTTCATCTACAAGGGTTATGGGGACAGGCAGAAAAGTGGAGTTAAGGCCACAATCAGATCAGCCATGATCTTATTGAATGACACAACAGGCTGGAGCAGTCAAATGGCCTACTCGTGTTCCTATTTCTTATAATCTAATTTGTTGTTTACAATTAATTGTGCTCTACATTGGGGAAACCAAACAAAAATTGGGTGACCACTTCTGAAATATCTCCATTTTGTCCGCAAGCATTATCCCGAGTTTCCAGTCACCTGTCGTTCTAATTTTCTCCCTTGGCCTCACACTGTCTTCGGCCTATTTCTGTGTTCTAATGAAGTTCAAAGTAAGCTCGAAGGAGAGCAGCTCATCTTTCAATTTGGCACTTTACAGCCTTCTGGACTCAACATTAAGTTCAGACTGTAATCTCCGCCCTGTTCTGGTTCCTTTTTTTTTAAAGGTTTCAGGTTTACTCTTGTTTTCCTCATTGATGATTTTGGATGGCAGCTGCTCCTCCCTGCTCTTCAACAGTATAAAATCCATGACATTTCTCCCTCTCTTCAGCTCTGAAGAAGTCAGATGGACTCGAAACATAAACTCTGTTTCTCGCTCTACAGGTGCTGCCAGGCCTGCTAAATTTTTCCAATATTTTCTGTTACTACCACTCCCTTTTGGCCTTGCACCAACTCACAGAATCACAGAATTTTAACAGCTTAGAAGGAGTCCATTCGGCTCATTGTGTCTATGCCGGCTCTCCAAATGAGCATTATGACCCAGTGCCATTGCCCTGCCTTTTGCCCATACCCTTGCACATTGTTTCTATTTAAATAATCATCTAATGTTTTCTTGAATGCCTCAATTAAACTTGCCTCCGCCACACTTCCAGGCAGTGCATTCCAGACCCGAACCACTCGTTGTGTGAAAAAGTTTTTTCTCATGTCACATTTGCTTCTTTTGCAAATCACTTTAAATCTCTGCCCTCTCATTCTTGATCTTTTTACAAGTGGGAATAGCTTCTCCCTATCTACTCTGTCCAGCCTCCTCATGATTTTGAACATCTCTATCAAATCTCCTCTTAGCCTTCTTCTCTCCAAGGAGGCTTTTGTTATTTAATCTGTCCTCTCGTCAACCTACCAAAGACCCTCCTTTTTGTTCTTTTTCCACTCTTCCCTCTTTCACTTGCGTAAAGCCATTACATTTCTAACTTTAACCAGTTCTGATGAAAGATCATCAATCTGAAATATTAACACTGCTTCTCTCTCCACAGGTGCTGCTAGACCTGCTGAATTTCCTAGCATTTTCTGTTTTGATTTCAGATTTCCAGCATCTGCAGTATTTCGCATTTATCTTGAATATTACTTCCTGTCAACACCAAATACAACCCACCCTGCTCCTTTAGTCAGGTTGTTTGGATGGAATTCTGTGGGCACCTGTAAATGGATTTCTGCTACTCTTCAACAACCAGACTGGATTTAACTCTCAAAGGTAAAAGGGCAACACCAGGCACACAGTTGATTTCAACAGAGAGAAGACATTCAACCCATTTGTCTCAGCTTATTTAAGTCAACACCCAGAGATGAAAGAAGAATGCCTGCCCCATTTACCAGCCATACCCTCCAAGAAAGCGTGCCCTTTATTTGCTTGAGCTGCATTTGAACACAGGACTTGAGAGAGGAAAAACATTGTCATGTTAAACACAATGGCATTTCATCATCTGTTTTTTAATTTTATTTAACAATTCAACAAAAAGTGAAAACTACCTGCAAAATCACATCACAAACAAGCATTGCAAAACACTTGTCCCTGCTGAACTTGAATTGAGAACTGTTTGTACAGTACCAATTATTAACTCAGCTGATCCTGACCGACATATTTACAATGGTGCCCTTGCTTGTTTTGATCACTGAGGCATCACAAAAATTATCCTTTTTCTTCAGCATAATCGCTTCCAGACAAAATGTGCACTGTGGTGAAGAATTTGAATACCATGGACATATTTACGGTTAAATCCATCCAGCCCCTAATATCAATAATTAGTGTATCTATATTCTTAACTTTTATTCCTCTGAATACCCCACCTTTCATAGGAACATAGGAGCAGGAGTAGGCCATTTGGCCCGTCGAGGCTACTCTGCCATTCAATTAGATCATGGCTGATCATCTACCTCAATGTCGCTTTCCTGCTCTATCCCCATATCCCATGATGTCATTAGTCTGTAGAAGTCTATTGATTTCTGTCTTGAACAGGCTCAATGACTGAGCTTTCACAGGCTTCTGGGGTAGAGAATTCCAAAGATTGACCATCCTCTGGGTAAAGAAATTCCTCCTCATCTCAGTCTCAAATGGCCTGCCCCTTAATCCGAGACTGTGTCCCATGGTTCTAGACTCAGCAGCCAGGGGCAACATCATATCTACATCCACCCTGCCAGACCCTGTAAGAATTTTGTCAGTGTAGCAGTTTTGGTCAGTCTTACATTGAGCACTCCTGATTTCACATGCCTGTTTTAAATCTGTTTCTCTCTCCACAGATGCTGCAGGACCTGCTGAGTTTTTCCATCATGTCCTGTTTGTAACTCTTTCGAGTACAAACACGTTTCCATCTGTTTCAGATGAAGTTACATTGTTTCATAGTTTGCCATTGTGAGATTTGAACTCTTGTTCTTGGGGTTACAAACCCAGTACCATAACCACTTGGCTATTTAGGCCAAGCCCCATGCCTGTTTTAAAGATGCACCACTTACATGTCCTATTTCAAAAGCTGTTGAAACTGCTCTGGGCTGATTTGAATACCTTCCAGGTGTAGACGGTGCAGTAACATCCAGATAACAGCACCAATCACCGATTGTCCCAATCTTGCTTGGGCTCCAGCTGTCATCACCTTGGTGAGGTCCTAGAGCCCACAACTCTTTCAGGTGAGAGACCACTTGCTATATGCATCTTTGACATAGAAAGGATCCCAATTGCAATTTTGAGGTTTAAGCAGGTTGAGCTTGTGTCGTTCACCACTCACATTCAGAAGCCTAATCAATTGTCCCTTGGGATACCCAAGCTGCTGATCCATTCAAGGCCTTTTCCCATGTCACCAGTCCCACAGGCTCAAACTGTTGGCTGGTTCCATGTAGAAGCTGATCGATTTCCCGATCACCTCAACCACAAACTGCCTCCAAGCACTAATTTGGAACATTTCAACGGTCACGTGCAAATGATAGCTTCCCAGTGGTAACAAAGGGAAGACTGTGAGTGCAGTCTGGCTGATGACAACCCATTGTACACCTGAACAAACAAAGGCCCCTTCATTTTTTGTACTGCATTCATATGTCACACGTTGTGCCTAGTGCATGATGATGTCATTAAGCATGTGATCTGGCTATCCTGGGGAGGCGATGGCGTGGCGATATTGTCGCTGGACTAGTAATTGTCGCTAGACTTGGAAATTTATCGTGGTTCCTTCACTGTCACTGGGTCAAAATCCTGGAATTCCCTTCCTAACAGCACTGTGGGTGCACCTAAACCACATGGACTGCAGCAGATCAAGAAGGCAGCTCATCATCACCTTCTCAAGGGCAACTAGGGATAGGCAATAAATGCTGGCCCAGTCAGTGAAGCCCACATGCTGTGAATGAATTTTTTTAAATGTTAGTGACAAAATGGCTTTAAAACGTAAATATTTTTACTGCAAACAGCAGTAGAGACTGTGGTGAACAAAAAGAGCTAACTTCCAGTGGCCTGTTAGGATGGTACAGATTTCCGATTAGATTATGTTCAGCCTCATTCTTACTGAAAATGTGTGGCTGCGCTCAGTTGAATAGGCTGCTAGAGTCCTATTGACTAGCTGATTCAACTACTGACTACACTGGCTGTGGTGGGTTTGTCCTGATTAGGCTGACTTAGCTCCTGTAACACTGTTACACACAACCGGAGTAAAATGTTTTCCTGGGTCACTGTTACATATGGGGGAGAAATTTCTCCTTGTCGGGGGGGATGTTGTGCGGGGGTGGGGGCAGGCAGGCACACAACCAATCAGCACCCCCAATCGGCTGGGCGCCGCCATTTTATGTGGGCGGGCCAACTAAGGCCCACCTAGCTTGATGCGCACCCGAAAGCGCTGTGCGGGCAGGGAGGGGATTCCCTGAGTTGGGAGTGCACTCTTTCGTGCATACGCGTGAAAGAGCACAGAAATCTCCCTGAGGCACTTTCACTTATAAAACATCGAATAAAGGTAAAAAAAATTAAGGACATATCCCCTCATGTGAAACTGTCACATGAACTGGGACATGTCCATTAATTTTATTAAAAATTTTTCAAACACTCTAAAAGCGCTCATGGAACCTCATCCCACCCATGGATGGGGCTCTATGAAAAATGCAAAGACCGCCTGGGCTCCTCGCCTGTCCACTAACTTTAATGTTGGATGGGCAGCTCAGCTAATTGCTTTATTGGCTTGAAGGAGAAAAACAATTTTTCAAACAGAATTTGGCCAGAGGTGTAACAAATCATCTTGTTCCCAACAGGGCTAAGGATAAGCCATTCAAAATAATTATCACCAAGTTAGTGAAACATTCTAATCCCAAATCACTAGACTCAGCAGACAGCTACAAATTTGGTACCAGAAACCAAATAAATAATGAAACAGTTGTTGAGTACAATGTGGCACTGAAGAATTTATCATTACAATGCAACTTTGGCACATTAGACCATGCATTACAAGAGAGATTTGTGTTTGTATTTTTGGATGAAAGCATCCAGCTGAAGTTACTAAACACACAAAATCTTACATTTGTACTGATGTGTAAGATTGTTTCTACCATGCAGACGGCACCAAAGAATGCTCAGGAATTTCAGCCTATGCAGTACAGCTTATGTCCACTGTCGGAAGGTTTCATCAAGGGAAATCTGGTTAGAAGAGTGCTATTAATAGTGCTTTAGTGAATTGTTATCACTGTAAAGGCAACCACACCGCACAAGCATGTCCGTACAAAATGCCAAATGGTTTAATTGTCAAAACAGGCTATATTGCAACTGTTCATCAAGAGAAACCAAAGCAGGAAAGAGAATTTGTTCCTGTGGTAGTGCAAAACAGTGACATCACAGGGTGGAGTTCACAATTTTGTATTCAGTGAGTGCTTAAGTGAAGATGAGCTAGGATTGTGTAGTATTTATGCCACAACGATCACTCAACTTCAGTGACATACCACTACCCGAGAACACAGTTCAACTGTAAACCTACTCAGGCAAGGTGTTAGAAATATGAGAACAAATAGAGTGTAATAGCCAAAATAAGGGCAAGTCCCTCAGGTCACACATTGTAACAGTGAGAAATGTCAACAAACCAAATTTAATAGGCAAAGGCCGGCTTCATAAGCTGAAGTTAGACTGGAAATGTCTTTTTCAAGTCGAGATCAAGAAGCTTCATGAGTTACAGCAATATATTCAAAGACAGCTATGGAGAGAGAATTGGTGTGAAAGTGCACATCTGAATTAGGCCCGATGCAAAACCAATATATTGCAAGGCTAGGCAAGTTTCTCACACTCTCAAAACACAGGAGGAGGAACTAAAGAAGCTGGAGAGAAATGGTGTACAAATTTTCCCTATATACAGGGGGAGGTGCCAGAGGATTGGAGCGTGGCAACTGTGACTGTTATTCAGGAAACGGTGTAAGGACACTCCGAGCAATTACGAGTCAGAACAATCTGGTGAAAACTCATGACCTGAAACATTAATTCTGTTTCTTTCTTCACAGATACTACCAGAACTGAATATTTCCACCATTTTCTGTTTTTATTTCAGTTTAACATTTGTGGTGGGTAAAGTTTTACAAACATTAATCAGAGGGATAAAATCAACCAAGTACGTGGAGAGGTTTCAGTGAATTAAGGAGAGCCAGGTCAGATCTGTAAAAGATAGATCAATCTTGAATTTCTGATGGAGTAACAGAGAAGGTTGATGAAGGGAATGAAATCGATATTATTTATTTGGATTATAAGAAAGCACTTGACAAAGTACCACATAAAAGGCTGGTTAACAACATTACGACTCAACAAATAGGAGCAGCAGCATCAGCTTATATATACATATAAAAAAAGACAAGGATATAAAACAAAACCACAGAATGCTAACAGCACAGGAGACCATTCAGCCTGTCATGTTTCTGCTGGATCTCTGAAGAAGCAATTTACCGAGCGTCATTCCCCCCAGATCTTTTGCCTGTAACCCTGCACATTCTTCCTTTCTGGATTATAATCCAATTCCCTCTTGGACGCTTTGATTGAACCTGCCTCCATCATATTCAGGCAGTGCATTCCAAGTCCTCACCACCTGCTGTGTGAAAAGCTTTCTCCACTTCCCTCACTATCATATGATCATACTAGTATAAGAAGGAGGAGTAGGCCATTCGGCTCCTCGGCCCTGCTCCGCCATTTAATAAGATCATAGCTGATCTGATAGTAACCTCAAATCTGCATCCCACCTGCCCCCAATAACCAATCACCCCTTTGCTTACCAAGAACCTATCCATTTCTGCCTTAAAAATATTCAAAGGCTCTGCTTCCACCACCTTTACAGGAAGAGAGTTCCAAAGACTCAGGACCCACTGAGAGAAAAATTATTGTCTCATCTCTGCTTTAAACGGGTGACCCTTGGGCGGAATCATCCGTACCCACTGGTATCGGACGTGCTTGGTGGCGTGAGCAGACAATATGGCAAGGCGGCCAAAGATCGGTTTCACGATGGAATGAAACCCATGCGGGCCGCATTTTCTACCATCGGTCGTTGGGAACCTCAGTGTAATACATCTGCATATCATTATAAGACCAGCTCGCCAGAATTGTCTGCCCACGCTGGAATCGTCCCCCCACGCCAGAATCATCCGCCCATGCCGGGATCGTTCCCCCCCACGCTGGATCATACCCCCCACGTCAGCTTGTTTGCTGTTTCACGACAGCATATATATAAGGCATGCACTTCGTGGGCAGCACTTTGGGGTGAACTCGGAGGTGAGTACACAGTAATGATACGCAGCCCATGCCTGGGTTACCTGTTGGACAGGTTGAGGGATGTTGGAGGTGTGGGGGTGAGGGCTGCCCTGTGGTTGAAGGTAGTGCATGAGCACATGTGGGGTGGGAGTGGTGGGGAGAAAGGGAAGCAGCCACGCATTAGGGAAGCCTTGTATAAAGTGACCATTCTTCTGCAGATGAGACAGTTCAGGTGCAGCCATATTGACATGTGTGGAGTTGGGCCTCTAGGTTATCTGCCCACTCAAGCAACACAGAGCCACAAAGTGTTCCACAGCTTTTCGCCCTTTGGGCACAGACTGCAAACTAATGAGCGTTTTAGTGGACTACAGAACAGTTGGACAACTGGACACATTGTACAATCTCCTTGGAGATTGTCATGGAGCAGTCACTGGTGGAGGCACGCACAGCCCCTTGCAAAGTCATCATCCCGGTTTGCACCAGTCTCACCTATGGTTCAAGCAAACTGTGCAGCCTTGCAGTGCAGGTTAGAATACCTGTGCCTGAGCCAAGAGCACCGCATGTGGTTCAATGGGTGAAGCTGCCACCAGTCACTCCACCGGTCAGGTGGAGTAAGGCAGAGGTGGGTGGGGTTTCGGGCAGCCATGCAGCGCACTAAACTCTGGCCATCCAAGTGGTGCCAGCACTCTCTGGGTAGCGTTAAGGGGGGCTTCAGATTTAACCAAGAGAAGTTCTTAGTTTACCCAAACTAACCCACGCGTCTCTCTTTTTCATCCTGCTGGAGTACATTAGGAGAATGGAGCCTGGTGACATAGCTGTATGCCTCGTGGTGTACAGACAGCGGAGACGACAGAGAAGCAAGCAACAGAGGCGCGGGCTAGGTAGGGGGAGGAGCAACATACCTGTTCATCCTCCTCCCTAGTTGGTGCACAAAGGCCCCTAGTTGACTCCTTGAGGAAAAGGGATAGCTGGAGTGAGATCGAGCTGCCCCGCGCCCCTCTCGCGTAAACACTGTTGGAGGCCAACTATAGGGTCGGCAATGGAGTTCAGTCTGTGCAGGAGTGATGTCCTGGTCTCCAAGGCGGCCGCCATCATACCAGTGTTGACCTCGGTGAGTTCGTATGCCAGCGTTCTCACCTCAGCCTGAAGGTGGACAGACTCTTCCATCGTGCCTTGCAATCTGAGAAGTGCAGCGGACATCCTTTCCTGATGTTCCCGAGCTTGCCTTTGCAGCTCCAGCAACTGTGACATGGTTGAGTCCAGGGGCTTGTCATCTGACTTGGACTCAGCAGATTTCTGGCCTCCAGCAATCCTCCGAGTGCCAGACAACTGGGAAGTCCCTGCCATCGCCTGCAATGGATGATGTACTCATCAGATTGTGATCCTGAGGCTACTCAAAAGCTAGGTCCCTTCAGGGTGTGTGCTCTGTGCTAGTGGAGGGTGTGGGTGAGCACTGTGATGAGTCTTCAGGAAGTGTTTCAGTGGAACCCTCTTCTGAGCTTCCCTCGGGCTTGACTGGGGGCTCTGGGTCATGGACTCTGTTGGCTGTTTCTCAGATGTGCCTGCGAAAGCAAGGAGATAATTAGCGCAAGGCAGTGGCCAGTGAAATAGCATACATCACTCACGGCATGGTTTTCTGATGGATGTTGCACTGCTGGATCCTCACTTGGTTGAGCATCACCAGCCTCACAGTCAGCACAGCAACGGTCCAGATCCTCAATGGCCAGCTGGATGCTCTGTTTTCAAAGACCGTGAGGACTTCAGGGATTCCTTCACCAGTCTGCAACCTCTCCTTGTTGTGTGCCAGCTTGTCCTGCATGAATAGAGGAGAGTGTAAGCAGGGTGTCTGCCAAGCCAGATGACAAGTAAGCCTGGCATGTATGGGTGGTGAGTGCTGCCATGGACAGGATAAGGACAATGAAGGTGTGTTTGAGAAAGTGAATGGTGATGTCCCTTGAACTGGCAGTGACTAAAGGCCTTGTGAATGTGTGATGGATTTGTGAGTGTGTGAGTTGAGAGTGATGAGAAGAGTGACTTACCCTGGCGGATTCATCCGCTTGTGGCACAGGGTGGCTGTCTTCTTTTGCAGGTGACTGGCACTGACTACCGCTGCCAACGCCCCCACCAAGATGGATTAGTGATGTTGCTGCCCATGCTGCAACCAGAACAGGGGTAGAGGACATCACGGCGGGCTCCACTGCATCCAAAAGGCACTCGAGAGACGTGTCATTGAACCTGGGGGCTGCAGTCTTTTTGCCTTTTGGGGCCATGTCTTCCATGCAACAGTCATGGGCTGGAAGCACTGAGAGGTGTGCACACGGTTGCACTTTAAATGTGGCGCCCAGCATGATGAAGTGGCAAGGTCATGGCGTGCAGAGCGAATGAGAACCCGCCCACAATGGAAATGGCATGTTTCCCAGGAATGCATAAGTAATGCGGCAGGTTTGGGACAATACAGAGTGAGAAGCCTCATTTTACCCACCCGCTTTCACACTCAGTGTAAATTTGGGGTGATTCTGCACCTTATTTTTAAACAATGACCCCTAGTTCTAGATTTGCCCACAAGAGGAAAAATTCTCTCCACATCCACCCTGTCAAGAGCCCTCAGGATCTTATCTTACTCTTACTCTTCTAAACTCCAATGGATAAAGCCTAGCCTGTCCAATCTTTCCTCATAAGACAACCCATCCATTCCAGGTATTAATCTGGTAAAAACAAAAAAACTGCAGATGCTGGAAATCCAAAACAAAAACAGAATTACCTGGAAAAACTCAGCAGGTCTGGCAGCATCGGCGGAGAAGAAAAGAGTTGACGTTTCGAGTCCTCATGACCCTACGACAGAACTTGCGTTCGAGTCCAAGCACTCGAACGCAAGTTCTGTCGAAGGGTCATGAGGACTCGAAACGTCAACTCTTTTCTTCTCCGCCGATGCTGTCATTAATCTGGTAAACCTTCTCCGAACTTCCAATGCATTTAGATCCTTCCTTAAATAAGATGACCAATACTGTAACAAGTACCCCAGATGTGGTTTCACCGGTGCCCTGTACAACTGAAGCATAACCTCCCTACTTTTGTATTCAATTTCCCTCGCAATAATCGATACCATTCTATTGGCTTTCCTAATTACTTACTGTATCTGCCTTTTGCAATTCATGCACTCAGACACCCAGGACCCTCTGCATCCTCTTGCCATGTAAATAACATGCTTCTCTTTTATTCTCCCTGCCAAAGTGGACAATTTCACATTTTTCCACGTTATTCTCCATTTGCCTGGGGGTTACCATTGAACAGGAACTGAACTAGCCATATAAATACTGTGACAACAACAGCAGGTCAGAGGCTAGGAAGGAAAAGAGAGGCTTTTAGCAGGTACAAGGGGAGCAAATCAGCAGAGGCATTAGTGAAGTACAGAAAGTGCAGGGTGGGACTTAAGAAAGCAATTAAGAGAACAAAGAGGGGATACGAGAAAGCTCCGGCTGGTAAAAGTAGGGAAAATCCCAAGATATTCTATAAGTATATCAATGGGAAGAGGATAACCAGGGAAAGAGTAGGGCCCATTAGGGACCAAGGGGGCAATCTATGGGTGGAACCAGAGGATATTGGTAGAGTGTTGAATGAATACTTCACATCTGTATTCACGCAAGAGAATGAGGATGAAGGTATGGAACTCGTGGAGAGAGACTGCAAGATTCTTGAACAAATTGATATAGGGAGTGACAAGATAATGGAGGTGTTGGCAGGCTTAAAAGTGGACAAATCTCCAGGTCCAGATGATTTGAGACTGCTGAGGGAGGCAAGGGAGGAGATCGTTGGGGCTCTGTCCCAAGTTTTTAATTCCTCTCTGGCCACAGGGGAGGTGCCAGAGGACTGCAGAACAGCTAATGTGGTTCCGCTATTTAAGAAGGGTTGTACAGGTGAGCCAGGGAACCACAGGCCAGTGAGTCTCTCATCAGTGGGAGGGAAACTATTGGAGAAAATTCTGAAGGAGAGAATCTATCTTCACTTGGAGAGGCAAGGTTTGATCAGGGATAGTCAGCATGGCTTTGTCAGAGGGAGGTCATGCCTAACAAATTTGACTGAACTTTTTGAGGAGGTGACCAGGTGTGTAGATGAGGGTAGTACAGTTGATGTAATTTATATGGATTTCAGCAAAGCCTTTGACAAGGTCCCACATGGGAGACTTATAAAGAAGGCAAATGCACATGGGATACAGAGTAATTTGATAAGATGGATTCAAAATTGGCTTATTTGTAGGAGACAGAGGGTGATGACAGAAGGCTGCCCTAGTGACTGGAAGCCCGTGTCCAGTGGCGTACCAAAGGGATCTGTGCTGGGTCCCCTATTATTCGTCATTTATATAAACGACATAGATGACTGTGGGGAGTGGGATTAGTAAGTTTGTGGACGACACAAAGATTGGCCAGGTGGTTAACAGTGAGGTTGAGTGTCTTGGGCTACAGGAAGATATAGACAGGATGGTCAAATGGGCAGATAAGTGGCAGATGGAATTTAACAGTGAAAAGCGTGAGGTGATACACTTTGGAAGGAGTAATCTGACAAGGAAGTACGATGAATGGCATGACACTAGGAAGTTCTGAGGAACAAAGGGATCTTGGCCTGTGTACCCATAGATTTCTGAAGGCGGAGGGGCATGTTAGTGGGGTGGTGAAACAGGCACATGGGACACTTGCCTTTATCAATCGAGGCATAGATTACAAATGCAGGGAGGTCATGTTGGAGTTGTATAGAACCTTGGTGAGGCCAAAGCTGGAGTAGTGTGTGCTGTTCTGGTCACCACATTTTAGGAAGGATGTCATTGCACTGGAGGGGATGCAGATTGTGGCCTGGGATGAAACATTTAAGTTATGAAGAGAGGTTGGATAGACTTGGGTTGTTTTTGTTGCAGCAGAGAAGTCTATGAGGGGTGACCTGATCGAGGTGTACAGGATTATGAGGGACATGGACAAGGTTGATAGGGAGCAGCTGTTCCCCTTAGTTGGGGAACACGAGGGGACACAAGTTCAAGGTGAGGGGCAGGAAGTTTAGGGGTGGTTGTGAGGATAAACTTTTTTACCCAGAGGATGGTGACAGTCTGGAATGCGCTGCCTGGGAGGGTGGTGGAGGAGGGTTGCCTCACATCCTTTAAAAAGTACTTGGATGAGTACTTGGCACATCATAACATTCAAGGCTATGGGCCAAGTGCTGGTAAATGGGATTAGGTAGGTAGGTCAGGTGTTTCTCACGTGTTGGTGCAGACTCGATGGGCCGAAGGGTCTCTTCTGCATTGTGTGATTCTGTGGAGAGTAACTCACCTCCTGACTCTCCAAAGCCTGTCCACCATCTACAAGGCACATGTTAGGAGTGTGATGGAATACTCCCCACTTGCCTGGGTGAGTCTAGCAAAATTCAAGAAGTTAAACACTATCCAAGACACGTTGGCCCCTTGATTGGCACCCCATCCACCACCTTAAACATTCACTCCCTCTACCACTGACGTACAGTAGCAGCAGTGTGTACCAGCTACAAGGTGGACTGCACCAACTCACCAAGGCTCCCTTAACAGTACCTTCCAAAGCTGAGACCTCTGCCACCTAGAATGACAAGGGCAGCAGATAGGTGGGAACACCACCACCTGCAAGTTCCCCTCCAAGTCACTCACCATCCAGACTTGGAAATATATCACCATTCCTTCACTGTCGCTGGGTCAAGATCCTGGAATTCCCTTCCTAACAGCACTGTGGATGTACCTACACCACATCGACTGCAGCGGTTCAAGAAGGAAGCTCACCACCACCTTCTCAAGGGCAACCAGGATGGGCAACAAATGCTGACACAGCCCGCTAAGCCCGTATCCTGTGAATACATTTTTTAAAAACTTGATTATTTATTAATGTCTTCTAGCATTTCATTGGACACCCGTCTTCCCACATCCCAAATATATCAAAAATCTCCTGTATCTTAACTTGTTCAGCTTCAATTCCTACTTTAATATCTCACTCATTAACAGTATGAAAATGATAATACTAGCTGTTGCTGAGTCCCTAATTTAAACATCTTTGAGCAATGCAGACATGTTCTGAAAAAAGCCACTCAACTAGGTTTGTTTTTGTTTGCATTAATTATATATTGAATACACTGGGCCTGTTTAATACTGATTGTGCAACAGTCATGAGCTGTATCTTGAATAGAAAACAACAATAGATTGAGGTACATGCTGTTACTAACTGCAGAAAAACATGACTTAAAAGATGAAGTTGTTTCTGAAATTATACAAGAATGAGTAGCAGGGGACTGTGGCTCTGTAATCATAGGAAACACAGCTTGGGGAGAGTACTGTTTTTGAAAATACACCTGGGGAGAATGACTGCCTATATTCACAGGAAACACAGCTTGGGAAGACTGTAATCACATTTTGGGGAGAGTGACTTCTTTGGTCACAGGAAATACAGATGGGGAGAGTGACCATGTTCGTAAACACCAGAAACACAACTTGGGAGAGTGGCTATGTCTGTAAATGCATGAAAAAAGCTTGGGGAGAGCGATTGTATCTGTAAACATAGAAAGTAGGAGCAGGAGTACGTCATCTGGCCCTTCGAGCCAACTCGCCATTCAATATAATCATTGCTGATCCTCGATCTCAACGCCATTCACCTGGGCTCTCCCAATAGCCCTTGATGCCTTTAGAGTCCAGAAATCTATTTCCTTCTTAAATATATTCAGAGACTTGGCCTCCACAGCCATCTGTGGTAGAGAATTCCATAGGTTCACCACCCTCTGAGTGAAGAAGTTTCTCCTCATCTCAGTCCTAAATAGACTGCCCCATATCCTGAGACCGTGACCCCTTATTCTAGACCCTCAGCCAGAGGAAACATCATCGCTGCATCCAGTCTGTCCATCACTGTCAGAATTTTATATGTTTCAATGAGATCTCCTCTCATTCTACTACACTCCAGTGAATACAGGCCTAGTCGACCCAATCTCTCCTCATACGACAATCCTGCAATCCTAGGGATCAGTCTGTTTAACCTTCGCTGCACTCCCTCTACGGCAAGTATATCTCTTCTTAGGTATGGAGACCAAAACTGCATCCAATACTCCAGGTATGGTCTCACCAAGGCCCTTTCCACCTGCAGTAAGACATCCTTACTCCTGTACTCAAGTCCTCTTGCAATGAAGGCCAACATACCATTTGTCTTCTTAACTGCCTGCTTTCAGTGATTGGTGTACAAGGACACCCAGGTCCCTTAGTACATTAACATTTCCCAATTTTTTTTTATTACTTCATGGGATATGGGTGTGGCCAGCTTTTATAACTTGTGTTATCCTTACAAATCTGTATATATTTGCATAAGTATACTTGTGGGTGAAGGAGTAATGTAAATAGTTCATATTTTCTGTTTAATAAATGTTTTATACTTGTGTTAAAAGTTCATCAGCTGACTTCTGTGACTCTGTTCAGTAGCTACTCTCCACGTATCTAAACAAACAAATAAAAGTTAGGATCTATCAAACTGGATTCCACTTTGGGATCAGGCTTGTCCAGTGTTACCTCAGCTGGGATCATAACATATTACCGAGCTACATGCAAATTGGAATAGGACAAATAAAATTAGAGAGATTAATGAGTGGTCCAAAGACTGGTGTGGAAGAAGCGGGGTCCAGTTTGCAGGGTATTAGCACCAATCCTGGAGAAAGTGGAGGCTGTCCTGTTGGGACAGTTTACACCTGAGCTGTGCTGGGACCAATATTATTGAGCATCACATAACTAGTAGAACTGGAGAAGGCTTTAAACTATACAAGAGGGTGAGGGATCAAGCTTGGGTAGATGTGCCAAACCAAAGGGTAGATTCAAGGCACAAGACCGTGATAATAATATGGGAAATGAGGGTCATAGAATAACAGGAAGGGACAGAAAGAGATAAAACCTAAGAATACACCAATAGCCAAGGTTAAATATTACAAAGGTAACAAAAAGACAAAACTAAAGGTTCTGAATCTGAATGCACATAGCATTCATAACAAAGTAAATGAATTGATAGCACACATTGAAGTAAATAAATATTATTTGATAGCCATTATGGAGACGCACTGCAGGATGACAAGGATGAGTCCTGAATATTGAGGGGTGTATGACATTCAAGAAGAATAGGAAGCTAGGTAAGGGTGGAGAGGTAGCACTGGTAATCAAAGATGGCACCGGTGCAATAGTTAGAGATGACCTTGATTCAGGCAATCCAGATACAAAATCGGTTTGGGTGGAGATGAGGAATAGTAGGGAAAAGAAATCACTGGTGGGAGTGGTCTACAGATCCCCTAACTGTAACCACAATTTAGGAAACTGGAAAAATCAGATTGACAATAGTAGCCTGGATGAGGAGTTCATGGAATGCTTTCGAGATAGTTTCTTAGAGCAGCACGTTCTGGAACCAACCAAAGAGCAGGTTATATTAGACTTGGTATTGTGTAATGTGATAGGATTAATTAATGACCTCAAGTGAAGGCACCCCAAGGTAGCAGTGACCACAATATAATTTAATTTTACATCCAGTTTGAAAGGGAGAAGAATGGGTCTAAGAGTAGTGCTTTGAACTTGAGTAAGGGCAACTATGTAGGCCTGATAGCTGAGCTAGCTGAAGTGAATTGGGAAACTAGGCTAGGGGATAGAACAATAGAGAAGCAGTGGCAAACATTTAAGGGGATATTTCAGAATAAGTATATTCTTACTATAAAGAACAATTCTAAAGGGAGGACCCACCATCTGTGGTTAACTGAAGTTAAGGAAAGCATCAATCTTAGGGAAAAAGCATACAACTCCGCAAGATGAGTGGCAGGTAAGATAATTGGTCAGAATATAAAGAACAGCAGAGAATGACTGAAAGGTAATCAGATATAAGAAATTAGAGTATGAAAGGAAGCTAGCTAGAAATGTAAAAATGGATAGCAAGAGTTTCTACAGGTACTTAAAAAGGAAAAGAGTAAGTAAAGTGAGTGTTGGTCCTTAGAGAATGACAATGGGGAGTTAATAGTAGATAATAAGGAAATGGCAGATAAAATGAACAAATATTTTGCCTCTGTCTTCACTATACAGGATACAAGAAACATACCTGTAATGGCTATTAATCAGGAGGTTGAAGGAAGAGAGGAGCTTGTTGAAATTACAATCACTAAGGAAGTGTTACTGAGCAAACCGATGGAGCTGTGGGCTGACAAGCCTCTGGGTCCTGATGAGCTTCATCCTAGGTTCTTAAAAGATGTGGCTAATGAGGTAGTAGGTGCATTGGTGCTAATTTTCCAAAATTCCCCTAACAGCCCTCTTAATTGTTGGTGGGCGCACTACCAACTCTCTCTCGCGAGCACCAACTGAAATATCGCGTGAGTGCACGACGACGTCAGGACATTTGCCCGACATCATCGTGTGCTAATCCATGCTCGTGCATGTTGGGTACATCCTGCCCAAGGTAATCGGGAAGAGTCAACATGGTTTTGTGAAAGTGAACTCATGTTTAATTAATTTATTGGTGTTCTTTGAAGGAGTGATGGGTGCTATGGATAAATGGGAGCTTGTAGACGTGCTGTACTTGGATGTCCAGAAGGCATTTGATAAAGTGCCACATCAAAGGTTATTGCGGAAAATAAAAGCTCATGGTATAGGGGGCAACATATTAGCATGTATAGAGGATTGGCTGGCTGGCAGAAAACAGAGAGTATGCATAAAAGGATCTTTTTCTGATTGGCAGGATGTGACAAGCAGAGTCTCAGGGGTCTGTGCTGGCGCCTCAACTTTTTACAATTTATGTCAATGACTTAGATGATGGGAGCAAGGGCATGATAGCTAAATTTGCATGACACAAAGATAGGTGGAAAGTATGTTATGAAGAGGACATAAGGAGGTTGCAGACAGATAACAATAGGTTGAGTGAGTGGGCAAAAATATGGCAGGTTTTTTTTATTCATTCATGGGATGTAGACTTCGCTGGCTGGGCCAGTGTTTATTGCCCATCCCTAGTTACCCTTGAGAAGGTAGTGGTGAGCTGCCTTCTTGAACCACTACAGTGTAGGTATGCCCACAGTGCTGTTAGGAAGGGAGTTCTAGGATTGACCCAGCGACAGTGAACGAACGGAGATATATTTCCAAGTCAGGATGGTGAGTACTTGGAGGGGAACTTCCATCAGGTGGTGTTCCTATCTATTTGCTGCCCTTTCTCCTTCCAGATGATTGTGGTTGTGGGTTTGGAAGGTGCTATCTAAGGAACCTTGGTGAATTCCTGCAGTGAATCCTGTAGGTGGAGTATAATGTGGAAAAATGTGAAGTTGTTTACTTTGGCAGGAAGAATAAAAAAACAGAGTATTACTTAAACAGAGAACAGCTGCACAATTCCGAGGTGCAGAGTGATCTAGGTGTTCTAGTCCATGAGTCACAAAAAGTTAAAATGCAGGTACTGCAAGTAATTAAGAAGGGCAATGGAATGCTATCCTTTATCACAAGAGGAATTGAACATGAAAGTAAGGATGTTATGCTTCAGTTATGCATGGCATTGGTGAGACCACTGGCTGAATTTTTCATCCCGTGGGCGGGCAGGCGCATGCCCGACCCAAATGAGAGCAAAATAGTGTGTGGTGACATTGGGTGAGCATCCTGACATCATCACGCACTCGCGCAATGTTCCACAAGGCAGGCGCTGTGCGGCACTTGCCATTAATTAACAGGCCACTTAAGGCCATGAACAATCCAATTGCCTGTGCAATTTTCTGTTCATTGCACGGGCAAAACGAACAGGCGGCGAGTCGACATTTTCTCACACCTCACCCAAGGGCGGGATTAAAAGGGTCAGCAGCATTGCCAGTGTGAGTAGTGAGCAGTTTTGGAGATAGTTTGCAGCTAGTTGTTTACTGGTACTTGGCTGCTTCATCTCTGTTCCGGGCTTCATTCTTAGCATTTCTAGGTCTCATTTCAGGACTCATTGCTGTCTGCCAGGCCCCTGGAGGATTCAAGCCATGTGGACCTTTCCAGGTGTCAGAAGGTCTTCCTTTACCTTAGTGATGGGGATTGTGGTCTCCGCTGGAGGTACCTCCTATGAGGAGAAAGAGTGGGGCAGAAGGGAAAGGAGGCCATGTGTCCCAATGCAGCTTCCAAGGGAGGGACCTGTGGGAGGACAGGCGCAGGCACAAGGGACGCAGGGCCAAGGTGGAAAGGGCCGCAGAAGACACCGCTATCCTGCTGCCAGGGTTTACAGGGAGTGACGCAGCTACCTCAGGAGAGAAGAGAGAGTGTAGCCTCCATTTGCCGGATGATTGGGTCTGGGATCATCTCTGACTGTGTGGGTGGATACCCCATGCCAGTGGCTCTGAAGTTCAGTGGCCCTCAACTTCTATGCCTCTGGCTCTTTCCAGGGCTCAGTGGGGGATCTGTGTGGAGTCTCCTAATCTGCTGTCCACACAGTTACATCAAGCTGGTGACAGAAGCTCTGTTCAGGTGGGTACTGACCTTTATGTTTTACCGTACGTACAAGGCCAGCCAGGTTGAGCGAGCCAGAGGCTTTTCATCGATTGCTGGGTTCGCCTGCATCCAGAGTGCCATCAACTGCACATATGTGGCCATCGAGGTGCCAACAGGTCAGCTGGGTGCCTTCGTCAACAGGAAGGAATTCCACTCAATGACCGTGCAACTTGTGTGTGACCACAGGATGCCGATTCTGCAAGTCTGTGCAAGGTACCCTGGCAGCTCCCATGACTCTTACATCCTCAGACACTCCCAGGTGCCAAGGCTCTTCAGTGCTCCAGCCCGACTGGATGGATGGCTGCTGGGTGACAAGGGCTATAGTTGAAGAAAGCCTCATGTCGCCTCCCTGCCACCCAAGAACAGAGGCATAGAAGCATTACGAGTCATGGCTCCACAAGAGCAGTGGTAGAGAGGATCATAGATCTTCTCAAATTGTGCTTCCAACGCCTGGACCATTCAGGGGGAGAACTACAGTAAACTCCTGAGTGGGTGTCACTGATCATGGTTACATGCTGCGCTCTCCACCATCTGGCAATGGCAGGGGGGGGACCCACTAGAGGAAGAGGATCTTGACGCAGCTGCACAGGCCACAGAGGATCAGTCCAGTGGTGAGTCAGAAGATGAGCACAGTGAGGAGAACGCTGAGCGAGTGGAACCAGACCTCAGTCACCTCCAGGGAGGCAGGGACACCAAGGACACCTTGATCCATTGCTCTTTCAACTAGGCTACCGAAGAACAGCTTCAACGCATGCCAGGGCTGCTGCCTCCTCCCAGATGTCTGAAAGGACCCTTTCATTTGAAAGCAAAGAACACTCAGTACCTGTGCAATAAAGTTCAGAGCCACCTATGTCCAGCGATACATACGGGCATTCCCCACACCATTAAAATGGAAAGATGAAGCACACTCAGGCCATGACAACAAAAACAAAAAAATTTATCCCATTTTGACAATTACAAACTATTTACATCAACTTCTCTGGTCTTAAGTCCCAGGCCAGTACACATTAATTAAACATAAATAAACATAAAATCCCCCATGACCTGTCCCTCTTGTGCTCATGGTGCCTTTAACTTATGCTTGCGAGTGCTATGCCTTGGTTCTCTGCCCTCGCTGGCACTGGCATTGGAGACAGCCTGCTGACTCTGCTGTCTTGTTGGCCTTGATGACCTTGGCGGTAGTCCTCTGGCCAGTGGAGCCTGTGCTGGCCCCACCTTGGAGGGAGCAGTCAGTGCCACACCTGGCATCTCCCCAGTCATCACAGTCTCACCTGATGCCATAGTCACTGGGGGAGGGGAGGAGGAGCTGCTGCCATCATCTGGAGTGCCATGAGAGGCGCCTGCAGAGACAACAGGCAGCTCGTGCGACAACATGAGGTCGCTGTGGACCTCCCTGCATACCACTGATGGACGGGCACCTAACTGGGATACTGGGTGCCTCATCCATCTCCATCATTGATACTGACCACCAGAGGTCAGTGCCTGTGTGAGGGTTTGCAGGTCCGAGCGCAACACCAGGAACCCCTCATTCTGTCCCTCGAGCTGCCTCCCAATGAAGGTCGCTATTCTCTCAATGGAGGAGGCAGTGCGCTCACCAATGACAGTCAACGCAGATGATAGAGTATGAGAGTAAACTTGCAAGGAACATAAAAGCAAACTGTAAAAGTTTCTATATGTAAAAAGAAAGAGATTAGTGAATGCAAACGTAGGTCCCGTAAAGTCTGAAATGGGAAAATTAATAATGGAGAACAAGGAAATGGCAGAGCAATTAAACAACTGCTTTAGTTCTGTCTTCACAGAAGAAGACACAGCTAACTTCCCAGAAATGCTAGGGAACCAAGGGTCTAGTGAGAAGGGGGAATTGAAGGAAATTGGCATTAGTAAAAAAAAAGAATGCGCTGGAGAAATTATCAGGACTGAAAGCCAATAAATCCCCAGGGCCCGATAATCTACATCCCATGGTACTAAAGGAGGTGGCCGAGGGAATAGTTGGTTGTCATCTTCCAAAATTCTGCAGATTCTCGAACACTCCCAACATATGGCAAATGTAACCCCACTATTTAGAAAGGGAGGAAGGGAGAAAATGGGGAATTACAGACCGGTTAGCCTAACATCAGTAGTAGGGAAAATGCTAGAGTCTGTAATAAAGAATGTGAAAGCAGGACACTTAGAAAATATCAACAGGATTGGACAAAGTCAGCGTGGATTTATGAAAGGGAAATCATATTTGACAAACCTATTGGAGTTTTTTGAGAACATAACTAGCAGAAGAGATAAGGGCAAGCCAGTGGATGTAGTTTATTTTGATTTTCAAAAAGCTTTTGATAAAGTCCCACATAAGAGGTTAGTGTGCAAAATTAAAGCACATGGGATTGGGGATAATATATTGGCATGGACTGAGAACTGGTTAGCAGACAAGAAACAAAGAATAGGAATAAATGGATCCTTTTCAGAGTGGCAGGGGGTGACTAGTGGAGTACCACAGGGATCAATGCTTGGGCGCAGCTATTCACAATATATATCAACGATTTGGACGAGGGAACCAAAGGTAATATTTTCAAGTTTGCAGGTGACACAAAACTAGGTGGGAATGTGAGTAATGAGGAGGATGTAAAGAAGCTTCAAGATGATTTAGATATGTTGAGTGAGTGGGAAAATACATGGCAAATGCAGTATAATGTGGATAAGTGTGAAGTTATCCACTATGGCAGGGAAAACAGAATAGCAGAGTATTATTTAAATGGTGATAGATTGGAAAATATTGATGTACAAAGGGACCTGGGTGTCCTTGTCCACCAGTCACTGAAAGCAAGCATGCAGACGCAGCAAACAATTGAGAAGGCAAATGGAATGTTGGCCTTCATTGCAAGAGGGTTTGAGTACAGGAGTAAGGATGTCTTACTGCAGCTGTACAGGGCCTTGGTGAGACCACACCTGGAGTATTGTGTGCAGTTTTGGTCTCCTTACTTAAGAAGGGATATACTTGCCATAGAGGAAGTACAGCCAAGGTTCACCAGGCTGATTCCTGGAATGACAGGGTTGTCATATGAAGAAAGATTGGGTTGACTAGGCCTGTACTCACTGGAGTTTAGGAGAATGAGAGAGGATCTCATTGAAACATAAAAAATTCTGACAGGGATGGACAGACTGGAAGCAGGAAGGATGTTTCCCCTGGCTGGAGGGTCTAGAACAAGGGGTCACAGTCTGAGGATATGGGAGAGGCCATTCAGGATTGAGATGAGGAGAAATTTCTTCACTCAGAGGGTGGTGAACCTATGGAATTCTCTACCAAAGAAGGCTGTGGAGGCCAAGTCACTGAATATATTTAATAAGTAAATAAATAGATTTCCAGATGCTAAAGGCATCAAGTGGTATGGGGAGGGGAGCATGACGTTGAGAAAGAGGATCAGCTATGATCAAATTGAACAGTGGTGCAGGTTCAATGGGCTGAATGACCTACTCCTGCTCCTACTTTCTATGTTTCTAAGTTACCAACAGCCCTCGGACTCTCTGCACATGCGCAGGCCGGGAGCAGGATACATGCTCAGTTCGGCATCTTTACATCCATCAGGGCCAGGACAGGTCCTGCATGCCTGCCCATAGGTAGAAAAGAAAAATGGCGCAAAAACCCAGATCAGGTGACCAGGTGCGGAGCGCCATAGCCAACAAATGTCCCAGAGAGAGAGACAAGGGAGACAGGATAGGGAGAGGTCCCTCGAAGTGTCCCAAGTAAGGGACAAGGGAGAGAGGACAAGGAGAATCCCAAAAGGAATCTCAGGTAAGGAAGAAAGGCAGGAGACAGAAACAAGTCCAAGTTAAGAAAAGCAAGCAGCAGAGAAACAGGTTCCAATTGGGAGAAAACGTTAAGTGAAGTGGGCTCAGGAGAAGTCCTGGTAATCAAAGAGGGCTCAAAAAAAGCCCTGAAGATCTGAGAAGGCAGCTGAAGGTTGGCGACTCGATGGTGTAGGCCAATCGGGCAAGGGTACCCCTTAAAGAGCAGTAATGTTCTGCTTAGTACGGCTGAAGATCTGAAATCATGCTTGTGAGTTGGTGCTTGAGTGTACTTGGAAATCAAGGAAATTTGGAAGGCGAGATTGAAACCCTGTGAAGCGGGCCATTGTGGAAGCCATCCGAGTTGGATTGACTTTTGGAGAAAATTCCAAGGCGAGATCTTCAAGAGTGAAGATTGGAAACCCTCATGAGAGACAGAGTTTCAGTGAGCTTGGTTGACTCAAAGTGTTTCCTACGTCTGGGTGGATTGTTGAGAAATCCATGGAATCTGTTTTGGTCACACCTGTCATTTATTGTGTAGTGTGGTGTGTCCGACCACAGTTTGCCTGTTAATTCAATGTACTTACTTTGAATGTTAAGAGTATAAGATACAGATTGCAAATAATTTTCTGACCTTGTATAGTGAGGATTATTTTTTGTTTGTTCAAAACTCGTGGAATCATGTGGCTTTATTCTATTAGCAAGTGTCTTGAATCTCAGACTTTGCCTACTTTCAGCAAACATTATTGTTTGATCCTAACTGGATCTCACCAACAACTTGGGGGTTTGGCCAAGGATCACAACAGTGTATAATTCTAGAGGGGGTGCACAATTGTACAAGTGTACAATTCTAGAGGGTGGACCTAGGGGTATATGTGCATAAATCATTGAAGGTGGGGCCTTTATAAATAGAAGTATGGAATACAAAAGCAAGGAAGTTATGAAGCAAAGGACCTTTATAAAACACTGGCTTTGCCTCAACTGGAGTTTTACATCCAATTCTGGGCACCAAACTTTAGGAAGGATGAGAATGCATTGAAGAGAGTGCAGAAAAGACTTATGAGAATAATTCCAAGGATGACTTCAGTTACATGGACAGATTGGAGAAGCTGGGGTTGTTTCCCTTTGAGAAAGTTGAGAGGAGACTTGTAAAGGCATTCGAAATCATGAGGGATCTAGATGGAGTAGTTAGAGAAAAATTACTCCCATTCGAGAACCAGAGGACACTGATATGAGGTGATTGGCAAATGAGCCAAAGGCAACTTGAGGAAAAACATTTTTACTCAGCAGGTAGTTAGGATCTGGGAAGAACTGCCTGAGAGGGTGGTGAAGGCAGATTCAATTATGGCTTTTGAAAGAGAATTAGATAAGTACTTGAAAACTTCACCGCTATGAGGAAAGGGTGGGAGAGTGGGACTAGCTGAGTTGCTCTTGCAAAGTGAGCAGGGACAAGATAGGTTGAATGACTCCCTTTACTTTGCTGTAATCATTCTATGATTGTATGATTGATTCTTGACTGCGATTCAGTTGGCAACTGCCTAGGTGAACTAAGGAGAAAAGGCATCATCAAACTCAGCCACAATATCACCCCTCCCCCTAACAGAAGTTGAGCAGCCCACTGAGACAAATTTTGCACATTCACAGGTGAAGAATAGCCACTTGAGTAAATTGAGTACACGTGCAATTGTTCTTGTGCGGCAGCACAGAAAGGTTATCCCCCCTCAAATCTAACAAGAGCTATAAAAGTAACACTGAAGTCAAACTATAGCAAACATCTGTAATAAAAACAATAAGAGCATCAGCTATATGCACTGAGCACAGAAAGAGTTACACTTGCACATTTTGTACTACACAAGCTTTCAAACTCTCAGCTAATCTGTTAAGATTAATACTGTGAAAGTGATGAAGTTTTTATCCATGAAAGGATGCACTGGAAGCTCTTCAAATTGTGCTCACTATCACAAAGTTACACAGAATTTCAATGCTGGCCTTTCCTAAACCTCGATGATAAGTGTCATAAGTAGCTTTCACAGATTGTGATTCATAGCACAGACAAAAATGCAATCCCAGCCCAACCTTCGTCAGTCCAATCTTAACAACAAGCTTCCAAAAGAGCTGTGCAATTCTGCAGCAATTTCTGGCACAATTACATTGCTGCAATACTCAATTTTGATCAATTCTGGGGAATGTGAAAGAAGGCAGATAACAATTTGATTCGACTGAATGGCTGCCATAAAACTCCGAGAAGGAAAATGCGGCTAGGCTTCATTTTTCAGGTCTGATAGAAGGTACATGTATGAAGTTTATGTTTCAATTAGTTTTAGGTCCACGAGCACACACATAGAATCTCTCTGAGTTATTATAGACATCTAAGTAAGAAAATAACTCAGCCAGCTTTGTGTGTCTTTAAATTTGAGTTATTGCAATCACCAGCTGGTGCGAGCACCTGTATGGAGGTCAGCCTCTGGCTGGCACACTTACTTTATGTGTTCATTAGTGGCTGCTTCCTTTGGACATTCAGCTTGAACATCATAACTTTTCAATGGCAATATATATACAATATATATTTATCTGTGGCAATATATGTGCACCATATAAAATTATAATTAGAAAAACAATGCTTACCTGATTTTTTCCTTATTGCTCCACATTCTCTGTAAAACAAACAGCAGCAGAGAGACATGATTAGTGGTGTGTCTGATGGTGAGACCTGAGCTGGTACCTGCAGCTCCCTCCACTTTCTCTCATTATTCATCATTCAGGAACAGGGCGAGACTGAGGGAAGCCTGACTACAGCACATTCAGAACCAGACAGCAAGAGGAAAAATAGCTCGACTGCTCCAACAGGGATTGCAGAATCATGTGATTTGCTTTGAGATCATACCATCTACTGCTTAAAGGGGCTTGTGGTTGCTATTTTCATTAAATATCAAATTCATCCAGTAACAAATTATGAATAAATTTTTTTGGGATTCAAAATGAAATGTTTGGTGTAAAATTCAGTATCAAAAACCTGCAGCCTTTGAGACGATAAATTAAATAATTTTGTATTTGTGCTATAGCAGACCCCAGCCTGGAATTAGGTTTTATATTCCAGCCAGTGGACAGGATCACTGAGATGAAATCTGCTGTCAGAGTTGAAGAGTAAAATGGAAAAGAAATAAATACATAGTTCTCCCTGGCAACATGAGTTGAAATAAATGCATCTGAAAGTTCAGAGAAAATATCCAAGGCATCAATTCAAATTCTAAATAATAGGACAAATCATATTTTAACTATCAGCACTATTCTCTCTATAAATTGGTTAATTGTGATGCACTTGAACGTGACTGTGCAACTACTAGCAAGGAGAATGGGTCTCATTGTGCCAGAACCCCAAGCTGCCTGGTTCCAGAATTTCATGCCCCAAAGCTAAAGTCTTGTGGCACTGACCTCCGATTATCTGCTTGCTTCAGTCAGAAAGCAGCTCTCTGTTCCTAATATTTGGTACACTATAGAGACAGGGTTTTATTCAGTATCTAAATATCAATGTGAATGCTCAGACATTCAACAACAATCATTAGATGGAGACACAAGTCTCCTCACAGAACACCATTTCTCCTATGTCCCAGGTTGTTGAATAGCACTTACCACAATGACACACACTTATACTCCAGTTCCTCACTTTCCTTTTTTGTTGGTTGGTTAAAAAGTTACCTTGTCTTTCATTTAACAATTAATAATTTACAAAGATAGATTGATCGTTAAAAACTAGGATCATCCAAATATGTTTCAAACATAACTCATGGTACTGGATCAGCGAAATCCAGTGATAACCACTGTACCAATATAAGAGCATAAAAACACATTAAGAAATAGAAGCAGGAGTCTGCCATTCAGGCCCTTGAGACTGCACTGTCATTCAATAAGATCTGATTGCAGTCTTAACTCCATTTTCCAGCATGTCCCCATAATCTTTCACCCCCTTGTCAATCAAAAATCTATCAAACTCAGCCTAGAATATATTCAATGACCCAGCCTCCACTGCTCTCTGGAAAAGAGGGTTCCAAACACTAGCTGACCCTCTGAGAGAAGAATTTTCTCCCATCTCCGTTTTACATGAGGGACCCCTTAATTTGAAACTGTGTCCCCTAGTTCTAGATTCCCCCATGAGAGGAAACATCCTCTCAGCACCTATACTGTCAAACCGGCTCAGAGTCAGTAAGATCACTTCTCATACTTCTAAACTCCAATGAGCATGGGCCAAAACTGATCAACCTTTCATCATAAGAAAACCCCTTCATCCCAGGAATCAACCTTGTGAAGCAATCTTTATACATTGTTCACCCTTGCAACAAAGGCTAACATTCCATTTGTCTTCCTAATTACTTGCTACACATGCATGCTGACTTTTCATGATTCATGTACAAGGACATCAAGATTCCACTGTAGCAACAGCATTATTGCAGTCCCTCTCCATTTAAATACCACAGGAAGGAACAATGGATCAGTGAAATCACAGAATAAGTACAACATGGAAGGAGTCCATTCAGTCCATCGAGTCAGCCCTTTTGAAAGATTTTCAGTTAGATGGTATTTGCTGCAAAATGGTTTTGGAAATATTGGTATTTGGATGCTATTCTTAAATTATCTTCTCATATTGCTTTCATTCCATGTGACAGACTTGAAATCAGTCACTGAAGTAAGGTAAATTTAGGATGAAGGATATTTATATTATATTTTATATCACAGAGCTGGCAAGAGAAGCAAAAGATTGAGACATAGATATATAGACAGATTCACAGAATGAATTATTTAGAAAAAGCAGCATTCAGCTGTTTAAAATGATGACAACACTGGATTATACAAATATATATGCAAGTTATTCAGCTTAATCAGATGAGCGCAATCTTACAAATGCCAGGGAAAGCTCAGTTTTAAACTAAAAGAAAGAAATACTTAGGTCTTTTTTGCTTTGGAATTTCTTCTTGGCTCCCGACAAAAAAAATCAATCAGCTAAGTTCCAGGAAATCGTGATGAATATTCAATTATCTTCTGGTAACAACACGTCTATGCTCCTAACACGATTGGAATTTTGGAAGGGTTGAAATGATTATTTTAACAAATACTCAGCAATCATCAGACCAGGAGAGTCAACTGAAATGCTGCAAGGCCAATTCTCTGCCACCAGTGGGAGCTATTATTTCAGTCACTGAAGCAGAAACTTAGGGCAGCATTTTCCCCCTATCGGGGGATGAAAGTGCTGCCTCAGGGAGATCGGCTTAAGATTCAAAATTTTATCAAAGGCAGAAAAAAATATTCCTGACATGTCCCCTCATGTGACACTTGGACATGTCAATTTTCTTTATTTAGACATTTCATACAAATTTTAATACCCTCACGGAACCTCATTCCGCCTGTGGATGAGGTTTCATGTTTTTTCTGAAGGCTGCCTGGGTTAAGGTTGGATGGGCAGGTCCATTAATCAGTTTAATTACTTATTTAATGGCCTTAATAGACCCTTGACAGTTTGGCGAGCGCACAGCTGATTCGGCTGCGTGTCCGCCGAACTGAAAATCTAAATGACGCGTGGCGACATCACCCCGCATCATTTTACATGTCAGTAAGCTGGCCTCACTCCCTGCTCGCTGACCGGAAGATGCAGTCATTTGGCCAGCAGTTGACTCATTAAAATGTCCCAAGACTTTGTACTTTCAGGTCTCAAACAATAATCCGACGCTATAAAAATAAAAACATGTAGCAATATTAACAATTTGTACCCACTGGACCCACCCATCCAAAAGCTAAAGATAGCACCAAACTTAAATAAAAAGCATGCAATTATACAAATGTGGATGGCAGGTCAGAAGATTGGACAGAACACAAAAAAAAAGTTAAGAATGACTAAAAGATTAATAAGGGGGAAAAAATTAGAGTATGAGAGAAAACTAGCTAGAAATATAAAGACCGTAAGAGTTTCTATAGATATTTTTTAAAAGAAAAGAGTTAACAAAGTGAGCGTTGATCCTAAGAACATAAGGAATAGGAGCAGAAGTAGGCCATTCAGCCCCTCAAGTCTACCCATCATTCAATAAGAACATGGCTGATCTGCCCCAGGCCTCAACTCCTCTTTTATGCCAGCTCCTCATAGCCCTCAACTCCCTGATATTTCAAAAGTCTATCTACCTCCTCCTTAAGTGCTTTCAGTGATCTAGCCTCCACAACTCTCTGGAGGTAAAGAATCCCAGACACACACTACTCTCTGAGAGAAAAAATTCCATTGCACCTCAGTTTTAAATGAGCGTCCCCTTATTTTGTAACTATGTCCTCTAGTTTGAGATTTCCCCACTAGTGGAAACATCATCTCAACATCTACCATGTCAAGCCCCCACAGCATCGTGTACGTTTCAATAAGATCATCCCTCATTCTTCTAAACTCTAATGAATAAAGGCCTAACCTGTTTAGCCATGCTTAATAAGTCAACCCCTTCATCCCAGGAATCAGCCTAGTGAATCTCTTTTGAACTGCCTCCAATGTCAGTATATCTTTTCTTAAATACGGGAACCAAGACTTTACACAGTACTCCAGGTGCGGCCTCACCAACACCCTGTACAGTTGTAATAAGACTTCCCGATTTTTAAGCTCCAACCCCCTAGCAATAAAGGCCAAAATTCTTTTTGCTTTCTTAATTACTTGCTGCACCTGCTTGCTAACTTTTTGTGTTTCATGCACAAGAACACCCAGATCCCACTGTGCTGCACTTTTTTGGAGTCTCTCGCCATTGAAATAATAGTCTGCCTTTTGATTCTTCCTACCAAAGTGCATGACCTCACACTTTCCCACAATTGAACTCCATCTGCCAATTTTTTGCCCACTCACTCAACCTATCTATATCCCCTTGCAGATTCCTTATCCTCAGCACAAAAAGTGAGTCTGGGGAGTTAATAATGGAAAATAAGGAAATGGCAGACACAAACATAGAAACTTGGAGCAGGAGTAGGCCATTTGGCCCTGCAAGCCTGCTCTACCATTCAATATGATCATGGTTGATCCTCTATCACACCACTATATTCCCACTTTCTCTCCATGCCCCTTGATGCCCCTAATATCTAAAAATTTATCAATTTATTTCTTGAATATACTTAGTGACCCGGCCTCCACAACCTTCTGTGGTAGAGAATTCCACAGGTTGGCCAACCCCTGAGCAGAGAAACTTTCCCTCACCTCAGTCCTAAATGGCCTGCCCCATATCCTGAGACTGTGGCCCCTGGTTCTGGACTCCCCAACCAGGTGAAACATCCTCCCCGGCATCTTGTCTAGCCCTGTTAGAATTTTATACATTTCAATCAGATCCCCTCTCATTCTTCTAAACTGTAGTGAATACGGGCCCAGTCGAAGCAATCTCTCCTCATATGACAGTCCAGCCATCTCGGTATAAGTGAACCTTTGCTGCGCACCCTTCTATGGCAAGCATATCCTTTCTTAGGTAGGGAGACCAAAACTGCACACAATACTCCAGATGTGGTCTCACCAAAGCCCTGTATAACTGCAGTAAGACATCCCTACTTCTGAACTCAAATTCTCTTGCCATGAAGGCCAACATACCTTTTGCCTCAATCAAAAACAGAAAATTCTGGAAAAACTCAGCAGGCCTAACAGCATCAGTGGAGAGAAAAAAAGTTAACATTCTGTAGCCGTATGACTCTTCTTCAGAGCTAAAGAGAAGTAAAAATGTGATCAAATTTATACTGTTTAAGGGGGGTGGAACAGGTGAAGCTGGATAGAAGGCCAGTGATAGGTGGAGGCAAAGGAGAGGTTGTCAGAGATGCCATGGACAAAAGGACAAAGGGGTATTAATAGTAGCGGTACTGGCTAAAGGTGGTGGTGGCATTAAGGTCAGAAAGCAGAATGTGACAATAACAGGACAAAGGTAAGCACTCTGGAAAGAACAACATGAACAAGTGGCAGACGGCCCAAGTGGGGGCGGGGTGGTGGGAGGGAACGGTGGTGGGAAAAAAGATTGAAAATAGGATAAAAGATGGGGATAAAACAATGAATAAAAATGAAAATGAATAAAAATCAAAATAAGTGGATAAAAAATAAGAATGAAAAGATAGAAGTTAAAATATGGAAATGAATATTGAAAGGAGGAGATTTAAAAAAGGGGTGAGGATGGAGGAGAGAGTTCATGATCTAGGCAATGTTCCAGTGAAGCCTAATGCAAACTGGAGGAACAGAACCTCACCTTCCGATTAGGCACTTTACAGCCTTCCGGACTTAACGTTGAGTTCAACAACTTCTTTCTTGGGCAAGGAGACCAAAACTGCACGAGATACTCCAGGTATGGTCTCACCAAGGCCTTGTATAACTGCAGGAAGACATTCCTACTTCCGAACTCAAACCTTCTTGCAATGAAGGCCAACACACCATTTACCTTCCTAATTGCTTGCTGCACCTGCCTGTTCACTTTCATTGGCTTGTGTACAAGGCCACCCAAATCCCTTTGTACATTCACATTTCCTAATATATCACCATTTAAATAATACTCTGCCTTTCTGTTTTTCACATATAATTTCACATTTATCCACGTTATACTGCAATTGCCATGTGTTTGCCCACACGCACAACTTGTCTAAATCGCCCTGAAGTCTCCTTGCATCCTCCTCACAACCCCGTGCAGTTTTGTGTCATCAGCAAACTTGAAAATATTGCATTTGGTTTCCTCATCCAAGTCATTTATATATATCGTGATTAGCTGGAGCCCAAGCGCTGATCCCTGCGGTAAACCACTAGTCACCATCTCCCATCTGGAAAAAGACCCATTTATTCCCACTCTCTGTTTCCGGTCTGCCAACCAATTCTCAATCCATGCCAGTATATTACCCCCGATCCCATGTGCTTTAATTTTGCCCACTAGCCCCTTATGTGGGACCTTATTGAAAGCCTTCTTGAAATCCAAATAACACCACTTCTACTAGTTCTCCCTTATCTATTCTACTAGTTACATCCTCAAAAAACTCCAATAGATCAGTTAAGCATGACTTCCCTTTCATAAACCCATGCTGACTTTGTCTAATCTCGTTAATGCTTTCCAAGTGTTCTGTTAACACGTCTTTTATAATAGACTCTAGTATTTTCCCCACTACTGATGCTAAGCTAACTGGTCTGTAATTTTCTGTTTTTTCTCTCCCTCCTTTTTAAATAGTGGGGTTACATTTGCCACGGTCCAATCTGTAGGAACTGCTCCAGAGTCTATAGATGAATTGAACGGGTATTTTGCATTGGTCTTCACTATACAGAATAAAAATAACATCCCAGAAATAGCTGTAAATCAGGAATTGGAAGGGAGGGACTAACTCAAGAAAATTATAATCACCAGGGAAGTGGTACTTGGCAAATTGTTTGAACTGTGGGATGACAGGTCCCAGGTCCTGATGGACTTCATCCTAGGATGTTAAAAGAGGTAGCTAGTGAGATAGTTGATGCATTGGTTTTAATTTTCCAAAATTCATTATATTTGGGAAAGGTTCCATTAGATTGGAAAATAGCTAATGTAACTCTTTATTCAAAAAGGGAGGAAGACAGAAAGCAGGAAATTTTATGCCAGTTAGCTTAAAATCTATCATTGGGAAAATGTTAGAAGCTATTAGTAAAGATGTTATAGCCGGGAAGTTAGATAAATTCAAGGCAATCAGCCAGAGTCAACATGGTTTTCTGAAATGGAAATCATGTTTACCCAACTTATTGGAGTTCTTTAAAGGAGTCAAATGTGCTACAGATAAAAGGGAACTGGTGGACGTAATGTACTTAGATTTTCAGAAGGCATTTGGTAACGCGCTGCATCAAAGTTATTGTGGAAAACAAAAGCTAAGTATGTTGGCATGGATAGAAGATTGGTTAGCTAACAGGAAACAGAGAGTAGGCGTAAATAGGTCACTTTCTGATTGGCAGGATTTGACGAGTGGTATGCCACAGGGATCAGTGCTACAACCTCAAATCTTTACAATTTATATAAATGATGCGGATGAAGGAACCAATGGGATAGCTGCAAAATTTGTTAATGACACAAAGATAGGTAGGAAAGTAAGTTTTGAAGAGGATATAAGAAAGCTACAAAAGGATATAGATACTTTAGGTGAGTGGGCAAAAATCTGGCAAATAGAGTATAATGTGGGAAAGAGTGAGGTTGCCCATTTTGGCAGGATGAATAAAAAATAAGCATAGTCTCTAAATGGTGAGAGATTGCAGAGCTCGGAGATGCAGAGGGACCTGGGTGTCCCAGTGCATAAATCACAAAAGGTTAGTATGCCGGTGCAGCAACTAGCAAAGCTAACAGAATGAACGTACAAACATAAGAATTAGGAGCAGGAGTAGGCCACTCTGCCCCTCTAGCCGACTCCATTATTTAATAAGATCATGGCTGATCTGATTTTAACCTCAACTTCACATTCTTGCCTACCCCTGAAAACCTTTCATCCCCTTGCTTGTCAAGAGTCTATCTATCTGCCTTAAAGATATTCAAGTACCACCTTTTGAGGAAGGGAATTCCAAAATCTCACAACCCTCTAGAAAAAAAATTCCTCATATTCTTCTTAAGCGGGCAACCCTTTATTTTTAAACAGTGACCCTGAGTTCTAGCTTCTCCAATGAGAGGAAGCATCCTTTCCACATCCACCCTGTCAAGTCCCCTCAGGATCTATATGTTTCAATCAAGTCACCTCCTACTCTATTAAGCAACAATGGATACAAACCTAGCCTGTCCAATCTTTCCTCAAGACAACCCGCCCATTCCAGGTATTAGTCTAGTAAACTTTCTCTGAACTACTTCTAAAGTATTTACATCTTTCCTTAAATAAGGAGACCAATACTGTACACAATCCTCCAGATGTGGTCTGGAGATTGTTAACGTTTATTGTGAAGGGAATTGAATACAAGGGCATGGGGGTTTTTCTTCATTTACAGAGAGAATTGGTGAGGCCACATCTAGAGTATTTTGTACAGTATTGGTCTCCTTATTTAAGGAAAGATTTAAATGAGTTGGAAGCAGTTCAGAGAAGGTTTACCAGGCTAATGTTGAAGGGTCATTCGGACTCGAAACGTTAACTGTGTTCCTCTCCGCAGATGCTGACAGACCTGCTGAGTTTTTCCAGGTATTTTAGTTTTTGTATCAGGCTAATACCTGGAATTGGCGAGTTGTCTTTTGAGAATGCTAAAGATTCACAACCCTTTGAGTGAAGTAATCTCTCTACATCTCAGTCCTAACTGATTGGCCCCTTATCCTGTGCCCCCGTGTTTTATATTCCCCGGCCAGCGGAAACAATCTCTCAGCATTCACCCTGTCAAACCCTTTCAGAATTTTGTAGGTTTCAATAAGATCACCTCTCATTCTTCTAAACTCTAGAGAATATAAACCCAATTTATTCAGCCTCTCATCATAGGACAGCCCCCTCATCCCAGAGACCAATCTAGTGTACCTTCACTGTACCACCTCCAATGCAAGTATATCTTTTCTTAAACGTGGAGACCAAAACTGCACCCAGTAATCTAGATGTGGAAGGAGGAATTCGGGGAGATTAACATGGATAGGGGTGGGATTTTTGGGAATGTGCAGTTTCATCATGACATCGCCGAAAGAAATGGGCTATTGCTGGTAGGCCACGGAAGGGGAGGTGGAAGGTGATGCCAGGGGGTGTCAGCTGTGATGGGGGAGAGGAAATGGGTGACTGGGGGAGGGTAACGGATGGGGGAATGAAAGTAAAACCGAATTAGCACATGCTGTCCAAATCAAAAGTGAAATGAGAGTCCTGGTGGGCGAGGTCAGGTGCTGCATGTGAGTGTGATCAGTGGGTGGGCGGAAATGCAGGTCGGCTCAGATGGTCAACTGAAAGTGAACCCCAGCAGGCAGCATTGAAAATGCTCAGAAAATTGAGATGAGTGTGATACAGGAAGGATCCGTGTGCGTGAGAGAGTGCTTGCTCAAGGCTCTGAAAGACCTTGCCACAGACACACATTTTCTTCCAGAATCACTGGCTGCTCCCTCTGTGGTGACGGAGGATGAGACTGAGGGGCTCACAGGCAAAGGGGACTCAGAGGGAGTGGACAACCTCTCAGATTCCTGAGTGGATGATCCAGGGACGTCCAGCTGCTGCTGCTGTTCGCTTCGGGTGCCGGAGGGCCCTGGCCTAATTCATTGAGGGGAAGGAGCACCTAGAGGGACATCAAGGTGCCCCATTTCACCCTCTTGTTGCTACTGCTGGAACTCACCCATGGCTACTGCGCATCTCCGTGTCTTCATAGCATCCGCCATCCTCCCCGAGACCTCCATAAGTGCACACGTGGGCACCACTTCATCAGAGAGCAGGCAGACACACTCCTTCAACTTGCGAGCCACTCAGTTGAGGGTCTCCAACAGCTCTTATGATGTACCGCCTTCTGCTGACTCCCCAGGATGAGCTGGAAGGTCGAATCCAGTGGCTCGTCATCTGACTCGGACCTCACAGATACCTCTTCCCCAACAGTCCTCTGAGTGCCAGGGAGCTCAGTTGAAGCTGCCTTCTCCCCGTTACCCTTCCTCCCCTGTACTCCCTCCCCTCCGACACCTTGATTCCCCCCTCCCGAACTCACCCCCCAATGCCTTCATTCCCCCCCTCCCATCCTCACCCCCCACCTCTTCCTCTCCCAGTCGATCCTAGACCTTCCTCTCCCACCCCCTTGACCATCTTCCATTGTGAGTATCAACGGTGACTTTCCAACTCCCATGAGTTGATTCACAGCAGAGACAAGTCCATGAGAATCCACCCAGCATGCTATGGATGTTACTCCAGTGTGCCGTTGCTGTCGGGCTCCAGCCGCTTCTGCTCCTCGGATGTCCGCAATGTGAGCAAGGCCCTAGCGGTAAGTCCCAACTTCAGCACGTCACACTTGTCAATGCGTGTTCTGCACTGGCGTGTTTTCCCGCTGACGTGGGCAGATGATCCAGCAGGAGTGGGAGTGGGCTGTGTGTGTGGGGGAGGGGGGAGGGGGGGGTGCGCTCGTGAGTTTGGTGGGCTGGCCTTATGATGATATGCAGATGTATTACAATGAGATTCCCGATGCCCGATGGCGCGGAATGCGGCCCGCTGAGCGGACGATCGCAAACTGGTTTCATGACATCAGGAAGCTAATTTTTGGCCTTCTCGCCATTTCTCTGCATGCCACCAAACAAGCCCGACACCAGCGGGCACAGAAAATTCCACCTTTAGTCAAAACCTTTGCTGGCTCCTTTTCATTAAGCCACTAAAAGCCAGGGCTCTTTGGTGCTCACTTGTTTGAATACCTTGATGTTGAGGGCGGCTATTCTTAGCTCTTGTATCTATGCTGGATTATGGCTGTGATAAGGCCTGTAGCCAAATAATTACAGCAGAATTTAAACTGAATGCTGGTGAGCAGGCTATTTGTCAAGTGCTGTAGCGCACGTAACTTCAGGGCAATGGCAGTGATGTTATCAAGTCCATAGCCTTTGCATGAATAATGTACACAAGATATAAAAATCATACAGAATTTAAAATAAAATGTCATGCGGCTCAACAACAATCTTACTGGCCTACACTTCTTGTGTCCAGTTTGACAGCACAGGCAGCTAGGGTCAGTAATGTGTCTCCACAATAACATTATAATTATACAAAACAAATATGAATTCTCTGAGGGACTCCGTGCTGAAGGTTAGTCCACAGGGAATGATTATGTGGATTTTGGAGGCAATTATGAATGGCAAATGTAGTAAGTATCTTTGAGAGTTAATGTGAAGGAAGCAGTTTTCTAATGGAGTACATTATGGGTAATTCACTAGTCGCCGTGAGTCCTGCCAAGGAAATAAATCTATGCGGATGGAAAGCAGACAGCATGGCTCTCACACTCTAGAATAATGTTCCATGATCCTACAATTGGCTGCAGTCTGTAAAAACCAAACGACATGAGGTGGATTCATCAAATTGGATTTCTCTACAGCGATCAGGTCAGCACATCAAAGGCAAAAAAAGGAAAGAATCAGCAACAAGATAAGGAAATGTTTGAAGAAATGGTCTCAGCCAAACTGTATTAAGTGCATAATGATTTCTCTAACAGTCACCACACCTCAGCCTGGCCATGACTCTGTTTACAAACTCTTTAAGGACCAAACAGGAGAGTCCAGTTCTCCAATACTTTGTACTTCTGTCTATAATCAGGCACTATAAAGCTGCATTATTTCCTGATAGCATCACAACGATTCACACTGCACCAGTTGAAACTGTTGAATGGATTGTTAACCTTGACACTGAATTTTAACTGCTTTCCCAGCCATACCAATAACAATTTCCGGCCAGAATGGAGATAATTGGCCAATTTCCCCATTAATCTTGCCTGGAGGCAGCACTGCTGTAAATTAATAGGATTGATTTTACTCACATCATTTGTCTTTTTTTTATTCGTTGATTGGATGCAAACATCACTGGCTAGGCCAGCATTTGTTGCCCACCCCTAATTTCCCTTAAGAAGTAACAATTCTGCACCCACTGTATTTTACTGAAGAAATCACCCTGCTTTTATCGGGAGATGTTGCGGTAGTTTCAGTCTCGAGTTCTAATAACTACAGATTCTTTTGAAATAGACTGTAATTAAACTGTTAGTTGTAAGTCCCGCCATACCTCTAACTCATTGGCTGACAATTAGGGGCAACAGTCATTCTGAATTTTAAAATGGGGGCATTGGGAGATTGTGAGCCAATGCAGATCAGGTAGTGCAGGGTTGACAGGTAAATGGTTTGGATACACACAGCAAAGTTTTGGATTAGCTGGTTTATGGAGGGTGGAGGAAGAGAGTCTGGTTCAGAACACTGGAATAGTTGAATCTTAAGTTAACAAAGGCATGGATGAAGGTTGCAGCAGCAGATGGAAGTAGTCAGATTTTGTAATGGGAGAGGGTATGGATCAGAAGCTCAGCTTGCAGTCAAATGGGATGCTGAAATTACAAACAATCTGAGACAACGGCTGGGGAGGGAGACCGAGTCAGTATTAAGGGTACAGAGTTTGTGGTACCAACCAAATAAAATGGCTTCAGTCTTCCAAGTTTACTGGAGGAAATTGTGGCTCATCCAAGATTTTATGTCATAAAAGCAGGCTGCCAACACAGGTAGTGGGGGTAGAGAGAGGTGGTGGACAGGTAGAGCTTGGTGTCATACGGAAGCTTTAGCTGAAGCTGCCGAGCAGCACCATGAAGATGAAGAAGAGGACAGAACAAGGTTAGATTGTTGGGGACTCCAGAAGTAACTGTTCATGGTTGAGAAAAGAAGCCATTGCTGCATAACCTCCAGATATGACAGACAGCTAAGAATGGAACCAAATAAGATACATCAACATAATAATATAGATATGATCAAAAATTAGATAGATTTTAAGTGTGGATACAACTTCAGATAAGATCATTGGTTTGTCATAGAATGTCATTTGAGGTTCTTGGTAGGCTAAACTGTGTAGTACTACACACTACTTTTATTTATAGCTGTGAATTTAAATACACATTGGCCAGGATCTTTAGGTCGGCGAGCGTGGGGCGGGGCCCGCTTGCCGACACGCAAAATGACGTTGTTTGATGTCGGGTGGAACTCCCAACATCACCCCGCGTCATTTCAATTTTCAGGTCGGCAGGGGCACCGCCGAATCAGCTGTGCACCCACCGACCTGTCAACAGCCAACTGAGGCCATTGAAAAAGTAATTGAGAAACTTAATGGACCTGCCCATGCAACCTTAAGTTTGGCGGGCAGGCTGGGAGCCCTGGCGGGCTTCAGAAAAAGCATGAAACCTCGTCCACGGGCAGGATGAGGTTTCATGACAGTTTTAAAAATTTTAATAAATCTATGCTTTAAAGTGATGGACATGTCCCAACTCATGTGACAGTGTCACAAAAGGGGACATGTCAGGGATATTTCATTTTTGTCCCTTCACCATTTTTAAATGTAGCGGTGATCTTCCCTGAGGCAGCATTTAGCCTCAAGGAGATGAGTGCACTCTTTCATGCACACGTGTGAAAGAGCACCCTCTCAGCTCAGGGAATCCTGCTAACCACCACCGCCCCCCACGCCCCCCCAACGCAGGGAGTGCATAGCACTACCTATTGGATGTCACCCTGGGCAGGCCTTATTTGGCCCACCCACGTAAAATGGCAGCACGCCCTCGATTGGGGGTGCAGATCAGAGGCGCGCCCGCCCGCCCGTGCCCGCTCCTGCACTTCCCCCCCAACGGGAGGAAAATTCTTCCCATTGTTTAGTTACTGAGAGTGTGAGTCTTAGTTTTGGTGCAGAGCGTTCTTCGGGAGGATCATGAAATTGAGATTGCTACAGTCACCCATCTGCTCATAGCCATTTCCATTAAGACAACTTAGGACCGAAAGGCTTTCACCTAATTAAGTAATGGATTCTGGAGCTCCAGAGACAGCATAATGGATAATATACAGTGCCTGTTCTTTTCACCAGATGCATTCTGAGTGGGGCACATGGCAATATGTATAACGTCTCTGATTATTACAGGAATAACGGTTCCTCTGCAACTGTCCATAATTACAGCAACTGTCGTTGATTTCAAGTTAAATACATTTGTCAAGAATACAAATTATAAACATAGGACTTGTAGCTTAAATAAATAATAAGAATTGTACTGGGTGAAAAAGCACTATTTACTGTTGCCAACCCTGTGGGGCATATTCTAGAAGGGTTGACCAGGTCACACCGTTGCTGCAGTTTTATATGTTAGTGCATCACCTGAGAAATATTGGATTCCCCTGGAGCTGATTGTCTTTAACCAGGAAATTAACCTGGAGTGCAAGGGGGGGGAGTTCAGTTGTTATGGTCTACATAGGAACCAATTACATAGGCAGAACTAGGGATGATTTTCTGCCGAGAGTGTTTGAGGAGTTAGGATTCAAATTTAAAACGCAGAATGTCAAAGGTAATCATCTCTGGATTGTCATATGAACCACATGCCAATTGGCACAGAGTCAAGAAGATTAGAGAATGAAACACCTGACTCAAAGAGTAGTGTGGGGAAAAAGGAGTTTTGATTCATGCTGCATTGGGATCAGGACTCGGGAAAGAGAGAGCTGTCCCATTCGGATGGGCTCTAATTGAGCTGGGCTGGGACCAGTGTCCTGTGGAAAGACTCAGCAGCTGGAGTGGACTTGGGTGTGCTCGGGTTTGAAAAAGTGAGAAAAAAAATCAAACTGTGACTTCACAGGAAGGTCCTCAGGTGCTTGGCTGCTGACTATTGTAGCTTTATTTCTGTTTCTCTAAAGTTCGGGAATTAGTCTAAGGAGCTGGGAAAATTTAAAATTTCAATTTTGTTAAAAAAAAAAATAAGCCTAAGTAAAACATTCAGTTAACTTCCCTATATTTAAGTGATGCTAGCAGAAGGAAATCAAGTAGCTGGTGAGTCTTTAAGTAATAAGGTTTATTAATTGCATTAGGAAATGGCAGAGGCGTTGAACAAATATTTTGTGTCTTCACAGTAGAAGATACAAGTTTCATACCAGAAATAGATGGTAACCTAGCGGCTAAAAAGAGCAAGAGACTTGAAGAAATTAATATCAGCAGAGAGAAAGTCTTAGAGAAACTTAAGGGCCTAAAATCAGAAAAACCCTGGGACCTGATGGCCCACGCCCTAGGGTTCTAAAAGAGATAGCTGCAGAGATAGTGGATGCGCTGGCTATGATTTTCCAAAATTCCTTAGATTCAGGAACGATCCCAATAGATTGGAAGTTGGCAAGTGTTAAACGGCTTTTCAAGAAAGGAGGAAGAGAGGAAGCAATTAACTACAGGCTAGTTAGTTGTTGGGAAAATGCTGGAATCTACTTTTTTTATATTCTTTCATGGGATGTGGGCATCGCCGCAAGCCCAGCATTTGTTGTCCATCTCTAACTGCTAGGTCACTTTAGAGGGCAGTTAAGAGTCAATCACTTTGTTGTGAGGTCTGGAGTCACATTTAAGCCTGGCAGACTTCCTTCCCTAAAGGGTATTAGTGAAACAGATGGGTTTTTATAACAATTAATGATAGTAGCATGGGCACCATTACTGAGACTAGTTTTACATTACAGCTTTATTAATTCACTAGCTACATATGAACCCATGTCCCTAGAGCATTAACCTGGGTCTCTGAATTATTAGTCCAACGGTGTTACCACTATGCCACAATCATCCCATAATAATTAAGGAAGTCTTAACAATTCAATTAGAAAAGCATAGTATGGTTAGGACAAGTCAACATGGTCTTACTGAAATAAAATCCTGTTCACCAAATTTATTCAAGGCTGAATTTTCGGCTGCTGTTGGCGTCAGGCGTATTTGGCAGCATGAATGGACAATATGGCAAGGCGGCCAAAAATCAGTTTTATGCTGTTGTGAAACCAGTTTGCGATCGTCCGCTCCACCTGTCAATGGCAGGCTGCATTTCCCACTGCCGCATATCGGGAACTTAATTTCAATACTTTAGCATCTCATTATAAGCCCTGCTCTCCAGGATCATCCTCCCACGCTGTATCATCTGGGCACATAGGCCTCATTGCACACCAACATGTTTCACAATTGTACATAAGCAACGCGTGCACCTTGCGAGCTGCACTTAGCTCGGGACTTGGGGGTTTGTTTGCCTATGTTGCTTTGGACAGCACTTGCAGTCATCAGCGCCAGGCTTCGCAGACAGCACCACATCACTTTTAGGGGGCTGATGGGCAGGTCTCCACCTACCAGACCCACCATAAGGCGGGGTGGCTTTTCAAAAGGCTTCAAGGCTAGGGCTTGCTTGGTGGAGGGGGAAAAGTGACCTTTGGCAAGGGAAGAGGCTGCAGGGCGAGGACTGTACTGGGGTAAGGGGGTATCCCTGGGTGTGTTTGGGGGGGGCACATGTTGATCTGTGCAAGTGGCCTCAAGATGGTGAGGGCTGAGGAGGCTGTCTTGTGCGTTGATGGTGGAGGGAGTGAATGTTTGTGGATGTGGTGCCAATCAAGCGGCTGCTTTGTCTTGGACAATATCAAGCTTCCAGGCAAGTGGGGTGTATTCCATCACACTCCTGACTTATGCTTTGTAGATGGTGGACAGGCTTTGGGGAGTCAGGAGGTGAGTTACTCATCACAGGATTCCTAGCCTCTGACCTGCTCTTGTAGCCACAGAATTTATATGGCTAGTCCAGTTCAGTTTCTGATCAATGGTAACCCTCAGATTGTTGATAGGGATGTTGATGCGGCCAAGCTCGGGTGGAGGACATCACGATGGGCCTCCAAATGGCATTCCAGTGATGGGTCACTGAACTCTTCTTGGCTTTCAGGGACATGTCCTCATTGCAGCAATCCTAGGCTGAAGCATTGAGAACTATGAGCGTGGTTGCCGTTTAGATATGGCACCCGGAGTGAGGAAACGGTGAGGTAACAGCGTGTTGGGTGATTCAGAGGCCACTTGCCAGCGAGATGGCATGTTTCCTGTGCCTGCATAATTAATAAGGCGGGAAGCAGACGATTTGGCGTGAAAACCCGCCATTGTTGCCGGCAGGTAAAACATCATTTTTCACACCTATCACACTTAGTGCAATTAGAGTCATACAGTACAGAAACAGGCCCTTCAGTCCATTGTGTCCATGCCAGCCAACAAGTACCTATCTATTCTAATCCCATTTTCCAGCACTTGGCCTGGAGCCCTGTATGCTATGGCGTTTCAAGTACCCATCTAAATATTTCTTAAAGGTTGTGAGGGTTCCTGCCTCTAACTCCCCCTCAGGCAGTGTGTCCCAGATTCTAACCACCCTCTGGGTAAAAAATTTCTTCCTCAAATCCCCTCTAAACCTCCTGCCTCTTACCTTAAATCGATGCCCCCTCGTTATTGACATCTCCACTAAGGGGAAAAGGTTCTTCCTATCGACCCTATCTATGCCCCTCATAATTTTGTATAGCTCAGCCTTCTCTGCCTTAAGGAAAACAACCCTAGCCTATCCAGTCTCTCTTCATAGCTGAAACGCTCCAGCCCAGGCAACATCCTGGTGAATCTCCTCTGCACCCTCTCCAGTGTAATCACATCCTTCCTATCGTGTAGTACACAGTACTCCAGCTGTGGCATAACTAGTGTTTTATACAGCTCCAACATAACCTCCCTTGCTCTTATGTTCTATGCCTCGGCTAAGAAAGGCAAGTATCCCATATGTCTTCTTAACCACCTTATCTACCTGCGCTGCTGCCTTCAGGGATCTATGGACAAGGTCCCTCTGATCCTCTGTACTTTCTAAGGTCCTATCGTTCATTGAGTATTCCCTTGCCATGTTAGACCCCCCAAAATGCATCACCTCACAGTTCTCAGGATTAAATTCCATTTGCCACTTCCTTCCGTTTTACCAGCCCATCTATATCCTTCTGTAATCTAAGGCTTTCCTCCTCACTATTTACAACACTCCCAACTTTTGTGTTATCAGCGAACTTACTGATCATGCCTCCGATATTCATGTCTAAATCATTAACGTGCATGACAAACAGCAAGGGTCCCAACACCAATCCCTGCAGTACACCACTCGTCACAGACTTCCAATCACAAAAACAACCTTTGGCCATCACCTTCTGCCTCCTGCCACTAAGCCAATTTTGGATCCAAATTGCCCTGGATCCCATGGGTTCTTAACTTCTTGGCCATCCTTTCTGGGACGATTCTGCCCTAAGAGTTTGTTGAGGATGTAACTTGTAGGGTTGATGAAGGGGAACCAATAGGTGTAATGTACCTGGATTTCTGAAAGGCATTCAATAAGTGCCACACAGATTAAATGGCCAGAGAAAATTTCATGGAATTGGGGGTAACATTTTAGCATAGGTACAGGATCGGTTATGAACTTACGAACAAGGAGCAAGATTCGGCCATTCAGCCCCTCAAGCCTGCTCCGCCATTTAATAACATCATGGCTGATCTGATAGTAACCTCAAATCTGCATCCCACCTACCCCCGATAACCTATCACTTGCTTACCAGGAATATATCCATCTCTGCCTTAAAAATATTCAAAGACTCTGCTTCCACCACCTTTTCAGGAAGAGAGTTCCAAAGATTCATGACCCTCAGAGAACAAATTTCACCTCATCTCCATTTTAAATGGGCGACTCTGTATTTTTAAACAGTGACCCCTAGTTCTAGATTCTCCCACAAGAGCAAACATCTTCTCCACATCCACCCTGTCAAGGTCCCTCAGGATCTTGTATGTTTTAATCAAGTCACCACTTACTCTTCTAAACTCCAGCACATACAAGTCTAACCTGGACAATCTTTCCTCATAAGACAACCCAAAAATACCAGAAATGTGTCTGGTAAACCTTCTCTGAACTACTTCCAAAACATTTACATTGTTCCTTAAATAAGGTGAGCAATACTGTAAACAGTACTCCAGATTTGGTCTCACCAGTGCTCTATATAACTGAAGAATAACCTCCCTACTTTTGTATTCAATTCCCCTCGCAATAAATGATTACATTCTATTAGCTTTCCTAATTACTTGCTATACCTACAGACTAGCCTTCTATGATTCATGCACCAGACATCCAGATCCCTTTGCACCTCAGGACTCTGCAATCTCTCACCATTTAGATAATATGCTTCTTTTTTATTCTTCCTGCCAAAATGAACAATTTCACATTATCCCACATTAGGTCTTTGCCCACTTACTTAACCGACCTATATCTTTTTGTAGTCTCCTGATGTCCTCTTCAAAATTTATTTTCATATTAATCTTTGTAACAGCAGCAAATTTGGCAACCATCCCATCCATCCCTTCATCCAAGTCATTTATATAAATTGTAAACAGTATTGATCCCTGTGGCACACCACTCATTACATCTTGCCAAGCTGAAAAAGACCCATTTATGTTTACTCTGCTTCCTGTTTGCCAGCCAATTTTCTATGCATGCCAATGTGTTACCCAACCATAAGTTTTTATTTTCCGCAATAACCTTTGATGTGGCACTTTATCAAATGCCTTCTGAAAATCTAAGTACAGTATATCCACCGGTACCCCTTCGTTCACAGCACGTTACTTCTTCAAAGTACTCCTGTAAGTTGGTTAAACGTGATTTCCCTTTCACAAAACCATGTTGATTCTGCCTGATTACCATGAGCTTATCCAAGTGCCCTGCCAAAGCTTCTTTAATAATAGTTTCTAACATTTGCCCTATGACAGATGTTAAGCTAACTGCCTTGTAGTTTCCTGCTTTCTGTCTCCTTTTCTTTTTGAATAATGGTATTACATTTGCTTTCTTCAAATCTAATGGGACCTTTCCTGAATCTAGGGAGTTTCAGAAAATTGCAACCAATGCATCAACTATCTCACAAGCCACTTCTTTGACGACCCTAGGATGAAGTCCATCAAGACCTGGGCTCTTGCCAGCCCACAGCTCCAACAATTTACTCAGTAGTACTTCTCTGGTGATTGTAATTTTACAAAGTTCCTCCCTCCCTTCCATTTCCTGATTTATAGCTGTTTCCGGGATGTTACTTGTATCCTCTATAGTGAAGACTGATGCAAAATACATGTTCAATTCGTCTGCCATTTCCTTGTTTTCCGTCATCAATTCTCCAGACTCACTTTCTATAGAGCCAATGCTCACTTTGTTAGCTCATTTCTTTATTAAATATTTATAGAAATTCTTACTATCTGTTTTTATATTTCTGGCTAGCTTTTTCTCATATTCTAATTTTTCCCTCCTTATTAATCTTTTAGTCATCCCTTGCTGTTCAATCTTCTGACCTTCACCTATCTTTACACAATTATATACTTTTCCTTTGGGCAGGATCCCCTCATTGGGCAGGCGCGGCGGGCCGGCTCGGGAGCGGCAGTGAAACGATCCGCCGTCCACGATCGGGCCCCGACTGCAATTTCATGCTGGCTGGCCAATTAACGGGCAGCCAGCGTGAAACACGCACTGATAAACTCAGTACTGCCGGGGTGGGAGCAGGAGAAGCGCGAGCACTGAAGTGTGCGCATGCACGGGGGTGCATTCAGTGAAAGCTCCCTGAAGGCACAGAGCTGCCTCAGGGAGCTGAAATTTTTTTAAATGAAAAGTAAGGATTTTGAAAATAAGGAAAACATGTCCGCACATGTGACTCTGACACACGAACAGGAACGTGTGAAAAATGGGTTTCAAAACTTTTTATTGTTTTTTCAGGATGAGATTTTGCAAAAAATGCAACCATAAGGTTGGGCGGGCAGCGAAAAATTCAATTTAATTAATTGATTAATGGGCTTAGTAGCCCTCTTAATTGTCAAAGGGCGCGCTGCCAACTCGTGCGCGCACCCACCGACTGAAATATTGTGCAAGTGCACGATGATCTCGGGACACATGCTCGGCATCATCGCGCACTATTTCATGGTCATGCATGTCGGGCACGCGCCCTACATGCCGAGCGGACAATCCTGCCCTTTAAGTTTGATATTATCTTTAACCTTTCTAGTGAACCACAGATGGTGTGTCCATCCCTTGGACTTTTACTTACTCATTGGAATGTATCTATTCTGTGTATTCTGAAATATTCCCTTAAATATTTGCCACTGCATCTCTATTGACTTATCCCTCAACCTAACTTGCCAATTCACTTTAGCCAGCTCTGCTTTCATGTCCTTATAATTGCCTTTATTTAAGCTGAAAAACATAGTCTCAGACCCACTCCTTTCTCCCTCAAACTGAATGTAAAATTTAATCATATTATGGTCTCTGCAACTAGGGGCACTTTCACTGTGAGGTCATTAATTAATCCTATCTCATTGCACAATACCAGGTCTTGTTCACCTGCTCTCTGGTTGGCTCCAGAACATGCTGTTCTAAGAAGCTATCCCAGAGTGGTCATAACAGGGCCTTTCCAAGTTGGCTGGCAGTGAATAGTGGAGTGCCGCAAGGATTAGTGCTGGGGCCTCCGCTATATAAAATCTATATTAATGACTTAGATGAAGAGACAGAATGGGTGGAATTGTCCCAGATTTGCACAAATGCAGTAGCGGGCGGGAACAAGGATGTTTTAACCATCGGCTGCAATGGCGGCTTTTCGTTCCATATTGTCCCATTTCCTGGCACAGGCCACCTCATTAATAATGTAATCATGGGAAACACGCCAGACCACTGGCGGGCGGGTTCAGGTTTGCGCGCCATGTCATGAACTCAGCGCTTCCTTGCTCTGAGCGCCATACTTAAATCGCAACAGAGCGCATGCCTACTTCATGTCTTCAGGCCAGGACAGCTCCAAACAACACATGGCCCCAAAAGCAAAGAAGACAACAGCCCCCAAATTTAATGACACCTCTGAGGTGCCTGCTGCACTCAGTCAAGGCCGCTGCAAAGTCCCCAAACTCCACTCTAGCCACAGGAAACAGAATAGGAGCAGGGGTAGGTTATTCGGCTCATCGAGCCTGCTCCGCCATTCAACATGATCACGGCTGATCCTCTATCTCAATGCCATACTCCTGCGCTCTCCCCATACCCCTTGATGCCTTTACAATCCAGAAATCTATTTCCTTCTTGAATATATTCAGTGACTTGGCCTCCAAAACTTTCGGTGGTAGAGAATTCCACAGGTTCACCACCCTCTCAAGAAGTTTCTCCTCATCTCAGTCCTAAATGACCTACCCCATACCCTGAGATTATGACTCCTTGTTATAGACCCCACCCCAGCCAGAGGAAACATCATCCCTGCATCCAGTCTGTCCATCCCTGTCAGAATTTTATACACTTCAATGAGATCCCCTCTTATTCTTCTAAACTCCACTGAATACAGGCCCAGTCAGCCCAATCACTCCTCATACTACATTCTTGCCATCCCAGGGATCAGTCTAGTGAACATTCACTGCACTCCCTTTGTGGAAAACTGCACATAATATTCCAGGTGTGGTCTCACCAACGCCCTGCAGTAAGACATCCTTGCTCCTGTACTCAAGTCCTCTTGGACTTGAAGGCCAACATACCATTTGCCTTAACTGCTTGCTGCATCTGCATGCTTGCTTTCAGTGATTGGTGTATAAGGATACTAGGTCCCTTTGTACATCAACATTCCCAATCTATCACCATTTAAATACTACTCTGCCATCATGTTTTTCCTACCAAAGTTGATAACTGCACACTTATCCATGATATATTGCATCTGCCATGTATTTTCCCACTCATTCGACCTGTCTAAACCACCTTGAAGCTGCTTAACACCCTCCTCATCACTCACATTTGCACCAAGTTTCGTGTCATCAGCAAACTTGAAAATATTACATCTGATTCACTCATCCAAATCAAAGATATATATTGTAAATAGCTGGGGCCCAAGCATTGATCCCTACGGTGTCCCACTAGTCACCGCCTGTCACTCTGAAAAAGACCCATTTATTCCTACTCTCTGTTTCCTGTCTGCTGGCAGAATAGATAATCTCAATCCATGCCAATATGTTACCCCCAATCCCATGAGCTTTAATTTTGTATACTAACCTCTAATGTGGGACTTTAACAAAAGCTTTCTGAAAACCCAAATATACCACATCCACTGGTTCTCCCTTATCTATTCTGCCAGTTACATCCTCAAAAAACTCCAGTAGGTTTGTCAAACAGGATTTCCCTTTCATAAATCCATGCTAACTTTGTTTAATCCCGTTGATATTTTCTAAGTGTCCTGTTATCACATCCTTTATAATTGAGTCTAGCATTTTCCCTACTACTGAGGTTAGGCTAACCGGTCTGTAATTCACTGTTTTCTACCTCCCTCCCTCCAGTGGGGTTACATTTGCTGCCCTTCAATCTGCCGGGACTGTTCGAGAATCCACCAAATTTTGGAATTTTTAAAACCAATGCATCCACTATTTCCTTGGCCATTTCCTTTGGTAATCAGGAGGTCCAACAGAGCCACTAGTCTGGCTGGCAGTCAGCACCACTGCACAGCACAGAGGTCAGCCATCCAGTGCAGAAAGAGGATGAATGCTCTCATTTGCTCTGCCAGAGCAAGTCAACCACCTCATCACTCTCAACTCACACACACACCTATCGCACACCCACAGGGATCTCCTACCTCAAGGGACAGCACTATGAACTCTCACACGCACCCTCACATCTACGTCAGGCTCATATCCTCTGGTGCTCACATCCTCATCCTGTCCATGGCTCCGCTCACCACACAAACATTCCACGCAGCACCATGAGTCCTGCTCACACACTCTCCATCTGTTTCCATGCAAGAGAAGCTGGCTCACATCAGCAGGACAAGGTCCCAGACCAGGGCTGGAGTAGCCCACATTAGGCCCCTCACTCACTTTCAGGAGCGTGCCATCAAGCTAGCTGGTGATGACATGGACCCTGCCTGCGGTGACGGTGAGATTGGTGGTGAACACCCTTATGAGGATCCTGCACCACATCATCCCTCTCTCAACGCAACTGCAAGTGCTCTCTCTCCTGCTTTGGACTCTGCTGACATGCACTAATTATTTCTTCGTTGGTTCACAGGGAGCTCTGCCAAGCGACTGGCACCCTCAGCCAGCCAGTCCTTCAGTCCATCCACTTCTTCACCTCCAGCCAAGAGGACACCTCCTCCACTGAGGAGCTGGAAATAAGCAGCCTGGAAGACCCATCACAGTGCTTACCCACACCCTCCACCAGTGCAGAGAGACACAGCTCGGTGGGACTTAGATCGAGAGCAGGCTCGGGTCACAATCGGTGGTCACCACATGGACATGCATCCAAAGCAGGGGGAGGAAGGTTTAACTGAGCTCCCCAGCAATCGGTGGACTGCTGGGAAGAGGTATCTGTGAGCTCCAAGTCAGATGATGAGCCTCTGGATTCGGCCTTCCAATTTATTGTGGAGAGTAAGCAGAATGCAGGAGAACATCATGCAGAGCTTTTGGAAGTGTCAACAGGGTAGCTCGTGAGTCAGAGGAGTGCATCCACCTGCTCTCTGATGAGCACATGGTGGACCCCATGGAGACCCTGATTCAGCGGAATGTGGAGATGCACACAGCTCTGCACTCCATCGTGGTAGGCATGGGTGAGTTCCTGCAGTGGCAACGTGAGAGGCAAATGGGGTACCTTGACATCCCTCCAGTTGCTCCTTCCCCTCACGGAGTCAGGCTCGGGCACCCAAAGGGAGGAGCAGCAGCAGCTGGACACTCCTGGGTCTTCCACTTCGGAATCTCAGAAGCTGTTCACTCCTTCCAAATCCCTTTTGCCTGTGATCCCCTCAACCTTGTCCTGTGTCACTGCAAAGGAAGCAGCTAGTCCACAGGAGGACAACCAAAGGAAACCGTGGCCCTCAAGGCCAGAGGATGCATACCAAAGTCATCAGAGGCAACAGGGCCGACCACTGCAGGCTGTCTCCACCTCTGCTGCAGTTGTCAGGGCGGCACCTAGAAGAAGTGGTGGGCCTTGAAAAGTTAAGAAAGTCTGATCACAATGGCAGCACAGGTGACCACATTTTGTCACTATATAAGATAAAAATATATTCACTTTACTGAATAATGTGTAATGTCTTTCGGTTTCATTTACAGGCTTCGCAGTTCAGGGGCAAACAGCCAGATACGAGTGATTCTGGAGGGAGGAGTGTGTGTGACAAAGCCTCATGCAAGCACTCTCCCACGCACACGGAGCCTTCCTCCGTCACATTCATCACAATGTCCTGAGCACTTTCAGTGCTGCCTGCTGGGGTTCACTTTCATTTGTCCACCTGAGCTGACCTGCATCTCCGCCCATCCACTGATCACACTCCCATGCAGCACCTGTGCCCGTCTAACATGAAGTTCCACTCACTTTCGATTTGAAAAACATGGCCGTTGTCAAGTATCTCATAAGCTCTGCCATCCTTTCCCCTCCCTGAGTCACCCATGTCCTTTCCCCCCAACACTGCTGACACCCCCGGCATCACGTTCCACCTCCCCACTGTTACCTGCCAACCCTTTTCTTTCCAGGATATCCAGGTGAATATGCATGTTCCCTACCTTCCTGAGAATCCCATCCCCACCACACTGACCTCCCCGACCTCCTCCTTCCCACCTCCAGGCTCCATGACTACCTCTGAGTCCCCAACAAACACCCTCGCCGTCCCTTCTACTGCTACTGTCGCACCCTCACCCTCCCAGCCTTCTGGCTCACTCTGCCCCCTCTCATACTCACCATTCCCTCCTACTATGCCCACCCTCAGTTTGCTCCCCAGGAGGCAGTCTTAACTCCACAGACCGCTCCCTTGTATGTTCACTTGGACATTTCCCCACCCCCTCCCTCCTCCACCTTTACTCCCTTCTCCCCCCCGCCGCCCCCTCCGGATTCCTTCCTCCCCCTGACTCTTTCCCCCTTCTGAAATCCTTCACTCCTCTGGCAACACCCCCCCCCAACCCCTGAACTCCTTCCCTTACACTTTCCTCCCCCTTTACACCTACCTCCCCACTTGTTGCATTCTCCCTCATTATGCCCTACACCCTCTGTACTCCCTCCTCCCCCTCCCAACCTCAACCCCCACCCCCGCCCCCAACACCTTCATCCCCCACTTCCAACATCATGCCAATAAGCCACCAACACCACCCACCCACCTCCCACCCCAACGCCCCCCCGCAAATACCTCCTGGTACACCTTCCTTTCCCAGTAAAATCTACACCTTCCTCTCCCGCCGGTAGCTGTAGGGTTCCAGCATCTTCTGCTCCTCGGCTGTCTGTGATCTTAGCAAGGCCCTAGCATAACTTTGACTTCTGCACGTCACATATGTCTAGACGTGTTTTCCCACTGGCGTAACAGAAAATGAAGCGTGGGGGAAACTATACGAGTCGGGCCTCAGTTTGCATCCTACTAAGGGGATGCAAAGTGGGTTCACGCCAGCCTCCAGTGGGATTGGCGTTCTGCCATTGTGGACACAATCGGAAGACCCCGCTGTGTTTTCACACTGATGTGAAGCTGATTTTTGGCCTTCTCGCCATATTGTCGCCCTCCCATCCCTCCTGCCATGATGCCTGATGCCAAAAGGGCAGAAAAGTCCAGCCAGAGTAATGTATTTAAGTTTACTGATGATATCAAGCTAGGTGGGAAGGTAAGCTGTGGCGAGGTCACAGAGAAGCTGCAAAAAAATAGACTCATAGACGTTTACAGCACAGGAGGCCATTTGGCCCATCGTGCCCACGCCGGTCAACAAACATCTCACTGCACTAATCCCATTTTCCGGCGCTTGGCCCATAGCCCTGGAGACCATGGCAAGTGAACATCTAAATACTTCTTAAACGTTACAAGAGTTTCTGACTCAACCACCCTTTCAGGCAGTGAGTTCCAGCCTCCCACCACCCTCTGGGTGAAAAAATTTCTCCTCAACTCCCCTCTTAGCCTTCTACCTCTGACCTTAAATCTATGACCCTGGATATTTACCCCTCTACTAATGGAAAAAGTTGCTTCCAATCCACCTTATCTATGCCCCTCATAATCTATACACCTCTATCAGGTCCCCTCTCAACCTTCGCTGCTCCAAAGAAAACTACCCCAGCCTATCCAATCTTTCCTCATAGCTCAGAACCTCCAGCCCAGGGAACTTCCTGGTAAATCTCCTCTGCACCCTCTCCAGTGCAATCACATCCTTCCTATAATGTGGTGACCAGAACTGCATGCAGTACTCCAGTTGTAGCCGAACCAGCATTTTATACAGTTGCAGCATAACCTTCCTCCTCTTTATTCTATACCTTGTCTAATAAAGGCAAGTATCCCAAATGCCTTCTTAACCACCTTAACTATCTGCCCTGTTAGCTTCAGGGATCTGTGGATATGCACACCAAGGTCCCTCTGATCTTCAGTTATTTCCAGGGTCCTACCATTCATAGTGTAATCCCTTGCTCTGTTAGCCTTCCCCAAGTGCATTACCTCGCACTTTTCTGAGCAAAATTCAATTTTCCACTGCTCTGCCCAACTGACCAGTCCATTGATATCCTCCTGCAGTTTACAGCTATCCTCGCTATTTACCACCCTACCAATTTTCGTGTCATCCACAAACTTCTTGATCATACCCTCTACATTTATGTCCAGATCATTTATGTAAATCACAAACATCAAGGTCCCCAGCACCGAGCCCTGCGGAACCCCACTGGAAATAGACTCCCAGTAACAGTAACATCCCTACACCATCACCGTCTGTTTCCTACGTCTCAGCTAATTTTGGATCCAACATGCCACTTTGCCTTGGATCCCATGGGCTCTTACTTTCTTGACCAGTCTGCCATGAGGGACCTGATCAAAAGTCTTGCTAAAGTCCATGTAGACCACATCAAATGCATTATCCTCATCAACAACCCTGGTTACCTCCTCAAAAAATTCGATCAAATTTGTCAAACATGACCTCCCCTTAACAAATCCATGCTGACTATCCCTGATTAATTTGTGTCTCACCAAGTGCAGATATATTCTGTCCCTCAGAATTCTTTCTCGTAACTTCCCCACCACCGAAGTTAAACTGACTGACCTGTAATTTCCTGGTCAATCCCTTCCTCCCTTTTTTAATAATGGGACAATGTTTGCAGTCCTCTAGTCCTCTGGCACCTCACTTGTGGCTAGAGAGGGTTTGAAAGTTACTGCCAGGGCCCCTGATATCTCTTCACTTGCCTCCCTGGGATACATCTCATCTGGTCCTGCGGATTTATCCATTTTTAAGGCTGCTAAACCTGCTAGTGCTTCCTCTATGTTAATTTCCTCTAATATTTCACAGTCCTCCACTCTGATGTTTATACCTGCGCTGTCCTTTTCCATTGTGAAGAACAATGCAAAGTAGTCACTGAGGTCTGTACCAACATCTTCCGGGTCCACACACAGATTATCTCTATGATCCCTAATTGGCCCTACTCTTTCCCTAGTTATTCTCTTGCTCTTTGTATATTTAAAAAACCCCTTTGGGTTTTCCTTTATTCTACTCATCAATGCTTTCTCATGCACTCTCTTAGCTTTCTTAATTTCTTTTTTAAGTTATCCTCTGCACTTTTTATACTCCTCTATGGACTCTGCTTTGCGGATGACACGAAAATTGGTAGGGTGGTAAATAGTGAGGAGGATAGCTGTAAACTGTAAGAAGACATCAATATACTGGTCATGTGAGCAGAACAGTGGCAAATGGAATTGAACCTGGAAAAGTGTGAGGTGATGCACTTGGGGAGGGCTAACAAAGCAAGGGATTGCACTATGAATGGTAGGACCCTGGAAATAACTGAAGATCAGAGGGACCTTGGCGTGCATATCCATAGATTCCTGAAGGTAGCAGGGCAGGTAGATAAGGCAGTTAAGAAGGCATATGGGATACTTGCCTTTATTAGCCAAGGCGTAGAATACAAGAGCAGGGAGGTTATGTTGGAACTCTATAAAACACTGGTTAGGTTACAACTGGGGTACTGCATACAGTTCTGGTCAGCACATTATAGGAAGGATGTGATTGCACTGTAGAGGGTGCAGAGGAGATTTACCAGGATGCTTCCTGGGCTGGAGGGTCTGAGCTATGAGGAAAGATTGGATAGGCTGGGGTAGTTTTCCTTGGAGCAGCAAAGGTTGAGTTGGGACTGGATAGAGGTATATAAGATTATGAGAGGCATAGATAGGTTGGATAGGAAGGAACTTTTTCCATTAGTAGAGGGGTCAATAACCAGAGGTCATAGATTTGAGGTTAGAGGTAGAAGGCTAAAAGGAGAGTTGAAGAAAAATTTTTTCACCTAGAGGGTGATGGGAGTCTGGAACTGCCTGAAAGGGTGGTTGAGTGAGAAACTCTAGTAACATTTAAGAAGTATTTAGATATTCACTTGTGTTGCCATAGCCTCCAGGATATGGGCCAAGTGCTGGAAAACAGGATAAGTGTAGTCAGATCTTTGTTGATCGGTGTGGATATGATGGGCCAAATGGCCTTCTTCTGTGCTGTAGACGTCTATGAGTATGATTCAATGACTCCGGTACGATTGTCAGGGAGCTGTAGGACAGCCTTTGGCACAAATTTGGTACAAGCCCAAGGTGTTAGTGAGGAGGACTTTGGGTTCGAGTGAGCAAGGTGTGTCCTTGACCTTTCTGGTGCCGAGGTTAATTATTAGACATTTTCTTAGAAGTCTGATGCAATTGAGTGAACAAAGATTCAACACACTGCTATTGGTCTGGAATCATATATAGGCCATACCGGGTAAGGACGGCAGGTTTCCAGATGGATTTTTATGACATCACTGAGTCTGGTTTTTAATTCCAGATGTTTTATTCATTAATTGAATTTAAATTCCACCAACTGCCATGATGGGATTTGAACTCATGCCCCCAGAGCATTAGCCTGGGCGCCTGGATAACAAGTCCACAAGGTGACTACACCACCATCTCCTCATATAAATACTGGGGCTACAACAGCAGGTTAAAGGCTGAGAATTCTGCGGCAAGTAGCTCACCTCCTGAATCCCCAAAGCCTGTCCACTACCTACAAGGCACAATTCAGTAATATGACGGAATGCTTACCACTTGTCTGAATGGGTGCAGCTTCAGATCTCAAGAAGATTGACACCATCCAGGACAAAGTAATCCGCTTGATTAATACCCTATGGACCACTTTAAACTTTAACTCCCTCAACCACCAGCTCACTATGGCTGTATTGTTTATCCTCTACAAAATGCAGAGCAGCGATCCGCCAAGGCTTTCATAATAGTATCCTTCAAAGCCACAACCTCTATCACCTAGAAGAACAAGGGCACCATCTGGAAGTTCCCCTCCAAGTCACTAACCATCCTGACTTGGTAATATATATCCATTCCTTCACTGTCCCTGGGTCAAAATCCTGGAACTCCCTTCCTAAGAGCACTGTGGGTATACCTACATTACATGGACTGCAGTAGTTCAAGAAGGCAGCTCACCACCACCTTCTCAAGGGCTACGCTCACATCCCACGAGTGAATAAAAATAAGCTTTTGATTATTAACCTGTTCATATTTTGATAAGTAAATTTGCTCATTCATAAACTTAAATGAGATCTGATATTGCAATGTTCTATCGTTCACTGAAGATAGGAGAAATCCTGCTAAGATATAGAGTAATTCCTGTGGTTAAGATTGATTAACAGAAAGGTTTTTTGTTCAATATCCTGAGCCATTAACAAAAACTCGCATCAAGGCTCACGAAGGTACTGCTGAAGGTAAGGTTATGGCAGGAAGAACCCTAAACAGGAACATAGGAAATGTGGGTTCACCCTAGTTCAGTTACAACTAGGGCAACAACATACAACACTACCCCACTGAGGGAGAATGGTCTCTTTGGGGGTCAAAGAATCACAGATAATGGGTCAATTTTCTTTTGAAGGTCACAATTAAATCTGCATCCACCACACTCTCAGGCAGTGCATTCTACATCCCAACCACTCACTGTGTAAGAAAGTTTGTCCTCATGTCACCGTTGCTACTTTTGCAATCGGTGTCTTCTGGTTTTCGATGTTTCCAACAATGGGAACAGTTTCTCCCTAACTATTCTGTCAGATCACTGTGTCCCACATAAGCTGCCAATGAAGGTTCAGAATCAAGTCAACTCTTGTGTGCAGGCTCAGTTAATCATCTGTACTCCATGGCAATGTTGCTGTTGGAGTAGCCAGGCTGGTGAACTAGTGTAATCTGAAGGCATAGCCACATCACTTAGGGCTTGAATGCTTGCCACTTGGTTCCCTTGTCTAATCCTGTAACAACCGGACATGGGCCAGGAACAGTTGTGCATAAGCACTGGACCCGCACTGTGACTGTTGACATTTCTTCCATCGCTGACGTCATTGCGTGCATCCATCAGCCTAAGCCAGAACCGGTTTGAACCTGCATGAATGGTGAGTTACTCGCTCAGCTGCCATCAATGGCGTCTGTTGTATGCCACTGGCCTGGTCCTCTGGGCTGCTTCTTTTGATGAATCCTGCTGGCCCACTTTGCTGGGCCGCTCCTCTCCACTGCCTTGAGCCTTTGCCGGTCCTCATTAGTCACTTCCTCCCTGGTATCGAGCTTTTGCCACCCTGAGCCTTCCGTTGTCTCTAGCCCTTCATCATCTCGAGCCCTCCGTCATCCTGCTCCCTCTGCCGTTCTGAGCCCTTGCCGGCCCACTGCTTTTTTGAACAAGGCTGTAACCTTCAGAATTTTGCAATCCTCTGGCACCACTCCTGCGTCTAAGGAACTCTGAGATAGTATGGCCAGTGTCTGCAATTTCCATTCTCGCTTCCCTCAGTATATTTCATTGGAGGCATCTCATTTGGTCCCGGTGACTTAACAACTTCAAGTACAGATAACCTATGCAATAGCTCCTCCTCATCAATTTTAAACCCTTCTAGTGTCTGAATTATCTCTTATGCCATAGCCTGGGTAGCAGCTTCCTAGGTAAAGATAGATGCAGAGTATTAATTTAATGCCTCAGCTTTCCTCCATAATATCCCCTTTTTGGTCCCTAATCGGCCTTACTCCTCCTTTTACCACCCTTTTTCTGTTAATATGCCTGTAGGAGGCTTTTGTGTTAGTTGCAATTCTCCCTCTTTGCTGTGTGGGGTTCTCACTAACTTGGTTTCGGGATTGCATACAGTTAAAATACTTAGGAAGTAGTGCTTGCATTTGCAATATAGTGAAATATTTCCTTCCTGGTGGCAGAGATTCATAGCTAATCTTTATTTCTCTTCCTCTGTCATTATTGCTTCCACTGGTAAAAAGATGATTATGGGAGGGACGTGATCCAGGCAGAGATAACGGAGCAGGACATCCAACTTGGACAGTGAACAAAGAACTGATGACACAAAAGAGAAATATAACACTTTGAACGCATTAGAAACAAACTCGCATTTTTTCCCTCCTTTCTCACTCTTCTGAATGATAAGCTATGTACAATGACAAAACCACCAGGCCCATCAGCTGCAACAAATTAAACTATATCCAACTTAAAGGCAAGAAAAGCATAAGCAATCATTGTCAGAAATCTATGGAATAATTAGGAGCCTTCTATGAATGCCAGGCAGTGGGGATGAAAATCTACACTAGCATTTACTGCAATAGGCCTCAGACAAAATTGTTGTGCTCCCAAAACATCCAATTAATAAAATCATAATTTGGCTGACTAAATACAGTCCATTATTTCCTGGGTTCAGTCCAATCACTGACATCAAAGACTAACAGGGCCAGTCTTCTTCACCAGCTTCACATCACCGATCCAGAAAAAACATTGCATACAGTCACTTAATAAACAGGATCAGTAATATTCTTTAACCCAAATCCTTAGGGGAGTATCTTGTCCAAGTGATGTAACATTCACAATTCCTTCAATAATAAAGCAGATCATGTCTATTCATAAGCCCTGCTCAACATGCAGGTTCGACAGACAAGTGGCTGGTAACATTCATACCAAGTAAGTGCCAAATTATGACCAACTCCAACAAGAAGAGGCCTAACCACCTCCAGTCACCAGCCTCCCGGTGGTAACCAGTGTCCAAAACCTTACATAGGATGACATAGATTTTACGCACAGAAATAGGCCAATCGGCCCAAGCAGCCAGTCTTTATGCTCCACTCAAGCCTCCTCCCATCTTTTCCCATCTAAATCTATCATTGTAACCATTTATTCCCTTCGCCATCAAATGCTTGTTTAACTTTGCCTTAAATGCATCTAAATTAATCATTTCAACCACGCCCTATGGTTGCGAATTCCTCATTCTTAACACTCTCTAGATAAAGAGGTTTCTTGTAAATTCCACCTTGGATTTCATGATGACTATCTTATCTTGATGGCCTGTAATTATGCTGTTCCCCATAAGGAGAATGTTCCCCATTCTCCTTGTACCTATTCTGTCAAAACTTTACATAATTTTAAAGATTGCTATTAGGTCACCCATGAGCTGCCTTTTTTCAAGAGAATAGAGCCGCAGCCTGTCAATACTTTCCTGATATGTCTGACATCTGTAAGTCTCAGGAGATGATGGACTGCACTCAGGGTGCTTGTCGCTTCGGGATTGGGCATTGTCTGTTGTGACTGTAAAGGCTGATTCATGAGTGGCAGTCTGCAGTTGGCCTGAGGTCAACTGATGCTTTTTCCTTCCAGCGGGCTCTGTTTTCCGCCATCTGATGATTTATTTTGTCTTCTGCTTTTTCTACAGCTCTCTCTCTACTCTAGGTCTACAGCACAGAAAAGGCCCTTCGGCCTATCCAGTCTGCGTCAGTCAAACAAGTACCTATTCTAATGGCCTTGTATGCCATGGCACCGCAAGTTAACATCCAAATACTTCTTAAATGTTATGAGGGTTTCTGCCTCTACCACCCTTTCAGGCAGTGAGTTCTAGATTCCCACCACCCTATGGGTGAAAAAATTCTTCCTCACATTCCCTCTAAACCACCTGCCCCTTACCTTAAATCTATGCCCCCTGGTTATAGATCCCTCCACCAAGGGGAAAAGTTCCTTCCTGTCTACCCTATCTATGCCCCGCATAATTTTAGAAACCTCAATCAGGTCCCCCCTCAATCTCTTCTGCGCCAGCGAAAATAACCCCAAATCTAGCCAATCTCTCCTCATAACTAAAACTCTCCAGCCTAGGCAACATCCTGCTAAATCTCCTCTGCACTCTCTCTAGTGCAATCACGTCCTTCCTATAATGCGGATTCCAGAACTGCACGCAATACTCCAGCTGTGGCCTAACCAGCATTTTATACAGTTCCAGCATAACTTCCCTGCTCTTATAATCTAAGCCTCAGCTAATAAAGGCAAGTATCCCATATGCCTTCTTAACCACCTTATCTATTGGTCCTGCTACCTGAAGGGACCGGTGGACATACATACCAAGGTCCCTCTGATCCTCAGTACTTCTCAGGGTCCCACCATTCATCCTGTATTCCCATGCCTTCTTTGTCCTGCCCAAGTGCATCGCCTCACACTTTTCCAGATTAAATTCCATTTTCCATTGATCAGCCCATCTGACCAGCCAGTCTATATCCTCCTGTAATCTAAGGCTATCCTCCTCACTATTTACCACCCCACCAATTTTCATGTCATCTGCAAACTTACTGATCAACCCTCCTGCATTCAAGTCTAAATCGTTAATATATACCACAAACAGCAAGGGATCCAACACCAATCCCTGTGGAATCCCACTGGACACAGGCATCCTGTCACAAAAACACCCTCGACCATCACCCTCTGCTTCCTGCCACTTAGCCAATTCTGGATCCAACTTGCCAAATTGCCTTGGATCCCATGGGCTCTTACCATCATTATCAATCTCCCATGCGGGACCTTATCAAAGACCTTGCTGAAGTCCAAGCAGACTACATCAAATGCATTGCTCTCATCTACACACCTAGTCACCTCTTCAAAAAATTCAATCAAATTGCTCACACATGACCTCCTCTTAACAAAACCATGCTGACTGTCCTTCAATAATCCCTGCCTCTCCAAGTATAGATTAATTCTGTCCCTCAGAATTGCTTCCAATAATTTCCCCACCACTGAGGTTAGACTGACTGGCCTGCAGTTCCCTGGTTTGTCCCATCCTCCCTTCTTGAATAACAGTACCACATTGGCTGTCCTCCAGTCCTCTAGCACCTCTCCTGTGGCCAGAGAGGTATTGAAAATTATTGCCAGTGCCCCTGCTATCTCCTCTCTTGCCTCACACAACAACCTGGGATACATTTCATCCAGGCCTGGAGATATATCTACTTTTAAGCCTGCCAAACCACTTAGAACCTCCTCCCTTTCTATGCTAATTTATTTAATTATATCACAGTCCTTCTGCCTGATTTCCATACCCACATCGTCCGTCTCGCTTGTGAATACCTACACAAAGTATTCATTTAAATCCCTACCTACATCTTCCAGCTCCACACACAAATCGCCACTATGGTCCTTAATGGACCCTACTCTTTCCCTAGCTATCCTCTTGTTCTGAATGCACTTGCAAAATAACTTTGGATTTTCCTTTATTTTACCTGCCAATGTTTTTTCATGCCCCCTTTTTGCTCTTCTAATTTCCTTGTTAAGTTCCCCCCCCCCCTACACATTCTACACTCCTCTAGGGCTTCGCTGTTTTGAGCCCTCAGTATCTGTCATAAGCCTCTCTTTTTCTCTTTATCCAATCTTGTATATCCCTCAACATCCAGGATTCCCTGGATTTGTTGGTCCCACCCTTTCTCTTTACTGGAATATGTTGGCCCTGTACTCTCCCTATTTCCTTCCTGAATGAGTCCCACTGATCTCACACAGATTTACCTGCAAGTAGCTGTTCCCAGTCCACTCTGGCCAAATCATATCTGATCTTATTAAAATTGGCCTTCCCCCAATTAGAACTGATTTCTGGCCCAACCTTGTCCTTTTCCGTAACAACTTTGAATCTATTGGAGTTATGATCACTATCTACCTCTGCCATTTGCCCGGCTTCATTCCCTAAAATTAGGTCCAGAACCGTCCCCTCTCTAGTAGGATCTGCTACGTACTGGCTTAAAAAGCTCTCCTGGATGCATTTTAAAAATTCTGCTCCCTCTAAACCTATGACTACCACACTATAACTAACCCAGTTAATGTTGAGGAAGTTGAAATACCTCACTATTACTGCCCTATTATTTTTACACTTCTCTGAAATTTGACTACATATCTGCTCTTCTATTTTTCTGACTGTGTGGGGACCTATAGTACACTCCCTGCAATGTGATTACTCCTTTTTTGTTTTTCAGTTCTACCCATATGGCTTCATTTGAGCAGCCTTCTAAGATGTCATCCCTCCTTACTGCTGTAACTGATTCCTTGATCAATTTTGTGTTACCCCCTCCCCTTTTACCTCCCTCCCTGTCTTGCCTGAAGACCCTATATCCTGGAATATTCAGCTGCCAATCCTGCCCCTCTCTCAATCATGTCTCTGTGACAGCAATGACATCACACTTCCATGTGTTAATTTGTGCCTTAACTCTTCTGCATTATTCGTCAGACTCCTTGCATTAAAATAAATACCATCCAACCTTGCCAAACTCCCTTGTGCCTTAACTGGCCTATAATTTCTATGCCTTCCAGACTCACTTGCTCTCTCTTCTAATTTTGGCTGTGCATCTCCCCCTGCTGAACCTCCTCTCAGGATCCCATCCCCTGCCAAGTTAGTTGAAACCCTCCCCAACAGCACTAGCAAACCTCCCCACAAGGATGTTGGTCCCGTTCCGGTTCAGGTGTAACCTGTCCACCTTGTACAGGGTCCCACCGCCCCCAGAAACAGTCCCAATGTCCCAGGAATCTAAAGCCCTCCCTCCTGCACCATCTCTCCAGCCACGTATTCATCTGGCCTAACCTCCTATTTCTATACTCACTAGCACATGGTACCAGAAGTAATCCAGAGATTACCACCTTTGAGGTCATGTATTTTAATCTGCTTCCAAGCTCCCTAAATTCTACTTGCTAGACCTCATCCCTTTTTCTACCTTTATCATTGGTACCAATATATACCACGATCTCTATCTGTTTGCCCTCCCTCTTTAGAATGCCCTGCAGCCGTTCAGTGACATCCTTGACCCTGGCACCCAGGGAGGCAACATACCATCCTGGAGTCATGTTTACGGCCGCAGAAACGCCTGTCTGTCCCCTTACTATCAAGTCTCCTACCACTATTGCTCTTCCCCTTTTTTCCTCCCCCACTGTGAAGCTGAGCCACTCACAGTGCCATGAGCGTGCTGCAACCCCCAAAGGAACCGTCATTCTCACCAATTTCCAACCCAGAAGAACAGTTCTTGAGCGAGATGCACCCTGGGGATTTCCTGACGACCTGCCAGGCACTTTTCTTCTGACTGATGGTCAACCATTCCCACTCTGTCTGCACTTCCGTAAGCTGTGGGGTGACGACATCTAAAAACATGCTATGCACGAAACTCTCAGCCTCACGGATGCAACTCAGCGCCTCCAGCTGCCATTCAAGCTCCGAAACTCGGAGCTCAATTAGCTGCAGCTGGTGGCACTTCCTGCACGTGGTCGGTCAGAGTGCAAGGAACATCTAGGACTTCCCACATGTTGCAGGCGGTACATAACAAGGGACTAAGCTGCCCTGCCATGCCTCTAGTTGAAAAAAAAACACTTACATTAAGTTAAACACAGTAAAAAAAAGTTAACTTATTTATGTACTTTAAATAAAAACTAGAACTCTTACCTTTCCTTAGCTTAATCTACTTTAAACTGGAGAAAAACACTTAACCACTACTCAACAATCAGCTCTCACCTTTGTGCTGACGTCCCTTTTTGAAGCTTCCCCGCACTCGCACTGGTTCTGATTTCTCTGCTGCTCTTTCGCGTTGTCTTGTGATGTCACTCTTGTTATTTTTACCAAGAGCTGACTGCAGGACACTCTTCCCAGGCTGCTTCACCGTGATGCTGACTGCAGGACACTCTTTCCAGATTGCTTCACCGCGATGCTGACTGCAGGGCACTCTTCCCAGACTGCTTCACCACGATGCTGGCTGTAGGGCACTCTTTCTAGACTGCTTCACCATGATGCTGACTGCTGGGCACTCTTCCCAGGCTGCTTCACCATGATGCTGACTGCAGGACACTCTTTCCAGACTGCTTCACCATGATGCTGACTGCAGTACACTCTTTCCAGACTGCTTCACCGCGATGCTAACTGCACGACACTCCTTCCAGACTGCTTCATCGTGATGCTGACTGCAGGACGCTCTTTCCAGACTGCTTCACCATGATGCTGACTGCAGGACACTCTTTCCAGACTGCTTCACCGTGATGCTGACTTCAAGGCACTCTTCCCAGCACAACCTTCCTGACTGTTTGTCTCCAGGCAGCGGCAAGGACTTCCTGTGCATCGACTCCAACCCCAGTCATATTGAGATCTCGCTTAGAGAGGTCCTTGTACAGCAGACATGGGCAATCTGTTGGTCTCATGCCGGTAGCAAGCTTGCCAGATACCATGTCTTTGGGGATGCGGCCATCATATGACTCAGGCAATGGAGTCGCCACTGGCTCAAGAGAGAAAACATGCCCAATATTCGTCTGAAGTAGCAGAGGTGGAAGCTGTTCAACTGCTTTTATTGAATTGCATAATCAATTAATCAATTCACTTTCTTATCCATACAAAAATCCATTTAGGGTACAGTGCTCGTTTGCAAGATTATATATAAATGAATAATAATAATAAAAGAAAGAAAATTACTCTATCACAAAGATCTAACTTTAATTATATATGTAATAAAAACTATTTCAATGTATTAAAATAATCAGTCAGTAAGTTCCCACCCTGAATGTATATCCTTGTCCATGCATCAAATCCTGTTAAAAGTTCTTATAGAGAAGGGCACAAGCAAGTTCAGGAACCAAAACAAAAAATGCTGGAAAAGCTCAGGTCTGACAGCATCTGTGCCGAGGAAGACAGAGTTAACGTTTCAAGTCCGTTTGACTCTTCTTTAGAAAACCTGCTGAGTTTTTCCAGCATTTTTTGTTTTTGTTTCAGATTTCCAGCATCCACAGTATTTTGCCTTTATCTTAAGTTCAGGAACCAATTTGTCCTGCATTTGAGGAATTGTAGCCTTTTCCCTGAATGCATCCAACAGTGATCCTGAGACAGGGGTGATTCTCACTACTCGTGACATTCTTCACTTTCCCCAAAATACTTTGAGAGCAGATTTCATCAAGACAGATCTGCTCATCAAATATCCTTCCTGCCTGCTTCAATAATCTCTGTACCCCTAAAGAATCTGTCTATGCTTTGCTACTGTAAAAGAGGGTGCTAAAAAAACAAGCCTGGTACACAAGGAGCTTTGTATTTTTGGTTTGCTTTTGGCCCACTCAACCCCACAACTTTGATGACAGCTGTGGTCTTGACAATCCTGGTGCTGATTTCAGCATCAAGGGACAGGTTGCAGGTAACTGTTGATCCAAGGTATGTGAAGCTGTCGACAACCTCCAGAGTGAGTCTGTCGATGTTGATAGAAGGTGGAATCTCTACATCCTGGCCCATAACTTTGGTCTTCCTGACATTGATTGTCAATCCATATAGCCATGTATATCTGGTATCATCCTTGTAAATCTTCTCTGCACCTATTCCAGTGCCTCTATATCTCTTTTTATAATATGATGATCAAAACTACATGCAGTACTCTCAAGTGTGCTCTAACCAAGATTTGATATAGATTTAGCATAACTTCCCTATTTTGCAGTTCTTTCTCTCTAGAAATAAAGTCTAGTGATTGGCTTGCTTTTTTATGGCTTTGCTAATCTGTGGCACAACTTTTAGTGATTGATGTATTTGTACTCTGAGATCACTTTGTTCCTCTACCCCGCCTGGACTTACACATCCCAAGTAACAAGTGACTTCCCTATTCTTCCTACCAAAATGTACTACTTCATACTTATCTGTGTTGAATATTTGCCCATTCTGCCAGTTTATTAATGCCCTGCTGTAATTTGGTGCAATCCTCAGTACTGACTATCCTGCCCAATCTGGTGTCATTTGCAAATTTAGAAATTGTGTTTTGATTCCAAAGTCCAAATCATTAATGTAAATTGTAGACCGCAGTGGTCCCAGCACTGATTCTTGTGGAATACCTTTATACAGTTGGAATGCATCGAAGATCCTATTCCAGATGGCAAAACCAACTCCATGGGTATGAAGGTTGCTGACAGCCTTCCTTTGCCAGTAGATGGTGTATCCCCCCGCCCCCCTGCTTGTTCCTCCCAGGAAGGTGGGTCTCACTGAAGGCACTGATGTCAATTTGGAATCTTGACAACTCGCATGATATGACTGCGGTTCCACTTTCTGGGTGGTCACTCTTGAGATTATCCATGGCTGCTCTAACATTCTAATTTGCAAAATTTAGAGTCCTTCTAGGGGACTTTACTGCCATGGGTTGGCCATGATTTCGGTATCTGGTGCAGAAACATTGAGAAAAACCGGGTGGGAAAAGCCAATGCAAGCGGCATCCTCCTGCTGACAAAGTGCAAAGCTCAGATTACCTGCATTAAAAACAAACGCCCTCTTCTATCTAAAGGACAGATAAAAAAGATTCAGCGAAAAAAGCATATGGAGACATCATAGATCAAAGCATTGGCACCTCCTGGATTCTGTCTTTGCTCAGGTCAAAGATATAAATGATGCCTGCATCGCTCAAAACATGTCGGGGGAGTGATGCCTGCTGGACAGATCACCAATATGTTTGATCAGTGATGAACATCCACCTAGCACCAAGATATCACAAGAACCAAAAGTCCAAGAGGAAGATGATCATTGTCTCAGCCAAAAGCAGTGTGACAAAAGGGAGGAATTCCAAGTGCAGTACATGACTAATCTGGAAAATCTTCACACATCTAATTCAGTTTCAGAACAGTAGGATCAAATAAAGTCAGTTGTATTAAACTCCTGTACCCATAAGAAAATAAGAAATAAGAACAGGAGTGGACCATTCAGCCCCTCGAACCTGCTCCGCCATTCAATAAGATCATGGCCGATCATCTTGTGTTTCGATTTCCACATTCCCATATAACCCCGATAACCTTTGATTCCCTTGTCTAACAAGAACCTATCTACCTGTGTCTTAAAAAATAGTCAATGACCCCGCCTCCACCACCTTCTGAGGCAGAGAATTCCAAAGTCACACAACCCTCTGAAAGAAAAAATTTCTCCTCATCTCTGTTCTAAAAGGGCGACCCCTAATTTTAAAACAGTGCCTCCTAGTTCTGGACACAAGAGGAAACATCCTTTTGACGTCCACCTTGTCAAGGTCGCTCAGAATCTTGTATAATTCAATCAAATCACCCCTCACACTTCTAAACTCCAGACGAAATAAGTCCAGTCTGTCCAACCTTTCCTCATAAGACAACCCACTCATTCCAGATAACAATCTAATAAACCTCCTTCGAACTGCCTGCAACGTATTTACACTCTTCCTTAAATAAGGAGGCCAAAACACACAGGGCGGGATTTTGCCCTTGGCGGGGGTGCTCAGCGGGGGCGGTCGGGAAGCCGATCGCCGCCCACGATCAGCTCCGCACTGCGATTTCAAGCGGGTGGGCCAATTAAGGCCCACCCTGCATGAATTATGAGCAGCAGCACTAAGCGCTGCCTGTGCAGGCGGTGGGAGGTAGACGGGCCTAGTGCGCAGTTCGTACACACGAGAAATGGGACATGGAAGTGATTTAAAAAATTATTGAAAACAGTAAAAACTTAATAAAACATGTCCCCTCATGTGACTCTCACATGAGATCAGACATGTTTTTAATTCCAAAATAAAGGTTTTATTTAACATTTATTTGCTTTAAGAAACCTCATTCCACTCGTGGATGAGGTTTCCTAAAAATGTAAAGGCCACTTGGCCTTTTTGCTTGCCCGCCAACTGTAAGGTTGGGCAGGCAGCATAGATTTGAATTTAATTAGATTATTAATGGCCTTAATAGGCCTTTTAATTATCGGCTGGCGCTCAGCCCACTCCACAATATCGCGCGTGTGCTCAATGACGTCAGGGCGCAAGCCCGACGTCATCGTGCATCATTTTACGCTTGGTTCTGTTGGGCGTGCGCCTGCACACCAAGCATAATATTCTGCACATAGTATTCGAGGTGCAGTCTCACCAATGCCCTGTATAACTGAAGCATAACATCATCCTTACTTTCATGTTCTATCCATCTCATAATAAAGGACAGCATTCCATTAGCCTTCTAAATTACTTGCTGTGCCTTCATGCTAACTTTTTGTGACTCATGCACTAGAACACTTAGATCCCTCTGCACCTCAGAATTATGCAGCTGTTCTCCATTTAAGTAATACTCTGCTTTTTTGTTCTTCCTGCCAAAGTAAACAACTTCACATTTTCCCACATTAAGCTCCATTTGCTAGATCTTTGCCCACCCACTCAACCTATCTATCCATCTGCAACCTCATATCCTCTTCACGACATACTTTCTTCCCCTTCTTTGTGTCATCTGCAAATTTAGCTACTTTGTCTTCACTCCCCTCATCTAAGTCATTGATATAAATCGTAAAAGGTTGAGGCCCCAGCACAGACCCATGGGGCTCCACTCGTCATATCCTGCCAATCCAAAAAAGGCCCATTTATGCATACTCTCTGCTTTCTGCCAGCCAGTCAATCTTCTATCCATGTTAATACATTACCCCCTACACCATGTGCTTTTATTTTCCATAATAACCTTTCACGTGACAAATGCCTTCTGGAAATCCAAGTACAGTACATCTACAAGATCCCTTTATTCACTGTGCATGTTACTCCTTCAAAAAACTCCAGTGAATTGGTAAAACATGATTTTCCTTACACAAAACCATGCTAACTCTTTCCGATTGCCTTGAGCTCTTCAAAGTGCCCAGCTATAACCTCTTTCATGATCAATTCTAACAAATTCCCCACAACAGACATCAAGCTAAATGGCCTCAGAGAATTGGGTTCAAAATTGTCATCACCAAGACTGGTTTGACGAAAATGATACTCAAATATGTGACTTCCTGAAACAAAAACAAGCAACTTTCATTGCCTGGCAGAGCAACCCGAGGTCTGAAGTCAAAAAGACAGCATTCCAACAGCTCAAGACTGTTGCCCAAAGACAAATCCGGAAGATCCGGGACATGTGGAGGGAAGGGAAAGCTTGAGAGATCCAACAAAATGCTGATCAGGACATGCAAAGCCTTTGAAGCCCCCAGGATCATCTATAGACCAAGATAAATTCGACAAAATCCGCTTTCTCTCACAGGATGATGTTTCTCTTCTTAAAGATGACAATGCCATCTGTCAACGCTGCAAAGGACATTTTCAACAACTCTTAAATCATGAATCCACAATCATACCTGATACTCTCCAATTCATTGGTTGAACCACCATCAATGGGAGAGCTGCAACAAACAATCAAACAGATGAAAAACAACAAAACCTGCGGCCCTGATAGTATTCCAACTGAGATCTTCAAAGCTGGTGGACATTTGCTCACATCAAGACTCAATCCACTCATTCAATAGATTTGGGAGGAAAAATAACTTCTTCCCCTCTCCCGACATCAGGAATGCAACATTTGCAACTACTTTCAAGAGGAGAGATAAATCATGCTGTGGAAACGATTCATAACCATCTTGACAATATCAGAGAAAATCGTGATACACATTCTCTCAAATCACCTACTTCCTGTGGCTGAGAAAGTCGTCCCAGAGACACAATGTGGCTTTAGACCTTCTAGAGAAACCTCGGACATGGTCTTTGTGGACAGGCAAATCCAAGAAAAATGTCAAGAACACCACCAGAACTCTTCATTACATTCATTGACCTGACCACAGCATTTGACTCAGTAAATCGCGAGGCTCTGTGAAAGGTGCTCCAAAGATTTGGATGTTCAAGGAATTTCATCACAGTCCTGAGATTGCTTTATGATGATATGACTGCAAATGTGTTGAGTAGGAGATCTGAAACAGGCACTTTCAAATTCCAGACTGGGGTCAAGCAAGGATAGCTCCCATACTATTTACAATCTACCTGACAGTGGTTATTCACCTCATCAAAGAGCTTGCTGTTTGAATTTTTTTCTCTCAAACCGAAGCTGAAGCTGCATTCCTCCGCAGATCCCAAACAGGTCAGCCTCTCTGCCAATGCTTTTCCCGGCTGCCTCTGTGTCAGTGAGTTCTCAGTAAAGTCTCGCTCTTCACAGCCCCACTGTCCTCACAGAAATCTTGCTGTTTACAGCTCCTCTCTCCTCACTGAAGACTCACTTTTCATTCCCAGCTCTCCTTGCTGAAGTCTCACTCTTTCTACCTGGATCTGGTGGGTCTGTTCTGTTGGTGGGTCAGGTCACACTGTAATGACTCATTGGGGATAGTGTGCTGTAATATCAAGCCCCACTGTTTCCTGAACCGTGACAAATGTGAAAAGTTTGACCAAACCACCAGATTGCCCAATTCTACCAACTGTTTAATTTAGTTTAACAGAATATGAGCCCTAGGTTTGTAAACTTAATAAGTAAATAACTGTTTATTGAACAAATTGTCTAACTTGTGGCAAAAGAAAGAAATATGAACTGCTAATTTCTAACACTATAACTTAAACTCTACCCCCTTCTTAAATCCCTAGAGAGACTTGCATGCACACACACAGATACAACACATAAAACACACAAAACATGGATTTTAAGGGTGGGATAAAACAATTCAATAGCACCAATCTGGAGCACAGGATTCGATGGGTTGATTTTGATTGAAGTCTTCCAAATTCCTTTCAGTTCTTGTTGATGACATAAGGTGGTCTTCCAGCACTTACAGCATTTAGTTCACTGGTTGAGAACTTGCTTTTCAATGTCTCTAACAGTGGTTTTCCCCTTTTCCTATTTTCAGGGGTTTCCTCAGAGAGAGAACAGGTTAGAGATTTATGTGAAAAAGAGTTTTTAGATGTTTTCTCTCTGAGGCCAGGAGCTTTCTGCTGCACTGCTACCATACAAAACCCTGGTCACCTGGTCAGGAGCCAATGAAAATGCTGTTGTCAGGCAGCTCCCTTGCTCCAGGGCTCCCTTCCGTCACCATCCATCTTTCGATGTTTCTATGTTTCATGGCACACTCTGTTCCAGGACTGCAACATTGGCCAGTATCTTCCGGTCGGCAAGCGGGGGCAGGGCCCACTAGCTGACGTGTAAAATGACACCGGGTGACGTCAGGCCTGCATCCCGATGTCACCCCACGTCATTTAGAATGTCTATTCGGCAGGCATGCATCCGAGTCGGATGTGTGTCCGCCAACCTGTCAACTGCCTATTTAGGCCATTCAAAAAACAATTAAGCTCATTGGTGGACCTGCCTGTCCAACCTTAAGGTTGGCGGGCAGGTCGGGAGCACTGGCTGCCACCTGAAAATGCATGAAACCTCATCCACGGGCGGGATGAGGTTTCACTGCTAAATCAAAAAATTAAGAGACACTTTTAATTAGTGTTATGTCCATGTCCCAATTCATGTGACATTGGATGGTGAATGAAATTTTCACTGCAGTAACTTTTTTACTTTGGGAACCAATCTCCCTGAGACAACATTTAGTTTCAGGTACATTGGAGTGCTCCTTCGCGCACATGCATGAAGGAGCGCACTTCCAATTTTAGGAATCCCCCAACACCTGCACAGGAAATGCATAGGGCTTCCCTGCAGATGTCACACTGGGCAGGCCTTAATTGGCCCATCCACTAAGAATGGTGGCGAGCCCCCGATAGAGGGGCCGATTGGAGGGCTGCCAGCCCACACCTGCCCATGCACTTCCCCCCAGACGGGGGAAAATTTTGCCCATTGTATATATCTCTCATCCTGTCCCAGTGGACATGTCTTTCATACTGTGGCCACTGTAATTTTAAAATCGACATTCCAACAATAAATGATATGTTCCTTTCAATGCCCAGGAATGGTGAATGGTGAAGGTGGTGTCTGAGACATTGTCTAAGGTATGACTCTGTGTGTATGATTATGTCAGGCTGTTACATGACTAGTCTTTGGGACAACCTTCCAAATTTTGGTACAATCTCCCAGATGTTAGTAAGGAGGAATTTGCAGGGTCGACAGGGCTGGGAATGCCACTGTCTTTTCCGGTGCCTAGTTCGATGCCTGGTGGTCCATCCGGTTTCATTCTTTTTAGACTTCGTAGCAGTTTAATACAGCTGAGTGTGTTGCTTGACCATTTCAGAGGGCATTTAAGAGTCAACCATATTGCTGTGGGTCTGGAGTTACATATAAGCCAGACCAGGTAAGCATTGGAGATTTTCTTCCTAAATGACATTAGTGAACTAGATGGATTATTTACAAAATTCGATAATAGTTTCATGGTCACCATTACACTAGTCAAACAACAGCCTGACATAGTCATACTCACGGAATCATACCTTACAGATAATGTCCCAGGCACCACCGTCGCCATCCCTGGGTATGTGCTGTCCCACCAGCAGGACAGACGCATCAGAGGTGGCGGCACAGTGGTATACGGTCAGGGGGGAGTTGACCTGGGAGTCCTCAACATCAACTCCAAACCCCATGAAGTCTCATGTCATTACATCAAACATGGGAAGGAAACCTCCTGCTAGTTACCAACGACCATTCCCACCCCCACTCCCTTCAGCTGATGAATCAGTGCTCCTCCATATTGAATGCCACTTGGAGGAAGCAATGAGGGTGGCAAGGGCACCGAATGTACTTTGGGTGGGGGACTTCAAACTCCATCATCAAGAGTGGCTCGGTAGCACCACTACTGGCTGAGCTGGCAGAGTCCTAAAGGACATTGCTGCTAGACTGGGTCTGCAGCAGGTGGTGAGGGAACCAACAAGAGGGAAAGACATAATTGACCTCGTCCTCACCAATTTATCTCTTGCAGATGCCCTTTGTGTTTGCTTATTTTTTATTCATTTTATGGGATGTGGGCATCGCTGGCTAGGCCAGCATTTATTACCCGTCCCTAATTGCCCTTGAGGTGGTGGTGGTGAGCTGCCTTCTCGAACCACTGCAATCCATGTGGTGTAAGTACAACCACAGTGCTGTTAGGGAGGGAGTTCAGGATTTTCACCCAGCGACAGTGAAGGAATGGTTTTGTATTTCCAAGTCAGGATGGTGAGTGGCTTGGAGGGGAATTTCCAGGTGGTGGTGCTCATGGCAGTATTGGGTAGAAGCGACCACAACACAGTCTGCATGGAGACGAAGTCCGGTCTTCACACTGAGGATACTCTCCATCAGGTTGTGTGGCACTAACACCATGCTAATTGGATATATTTCAAATAGATGTAGGAACTCAAAACTGGGCATCCATGAGGCTCTGTGAGCCATTAGCAGCAGCATCAGAGTTGTATACAACCACAATCTGTAACATCATGATCTAGCGTGTCCCCCATTCTACCATTACCATCAAGCCACAGGATCAACCCTGGTTCAATGAAGAATGCATGAGGGAATGCCAGGAGCACCACCAAGCATACTTAAAAATGAGGTGTCAACCTGGTGAAGCTATAACCCAGGACTATTTGCATGCAAAACAACAGAAGCAGCATGCAATTGCTGCATGATATAAATGAGTGAGACTTCAGCTAGGAGAGCAGCACTGAAAAGAATGAGACTTCAGCGAGGTGAGAGGGATATAAACAATGAGAATTCATCATGAAGAGAGGAGTTTAAAGAACGAGATATCAGCAGGGAGAGCAGGGCTGTAAAGAACGAGACTTCAGAGAGGAGAGTGGGGCTGTGAAGAGTGAGACTTTATCGAGAACTCACTGACTCAGAGGCAGCCGGGAAAAGCAACTGCACAGAGGCTGACCTGTTTGGGAGCTATGGAGGAATGCAGTTTCAGCTTCCAGCGCTCGCTGAGTTTGAGAGAAAAAAATTCAAACAGTGACCTCATGGGAAAGCAGTAAATTTTTTGGTTGGTGAGTAACTGTTATTAGGAACTGAGTGTAATGTAAACTTTTAAATAACTGTGAAGTACATACCTTATAATTAATTTTGAGACACAAGCAGAAGAGAAGCAAGAAACTAGTGAGTTCATTATTTATTTTATTCTAAACTGATAACATTTATCGGATTACTAAGGTTTAAAATAGTACAGCAAGTCGGGTGAAAGGAGGCATTACTTTAATTCAAAATGAATTAAGAAAATAATTAATTTGTTAATTAATTAAGCTACAGTAAGGATGGCATGGCAGATGATGTGTTGTGACTGCAGGATGTGGAAGTTCCTGGACGTCAGTGTGATCAGGGCAAATACGTCTGCAGTAAGTGTCTGTGGATTGAGGAGCTTCAGCTCAGAGTCTTGAGCTGGAGGCTGAGCTGCTGCAACACATCAGGGAGGGGGAAAGTTAACCAGACACTTTGTTCCAGCAGGTAGTCACACCCCTTAGCATAGGGTCTTCCAGTTTTGGTCAGTGGTCAGGGATAGGAGGGTGTGATAGCAAAGGGATCAAGAAGGTAGAAGTGGAGGAGCCTCAACTCTTCCAATTGTCCAACAGGTTTGAAGTGCTTGCAACCTGTAAGGATGACAGTCAGGACTGCAGGGTGGATAAGCAAACTGACCATGGCATCATTGTATAGTAGGCCATTCAAGCAGGGGAGCTAAGAGTAATGTAGTGGTAGTAGGAAACTGTTTGGTGAGGGGAATTGACATTGTTCTCTGCAGCTGAGAGCTACAGTCCAGACGGTTGCCTGCCTGGTGCCAGGGTTCAGGACATCTTCTCTGGGCTGGAGAGGAACTTGCAGTCAGAGGGGGAGGATCCAGTAGTTGAGGTCCACGTAGGTGCCAGTGACAGGACCAGAAAAGAGGTTCTGTTTAGAGAGCATGAGCAGCTAGGGGCTAAATTAAAAAGCAGGACCTCAAAAAGGTAATAATCTCTGGGTTGTCTGAGCAAATTGGCATAGGGTATATAAGATTAGAGCATTAAATGCGTGGCTCAAAGACTGGTGTGGGAGAAATAAGTTTTGATTCCTGGGGCACTGACATCAATATTAGGGAAAGTGGGAGCCGTACCATTTTGACGGTCTTTGCTTCAACCGTGCTGGGACCAGTATTTTAGCGAGAGAGGAAAAGGTAAAAGAGCAGGATAACAATAAGGGAAATAGTTATCAGATTGTAGCAGGAAGGGACAGAGTAGCAACATGAGAACAAGGCAGCAGTTAAGGCTCAAGGTTGCGAAAATAATAAGACAGAATTAAAGGCACTCTACCTGAATGCAAGCACCATTCGCAACAGGGCAGATGAATTGACGGCACAAATAGAAGTAAACAGATGTGACCTAATTTCCATTACAGAGATGTGGCTGCAGGGTGACCAAGGTTGGAAACTGAAAGTTCAAAGGTATTCGACATTCAGGAAGGATAGGCAAAAAGGAATAGGGGATGGTGTTGCACTGTTAATAAAGGATGGGTTCAGTATATTAGTGACAGATCATCTTAGATCAGAACATCAAAATGTAAAATCACTTTTGGTCGAGCTAAGAAACAGCAGGGAGCAGCAAACTTTGGTAGGAGTTGTTTATTGTCACGACTCATTGAAGATAGTTCGCTGTAATATCAAGCCCCACTGTTCCCCGAGCCACAACAAATATGATAAGTTTGACCAAACCAACAGATTTCCCCAATTCTACCTAACTATTTAATTTAGGCTAACAGAACACGAGCACCAGGTTTGTAATCTTAGTAAGTAAATAATTGTTTATTGAACAAATTGTCATTAACTAGTGGCAAAAGAAAGAAATGTGAACTGCTAATTTCTAACACTATAACTTAAACTCTACCCTCTTCTTAAATGCCTAGACACACACACACATAAAACATGGATTTTAAGGGTGGGATAAAACAGTTTAATAGCACCAATCCGGAGTACAGGAATCGATGGGTTCATTTTGATCAATGTTATCCAAATTCTTTCAGTTCTCACGCCTTCTTCTCCCTCCCAGAAACATGATAGGGTCCCCCTTGTCCTCACTTATCACCCCACCAGCCTCTGCATTCAAAGGATCATCCTCCACCATTTCTGCCAACTCCAGCATGATGCCACCGCCAAACACATCTTCCCTTCACCCCCCCTGTTGGCATTCCATAGGGATCGTTCCCTCCGGGACACCCTGGTCCACTCCTCCATCACCCCCTACTCCTCAACCCCCTCCTATGGCACCACCCCATGCCCACGCAAAAGATGTAACACCTGCCCCTTCACTTCCTCTCTCTTCACCGTCCAAGGGCCCAAACACTCCTTTCAAGTGAAGCAGCATTTCACTTGCATTTCCCCCAACTTAGTCTACTGCATTCGTTGCTCCCATTGTGGTCTCCTCTACATTGGAGAGACCAAACATAAACTGGGCGACTGCTTTGCAGAACATCTGCTGTCTGTCCGCAAGAATGACCCAAACGTCCCTGTCGCTGGCCATTTAACACTCCAACCTGCTCTCTTACCCACATGTCTGTCCCTGGCTTGCTGCATTGTTCCAGTGAAGCCCAACGCAAACTGGAGGAACAACACCTCATCTTCCGACTAGGCACTTTACAGCCTTCCGGACTGAATATTGAATTCAACAACTTTAGGTCTTGAGCTCCCTCCTCCATCCCCACACCCCCTTTCTGTTTCTTCCCCCTTCCTTTTGTTTTTTCCAATAAATTATATAGATTTTTCTTTTCCCACCTATTTCCTTTATTTTTAAATATTTTTAAATCTTTTATGCTCCCCCCACCTCCACTAGAGCTATACCTTGAGTGCCCTACCATCCATTCTTAATTAGCACATTCGTTTAGATAATATCACCAACTTCAACACCTATGCGTTCTTTTGTTCTGTTGTCTGTGACATCTTTTGATGATCTGCTTCTATCACTGCTTGTTTGTCCCTACAACCACACCACCCCCCTCCACTTCTCTCCCCCCACCCAAACCACCGCCCCCCCCCACCCCCCCAACACACCTTAAACCAGCTTATATTTCACCCCTTCCTTGGATTCACCTAGTTCTGTTGAAGGGTCATGAGGACTCGAAACGTCAACTCTTTTCTTCTCCGCCGATGCTGCCAGACCTGCTGAGTTTTTCCAGGTAATTCTGTTTTTGTTTTTGTTTTGGGTTTCCAGCATCCGCAGTTTTTTTGTTTTTTTCTTTCAGTTCTTGTTGATGACATAAGGTGGTCTTCCAGCACTTTCAGTATTTAGTTCACTGATTGAGAACTTGCTTTTCAATGTCTCTAACAGTGGTTATCCCCTTTTCCTATTTTCAGGGGTTTCCTCAGAGAGAGAGAGAGAGAGAGAGAGAGAGCAGGTTATGGAGAAATATGGAAGAGAGATTTTAGATGTTTTCCTTTTGCAGGCCAGGAACTTTCTGTTGCACTGTTACCACACAAAACCCTGGTCACCTGGTCAGGAGCCAATTAAAATACTGTTGTCAGGTAGCTCCCTTGGTCCAGGACTCCTTTCTGGCACCATCCTGTCTTTCAATGGCACGCTCTGTTCCAGGACTGCAACATTGTACATATCTCTCATCCTGTTCCAGTGGACATGTCTCTCAAACTACAGCCTTTACAATCCCAAACCGCAGCCCAACAGAAAAAAAAAGATATGTTCCTAATTTGTCTCCACCCTTAAAAGAGATGAAACGCCATTTCAAAAATGTGTTTCACACAAGGCATGTGACACATGGACAACAATACATGAGACTTACTTTCATTCATCCTTACTCCCCCTTATACAATCTTCTGCATTTTTTACCCCTTATAACTTATTTTAGTGTTTTACACATGAGACAATACATCTGCGATCACATTATCTTTACCGGCAATGTAAACAATTGGAGTTTATTGTTTCAACCATCCATCTAAACAATCTTGCATTTCCAGTTTTAAACTTTACAATGAACACGAGTGGATTATGGTCAGTGTGGATTAGTGTTTCTTTGTTATCGTGTCGGACATAAACTTCAAAATGTTGAAGAGACAACAACAATGCTAGATTTTCTTTTTCCACTGTAGAGTACTTCCTCTGATATTGATTTAATTTCTTGGAATACTACCCCACCGGCTTCTCTACCCCTAATTGATCAGCTTGCAATAGGACTGCACCTACCCCCAAGTCATTAGCATCAACTGTAATTTAAAAGGTTTGGTAAAGTCAGGGGCGGCCAACACTGGTTCATTTCTTAAGATTGCCTTCAGCTTTTCAAGGGCTGCTTGGCATTCTGCTGACCATAGCACTTTTGTTTGTTTTCTTAACAAATTGGAGAGAGGTACAGATATTGTGCTGAAGTTAGGCACAAACTTCCTATAAAACCCACACATTCCCAAAAATCTCAGGATTTCTATTTTAGTTTTAGGAATGGGAAATTCTATTAGAGTGTTCACTTTTGCTGTTATTGGCAACACTTGCCCTTGTCCTACAAGGTGACCTAGGTAAGTTACCCTTTCTTTTGCAAATTCGCTTTTGACCAGATTTATGACTAAGCCAGCCAACTACAATTGCTTAAATAGGTCCTCTAATTATTTTACATGTTCTTCCCACATGTTACTATATATTACGGCATTGTCTAAATAAACCACACAGTTAGGTACTTCAGCTACGACTTGATTCAGAAGTCTCTGAAATGTAGCTGGGGTATTTTTAAACTCAAATGGCGTGACAAGACATTGATACAACCCACCTGGTGTAACAAAGGCGGATATTTCTTTAGTCCTTGATGTTCATGACACTTTCCAGTGTCCCTTCAATAGGTCAATTTTAGAAAGAAATGAGGCACTACCGACCCTATCTTCAAACCGAGGAATTGGGTACGAATCTGTCCTCGTTACTACATTCACTTTCCGATAGTCTTTACAAAATCTAGTTGATCCACCTGGCTTAGGAACCAGAACTACCACTGAACACCAGGAGCTTTGGCTTGACTCAATCAATTGATGGTCCAGCACATATTGGATTTCTGTTTCTAACTCAGCTTGTTTTTCAGGCTCAACTGATAATGTTGTTGTTTTATTGGCACCGAGTCTCCTACTTCCACAACATGTTTAACTAATGTAATACCTCCAGTAATACATCCCTACAAATTCCCTTATACTTCCTAAGTAACCTTACTAGATCTTCCTGTGGTCCTTCCTCTAAATATGGGAACACACAGTCTCTAACTGTCCCAGTATTGTCGTATTGGCTAGTAGAATTGTAGGAGGTTCGCTCTGGGCACTGTCTACTTCTTCTTCTACCTTGCCCTTACTGACTCATTCTCAACTACTCCTACTACCTGGCACACTTGCTCTGTCTTATCATCTTCTCTGCAATGACGTTGCTTCAATATGTTTATGTGACATAACCGTTTCTTCTTCCTACGCTCAGGAGCATCTACCAAATAAGTCACTTTACTAACTCTCCTAACTATCTTGTAGGGGCCACTGAATTTCGCTTTCAGGGGTTCACCCTGCAAAAGTAATAATACCAATACTTCATCTCCTGCTTGGAACGTTCTACTTGTAGCATGTTTGTCTATCCATTCTTTCATTATGGCTTGGGAAATTTTTAAGTGCTCTCGTGCTACTTTACGTGCTCCTATAGATCTTTCCAGAAACATAGGACAGAAATTAGCCCATGTCGGTCGGGCTTGGCAGGGGCGGTTGGGAAACCGACCGCCACTCAGGATTGGGGCCAGACCGCAATTTCATGCTGGTGGGCCAATTAAGGCCCGCCCAGTGTGAAATGCGAGCAGCAGCCTGTGTGAGGGGTAGGAGGGCGAGCAGGGCAAGCACAAACTTCGCGCATGTGCACAAGTGATCGCTTGAAAATCTCCCTGTGGCACAGAGCTGTCACATGAGCAGGGACATGTTATTGGTTAAATTTTAAAAATTTACCTTATTTTTATTTGCATTTGGAAACCTCATCCTACCCGTGAATGAGGTTTCCAAAAGGCCTTTATGCCTGCCCACCAACCATTGGGTTGAATGGGCAGCAAAAAATTTATGTTAATTGATTCTTTAATGTCCTTAACAGGCTTTTTAATTGTCAGCGGAAGTGCTACCGACTCCAGCATGCGCCCGCCCACCAAAATATCGCGTAACTGCACGTTGACATCGGCACACTCAGCCGACGTCAATGTGCGTCATTTCACACGAGCGGGATGGGCACGTGCCCACCAGCTGAGCAAAACATTTTGCCCATGGACACGTAATCCAGCATGGAGGATTCATCTTTCTGCTTTAGGAACTTTTCCTTTTAATGGACGTCTTATTTCAGGACCACAGATCAATTCAAATGGAGTAAATCCAGTAGATTCATTTGGTGAATCTCTAGTAGCAAATAACCCTTTGTATATTCATGGCAATAGGTCTAATCATGGTTTTGAGAGTCTGATATTATCTCCCTAATGTGGGTGACAGGCGGTAGACTTTAGTTGTTTGATACTCAAATTGCTGATTATGTCCTGAAAAATTTTAGACATCAAATTAGAACCTTGGTCAGACGAATTTCAATTAGTAGCCACAATCTCAGCTGTAATTGTCCTTAAAGGAATAGCTTCTGGAAATCAGATCATCATATCCATGATTGTAAGGGTATACTGATGTCCTGCTTTCGTTTTGGGTAATGGTCCTACATAATCTACTAAGGCTGAATGGTTCTTTAAAAACTGGCATGGGTAATAAAGGTGCTGGTTTGATTACATGTTGAGGTTTACCTGCCACATGACATGTATGACATGTTTTACAAAATTGCAGTCTTGGCCAGGTAAAGTGACTGTTTATCGTTGCTTGGGTTTTCCGTATTTCTACATGTCCTGCCATAGGGATTTCATGTACTACTCGCAATGTCTCCTTACGATATTTGGGCGGTACCACTATCTGATGGAACAACATCCATTCCTCATCTGCAGGTCTGTGAGGGTGTCTCCACTTCCTCATCAGAACTCCATTTTTAAAGTAATAGCACTCCAGAACTCCTTCTGCCTCAGCTTCTGCATAAGCTGACTGTGCTAACTTGTTTAACTCTGGATCTGCTTTCTGAGCCTCAATTAATTAAGACCTACCAAACACTTCCTTTGAATTATCCTCATCCTTAAAGAAAGTTTCAGCTACTCTAACATTTGTTCGTGGTATTCCTTTGACCTCTGGTGATTTGTTTAGCCATTGCTCTGGTCACCACATACAATGGAAAAATACCAGAAACTTGTTCTTGTAACTGCTCCATCTCTTTAGCCTCTCTTGGACTTTCCGTAATTATGGGCGAAGCTGTAACCTTCACTCCTGCCAAATCATTCCCCAGGAGTAAATCAAATCCATCCACAGGTAATTTCCTAACCACTCCTACAACTACTCCCACTGATCCAGACCACAAATCACACTCCAATTGTACTATGTACAATGGAACCAGGATATACTCTCTACTTATCCCGTTTACCAATACTTTAGCTTTCATTGAACTCTCTGGAAGGAAAACCAGGTCGCTCCTGTGTCCCTTAATGTAGTTTTCCTTAGTTCTGATGAAAAGTCATATGGACTCGAAACGTTAATTGTATTCATCTACGCAGATGCTGTGAGAGCGGCTGAGTTTTTCCAGCTATTTTTGTTTTTGGCCCTTAATGTAGTTATGGGTTTAGCTGTGTCATTTGAAACTTTCCTTTAGAGAAAAACCCTTTATATTTCTCATCTACCTTATTCGCTTCACCTGCATTCACAGCAGTGTTTACCTCCAGACCCTTATTTGTAATTAAAGCTACAATTTGATCCGTGGTATTTTCTCTTTGAGTTCCCTTTTCGGACTCATTCTTACAAACTCCAATAAGTCCCACTGGCTTCCCTCATAACTTCCAGCATTCTGAGCGACGGTGTCCCACTTTATTACAATGGAAACATTTAGACCTTCAAGTTTCACCTCTGCCCTCAGTACCTCCCTTCCTGATCTGGGGAGGAAATGTCAATGTATTTCCAGCTAACCATTCTATACCCTGGCTACTTGCCTTCCTTTCACTCTCCCACTTTCTATCCTTTTCAGATTTTTGGGGATGATGGAAAAAAGGTTTAGTTTTAAGGATCAGCTCACAATCATCAGCCATTACTGCTACCTGTCTAGTAGTTGCGACCCTTTGGTCTTCAACATGGTATCTGACTACAGAAGGTACGGAGTTTGTAAATTCTTCCAAGAGAATGGTCTCTGAGAACTTCATAAGTAGTTTTAATTCTTAATGCTCGTATCCACCTGACAAAACTACTTTGCTTAACCCTTTGAAATTCAATGTAAGTTTGCCCAGGCTATTTCCTTAAATTTTGAAACTTTTGTCTGTATGCTTCAGGGACCAACTCATACGCACCCAAAATGGCCTTTTTCACCACATCATAATCCCTAGAAAACTCCTCTGCCGGTATTCTACCTGTCAATTTGCTCTGCATGGGCAATATCCAGTTTTCCTTTGGCCAGTTCATCTGCTGAGCTATCTTCTTAAATGAAATAAAGAATGCTTCATCATCAATTACCTCAAACCTTAGAAGAGCTTGTACATACTTAAACATCTCACCACTGGGTTAGAGTCATAAAGTCATAGAGTTATACAGCACAGAAACAGGCCCTTCGGTCCATCGTATCCGTGCCGGCTATCATTCTAATCCCATTTTCCAGCACTTGGCCCGGAGCCATGTATGCTAAGGCATTTCAAGTGCTCATCTAAATACTTCTTAAGTATTGTGAGGGTTCCTGCCACTACCACCCCTTCAGGCAGTGGGTTCCAGATTCCAACCACACTCTGGGTGAAAAGGAATTTCCTCAAATCTCCTCTAAACCTCCTGCACCTTACCTTAAATCTATGCCCCCTGCTTATTGACACCTCAGCTAAGGGGAAAAGTTTCTTCCTATCTATACCCCTCATAATTTTGTATACCTCTATCAGGTACCCCCTCAGGCTTCTCAGCTCTAAGGAAAACAATCCTAGCCTATCCAGTCTCTCTTCATAGTTGAAACGCTCCAGCCCAGGCAACATTCTGGTGAACCTCCTCTGCACCCTCTCCAGTGCAATCATATCCTTCCTATAGTGTGGAGACCAGAACTGCACACAGAACTCCAGCTGTGGCCTAAATAGCGTTTTATACAGCTCCAACATAACCTTCTTGCTCTTATATTCGATGCCTCGGCTAATAAAGGCAAGTATCCCATATGCCTTCTTAACCACCTTATCTACCTGTGCTGCTGCCTTCAGGGATCTATAGACATGTACACCAAGGTCCCTCTGATCCTCTGTATTTCCAAGGGGCCTACAATTCATTATGTAATCCCTTGCTGTGTTAGTCCTCCCAAGAATGCATCACCTCACACTTCTCAGAATTAAATTCCATTTACCACTACTCTGCTCATCTTACTAGCCCATCTATATTGTCCTGTAATCTAAGGCTTACCTCCTCACTATTTACGACATCACCAATTTTCGTGTCATCTGCGAACTTACTGATCAAACCTCCTATTTTTGCACCTAAATCATTAATGTACACTACAAACAGCAAGGGTCACAGCACCAATCCCGGTACACTACTCATCACAGGCTTCCAATCTCAAAAACAACCTTCGACCATGACCCTCTGCCTCCTGCCACTAAGCCAATTTGGGATCCAATTTGCCAAATTGCCCTGGATCCCATGGGCTCTTACCTTCTTGACCATTCTCCAATGTGGTACCTTGTCAAAAGCTTTCCTGAAGTCCATGTCGACTACATCAACTGCACTACCCTCATCTACACAACTACTCACCTCCTCAAAAAATTCAATCAAATTTTAGCTTGGAAGCCAGTGTCCAGTACTGTACCACAGGGATCTGTGCTGGGTCCCCTATTATTCATCATTTATATAAACGACATAGATGACTATGTGGGGGGTAGCATTAGTAAGTTTGCAGATGACACAAAGATTGGCCGGGTGGTTGATAGTGAGCATGAGTGTCTTGGGCTACAGCCAGATATAGACGGAATGGTCAAATGGGCAGATAAGTGGCAGATGGAATTTAACCCTAAAAAGTGCGAGGTGATACACTCTGGAAGGAGTAATTTGACAAGGTAGTAATATTCAATGAATGGCATGACACTAGGAAGTTCTGAGGAACAAATGGCGTGTCCATAGATCTCTGAAGATGAAGGGGCTTGTTAGTGGGGTGGTGAAAAAGGCATATGGGACACTTGCCTTTATCAATCGAGGCATAGATTACAAAAGTAGGGAGTTCCATATTGGAGGTGAGGCCACAGCTGGAGTACTGTGTGCAGCTCTGGTCGCCACATTATAGGAAGGATGTGATTACACTGGAGGGGGTGCAGAGGAGATTCACCAGGATGTTGCCTGGCAGGAAACATTTAAGTTATGAAGAGAGGTTGGATAGACTTGGGTTGTTTTTGTTGGAGCAGAGAAGACTGAGGGGCGACCTGATCGAGGTGTACAAGATTATGATGGGCATGGACACAGTGGATAGGGAGCAGCTGTTCCCCCTAGTTGAACAGGAAATTAGAGATGCATGTAATAAAGGAACATCTGTAATTATGGGTGATTTTAATATGCATATAGACTGGGCAAATCAAATTGGTAACAATACCGTAAAGGAGGAATTCCTGGAGTGTATATTGGATGTTTTTCTGGACCAATATATTGAGGAACCAACGAGAGAACAGGCCATCCTCAACTGGATATTGTGTTAGGAGAAAGGAATAATTGGCAGTCTAGTTGTGCAAGGCCCCTTGGGGATGAGCGACCAAAATATGATAGAATTCTTCATCAAGATGGAGAGTGACGTAGTTGATTCTGAGACTAGGGTCCTGAATCTTAATAAAGGAAACTAAGATGGTTTGAGGCGCGAGTTGGCTCTGATGGATTGGTAAACATTACTTAAAGAGATGACGGTGGATAGGCAATGGCAAACATTCAAACAGCCCATGGGTGAACTGCAACAATTGTATATTCCTGTCTGGCACAAAAGGAAAACAGGAAAGGTGGCCAAACCATGACTTACAAGGGAAATTAGAGATAGTATTAGATGCAAGGAAGAGGCATACAAACTGGCCAGAAAAAACAACAGACCTGAGGATTGGGAGTAGTTTAGAATTCAGCAAAGGAGGGCCAAGGGATTGATTAAGAAGGGGAAAATATAGAGTAGGAGAGTAAGCTTACGAGGAACATAAAAACTGACTGTAAAAGTTTCTATAGGTATGTGAAGAGAAAAAGATTGGTGAATACAAATGTAGGTGCCTGACAGTCAGAAACAGGGGAATTTATAATGGGGAACAAAGAAATACCTATCCAACTAAATACATACTTTGGTTTTGTCTTCACAAAGGAGGACACTAATAACATACCAGAAATGTCGGGGAACACAGGGTTTAGTGAGAGGGAGGAACTGAAAGAAATCAGTATTAGTAGGGAAGCGGTATTAGGCAAATTGATGGGACTGAAGACCGATAAATCACCAAGGCCTGATAATCTACATCCCAGAGTACTTAAGGAAGTGGCCCTAGAAATAGTGGAAGCGTTGGCGGTCATCTTCCAAGATTCTATAAACTCTGGAACAGTTCTTACAGATTGGAGAGTAGCTAATGTAACTCCACTATTAGAAAAGGGAGGCAGAGAGAAAACAGGGAATTATAGACCAGTCAGCCTGATGTCAGTAGTGGGGAAATTTCTAGAGTCCATTATAAAAGATTTAATAGCTGAGCACGTGGAAAACAGTGGCAGAATCGGACAGAGTCAGCATGGATTTATGAAAGGGAAATCATGCTTGACAAATCTACTGGAATTTTTCGAGGATGTAACTAGTAGAGTTCATGAGGGGGAGCCAGCGGATGTGACCATAAGACATAAGACATAGGAGCAGAAATTAGGCCATTCAGCCCATTGAGTCTGCTGCGCCATTCAATCATGGCTGATAAATTTCTCAACCCCATTCTCCCACCTTCTCCACATAACCTTTGATCCCCTTACCAATCAAGAACCTATCTATCTCGCTCTTAAATACACTCAATGACCTGGCCTCCACAGCCTTCTTTGACAATGAACTCCATAGATCCACCACTCTCTGGCTAAAGGAGTTTCTCCTCATCTCTGTTCTAAAAGGTCTTCTCTTTACTCTGAGGCTGTGCCCTTGGGTCCTAGTCTCTCCTACTAATGGAAACATCTTCCCCACGTACACTTCATCCATGCCTTTCAGTATTCTGTAAGTTTCAATCAGATTCCCCCTCACCCTTCTAAACTCCATTGAGTATAGACCCAGAGTCCTCAAACGTTCCTTATAAGCCTTTCATTCCTGGGATCGTTCTCGTGAACCTCCTCTGGACCTTCTCCAGGGCCAGAACATCTTTCCTGAGATACGGGGCCCAAAACTGCTCACAATATTCTAAATGTGGTCTGACCAGAGCCTTATAAAGCCTCAGCAGCACATCCCTGCTTTTATATTCTAGTCCTCTCGAAATAAATGCCAACATTGCATTTGCCTTCCTAACTACCGACTCAACCTGCAAGTTAACCTTAAGAGAATCTTGGACTAGGACTCCCAAGTCCCTTTGCACTCCAGATTTCTGAATTCTCTCTCCATTTAAAAAATAGTCTATGGCTCTATTCTTCCTACCAAAGTGCATGACCTCACACTTGCACACGTTGTATTCCATCTGCCATTTCTTTGCCCATTCTCCTAACCTGTCCAAATCCTTCTGCAGCCTCCCCACCTCCTCAATACTACCTGTCCCTCCACCTATCTTTGTATCATCTGCAAACTTAGCCAGGATGCCCTCAGTTCCTTCATCTAGATCATTAATGTATAAAGTGAAAAGCTGTGGTCCCAACACTGACGCCTGCGGAACTCCACTAGTCACCGGCCGCCATCCTGAGAAGGACCTCCTTATCCCCACTCTTTGCCGCCTGCCAGACAGCCAATTTTCTATCTATGCTAGTACCTTGCCTCTAACACCATGGGCTCTGTTCTTATTGAGCAGCCTCCTGTGCGGCAACTTGTCAAAGGCTTTCTGGAAGTCCAAGGAGATAACATCCATTGGCTCTCTTTTGTCTAACCTACTCGTTACCTCCTCAAAGAATTCTAACAGATTTGTCAGGTATCACCTCCCCTTGATGAAACCATGCTGACTTTGCCCTATTTTACCATGCACTTCCAAGTATTCTGAAATCTCATCCTTAATAATGGACTCTAAAATCTTACCAACGACCGAGGTCAGGCTAATCGGCCTGTAATTTCCCATCTTTTGCCTCACTCCCTTCTTAAACAGTGGGGTTACATTAGCGATTTTCCAGTCCTCTGGAACCCTTCCTGACTCGAGCGATTCCTGAAAGATCACCACTAACGCCTCCACTATCTCTTCAGCTATCTCCTTCAGAACTCTGGAGTGTAATCCAACTTCAGACCTTTCAGTTTTCCTAGCACCTTCTCCTTGGTAATGACCACCATACTCACCTCTGCCCCCAGACTCTCTTGAACTTTGGGGATGTTACTCGAGTCTTCCGCCGTGAAGAGTGACGTAAAGTACTTATTCAGTTCCTCCGCCATTTCTTTGTTCCACACTACTACTTCTCCAGTGTCTTTTTCCAGCAGCCCAGTGTCTACTTTTGCCTCTCTCTTACCCTTTATAAATCTAAAAAAACTCTTGCAGTCTTCTTTTATATTACTGGCTAGTTTACCCTCATATTTAGTCTTCTCCCTCCTTATTTCTTTTTTTGGTTGTCCTCTGTTGGTCTTTGTAGACTTCCCAATCCCCTGGTTTAATTGGACTTTCAAAAGGCTTTCGACAAAGTCCCACATAAGAGATTGGCATGTAAAATTAAAGCGCATGGGATTGGGGGTAGAGTATTGAGTTGGATCGAAAACTGGTTGGCCGACAGGAAACAAAGTCGGGATAAATGGGTCTTTTTCCGAATGGCAGGCAGTGACTAGTGGCATACCGCAGGGATCGGTGCTGGGACCCCAGTTATTCACAACATATATATTAATGATTTAGATGAGGGACTTAAATGTAATATCTCCAAATTTGCAGATGACACAAAGCTGGGTGGGAGGGTGAGCTGTGAGGAGGATGCAGAGATGCTTCAGTGTGATTTGGGTAAGCGGAGGGAGTGGGCAAATGCATTGCAGATGCAGTATAATGTGGATAAATGTGAGGTTATCCATTTTAGTAGCAAAAACAGGAAGGCAGATTATTGTTGACGTTTCGAGTCCTCATGACCCTTCGACAGAACAGTTCTGTCGAAGGGTCATGAGGACTCGAAACGTCAACTCTTTTCTTCTCCGCCGATGCTGCCAAACCTGCTGAGTTTTTCCAGGTAATTCTGTTTTTGTTTTGGATTTCCAGCATCCGCAGTTTTTTTGTTTTTAAGGCAGATTATTATCTGAGTGGCTATAAAGTGAGAGAGGGGAATGGGCAACGAGACCTGGGTGTCCTTGTACACCAGTCGCTGAAGGTAAGCATGCAGGTGCAGCAGGCGGTAAAGAAGGCAAATGGTATGTTGGCCTTCATAGCCAGAGGATTTGAGTACAGGAACAGGGATGTCTTGCTGCAATTGTACAGGGCCTTGGTGAGACCACAACTGGAATATTGTGTGTAGTTTTGGTCTCCTTATCTCCTTGTACTTGCTATAGAGGGAGTGCAGCGAAAGTTTACCTGACTGATTCCTGGGATGGTGGGACTGACATATGAGGAGAGATTGAGTTAATTAGGATTATATTCGCTGGAGTTCAGAAGAATGGGGGAGGGGATCTCATAGAAACCTATAAAATTCTAACAGGACTAGACAGGGTAGATGCAGGAAGGATGTTCCCGATGGTGGGGGAGTCCAGAACCAGGGGTCACAGTCTGAGGATATGGGGTAGACCATTTAGGACTGAGATGAGAAGAAATTTCTTCATCCAGAGAGTGATGAGCTTGTGGAATTCATTACCACAGAATGTAGTTGAGGCCAAAACACTGTATGTTTTCAAGAAGGAGTTAGATATAGCTCTTGGGGCAAAAGGGATCAAAGGGTATGGGGAGAAAGCGGGAGCAGGCTATTGAGTTGGATGATCAGCCATGATCATAATGAATGGCGGAGCAGGCTCGAAGGGCCGAATGGCCTATTCTGGCTCCTAGTTTCTATGTTTCTATGTCCACCGAGGAGAGATTGAGGAGAATGGGCCTGCATTCCCTGGAGTTTAAAAGAATGAGAGGTGATCACATTGAAGTGTACAAAATTCTTACAGGGCTCGACAGGGTAGATGCAGGAATGATGTTTCCCCTGAATGGTGGGGGGAGGGGAAGGGGAATCTAGAACCAGGGGACACAGTCTAAGAAGCTGGGGCAGGCCATTAAGGACTGACATGAGGAGGGATTTCTTCACTCAAAAGGTGGTGAATCTTTGGAATTCTCCACCCCAGAGGCCTGTGGGGGCTTATTCGTTGAGTATGTTCAAAGCAGAGGTCAATAGATTTCTAGATACCAATGACATCAAGGGATACGGGGCAAGCACAGGAAGATGCCACTGAGGTAGAAGATCAGCCATGATCTAGTTGAGTGGCAGAGCAGGCTTGAGGGGCTGAATAGCCTACTCCTGTTCCAATGTTCCTATAGATAGAGCTAAGCAATCCCACAACCAATGGTGCAGATCTAAGCTCTGCAGTTGCCACATCCAGTGGTGAATGATGATGGACAATTAAATAACAAAATGGAGGAGGCTCCACAAATATCTCCATCTTCAATGATGGGGAACCCCAGCACATCAGTGCAAAAGACAAGGCTAAAGCATTTGTAGCCATCTTCAGCCAGAAGTGCCAAGTATATAATCCAACTCAGCCTCCTCCTGAGGTCCCCAGCATCAGAGATGCCAGCCTTCAGCTAATTCGATTCACTTCACCTGATATTAAGAAACTACTGAAGGAACTGGATACTGAAAAAGATGTGAGTCGGCAACATTCCGGAAATAGTACTGAAGATTTGTGCTCCAGAACTTGCTGCATCCCAATCCAAGATGTTCCAGTATAGCTGCAACACTGGCATCTACTCAGCAAAGGAGAAATCCAAACCGGCCAATTACCGCCCAATTAGTCTACTCTTAATCATCAGCAAAGTAATGGAAAGTGTCATTAACAGTGCTATCAAGCAACACTTACTCAGCAATAACCTGCTCACTGACTCTCAGTTTGGGTTTCACTAGGACCACTCAGCTCCTAAACTCATTACAGCCTTGGTTCAAACATGGACAAAAGAGCTGAACTCAAGAGGTGAGGTGAGACTGACTGTCCTTGGCATCCAAGGCAACATTTGACTGAGTGGGGCATAAAGGAGTCCTGGCAAAACTGGAGTCAATGGGAATCAGGGGAAAACTCTCCACTGGTTGGAGTCATACCTAGCACAAAGGAAGATGGTTGTGGTTATTGGAGATCAATCATCTCAGCTCCAAGACATCACTGCAGGAGTTCCTCAGTGTAGTGTACTAGGCCCAACCATCTTCAGCTGCTTCATCAATGACCTTCCCTCCATAAGGTCAGAATTGGGGATGTTCACTGATGATTGCACAATGTTCAGCGCCATTCACGACGAAGAGCCGGTAGTGGTATTGTCACTGGACTGGTAATCCAGGGTAATACCCACGGTTCAAGAAACTCAGCACCACGCAAGGAAAAAGAGTTCACTTGATCAGCACCTCTGCCACTAAGCTCAATATCTACCACCAGTATATTGTGGCTACAATATATATTTTCTAATTAAGGACATACTGCATAAATTCGCCAAGTTTTTTTGGCAACATCTACTCTCAACAACCCAGGAAGACAACAGCAGTGATCTCATAGATCATCAAACATCATTAGTTGCAGATCCACATACTGCCCTGATATGGGAGCATTGTAGCTCTAGCACTCCAAGGAAAAGGACCACTACCATCTTCTCAAGGCATGAAATTGTCCACCTTGCCTAAATCCCAGAACAAATAAAGTAAAAAGATCAGGTCCACTTTGGTAAAAATAGAAACATGCATTAAATAATGCGCTAAACAGAAAAAAAGGAAAAAGAATTTACAGGTGGATCTCTGGTATAGCAACTGCTTTTTAGTTGTCACCATTGTTACATGATGCAGTAGAATGGGTTCAGCCACTGGGTGGCAGTATGCCTATGTCTAAGAGCAAGCTGGTCAACGACAAAGACTGCAAACATTCAGGACATGGTGCCTATTCCTAACTTTCTCCCACAGATGGCGAAGGCTACGCAGCAGCTGAATTACCCACATGATACAAGTCCACTTTCAGACAGGACACACACTTTAAATGGGGGACAGCAACAGGTGAGAAATAGGAGCATTCTGAGTCAAATCCCCAATTCCATGTCCCCTTTCACCATCATCCCTCTCATCCCCCACCGAGAATTGCCTGTTAGCAATGAACTGGAGAGCACCCTGTTGCAGCTCAGTGGGGTAATGAACAGCCAAGGCCTGAATATCATGAATTCTATATATGGTGATATTCAAGCATGCATGCAAAGTATTGGTGAGGACCCTATTGCACCATTTTATTGCCACATTTGGTGCTCCATGCAAAAGGCCACATTTCTTGAGGCTCAGCGGATTTCTAATGCCTCTTCCTCTGCAGCTATAAGTTGCAATATGGCTGGAGGACCACCTCCAGTTCTCTGCCTGTCCCTTATGTTCTGTTCACTCTTCTCCTGAAACCAGGAAAAGAGTCCTATGAGTGAGACTAATGCCATGTGTTGAGATTTGTTGAGGCTAACTATGAGGGAAAGGCATGACATTACATGAATATGAGAGAGTGTGTCAGTGGTGAATGGGCAGACGGAGCTGTGAGAAAGTTTAGAAACGGAGAAGGATGGGTGCATTTTCAAAAAAAGATTGAGAAAGGAAAGGTGTGCTGGAGTAGGCTTGACAAAGCAGAGGGAGTTGAGGTTACACATACATCAGGATGTAGGTGAATGTGCCAGTGTACTCACCCATCCTACCCCAGGTCATGAAACTACTTTTGCCACTGAATCCAGGAGTGTGGCACTACATTTCTGACCTTCTCCACTATCTCGAGCCATGCCTTCTTGGTTTCACTGGCAGGCTTTGTTATGGATTCAAAGAATACAGTGTCTCTAATATAATCTCCTAATTGAACTGGATGTATCTTCTGCAGGCAGAGGTCACATGACTATGGCAATCTAGAAAGCATTAATGATTGCAATTCAAAACCCAAGCACTCCCTTTTTCATGACGAACAAAGGTCAAATTTGCATGTGCTATTGAGAGTAATTGAGATTTCCTGTAATTGAGAGTTCCCCAACTTACCCACTATACCAAAACTGTTCTCATGCATTAACAAATGTGTGTTATTCTTGTCAGTCTCTGCTCATGCATTGCATAGTCATTGAATTGTGCTGGTCTCAATGGTACCCGCGTGCGTTGTCATCGTCTGATCATCTGCGTGATGTTCCTTTTCCAGTAAGTATCGTTCCTGTGGCACTTTTTGTGGCTTTGGTGACCATAAGACGTAGGAGCAGAAGTAAGCCATTCGGCCCATCAAGTCTGGTCTGCCATTCAATTAGATCATGGCTGATCTGATAATTCTCAACTCCACTTCCCTGCCTTTTCCCCATAACCCTCAATTCCCTTACTGATTAAAAATCTGTCTATCTCAGCCTTAACGGTTGTTGTTGTTCCACGTTGTTGGGGACCAGTACACCTCTGGGAGTGATGGTCATTCTGTACTCTGTGCAGCTGGTGAGATCCCATCTGCCTGAGGTAAAGAGCAGCTCCTCTAGTTGTACATATATGCCTGTGGTTGCACCGTTATAGTTGGTCATTCACTTCCACTGCGTACGATCAAGCTGACAACTGCTCTGCACATGTCCTAAGTTCCCATGTGGGCTGACTCCTGCTTAGAGCATTGAAGGTTTGAACCCTGACTGGATCTCCAATGCTCAACTCAGGTAATGATTAGGCGGACTTGTCAAAATGAAATTTGGCGCTCTGTCGTTTCACCTTGATTTTTTTCACTCGCACCAATTTCTACTTCTGATTTTAGTAGCTTTTTTGCAGTTGGAAGAGTAGTTTGGGTGCAATGTGACATTAATCTTTGGACTGGACTACTTTCCATGCCTTCAGTCAATGCGTTTCTCCACTTAAGGATTGCCCTGCATACATCTGTGCTCGATTTCTTGATGATTGCCTTGCAATTTTCGCCGCCGCCTCATCCTTTCCATTCGACTGGGGATAGTACAGAGATGATGTATAGTATTGAATTTTCCAATCCTTGGTGAAGTGGCTGAATTCTTCACTCATGAGTTGAGGGCCATGGTCACTGATCACAACATCTGGAATGCCGTAACGACTGGTGTCTTTTCAGGCATTCTACTATCGCACTGGTCATTGTTGAGGTCAGCTAGTCTAACTCTCAGTAGTTAGAATAGTAGTCTACAGTGACAAGATAATCAGCTCCTGCTAGAGTGAAGAGGTCTAATCCCAGCTTCTTCCATGGTCTGTCTGGAATGCTGTGTGTCATCAGCAGCCCTCTAGCTTGTTTAGCTTGGTACTCGTTAGAAGCACTGCACTGGCTGATATAGTGCTTAATTTCATTGCTCATGTTTGGCCAGTAGAGCACTTCTCTCGCATCCCTCAGACCCAGTTCAATTCCTTGACGGCTTGCGTGGATGCGCTTCAGCATCTCTCCTCTCACCTCCTTAGGGATAATGACTCTATTTCCTTTGTACAAGATGCCATCTTGGCCTATCAATTCATCTTTGCATGCCCAATATGCTCGTGACCACAGGTGTGTCTTTGATGCTCTCATGCCATCCCGTCATCTCTACTTCTTTCAGAACTTGGAGAGTTGCATCTTGTTGGTTAGTTTGCATGGTTGAGCTAGGTGCTTGTCTGTCAGATTCAATGTCTCTGCTGGATCGATGACTTCCAGAGCATCTTGAGCTGCTGCTTCATGTTGAATCTGAAAGATTTCACATTTTTTTGTAGCATCCTCAATTTTCTTCATAGGGAGTGGTGCTCTCGACAGCATGTCAGTGATGTTCATCTGTTTCCCTTGCCTGTATGTCATGTCCAGATGACATCTCAGTAAATAAAGTAACATTCTTTGCAGATGCTTTGGAGCAGATAGCAGCAGTTTGAGAAAAATGCTTTGAAGTAGCTTGTGGTTGGACTCCACTATTACTTTGTCTCTCCCAAGCAGGTATTGATGAAAATGCTCACAAGCAAAAGCAATTGCCAGGCACTCTCTCTTGATCTGAGGGTAGCGTCGTTCCATTTGCGTTAAAGCCCTGGATGCAAATGTGACTGGTTGTCCTTGCTGCATTAGTTGCTCCAAGCCCTTTCTTGCTGGCATCACACTACAAGGTGACTTTGTCATTGATGTCATAGTACTTCAGCACTGGCATTGTCATCACTAGTTGTTTGATTTTAGAGAACGTTGCTTCTTGTTCTGTGCCCCAATACCACTGCACATCCTTGGCAGTGAGCTTGCATAATGGCTCACACTCTGACAACAAATTAGGCAAAAATATTGCTAGGTAGTTCACGAACCCAACAAATCATTACACTGCTTTCACATCTGTCGTTCGCTGCTGTAGCTCTCAACTTGTCAGGATCTGGGCAATGGCGTCTTGCTGTATGACCTATGTACTTGACTTCAGACATCTTCAGTTGCAGTTTTTTCATGTTCAGCTTCAGGTTCATCTGGTGAGCTCTCTCCAGCAGATGCACTGATTCTGATTGTGGTCAACTATGGCTTCTTCCATTGTGTCTCCAGGTCCATACACTAGCAGATCTACTTCCACTGCAGGAAGGTCACTGACTATCTCATGTTGTCTGTTTTGATACTCTTCTGGAGCCGTGGAAATGCCAAACACAGGTGCAACCATCTGTATCTCCTGAACAGCGACCAGAATATAGCTAGAAAGCTGCTGCTTTCATCCAAGTTCACTTGCCAGTAACTGTCCTTCGTATCTAGGGTAGTCAGGATCTTTGCCTTGGCAAGTTGCGGCAAAATTCCTTCGATGGTTGGCATGGGTTAGTCAGCGCTTTTTTTTATTCATTCATGGGATTTGGGGGTCAGGCGGTGACGGAGTGGCATTGTCACTGGACTGTTAATCCAGAGACCCAGGGTAATGCTTTTGGGGATCCGGGTTCAATTCCCACCACGAGCAATCGTGGAATTTGAATTCAATAAAAAATCTGGAACGAAACATCTAATGATGACCATGAAACCACTGTTGATTGTTGTAAAAACCCATCTGGTTCATTAATGTCCCTTTAGGGAAGGAAATTTGCCAACCTTACCTGGTCTGGCCAACATGTGACTCCAGACCCACAGCAATGTGGTCGACTCTTAAAATGCCCTAAGAACAAGGGCAATTAGGAATGGGCAATTGGGCAATAAATGCTGGCCTAGCCAGCAACATCCACACCCCATGAACGAATGAAAAAAAAAATGTGGGCATCACAGGCTAGGCCAGCATTGATTGCCCATCCCTAAATGCCCTTGAGAAGGTGGTGGTGAGTTGCCTTCTTCAACCACTGCAGTCCATGTGGTGTAGGTGCACCCAGAGTGCTGTTAGGGAATGAGTTCCAGAATTTCTTCCCATGACAGTGAAAGAATAGCAAATTTCCAAGTCAGGATGGTGAGTAGCTCGGAGGGGAAATTCCAGGTGGTGATGTTCCTATCTATCTGCTGCCCTTGTCCTTCTAGCTTTATTTAGATCCTTTGGTCTCAGCTTTCAGCTTTCCTGGTTGTTTCACTGCTCCAATGCTGCAAATCCAGTCTGAAGGAGTGTCACTTTGTCGATTACTCCCTTTTTTTAAAAATTCATTTTTGGTTGTGTGTCGCTGGCTAGGCCAGCATTTATTGCCTATCCCTAATTGCCCTTGAGAAGGTGGTGGTGAGCTGCCTACTTGAGCCACTGCAGTCCAGATCTTCTATTTTTTTAGGCTTCACTTGAGGGCAACTGAAGCTCTTGTTGATAGATGCTGAATTGATCTCACACATCATCTACTTTGAGATGATATTCACCTGTAGACATCCAAACCCTGTAAACACATATTAGTATTCCTCTAGGATCTGTTCAGCAGTCAATGGTCATGTACGCTGCAACACATTGTAAATCTTTTTTGGCAGGTCAAAGATTACCAGTCCAAGGTTTAGACTTGCTCCAGCTGAGATGAGTGGCTTTTGCATAACATCTATGATCTGGAACTCCAGATCTTCATTCTTGCTTTTGCATTGGGCTCTCAAATTAATTTGTCCTCTCGGTATGAGTACCGTGCCATCATGCAGCCTCAACCTTCCTTTTGAAGGCTTCATTTTTGGATCGCCATGTTGAGCCACTTCACACAGGTCTGTGAAGGTCATGATGTTGTAGTCATCTTTCTAACAATCACAAACGATTTATCACCAATAGACTTGACAGAACCAACCTGTTGTATATCGCGATTCGTCAGACTCTTCAGCTGTTAACTCTCCATTGGCCATCTGTATAGGATTGTTCAGCTTCTTTCTAGCCAAAAACTTGTGTACGAAATGATTTGGCTTATTGCAGTTAAAATACTACAGGACATTTAGAAAAGCTTAACGCAATCAAACAGAGTCAACATGGTTTTTGTGAAAGGGAAATCATGTTTAACATATTTGCTTGAGTTCTTTGAGGATATAACAAGCAGAATTAATGAAGGGGAACCGGTAGAAGTATTACATTTGGATTTCCAAAGGCATTTGATAAAATGCCACATAAAAGGTTATTGCACAAGATAGGAGCTCATGGTATTGGGGATAATGTATTAGCATCGATTAAGGATTGGTTAGCACACACAACACAGAGTTGGGATTAACGGGTCTTTGGCAGATTGGAAAGACGTAATTAGTGGAGTGCCATAAGGATCAGTCCTACAGCCTCAATTATTTACTATCCATATTAATGACTTGGAGGAGGGGGAAGAGTGTAATGTATCCAAATTTGCTAACGATATAAAAATAGGTGGGAGGGCATGTTATGATGAATTATAAGGAATCTGCAAAGGGGTATAGACAGGTTGAGTCAAGTATGGCTAATCAGGTTAGGCCTTTATTCATTAGAGTTTAGAAGAATGAGAGGTGATCTTATTGAAGCGTCCAAGATTCTTTGGGGACTTGACATGGTGGATGTCGAGAAGATGTTTCCACTAGTGGGGGAATTTCAAACTAGGGGACATAGTTACAGGATAAGGGGACACTCGTTTAAAACTGAGATGCGAAAAAATTTCTTCTCCAAGAGGGTAGTGAATGTCTGGAATTCTCTACCCAAGAGAGTGTGGAGGCTAGATCACTGAAAGTATTTAAAGAGGAGGTAGATAGATTTTTGAAATATCGGCGAGTTGAGGGCCATGAGGAGCTGAGGACTGCAAGAGATCAGCCATGATCTTATTAAATGGCGGGGCAGGCTTGTGGGGCCAAATGATCTGCTCCTGCTCCTATTTCTTATGTTCTAATACTGTGGGATGCTGGGAATCTGAAATAAAAACAGAAGATGCTGGAAAAACGCAGCAGGTCTGACGGCATCTGTGGGGAGTGAAACAGAGTTAATGTTTCGAGTCCGTATGACTCTTCTTCAGAGCTAAAGAGAAATAGAATTATGGGGCAGAATTTTACATTCGGCGTGCAGGGTGCAGGCCTGACAGGCCTGAGCGTGCGTCCCAACGTCATTGCGCACTCGTGCAATATTTCGTTCAACAGGCACATGCCAGATTCGGCTGCATGCCCGCCGATAAGTGAACGTCCTATTAAGGCCATTAAGGGATTAATTAAGATCAACCTTACGGTTGGCAGGTAGGCAAAAAGGCCAAGTGGCCTTTACATTTTTAGGAAACCTCATTCACAAGTGGGATGAGGTTTCCTAAAGCAAACAAACATTAAATAATAGCTTTATTTTGGAATTAAAAACATGTCCCATCTCATGTGAGCTCTGTGCATCAGGGAAATTGAAGCACTCTTTCATGCGCTTGTGCGAACTGCGCACCAGGCCCACTCTCCCTCCTCCCACCACCCTCACAGAAAGCACTCAGCGCTGCCACTCGTGATCCACGTAGGGCGGGCCGTGTATAAATCGAGGTGCAGAGCCGATCACAGGTGGCGGTCGCTGCTCCCACCAAGCCCATCCAACGAGGGAAAAATTCTGGCCGTGGTGAAATTTATGCTGCTTAAGCGGGATGGAGCACAAGAAGCTGGATAGACAGCCAGAGATAGGTGGGGGCTAAGGAGAGTTTGACATAGATGTCATGGACGCAAGGCAAAGTGAGTGTTAATGGTAGTGGTAAGGGCTAAAGAAGGTGCTGATAGTGGCATAAATGTAAGAAAGCAGAATGTGTGACTAGCAGAACAAGGGCCAGCACTCTGTGAAAGAACAACATGGAACAAGTAACAGATGGCCCTTGTGGGGGTGGGATGGGGGAGCGGCAGAGATTGGGGAATAGGGATATAAAAAATAGTAACAAGGAGATAAAAAATGAATAAATGAATAAAAATAAAAATTAGTAAATAAAAATTAAAAATTAAAAGAAGGGTGAAGATGAAGGAGAGAGCACATGGTCTGAAGTTGTTGAACTCAATGTTAAGTCTGAAAGGCTAATCGGAAGATACGGTGCTGTTCCCCCAGTTTGCATTGGGCTTCATTGGAACATTGCAGCAGGCCAAGGACGGACATGTGGGCATGAGAGCAGGATGATGTGTTGAAATGGCAAGCAACAGGAATGTCCGGGTCATGCTTGTGGACAGACCGAAGGTGTTCTGCAGGTATCTGCTCATCTGCAGTGGTAAAGGGAACAAAGGATTGGTTAGGCCAGTTCCCAAAGCACATAGCCACACTCTTGCTGCGATTTATCTTCACTCCCGAGGCCAGTTCAAACTGGTCATAGATGCTCATCAGTCTATGTGCGGACCCGAACAGAAGACAATGACGTCATCCATGTACAGTGAGGCTTTGACCTGAGTACCTTTGCTGCCTGGAATCATCACCACTATTATGCCCGCATCCTTCCTGATGGGCTCAGCAAAAGATGCTCTGCAACACACGAACAGGACAGGGGAGAGAAAGCAGTCACCCAGCCTGCGCTTAGTCTCCTCATTGTAGAAGAGGCCACATTAGGAACAGCGAATGTAGTAGACCAAATTGAAGAAGGTGCTTCTCCTGAAAGGAGTGTTTGGGGCCTTGGATGGTGAGGAGGGAGGAGGTAAAGGGGTAGGTGTTGCACCTTCTGCGATTGCATGGGAAAGTGCCATGGGAAGGGGATGAGATGTTGAGGATGATGCAGGAGTGGACCAGGGTGTCCCAAAGCCCTCAAGTCCTTTGAGAAGAAATGAAACTCCTGGAAGCGATAGCTTACCGGCTGAGTTGTGTTTGGCTCTGTGGGCTGGATCAGCTCAGAGCTGCTGGAAATATACAACAGTATGCTTATGACCAGCAGCATGTCAGAATCCTGAGGGAAATCGTCATTACCCTCATCAACAAACGGAAGAGGGAAAGGGAAGAAATTACAAATTGGTAGCCCATTTCACTGCTGAGTATGGACTAGAAAATTCTGTCCAAGGTCATTATCAATTGGATCCAGTCTGTTCTGGGGTTGATGGTCCATCCCAACCAGACATGTGCTGTACCCGGAAGGAAGATCCCTGATCCCTCGCGCTACTCAGGGATATGATTGCCTATGTGCCGGACAGGTGGGTGGATACCTACCTCATTGGCATGGACCAGGAGAAAGCCTTTAACAGAATATTGCACACCTACTTGATGGATGTGCTCTCCAAAATGGGGTTTGCGGACAGAATCCGCAATTTGATCTAACTGCCCCACACAAACATCACTGGCGCAGTTTCAATCAATGGGTGGGTATCCGAAAGCTTTCCAATCAAATCTGGAGTCTGGCTGGATTTTCATCCCTCTCTGTCCTGTTCTTGTGTTGCATAGAACCTTTTCATTTGAGAACCTAACTAAACAGATGAAATGGCCACAGGAAAACTGGGCATTATTATTACAGTCTAAGTTGTTAGGTAGGGCGCTTGAGGTATATGCTTCGTTATCAGAAGAAATATTAGTGAATTATGATGCGGTGAAAAAGGCTATTTTGGGTGCATATGAGTTGGTGCCTGAGGCATATAGGCAGAAATTTAGGAATATGTGAAAACAGCCTGGGCAAACTTATATTGAGTTTGAAAGAATAAAACAAAGCAATTTTGACTATGGATACGACGTTAAAAAAAGAAACAACGTATGCAGCTCTTAGGGAAGTAATTCTTTTGGAAGAATTTAAAGATTCAATCCCTTCAGTAGCGGGAACTCATGCGGAGGAACAGAGGGTTGATTCTGTAAGACAAGCAGCAGAGATAGCTAATGATTATCAGTTAGTTCATAGAGCTAAATCTTTTTTTCGTCATCCTTTCAAATTGGAAAAGAATAAAAAGTGGGAAGGTGAAATGAAGGTAGGTAGTCAGGGAAGAAAAGGAGTAGCTGGAAGTTCCCGGGAAGTTTTTTTCTCAGAATAAAAAGGAAGATGCTGAAGGTAGTAGTGACATTCGAAAATTGAGGTGTTTGCATTGTAATAAAGTGGGGCACGCAAAGTCAAAATGTTGGAGATTGCAGGAAAAATCTTTTGGAAAAGTTGGGGTGCAGAAAAGCTCTGGAAGTAAAAGTACTGTGGATTCTGTGGTTCAGGCAGGGGAGAAACCAGTGGTTTGTGTACAGGTGAAACAGGAAGAAACAGTGAAAGGTAAAGAAGCAGGAATGTGTTCACAGTTTACTCAAGAGAATTCTGAGGAGCAGGTTGCAGAAATGTTTAAAGATTTTCTGTGTGAAGGGAAAGTCTTTCCATGGTACAGGGTGGAGTAGGTAAAAATGTTAAAATTTTAAGAGCCACAGGGGCTAGTCAGTCCTTAGTGTTGTGGGATAGTGATATTTGTTATTTGAAGGAAGTGCAGGAGAAGGTAATAATAAGTAGGGTTCAATGGAGGTGCTAAATGTAGTCCATTGTGGAGGGTAAATTTAAAGAACAAATGTAAATCATGTGAAGTTATAGTTGGAGTGTTGGAAAAAATGCCCATTGCTATTCTGGGTAATGATATAGCTGGATCGCAAATGTGGGTGATGCCTATGGTAGTTGAGCAGCCTGTAGAACTGTTTTTCAACAGAGGTGTTACAGAAGGGAAATCCTGGATTGTTTTTTGATTGTGTTATAATGAGCTCATCGGGAAGAACAAGTTAAACAAGGTAAACTGGCAGTTCAAAGGCAAGAAGATGGTGTTGAAATCCAATTAGCTGGCATGGTATTTGATAACATTGTTCAAGAGGAAGGAATACAGGATAATTCAGCTGAAATGTTTAACTCAAAGAGGTTAGTGGAATGACAGAAAAATTATTTGCAATTAAAATAGTTATATCAGAAAACTTATTCAGAAACAGAAGCAAAATGTATTTCAGTATGTTATTATCTTCAGGAAGGTAATTTAATGAGAAAGTCTCAGCAAATAAAAGCAGGAGGGAGGTGCATCTGATTGTTATCCCATTATGGAATAGAAATGAGATTCTGAGGATTGCTCATGAAATTCCAATGGGGGGAATTCAGGAATTAAGAAAACACAGCAAAACACAGAAGTTTTTTTTTGGCCAGGGTTGCATAGGGATGTAGTCAAATTTGGTAGAATCTGTTATACATGTCAAATAACAAGAAAACCATTGTGATTAAGCTGGAGCTTTGAATCCCAATACCAGCATTTGAAGAACCTTTTACCAGGGTTGTGATTGATTGTGTATGACCCCTCCCTAAGACTAAAACTGGAAATCAGTATTTATTGACAATAATGGATGTGTCTACCAGGTTTCCTGAAGCGATGCCTTTAAGAACTATTACAACTAAGAAGATTGTAAAGGAGTTAAATTTTTTCCAGATAATGTTTACCTAAGGAAATAAAATCAGGTCAAATTTCATGTCACAGCTGCTTAAGAAAGTAATAAACAGTTTTGGCATAAACCAGTTTAAGTCAACATCTTATCATCTGGCGTCACAAGGAGCTTTGGAAAGATGGCATCAAACTTGAAAACTGATAATAGCATACTGTCAGGGTTATGCACAGGATTGGGATACAGGAATTCCATTTTTGTTATTTTCTGTTAGAGGCACTCCTAATGCACCGGCTGGTTTTTTGCTCTTTTGAACTAGTTGATGGTCATGAGGTAAGGGGACCACTGAAATTGATTCATGAGAAATTGGTAGGTCGAAATTCAGAAACTACTCTCCTGGATTACGGATCAAATTTCAGGAAAAGATGTGAGTTGGCTAGGGGGCCTTTAAAGACATCACAGCAAGTGATGAAAGTGAAAGCAGATAAGAAAGCTAAAATTCACAGTTTTGTTTCTGGAGAAAAAGCATTAGTTTTGTTACCAATATTAGGTAATTCATTAAATGCAAGATTTAATGGGCCTTACAGGATTGAAAAGAAGTTGAGTGAAGTAAATTATTTAATAAATACTTCAGATAGAAGAAAGAAGCAGAGGGTATGCCATGTACATATGCGTAATAAGTACTCTGACAGGGAAGAGGACCAAAAAGAGGTAATAGTGAGGGTGGATGATGAGATAGAGGTAGAAGTGCAGGACTCTGAAATTGATTTTCTTCTAATCAAATTGGATAATGAGAGGGTGCTTGAAAATTTAAATGAAATGTTGAGTTACCTTCCAAGCAAGTATCAAAGTGATTTGGAAAAGCTAATGCAGTCACACAAGCTTATTTGTGGAAATAAATTGGGAAAGACACATTTAGCTTTACATGAGTAAAGTGTAGAAATGTCATCTCCAATAAGGCAACAACTTTATAGATTAAATCCAGCAAAGTTATCACAAATACAAAAAGAAACTGATTTCATGCTTCAAAATGCTATCATTGAGTCTAGTTGTTGTAATTGGCGTTCGCCTATTATACTGGTGCCATAATCGGATGGAACACAAAGACTGTGTGTGGACTATCAAAAGGTGAATGCGGTGACTAAACCGGATTCATGCCCCATACCACGGTTGGAAGATTGCATCGAGAAAGTGCAACAATCAAAATTTCTCACAAAGATTGACTTGCTGAAAGGATATTGGCAGGTACCACTGTCGGAAAGAGCAAAGGAGATATCAGCTTTTGTAACGTCAAGTGGACTATATCAGTTTAAAGTCATGCCATTTAGTATGAAGAATGCACCTGCAACATTTCAAAAACTGACAAAAAAAGTAATTGCAGGCCTAAGCAATTGTGCGGTTTATACTGATGATCTAATCGTTTTCAGTCAGACATGAAAGGAGCATTCACAGCATTTAGAAGAATTGTTTACTGAACTACAAGAAGCTAATTTGGTGATGAACTTGACTAAAAGTGAATTTGCAAAAGCACAAGTTACATATCTAGGCCATACCATTGGGCATGGTAAGGTGGCTCCAAGAGATGCACAAGTCAAGGCTCTCGTGGATTTCCCAGTGCCTACGAAATGAGAAGATTTGAGATTTCTGGGCATGACTGGACTTTACTGGAAATTTGTACCAAATTTTAGCCAAGTGGTTGCTCCACTGACAACTATTTAAAAAGAGAACAAGAAGTTTCAATGGAGACTGCAGTGTCAGAAGTCATTCAACAGATTCAAAACCAGTGTTGGCAGTACCCAATTATGCCAAGCAATTCAGGTTGGTTGTTGACGCAAGCGATATAGGCATTGGCTATACTGTTACAAGAAGATGACACTGGAATTGAAAAACCGATTGGGTATTTTTCACGGAAGCTGAATGTACAACAGAGAAGGTATGCAACGATTGAAAAAGAGATTTTGAGTTTGATGTTAGCACTGCAGTATTTTGAAATTTATGTTGCAAACAATTCATCAGAAACAATTGTTTATACAGACCATAACCCTTTGAAATTTTTGGACAAATTTCATGATAAAAGCGCAAGGCTTTTCAGATGGAGTCTATCATTACAACCATTTAATCTATGTATTATACATATTGCTGGAAGAGAAAATCTGTTTGCATATACGTTATCAAGAGTTTGAAGCTTAAAGGAAAATGGGCCATTTAAAACAAAAACCTAGATACTTAACTGGTGTGATTTCTGTTGATGCTTAGGACTTGTGTGTGTGTATATATATATATATATATATATATATATATATATATAATATATTGTTATGTTAATGCATGCATCGGTAATGTAATAGCGTAATGAGTATAGAAGATAGTGTGGGATGGGTTATTAAAATGAAGCTCTTTTAGAATTATCATGGTTCACTTTTCGATAGGGAGGGGGATGCCATGAAGCTATTCATGTATGTAACATTATTGGAAAATATTTTTCTTTTAAAATAGAGGTTTAGTCTGTAGGTGTATCATAACTGAATTAATGCCAGCTAGTCTGGGATCTTTGATGTGTGCTAGTTTTGAGATATAAGTTGAGTGCATTTGCATTTTTTGAATAGAGCATTCAAGACGGTGAGTGAAATCTGGCACCTAACTAGCAGAGATCAAGCAATATGCTTATATTGCTAATAAAATTGGTGCTATGAAAGGGGTTTTATTGTTAGAAGAGGCTGGTGATACAATACATTCAATGTGCTATGCTAGGTTTAACTTCAGCAGTTTTTGTGTGTGCAGAGCAGAGGCAATGTAAGATCAAAGTAGCTGTAAGCCTATAACTGTCTCCACAGGAACCAAAATAAAAAGAACCTAATTTTGAATTTATAAGGTGAAAATGCTTTACCTTGGTCTGGTTAAATCTATGGGTTGCTGTTGTCTTAATGGAGATTAGTTTGGTAATTTGTTAAAAGTTATGATCGTAGTATTATGTAGCCATGTGTATATATTTAACTTGTGCAAATTAATAAAATGTTTCATTTAGTTTAATATATATCAAGAACTGGCGGTCTGATTCCTGAATTTAGAGTTGCATCTCAAACATAATACTTAAAATTATAGGTTATGAAGGTTGTTTAAAGTTTCCCTCTGGGATTTTTTTTTAAATAACTCAGCTTTACCAAAAGGCTGTCTCATAAAACCCTTGACATGCAGGGTTTGCTGGACTTGTTGTCTTACCCTTCATCTTTACAGGAACATATTGGCCTTGAACTCTCACTATTTCCTTTTTGAATGACTCCCACTGGTCTGATGTAGACCTTCCTACAAGTAGCTGCTACTAGTCCACTTTGGCTAGATCCTGTCTTATCATATTGAAATCGACCTTCTCCCAGTTCAGGACCTTTATTTCTGGTTCATCCTTGTCCTTTTCCATAACTAACTTAAATCTTACAGAGTTATGGTCACTATCCCCAGAATGCTTCCCCACTAAAACTTCTACCACTTGCCCAGCTTCATTCCCTAAGATTAGGTCCTGTACCGCCCCTTCTCTTGTAGGACTTTCTATATGCTGGCTGAAAAAGCTCTCCTGGAAGCAATAAGAATTCCACCCCCTCCAAGCCTTTCATACTAAGACTATCCCAGTTAATATTGGGGAAGTTGAAATCCCCTACAATTATTACCCTATTATTACACTTCTCTGAGATTTGCCTACGTATCTGCTCCTCTATCTCCCCCTGACTGTTTGGAGGCTTATTGTATGCTCTCAACAAAGTGATTGCCCCCTTTTGTTTTTAAGTTCTACCCATATGGCCTCATTTGAGGAACCTTGTAAGAAACCATTCCTCCTTACTGCAGTAATTGACTCCATGATTAATTGCAACACCACTCTGTCACACCTGAAGATTCTACATCCTGGAATATTGAGCTACCAGTCTTGCTCTTCCCTCAACCATGTCTCTGTGATAACAACAATATCATATTCCCATGTGGTAATCAACACTCAATTCATCTGCCTTACTTCTAAGACTCCATGTGTTAAAATGGACGCAATCCAGCCTTGTGCCTTAACAGGTCTATATTTGTTCTGCCTTCCAGCTGACTTAATTTCTCTTCTATATTTGGCTGTGCATCATCCCTTACTGTACCTCCACTCTGTATCCATTCCCCCTGCCAAGTTATTTTAAACCTCCCACCCACCACCAACAGCACTAGCAAACCTCCCCACAAGGGTGTTGGTCCCATTCCGGTTCAGGTGCAACCTTTCCGACTTGTATAGGCCCCACCTTCGCCAGAAACAGACCCAGTGATCCAGGAAGCTAAAGCCTTCCCTCCTGCACCAACTTGTCAGCCACACATTCATCCTCTCTAACCTCCTAATCCTATACTCACTGGCATGTGGCACAGGGAGTAATCCAGAGATTACAGCCTTTGAGGTCCTGCTTTTTAATCTGCTACCTAGCTCCCTAATTTCTTGTTGCAGAGCCTCATCCCTCTTTCTATCTATGTCATTGGTACCAGTCTGAACCACCTCTGACTGTTCTCCTTCCCCCTTCAGAATGCCCTGCAGCTATTCTGTGAGCGCTTTGACCCTGGCACCAGGGAGGCAACACACCATCCTGGAGTCACATCTATGGCCACAGAAACACTTGTCTGAACCCCTCACTATTGAGTCTCCTCCCACTATTGCTCTTGCACTCTTACACCTCCCCTCTTGTTTAGCTGAGCCACCCACAGTGCCGTGAACTTGGCTCTGGCTGCACTCTCTAGAGGAACCTTGACCCTCACTGTTTTCCAACACAGGAAAACGGTTCTTGAGTAAGATGCACTCTGGGGCTTTCCTGACTACCTGCCTGCCTCCCTTCTTCTGACTGGTGGTCACCCATTCCCTCTCTGACTGCACTGCCTTAAGCTGTGGCATTACCAAATCTAAAAACGTGCTCTCCATGTAACCCTCAGCCTCACGCATGCACCGCTGTGTCTCCAGCTGATGCCCAAGCTCCAAAACCCATTGGTCAGCTGGTCAAGCCGGTGGCACTTCCTGCACATGTGGTCATCCAGACTGCAAAGAGTGTCTAAGAATTTCCACATTCTGCAGGCTGTACAACTGAGCTCCCTTGCCATACTTTTTGTTTGTTTTTAATTAAAAGACTATTTCCTTAAATTTAAGTCAAGTTGAAAACTATTTAATTTTTCTTAAAAAAAACAAATGCTGAGACTCTAACCTTCTGTAATGTCACTTTAAAGTGGAAAAAAAAACAATTTACCCACGACCTACCAATCCCTTGCCCTGACGTCACTCCTTTTGAATTCCAGCACTGCCGAGTGTCTGGGTGAGAACCGGCTCCTTCACAGGTAAACTCCGCTCCGCTCTTCATACAGCCGCTCCGCTCCCTCACAGGTAAACTCCCGCTCTTTACACAACTGCTTCGCTCTTTATACAGGGGCTCCACTCCCGCTTTTTATACAGCCGCTCTGCTCCCTCACAGATAAACTCCCGCTTTTTATCCACCACTCCACTCCTGCTCTTTATACAGCCATTCCACTCCCTCATAGGTAAACTCCCACTCTTTATACAGCCACTCCACTCTCACTCTTTTTTATTGTTTTACTTTTATTATTTATTTAATTTCCCCCCATCCTTAAGTTACTAATTTAATAATAATCAACAAGTGATAGTTATTCAGCTGTTAACTTAAATCTAAAACGAAGCTAAAAGCTGAAATAGTCACCAGCCAATCACCTACCTGCTCTCCTGTCACTCTTTGGTTTTTCCCAGTTTTGATTTGAATCGGTGATTTGGGGGGGGCTTCTGTCTCTCTCTTCCTCGCTCTTAATTCACTCTCTACGCGGTGTTTTCACCCAGAGCTGCTCTCGCTCCTGCTGCTGATAGTGGGCCTCTGCCTCTCTCTTAATTCACTCTCTCTCGTGCTGTTTTCACCCAGAGCTGGTCTCGCCCCTGCCGCTGATAGCGAGGCCTCTGTCTCTCTCCCCCACTCATTATTCACTCTCTCTCCGCGCTGTTTTCACTTTTGAGCAGTCAAAGAGTCGCAACTGGGAAAGGTCACTGCCTAAGGCTTTTCAGCCATAGTACACTGACAGGCTGAAAAATTTGTAGAACCCCTCAGGCTGTATTCCTGACATGGAATGAATATTGTGAATATTAAGTGCATTGAAATTGTATCGAGACACCTCAGATTGGAACATGCTGTACAAGAAAAGTTGAATTCTTCTGCACTTGCTGTAATTTTTCCATTTGAAATGTTTTTGCCTTCAGGCTGTATGCCTGACATGGAATGTATATTGTAAATATAACTGTATAGAGGCATCTAAGAGTGGAACATACTTTATGGAGACAAATCAAATTTTTATCACATTTGGTAATTTTCAAGTTGAAATGTTTTGTAACGTACTTTTACAAATTTTATGAATAAAGTATATTTTGGGGGGGGAAAAAGCAGGTCAAGCACTGGCAAGGGAATCTCCTGTTGATTACCACCTACCCCCAACCACACCCCCATCTCAGCTGATGAATCTGTGTTCCTCCACATTGAAACCACTTGGAAGTAGTGCCGAGTGTAGCAACGGCACAGGATATAAACTGGTAGGGGACTTCAATTCCCATCATTGAGTGGCTCGGTAGCACCACCACTGACTCTGTTGAAGGGCATATCTGCCTGCGGCAGGTGGTGAGGCAACCAGCAAGAGGGAAAAAAACCTACCTGATCTTGTCCTCATCAATTTACTATCGCATACGCATCCATCCATGACAGCATTGGTAGGAATGGCTACTGTCCCGTCTTCACACTGGGAACACCCTCTATCATGTTCTGTGGCACTACCACGATGCTAAACAGGATAGAGTCAGAACAGATCTAGCAGCTCAAAACTGGGCATCCATGAAGAGCTATGGTCCATCAGCAGCAAAACTATATTCAACCACAATCTGTAACTTCATGACCTGGTATTGCACCAGGGACTGCAATATTCACATTATTAAACAGCATTCCTACATATTGTCATTGGGTAGTACAGAATTTGAGTATTGCTGAAAAAAGAGACATGTCAAAGCTTTTAAATTAGCACTCATTAGGAGGGCTGAGGGGAAAACAACAATTTATACAGAAAGAGGTATTTGCAGAGTTCAAACTCCTCCACTCCCAATTAACCCACCACAAACCAGCGTCCACTGAAGATGCTGAATCCTTGAAAGCGCACCTAACTGATCTAGCATATGCACATTGCAGGATTCCAAACAGCCTGTCTGACTTTCACATGCAACACGAACGCCTTAGTGTTGCAGGGGCTTAAGACCAACCCGGACATACACATCAGTAAACCTGGCAAAGAGACAGAATTAGTCATCCCCAACAAGCATGACTATATCAACAAAATACACACAATTCTTAATAATGGGCCCAAATTCATATCCATTGGACCTGTTGCTCAACAGGATTGGATAGCCTTGTTCAAAAGTAAGCTAAAAAATGCTTGCTTGACAACTTGTGTAAGAGCAATGAGCTGCCACGCAACATACATAACAGCTTCATAGTCTCAGCATTTTTTTGTGTGCACACGACGGAAAAATGATTGTCAAACACAGCAGAAGAGTCACAGCCATCGAGTCCACACCATTAGGAATGAAGGCAGCTTCATCTCTCTCCGATACCAAGTTACACTTCAACTGCCTCGTGAGGGTTATTATGCCTTTTTACCACAAACACCTTTTGTCCAGAGATCGTTGCCATGTACCTGTGTTCCTCATGGCTCATTGCATCCGCATATTTATGGGCTGCCCAGGGGCACACAAAAGTGATGTCCCTTTAAGACCTATCTTACCTATGACTGTTTCCGCACAACATGAATTGATCAAAAGGTTGGGTGAATTGTTACAACCAGCTTTGAGCAAGTTTTCTACATACACAAAGGCCATACAGCACTTGCATATCAATAGCAATGCTGTGTTCATGTGGTCATTTGACATTGCTAGCTTAGTCACCAATGTTCCACTTAAGGAAGCCATAGATATTTGCGCTGCAGCACTATATCATGATGACCTAGGACCCGCCACAAGTCCATCAATCAGTATTCACTGAACTTATGAACTCGGCAACTCGCACAGCTGAGTTCAGCTTTAATGACACCATGTATACCCAAATAGATGGTGTTGCCATAGGATCCCCTCTGGGTCCAGCTCTCACAAACATCTTTGTTGGGTCCCATGAGAAATGTCTCTTTGATGGAATGACACCCAAGCTCCTACCCCTCACTTATTTCTGATATGCGGATGATACGTTCACTATATTTAAATCTGCAGCTGCATGTAATAATTTCCTTACACGTCTTAATGGGCTACATCCTGTGCTCAAATTCACCTTTGAAATGGAGCAGTCAAATGAACTCCACTTCCTTGATGTATTAGTTGAGAAATCTTCCAGGGGTTCTTCACCACAGTCTACCGCAAACCTACCTTCACTGGTCGATATACGCATTGGAATTCTTACAGTTCCACACGCTATAAGATTGATTTTACCAGTAACCTTGTAAATAGGGCCCGAGCCATTTGTTAACCATGCAAGCTTGATGCTGAAAAAGAGCGCATCAAAGGCATCCTGTAGGATAATGGCTACCCTGACCAGATCATTTTGCACTGTATATCACACAAATTCATGAATGGGCCTAAGACCGTCACTTGCAGCCCTGAAAAGTGCCCAGTCTTACCTCAGATTACCCTGGAAGGGTAAGGTATCTCAAAAATTTGAGCAATAGGTGAAGCTAGCTGTTGCACGCTGCTACTACGCAGTAGCAACATGAGTGATATTGGCCACTAACAGGATGCTGCTGTCAAGCCAAAAAGACGTTCTGCCTATCACACAAATGAGTAATGTGGTATATGAATTTCAATGTGATGTTAGGTATGTAGGCCACATGCCCCAAAGACTGGCAGATCATACCACAGAAGGCTGCGGAGGCCAAGTTACTGAATATATTTAAGAAGGAAATAGATAGATTTTTGGACTCTAAAGGCATCAAGGAGTATGGGGAGAGAGCGGGGTATGGCTTTGAGATAGAAAACCAGCCATAATCATGCTGAATGGCAGAGCAGGCCCAAAGGGCCAAATAACCTACTCTCCTTTTTTCTATGTTTCTATGTCCTGTAAATATTGAGTTCTTTATAAAAGAGATGCAAGCAAAATGGAGTGAATGATATCCATTTTACACGGTGTCATCTTGCATTATGTACAATGATAAATTTCTGCAGAATCCTAAATTAAAGAACCTTTCATTATTACTGCACAGTAATTTATACTTTCTAGTGATTCCAATCTCAGGGATCCTCCAGCATTCACACACATTATATAGAATTCACACTCCATATATTTGATATTCTCATTCATACTAATCACCAAGGACCAAACTTCATGACTATAATTTTAGCAGAATATCCTGTTAGCAACTTCCTTACAAATTCCAAACTGTTATTATCTCAATTTTACAAATTAACTGTAACTCTGTTAGCAGCCATGTTTTACAATGTTCATGTTAACTGGCTACTCTGTGCTTATCAATTCTATGATTTATCCAAAATTTCAGTGAAGGCTGATGTTTGACTATGGACTGCAGGTGCCATTTGCTGAAGGAGTGTGTGGTGCTCATTACATCAACTAAACTATGTCAGGCAGCAAGGTCAAAGACTGTGACTTCATGAATGTCACATTTAAAAGGAACAGCTGGCCTTAGAGAACAGGTTTTACCTGTAAACGTTCAAGTAACAGTTGGCAAATCAATGACAGGACAGTGTTTCAAGGCACTGGGCCCTTCACCTCTGCATCTAAGATTTTCTTGTCTGTAAGCTATCATGGGTTTGAGTTGGATCAACTTATTTTCCAGTGTGCATCAGCCATAATAAAAACATTCCCTTTGGTTCTGCACAAGCTTTCAATATCATTTAAAACAGCTGCAGAAAATGCATGAGAAATGGAAAAAAACTGTCCCAATAATATGCTTCTACAGTTGTGACTGAGGAGGAGTAAATTATTAAAGGCATATGAATTCAGATGCTAAATGCTTTACTAAGTCTCCAATACATTAGGTATGCACATTTATTTTTATTCTTTCATAGGATGAGAGCAAACTAGCAAGACCAGCATTTGTTGCCCATCCCTAACGCCTTGAGAAAGTGGTGAGCTGCCTTCTTAAACTACTGCAGTCCATGTGGTGTAGGTACACCCACAGTGCTGTTAGGGAGGGGGTTCCAGAATTTTGACCCTGTGACAGTGAAGGAACGATGATGTAGTTCCAAGTCAGGATAGTGTGTGGCTTGGAGGAGAACTTGCAGGTGGTGGTGTTCCCATGCGCCTACTGTCCTTGTTCTTAGTGATAGTAGTCGGGGGTTTGGAAGGTTCTGTTGAAGGTTTTGCCAGAATTGCATGGCCTATTTTATTGGGAAAGTAAAGAAAAACCGTCATTGTTCACCAGGCCCTTTGCATTTGCAAATAAGGGACATAGCACCAGCTTGAGATCCCATTGCAAGATTGGTTTTCCTGAAGGCAGCCTTTGAGGTGAGCATTTTGCGCTTATTTACCTCAATGTGGAGCCCACATTTTACCTCTCCTCCAAACCCTCCTAAAGACGCTTCCAGCTGTTTAGAGAGACATATTTATAATGTGACATTAGCAGTAGCCGCACATCAACCCATGCAACTTTCCTCCAGCTGTGACATGAGGCCCGTTACCTGGAGCCCCCAGGCTTCATGATTCAGCTAATGTTCCCCACACACCACCTCTCTGTTGCTCTTCATATACCCACACCTTGCACCATCCGCACCCTGACCCACCTCCCGACCGCACGCCTGCACTCCGAGCTCCCCGTACCCTGAGCCCCTCACTCTCTGCATCAGAGTTTCACTTCACTAGGGAATTAATTGATGCAGATGCTGAATGCCCAGAATTCAGGGCAGGGATAGACCACTCAGCCACTCTAATCAAGGTATATGGATGATTACTCTCTTATGGCTTTCTCTCTCACATCACCTGTTCCCACACATCTTCCCCTTAATTTCCCATTGAAGTGCTAATACTAGTTTGGCTACCAGCCCCTTCTCAAAACTCATTGATCCAACTTTTGGCCCAAAGGTTCTAAATAGCCCTGAATCAATTCACCTTTCTTGGACTTTATTCCACATGTCCTGCCAACATGCCCACATCCAGGAAAACAATTTTAAAAGCTTGTTTTTGACTCTTTGGGGGTTGGAGAGGCATTTCCAAAAATGCTTGCCAACTTATTCTAGGGACTTTCGATCTATTTTTGCAGGAGATAACAAAGCTCCACAGTGAGTGCATGTTGTATAAGGGTGTTCGGGCAGAGCAAACATTAATGTGGGACTGGGGAAACAGTGCCCACCCACGTAGTGATGTAGAGAGTCACATGATAATAGGCTGTGTGAGTAGAGTCTGGAAGGAGCCAGCATGGAGACAGCACCTTTGCAGGGCTGTATCTTGGATATGTATATAGTTATGGGTTACCACTGAATGGTTTATGTTTAACCGTACAATCCTCCAGACCACTTACTAAGACACCAAAGAACCTTACAACATGGTGGCAGTGAAAGATAGACCTCAAAATCCAAGAGAACCTGGAGAAGGGACTCAGAATCTCAAAGCCTGAAGAAGTTAAGAAACTGAAGCATGACCTGAGGGAAGTGGACCGAAATTGAAGACACAGTTGGAGATCGCCTTAAAAAAATTCCATTGCAGACATGGAGGCTGAAGGACTCCACGAGGGCATGTGGTGACCTGATCGAATGCAGAGTCAAGGGACTAGCGATATCAAAAAGAAACTGAGCAAAATTCAAAAAAGGGAAAAAAGGCTGAGAGGTAGCAGGAAAATCCACTGTGTAGATGAAAAGAAGAACCCGAGTGAATGCAGAGTCAAGAGACATAGCCAGATCACAAGAAAGGTGAGCAAAATACAGTCAAAAAGTTGAGATTACCTTTTAAAATAGGCAGTAATCAGAATCAGCACATCCAGGGTGCAGTCACAAGATTGCTGCAGCAGCAAGTCCACATAACATGTGGCGGTTGAGCTGGACTGAAGGAAAAAAGTTTTTAAAAACAGTAGGCAGGGTTTAAGAAACCACCTTCCAATTACTTTCCCAGGCTTGGAGGGGCAGGTAGCTGACCCAAACGGCTGGTTTTGAAATTTTCTGGAGAATCGATTAGTTTGAAAAAAAAAAACGGCCCCGTCAGCAAAGTGGAAGCCTGCCAAAACCTGATAAACTACGGAAGAACAGAGAGAGAAAAAAAAGGGCAACTACAGAGCAATCTTCAAGACAAAAAAGAATTTAAAGAGGAGCTCACCTGCTATAAAAAGAACAGCCATGGATAGTAAATGAAAGTTACCAGGCCAATTTAGGCTAAAACCAAACCAGACCAAAATTGGGAGTTTTGGAGAAGACATTTTTTAAATTACAGGAGTACATCAAGATCAAATAAGAAATCAGAAAAAGTTAAAGTTAATATGTGCTTATACTTGTTTGGTGTATTAGCAGATGAAGTAATCCTAAGACAAGGTATAGATGAATCCTCAACCACATTTGGCAAATTTTTTAAACTCTCAAGTTGTGGAGAGCACAGACCTTAAAAAATGGTCTACAACATCACAATAAAGCACTGAAGGGACAAGAGGCCCCAGGCCGAGGGAGGCAGGAGGCTCCAGGCCGAGGGAGGCAGGAGGCCCCAGGCTGAGGGAGGCAGGAGGCCCCAGGCCGAGGGAGGCAGGAGGCCCCAGGCCGAGGGAGGCAGGAGGCCCCAGGCCGAGGGAGGCAGGAGGCCCCAGGCCGAGGAGGCAATACTCAAGCAAGTCACAAGATGGTCACAAACCACGTCAGCGCAATGAAATGCACAAGCCAAAGAGTTTAGTGCAGAAGAAAGAACAGGCTGAGGTTCAGTCAAAAGGCTTAAAAATAGAGCTTTTAGAAAATGCCGACCAATTACCCAAACTGCAACAGCAGGTGGCAGCATGGGGTGAGCTGTGAATGAAGGAAAGCTATCAGAGGTAACCCAAAAATACAAAACCTGAAAAAAGAAAATGAAGCTATTCCACAGGAAAATGCTTGTATCAAAGCCAAGCTGGAAGAACTCAACCAGAAGTATAGCCAAGTACAACTGCAGGCAGAAAGGTACTGAAAGAAGTCGCTGCCCTGAAAGATTCTTTGAAGAATCAATACATATCTCTGGATAAACATGAGCTAAAAAAGATGTTGAATAATACTTCAGGAAAAAGCTGCATTGGTAGCGACAAAGCAATGGACTGAAGCACAGAGCTGGCACGCGATCAACAAGAAAATAAACAGCTGAGAGAGCTAATCGTCCTTCAAGATCAAATGAAAAAGGAGTATGTAATCCTTCTGCAGCATGAAAAAATGAAGGCTGTCTTGAACAGCAAAATGGAAGAACAGCAGGAGAAATCCGAGGAGACTCTGTTGAATTACAAGAAAACTCAAGGCAAAGCAATTGAACTTCACAAAAAAAAGGAAAACCTGTTGAAGGACCTTTACATGCAATAAGGATCCCTCAGGTCAAAGGCTTTTCCTCCAGAAATAATGAAGAGAGGCAAAATTAGTTTAATGACATTCTGCACGAACTAAGAAACCAATTGGCAGAGAAGACTCAGCAATGTTCAATATTCCGGAGGAAGCCATGAGATACAAAAAAGAGATTGAAGAGGTGAAGAACCACCTGAAAGGAAAATATGAAACCCTGAAACAAGCCGTAGAACTTTTCAAGCTGCAGGCAGATGACGAAACCATGAGTAGTACAATTACAGAACTGAAACAAGGTAAGAATTCGCCAGTGACAGACCTGGCCAACAATGAAACCAAAATGAAGGACAATGACAAAGTTCTGCTGCAAGCGGAGAAAAAGAAGACAGAAATAAGATCAGAAAATGTCATTACGATGCTGAAAATCAAAGAACTAGAAGAAAAACACTGGGTGTTTATCAACACCTCCAATCCCTGTCACATGCTGGTGGTATGCCTTATTGGCCTCTTTTTCAAAAATTTTCAACCAACATCCTACAAACAAAACTGATAAACAATCAGGTAATCTGCGATGTCAGTTGCAGGGAAAGTCTCGACTATTCCTACCTCTTGAACGCCTTTCACATCCACCTGAGACAGTAATTCGGCCTCAGTAAGTCTCACCTCCAATAGTACAGCGCTTCCTCAATACTGCGGAGGAGTCTCGCAGAAATTTCTAAATGAAAAAGGACCCAGTTCCATACTGGTAGGAGCAGTTGATGAATTACAGTTTTCAATCTCTATCAATTTTTAGTCCACAACAGATCCAGAAACACAAACTATTGCGTTGTGGAAAAATGAGATGGCTGAAATTGTGAAACAAGTGAAAATGAAAGGTCCGTTTTTAAAAAATCAATGTCCAGCAAGAACATGGCGGACCCCATGGAAAAAGAAAATCTGAACCCATTCTAGGAACGAACAGAGTGAGCACTCCCTTCGGAAGAAACGGAACAAACCCACGATGTCCAAACAAAGCAACCGGGGCTGTTGATAAAAAGAAACGGAACTCAAAGGAGTACATAAACGCAAAGGAAGCAAATCACATGGAGGTGGAACAAGTGCCGCAATCACAGAGTACTAAAATTTCAACATCAAACTAACAAAGTCAATTCAAAGCAGTTGAGACTACCATTCTTCCAAATGTGACAGAACAAGATCTGGAAGAATTGTCAAGCCTCCAAGCCATCTGAATTTATAAAGTCAGAGACTTGAGAAGGGGTAGCAAGTAAAGATTACGTTGTAAATATATTTGGGTAAGCACTCAAGGGGAGGTGCAGTACAAGGGTAGTCGGGCAGAGCAAGGATTAATGCGGGATCTTCACATTGTGATGTCGAGAGTCACATGATGGTAGACTGTGAGAGTCGAGTCTGCAAAGAACCAGCATGGAGACAGCACCCATGCAGGGCTGTATCTTGGATATGTATATAGTTATGGGTTATCAATAAATGATTTGTGTTTTATGTTTAACTATAAAAGCCTGCAGACTTTTTGGTAAGACACCAAACAACCTAACAACTGTGCAGCTACTGGGGTTTGCATTTGACTCACCCTGACCAAAAGAGAGTGTCTCGATGAAGCAGCTAGTCTTTTTCCATCCATCTTCCCATATGTTCAACCAGTTTCTAATCTCTAACCTTACTAGAACCTTGACACGTTGGCTCAGCATCAAATTATACCAGAGACTTGAGTGCACTTCACATTCATCTATCAGCACACGCCAGTTAAGGTTCATCAGCTTTCTGCTGTGTACTTACTCCTTTGGTGGATTCAAATCCTCTGGGCGAGGCTCGAAAAATCGGAGTACTTCATCACATTGAGAGATCAGAAATGGCAGTCGGACCAGAGACTAGAGAGGATTAAATAAGGAGAGTTACATACTAAAGCAAAGTCAATATATAATCACACAAACATTCATCACAATATTACAAATATTGATACGATACTTGTCTCATTGCTAAGCAAAGTTGAAATTATAGTTTCTGAGAAAAAGATAAAACAGGTATCTTTCGGCTTACTGATTTAAACTGGAAGTCTGTGTTACATTTTGGAGTTTCAGAACATCTTATAAACTCCAAATATTTTGGCTTGTGTGTTTTGGTGAGTTATAGCCCACTTACTGTGCTCCCACCCCCACCATGTTCCTGAAAGTATTTTCACTTACCCAAATATCTAGGGAAGTTTGCAATGTACCCAGGGAACAATCAGAGAACCCTCTTTAAGCTCTGATGAAAGGTCATCAAACTGAAACATGAATTCTTTTTCTACCTTGACAGATGCTGCCTGATTTGATGTTTCCAACATTTTCTTTTTATTTCAGAGAACTCTCTTTGGTATATCTTTATCCACAATCTGCCCCATGGCAATACAATCTGCAGCAATGAGATCAGCTTCCATTGTCAATTGTTGTAAAAACCCATCTTGTTCACTAATGTCCATTAGGGAAGGAAATCTGTCGTTCTTATCTGATCTGGCCTACATGTGCCTGCAGACCCATAGCAAAGTGCTTGACTCTTACGTGCCCTCTGAAATGGCCCAGCAGGACACTCAGTTGTAACAAACTACTACAAAGTCACAAAAAAGGAATGAAACCGGATGGACCACCTGGTATTGACCTGGGCACCAGAAACAACAACGGCAATCGTAGCCCTGCCGACCCTGCAAAATCTTCCTTACTAACATCTGGGGACTAATGCCAAAATTGAGAGAGCTGTCTCACAGATGAGTCAAGCAACAGCCCGGAATAGTCATCCTCACAGAATCATACCTAACAGATAATGTCCCAGATACCACCATCACCATCCCTGGGTATTCTGTCCCACCAGCAGAACCGAGCCAGCAGAGGTGACGGCACAGTGGTATAGAGTCAGGAGGGAGTTATCCTGGGAGTCCTCAACATTGACTCCAGACTCTATGAAGTCTGATAGCATCAGGTCAAACATGGGCAAGGAAACCTCCTGCTGATCACCACGTACCGCCCTCCCTCTGCTGATGAATCAGTACTCTTCCATGTTAAGCACCACTTGGAGGAAGCACTGAGGGTGGCAAGGACGAAGAATGTACTCTGGGTGGGGGACTTAAATGTCCCATCACCAAGAGTGGCTCGGTAGCACCACTACTGACTGAGCCCTATATGACATAGCTGTTAGACTGGGTCTGCGGCAGGTGGTGAGGGAACCAACAAGAGGGAAAAACATATTTGACCTCATCCTCAGCAACCTGCCTGCTGCAGTTGCATCTGTCCATTACAGTATCAGTAGGAGTGAGCGCTACAAAGTCACTCACATCAAGGATACCCTCCATCATGTTGTGTGGCACTACCACCGTGCTAAATGGGATAGATTTCAAACAGATCTAGCAGCTTAAGACTGGGCATCCATGAGGTGCTGTGGACCATCAGCAGCTGCAGAATTCTACTTGAATACAATCTGTAACCTCATAACCCAGTATATCCCCCACTCTAACGTTACCTCAAGCCAAGGGATCAACCCTGGTTCAATGAAGAGTGCAGGAGGGCATGCCAGGAGCAGCACCAGGCATAACTAACAATTAGGTGTCAACCTGGTGAAACAATAACACAGGACTACTTGTGTGCCAAAGAGCATAAGCAGCAAGTGAAAGCTAGAGCTAAGCGATTCCACAACCAACCGATCAGATTTAAGCTCTGCAGTCCTGCCACATCCAGTTGTAAATGGTGGTGGACAATTAAAAAACTCACTGGAGGAGGCGGCTCCAAAAATATCCACATCCTCAATGATGGAGGAGCCCAGCACAGCAGTGCAAAAGATAAGAATGAAGCATTCGCAACATCCTTCAGCCAGAAGTGCTGAGCAGATGACCCATCTCAGCCTCCTCTGGAGGTCCCCAACATCACAGATGCCAGTTTTCAGCCAATTCAATTCACTCCCCATGATATCAAGAAACAGCTGAAGGCACTGGATACTACAAAGGCTATGGGCCCTGACAATATTCCGGCAATAGTACTGAAGACGTGTGCTCCAGAACTTGCCGCACCCCTAGCCAAGCTGTTCCAGTACAGCTATACCACTGGCATCAACCCGGCAAAGTGGAAAATTGACCAGGTATGCCCTGTACACAAAAGGCAGGATAAATCCAACCCGGCCAATTCCCGCCCCATCGGTCTACTCTCCATCATCAGTAAAGTGATGGAATGGGTCATCAACAGTGCTATCAAGCAGCACTTGCTTAGCAATAACATGTACACTGATGCCCAGTTTGGGTTCCACCAGGCCCACTCAGTTCCTCACCTCATTCCAGCCTTGGTTCAAAATGGACAAAAGAACTGAACTCCCAAAGTGAGGTGAGAGTCACTGCCCTTGACATCGAGGCAACATTTGACCGAGTGTGGCATCAAGGAGCCCTAGCAAAACAGGAGTCAATGGGAATCAAGGGGAAAACTCTCCACTGGTTGGAGTCATACCTAGCACAAAGGTAGGTGGTTGTGGTTGTTGGAGGTCAGTTATCTCAAACTCCAGGACATCACTGCAAGAGTTCCTCAGGGTAGTGTCTAGGCCTGACCACCTTCAGCTGCTTCATCAATGACCTTCCTTCCATCATAAGGTCAGAATCGCTGATGATTGCACAATGTTCAGCACCTTCTACGACTCCTCAGATACTGAAGCAATCCATGTCCAAATACAGCAAGACCTGCACAATATCCAAGCTTGGGCTGACAAGTGGCAGGCAATGACAGTCTCCAACAAGAGACAATCCAAACATCGCCACCTGATGTTCAATGGCATTACCATCACTGAATCCCCCACCATCAAATCCTTGGGGGTTATCATTGGCCAGAAACTGAACTGGGCTAGAAATATAAATACTGTGGCTACAAGAACAGGTTAGAGGCTAGGGATCGAGCAACGAGTAACTCACCTCCTGGCTCCCCAAAGCCTGTCCACAATCTATAAGGCACCAGTCAGGAGTGTGATGAAATACACTCCACTTGCCTGGATGAGTGCAGCTCCCACAATTCTCGAAGCTCAACACCATCTAGGACAAAGCAGTCCATGTGATTGGCACCACGTCTACAAAAATTCACTCCTTCCACCACCGACACACAGTAGCAGCAGTGTGCACCATCTACAAGGTGCATTGCAGGAATTCACCAAGGCTCCTTAGACAGCACCTGCCAAACCCACGACCACTATCATCTAGAAGGGCAATGGCAGCATATAGAAGGGAAAGCCACCACCTGGAAGTTTCCCTCCAAGTCACTCACCATCCTGACTTGGAAATATATTGCCGTTCCTTCACTGTCACTGGGTCAAAATCCTGGAACTCCCTTCCTAACAGCACTGTGGGTGTACCTACACCACATGGACTGTAGCGGTTCAAGAAGGCAGCCCACCACCGCCTTCTCAAGGGCAACTAGGGATGGGCCAGCCAGCGAAGCCCACATCCTGTGAATTAATTTTTTAAATGACCACGTGCAGGAAGTGCCACCAGTTTGCCCAGCTTGAGGGCCAGGTTTCCGGAGCTTGAGCGTCAGTTGAGACACAGCGGTGCATCCGCAAGGCTGAGAGTTACGTGGATAGCACGTTTTTAGATGTGGTCACCCCACAGCTTAAGGAAGTGCAGTCAGAGAGGGAATGGGTGATCACCAACTAGTCAGATGAAGGGCAGCAGACAGGTAGTCAGGAAAGCCCCACATTGCATCTCACTCAAGGCCAGTTTTTCTGTGTTGGAAAATGGTGAGAGTGGCGGTTCCTCTGGGGAGTGCAGCCAGAGCCCAGCTGCACAAGTGGGGAGAAGAAATAGAGGAAGAACACTAGTGGTAGGAGACTCATTAGTGTGGGGTACAGTTTCTGCAGCCGCAGATGTGACTCCAGGATGGTGTTGCCTCCCTGGGGCCAGGATCAAGGATGTCACTGAACGGCTGCAGGCATTCTGAAGGCGGTGGGCGAACCATCAGAGGTCATGGTTCACATTGGTACCAACAACATGGGTAGAAAGAGGGATGAGGTCCTGCAACAAGAATTTAGGGAGCTAGCTAACAGATTGAAAAGCAGAACCTCAAAGATTTCTCTAGATTACTCCTGGTGCCACAAGCTAATGAGTTCAGAGATAGTCGAATAGAGGAGATGAATGTGTGGCTGAAGAGTTGGTGCAGGAGGGAGGGCTTTAGATTCCTGGATCACTGGGTCCATTTCTGGTGAAGGTGGGTTTGCTGGTGCTGTTGGGGGGTATTAAAACTACTTTGGGAGGGCAATGGGATATGGAGTGGAGGTATAGTAGGGGGTGATGCACAGGTGGGTATAGAACAAAAACCAAGTCAGTCCGGAAGGCAGAGCATATATAGTCAAGTTAAGGCACAAGAGAGCAGGGCAAGGCTGGATGGCATTTATTTTAATGCAATGAGTCTTGAGAGTAAGGTAGATGAGTTGAGGGTGCTGATTAACACATGATATCATTGCCCTCATGGAGGCATGGTTGAGGGAGGGGCAGAACTGGCAGCTCAATACTCCGGGGTATAGAATCTTCAGGCGAGACCGGGAGTCAAAGAGGAGGTGGGTTTGCAATATTGATCAAGGAGTCAATTACTGCAATAAAGGAGGGATATCTTAGGAAGTTCTACCCATATGAGGCCATATGGGTAGAACTTAAAAACAAAAAGGGGGAAATCACATTGCTGGGAGTGTACTATAGACCCCAAACAGTCAGGGAGAGATATAAAGGGCAGATATGTAGGCAAATCTCAGAGAAATGCAAAAGTAATAGGGTAATAATAGTGGGGGATTTCAACTTCCCCAATATTAACTGAGATAGACAAAGTGTGAAAGGCTTAGAGGGGGCAGAATTCTTAACATGTATCCAGGAGAGCTTTTTTTAATCCAGCACATAAAGAGTCCTACAAGAAAGGGGACAATACTGGGCTAAATTTTAGGGAATGAAGCCGGGCAATTAGAAGAAGTGTCAGTGGGGGAGCATTTTGGTGATAGTGACTATTACTCAGTAAGATTTAAGGTAATTATGGAAAAGGACAAAGATGAACTGGAAATAAAGGTTCTGAATCGGGGAAAGGCTGACTTTAATATGATAATACAGAATCTGGCCCAAGTGGATTGGGGGAAGCTACTTGGAAAATCTACATCAGAGCAGTGGGAGTCACTCAAAAAGGAAATACTGAGAGTGCAGGGCCAACATGGCCCCGTAAAGGTGAAGGGTAGGACCAACAAGTCCAAAGAACCTTGGATGTCGAGGACTGTTCAGGATTGGATAAGGAGAAAAAGGGAAGCTTATAATAGATACCAAGAGCTCAAAACAGCGGAAGCCTTAAAGGAGCATAGAAAGTGCAGGGGGCTACTTAAAAAAGAAATTAGGAGAGCAAAGAGGGGGGGGGACATGGAAAAATACTTGAGAGTAAAATAAAGGAAAATCCAAAGGCATTTTATAAGTCTATTAGGGGCAAGAGGGAAAGAGTGGGGCCCATTAGTGGCAATCTGTATGAGGAGCCGGAAGACGTAGGTGAGGTGTTAAATTAGTACTTTGCATTCACTATAGAGATGAACGATGTAGGTATAGAAATCAGGGAGGGGGGCTGTGATATACTTGAATAAATTAGCATTGAGAGGGAGGAGGTATTAGTGGTTTTAGTGGGCTGTTAGGAGATAGAGATAGTTATAATAAGTTGTATTGGTCTTTGTGGGTGTTAGGAATGAGTTTTAGCTTTAAAGTTTAAGTTTGATTTGTATTTCTGAATCTGTGTCAAGAAAGGTCAAATTGAGTTTTAGTTTCACTTTTAAAAAGCCACCTGCATTTCTAATGAGGAGTTTAACGACCCCTAAAGAGAAAGTAAATATACAAGGGAAGAAGGAATGGACTGTTGCCTAGCAACAGGAGCCCAGCGAGACAGGTCCCTCCCACAGATAGAAAACAGCAGCTTGTTTTGGAAGCTGTTTGAGTTTAATTGGCTGAAGACAGCTGTGAAGCAGAAGCAGCCTAAAAGGGGAGAGGTAGCAAGGCCCAAGCTAAGGAAAACCCCAAAAGTCCAGGAGAAGAGGAAGTCCAAAAATGACCTTCTAGTCAAAGGAAGGACAGGGACCTGGAAAAGGTCCTGTTAAGTGAAGTTAAGAGTGATGCGCAGAGAGAAAGGCTCCAAACTTCATATTTAAAGAGACATAAGCTGCAGAAAGCAGATTTAAAGTGAAAACAGCTTGCAAGAGGCAGGAAGGTCCAAAGAGACAGCTGAAGGTCTGTAGCTCTTTGCTATGGGCATGTGAAGCAGTGGTGTACTGTTGACAATTGAGTCAGGGAGACAGAGTGTATGGAAGGCAGCTTGAATGCTTGTGGTGACTCAGGGAAGAGGAAAATCAGAAGGAGAATTTGAAACCTTGGAGGTGAACCCTTGTGGAAGACATCTGAGAGAAAGCGTTGGTTTGGGAGAAAATTCCAAGGCGAGGTCTTGGAGAGTGGGGATTGAAAACCCTCGTGTGAAGGATGGAATTCAGTGAGGCTAGTTGGCTCACGGTGTGGCAAGCATCTGAGGGGAGCTGAGGAGAGATCCATAGCATCTGGTAAGGTAGCATCTGTCACTTGAGGTCAGAGTGTGGTATGTCTGACCACAAGCTGCCATACGTTTACATGGCCTGGGTGCTTACTATGTACATTTGAGTATCAGATAGCTTTTGTAACTTGTGTTACCCTTACAAATCTGTATATATCTGTAAAGGTATAGCTGTGGGTGAAGGAGTATTCTAATATGGTTCATTTTTTCTTGTTTAATAAATGTTTTATTCTTTTGTTAAAAGTTCATCAGCTGACTCCTGTGACTCTATTCAGTAGCTACTCTCCATGTATCTATACAAACAAATAAAAGTTAGGATCTATAAAGCTGGGTTCTATTCCGGGACCAGGCTTGTCCAGGGGTAGCCTCAGCTGGGATTGTAACACAGGCTTAAAAGTGGATAAATCCCTAGGCCCAGATGAGATATATCCCAGGCTACCGTGTGAGACAAGGGAGGAGATTGCAGGGGCCCTGACATTAATTTTCAAATCCTCTCTGGTCACGGGAGAGGTGCCAGAGGACTGGAGGACAGTAATGTGGTACCATTATTCAAAAAGGGTGGTAGGGATAAACCAGGGAATAAATGAGTCTAACATCAATGAGTGAGTCTAACATCAATGGTATGGAAACTATTGGAAACAATTCTGAGTGACAGAATTAATCTCTACTTGGAGAGGCAGGGATTAATTAGGGATAGTCAGCATGGCTTTGTCAGGAGGAAATCAGGCCTAACAAATTTGATTGAATTTTTCGAGGAGGTGACTAGGTGTGTAGATGAGGGTAGTGCAGTTGGTGTAATCTACATGGACTTCCGTAAGACTTTTGACAAGGTCTCCCATAGCAGACTGGTCAAGAGTGTTAGAGCACGTGGGATCCAGAGCAATTTGGCAAATTGGATCCAAAATTGGCTTAGAGGCAGGAGGCAGAGGGTGATGGTCGAAGGTTGTTTTTGTGACTAGAAGCCAGTGTCAAGTTGCATACCACAGGGTTCGGTGCTTGGACCCTTGCTGATTGTAGTGTACATTAATGATCTAGACATGAATGTAGGAGGTATGATCAGTAAGTTTACAGATGACAGAAAAATTGGTGGTGTGGTAAATAGTGAGGAGGAAAGCCTTAGACTACAGGATGATACAGAAAGGCTGGTCAGAAGGGCAGAACAGTGGCAAATGGAATTTAATCCTGACAAATGTGAAGGGATGCATTTTGGGAGGATTAACAAGACAAAGGAGTACACGATGAATGATAGGACCCTAAGGATTACAGAGGATCAGAGGGGCCCTAGTGTGCATATCCATAGATCCTTGAAGGCAGCAGGATAGCTAGATAAGGTGGTTAAGAATGGATATAGGATATTTGCCTTTATTAGTCGAGGCACTGAATACAAGAGTAGGGAGGTTATGATGGATCTGTATAAAACGTAAATTAGGCCATATCTGGAGTACTGTGTGCATTTCTGTTTGCCACATTATAGAAAGGATGTGATTGCACTACAGAAGGTGCAGAGCAGATTCACCAGGATGTTGCCTGGACTGGAGCATTTCAGCTATGAAGAGAGGCTAGATATGCTGGGATTGTTTTCCTTGGAGCAGAGGAAGCTCAGGGGGACCTGATTGAGGTGTACAAAATTATGAGGGCCATAGATAGGAAGAAATATTTTCCCTTAGTGGAGGGGTCAATAACCAGGGGGCATAGATTTATGGTAAGGGGCAGGATGTTTAGAGGGGACTTGAGGAAAATGTTGTAATTATTGAAATTGTAGTGTTGTATTGTAGATTCCACTGAGTTGTGGAATCATGCAAAGAATACAGTGTTATTTTCTTCACTCTCCTGAAGACAGTAACTCCTTACAGAGCCGTGTTTCATTAAAATCTAGGAAACTCCAAACTGCTGACATAATTGCTTGTCATTTGTGTGTGCAATTAGACAATGATGGTCAAACCATCAAAGCATAGGGATGTCACAGGCAAAACTGTTTCCACCCATGCCTAATGTCTAACAATATAGGTATACGAACAGGAGTAAGCCACTTCGGCTAACGTCCACTACCTGCTGAAATCATTGCAAAGCAACAACTAATATCTGCTCTCCTTCACTACAGGGTTCTGGAGAGCAATTATAGTATCATTGAAGTAAAAACAGAAAATGAAGGAAAAACTCAGCAAGTCTGGCAGCATCTGTGGAGAGAGAAACATAGTTTACGTTTCAAGTCCATGTCACTCATCTTCAGAGATGAAGGGAGGTAGAAATGTGATGGGTTTTAGACTTTGAAGAGAGGGCAGGTGGAGCAAAATGGAAAGTCAGGGATATGTAGGAGCTCAAGAGAGATTTGACAAAGGTGTCATGGACACAAGACAAAGGAAGTGGTGATGATAGTGTTAAAGACAAAGGCAGGTGCTAATAGTGGCATAAAAAAGGTCAGATAGCAGATTGTGTTAATAGCAGAACAAGGGTCAGTGCTCTCCGAAAGCAGAACATAACAAGTAACAGGCTGGCCCTGTGGGGGGAGGAGGTTGGGAAAAAATATCAAAATGGAGGACAGAGTTTATGGTCTGAAGTTGTTGAACTCAATGTTAAGTTTGGAAGACGGTAATATGCCTAATCAGAAGATGAGGTGCTGTTCCTCCAGTTTACATTGGGCTTCACTGGAACCACTGCAGCCAGACCAAGGCCAGAAATGTGAGAATGAAAGGAGGATAGTGAATTAAAATGGCAAGCAACAGGAAAGTCTGGCCATGCTTGTGGACTGAGCGAAGGTATTCCACAAAGCAGTCACCCAGTCTGTGTTTAGTCTCCCCAATATAGAGCAGTCTGCATGGTGAGCAGCGAATACAATAGACTAAATTGGAAGAAGTGCAAGTGAAGCACTACTTCATTTGGAAGCAGTGTTTGGGGCTTTGGGTGGTGAGGAGGGAGGAGGTAGAGGGGCAGGTGTTATACTTACTGCGATTGCATGGGAAGGTTGCAGTGGAAAGGGGGTGAGATGTTGGGGGTGGTAGAAGAATGGACCATGGTGTCACAGAGGGAATGGTCCCTACGAAATGCTGACAGGGGAGGTGAGGAGAAGGTGGGTTTGGTTGTGGCACAATGTTGGAGTTGGTGGAAATGGCAGAGGATGATCCTTTGAATGTGGAGGCTGGTGGAAATAAAGGTGAGGACAAGGGGAGAATTATCATGCTTCTAGAAGGGAGGAGATGGGCAGATATACAGGAGATGGGTGGGAGACATTTGAGGGCCCTGTCAATCACAGTAAGGGGGAATCTCGGTTCCTGATAAAGGAAGAAATGTCAGAAGCATGGTTTTGGAACAGATGCAATAGAAGTGGAGAAACTGGGAAAATGGGATGGAGTCCTTACAGCAGCAGGCTGAGAGGAAGTGTAGTGAGGTAGCTGTGGGAGTTGGTGGGCTTGTAATGAATATTGGTGGACAGTATGTCACCAGAAATGGAGACAAGGAAGTCAATGAAGGAAAGGGAAGCACTGGAGCGCTGCTTTGGGCTGCATCAGGGTGCTTAAGTTGGAGTTTGGAGAGATAGGGACATTCAAGGATTAAAGGTTAATTTCTATCTAAACTCTAATTTTTCTTTAATTTAGCAACTAACTTAAAGTTGCCCTTTGGGTGAGGAGGAGGTGAGTTTTAGTCCAGCTTTAAAACAGGGGTTAGACAGATTCTGCTTGCAGCTGCAGCTAGTTAATTAGATAACAGGCTTAAACAGGTTTTCAGCAGCTAGAATCAGACAGCATAAAAGCAGGCCATCAACAGTGCTGTTTTCCCTTTAAGGAGCTGCTTTTGCTTTGTCCCTGATTTTGTTAATTTAGTTTAATTGTTTTCACTCAAAAGAGTTACAATGCTGCTTTTGTCTGCATTGGACTGTTGCTTTGGGCTGCATTAGAGTGCTTCAGCTGGAGTTTGGTGAGAGAGGGAAAGAGGCATCCTTTCATTTTCTACTTTTCCTCAGTAAGAAGAGTGGCAACCTTGGTAAGTAGGACCTAGTAAGCATTTCTTCTGTCCTTAATATTCTCTAAACTGGAGAAAGTAAAGGGAGTAATTTCAGGGTAAATCATGGCAGGGCAGCATGGCCAAGTGGAATTCTCCTCTTTTGCAACGTGGGAAGTCAAGGACACTTCCAGTGTCCAGGGCAATCACATGTGCAGAAAATCCAGCTGCAGCTACTTGAAATCTGCGTTTCCGGGCTGGAGACACTGTGCAGCATCTGCAAGGATGCGGTCTTTGTGGGTAGCATGTACAGTAAGGTGGTCACACCGCAGTTGGAGTGCACAGACAGAAAGGGAATGGGTGACCACCAGGCAAAGTAAAACTGCTAGGCAAGCAGTACAGGAGTATCCTGGGTCCATCTCCCTCTCTAACATATTTTCTGTTTTGGCTACTGCTGGGGGAGATGGTTCTTCAGGGGAATGCAATGAGAGACAAATCCGTGGCTCACGAGTGGCTCAGACCATAAGACCATAAGACATAGGAGCAGAAATTAGGCCATTCGGCCCATTGAGTCTGCTCCACCATTCAATCGTGGCTGATAAGTTTCTCAACCGCATTCTCCCACCTTCTCCACATAACCTTTGATCCCTTTACCAATCAAGAACCTATCTATCTCGCTCTTAAATACACTCGATGACCTGGCCTCCACAGCTTTCTGTGGCAATGAATTCCATAGATTCACCACTCTCTGGCTAAAGAAGTTGCTTCCCTTTACACTGAGCTTTGTCCTCAGGTCCTAGTCCCTCCTACTAATGGAAACATCTTCCCCACGTCCACTCTATCCAGGCCTTTCAGTATTCTGTAAGTTTCAATCAGATCCCCCCCTCATCCTTCTAAACTCCATCGAGTATAGACCCAGAGTCCTCAAATGTTCTTCACATGTTAAGCCTTTCATTCCTGGGATCATCCTCGTGAACCTCTGGACCATCTCCAGGGCCAGAACATCCTTCCTGAGATACGGGGCCCAAAATTGCTCACAATATTCTAAATGTGGTCTGACCAGAGCCTTATAAAGCCTCAGCAGCACATCCCTGCTTTTATATTCTAGTCCTCTCGAAATAAATGAGAACATTGCATTTGCCTTCCTAACTACCGACTCAACCTGCAAGTTAACCTTTAGAGAATCCTGGACTAGGACTCCCAAATCCCTTTGCACTCCAGATTTCTGAATTCTCTCCCCATTTAGAAAATAGTCCATGCCTCTAAACTTCTAACCAAAGTGCATGACCTCACACTTCCCCACATTGGGCAAAGAAGTGGCAGATGGAATACATTCTCCTAACCTGTCCAAATCCTTCTGCAGCCTCCCCGCCTCCTCAATACTACCTGTCCCTCCACCTATCTTTGTATCATCTACAAACTTAGCCAGAATGCCCTCAGTTCCTTCACCTAGATCATTAATGTATAAAGTGAAAAGTTGTGGACCCAACACTGACCCCTGCTGAACTCCACTAGTCACCAGCCGCCATCCTGAGAAGGACCTCCTTATCCCCACTCTCTGCTTCCTGCCAGACAGCCAATTTTCTATCTATGCTAGTACCTTGCCTCTAACACCATGGGCTCTGATCTTACTGAGCAGCCTCCTGTGCGGCAACTTGTCAAAGGCCTTTTGGAAGTCCAAGTAGATAACATCCATTGGCTCTCCTTTGTCTAACTTACTCATTACCTCCTCAAAGAATTCTAACAGATTTGTCAGGCATGACCTCCCTTTGATGAAACCATGCTGACTTTGCCCTATTTTACCATGCACTTCCAAGTATTCTGAAATCTCATCCTTAATAATGGACTCTAAAATCTTACCAACGACCGAGGTCAGGCTAATCGGCCTGTAATTTCCCATCTTTTGCCTCACTCCCTTCTTTAACAGGGGGGTTACATTAGCGATTTTCCAGTCCTCTGGGACCCTCCATGACTCCAGTGATTCCTGAAGGATCACCACCAACGCCTCCAATATCTCTTCAGCTATCTCCTTCAGAACTCTGGGGTGTAATCCATCTGGTCCAGGTGATTTATCTACCTTCAGACCTTTCAGTTTTCCTAGCACCTTCTCCTTGGTTATGGCCACCATACTCACCTTTGCCCCCCGACTCTCTTGAACTTTGGGGATGTTGCTCGTGTCTTCCACCGTGAAGACTGATGCAAAGTACCTACTCAGTTCCTCCGCCATTTCTTTGTTCCCCACTACTACTTCTCCAGCATCATTTTCTAGTGGCCCAATGTCCACTTTTGCCTCTCTCTAACCATTTATATATCTAAAAAAAACTCTTGCAATCTTCTTTTATATTACTGGCTAGTTTACCCTCATTTCATCTTCTCCCTCCTTATTTCTTTTTTAGTTGTCCTCTGTTGGTCTTTGTAGGCTTCCCAATCCCCTGATTTCCCACTGCTCTTCGCCGTATTATAAGCTTTCTCTTTAGCTTTTATGCTGTCCCTGACTTCCCTTGTCAGCCATGGTTGCCTCGTCCTCCCTTTAGTATGCTTCTTCTTCCTAGGGATGAATTTTTGCTGTGTCTCCCAAATTACTTCCAGAAACTCCTGCCATTGCTGTTCCACTATCTTTCCTGCTAGGCTCACCTCCCAGTCAATTCTGGCCAGCTCCTCTCTCATACCTCTGTAGTTGCCTTTATTCAACTGTAATACCGTTACATCTGATTCCAGATGTTTCCTCTCAAATTGCAGGGTAAATTCGATCATATTATGGTCAGTTCCTCCTAAGGGTTCCTTCACCTTAAGCTCCCTTATCAAATCTGCCTCATTACACATCACTAAATCTAGAATTGCCTGTTCCCTAGTGGGCTCCACTACAAGCTGCTCCAAAAAGCCATCTCGTAGACATTCCACAAATTCCTTTTCTGGGGATCCACTACCAACCTGATTTTCCCAGTCTACCTGCATTTTGAAATCCCCCATGATCACTGTAACTTTGCCTTTCTTACACGCCTTTTCTATCTCCTGGTGTATCTTGTGCCCCACATCCTCACTACAGTTCGGAGGCCTGTACAGAACTCCCATTATGGTTTTTTAACCTTTGCAATTCCTCAACGCTACCCACACAGATTCTACATCATCTGACCCTACATCATTTCTTGCTATCGATTTAATTTCCTTACTAACAAAGCAACCCTACCCCTCTGCCAATCTGCCTATCTTTTCGATAGGATGTATATCCTTGGATATTTAACTTCCAGTCCTGATCCCCTTGCAGCCATATCTCCGTCATGCTCACCACATCATACCTGCCGATTTCAATCTGCGCCACAAGCTCATTTACCTTATTTCGTATACTGCGATGCATTCAGATAAACAGTGGGGGAGAAAACGAGTGTGAGGGTCGAGCAATAGTGACAGGGGATTCACTCATAAGAGAAACAGATAGATATTTCTGTGGTTGCAGACATGACGCCAGGACGGTATGTTGCCTTCCTGATGCCAGCGTCAAGGATGTCACTGAGCAGCTGCAGGACATTCTGAAGAGAGAGAGTGAACAGATAGAGGTCATGGTCCATAGTGGTGCCAATGACATAGGTAACAAGAGGGATGAGGTCCTGGAAGCAGAATATAGGGAGCTAGGAAATAAATTGAAAAACAGGGCCTCAAAAGGTAATAAATCTCAGGATTAGAGTCATAGAGGTCTACAGCACAAAAAAAGGCCCTTTGGCCCATTGAATCTGTGCCGATCAAACAAGTACCTAACTATTCTAATCTCAGTTTCCAGCACTAGGCTCATAGCCTTGTATGCCATGGCATTGCATGTGCATATCCAAATACTTATTAAATGTTATGAGGCTTTCTGCCTCTACCACCCTTTCAGGCAGAGTTCCAGATTTCCACCATATTCTGGGTGAAAAAATTCTTCCTCACATTCCCTCGAAGCCTCCTGACCCATACCTTAAATCTATGCCCCCTGGTTATTGATCCTTCCACCGAGGGGAAAAGTTCTTCCCTGTCTACAATATCTATGCCTCTCATAACTTTAGACACCTTAATCATGTCCCTCCTCAATCTCCTCTGCTCCAGGGAAAATAACTCCAGTCTATCCAAACCTTCCTCACAACTAAAACTAACCAACCCAGGCAGCATCCTGCTAAATCTCCTCTGCACTCTCTCTAGTGCAATCACATCCTTCCAATAATGCGGATTCCAGAACTGCACACAATATTCTAGCTGTGGCCTAACCAGCGTTTTATGCAGTTCCAACATAACCTCCCTGCTCTTATATTCTATGCCTCAGCTAATAAAGACAAGTATCCCATATGCCTTCATAACCATCTTTTCTACCTGTCCTGCTACCTTAAGGGACCAGTGGACATGCACACCAAGGTCCCTCTGATCCTCGGTTCCCAGGGTCTTACCATTCATCGTGTATTCCTGAGCCTTGTTTGTCCTGCCCAAGTGCATCACCTCACACTTATCCAGATTAAATTCTATTTGCCACTGATCAGCCCATCTGACCAGCCCTGTCTATATACTCCTGAATTCTAAGGTTATCATCCTCACTATTTACCACCCCCCCAAATTTCGTGTCATCCGCAATCTTACTGATCAACGATCCTACATTCAATTCTAAATCGTTTATATAGACTACAAACAGCAAGGGGCCCAACACCGATCCCGCGGAACCCCATTGGACACAGGCATCCAGTCACAAAAACACCCCTCAACCATCACCCTCTGCTTCCTGCCATACGACAAATTCTGGTCCAATTTGCTAAATTGCCTTGGATCCCATGGGCTCTTACCTTTGTTATTAATCTCCCATGCAGGACCTTATCAAAATCCTTGCTGAAGTCCAAGTAGACTACGTCAAATGCATTGCCCTCATCTACACACCTGATCACTTCTACGAAAAATTCAATCTGATTGATCAGACATGACCTCCCCTTAATAAAACCATGCTGACTGTCCTTCATTAATCCCTGCCTCTCCAAGTATAGATTAATTCTGTCCCTCAGGATTGTTTCCAATCGTTTCCCAACCACTGAGGTTAGACTGACTGGCCTGTAGTTCCCTCGTTTATCCCTTCCTCCCTTCTTGAATAACAGTACCATATTGGCTGTCCTCCAGTCCTCTGGCACCTCCACAGCAGCCAGAGAGGTATTGAAAATTATTGCCAGCACTCCTGCTATCTCTTCCCTTGCCTCATTCAACACCTTGGGATACATTTCATCCAGGCCTGGAGATTTATCTAATTTTAAACCTGCCAGACCACTTAGAACATCCTCACTTTCTATGCTAATTTCTTTAATTATATCACAGTCCTTCTGCCTGATTGCCATACCCACATCGTCCCTCTCACTTGTGCACACAGACACAAAGTATTCATTTCGAACCCTACCACGTCTTCCGGCTCCACACACAAATTACCACTATGGTCCTTAATGGGCCCTACTCTTTCCCTAGTTATCCTCTGACTCTTGATGCACTTGTAAAATAACTTTGGATTTTCCTTTATTTTACCTGTCAATGTTTTTTCATACCCTCTTTTAGCTTTCCTAATTTCCTTACACTTTCTATACTCCTCTATGGCTTTCGCTGTTTCGAGCCCTCGGTATCTGCCATAAGCCTTTCTTTTTCTCTTTATCCAATCCTGTATATCCCTCAACATCCAGGGTTCCCTGGATTTGTTGGTCCCACCCTTTATCTTTACTAAAACATGTTGGCCCTGTACTCTCCCTATTTCCTTCTTGAATGAGTTCCACTGCTCTGATGCAGATTTACCTAAAAGTAGCTGCTCCCAGTCCACTCTGGCCAAATCATATCTGATCTTACTAAAATTGGAACCCCAATTAGAACTCTGATTTCTGGCCCATCTTTGTCCTTTTCCATAACAACCTTGAATCTACTGGAGTTATGATCACTATCTGCAAAATGCTCCATCACTGATAGCTCTACCACTTGCCCGGCTTCATTCTCTAAAATTAAGTCCAGGACTACCTCCTCTCTTGTAGGACCTTCTACGTACTCGCTTAAAAAGCTCTCCTGGATGCATTTTAAGCATTCCGCTCCTTCTAAACCTAACACACTATGACTAACCCAGTTACTGTTGGGGAAGTTGAAATCCCCCACTATTACTATACTATTATTTTTGTACTTCTCTGAAATTTGCCTACATATCTGCTCTTCTGTTTCTCTCTGATTGTTTGGGGGCCGATAGTACACTCCCAGCAATGTGATTGCTCCTTTTTTGTTTTTCAGTTCTTCCCATATGGCTTCATTTGAGGAGCCTTCTAAGATATCATCCCTCCTTACTGCTGTAATTGATTCCTTGATCAATATTGTGATACCCCCTCCCCTTTTACCCCCTCCCCTGTCTCGCCTGAAGACCCTATATCCTGGAATAATCAGCTGCCAATCCTGCCCCTCTCTCAATCATGTCTCTGTGACAGCAATGACATCATACTTCCATGTGTTAATTTGTGCCCTCAACTCATCTGCCTTATTCGTCAGACTCCTTGTATTAAAATAAATACCATCCAGCTTTGCCAAACTCCCTTGTGCCTTAACTGGCCTTTAATTTCTATGCCTTCCAGACTCATTTGCTCTCTCTTCTAATTTTGGCTGTGCATCCTCCCCTGCTGAACCTCCTCTCAGGATCCCATCCCCCTGCCAAGTTAGTTTAAACCCTCCCCAACAGCAGTAACAAACCTCCCCACGAGGATGTTGGTCCCATTCTGGTTAGGTGTAACCTGTCTGCCTTCTACAGGTCCCATTGCCCCCAGAAACGGTCCCAATGTCCCAGAAATCTAAAGCCCTCCCTTCAACACCATCTCTCCAGCCACACATTCTTCCGGACGAACCTCCTATCTCTATACTCACAATACTCGCTATTACTTCCCCCCCCCCCCACCCCAGTTTTTTTTTTTAATTCATTCATGGGAAGTGGGCTTCACTGGCTGGGCCAGCATTTATTGCCCATCCCTAATTGCCCTTGAGAAGGCGGTGGTGAGCTGCCTTCTTGAACCACTGCTGTTCATGCGGTGTAGGTACACCCACAGTGCTGTTAGGAAGGGAGTTCCAGGATTTTGACCCAGCGACAGTGAAGGAACAGGGACATATTTCCAAATCAGAATGGTGAGCGATTTGGAGGGGAACTTCCAAGTGGTGGTATTACCATCTATCAGTTACCCTTGTCCTTCTAGATGGCAGTGGTTGTGGGCTTGGAAGGTGCTGTCGAAGGAACCTTGGTGAATTCCTGCAGTGCATCTTGTAGATGGTACACACACTGCTGCTACTGTGCTTCAGTGTTGGAGGGAGTGAATGTTTGTGGATCTGGTGCCAATCAAGCAGGCTGCTTTGGCCTGGATGGTGTTCAGCTTCTTGGGTGTTGTAGGTGCTGCGCTCATCCAGGCAAGTGGGGAGTATTCCTTCACACTCTTGACTTGTGCCTTGTTGATGGCGGACAGACTTTGGGGAGGGGGGGGTTGTCAGGAGGCTGGTTACTCGTCGCACAATTCCTCTGACTAGCCTCTGACCTGCTCTTGTAGCCACAGCAGTTATATGGCTAGTCTAGTTCAGCTTCTGGTCAATGGTAACCCCCACGATGTTGATAGTGGGGGATTTACTGATGGTAATGTCATTGAACATCAGGAGGCGATGGTTGGATTTTCTCTTGCTGGAGATCGTCATTGCCTGGCATTTGTGTGGCGCAAATGTTACTTGCCAATTGCCAGCCCAAACCTGGATATTGTCCAGGTCTTACTGCATTTGAACATTGGACTGCTTCAGTATCTGAGGACTCTCAAACATCCTATAATCATCAGCGAATATCCCCACTTCTGACCTTATGATGGAAGAAAGGTCATTGATGAAGCAGCTAAAGATGTTTGGGCCGAGGACACTACCCTGAGGAATTTCTGCAGTGACGTCCTGGAGCTGAGATGACTGACTTCCAACAATCACAACCATCTTCCTTTGTGCTAGGTATGACTCCAACCAGCAGAGAATTTTCCCCGATTCCCATTAACTCCAGTTTTGATGGGCTCCTTGATGCCACGCTCGGTTAAACACAGCCTTGATGCAAAGGGCTGTCATTCTCAACTCACCTCGGGAGTTCAGCTCTTTTGTCCATGTTTGAACCAGTGCGTCAGTGAACAGGTTATTGCTAAGCAAGTGCTGCTTAATAGCACTGTTGATGACCCCTTTCATTACTTTACTGATGATCGAGAGTAGACTGATGGGGCGGTAATTGGCCGAGTTGGATTTAGTCCTGACTTTTGCATACAGGACATAACTGGACAATTTTCTACATAGTCAAGTAGATGTCTGTGTTGTAGATGTCCATGCCCCTAGCCAAGCTGTTCCAGGACAAGTTCTGGAGCACAAGTCTTCAGTAGTATTGTCGGAATACTGTCAGACCCCAAAGCCTTTGCACTATCCAGTGCCTTCAGCCATTTCTTGATATCACGTGGAGTAAATCGAATTGACTGAAACTGGCATCTGTGACGCTGGGAACCTCGGAGGAGGCTGAGATGGATCATCCACTCGGCACTTCTGACTGAAGATTGTAGCAAATGCTTCAGCCTTATCTTTTGCACTGATAGGCTGGGCTCTTATATCATTGAGGATGGGGATATTTGTGGAGCCTGCTCCTCCAGTGAGTTTTTTAATTGTCCACCACCATTCACAAATGGATGTGGCAGGACTGCAGAGGTTAGATCTGATCCATTGGTTGTTGGATCATTTAGCTCTGTTTATCACTTGCTGCTTATGCTGTTTGGCACGCAAGTAGTCCTGTGAGATAGCTTCACCATCTAGTTTCTAATCAGTGCCACGTGCTACCGAAATCAGGATTAGGAGAATAGACTGGATGAATGCATGGCTGGAGGGATGGTGTAGGAGGGAGGGATTTAAATTCCTGAGGCATTGGGGCCAATTCTGGGGAAGCTGGGAACTGTAGAAGTTGGACGGGTTGCACCCCAGCAGGACCAGGACCAATATCCTCCCAGGGGTATTTGCTAGTACTGTGGGGGGAAGGTTTGAACTAGAGTGGCAGAGGGATGGGAACCTGAGTGGGGAGACACAAGAGAGGGAAACTAAAATAGGAATGAAAGACAAAAGTAGAAAGCAAAAGTGGAAGGCAGGGTAAACAAGTGCTATTAGCAAATAGGGCCATTGTACAAAAAGTGATGTATAAAAATGTTAAAAAGACAAGTGTCAAGGCAATATCTGAATGCGCAGAACACTCACAATAAGGTAGATGAATTAACAGCACAAACAGATGTAAACGTGTACGATATGATTGTGATTATGGAGACATGGCTGCAGGGCAATCAAGGCTGTGAACTGAATATCAAAGGGTATTCAATATTTAGGAAGGACAGGCAAAAAGGAAAAGGAGGTGGGGAGACGTTGTTAGTTAAGGATCAAATCATTGCAATAGATGGAGGATATTGGCTCAGAAAACCTAGATGTGGAATCATTCTGGGTGGAGCTAAGAAGCAACGAGGGATGGAAAACATTAGTGGGAATAGTTTATAGGCCTCAAAACAGTCATGATAAAGGTAGGGATGGCATTAAGCAGAAAATTAAAGAATGTTACAAGGGTGCTACAGCACGCATGGGTAATTTTAATCTACATATAGACTGGGCAAACCAAATTGGCAATAATACTGTGGCAGATGAATTCCTGGAGTGTGTACGAGATGTTTTTTTTTAGACCAGAATGTGAAGGAACCAACTAGGAAACAGGCTATCCTAGATTTGGTATTGCACAATGAGAAGAGATTAATTAATAATCTTGTTGTCCAGGGACCTTTAGGGAACAATGACCATAACATGATAGAATTTTCACAGGATGGAAAGTGAAGTAGTCCAATCCAAAACTAGGGTCCTAAATCTAAACAAGTGAAACTACTAGAGTGTGCGGCATGTGAAGGCTAAGGGAGATTGGGGAACTTCATAAAAAGGCATGATGTTGGATAGGCAATGGCTACTATTTAAGGATCAAATGAATTAATTGCAACAGTTATATATTCCTTTCTGGTGTAAAAACACAACAGGAAAAGTGGCCCAATCATCGCTAACAAAATAAATTCAGGATAGTATTAGATCCAAAAAGGAGTCATATAAAGTTGCTAGAAAAAGCAGTAAGCCTGAGGCAAAAACAGAAAATCCTAGAAAAACTCAACAGGTCTGACAGCATCTGTGGAGAGAGAAAAACAAAGTTAACGTTTCGAGTCCGTATGACCCTTCTTTAGAGCCATGCAGAGTCGAAACGTTAACTTTGTTTTTCTCTCTCCACAGATGCTATCAGACCTGCTGAGTTTTTCCATCATTTTCTGTTTTTGTTTCAGATTTGCAGCATCCTCAGTATTTTGCTTTTATTTTAGCAAGCCTGAGGATTGGGAGCAGTTTAGAATTCAGCAAAGGTGGGCCAAGAGATTGATTAAGAGGGAGGAAATATGAGAGTAAACGTGCAAGGAACATAAAAGCAGCCTGTAAAAGCTCCTGTAAGTATGTAAAAAGAAAAAGATTAATGAAGACAGATGTAAGTCCCTTACAATCTGAAACACGAGAATTTGTAATAGAGAACAAGGAAATAGCAGAGCAATTTAGTTCTGTCTTCACGGAGGAAGGCACAAATACGTTCCCAGAAATGCTAGGGAACCAAAGGTTTATGAGAAGGAGAAATTGAAGGAAATTAGTATAACTAAAACAATGGTGGTGATGGAAATAGTGGATGCTTTGGTTGTCATCTTCCAAAATTCTGTCAGTTCTCAAACAGTCCCGGCAGATTGGAGAGTAGCAAATGTAATCCCACTATTTGAAAAAGGAGGGAGAAAATGGAATTACAGGCCAGTTAGCTTAATATCAGTATTAGGGAAAATGCTAGTGTCTATTATGAAGGATGTGATAACAGGGCACTTAAAAAAGATCAGCGGGATTAGACAAATTCAACATGGATTTATGAAAGGGAAATCATACTAGACAAGCTTACTGGAGTTTTTTGAGGAAATAACTAGCAGAATACATAAGGGAGAGCCAGTAGAGGAGATGTATTTGGATTTTCAGAAAACTTTTGATAAAGTCCCACATAAGAGGTTAGTGTGTAAAATTAAAGCACAATGGATTGGGGGTAATATATTAGCATGGATTGAGATTTGGTTAACAGACAAGAAACAGAGTAGGAATAAATGGGTCTTTTTCGGAGTGCCATGACTAGTGGTGTACCGCAGGGGTCAGTGCTTGGGCCCCAGCTATTCACAATATATATCAATGATTTGAATGAGGGAACAAAATGTAATAGTTACAAGTTTGCTGATGACATGAAACTAGGTGGGAATGTGAGTAGTGAGAACGATGTTAAGAGGCTTTAAGGAGATTTAGATAGGTTGAGTGGGTGAGCACATACCTGGCAGATGCATTATAACGTGATAAGTGTGAAGTTATCCACTTTGGCAGGAAAAACATGATGACAGAGTGCTATTTAAAGGTGATAGATTAGGGAACGTTAATGTACAAAGGGACCTGGGTGTCCTTGTACACCAATCACAAAGCAAGCATGCAGGTGCAGCAAGCAATTAAAAAGGCAAATGAAATGTTGGCCTTCATTGTGAGAGGACTTGAGTACAGAGGCTAGGAAGTCTTACTGCAGCTGTACAGGGCCTTGGTGAGACCACACTTGGAGTATTATGTACAGTTTTGTTCTCCATACCTAAGAAAGGATATACTTGCCATAGAGGGAGTGCAGCCAAGGTTCACCAGACTGATTCCTGGTATGGCAGGATTGTAGTATGAGGGGAGATTGTGTCAACTAGGCCTGTATTCAGTGGAATTTAGAAGAATGAGAGGGGATCTCATTGAAACATATGGGGCAAAATTTTGCCCTTGATGGGCGGGCTGGCCCCACTGGCTTGGCGGCGGGCGGGCAGCCAATCGCCGCCGCCAAAACGAGCCCCACCACCATTTTAAGTGGGCGGGCCAATTAAGGCCCGCCCAATGGGAAGCGCTATGCGCTTCCTGTGCGGGCAGTTGCGGGGGGGGGGGCAACTGTCAGAGTGCGCTCTTTCAAGCATGCGTGCGAAGGAGCGCACATCTCCCTGAGGCAAAGTGCTGCCTCAGGAAGATCGCTGAAAGGCTGGCAAATATAAAAAATAGAACAATAATAAATTCATTAACATGTTCCCCTCATGTGAAAATGTCACACAAGATGGGACATGTTAATGAAATAAACAAAAACTTTCTTAAATGTTCTTAAAACGCAATCAAACCTCATCCCGCCACTGGATGAGGTTTGTAAAAAAAAAAAATCACTTATCCATCTGCCCATTGGGCCCGGGCGCCGAGCCGAAGTTCGCACGGGGCCCTCTAAAATCATCGACGATTGTCAAGTTAAGGGCCTTATCGAGGCCTTTAATTAATGGTGGGCGCAGGTCCCGCTGCATAGCGAGCCCCCCGACCGAAATATAGTGATGTCGCGCGCTGACGTCGGGACACTCGCGCGATATTTTAAGCGCTGGGGTGCAGGCTCCACCACCCGCACGCCAGCCAGAAGATTCTGCCCATAAAATTCTAACAGGCTGGGCAGACTAGATGCAGGGATGACATTTCCTCTGGCTGAGGTGTCTAGAACCAGAGGCCACAGCCTCAAGATACAGGGTAGGCCATTTAGGACTGAGATGAGGAAAAACGTCTTCGCTCAGAGGGTGGTGAACCTGTGGAATTCTCTACCACAGAAGGATGTAGAGACCAAGTCACTGAATATATTTAAGAAGGAAATAGATTTCCAGACTCTAAAGGTGTCAAGGGGAATGGGGAGAGAGCAAGAGCATGGCACTGAGGTAGAGGATCAGCCATGATCATATTGAATTGTGCAGCAGGCTCAAAGGGCCAAATGACCTACTCCTGCTCCTATTTTCTATGTTTCTATGTTAGTCATGGACTATGTGGCAGTGACAGAGGGGTGAAAATTGGAAGCAAAGTTGATAAATTTTTCCAGGTCCAGACAAGAGCATGAAGCAGCATAATACAGTCATTGATATACTGGAAAAAGAGTTGTGGGTTCCACAATACCCCTTAAAAGACAAGCATAACTGAGGCCCATGCAGGTACCCATAGCCACACCTTTTATTTGAAGCAAGTTAAACAAGTTAAAGGAAAAATTGCTCAATGAAAGAACAAGTTCACCGGGCACAGGAGAGTGGTGGTGGATGGAGATTGTTAGGGCCTCTGTTCAAAGAAGCAGAGAACCCTTAGACTGTCCTGGTGAGAGATGGAGGCGTAGAGGGACTACACCTCCTTTGAGAAGAGGATGCAGCTAGCACCAGAAAGTGGAAATTGTTAAAATCACAAATGTAGGTGGGAAGAGACTAACAAGGGGAGAGAGAATAATCAAGCTAGAGAGAAATTAGTTCAGTCGGGCAGGAAAAGGCTGGGTCTACCAGAACAGTCCTGTTTGTGGATTTTGGGAAGGAGGTAGAAGCTGGCTGTGAGGGGTTGTGGGACAATGAGGTTGGAAGCTGTGAACAGAAGATCTCCACAGATGAGGTCAGTGACAGTGCTGCAAACAATGGCTTGATGTTCGGTGGTGGGGTCATGGTCCTGGGGAAGATAAGGGCAAGTGTCTGACAGCTGGTGCTCAGCCTTTGAAAGGTAGAGATCGGTACACCAGAAAACACAGCACCATCCTTGTCAGCTGGTTTGACAACAAAGTCAGGGTTGCACCTGTGAGAACAGAATGCAGTAATATCACTGAGTATGTCCTGGTTTAGACCAATAAACTCAGCATATAATCAAACCCAGGACCCTCTTGCTCTGAATTACTTAACTATCTGCAGGGTAAACTTTGCAAGTCATTGAGGAAAGCTTCCAAGTACCCTATTCATGAAGACTCCAATTCCATTGTATCATACACAAACTGATCGGGTCCCAAAAGCCTTTTACAGTAAATAGCCAATTATAATAATGAATGCTTCATTTTAAACTCCAGCTAATGTTGGCTGCAATGTAATGTGAACTCTACTGAAATATTCATACAGACAGTAACAATACAGAGTAGAGAAGAACATTTCCAAAAAGGAAATCATGGGGCACACGTTTAAGTGACTGCTCAATGCTCTGCTTGTTCAGAGGCTCAGTGGCGCTCCTCCCTCAACAACATTCTGCAGACTACCAGATTATTTCATCAGTCACTAACCTGGCCTTGTGTTCCTCCATTCATTACTGATCAGTACAACACTGTTAATGTACAAAAGCCAGCAATCAGACATTTTGTTTCATGTTGAACCTAGGTCAGACTCATACGCACAAACAATGCAACTCTCTCATCATTCACTGAAGATCAGTACAATGCCAAGAACGCACAATTCTGCCTCTTCCTGTAACCTCAGTGCACAGTTCAAGGTCGCTTTAGATGAGGTCTGCATTTCATCTCAGCCCTCATTAATATGCAGATTGCTCCAAATTGATAGTTAGTGCAACCACACAGCAGACTCACCAGAGGCACATTACTCTGCCCTATGGTTCCTTCTTAAATTACTTCAATATAACAAACACGGCTATGTTAAAATAGTTGATCAAAAACTGTTTTGCAGCAATTAACCTAGAAATTGGGCTGCATAACCACCATATTTTGGTTCTACATGGCCTCCTATATCCTCAAAATCACAGGGCAAGAAGCACTCACACTTCTGAGCAGATGTGTGTTGCTTGCATTTATGGGCCTAACGTCAGCTTCCGGTCCCTACTGTAATAATGGTTTGCTCTGAGGCAGCCAGTACCAACAGAAACCAACCCTACTACGCACCTGTAACAAAAAAAGGTTAAAAAAAAAGGTACAGTCCTACTCATCCCAACCCCACATTAAACACCCATATTATTGCCGCTGCTACTTTTTTGGCAATAGTTCTGAGTTTATAACCCCTCAGTACTGATTCACTAACCACTGGAAACAATCTTTCACTTTTTATCTGCTCAAAGCTTCAGTGTCTTGGAAGCTTCTATTAAATTTAGATTCCCTTAATCTTCTCTGTGGTGGTGAAATAAATCTTAATTTTCCAAACTGCTCAACCAAAGCCTCCCATTCTCAGTATGATTCTAATGGATCTTCCCTTCAACCCCAGCAAGGGATTAATATTTTTCCAACAGTGGGGTGAACTTAACTACACACATTACTCCAACTGTTGCCAAATAATTATATAAATACATCATCACTTCTTTGCTTTTACATACAGTGCCTTATTCGCTTTTCCCCAGAGTTTTCTACCTCTGTCCTGAACTTCAGAAATCTGTTGTGCAGCTGATGCTTACTTACTGAGCACAGAGCATCCATAGATACTGGCAGAAAAAGGTCACTCTAAAAATGGTTGCTCATTTAAAACTGAGATGAGGCGAAATTTTTTCTGAGGGTTCTGTGTTTTTGGAACTCTCTTCCTGAAAAGGTGGTGGAAGCAGAGTCTTTGAATATTTTTAAGACAGTGGTGGATAGATTCTTGGTAAGCAAGGGGGTGATAGGCCATTGGGGGTAGGCGGGATGCAGATTTGAGGCTACTTTCAGATCAGCCATGGTCTTATTGAATGGTGGAGCAGGCTCAAGAGGCCAAATGGCCTACTCCTGCTCCTTGTTCATAAGTTCTTAAAGTGCAGTGTAATCCAGCACTGAAGAAACTGAGCACAGGAAAGTATTAGGCCCCAGGAAGTATGCAAAACTATGGCACCATAATGGGTTCACAGCATCTGAACATCACAGCAATTGCACGCACCACAGCATTCACATAAAAGGCACTGTAGAGTGGGCACACTCAGCCTGCCTGGCTTCTCTTTCTCATTCCAAAAACAATAAGAAGTAAGTGTGAACGATGTACAAGATTTACTGCCCATCTTGAGTTACTCAGAGAAAATCATGGCTGGCCTTTTCCTTGAACTACTAATAGTTCCGATGATGATGCCCTCACAATGATTATAGGCAGGAATTCCAAGGGTGGAGAGGGTTTGGGGGTGATAGAGCTCCCATGACATTGCTTCTCTTGTCTCTCACCATGCTTTTATGACCACAGGGCTGAGAAGAGCCGTCAAAGAAAGCTGGGAAATTTACTTCAAGCATCCAATATTCAGCAGAGAAATTAGGAAACATTTTTACATGCAAAGGATGTTAGAAGTGTAGAACTCTCCCACAAAAAGCAGTAGGTGCTAATTATAATTAATAATTTTAATCTGAAATCAACTGGATTTTTGGATGGGAGGAGTGCGCAAATTATCAAGCCCCACTACTCCGCAGGCCATACTATTTATTTAGGTGTTTAATTTTCTCACCGAAATGACCAATTGTTTACTTATACCTCTGGTACCCAGAAGAAAAGAGACTCTAACCAGGCTTCTATCAAAACTCAGAATGATTAATTTATTTTAAAACAAGACTTCTTTTAACAAGTTGCAAGTACCGGTTCACATGCAATTTTAATCGGGAAGTATAACTATCTATCTCTTCCGAAACAATTCCCCAGCACACAGAGCCAAACATATAGAGTTCTCTCTGCAGGGATGGCTTTTGGAGGATGGGCATTATAAAATAAAGTCTGCAGGGTCTCAACACTGTTGACCTGGAGTTCCCTCCTGTGAAGACAGGCCACTGGTCCTGGTGTATGTCTGGAAGTTCTCACCAATTAGTCCAGCTTTGCAGGTCTAGATGCAGACCAGTAACACTCGGATGAGGATTCTCTGGCTACAGGTTGATAGCCACTCAAGTTTAGGCAAGGTAGAGAGAGGGAGCCAGTCAAGGCAGCTTTACTTCTCAGCTGGTTCTCCAACAAGACTGCCTTCCAAAAAAATAAGCAGGTTCACAACTTAAGTTTTTTTCCTCTCTCCCATGTGATTGCCTTTTTGTCACCCAGCATTTCATTTAAGTCTTTGCAGTTCTATACAACAAACAATTCCTTCTCAAGTACCATAAAGGTCAGGTGATTTCTTGGAAGAGGTCTGCTTGTTGACTGTTCCAAAGTGAACTTATGACCTTTTAAAAAAAATCTCAGGTTAGCATCCACATGTCCAGTTCATGCCAAATACTTCCATTTTGTAAAAAGAAACTTCAGTCTTGAGAGATATAATTCTAGCAACGGATATGAAATCAAAACAAAAATAGAAATACCTGGAAAAACTCAGCAGGTCGAATCCTCATGACCCTTCAACAGAACTAAGTAAAAATAGGAGAGGGGTGAAATATAAGCTGGTTTAAGGTGGGGGGGGGTGGGGTGGGGGGGGGGGGCGTTGTTTGTAGGGACAAGCAAGCAGTAATAGCAGATAATCAAAAGATGTCACAGACAAAAGAACAAAGAGGCATTGAAAGTGGTGATATTATCTAAAAGAATGTGCTAATTAAGAATGGATAGTAGGACACGCAAGGTACAGACATCTTTTGGTTATCTGCTCCTGTCTGACCAATTTGATTGAATTTTTCAGAGGTGACCAGCTGTCTAGATGAGGGCAATGCATTTGACATAGTCTACTTGGACTTCAACAAGGCTTTTGATAAGGTCCTGCATGGGAGACTGATAATGAAGGTAAGAGCCCATGGGATCAAAGGCAATTTGGCAAATTGGACCAGAATTGGCCGAGTGGCAGGAAGCAGAGGGTTAAAAACAAAAAAACTGCGGATGCTGGAAATCCAAAACAAAAACAGAATTACCTGGAAAAACTCAGCAGGTCTGGCAGCATCGGCGGAGAAGAAAAGAGTTGACGTTTCGAGTCCTCATGACCCTTCGACAGAACTTGAGTTCGAGTCCAGGAAAGAGCTGAAATATAAGCTGGTTTAAGGTGTGTGTGTGGGGGGCGGAGAGATAGAGAGACAGAGAGGTGGAGGGGGTTGGTGTGGTTGTAGCGACAAACAAGCAGTGATAGAAGCAGAATATCAAAAGATGTCAACAACAATAGTACAATAGAACACATAGGTGTTAAAGATAAAGTTGGTGATATTATCTAAACGAATGTGCTAATTAAGAATGGATGGTAGGGCACTCAAGGTAGAGGAGACCACATTGGAGAGACCAAACGTAAACTGGGCGACCGCTTTGCAGAACACCTGCGGTCTGTCCGCAAGAATGACCCAAACCTCCCTGTCGCTTGCCATTTTAACACTCCACCCTGCTCTCTTGCCCACATGTCTGTCCTTGGCTTGCTGCATTGTTCCAGTGAAGCCCAACGCAAACTGGAGGAACAACACCTCATCTTCCGACTAGGGACTTTACAGCCTTCCGGACTGAATATTGAATTCAACAACTTTAGGTCGTGAGTCCCCTCCCCCATCCTCACCCCCTTTCTGTTTCCCCCTTCTCTTTTTTTTTTCCCAATAAATTATAAAGATTTTCCTTTTCCCACCTATTTCCATTATATATAAAAAAAAAATAAAAAAAAAAAACCCACTAGAGCTATACCTTGAGTGCCCTACCATCCATTCTTAATTAGCACATTCGTTTAGATAATATCACCAACTTTATCTTTAACACCTATGTGTTCTATTGTACTATTGTTGTTGACATCTTTTGATATTCTGCTTCTATCACTGCTTGTTTGTCGCTACAACCACACCAACCCCCTCCACCTCTCTGTCTCTCTATCTCTCCGCCCCCCACACACACACCTTAAACCAGCTTATATTTCAGCTCTTTCCTGGACTCGAACTCAAGTTCTGTCGAAGGGTCATGAGGACTCGAAACGTCAACTCTTTTCTTCTCCGCCGATGCTGCCAGACCTGCTGAGTTTTTCCAGGTAATTCTGTTTTTGTTTAGGAAGCAGAGGGTGATGGTTGAGGGGTGTTTTTGTGACTGGATGCCTGTGTCCAGTGGGGTTCCATAGGGATCGGTGTTGGGTCCCTTACTGTTTGTGGTGTATATAAACGATTTAGACTTGAATGTAGGAGGGTTGATCAGTAGGTTTGTGGATGACACGAAAATTGGTGGGGTAACTAGTGAGGATGATAGCCTTAGATTACAGGAGGATATAAACGGGCTGATCAGATGGGCTGATCAGTGGCAAGTGGAATTTAATCCGGATAAGTGTGAGGTGATGCACTTGGGCAGGACATACAAGGCACAGGGATACATAATGAATGACAGGATTCTGGGAAGTACCAAGGATCAGAGGGACCTTGGTGTGCATGTCCACCGGTCCCTTAAGGTAGCGGGACAGGTAGATAAGGTGGTGAAGAAGGCATGTGGGACACTTGCCTTTATTAGCCGAGGCACAGAATATAAGAGCAGTGAGGTTATGCTGGAACTGTATAAAACACTGGTTAGGCCACAGCTAGAGTATTGTGTGCAGTTCTGGAATCCGTATTATAGGAAGGATGTGATTGCACTAGAAAGTGCACAGAGGAGATTTGCCAGGGGCAGGATATTGAGTTTGGCGAGTGGGAGGTGTGACCCATTCGCTAACGCGGGATGACGTCGGACGGAACTCCTGATGTCACCCCATGTCATTTCAATTTTCAGGTCAGTGGGGGCACAGCCAAATCAACCTTAAGGTTGGCGGGCAGGCTGGGCTTCAGAAAAAGCATGAAACCTCATCCATGGGCGGGATGAGGTTTCACATAGGTTTTTAAAATTTAATAAAAGTTTAATTTAAAAGTGATGGACATGTCACATGAGGGGACATGTCAAGGAAATTTTATTTTTGTACGTTTCACTTTTTTGAATTTGGCGCCGATCTCCCTAAGGCAGCACTTAGCCTCAGGGAGATGAGTGCACTCTTTCGCGCATATGTGTGAAAGAGTGCACTCTTGGCTTAGGGAATCCCCACCCCGCCTGCACAGGGAGCACATAGCGCTTCCTGGTGGACGTCACGCCAATTAAGGCCCGCCCACATAAAATGGCGGCATGCCCCCCAATTGAGGGTGCCGATCGGAGGTACGCCCATATATGCCCACTCCTGAGCTTCGCCCCCCACCCACCCCCACAACGGGGGGAAAATTCTTCTCCAGGATGTTGCCTGGGCTGGAGAGTTTTAGTTGAGGAGAGATTGGATAGACTGGGGTTATTTTCCCTGGAGCAGAGGAGATTGAGGGGGGACATGATTGAAGTGTATAAAATTATGAGGGGCATAGATAGGTAGACAGGAAGGAACTTTTCCCCTTGGTGAAAGAATCAATAACTAGGGGGCATAGATTTAAGGTAAGGGGCAGTGAGGAAGAATTTTTTCACCCAGAGGGCGGTGGGAATCTGGTACTCACTGCCTGAAAGGGTGGTAGAGGCAGAAACCTTCATAACATTTAAGAAGTATTTGGATGTGCACTTGCAATGCCATGGCATACAAGGCTATGGGCCTAGTGCTAGAAAATGGGGTTAGAATAGTTAGGTGCTTGTTTGACTGGCGCAGACTTGCAGAAGGGCCTTTTTCTGTGCTGTAGACCTCTATGACTTCTCATTCTTCGAAACTCTAAAGAATACAGGTCCAGTTTCCCCAATCCCTCTTCATAGGACAGTCCCACCATCCTGGGAACAAGTCTGGTGAACCTTCGTTGCACTCCCTCTATGGCAGTATTATAATTCCTAAGGTAAGGGGACCAAAACTGCACACAATACTCCAGATGCATTCTAGCCAAGGTATACAATTGAACCAATACTTCGCTACTCTTGTACTCAAATCCTCTTGCGATAAAGGTCAACATACCATTAGTCTTCCTAATTACCTGCTGCACCTGCATGTTGGCTTTCAGTGACTCGCTGATGAGGACACCCAGGTCCCTTTGTATATCTCCACTTTCTAATCTCTCTTCGTTTATGAAATACTCTGCATATCTGTTCCTCCTACCAAAGTGGGTAGCCTCACATTTTACATTATACACTTCTTACAAAGCGCAAGAGGGAGAGAACAGCAAGACCTCATACAGAGCACGAGGAGGATAGTAGCGAGACTTCATAAAGAACGCAAGAGGGAGAGGAGGAGACAATTGGTGAGTGACAGGTAAGTAAATGCTTTATATAAAGTTAAAGGTACATCAGTGCAGCTTAGACATGTGGAATGTGCATTTTGCAGGATGCGGGGAAATCGTGCTGGCACAAAGTCCCCTCGATGACTACTTCTACAGGAAGTCACCAGCTGAAGAAACGAGAGCTCCGGGTTGAAGAATTTGAGCTGGGGTTGGAGTCACCATGCTGCATCTGTATCCACAAGGCTGAGGATTATGTGGATAGCATGTTTAGTGAAGCGGTCACATTGCAGCCAAGAAGTAGACAGGCCGAGACAGAATGGGTGACTGCCAGAATATCTGAGGGAAACAGGCAGATAGCCTCGGGATTCCTGTACTATCTCACCCTCCAACCCCTTCCTTTTCCATTTTGGATATTGGTGAGCGAGACGATTCCTCAGAGGACTGCAGCAAGAGCCAAATTCGTGGCACCACGGGTGGCTCAGCTGCACAGGAGGGGAGTAGGAAGAGTGGAAGTGCTATAGTGGTAGGGGATTCCACGGTTAGGGGAGCAGACTCGCGTTTCTTCAGCTATAGACGTGACTCCAGGATGGTATGTTGCCTCACTGGTACCAAGGACAAGGATGTCACAGAGCAGCTGCAGGACATTCTTTTGGGCGAGCAGATAGAGGTCATGGCCTGCATTGGGGGCCAATGACATAGGCATAGGAAAAGGAATGCGGTCCTGAAAGCAGGTTTTTGGGAGTTAAGAAGGTAATTGAGAAGCAGGACATCAAGATGAGTAATCTCAGAATTACTCCCAGTGCCACATGCTAGTGAGCATAAGAACAGGAAAATTGAGCAGTTCAACAGGTGGATTGAGAAATGGAGTAAGAGGGGGGGCTTTAGATTTCTGAGGAACTGGGACCAGTTCTGGGGCAGGTAGGACATGTACAAGAAGAATGGCTTACATCTTAACAGGACTGGAACTAATATCCTCACAGGGACGTTTAGTAGTGCTGTCGGGGAGGATTTAAACTAGATTAGCAGGGGGATAGAAACCTGAGGGGAAATGCAAAGAAATTACAGACAGGTGCAAGAATTATACAGTAATTATAATGGGGGACTTCAATAATCCAAATATAGACTGGGATAGGAATAGTGCAAAGGGACAAGAAGGGCGATATGTCCTGGAGTGTGTTCAAGATAATTTTCTGTTGCAGTATGTTTCCAGTCCAACAAGAGGCAGGCACTATTAGACCTGGTTCTGGGGAATGAGTTGCCCAAGTGGATCAAATAACAGTGGGAGAGCATTTAGGGGACAGTGACCAATGTATCATAAGTTTAGGTTGGCCATGGAGAAGGACAAGGACCAATCCTGAACAGGGATAATTAATTGGAGGAAAGCCAACTTCAATGGGACAAGAATGCACTTGAGTCAAGTGAGTTGGAATCAAATGTTGGCGGAAAAGATGGAACAATGGGCCACCTTTGCATGCAATGTCAAGGTATATTCCCTTGAAGGGAGAAAGGTAGGACTAATAAATCTAGAACAGCCTGGATGATGAGAGCGATTGAAGATGAAGAGGAAGAAGTACATGTATGACAGATGTCTGGTAGAAAATACAATGGAGAATCAGGCTGAATACAGAAGGACCAGAGGGGAAGTGAAAAAAACTAATAAGAAAAGCAAAGCGGGTGCATGAAAAGAGATTGGCAGCTAACATTAAAGGGAATCCCAAGGTCTTCTATAAGCATATAAATAATAAAAGGGTGGTAAAAGAAAGCGTAGGGCTGATTAGAGATAAAAAAGGAGATTTGTATGTGGAGGCAGGGTAAGTAGCAAAGGTATTTAACGAGTACTTTGCATCTGTCTTTACAAAGGAAGAAGATGCTACTCAGGCTGAGGTGAGAGAGAAGGTAACTAGTACTCTCGAGGAATTTACAATTGAGAAGGAGGAGATGTTAGAAAGGCTATCTTTACTTAAAATTGATAAGGTACCAGGACTGGATGAGATGCATTCAGAAATACTGAGGCAGGCGAAAGTGGAAATTTCAGAGGCACTGGTGAGAATTTCCCAGTCTTCCTTAGACACAGAGATGGTGCCAGAGGGCTGGAGAATTGCGAATGTCACACCATTGTTCAAAAAGGGGTGCAAAGATAAAGCCGGCAACTACAACCAGCCAACAAGTTATTCTGGAGGGAGAAGTGTGCGTGTGTGTGAGAGACAGGGTCTTTTGGAGCCTCATGCAAACATTCTCCCACGCACGTGGATCCTTCCCGTATCACACTCATCTCAATGTCCTGAGCATTTTCAATGCTGCCTGCTGGGGTTCGCTTTCAGTTGACCATCTGAGCTGACCTGCATCTTTGCCCACTCACTGATCACACTCCCAAACAGCACCTGATCTCACCCACCACGACTCTCATTTCACTTTCGATTTAGCCAGCATGGTAGTATTAGTTTTTCTTTCACTCTCCCATCCTTTCCCCTCTCCTAGTCACCCATTTCCTTTCCCCTACTATTGTTGACCCCACCCCCCCACCCAGCCCAGCATCACATTCCAGCTCCCCTCTGTGACCTAACAGCCTTCAAGCCTTTTCTTTCAGCGATGTCCTGATTAACGTGCACATTCCCTTCCTTCCCGAAAATCCTACCCCATCCACATTAACCTCCCCGACTTTCTCCTTCCCACCCCCAGTGTTTATGTCTGCGTCCGAGTCCCCACCAACCACCACGCCACCCCTTCTACTGACACCATCAAACCCTCACCCTCCCACCCTACTAACTCACTCTGCCCTCAGTCATTCTCACCATTCTCTCATACCACATCCACCTTCAGTTCACTCCCCAGGAGGCAGACATGGAATCATCAGAGCCCTCTCTTGCAAGTACACCTGTCAGCAGCAGCTAGGAGAGAGTCTGAGAGGAGAACCCTGGGACAGGCAGTCAGCAGCACCTAGAGGAGAGTACGAGAGGAGGAACAAAAACAGAAAATGCTGGAAAAACTCAGCAGGTCTAACAGCATCTGTGGAGAAAAAAAAAGTTAATGTTTTGAGTCCTTATGACTCTTCTTCAGAGCTCTGCAGCTTAAGGAAGTGCAAGCAGAGAGGAAATGGGTACCTGCCAGACAGAAAAGGGAACCAGGCAGGTACTGAGGGAATCCCCCCAAGTGCATCTTGCTCGCAAACCATTTTTCGGCAATGTAAAACGGTGAGAGTGACAGTTCCTCTGTGGAAGCCAACCAGAGCAAAGGCACTGTGGTGGTCCAGCTGCTGTGGACGGGAGGAAGAAGTGTGGAAGGGCAATAGTGGTATGGGGTTTGTCAATGAGGGGTATAGGCAGGCTCTTCTGTGGCCTGGGCTGGAGGGCCTGAACCATGAGGAAAGACTGAATAGGCTGGGGTAGTTTTCCTTGGAACAATGAAGGTTGAGAGGGAACCTGGTAGAGGTGTATAAGATTATGAGGGGCATAAATAGGGTGGATAGGAAGGCACTTTTTCCATTAGTAAAGGGGTCAATAATCAGGAGGCATAGATTTAAGGTAAGAGGTAGAAGGCTAACAGGGGAGTCCAGGAGAAACTTTTTCACTCACAGTGGCGGGAAACTGGAACTCACTGCCTGAAAAGGTGGTTGAGTCAGAAACTCTCGTGACATTTAAGGAGTATTTAGATATTCACTTGTGTTGCCATAACCTCCAGGGCTATGAGCCAAGTGCTGGAATGATTAGTGTAGTCAGATCTTTGATGACCGGCGCGAACATGATGGGCCGAATGGCTTCTTCTGTGCTGTAAACATCTATGAGTCTAAGAAAAGATAACTTTTCTAACGCCTCCTTCTTGATTGTAAATCCTTCTCATGCACCAGTTATCTCCTCTCTCACCTCATGATGGGTAGCATCTTCTTCCTTTGTAAAGTCAGGGGCAAAGTACTAGTTTAATACCTCTATTTCTCCTGCTTCCATGTGCAAGTCTCCTTTTTTATCCCTAAACAGCCCTACTCTTTCTTTTACCACCATATTATTGTTTATATACTTATTAAGATCTCAGGACTCCCTTTCACATTAGCTGCCAGTCTCTTTGCATGCTCTCCCCTTGCTTCTCTTATTAGCTTTTTCACTTCCTGTCTGGTCCTTTTTATATTCAGCCTGATTCCCCATTTTATGTTCTAAATGACATCTGTCGTACATGCACTTCTTCCTTTTCATCTTCACATCTATCTCCCTCTGGATTTATTTGTCCGATCTTTCCCTTTCAAGGAAATATACCCTGACATTGCCTGCAATATTTCCACTGCTATATTTTTTTAACTCAGACTTCAAGATGGTGTCAAAGAGTTTTGAAATATACGTACAACAAATTGGCCAACATTTAAATTTTTTTAAACTTATTGCCATCATTTTGATTAGTACCTTTGAACTTGTGATTCGTGCTTTTCATTCCTTCTTCCTATTTGTTCATTTGTTAAGTTTTCTACTCGGTCTCCACCCTCCCCCCGAACCCACTCTCAATCTCCACCCCAGTCCAGGCCCCACTCTCATCCTAGTCTGGCAGCATCGACTCCTGTAGCGGAGGAGGCACCAGACCGATGATTCAGGAGGTAAGTACTCTGGAGGCTTCGCATGGGAGCAGAAGCTATTGAGGGCATGGCCTCTGCATCTCCCAAACACAGAAAGTCTGTCAGAATGCTGGCGAATTCAAGAGAGAGGAGCTGAGTGACAGCTCCTCTGGGCCAGGTGGGAGACTGAAAAAAAAATTAAAATAGTAGAATTTGGTTTTCCAAAAGTCAGAATATTACCAAATGACAGAAATTTCTCATCCCTGTAAAACACTTTCTTGTCTGAAGTGCTCATTAATCAGTCAAAATAAACAAAGCTAATCAAAAGCCCCTTCAAAACATTAAATCCTATTATATGCTCATAAAGCTAACAAAGCACACAGTCCTCTCCACAGTTGTGTCAACAGCCCCTGCTAAGTTAGATCCATTAGTGGCACCTGGAGCTCTGCCATGCATTCATATGAGATTACATTAGACAGCTGAGGGAGATGGTGGCATTGAGACCCAGGCTAATGTTCTGGGGGCATGGATCGTAATCCCATCATGGCAGCTGGTGGAAGATGCCAATGAAATTATCAATTGTCATAAAAACCCATCTGGTTCACTAATGTCCTTAAGGGAAGGAAATCTGTCATCCTTATCTGGTCTGGCCTACATGTGATTCCAGACCCACAGCAATGTGATTGACTCTTAACTGCCCTCTGAAATGACCTAGCAAGGTCAGTTCAAAGGTAATTAGGGATGAACAACAGATGGTGGCCTTGACAATGCCACCCATATCCCATGAAAGAATTAAGAAAAAAACTGAATGAATAGAGCCCACAGAACTCAAGACAATGAATTCTTCAAAGTTGCCTTACCAAATGTCCAGCCATCTGATCTTTTCAAAGGCTCAATGGAGTGTCAATCAAAGTAGACTTGCAACTGTCAGTTTTTTCCTAAATCTGAAGATGCCTCTGCACTTTAAATCATTGTAATACTCAGTGTCCAGATGACATCTAAATATGATATTCAAAACTGCTGAAGGCAAAAGAGGAGTATATTCATTGGATAAAGTACTCTAATGCATGTGAAGGCTTACACAATGCTGGTCAATTTAATAGTCATTTACCCTTTAAGGACAGAGCCCTATGATCAATCATTGCCTTTTTAACTTTAACTTATCATACATCATTACATTATGATATTTGAAGTTGGCAAGAGCTTTTAAACTTACCTGTCCAAGGATTCCTGACTCCACAGCAGGCTTCCTCCAAGATTAACAAATTGACTTCCCACAACTTTAAGGAAACCCACCCACCTTGAAAAAGTACCGGTCAGTGTCAGGGAAATCAGATTTGCAACAGACATTTAAATGGTGACACTGATGTCACTTTACATGAGTGCCATATTTCCCACCCTGGGGAATGTGGTGTCTGTTGGGAATTGGCAAGTAACTTTAAAATTGTGGCCCCACATGCCTCCACTTTGGGCATCCTGACATGGATTCACTCAGCATCAGGAGGAGAAAATTCAACTCATGGCCTCTACTATGCCATTGCCCTGATAGAGCAGCTGATTCTGCATGTGTAGATGACAGGCTCTAAATTGGTTCCAATGTGATTGGAAGGATGCATGTGCAGCAGATGTATGCAAATCCTGGGTGACCCAAAGGACAGTTTGGCATCACTTCTTTTCTGAGGCAGTTCCTCAGGATCGAGGATGGCACCACTAACCCAATATCCAAAAGTAAAAGTGCTTTTAACTCTATGAAACCTGTGAGGTGCCTGCTTTCACTGTATGCTTACCCTGCAATATTCATCAATGGGCTTCAGTCTCTTCATGGCCACATCCCTGACATGGCTTCTTCTGAATAGGATTTTGCCTGAAACCAAAGCAAATGAGTGACTATTATTTCAACTAATAAACTCAACAGCCAACCATTGGCAAAGGCCTGGAACCTCAGTACTTGATTTGCTCAAAATCCAGTAAAACAAATACATAATGATGTGGAAAATACAGATTCCTGCAAATTTTAAACCAATATTTTGACCACAGTAATTAAAACCAAGTTTTCAAACCCTGTAGCTTAGAGGTGGATTTTAGGGGGGGTCGGATTACCTGCCCTTGCCCCTGCCCCAAACTAAAAATCATTTGGCACCTTGCTGATCAGAAATACAGCTGTCCCTGTGATATTATGCTGGGGCAGCCTTAATTGGGTAAGAGTGGAACTTCCATCCACCAACTGTTTCTAATAAGCTAGAACATAGCCTTACCTGCAACTATGCACTTATAAGTCTGAATTTATCAAATTAATGATGTCAACAGTCAAAAACACCAAGAGAAAACCTGTATGACAATAACCTGATAAAAGAAAAATAAGGCTTCTAAAGGAGATAGATTTTGCCTGACCAAACGTATAAGTTTTGAGGGCAAAGTACCCCAGAGAGAGGAAAGTCAGATCATACGACTTTTAAAAGGGCTTTGATAAAAGTACAAGACTGATTGCTCTACAATCTAAGGCCATCGCTAATTTAAGGTGGACATATAGTCATTTGGTAGTACCGAATGAGTATTGCTGAAAAAAGACAATTTGTTGAAACTTTGAGTTGCACTCATCAGGACAATCACAAGAACACCATTGTCGGGGAAGCAACAACGCTAAACAAAATAAGTGATAGCCATTCGCTGGTTTATTCCTCAGGGCAATGACTTAACCAGTCAGAGTCAAGCTGCCTGGTTTAAATTTCGAACAATGCTTGGCAGTTAACTGTCAGTCACCATTAACTAGTGCATTCTCCCTGGCAACGCCTCTACCAGAGTCCACTTACTAACCAATCAGCACTCTCTTTTCATATAGCAAAAAGTTGTTGCTTCCCCTGACATTGATGTTCTTGCGAGTGTCCTGATGAGTGCAAGACAAAAAGCTTTGACAAAATGTTCTTTCTCAGCAACACTCAATTAAAGCTAGGTTACGAGGTAGGTTAGTAACTGGTCAAAGGGAAAAAGCAGAGTAGTGATAAAAGGAGCTAGGTTAAAATGAAGTGAAATGTTAAGCTGGATCCAAAAGACCTTTGTTGAAACCTTTCGATTCCTGGATATATAAATGATACTGTGATCACAGTCTCAGTATGAGGGAAGAAAGTTATAGAGTCAGAAGATGCAGCAAAGACTGTGTTACAAATAGGCTGACGATGTCCACTGAAGTCCAACATGAACAAATACAATTTATATGTTACTGTTGAACAAATACAAAGAAATAATGGTATGAGGCATGTGTACCCCATGGATCCAGTAAACTTTCTCAGAAGCAGGATGCAAAAGACACAGAAGTGTTAACTGATTCTTTGCTAAGTGCCTAGAGACAACAAAAAGAGATGTTGGGCTACAGTTTTATATCAACAAATCAATTGAGTTCAAAGTTCCAGAAGCCATGCTGTAATTGCAACTTGAGGCTTTTGAATATTACCCTATAGTCAACTTCTGACTGGAAATCAAAACTCAATAAATTGAGGCTTGCAACTTGCTACATTGTAAATGTTTAGGAAAAAATATGCTGGTACATTAACTGACTGCACCTTAGCTAATTCCTGAATTGTAAAGCAATCCTTCAATTCCACCAAACATTGTCATCGTGTGTAACACATTCATGGTATCAAATGACAGGCTACAAAAGAATATGGAAAATATTCAAAGATGACCCAGTACAAAACGCACACTCACAATTGAGTAACAATCATGGAATATTTCCAGTATTGTAAACTTGTTCACAACTTTTAATCTAGGTTACTGTAATTATACCAAAATAAACCGGCAAAGAGACAGTCACTAGCTAAGTAGGCAAGAAAGGCCCATTGCATTACTATGAAGAGACAAGCCACGACCCTGAGGCTGCTCAATACTGTTTGTAAAACAAGTTAATACTGTGAGATTATACCAAGAAATGCAAAAGCGCCTCAGTGATTTAGAGGGGAGTGAAAACTACACAGGGAATTCATTAGAACAAATTCTTAAAATTGCCCTAATTTTAAATCAAGACAGCTTCAGACAACCTGCTGTAAGAAATCAATAATATCCTGACTCATCACAAAGTTAGCACTAAAACAAGTATAGAAAAACTACATAAATTAAAGAAGGGTTCATGAAAGTAACCTAGTTGTGACTGACAGCAAGTTTTGGTCCAAATCTTCCGATTAGGGTCAGAACCCCTTTTCTGACCCTGATCAGGAAGAAGAATACCCACCTACCTTCCTCCGATTTTTCTGGGCAACATTTCGATGGAGGATTCTTCCAAAATCACTCCACACAGGAAACCTCGGAGACATCAGCAAAGGGAATCTGTGCAGGAGCCACATCCCCTTTTTACGGCACTAGCTGCTGTATTCTGCTAAGAGCTTAAATTTCCCCAAAGTTTCTTTGAAAAGCTAGAGAGAGAAGGTAAGTCAGTAAGGAGGTAGGGTGGGAGAGGTAGGGTGGGAGAGGTAAATGGGTAAGAGGGTAGAGTGGTGAGGTACGTAAGAGGGCAGGGTGGCAGCTAGATAGGATAGTGAGATTGGCTCGTCGGGTCAGAGGGGTGGAGTCAGGTCAGGTTCAGGGGGAGGCAAGCTGAGCGGTGGGGTAGTTAGGTCGGATCGGCAGGTAGTTGGGGGTTGGAAGGGGGAATTGGGGATGTCAATTCTATAGTTACCCAGGAGTTAGACTAGGATTTTTCTGTCTAACATTTCCTGGGTAACAATTCAGGTATGTAAGTTGGATCCATCTGAAAAGTCCAATTCTAACTCAGAGTTGGAGAGTTTTTTTTGGAGGGTTTCTGAGAGCAGGAGAATTGCCCATCAGAAGTTTAAACTTCCCAGGCAATTCCCATGGAGTCAGTGCATTGGGCCTTCCAAGGGGTCTTGTAGTACATTTTTGGCGGCGGGGGAGTGTGGCTCCCGCAACACTAAAGAAGCTCAACACCATCCAGGACAAAGCAGCCCGCATTATTGGCACCCCTTCCCCAAGCATTCACTCCCTCCACCACTAACGCACAGTGAGAGTGACAGCAGCATGTACCATCTACTGCAGGAACTCACCAAGGCTCCTTAGACAGCACCTTCCAAACCCACAACCATTACCATCTAGAAGGTCAAGGGCAGTAGATAGATGGGAACACCACCACCAGGAAGTTCCCCTTCAAGCCACTCACTATCCTGACTTGGAAATATATCGCTGTTCCTTCAGTGTTGCTGGGTCAAAATCCTGTAACTCCCTCCCTAACAGCACTGTGGGTGTACCTACACCACAAAGACTGCAGCGGTTCAAAAAGACAGCTCACCACCACCTTCTCAAGGGCAATTAGGGATGGGCAATAAATACTGGCCCAGCCAGCAACGCCCACATCCCATGAATGAATATTAAAAAAATTTAGTCTCTGTCAATCCGGAGGCCGGAAGATCAGGGCCATTAATTTAGGTCAACTAGCCTGATTTGAACCCAAGTTCAAACTCTACAAACAGAACTGTTAGATTAAAGGAACTTTGTGGAATTCAAAAATAGAGCATTCTGTTGTGACGTGTTGAGTCACCAGCTTCAGAATATTGAAGTAATCTGTGGAGAACCACAGGGTTTGAAAACTAACCAAGGGAACATTTCAGACCACAGTTGAAAATAAACCATTTGCCCCCACCCCCATCCATAGCAAAGAATGTGGAGAGTGTACAAGGAACTGAGAGAGGCTGGAAGAATCTGAGAAACCACAGGCGTCTGTACAGTCAGGATATTTGAATACAGTCTAGTTGTTACTTTGGATGAATAAGTGCAGATGAAACTTTTTTTTCTTTATGGGCATATAATTTTTATTTTAATTCATAGGATGTAGACACCGCTGGCAAGGCCAAAATTTATTGCCCATCTCTAATTGCCCTGGAGAAAGTGGTGATTAGCCATTTGCTTCAACTTTGTAGTCTAAACAGTGAAGTTGCATCCACAGGCCATTCGGTAGAAAGTTCCAAGGTTTTGACCCAGCGACAATATATTTACAAGTCAGGATGGTGTGTGACTTGAAGGGGAACTTGCAGATGGTGGTGGGCCTACACATCTGCTCTCCTTGTTCTTCTAGGTGGTGTAGGTTGTGGGTTTGGATGATGCTGTAGAAGAAGCCTGGACGTGTTGCTGCAACGCATCTTGTAGATGTTATAGATTGCTGTTAATGTGCACCCGTGATGGAGAGACTGATTCTTTAAGGTGGCAGTCACTCTCACCTCAACTCAGGAATTCAGCTCTTTCAGCCATATTTGGAACAAGGCTGTATTGATTGAGGTCCAGAAATTGGATGTGTCCTGCTTTTTGTGAACAGGACATACCAGCAAAATTTTCCACTTTATCAGGTGGGTGCCAGCGTTGTAGGTGCATTTGAACAGCTTGGCTAGAGGTGTGGCTAGATCTGGAACACAAATCTTCCAAGCTATAGCTCCAATGTTGTTGGGGCATTTAGTCTTTGCTGTGTCCATTGCACTCAGCCATTTCTTGATATCACATGTTGAGTGAATCAAATTAACTGAAGCCTTGCAGCCATGATGATGAGGATCTTAGGCTGAGACGGATCAGCCTCTTTGCACTTCTGGCTGAAGATGGTTCCAAACGCTTCAGCCTCATCTCTTGAACTATGGGGAGTCGGTGGCATAGAGTCACTGGACGAGTAATCCAAAGGCCTAGGCTAATGCTCTGGGGACATGGGTTCGAATCCCACCATGGCAGCTGATGGAATCTGAACTCAATTAATTTTTTAAAAATCTGGAATACAAAGCTAGTCTGTGAAACTATGATTGATTGTCGCAAAAACCATTTGGTTCACTAAAGCCCTTCAAAGAAGGAAATCTGCCATTCTTACCCAGTTTGACCTACATGTGACTCCAGACCCACAATGTGGCTGACTCTTAAATGCCCTCTGAAGCAAGCTACTCAGCTTAAAGGCAATAAGCTTGCCTTGTCAGAGACGTCCACATCCCATGAAGGAATAAAAAAAAAACTCACATGCTGGGCTCTGCCATCACTAAGGGGATCTCCATGGAGCCGTGTCCTCATGTAATTCTGATTTCTCACCAGCATTAAGGGCAGGATGTGGCAAATCTGCAAAGCTCTGATCTGACCCATTGGTTGTGGTATTGCTTAATTCTGACTATGGTGTGTTTCTTCTGCTGTTTAGCACACATCTAATCCAATGCTGTAGCATCACCAGATTGGCACCTCATAGTTAGCAACGTGTGCTGCTCCCAGCATACTCTTCTACACTCTGCATTAAACATGGGTTGGTAGGGGGTGGAAATGCCAGACCTCGAGGTTACAGATTGTGGTGGGATCTTCTGCTGCCGATGGCCCACAGTGGCTCATGGACGCCCAGTTTTGAACTACTATACTGTATTGCTTAAAAAAAGACAAGCTGTCAAAGCTTTTTGTCTTGCACTCATCAGAACAGACGCAAGAATGCTAAATTTCAAAGGGAGCAACAATTTGCAGGTAGTCTGTTCTGATTGGTTGAGGCATTGTCATGGAGAATGTACCAAGAAACTATTGTCCCCCAAGCTTTTATTTAACTCAAATAAAGGGCTCAATGTCTGGGGACATGTTCCTTTTGCCTGCAGAGGACAGGTCCCTGCATATGAATATAGCCAGTGTAAATGAATCAAATTGGAGCTCGGACAACCTTAAATTGGTTGTTACTGTAATTCTTAGTACACTTGGGATTGTTCAGCAAGTACTATCTAATTGTGGAATCACATTTAACGTTAAACGCTATGTTCTGAGCTTTGCAAGCACAGCTGGTTGAGTATGGCCAGTACTCTATCTATTGTGAACAGCTGAAGGCACATGTTGTTTGATATGATCCGAATCATTGGGATGTACAGCTTATGTACCTGGCATCACTCTGGCACTGAAATTCATACATCACGTTGCTTATTTGTGTGCTAGGCAGAATGTCTTCTTGGCTCAACAGCAGTATCGTGTTAGTGAAAAATACCACTCGTGTTGCTACTGCATAAAAGCAGCATGAAACGGCTAGCTTCGATGGTTTGCCTTATCGAAAATCTTGTAAAAAGGATCTAAGCCATTTGCTCACTGTGCAAGCTTGATACCAAAATAGGGCGGGTCAAAGCTATCCTGCAGGGTAATGGTTACCCTGATCAGATCATTGCTCACTCTGTATTGTGCATGCTCACTGTGTATTGTGCATACTCATGAGTGGGCCTAAATCCACCACTTTCAAACATTAGAAGTGCTCAGTCTACCTCGAATTACCTTGAGCAACAGGTGAAGCTAGCTGTTTCACATTGATGCTAAGCAACATAAGTGGCATTTTCTACTAACTGGATACTGTGTTAAACTAAAAAAAAAAACATTCTGCCTACCACACAAATGAGTAATGTGATACATGAAATTTCAGTGCTAGCGCAATGCCAGGCTGTCCCACTGAATGTTGGACCACATCAAACAGCATGTTCCTTCAGCTGTTCTCAATAGGCAGAATACTGACCATACTCAACCAGCCCAGGCTTGCAAAACTCAGTACACATTGTCTAATGTTAGGTGTGATTCTGCAGTTCTACAGCATTTGCTGAACAATCCCATGTGTGCTAAGAATTACACGAACAAGCAACTTAACATTATCAGTCAGGCTCACAATGTGGCTTAATTATACTTGCTAGAATTTACATATATTCATATGCAGAGACCTGTCCTCTGCAGGCAGAAGGAACATGTCCAGGCATTGTGCCGTTTCTGAATTAGACAAAAGATTGCAGGACAATAGTTCCTTGTTGCATTCTCCATGGCAATGCTTTGACCAGCGTTGATTTGACAACCAATCAGCACCTTTTTCTCATGAATATAAATTGTTGCTTCCTTTGAAATTTGGCATTCTTGCATCTGCCTTGAAGAGTGCAAGATGAAAAGCTTCGACAGCATGTCTCTTTTTTTCAACAATACCCTAGTCCTATACTACCAAGCGACTGTTTACTACATCTGTTCTGAATCTATCCCGTTTAGCGCGGCAATAGTGCCAAGCAACAGAGTGTGTCTTCAGTGTGCAGATGGGACTTCATCTCCACAAGGACTGTGCGCTGGTCACTCCTATTAATAGTCACCAACAGATGCATCTGCAACAGGTAGGTTGATGAGGATGAGGACAAGTAAGTTTTCCTCTCATCTTGGTTCTCTTGCAGGGCAAGTCTGGCAGCTAAGTCTTTGAGGACTCATTCAGTTCAGTCAGTAGTCATGCTGTAAAGCCACTCTTGGTGATGGGTTGAGGTTCCTCACCCAGGATACATTCTGTGCCCTTGCTGTCTTCAGTGCTTCTCTCAAGCAGTGTTGAACATGGAGAAGTGCTGAATCATTAGCTGATGGTGGGTGGACGGTAGTAATTAGCAAGAGGTTTCCTGGCCCATGTTTGGTGGGATTCCAGGGTCAATATTGATAACTCCCACTGCCATTTCCTCTAATTGTATATCACTATTCCTCAGCCTCTGCTAGATGGTGGAGGAGTCAGGGACTTTGTTTGAAAGGTACATTAGTAAACCAGGTAGATTTTTATGGCAATCTGAATTTAAATTTCCCATCTTGCGTAGTAAGATTTGAACTCAAGTCTCTATATCATTAGTTCAGGCTGCTGGATTACTAATCCAGTAATAATTATCATGCTGCGGTGGTGCATTAGTTCACTCAAAGTCCGAGTTACTGTGGTAAAATGCACTTTTGCATACATATTGTAGTCTGGAGCTATGGATAGTGATAGTAGAGGCTTCAACTTTCTTTCTATCACATAGCTTACCATTGACACATGTTGGAAGGATTTGCAGGTTGATAATCAACCTGTTTGATCACATTTTAAACATACTTTCCTTAGCCATCAAATCCTGGGGTGGGACTCAAACCCAGAGCCTCTGACTCAGAGGCAGAGATGCTATCCACTGTGCCACAAGACCTCCAACCAACATTATTTAAATGGTAGCATAATAATTCAGTTCTTATTGCTATAGCAATACCAAAAGCCAATGAGCATTGTGAGGTCGCAGAGTGGTAAGGATATTTATCACTCTAGTAAAGCATCTGAACACTGAATATCCATGTCAAACGCTGGACAACCATCTGGTATCTTCTATTGATACTTATGTCAGAGGGTGGCAATCCAGGGAGGGAGAAAAACAGTATTTAAAATGCTGGCAACCAATTGTTGAATCCATGAGATATCAAGGACAGAAAAGCCAATGCCCAAAAGTGAAGTTGAGCAGTATCACTCCAGCAAACTATGAGGTGATTAACCTAGAGGACCACTCTGGCAGACAGAGGAGCATTTGACTCAAACAGCCAGAAGCCTGCAGAAGAAAGTGAGTTACCAGAAGCTCTGTACTAGGGAATCAGAGACAAAAGCAAAAAGAATCAGAGACTGGGGTAGAGGGGTAAATTTACACGGTGCAGATTGTGCTAAAGGGACAAAAAGGGAAAGGGAAGAGGAGTGGCTAAGTACCTTAAAATTAGATCTGGCTGAGTGATAAAAAGCAGCAAATGCAGGAGTCTATAATAGAGCAGTAAGTGAGGCAGATGATATCTATAAGGTGTTTTATGTTTAAATCAGGAAAAGTCAGGTTAATACTGAGTGACGAGCGATTTAAATTTGTCTGAGATTAATTGTTTCTCATTCTCACTAATGTTCCAAAGAACTAAACAAGGATAACTTGTACTTATATAGTGCATTTATTGTAGAAAAACATCCCAAAATGCATCACAGAGGCATAAGCAAACAATGCTCATGGAGCAAAATGCAGCACTACCCGGTCTTGAATGAAACAAATTTATTCCACCAAAACATTAGGAAGGCTGAAGCTATTGTGTTCAGCCACCACCAACTCTGCACCCTTTCCACAAACTCCTTTCCCTTCCTTTGTCTCAGGCTGAAACCAGATTGTTCACAACCTCAGCATCCTATCTGACCATGAGCTGAATTTTAGACTCCATATCCTACCTAACACAAAAACTATCTGCTTCTACATCCACCCTGCCTTAGTCCATTGACCACCGAAATCTATATCCGTGCCACTGTTACCTCCAGGCTCCACTTATTTCAATAGTTTCTTGACCAGCTTCTCATCATCTACCCTCTATTAACGTCAGCCCATTGGAAACCGTCTTGCACATGTTCTATCTGCATGTTCATTGTCCCTGCCCTTTCCGACTTACAATGGCACCCAGTCCCCAAACACCAAGTTTAAAATTGTCTCATGTGTTATAATCCTTTCATAGCCCCACCCCTATACCAGGGTCTTCAATCACTCAGGTCTCCTCCCTACCATTAATAGCTTTCAGCTGCTTCAGCTGCCTAGGTTCCCACTCTGGAACTCATGCCCTAAACCCCTTCAAATTCCTCTTCCCCCTTGAACGCCTTCTATACAACCCACTTCTTTCACCAATCTTTTGGTTATCCCTCCTAATATCCCCTTCTTGAAATGCTTTGAGATGATTTTCTAAATTGAAGGTTCTTCATAAATGAAAGATTTTGTCAAGTTAAACACAGACAGATGGCACCAGATGGAGCCCTCATGATTATATATTTGGACCAATGTGGATTCTCACTCTGCAAACAATAAAATTAAGAATATAGAAATGTAGTAATAAGGGAAATGCTAGAACCTATTTTTAAGGATCTGTTAACAAAGCACTTGGAAAATCATGTGATTAGGCAGTCAACATGGTTTTATGAAAGGGAATTCATGTTTGACAATTCATGATTTGAGCCAATTATTTATCCCTATCATCACAATCTGAAACATTATCTATGTCTCTTCACAAATGCTGCCTCATCTGTTGAGTATTTCCAGCATTTTTTGCTTTTATTTCAGATTTCCAGCATCCACAGTATTTTGCTTTTATATTTTATCCCTGGATTTAGGCAAGGCCTAAATTTAGATTCTGGAAAAGTCCCATAGGACTGGAGAACAGTCAATGTAAAACCCTGATTCAAAAACGGGTAACTATAGGTAGGTTAACATCTGTCATTGGGAAAATGTTAGAGTCTATTATAAAGGATGTAATAGTAGAGCATTTAGAAATGCATAATCTAATCAAGCAGAGTCAGAATGGCTTCATGAAGGGAAAATCATGCCTAACAAATTTATTAGAATTCTTTGAGGAGGTAACAAGCAGGATAGATAAAGGGGAACCAGTAGACATAATATATTTGGATCTCCAAAAGGTGTTCGATAAGGTACCGCACATCAGGCTATTTAGTAAGATGAGAGCCATGGTGTTGGGGTAGTATATTAGAATGGTAGAGGATTGGCTAACTAATTAACACAAGCTCAAGGTGAGGAGCCGAAGGTTCAGGAGGAGAAGTGAGGAAAAACATTTTTACCAGAGGGTGGTGATGGTCTGGAATGCGCTGCCTAGGAGGGTGGTGGAGGCAGGTTGCCTCACATCCTTTAAAAAGTACCTGGATGAGCACTTGGCACGTCATAACATTCAAGGCTATGGGCCAAGTGCTGGTAAATGGGATTAGGTAGGTAGGTCGGGTGTTGCTCACGTGTCGGTGCAGACTCGATGGGCCAAAGGGCCTCTTCTGCACTATGAGATTATGATTCTGTGAATAGAATGGAGAATTGGGATAAAGGGGGCATTTTTGGGATGGCAACCTGTAACTAGTGGAGTGCCACAGGGATCAGTCCTGGGGCCACGATTGTTTACAATATATATTAATAACTTGGATGAGGGAAGTGAATGTTCTATCGCCAAGTTTGCGGATGACACAAAAATAGGTGGGAAGGCAAGTGGTGATGATGACACAAGGAGTCTACAGAGGGATATAGACAGGTTAAGTGGGTGGGCAAAAACTTGGCAGATAGAATATAATGTGGGAAAATGTGAGGTTATGCACTTTGGCAAGAATAGAGGAGCTGAATATCATTTAAATGGAGAAAGATTGCAGTAGGCTGCAGCACAGAGGGATTTGGAGTCCTTGTGCATGAATCCCAAAAAGCTAGCATACAAGTTCACCAGGTAATAGGCAAGGCAAATGGAATGTTGGTCTTTATTTCAAAGGGAATGGAGTAGAAAAATACAGAAGTCTTGCTAAAACTATAGAAGGCACTAGTTAGACCACACCTAGAATATGGTGAACAATTTTGGTCCCCTTATCTAAGGAAAGGTATACTGGTATTGGAGGCAGTCCAGAGAAGGTTCACTCGGTTGATCCCAGGTATGGAGGGATTTTCTTATGAGGAGAGGTTGAGTAGGTTGGGCCTGTACTTATTGGAATTTAGAAGAATGAAGGGCAACCTTATTGAAACATGTAAGATTCTTAGGGGGCCTGACACGGTAGATGCTGAGAGGTTGTTTCCCCTTGTGGGAGAGTCTAGGACCAGAGGGCATAATCTCAGAGTAAGGGGTCACCCATTTAAAACCAAGATGAGGAGGAATTTCTTCTCTCAGAGGGTAGTCAATCTGTGGAATTCTACAGCAGAGAGCTGTAGAAGCTGGGTCGTTAAGTATATTCAAGGTTGAAATAGACAGATTTTTAATCAGTAAGGGAATCAAGGGTTATGGGGAAAAGGCAGGAAAGTGGAGTTGAGGATTATCAGATCAGCCATGATCTCACTGAATGGTGCAGCAGATTCGATAGGCCGAATGGCTTACTTCTGCTCCTATGTCTCATGGTCTTAGTCTGCGCTCCAGTAAGCTGCTGCCCAGTGCAACGTATTAAATTCATTTCAGCCTGTGCCAGAGTGATTTCAATTCCTTTCCTATAACTATAGTTATTACATTTCGCGAGCGATCATACTTTATCTCCAGCTGAAGGCAGTGAACAAGTTCTTTTATCAGTTTTCAGTTAATCATGCAGTTCTAAAGTACTTTTTGAAATGTTCCCCACACACCCAACATGAGTGTCTTACCAGTAGAAGTCAAAAGCAGAAGTACTGTCCATCACAACTCTCAACAAAGCCCTGTGTGGACCAGGCACACTGCTCCACCAGGTTACCATATTTTCCAGTCACAGAAGAAAGTCAGTTACAGCCACTGGGAAAAAGTAAATTAAACACCTGCTAGTGCTTGACTGATGATAAACAATAAGAACTACAACATGATCAATAACTCATAGTTCTTCAATGAAATGACTCACTACACGTACTGCCACTTAGAAATAGTTGAAAACCACATGCATAAAGTTGTCAGTTTGACTCCATTGGTAGCAACGCATCTTTGGATAAGAAGGTTATGTGTTCATGGCCCATTCCAAGATTTTAGCACAAAATGCTATTCTAGTTCAGTTTCGAAGGAATGCTGCATCATTGCAAGTACCAACCTGCAGGTTGATGGAACATTCTCAAAGCATCATTTGAAAAGGAAGAAATTCCCCCAAATGCTTTCGCTAACATTTCTCCCTTAACCAAGATCATTCAGAATAGATCTCATTACTGTTACTTGCCTTCATATCAGTCACTGCATTTCAAGTAATTTATTGTTTATAATGAGATGTAAGAGATGTACAGATGCTACAGAAATGCAAGTCTTATTTTAACAACACTCATGGGTTTGACATTATTCTAGCACAACTTCCAAACTTAGGTTATCTTAAAGGACATTAAAGGGTAATGATAGTGATTTTTAAAAAAAAAAACAGAACCAGCAATTTTTTTGAAGGTTTATTGGAACAAATGGTTAATGTTTCCACTCTGTAGCTATAGTAATATTTTTTCTGTCAATTGGAATCCGCCTTCTGAGAAAAAGCCAAGCTCAGCACTTCACCAGGAAATGGAGGTAATGCAGTGTCCCGGCCTCTCAATTCATTTTCATGGCTTCTCGCTCAATTCTCCCCACCTCTTCCCAGTTCATTTCCTGAGGAGGTACTGGCTCTCACAAATCCATTCTTAACATTTCAGCTCAGCAAGGCTCGCCTGCTACTTCCCACCATTAATGTTTCCTTCCTCCTGTCATCCTCCATTGACTTCAAGTTCAGAAATTGTTAAGGAATTTTAAAAAAAGTTCTACAAGTCAGGCTATTTTTACAGAACAATCAGCTTGGCTGAGTATTTGTGAATGAACTTACATTAACAGTCACTATAATGTCCCATATCCTGCAGCTACAGAATGTCCAGTGCCACATTCAATCCACTCATTCCCATTTACTGGCAAATGTTTATTCTGATGAAATAAATGAGCAAATGCCCACACCTAAATGGGAGTGAGTTTGTACTTGCCCAGGATGCTTAAGTGCCATTTTTCTATGTAGCACTGATTAGATACTTTCTTTTGGGAAACTGAAAAAAAATACACCATTTTAAAGAACTTGCACTCTTATATAGCTCCCCAGCTCTTAGACTCAAATTAGTACAGTACAAAAGTAAGCCATTCAGCACAACAAGGTGCGTGCTAGCTCTTTTAAAGAACAATCCACTTAGTCCCACTGCTCCACTATTCCCTTATATCCCTGCAATTATTTCCCTTTCAAATTTTTTATCTAATCCCTTACCGAAAGCTACTATTGAACCTGTATCCACCACCCAATCGGGCAGTGAATTCTAAATCTAAATTATGCATTCCATAAGAAGGTTTTCCTCATGTCTATGGCATATGATACTTTTACATTCACCTGAACAGATAAACAGACTGAGGTTTAACACCTGAACGGGCATATCAGATTGCATCATGGGATTACCCAGGCTTGGCCAAGTTGCAGATATAAATTTTAAAAGTGCTTGCAATAAAAAAAAACTAGAATGAATATAACCTTGAATGACTAGTTAATGGGTCAGTCCATGACAAAGCTAAAGGAATATGACCTCTGGGTCAGGATAAATAAATTGATCAATGGTGTATGAGATATACTGTTATAAACTGATAGCTTGACCTCAGGGTCAAGACATGAAGGTGACTAGGCACAGCAATGAAACATCAGGATAGATAAGCAAAGCCCATGTTTTGGAAAATCGTTTGGGCTAACGGTCAGGTCATTCCGTGATTGTTTTACAAATTCCTCTATAACTGCGAAGGTGATGAAAGTAATTCCGTCTTTATGTAAAAATGTAAACTCGTTTGTAATTGGGGATGTAATGAATTAGATGTACAAAATAAGAATGTTGAGAGTTAATGGTGACTGTCCCAAAGATAGTATAAATAATCAACAGAAGCTGTGTAACTTCGAATTGCCTCTTAGAGCAGCTGAGAAAGCATTTCTATTTGCATACTTGTAATGAATAAACTGCTAAATTGCTGCTTAATTCGCCTACAGCTGACTCTGTGTCGAGTGTCTTTAGATACCCCACACACGTCATCCAAACGGCTGAACCTCTGACTACAACACTCTCAGTGCTGCTCTGCAGTGTTAGTTGGACTGCATGCTCAAGTCCTTGGAGTGGGTCTTGGTGAATACAAGGTCCAACCCAAGGGCAACTGAGTAATGCTTGAATTTAATTATGTGAAAGTCATTTTGTGATAGACAAGTCAGTACCAAGATGAATAAGGGAGCACTTGAGGGCCATCCCATTCCTAGATTTTACTTGTTGACCATATTCACAGTAAAATCATATCAAAGCCAGATATCTGATCACAAGCAGAAAACGGCACTTCTACTGACTGAAAATATATTACATGGAACTATGGGACAGGAAAGGCCATTCATTCTGCCCAGCAAGTCCACATCAATATTTGCAGCCCACACAACCCTCCTCCCACCTTACTCTATCTTGCCATATACTTCTAATCTCTTCTCCTTCAGGTATTTATCTAGTTTCCCCTTAAATGCCACTGTGGTAATGTTAACTACTCCTTCTGGTAGTGAGCTCCAAATCCCAGCCATTCTCTGGCAGGAGAATGGCACTAAGAGAATTTCTCAATCATGTAGGTGGTACAGATGCAATGGGCCGAATAGCCTCCCTTCTCCACTACACAAATTGTGTGATTATATTTACGGCCCCTAGTTTTGCACTTTTCCATAAGTGGAAACATCATCTGATCACCTCAGACCTTCCTTCTCTGGAGGAAAGTTCCAAGGCTGTTTTATGTTTCTAGATAATTCTACCCTCTCAGTTCACTTATAGAATCATAGTATGGTCACAGCACAGGAGAGCGAAATTTGGTCTATCATGATGTATGTGAATGGACGTAGTATAGTAAATAAGATTGGGGAGTTACAGGCACAGATTGCCATATGGAAATATGATGTTATGGCGATAACAGAGACCTGGCTCAAGGAAGGGCAGAACTAGGTGTTAAATATTCCTGGGTACAAGGTGTTCAGAAAAAATAGGAAAGGAAGGAAAGGAAGAGGGGTGGTGGTATTGGTTAAGGAGAGTACTGCAGTGCTGGAGAAAGAGAATGTCCCAAAGGGTTCAAGGACAGAATCAATTTTGCTTGAGCTAAGAAACAAAAAGGGTGCAATTACATTGCTCAGTGTAGTCTATAGACTGCCAATTAGTGAGGAGAATGTAGAAGGACAAATCTGCAGGGAAATTTTACAAAGAGATATAAGCAAGTAGTTACAATGAGGGACTTTAATTACCCAAATGTAGACTGGGACAGTGGTGGCATAAAGGGTGGAGAGGGGCATAAGTTCCTAGATTGTGTTCAGGAAAATATTCTACAGCAGTATGTGTCCAATCCAACAGGAAACGAGGCACTGTTGGACCTGGTTCTTGAAAATGTAGTGGGCCAAGTAGATCAAGTATCAGTGAGGGAACATTTAGGAGACAGTGATCATTGTATTGTATGTTTAGGATGATGATAGAAAAGGACGATAGGCAATCCAGAGTAAGAATAATTAACTGGACGAGAGCCAACTTTGATGGGGTTCCTTGCCAGGAGCTGGGCCAGATAGACTGGAATGAAAGGTTGGTGGGAAAAACTGTAGCTTCCTTCAAAAAAGAATTGGTTCGGGCACAGTCCATCGAAAGGAAAAGGCAGGACAAACAAATCCAGAGCTCCTTGGATGAAAAAGGAGATAGGAATTAAGATAAAAAAGAAAAAGTGTACTTATGACAGGTGTCAGGTGGAAAATACAGTTGAGAACCAAGTGAAATACAGAAGGTTCAGAGGGGAGGTGAGGAAACATATTAGAAAAGCGAAGAAGGATTATGAGACAAGACTGACAGCCAACATGAAAGGGAATCCCAAAGTCTTCTATAGGCATATAAATAGTATAAGTGTGGTAAAAGGAGGAGTAGGGCTGATTAGGGATCTAAAAGGGAATTTACTCATGGAGGAAGGGGCCATGGCTGAGGTATTAAATGAATATTTCACATCCATCTTTACCAGGAAGGTAGATGCTATGCAGGCCATGGTGATAGACAAGGAAACTCCGTCATTAGAAGGGTTCAAAATTGATAAGGAGGAAGTGTTGAATAGACTGTCAGTACTTAGAGTTAACAAGGCACTGGGACCGGACGAAATGCGTCCAAGGATATTGAAGGAAGTGAGAATAGGAAGTGCAGGAGCACTGGCCATAAATTTTCAGTCTTCCCTAGATTCAGGGGTGGAGCCAGAGGACTAGAGAAATGCAAACATTACGCCCTTGTTGAAAAAAGGTTGTGAGGATCAGCCCAGCAATTACAGACCAGTCAGTTTAACTTCAGTGGTGGGCAGCATTCTTGAAACACAATCATTCAGGATAGAATTAGTAGTCACATAGAAAAATATGGATTGATAAGGAAGAGCCAGCATGGATTTGTAAAGGGGAAGTCGTGTTCAACTAACTTGCTGGAGTTTTTTGAAGAGGTAACAGAAAAGGTCGATGAGGGTAATGCTTTTGATGTGGTGTACATGGACTTTCAGAACGCATTTAATACAGTGCCACACAACAGACTTGAGAAAAGTTACTGCTCATGGAATAAAAGGGGTAGTAGCAACGTGGATACAAAATTGGCTCAAAAATAGGAAGTAGAGAGGAATGGTCAATGGATATTTTTCAGGCTGGAGGAAGGTTTGAAGTGGAGTTACACAGGGGTCAGTACTGGGAACCTTGCTTTTCCTGATATATATTCATGATCCAGATCTTGGTACACAGGAGACAATTTCGAAATTTGGGAGTGTTATAAGCTGCGAGGAGAGCAGTGTAGAACTTCAAAAGACATAGACAAGTTGGTGGAGTGGGCAGATAGGTAGCAGATGATGTTCAATGTGGAGAAGTGTGAGGTAATGCATTTTTTTTATTCGTTCATGGGATCTGGGCATCGCTGGCTAGGCCAGCATTTATTACCATCCCTAACTGCCCATGTTCAGAGGGCATTTAAGAGTCAGTCACATTGCTGTGGGTCTGGAGTCACATGTAGGCCAGGTAAGGACGGCAGGTTTCCTTCCCTAAAGGGCATTAGTGAACCAGATGGATTTGATAGGAAGAACATGGACAGGCAATATAAAATAAGGGATGAAATTTTGAAGGGGTGCAGGAGCAGAAAGACCTGGTTGTATATGTGCATAGGTTATTGAAGGTGGCAGGCCAGGTGGAGAGAGCAGTTAATAAATCGTATTGTATCCTGGGCTTTATTAATAGGGGCATAGAGTACAAGAGCAGGGCGGCTATGCTGAATTTACATAAGATATTCATTAGACCTCAGCTGGAGTATTGTATGCAATTCTGGTTGTCACGTTATAGGAAGGATGTAAACACATTGGAGAGAGTGCAGAAGAGGTTTCCAAGAATGGCTCTAGGGATGAGAAACTTCAGTTATGAAGATACAGTGAAGAGGTTGGGACTGTTCTCCTTGGAGAGAAGAAGGCTAAGAGGAGATATGATAGAGGTGTCAAAATCATGAGGGGGCTGGACAGGGAGAGGGGCAGGAAGCAGCTGTTCCCACTCATAAAAGGGTCAAGAATGAGAGGGCACAGATTTAAAGTGATTTGCAAAAGAAGAAAATGTGACGTGAGAAAAAAACTTTTTCACACAATGAGTGGTTCAGGTCTGGAATGCACTGTTTGGAAGTGTGGTGGAGGCAGGTTCAATCAAGGCATTCAAGGGAGTGTTAGATGATTATTTGAATAGAAACAATGTGCAGGGGTACGGGGAAAAGGAAGGGCAATGGCACTAGATCATAATGCTCATTTGGAGACCTGGGGCAGACATGATGGGCCAAATGGCCTCCTTCTGTGCCATTAAGATTCTGCGATTTTTATGCTGGCTTTCTGCAAGAGCAACTCAGCCAGTCACACGTCCCCACATTTTCCTCTGCATATTCTCTCTCTTCAGTTGATTATCCAATTCCCTTTCAAAGCCACAAATGAATCTGCCACCACCATCACACTCAGGCAGTGGCTTTTGGATCATAACCACACACTCTAAAAAGTTTTCTTCATGCCTACTCTACTTTTGCCAATCACTGTAAAATTGGTGTCCTCTGATCCTCGTCTTTTCTGCTAATGTGCACTGTTTTTCCCTATCCACTCTGCCCAGACCCCCTCATGGTTTCGAACACCTCTAAAAAATCTCCTCTCAATCTCCCCTTCTCTTAAGGAGAGCAACCTCAACTTCACCAATCTATCCACAAAACTGAAGCCTCTCAGCTCTGGAACAGTTTCTGTAGATCTTTTCTGCACCCTTTACAAAGCATGGTCCCACAATTGCATATAACAGTTGAGCTGAATTATACATACATATGAAGAAACAAATTGGGAAGATTAATCCATTCAGCCCCTCAAGCCTGCTCCTCTATTCGACAAGATCACGGCTGATCTGACTGTGGTCTTAACGCTACTTTTCTGCCTACCCTGATAAATTTTTGACTAACAAGGGTGTCTACCTCTGTCACAATTAACCCAGGGATGGGCTTCCAACCTCAAATTCCTTCCCACATTGCACTTCACTGGCTGGGCCAGGATTTATTGCCCATCCCTAGTTCGCTTGAGGTGGTGGTGGTAAGCTGCCTTCTTGAACCACTGCAGTCCAAGTGGTGTAGGTACACCCACACAGCTGTTAGGGAGGGAGTTCCAGGATTTTGACCCAGCGACAGTGAAGGAGCGGCAATATATTTCCAAGTCAGAATGGTGAGTGACTTGGAGGGGATCTTCCAGGTGATGGTATTCCCATCTATCTGCTGCCATTGTCCTTCTAGATGGTACTGGTCGTAGGTTTGGAAGGTGCTATCTAAGGAGCCTTGCTGAATTCCTGCAATGCTTCTTGTAGATGGTACACACTGCTGCCACTGTGCATCGGTGGTGGAGGGAGTGAATGTTTGTGGATGTGGTGTCAATCAAGCGGGCTGCTTTTTCCTGGATGATGTCAAGCTTCTTGAGTGTTGTGGGAGCTGCACTCATTCAGGCAAGTGGGGAGTATTCCATCACACTCCTGATTTGTGCCTTGTAGATGGTGGACAGGCTTTGGGGAGTCAGGAGGTGCTTGTCACAGGATTCCTAGCCTCTGACCTGCTCTTGTAGCCACAGTATTTATATAGCTAGTCCAGTTCAGATTCTGGTCAATGGTAGACCCCAGCATGTTGATAGTGGGGATTTCAGCGATGGTAATGTCATTGAACATCAAGGGGCGATGGTTAGATTCTCTCTTGTTGGAGATGGTCATTGCCTGGCACTTATGTGGTGCAAATGTTACTTGCCACTTGTCAGCCCACGTCTGGGTATTGTCCAGGTCTTGCTGCTTCAATATCTGAGGAGTCGCAAATGGTGCTGAACACTGTGCAATCAGCGAACATGCCCACTTCTGACCTTATGATGAAGCAGCTGAAGATGGTTGGGCCGAGGACACTATCCTGAGGAACTCCTGCAATGATGTTCTGGAGCTGAGATGACTGACCTCCAACAATCACAACCATCTTCCTTTGTGCTAGGTATGACTCCAGCCAACAGAGAGTTTTCCCCCCCCGATTCCCAATGACTCCAGTTTTGCTAGAGTTCCTTGATGCCACACTCGGTCAAATGCGGCCTTGATGTGACTCTCCCCTCACCTCAGGAGTTCAGCTCTTTCTTCCATGTTTCAGCCAAGGCTGTAATGAGCTCAGAAGCTGAATGTCCTGGCGGAACACAAACAGGGTGTCAGCCAGCAAGTTATTGCTAAGCAAGTGCCGCTTGATAGCACTGTTGATGACCTCTTCCATTACTTTACTGATGATGGAGAGTAGGCTGATGGGGCAGTAATTGTCCTGCTTTTGTGTACCGGACATACCTGGGCAATTTTCCACATAGCTGGGTAGATGCCAGCATTGTAGCTGTTATGGAACAGCTTGACTAGGGGTGCAGCAAGTTCTGGAGCACAAGTCTTCAGTATTTTTGCCAGAATATTGTCAGGCCCCATAGCCTTTGCAGTATCCAGTGCCTTCAGCCGTTTCTTGATATTAAGTGGAGTGAATCGAATTGGCTGAAGACTGGCATCAGTGATGTTGGGGACCTCTGGAGGAGGCCGAGATGAATCATCCACTCGACACTTCTGGCTGAAGATTGTAGCAAACGTACGTTGCTATAGGTCTGGAGTCACACGTAGGCCAGGCTAGATAAGGTTGAACATTAGTGAACCAGTTGAGTTTTTACAACAATCGATGATAGCGCTAGCATCGCTTTTTGAAAGAGAAATGTTTCACCAATTTATTAGAGTTCTTTGAAGGAATAACATGGCTGTGGATAAAGGGGAGCCTGTAGGCATACTGTACTTGGATTTCCAGAAGACATTTCATTAGGTACCACATCAATAGTTATTGCGGAAAATGAAAGCTCTTAATGTAGGGGGTAACATATTAGTATGGATTGAAAATTGGCTGGCTGGCAGAAAACAGAGTACACATAAATGGGTCTTTGTCTGATTTGCAGGATGTGACGAATGGAGTCCCACAGGAGTCTGTGCTGGGACCTCAATTTTTTACAATTTACATCAATGATTCAGATGAGGGGAGTAAAGACATGATAGCTAAATTTGCAGGCGACACAAAGGTAGGTAGGAAAGATGTTGTGAAGAAGAAATAAGAAGTTTGCAGACAGATATAGGTAGGTTGAGTGAGTGGGCAAAAATCTGGCAGATGGAGTATAATGTGAGAAAACGTGAAGTTGTTCACTTTGGCAGGAAGAATAAAAAAAGCAGAGTATTACTTGATGGAGAATGATTGCAGAATTCCAAGATGCAGAGGAATCTAGGTGTTCTACTGCATGAGTAACAAGAAGTTAGCTTGCTGGTACAACCCGTAATCAAGGCAGCTAATGAAATTCTATCCATTATTACAGGAGGAATTAAACATAAAAGTAAAGACATTATGCTTCAGTTATACAGGGCATTGGTGAGACCACATCTTGAATAGTGTATGCAGTTTTAGTCTTCTTATTTAAGGAAGGATGTGAATGCATTGGAGGCGGTTCAGAGGAGGTTAACTAGATTGATACCTGGAATGAAGGGGTTATCTTGTAAGGATAGGTTGGACTTGTTTCCACTGGAACAAAAACAGAATTACCTGGAAAAACTCAGCAGGTCTGGCAGCATCGGTGGAGAAGAAAAGAGTTGACGTTTCGAGTCCTCGTGACCCTTCAACAGAACTGAGTGAATATCAGGAGAGGGGTGAATTATAAGCTGGTTTAAGGTTTTGGGGGGGGGGGGGGGGGGGGGGGGGGTGGTGGAGAGGAGAGAAGTGGTGGGGGTGTGGTTGTAGGGACAAGCAAGCAGTGATAGGAGCAGATAATCAAAAGATGTCACAGAAAGAAGAACAAAGAGGAGTTGAAGGTGGTGATATTATCTAAACAAATGTGCTAATTAAGAAAGGATGGCAGGACATCATTACCTCAACCATCCATTCTTAATTAGCACATTCGTTTAGATAAAATCACCACCTTCAACACCTCTTTGTTCTTCTATGTGACATCTTTTGATTATCTGCTCCTATCACTGCTTGCTTGTCCCTACAACCACACCCACCGCCCCCCCACTCCTCTCCCCCACCCCCTAACCTTAAACCAGCTTATATTTCACCCCTCTCCTAATATTCACTCAGTTCTGTTGAAGGGTCATGAGGACTCGAAACGTCAACTCTTTTCTTCTCCGCCGATGCTGCCAGACCTGCTGAGTTTTTCCAGGTAATTTTGTTTTTGTTTTGGATTTCTAGCATCCGCAGTTTTTTGTTTTTATTTTTGTTTCCACTGGAGTTCAGGAGAGAGATGGGTGACTTGATTTAAATATATAAGACCCAGAATGGTCTTGACAAAGTGGACATGGAAAGGATGTTACCTCTTGTGTGAGAATCCAGAACTAGGGAGGCAATGTTTTAAAATTAGGGGTCGCCCTAACAGGATGGAGATTAGGAGAATTTTTCTCTCATTGTGCAACTTTGGAACTCTGCCTCAGAAGGTGGTAGAGGCGGGTCATTGAATATTTTTAAGGCAGAGGTAGATTGATTCCCTTGCCTAACAAGAATCTAAGATTATCGAGGGTAGGTGTGAATGTAGAATTTGAAATACAATCAGTGCAGCCTTGATCTTATTGAATGGCGGAGCAGGCTCCAGGGGCCGAGAGGCCTACTTCTGTTCCTATTTTGTATGTAAGCTTTTGCCATCATGAAGACCAGCTATTTCCACCTCCATAACAGCACCCAACTTGGCCCTTGTCAAGCTCAAACCTTCATTCGTGGCTTCATTACACCTAGACTCCAGTATACCAATGCATTCCTGACTGGTTTCCCACATTCTGCCCTCTGTAAAATTGAAGGCATCCAAAACTCTGCTACCCATGTCTTAACTCGCATCAATTCCCATTTCCCATTCCCCTTTCACCCATGTGTTCATTGACCCACACTGGTTCCGGGTCAAGCAATGTCTAGATATTTAAATTCTCATCGTTTTCAAATCCTTCATGGCCTTCCGAGCTATGGCTCCTCTAATTCTGGTCTCTCGTGGCAATTCTGGCAATTCTAACCAGCCTTCTATTGGTTGCAGTGCCTTCAGTTCAGCCACCAATTCTGAAATACTCGCTCCACATCTTTCCACCTCTCTACCTCACTTTCCTCCTTCAAGGCACTCCTTAAAAATGACCTCTTTGACCAAGCTTTTGGTCATCTAATATTTTCTAATGCGGCTCGATGTCGTACTTTGTTTTATAATGCTTCTATGAAGCACCTTTAGATGTTTTATTATATTAGAGGTGTTAGATAAATATAAGTGGCTGTTGTTTATAAAGGTTCACCATAATTTCCTTGCTTTTGTACTCTATGCCCCGATTTATAAAGCCCAAGATCCCTAACGCTTTTTAAAAATTCGTTCATGGGATGTGGGCAATGCTGGTTAGGCCACATTTATTGCCCATCCCTAATTGCCCTTGCTCAGAGGGCAGTTAAGAATCAACCATATTGCTGTGGGTCTGGAGTCACATGTAGGCCAGACCAGGTAAGGACAGCAGATTTCCTTCCCTAACGGACATTAGTGAACGAAATGGGTTTTTACAGCAATCGACAATGGTTTCATGGTCATCATTAGACTTTAAATTCCAGATTGTTTTTACTGAATTCAAATTCCATCATCTGTCGTGGCGTGATTTAAACCCAGGTCCCCAGAGCATTACCCTGGGTCTCTGGATTACCAGTCTGGCCACAATATCACTATGCCATCGCCTTATTAACCACTTTCTCAATCTGCCCTGCCACCTTCAACTATTTGTGCACATATACCCCCAGGCCCTCTGCTCCCGCACCTCCTTCGGAGCGATATCTTTTAAATTGCCTTTCCTTGTTCTTCCTACCAAAATGCATCGCTTCACACTTCTTTGCATCAAATTTCATCTGCCATTTGTCTGCCCAGTCCCCCCATTCCACCAGCCTGTCTACGTTCTTTTGAAGTTTATCATTATCCTCACAGTTCACAATACTTCCAAGTTTTACGTCAGCTGCAAGCTTTGAAATTGTGCCCTGTACACCCAAGTCTAAGTCATTAAAATAGATCAAAAAAAGTATTGGGCCTAATACTGGCCATGTAGAGCCCCACTATACACCTTCCACCAATCCAAAAAACAACTGTTCACCACTTTGCTTCCTGTCACTTAGCTAAGTTTATATCCATGCTACCACTGTCCCTTTTAATCCATGAGCTTCAACATTACTGACAAGCCAGTTATGTGACACTTTATCAAATACCTTTTGGAAATCCATGTACAGCACATGAACCACGTTACTCATCCTCATATCGTCATACCTCCAAAAAAAGTCAGCTAAATACCATTTTGCCTAAACAACTCTGTGTTGGCTCACCTTAATTAATCCACATTTGTCTAATTGACTGCTAATTTTGATCCAGATTATAGTTTCTAAAAGCGTTCCAACTACCAAAGTTAAACTGACTAGCCTGTAGTTGCTGTGTTTATCCTTGTAACCTTTTCAGAACAACAACATTTGTAATCTAAGGAAGATTATGGCCAGTGCCCTCAACATTCCCACCCTTATTTCCCCGAGTAACTTTGGATGCATAGAGTCATAGAGGTCTACAGCACAGAAAAGGGTCCTTCGGCCCATCAAGTCTGCGCCGGTCAAATAAGTGCCTAACTATTCTAATCCTATTTTCCGGCACTAGTCCCATAGCCTTGTATGCCATGGCATCACAAGTGCACTTCCAAATACTTGCTGAAAATTATGAGGGTTTCTGCCTCTACCACCCTTTCAGGCAGTAAGTTCCAGGTTCCCAGCATCCTCTGGGTGAAAAAAACTCTCCCTCACATCCCCTCTAAACCTCCTGACCCTTACCTTAAATCTATGCCACCTGGTTAGTGATTCCTCCACGAAGGGAAAAAGTTCCTTCTTGTCTACCCTATCTATGCTCCTCATAATTTTATACACCTTAATCATGTCACCCCTCAATCTCCTTTGCTCCAAGGAAAATGACACCAGTCTATCCAATCTCTCCTCATAACTTAAAACTCTCCAGCCAAGGCAACATCCTGCTAAATCTCCTCTGCACTCTCTCTAGTGCAATCATATCCTTCCAATAATGTGGATTCCAGAACTGTAAGCAATACTCTAGCTGTGGCCTAACCAGCGTTTTATACAGTTCCAGCATAACCCCACCCCCATTCTTATATTCAATGCCCGGTTAATAAAGACAAGTATCCCATATGCCTTCTTAACCACCTTATCAACCTGTCCCGCTACCTTAAGGGACCGGTGGACATGTACACCAAGGTTCCTCTGATCCTCGGTTCTTCCCAGGGTCCTATCATTCATTGTGTATTCCCATGCCTTCTTTGTTCTGCCCAAGTGCATCACCTCTCACTTATCTGGCTTAAATTCCATTTGCCACTGATCAGCCCGTCTATATCCTCCTGTAATCTAAGGCTATCTTCCTCACTGAGATAAAAACAAAAAAACTGCAGATGCTGGAAATCCAAAACAAAAACAGAATTACCTGGAAAAACTCAGCAGGTCTGGCAGCATCAGCGGAGAAGAAAAGAGTTGACGTTTCGAGTCCTCATGACCCTTCGACAGAACTTGAGTTCAAGTCCAAGAAAGAGTTGAAATATAAGCTGGTTTAAGGTGTGTGGGGGGGTGGGGAAACCAGCTTATATTTCAACTCTTTCTTGGACTCGAACTCAAGTTCTGTCGAAGGGTCATGAGGACTCGAAACGTCAACCCTTTTCTTCTCCGCCGATGCTGCCAGACCTGCTGAGTTTTTCCAGGTAATTCTGTTTTTGTTTTCTATCTTCCTCACTATTTACCACCCCACCAATTTTCATGTCATTCGCGAACTTGCTGATCAACCCGATCCCTATGGAACCCCACTGGACACAGGCATCCAGTCATAAAAACACCCCTCAACCATCACCCTCTGCTTCCTGCCACTCAGCCAATTCTGGATCCAATTTGCCAAATTGCCTTAGGTCCCATGGGCTCTTACCTTCGTTATCTGTCTACCATGTGGGACCTTATCAAAATCCTTGCTGAAGTCCAAGTAGACTACATCAAATGCATTGCCCTCATCTACACACCTACTCACCTCTTTGAAAAATTCAATCAAATTGATCAAACATCACCACCCCTTAACAAAACCATGCTGACTGTCCTTCATTAATCCCTGCCTCTCCAAGTGTAGATTAATTCTGTCCCTTAGAATTGCTTCCAATAGTTTCACCACCACTGATGTTAGACTGACTGGCCTGTAGTTCCCTGGTTTATCCCTTCCTCCCTTCTTGAATAACGGTACCACACTGGCTGTCCTCCAGTCCTCTGGCACCTCTCCTGTGGCCAGGAAGATATTGAAAGTTATTGCCAGCACCCCTGCTATCTCCTCCCTTGCCTCACTCAACAGCCTGGGATACATTTCATCTGAGCCTGGAGAATTATCTACTTTTAAGCCTTCTAGATCACTAAGAACCTCCTCCCCTTCTATGCTAATTTCTTTAATTATATCACAGTCCTTCTGCCTGATTTTCATGCCCACATCATCCCTCTCATTTAGAACAGCAACACAAAGTATTCATTTAGAACCCTACCTATGTCTTCCGGCTCCACACACAAATTACCACTATGGTCCTTAATGGGCCCTACTCTTTCCCTAGTTATCCTCTTACTCTTAATGCACTTGTAAAATAACTTTGGATTGTCTTTTATTTCACTTGTCAATGTTTTTGCACACATTCTATGCTCCTTTAGGGCTTCCGATGTTTTGAGCTCTCAGTTTTGCCATAAGCCTCCCTTTTTCTCTTTATCCAATCCTATATATCCCTCAACATCCAGGGTTCCCTGGATTTGTTGGTCCCACACTCCTTACTGGAATATGATGGCCTATTTCCTTCTTAAATGAGTTCCACTGCTTTGACGCTGGCTTACCTAGCTGCTCCCAGTCTACTCTGGCCAAATCATATCTGATCTTACTAAAATTGGCGCTCCACCAATTAGAACTCCGCTTTCTGGCCCAACCTTGTCCTTTTCCATAATAACCTTGAATCTACTGGAGTTATGATCACTATCTGCAAAATGCTCCACCACTGATACCTCTACCACTTGCCCGGCTTCATTCTCTAAAATTAAGTCCAGGACTACCCCTCTCTTGTAGGACCTTCTACGTACTGGCTTAAAAAGCTCTCGTGGTTGCATTTTAAGAATTCCGCTCCCTCTAAACCTATCACACTATGACTAACCCAGTTAATGTTGGGGAAGTTGAAATCCCTCTATTATTATTCTATTATTTTTACACGTCTCTGGCATTTTCCTATATATCTACTCTTCTATTTCTCTCTGGCTGTTTGGGGGCCGATAGTACACTCCCAGCAATGTGATTGCTCCTTTTTTGTTTTTCAGTTCTACCCATATGGCTTCATTTGAGGAACCTTCTAAGATGTCATCCCTCCTTACTGCTGTAATTGATTCCTTGATCAATATTGCGATACCCCCTCCTCTTTTATCTCCTTCCCTGCCTTGCCTGAAGACCCTATATTTGGAATATTCAGCTGCCAATCCCGCCACTCTCTCAACCATGTCTCTGTGACAGCAATGACATCATACTTCCATGTGTTAATTTGTGGCCTCAACTCGTGCCATCATACTTCCATGTGACAATATGTGCCTTATTCGTCAGACTCCTTGCATTAAAATAAATATCATTCAGGCTCGCCAAATTTCCTCGTACCTTAACTGGCATATAATTTCTATGCCTTCCAGACTCACTTGCTCTCTTCTAATTTTGGCTGTGCATCTCACCCTGCTGAAACTCCTCTCAGAATCCCATCCCTCTGCCAAGTTAGTTGAAACCCTCTCCAACAGCACTAGCAAACCCACCGCAAGGATGTTGGTCCCATCCTGGTTCAGGCGCAACCCGCCGAATGGTACAGGTCCATCCGCCCCCAGAAATGGTCTCAAAGTCCCAGAAATCTAAAGCCCTCCCTCCTGCACCATCTCTCCAGCCATGCATTGATCTGGACTAACCTCCTATTTCTAACACATGGCACCAGAAGTAATCAAGAGATTACTACCGTGGAGGTCCTGTTTTTTTAATCTGCTTCCTAGCTCCCTAAATTCTGCTTGCTGGACCTCATCCCTCTTTCTACCTATGTCGTTGGTACCAATATGTACCACGATCTCTGTCTGTTTGCCCTCCCCCTTTAGAATGCCCTGCAGCCGTTCAGTGACATCCTTGACCCTGGCACCAAGGAGGCAACATACCATCCTGGAGTTACATCGACGGCCGCAGAAACGCCTGCTGAACCCCTTGCTATCGAGTCTCCTGCCACTATTGCTCTTCCCCTCTTTTTCCCCCCTGCCCTGTGCAGCTGAGCCACTCACAGTGCCATGAGCGTGGCTGCACTCCCCAGAGAAACTGTCACTCTCACCATTTTCCAACACAGAAAAACGGTTCTCAAGAGATGAACCCTGGGGATTTCCTGACGACCTGCCTGAAACCTTTCCTTTGACTGAAGTTCACCCATTCCATCTCTGTCTGCACTTCTGTAAGCTGTGGGGTGACGACGTCTAAAAAACGTGCTATCCACGAAACACTCAACTTCGCGAATGCACCTCAGTGCCTCCAGCTGCCGCTCAAGCTCTGAAACACGGAGCTCAATTAGCTGCAGCTGGTGGCACTTCCTGCACATACGGTCGGTCAGAGCGCAAGGAGCGTCTAGGACTTCCCACATGTTGCAGGCGGTACATGACACAGGACTGAGCTGCTCTGTCATGCCTCTAGTTGAGAAAGAAAAACCCTTAATTTAAGTTAAAGACAGTAAAAAAAATGTTAACTTATTTACATACTTTAAAAAATAACTGGAACTCTTACCTCTCTTTAGCTTAATCTATTTTAAACTGGAGAAAAGCACTTACCCATGACTTACTAATCAGCTCTCACCTTTATACTGACGTCACTTTTTGAAGCTTCCCCACACTCGAGCTGGTTCTGATCTCTCCACCGCTCTCTCGCGCTGTCTTGTGATGTCACTCTTGTCATTTTCAACAAGAACTGACTGCAGGACACTCTTCTCAGACTGCTTCACCATGATGCTGACTGCAGGACACACTTCCCAGGCTGCTTCACCGCAATGCTGACTGCAGGACACTCTTCCCAGACTGCTTCACCACAAAGCTGACTGCAGGACACTCTTCCCAGACTGCGTCACCACAAAGCTGACTGCAGGACACTCTTCCCAGACTGCTTCATCATGATGCTGACTGCAGGACACTTTTCCCAGACTGCTTCGCCGTGATGCTGACTGCAGGACACTCCTCCCAGGCTGTTTCACCGTGATGCTGACTGCAGGACACTTCCTCAGCATCTGATCCAGTATACTGACTTACCAAGAACCAGCCTTTCCACCACCTCCTTAACAATTATTAGCCCATCCAGTGTCTTAACTGCCTCCTTTTTCACTGCAACTTTACCAAGAAAGAAGATGCTGCTCTAGGCAAATGTAATGTGCTCAATTAGTACTTCAGCCATGCCCTTTGCCTTCACGCATTAATCTCCTTTTAGGTCCCACTCCTCTTAGTCTTTTCATATTTATATGAAGACTTTTGGATTCTCTTTTTATGTTTTTTCTTTAATTCCCCTCTGAACCTTTTATATAGGGGCTGATTCTCAATTGTATTTTCCTGGACTCTTTTACTGTTTCATCTTATTCTTTCATCATTCCTCGTGGGAATGTACCAACATTATCCAAACCATCCTCTCTTTAAAGGCATCCTCTCTTTGTTCAATTGCAGTTTTGCCTGCCAATCTTTGACTTCAATTTACCACAGCCAGATCCTTTCTCACTTGTTTGAAATTGGCCTTCCCTCAATTAATTATTTTTACTCTGGATTGGTCCTTGTCCTTTTCCATGGTATCATAAGGTTTAAATTAGCTATGATCACTGTTCCCTGAAATCTTCCCCTACTGATACATGATACAGCTGTCGCACCACATTCCCCAGAGCCAGATCCAGCAATGCCTCCTTCCTTGTTGGAACAGATTGATGCAAAAAATTCTTCTGAACTAACTTCAGAACCTCTTTCTCCCTCTCTACCCTTAATCCTAATATAGACTGGAATAGCAGTAAAGTCATCATTTTGCACCTATTGGTTTTGCACCTCTTGTAATGTCCTCGCAAATTTGTTCCTCTATATCTTTCCCACCAGTTGGTGGCCTAAAAAACATATCCATAGTGTTACGGTTTATTGCTTCTTAGCTCTAACCAAATCGATTCTGCCCCTGACTATTCTAGAACATCCACACTTTCCAGCACTGTAACATTCTCTTTACTCAATACTGCCTTCTCCTTTCTTTCCTTCCCAATCTTTCGTGAACATCTTGTATCCAGGAATATTTATTACCCAGTCATGTGCCCTTTGTTGAGCCAGGTCTCCATTATCACCACAGATCATACTCAAACATTGCTACCTGTGCCTGCAGCTCAATAACCTTATTTACCACACTCCATGTGTTCATATGCATGTACTGTAAACCTAATTTTGTTTTTCTTTTGTGGAATGAGCACATCATGGCAAGGCCAGCATTTGTTGTTCATCCATAACTGTCCTTGAAAAGATGATGGCAAGGCACCTTCTTGAACCATGGAAGTCTATCTTGTGTAGGTACACCTGTAGTGCTGTTAAGAATGGAGTTCCAGGATTTTGATCCAGTGACCTCATTGCGTTGTCTCTTACTCTGACCCCCACCTAATACCTTGTCCTCTGACATCACATTGCAAATATAACCAGCATCTCAGAATCCACCGGGCATGCATCATACACCCTCTTTTTGTTTCATTATGTTCTCTATCTCCCATCATTGGCAGATGTGACGAATGGGGTGCCACAGGGATCAGAGCTGGGGCATCAACTCTTTACAATTTATAGAAATGGCTTGGATGAAGGGGCTGAAGGTATGGGTGCTAAATTTGCTGATGACACAAAGGTAGATAGCAAAGTAAGTTGTAAAGAGGACTTAAGAAGACTACAAAAGGATCTAGATAGGTTAGGTGAATGGGCAAAGAGTTTGGGAAATGGAGTACAATGTGGGCAAATGTGAGGCTGTCCATTTTGGCAGGATGAATAAAAAATAGGCATACTATCTAAATGGTGAGAGATTGCAGAGTTCTGAGAGGGATCTGGGTGTCTTAGTGCATGAATCACAAAAGGCTAGTATGCAGTTACAGCAAGTAGTTAACAAAACTAATAGAATGTTATTGATTATTGCAAGGGTAATTGAATACAAAAGTAGGGAGGTTATGCTTCAGTTATAAAGGGCATTGGTGAGACCACATCTTAAGTACTGTGCACAGTATTGGTTTCCTTATTTAAGGAAAGATGTAAATGCATTGGAAGCAGTTCAGAGAAGGTTTACTAGGCTAATGCCTGGAATGGGCAGGCTGTCTTATGAGGAAAAGCTAAACAGGCTAGGCTTGTATCTGCTGGAGTTTAGAAGAGTAAGAGGCAACCTGATTGAAACATAAGATCCTGAGGGGACTTGACAGGGTGGATGAGAAAAGGATGCTTCTTCTTGTGGGAGAATCTAGAACTACAGGCCACTGTTTAAAAATAAGGGCTTGCCCATTTAGGACAGATGAGGAATTTTTTTTTTCTTTGAGGGTTGAGACACTTTGGAATTCTCTTCCTCAAAAGGTGGTTGAGGCAGAATCTTTGAATATATTTAAGGCAGAAGTTGATAGATTCTTGATAAGGAAGGGGGTGGAAGGATATCAGGGATAGGAAGGAATGTGAACTTGAGGTTAAAATTCAATCAGCCATGATCTTATTGAATGGTGGAGCAGGCTCAAGGGGCCGAGTGGCCTATTCCTGCTCCTAATTTATATGTTCATATGTCCCTCGTCATCCAGGAAGCACTGGTTTCAGTTCCTCTGCTTTTTCCTCTAGTTGGAATGCCTCTGACTGTTCAGTATTCCAAGCACACTAACTAGATTTGATGCAAGTTTAACATAATTTTGGGTTTCAATTCTACTTTGTTTGATTTCCATAGCTATAGGCCCAAATTCCTTTCCACCTCTATCCCATTAAACTCTTATTTTCCAAGGAGTCCTCCATATCAGCTGCAGTGCTTCCATTTCAAGAGTGCAAATCATTATGTAAATAGTGAACAGTAATGTTCCTAGTGCTGGCCTGTGGAACACCACATCCTACTGTTACGGATCTCGACTGAGATCAGTAAGTTTTTTTAAAAAGAAATCTGAAATCCCAGTAGGTTACTAAAAGAATGAAGCCACAAGATTCCATGGTTTAAAAAAAGAATTTTTACTCCACAGGAGTCAAACAAAGCAAACACTAAGTACTAAGTACTATCTTAGATAACCTCCTATACTCCAACATCCAGAAACATCAGAAGTTAAACATTAACAGGCAAATTGCAGTTGATTATAAATATAAATTCACACATTAAATGGCAGATACAACTAACAGATGTGACAAATTGGCACAACAGTGCACACAACATATATATCAATCTTGGTCACTAAGTCCTTTAAAACAGTAATCCTCAAAGAATTTCAGCTCCTCTCCTAGGATGTTTAATGGCATTACCATCATTGAATCAACATTATCAACGTCCTGGGGTTACCATTGACCAGAAACTGAACTAGACTAGCCATATAAATACTGTGGCCACAAGAGCAGGTCAGAGTCTAGGAATCCTGCGGCAAGTAACTCATCTCCTGACTCCCCAAAGCCTGTCCACATCTACACGGCACAAGTCGGGAGTGTGATGGAATACTCCCCACTTTGCCTGGATGAGTGCAGCTCCCACAGCGCAAGAAGCTTTATATCGTCCAGGTCAAAGCAGTCCGTTTGATTGGCACTACATCCATAAACATTCACTCCCTCTACCACCGACACACAGTGGCAGCAGTGTGTACCACCTGCAGATACACTGCAGGAATTCACCAAGGCTCCTTCAACAGCACCTTTCAAACCACGGCCACTACCATCTAGAAGAACAAGGGCAGCAGATAGATGAGAACACCACCACCTGGAAGTCCCCCTCCAGGTCACTCACCATCCTGACTGGGAAATATATCGCCGTACCTTCACTGTCGCTGGGTCGAAATTCTGGAACTCCTTCCCTTAATAGCACTGAGTGTACTTACACCACATGGACTGCATCGGTTCAAGGCATCTCACCATCATCTTCTCAAGAGCAACTAGGGATGGGCAATAAATGCTGGCCCAGCAGCAAAGCCCACATCCCATGGATGAATAAAAAAAAACGTAGCCCCCAGCAACAGCCGTGCACAGCCAATCACAGTTCCACAGGTGTGGTCTTCACCACAAATGACAGAGCTGTACAGGACCTCCTCAACTCAGCCTGGTTGGTGTCGATTCAATATTATCTTCAAGTAACAGAAACAGCTTCTGGATCTGGGCTCTCACTTCCTTTAGCATGCCTGTACTGCACCACTGGACTCATCAACCGCTATACCGACCCTGAAGGCTCTGCATCACTTTGTATAACCTCAACCAGTTTGTCTGCCCAGAAGTTTTGCTTTCCAAATATCAGTTTCAGTTCTTGTTTTCTTAGAAATTGGCATTATTTGATTGTTATCTGAAAAGGATGAATGTGTGGGGTTACAGGGAGAAGGCAGGGAATGACACTCATTGCATTGCTCCATTTGACAGCTGGCACAGGTATGATGGGGCAAATGGTCATCTTCTGTGCTTAACAATACCATGATGTGCAGCTGCTATAGTACAGTGGTCTAGCCAGACAACAATAAAATAGCCAACACCCAGATGACAACAAAACAAACTCCACAAATTCTGTATCAATGGATTTCCATGTGTGAACATAAGAACTTAAGAATGAGGAGGAGTAGGCCATTCGGCCCCTCAAGCCTGCCCCAACATTCAATAAGATCATGGCTAATCTGCCCCAGGCCTGAACTCCTCTTTCATGCCAGCTCCTCATAGAGCTCAACTCCATGATGTTTCAAAAATCTATCTACCTCCTCTTTAAATAGTTTCAATGATCTAGCCTCGACAGCTCTCCGGGGTTGTGGAAATCCAGGCATTGATTACCCTCTGAGAGAAGAGGTTCCTTCCCATGTCAGTTTTAAATGAGTGTCTCCTTATTCTGTAACTATGTCCCCTAGTTCAAGATTCCCAAATCTTCTCAACATCTACCTGGTCAAGCCCCCTCAGAATCTTGTACGTTTCAATAAAATCACCCCTCATTCTTCTAAACTGTAACGAATAAAGGTCTAACATGTTTAGTCATTCTTGATAAGTCAGCCCCTTCATCCCAGGAATCAGATTAGTGAATCTCTTTTGAACTGCCTCCAATGTCAGTATATCCTTTCTTAAATACAGGGACAAAACTGTACACAGTACTCCAGGTGTGGCCTCATCAACACCCTGTACAGTTGTAACAAGGCTTCCCTACTTTTAAACTCCAATGCCCTAGCAATACAGGCCAAAATTTCATTTGCCTTAATTGCTTGCAGCATCTGCATGCTAACATTGTGTTTCATGCACAAGAACACCCAGATCCCTCTGTGCTGCACTTTTTTGAAGTCTCTCTCCATTTAAAAAGACTGCCCTTTTGATTCTTCCTACCAAAGTGCATGACTTCACACTTTCCCAAATTAAACACCATCTGCCAAGTTTTTGCCCACTCACTCACCTATCTATATCCCCTTGCAGATTCCTTATGTCCTCATCACAATATGCCCTCCCACCTATTTTTGTGTCATCAGCAAATTTGGATACATTACACTCTGCCCCCTCCTCCAAGTCATTAATAAAGATAGTAAATAATTGAGGCCCTAGGACTGATCCTTCTGGTACTCAACTAGTTACATCATTCCAACCTGAAAAAGACCCATTAATCCCGACTTTCTGTCTTGTGTGTTAACCAATTCTCAATCCATGCTAATACATTAGCCAATACCATGAGCTCCTATCTTGTAACAGTTTATGTGGCACCTTATCGAATGCCTTCTGAAAAGCCAAATACACCACAGCTTCCAGTTCCCCTTTATCAACTCTGCTTGTTATATCCTCAAAGAACTCTATCAAATTTGTCAAACATGATTTCCCTTTCACAAAACCATGTTGGCCACGTTTGAATGCATAAAGCTTTTCTAAATGTCCTGCCATTTCTTCCTTAATAATGGACTCTAGCATTTTCCCAATGACAGATGTTAGGCTGACTGGCCTACAGTTTCCTACTATTTATCTCCCTCTCTTCTTGAACAGGGGCGTCACATTAACAGTTTTTCAATCCACTGGGACCCTCCTGGAATCCAGTGAGTTCTTCATACCTTTCGACCAATACCTCCACTATCTCTGCAGCCATTTCCTTTAAAACCCTTGGAGGCAGGCCACCAGGTTCTGGTGACTTGTCTGCCTTTAGTCCCATTAGTTTGTCAAATACTTTGTCCCTCGTGATAGAGACTGTTAAAAGATCTTTCCTCCCATTCGCTCCTTACCTATCTGATATCTTTGGAATGTTTATAGTGTCCTCCACTGTGAAGACTGATGCAAAATATTGGTTTAAATTATCTGCCATTTCCCTGTTTCCTGTTACCAATTCTCCAGTCAAATCCTCCAAGGGTCCCACGCTCACTTTAGCCACGTGTTCTTTTTATATACCTGGAGAAGATCTTGCTGCTTTTTATATTTCTTGCTAATTTACTTTCATAATTAATTTTCTCCCTCTTTATTACCTTTGTAGTCATCCGTTGCTAGTTCCTAAAAAATTCCCAATCCTCTGGCCGCCCAGTGGTTTCTGCCACTTTGTTAGCCTTAGTTTTTAAATGGATACTCTCCTTGACCGCCTTTGATAACCATGGGCAGTTCATCCTTCTCACTGCGTCCTTCTTTTTGACCGGGATAAATCTTTGCTGAGCATTACGAAATATCTGCTTAAAAATCTGCCACTGCTCATCCACTGACCTGCCCGAGTCTATTTTCCCAGCCTGCTTCAGACAACTCTTTCTTCATACCTCTGTAATTGCCGTTATTTAAGTTGAGGACAGTGGTTTGAGATCCGAGTTACTCGCCTTCAAACTGAATTTGAAATTCTACCATGTTGTGATCGCTACCCCCTAGACGATCCTTAACTACAAGATCTTTTATTAATCCTACCTCACTACACATTACTAGATCTAAAATAGCTTGTTCCCAGGTAGGTTCTGCAATGCATAGCTCTAAGAAACAATCCCTGATGCACTCTACAAATTCGCCTTCCATGTTGCCCTGCCAATCTGATTTGTCCATTCAAACGTAGATTAAAGTCACCCCTGACAACTGTAGCGCCTTTCTTATATGCCTCCATTATTTCCCAATTTATACTTTGTCCTACATTGAGGCAACTCATCAGGGGCAAATAGACAACTCCCACCCGTGACTTCTTCCCCTTGCTATTTTTTATTTCCACCCAGACTGATTCCACATAATGACCTATTGCACCAGATCAATACTCACCACAGTACTGATACCTTCCTTTATTAACAAAGCTACCCCACCTCATTTTTGTCTTTGCCTATTTTTCCAGAGCGTCAAATACCCTTGAATATTGAGTTCTCAATCTTGGTCACCCGCAACCACGTCTCTATAATAGCTATCAAGTCATATTCATTTATTTCTATCTGTGGCGTCAACTCATCTATCTTGATACAAATGCTCCGTGCTTTCAGATAAAGAGCCTTAAGCTTCGATTTTTTTACCATTATTACTCATTACGGTTCTAATTTCTGCTGCATTTTTCTGCTTATATTTTCTGCCCCTCGTTGTCATACTTTGATTATCATTCATCTCTTCACTAGCCTGTGCCTCTGTTCTCTGGTTTCTTTTTGATTTTTGAAACTTCCTTTCAATGGAACCCTCCCCCCACCAACTAATTAGTTTAAAGTCCTATCTACAGCTCTAGTTATGCGATTTGCCAGGAGACTATTCGCAGCATGGTTCAAGTGAAGCACGTCCCAACAGAACAGCTCTCTGCTTCCCCAGTACTAGTGCCAGTGCCCCATGAATTGGAACCCATTTCTCCCACTCCAATCTTTGAGCCATGCATTTACCTCTCTAGTCTTATTTACGTTATGCCAACTTGCATGTGGCTCAGGTAGAAACCCAGAGATTATTACCTTTGTGGTTCTACTTTTTAATTTAGCCCCAAGTTGCTCACAGTCCCGCAGCAGATCCTCTTTCATGGTCCTACCTATTTCATTGGTACAGAATCACAGAACCTTAATGGCACAGGAGGGCATTCGGCCCATCATGTCTGCAGCGGCTCTCCAAATGAGCATTATGACCTAGTGCCATTGCCCCATCTATTCCCCGACCCTTGCACAATAGCTGATTATGTGCATAGAAATAATGTCCTCTTGAATTCCTCGATTGAGCCTGCCTCCAGCACACTTCCAGGCAGTGCATTCCAGACCCGAACCACTCGGTGTGTGAAAAAGTTTTTTCTCACGTCTCACGTGCTTGTTTTGCAAATCATTTTATAGCTGTGCCCTCTCGTTTTCGATCCTTTTATGAGTGGGAACAGGTTCTCCCTATCTACTCTGTCCAGCCCCCTCATGATTTTGAACATTTCTATCAAATCTCCTCTCAGCCTACTTCTCTCCAAGGAGAACAGTCCCAACCTTTCCAATCTATCCTCACCGAGAAACAGCTGAAGTTTCTCATCCCTGGAACCATTTTTGTAAACCTCTTCTGCACTCTCTCCAATGTGTTCACATCCTTCCTACAATATGGTGCCCAGAACTGTACACAATGTTCCAGCAAAGGTCTAACAAGTATCTTATATGAATTCAGCATAACCTCCTTGCTCTTGTACTCTATGCCCACGTTAATAAAGCCCAGCATACAATATACTTTATTAACTGCTCTCTCCGCCTGTCGTGCCACCTTCAATGATCTATGCACATATACACCCAAGTCTTTCTCCTCCTGCATCCCCTTCAAAATTTCACCCCTTATTTTATGTCCATATTCTTCCTACCAAAATGCATCACCTCACACTTCTCCACATTGAACTTCATCTGCCACCTATTTGTCCACTCTACCAACTTGTCTATGACCTATTGAAGTTCTACACCATCCTTCTTGCAGTTCACAACACTCCCAAGCTTCATATCGTCCCCAAACCTTAAAATTGTACCCTGCACACCAAAATCTAGATCATTAATATACATCAGGAACAGCAAGGGTCCCAATCCTGACCCCTGGAGAACTCCACTATAAGCTTTCCTCCAGCCTGAAAAATAACCACTGACCACGACTCTCTACTTCCTATTTTTCAGCCAATTTTGTATCCACATTGCCACTGTCCCTTTTATTCCATGAGCAATAACTTTTCTCACAAGTCTGTTTTGTGGCACTGTGTTAAATGCCTTTTCAAAGTCCACGTACACCACGTCAACAGCATTACCCTCATCGACCTTTTCTGTTAGCTCTTCAAAAAGCTCCAGCAAGTTAGTTAAACATGATTTCCCCTTTACAAATCCATGCTGGCTCTTCCTTAGCAATCCATATTTTTACATATGACAACTAATTCTATCCCGAATAATTGTTTCTAGAATCTTGCCCACCACTGAAATTAAACTGACTGGTCTGTAATTGCTGGGCTGATCCTTACAACCTTTTTTGAACAAGGTCGTAATGTTTGCAATTCTCCAATCCTCTAGCACCACCCTCGAGTCTAGGGAAGATTAAAAGATTATAGCCAGTGCCCCTGCAATTTCTACTCTCACTGCCTTCAATATCCTTGAATGTATCTCATCCGATCCCAGTGCCTTGTCAACTTTACGTGCTAACAGTCTATTCAACACTTCCTCCTTATCAATTTTGAACCCTTCTAGTGACAGAGTTTCCTCATCTGTCACCATGGCCTGGGTAGCATCTACTTCCTTGGTAAAGACGGATGCAAAGTAATCATTTAGTATCTCAGCCATGGCCCCTTCATCCATGTGTAAATTCCCTTTTAGGTCCCTAATCGGCCCTACTCCTCCTTTTACCACCCTTTTACTATTTATGTGCCTATAGAAGACTTTGGGGTTCCCCTTTATGTTGGCTGCCAGTCTTTTCTCATAATCCCTCTTCTCTAATATGCTTTTTCACGGCTCCTCTGGACCTTCTGTATTCCTCTTGGTTCTCAATTGTATTTTCTACCTGACACCTAACATATGCACACTTTTTTTTCTTTATCTTAATTTCAATCTCCTTTTTCATCCAGGGAGCTCTGGATTTGTTTTTCCTATCTTTCCCTTTCGATGGAATATACCTTGATTGTGCCCAAATCAATTCTTTTTTGAAGGTAGCCCATTGTTCAGATACAGTTTCTCCTGCCAATCTTTTGATCCAGTCTCTTTCGTCCAGCTCCGTTCTTGCCCCATCGAGTTTGACTCTTGTCCAGTTAATTACTTTTACTCTGGATTGCCTATCATTTTCTATCATCATCCGAAAATGTATAATACAATGATCACTGTCTCCTAAATGCTCCCCCACTGACACTTGATCTACTTGGCCCACCTCATTTCCAAGAACCAGGTCCAACAATCCAATCTTGTTGGATTAGACACATATTGCTGAAGAAAATTCTCCTGAATACAATCTAGGACTTTTGCTCCTCTACGCCCTTTACACTACCACTGTCCCAGTCTACATTCAGGTAATTAAAGACTCTCATTATAACTACTCTACAATGCCTGCATATCTCTAATTTCCCTGCAGATTTGTTCTTCTACATCCTTCTCACTATTTGGGGGTCTATAGACTACACCAAGCAATATAATTGCACCATTTTTGTTCCTTAGCTATAGCCAAATTGATTCTGTCCTTGAACACTCTGGGACATCCACTTTCTCCAGCACTGCAATGCTCTCCTTAACCAATATTGCCACCCCTCCTCCGAGCAAGAACCTCGTACTTATCAGCACTGGCTATGGCTCCTCCAAAGTTAAATTCAGGATCCCCATACCTGCCTCACTCACAGTCACACCCTCCTGTCCCCTGACCATGGTTCAAATTTGATGTAATTAATCTAAGGGGTGTGACTGTCTCCTGAAACAGTGTCCCGGTAACTCTCTACCTCCCTGATGTGTCGCAGTGTCCGCAGCTCAGACTCCAGTTCATCAGCTCTGAGCCGAAGTTCATCGAGCAGCCAACACTTGTTGCAGATGTGGTCACTGTGGATCACACTGGCTTCCACATACTACAGCTGCAGCACACCACCTGCCCAGCCATCTCTATTCCATTTAATTAATTAATTTGGTTGCTAAATATTTTAAGAGTGAATTTCTTAGCTGTACTCTTCAGCTGTAATAACATCTCCTGATTTAAACCGCTTGGCCAATCAAAAGAAATACAGAAGAAATACCCACCAATTACCTAACTGTTTTCCTTTGACATCACACTTCAGCTCTGACAGATAGAAACAGGCTGAAGGGGCTCTCTGCCACGGTTCTTGTCTCCCGCCACCACTGCCTTTCTCACAAAGGTCCGCTCTCCCTGCGAAAATTGGGTTGAACATTTTCTCTCCTCCCAACAATTTTGAGAAGGCGGCCAGAATTAAAGGATGAAAACTGCGACTTGTTGAACATAAGTTCACCTCCCAGGGATACTGGGCTGAATTTTCTCACGATTTTCAGGGTTCCAACATCAGGACCAAATGGGGGTCCTGACATTCCCCGGAGACTGCCCGAATGCACAATCTTCCTGGAGGTGACCTCCTAATTGCCCACCTCTGTAATTTTTGTCCCATAAAGGACTGAGGGCAAGCTCCTGCTGCAATCAACCCTATGGTGGATAGTTTTGACTGCTGATGTGGATTTTCCTGGCCACAGTCCCTCTTAGGGATATGTGGCCTCTGACATCAATGGCCTACAGGCTGCCACAGGGAGGCTGCTTCCATTACAATGGCTGTCTCTGCACACATCTCTGGGGCTCCTCTGCTGCCACAAAATGCTGGCCTGGCCTCAAACATCGCACCTTAATTTGGTCTGTAATTGACTTAATTAGCTGCTCTTCTCCGTGGTACAGGCAATCAATCTGGTCCACTTTGCCCATGGGAAACTTCCCCAGTGGAGGGAATACATCAGGGAACCATCCCAAAATGGCTTCCCCCAATTTTCCCAGCTCCTTTACCACATCCCCATCTCCAAATAAGGGATGAAATTTTGAAGGGGGTGCAGGAGCAGAAAGACCTGGGTGTATATGTGCATAGATCATTGAAGGTGGCAGGGAAGGTGGAGGGAGCAGTTAATAAAGCATATAGTATCCTGGGCTTTACTAATCGGGGCATAGAGTACAAGGGCAGGGAGATTATGATGAATCTATATAAGACACTCGTTAGACCTCAGCTGGAGTATTGCATACAGTTCTGGGCGCCACATTATGGAAACGATGTGAACACATTGGAGAGAGCGTAGAAAAGGTTTACAGGAATGGTCCCCGGGATGAGAAACTTCAGCAATGAGGATAGATTGGAGAGGTTGGGGCTGTTGTCCTTGGAGAGAAAGAAGCTAAGATGGGATTTGATAGAGGTGTTCAAAATCATGAGGGGGCTGGACAGAGTAGATAGGGAGAAGCTGTTCCCACTCATAAAAGGATCAAGAATGAGAGGGCACGGATTTAAAATAATTTGCAAAAGAAGCAAATGTGACATTTCACACAAGTGGTTTGGGTCTGGAATGCACTGCCTGGAAGTGTGGTGGAGGCAGGTTCAATTGAGGCATTCAAGAGGACATTAGATGATTATTTGAATAGGAACAATATGCAGTACATGGAAAAGGCGGGACAATAGCACTAGGTTATAATGCTCATTTGGAGAGCTGGTGCAGACACAATGGGCCAAATGGCCTCCTCCTGTGCCATTAAAATTCTGTGATTCACAAGGTGGAAAAATTCAACCCACTGCAGAGGGCTGGACTCAGAACATGCTCCACAGATCACACGGTGGGATTGGTTAATGCTTCATTATTTTGAAGTCTGGAAAAAAAAACTCAACAATTCACAAAGGAAGCATTCAGGCAGGCTTCGAGAGCAGCAAGGAATCCTTTACATCAACAAACAAAGCACAAACATTTAGTCAGGTCTTTATATACTGCCTACTCATTTAGGAAAATAAATCTGCTCTTCACTTCCTTACACGTCTCAAAATTGAAGTTGTTAATCTAACTGCATGCTGTAAGCAGAACAGTCTACAGCACAAGAAGTTATGGGAACCTTTTGAAACTCTTAGCCTTGTTGAATCACAACTAGAAGGCTACACAAGAATTAAGCCTAGTTTGGAATAAACTGGAAACAGAAACAATTACGCTGAAAAATTAACTCTGCTCAGAGGAAATCAAACTCAGTACCGTTAGTGTTTAAGTGTACCCCATTAGACAGAACACAGCAGCTTGAGTGAGTAACCTTCACTTAGCTGAATAAACATCATTTACACAGGGAGTTAGTTACCTTCACCCTGCTGAATAAACTGAACACAGCAGTAAGGAATAGTGGCATTAGATATATGTTACTGGACTAACAACTAGCTAACGAAACTGGTAGTTGTACCTTTAGCTGTCGATGTCCTAAGCTCTACACGTCTCCACCTCACTTTCCTCCATTATGACACTCCTCAAAATCTACCTCTAACTAAGCTTTTGGTCATCTGACCTAATATCTCCTTAGTAAATCTGTGTCATGCTTTGTTTTATAACACTCCTGTGAAGTGCTTTGGAACACTTCATTATGTTAAAGGCACTAAGCAAATATAAGTTGTTGTAATAATCCAGAGGCCCCGGCTAATGCCACTGCAGCAGCTGGTGGAAATTAAATTCAAATTAATTAATAAATCTGGAATTGAAAGCTAGTCCCAGTACCTGTGGCCATAAAACAATGGCATGAAACATATATAGTTCACTAATACGCTTTAGGGAAGGAAACCTGCCTGATCTGGTCTACATGTGACTCCAGACCACACAATACGTTTGACTCTCATATAAAAGCAAAATACTGCATATGCTGGAAATCTGAAATAAAAACAGAAAATGCTGGCAAAACTCAGCAGGCCTGACAGCATCTGTGGAGTTAACGTATCGTGTCTTCTTCAGAGCTAAAGAGAAGTAGAAATGTGATGAAATCTCCTCTGGAGATCTTCCCTCCACAGCATCCAAACTCAGTATCCCAACCTCAGACAGCCCGCTTCTACCTCCTTCCCAAAATCCACAAACAGGACTGTCCTGGTAGATCGACTATGTCAGCCTGTCCCTGCCCCAGAGAACTCATTTCTTCCTATCTTGACTCCTTTCTCTCTCCCCTTGTCATGTCTCTTCCCACCTACATCCACGATTCCTCTGATGCCCTACATCATATCAACAATTTCAAGTTCCCTGGCCCAAACTGCCTCCTCTTCACCATGGACGTCCAATCCCTCTACACCTCCATCCCCCACCAGGATGGTCTGTGGGCTCCCCACTTCTTCCTTGAACAGAGGCCCGAACAATCCCCATCCACCACCACACTCCTCCATTTGGATGAACTTGTTCTCGCAATGAACAATTTCTCCTTTGACTTGTCTCACTTCCTCTAAATAAAAGGTGTGGCCATGGGTACCTGCATGGGCCCCATTATGCCTGTCTCTTTATGGGGTATGTGGAACATTCCTTCTTCCAGACCTACTCAGAACCCCTCCCACAACTCTTTTTTCGGTACATCAATGACTGTTTCGGTGCCGCTTCATTCTTAATTTTGCTTCCAATTTCCACCCCTCTCTCACTTTCACATGGTCCATCTCCAACACTTCCCTTCCTTGATCTCTCTGTCTACATTTCTGGTGATAGACTATCCACCAATATTCATTACAAGCCCACCAACTCTCACAGCTACTCGACTACAGCTCCTCACACCCTGCTTCCTGTAAAGGACTCCATCCATTATTTCAGTTCCTCGCCTCCGTCGCATCTGTTCCAATGATGCCACTTTCCTAAACGACGCTTCTGACATGTCTTCCTTCTTCCTTAACAGAGATTCCCCCCCATTGTAGTTGACAGTGCCCTCAATTGTGTCCGACATCTCCCATGCCTCTGCCCTCACATCTTCCCCTCTCTTCCAGAACCATGAAAGGGACCCCTTGTCCTCGTTTTTCACCCCACCAGCCTGTGCACTCAAAGGGTCATCCTCCAACATTCCTGCCAACTCCAGCATAATGCCACCACCAAACATCTCCCCAACCAGCCACCCCCGTCAACATTCGATAGCGACTGTTCCCTCCGGGACACCCTGGTCCTCTCATCACCCCCAGCACCTCATCCCCTTCCCATGAAATCGCAGAAGGTGCAACACCTGTCCCTTTACCTCCTCCCTCCTCACAGTGCAGGGGCCCAAACACTCCTTTCAGCTGAAGCAGCACTTCACTTGTACCTTCTTCAACTTGGTCTACTGCATTTGTTGCTTCCAGTTGGTGGTCTCTACATTGGGGGAGACCAAACGCAGATTGGGTGACTGCTTTGCAGAACACTTTCCTGTCACTTGCCATTTCAACACACCACCCGGCTCTCATGCCTACAAGTCCATCCTTGGCCTGCTGCAATGTTCCAATGAAGCTCAACGCAAACTGGAGAAACTGCACCTCATCTTCCAATTAGGCTCTTTACAGCATTCCAGACTTAACACTGAGTTCAACAACTTCAGACCATGAACTCTCTCCTCTATCTTCATCCCTTTTTTAAAATTTATTTTTTTATCTACTTTTAAAAATGTATTTTTATTAATTAATTATCTTATCCCGTTTTTATCCCCTTTTCTATCTTTTCCCTCCAACGCCGCCTCCCACACACACAAGGGTCATCTGTTACTTGTTCCATGTTGTTCTTTCAGATTGCTGACCCTTGTTCTGCTATTCACACATTCTGCTTTCCTACCTTTATGCCACAATCAGCATCTTCTTTATCCTTTACCTCTACCATTAACACTCACTTTGTCTTTTTGTCTTTGACATCTTTGTCAATCTCTCCCTGACCTTCTATCCAGCTGCACCTGCTCTACTGCCACCTCCCCCCTGCCCCTCCCCTTACACAGTATAAATTTCATCACAATTCTACTCTTTAGCACTGAAGAAGGGTCATACGGACTTGAAATAGTGACTGTTTCTCTCTCCACAAATGCTGCCGGACCTGCTGAGTTTTTTCAGCACTTGTTTTAATTTATGTTTGACTCTTAACTGTCCTCTTGCAAACCACTCAGTTGTACCAAATGGTTACAGAAAAGTCAAAAACAAATAGAACCAGACATACTACCAGGCATCAACCTATAAACCGGAAACTGCAATGACACACTGTGCTGAACTGACCCTACAAATTCCTCCTCACTAACATCTGGGGGCTTGTGCCAAAATATGGAGAGCTGTCTGACAGATTAACAAGTGTCAGGAAGATATAATAATTTTCATAATGTTATTGGAATTTATTGTAAAGTAGGGTAATGTGTGTGTGTGTGTGTGTGTGTGTGTGTGTGTGTGTGTGTGTGTGTGTGGATGTGTGTGTTTGCGTGCATGCATGCGTGCACGTGGGTCTGAAGGCTTTGACATTTCAGATGAGAAGCTAGGTTTGAAATATTAAGTCGGTAAACATGGGGCAAGTTTTAGAAGGTGAGGTGTAAAGGGAGCATTTGCATTTTTAAATAAACCAGACTAGCTTGAATTCAAAAGAAGGGGGGTGAAATGTTTCATCTAGCCAGAAGTTAAGAAATTGTGTTTATTTTTCTTCAAAGATTACTGGTAAAATTGGTAAGATGGTAGATTTTTATAAATATAAAGGTAAAGTTGAAAGACATAGTGAAACAATGGGAATTTGCATTCAAAGGGGAAAATATGTATAAAGGAGAGAAGGCTGTGTGCAAGGGAAAGAATTCTAAGATCTAACAAGTGTGAAAAGCCTCCAACATTTAAGCCTCAAGCTGCTGTCTTCAAAGGAACCGAAGTTGAGAAAAACACACTTTGAATTCAACAGTTCAGGGTAGTGTTACTTTGCCTGGGTCTTTTAAAATCTGTGCCTTTTACTGTTGCCTTAACAGAGGTGTAACTGGGAATTAGATTAACTAGGGGAGCTAGGAGTTATCATAGTAGTAATTTGTAAATCTATGTATGTGCTTAAAAACATTTTTTCTATTTAATAAAAGGTTTAATTTAGATTTGTAAGCAACCTAAAGACTTGGTGGTCTTATTAGTACTGAATTCAAAGCATGCATCTTGAAATAAGTACAAGTTGCAAATTGTTATGACTCAGATTTGGGTAGCTTGGCATTTACCATCGGCTGTGCCATAACACAAGCAACAGCCTGACAGTCACATTCACCAAATCACACCTTAAAGCTAATTTCCCAAACTCCTCGATTACCATTCCTGGATATGTCCTGTCCCACCAGGAAACACAAAAGATAGGAGCAGGCAGAGATCATATGATCCTTGAGCCTGCTCTGCCACTCAATACAATCGTGGCTGATCTTGGGCTACAGCTTTAGCTTCCCACCTGCTCCTCATGTCCCTCAATTCCCTATGCCATCAAAGGTTTGTGTAGCCTAGCCTTAAATATGGTCAATTATGAAGCATCCACAACTATCTGAGGCCTGAGAATTCCACAGATTCACATTTTAATGAAGAAATTTCAATTCATCTTGGTCCTAAATAATCAACCTCTCATCCAGAGGCTGAGTACCCACGTTCAAGACTACCCAGCCAGTGCAAACAACTTCTGTCTACCCTAAAGCATGTTAAGCATCTTATGCTTCAATGAGATCACCTTTCATTCTTCTAAACTCCAGAGAATATAAACCAAATTTACTCAGCTGCTCATCAATCTTCTCATCCCAGAGACCAATCTAGCGAACCCTCTGGATGCTGCCTCCAATGCGACTACATCCTTCCTTAAATACGAAGACAAACATACGAACAAGGAGGAGTAGGCCATTCAAGCCTGGCATCTGCTGCACAATTAAAATAAGATCATGGCTGATCTGATTGTATCCTCAAATCCGTGTTCCGCCTATCCTGATAGCCTATAACCCCCTTGCTTTCCAAGAATCTATCCACCTCTGCCTTAAAAGTATTAAAAGACTCTGCTTCCACTGCCTTTTCAGGAAGAGAGCTCCAAAGACTCTCAACCCTCAGGGAAAACATTCCACCTCATCTCCATTTTAAATGAGCGACCCCTTATTTTTAAACAGTGACCCTAGTTCTAGATACCCCCACAAGAGGAAACATCCTCTCCACATCCACCCTGTCAAGAATCCTCAGAATCTTATATGTTTTGTCAGGTTGCCTCTTACAAAACTCAGCAGATACAAGCCTAGCCCGTCCAACCTTTCCTCATAAGTCAACCCACCCATTCCAGATATTAGTCTGGTAAACCTTCTCTGAACTGCTTCCAATGCATTTACATCCTTCCTTAAATAAGGTGACCAATACTGTATACAGTACCCCAGATGTGGTCTCACCACTGCTCTGTATAACTGAAGCATAACCTCCCTACTTTTGTATTCAATTCCCCTCGCAATAATCAATAACATCCTATTTGCTTTCCTAATTACTTGCTGTACCTGCATACTAGCCTTTTGTGATTCATGCACTAAGACACCCAGATCCCTTTGCATTTCAGTGCTCTGCGATCTCTCACCATTTAGATAATATGCTTCCCTTTTCTTCTTCCTGCTAAAATTTCACATTTTCCCACATTATACTCCATTTGCCAAAACTGCACACAGCATTCCACATGTAGTCTCACCAAAGCATCATACTGTTACGATCCCAGCTGATGTTACTACTGTACAAGTCAGATCCCAGGGGGGAAACTGGCTCAATAGATTCTAAATTTTAATTTTTGTTTAGAAATGTGGAGGGTGGCTACTGAACAGAGCCCCTAGCCAAGCTGTTCCAGTACAGCTTCAACACTGGAATATATCCGACTATGTGGAAAATTGCCCAGCTATGTCCGGTCCACAAAAAGCAGGACAAATCCAACCCGGCCAATTACCGCCCCATCAGTCTACTCTCCATCATCAGTAAAGTAATAGAAGGGGTCATTAACACTGTCGACCTGGAGTTTCCTCGTGTGAAGACAGGCAACTGGTAGATGTCTGGAAGTTCTCACCAACTGGTCCAGCTTTGCAGGTCCAAATGCAGACCAGTTACACTTGGATGAGGATTCTCTGACTACAGGTTGATAGCTACTCAATTTTAGGCAAGGTAGCGGAGGGAGCCAGTCAAGGCAGCATTATTTCTCAGCTAGTTCTCCAACAAGACTGCTTCCAAAAGAACAAGCAGGTTCACAACTTAAGTTTTTTTCCTCTCTCCCATGTGATTGCCTTTTTGTCTCCGAGCATTTCATTTAAGTCTTTGCAGTTCAATACAAACAATTCCTTCTCAACTACCATAAAGGTCAGGTGATTTCTTGGAAGAGACCTGCTTGTTGACAGTTCCAAGGTGAACTTATGACCCTTTAAAAAAAATCTCAGGTTAGCATCCACATGTCCAAATCATGCCAAATCCTTCCATTTTGTAAAAGGAAACTTCAGTCTTGAGAGATTTGATTATAACAATGCATTCAGATAAGATCCGCTGTCTGACAAAGGCTGTTTTGAATGATAAAACTTCAAAGAGTTGCATTTCTGACACTAGCTTTCTAAAATCTAGAATACAAAAAAAGCTAGTCTCAGTAATAGCGACTATGAAACTATCATCGATTGTTGTAAAAACCTATCTGGTTCACTAATGTCCTTACCTGGTCTGGCCTACATGTGATTCCAGACACACAGCAATGTGGCTGACTCTTAACTGCCCTCTGAAATGGCCTAGCAAGACACTCAGATCAAGGGCAATTAGGGATGGGCAACAAATGCTGGACTTGCCGGTGACACCCACATCCCATGAAAGGATAAAGGAAAAAACCTCACCCTAATGCACATCAGGGAGTGACCTTTATCACAGTCAGCACTGTGGAAGCTGCATGTGTTGAGAATGCTGTTTAGAAAGTCACATCTGGTAATGCCAATGCTCTGACCTCGGATGTCTCCAGGACACTTTGCTCCAAAAGGCAGCGTTAGTTATTTGTGATAGCAGCAAAGCTCAAGTAATCTATCCATTCTCATTAACTTTCCCAGGCCATGATGTCCAAGGCAGGAGGGCCATGTCTTATGGTCTACACCCACTATGTGTTGAAATCCCCCAGTAGATATCTAACTTAGAAATTCTGCTGATACTAGTATCAAGCTCCTCATTGAACTGGTCCTTTGCCCCTGTTGCGAAGCAGTGTTGGAGCATAGATCCCTCATGATTCTCAATCAAACACGAAGATAGACAGTAATTACATTGCGGGGCAACCTTTTCTGAATTTTTCACCTGTCTTTGCTTCTTCAATGGCTGCTTGTGGTGTTGAGGGAAAATGCCGCCCCATGCATTTTGAAACCTGTTTGGGAAGAAATTGCTATTGGAATCCTTAATATTGACTCTGGAACCCCCATGATGCCTCTTGGCATTATATCAAACATGGGTCAGGAAACCAGCTGCTGATAACCACCTACCATCTTCCCTCATCCCGATGAATCAGTTTTCTATGTGGAACACTTTTGGGGAGAAGGTACAGAATGCATTCTGGGTGCCCATCAAGAGTAGCTCAGGAGCACCTCTACTGATCAAGCAGGCAAATTCCTGAAGGATATATCTGCCAGACTGGCTCTGCAGCAGATAGTGAGGGAATCAATAATAGGGGAAAAAACCTACTTGACCTTGCCCTCACCAATCTACATGTTACAGAGGCACCTGTCCATTACAGTTTTCTGGAAAGGAGCCAGCTGATTGAAAAACCACATATGTAACACCTCTGTTGAAGAAAGGAAAATAAAGAAATCAGGATACTATAGGCCAGTTAAGTCTAACGCCTGTCATTGGGAAAATGCTAAAATCCGTTATTAAAGAGGTAGTAACAGTACATTTAGAAATCATAATACTATCAGGCAGAGTCAACATGATTTTGTGAAAGGGAAATAGTGTTTGACAAAATTTATTGGAGTTATTGGGGTTCTTTGAAGATGTTACTGTAGAGATATGTGATTTAAGCACAAAAACAAAGTAGAGCATTTTTTTCTTGAGAGTTTGTTCAGGCTCCTGATGGCATTCAATAAGGTATCACTTACATCTCCAGTCTATCATCTGCATTAAAAACAGGTTTCCCATTGATTTAGGCTTTAACTAAAGGACATAAAAAATATTAGTGTTGAAAACAGTTATGCAATTGTGATGTCTTCCAAATTGCTGAATGCCCCCCCCCCCCACCCCTACAACAAAAAAAACCCAAAAAAACTTTAGAGCAGCTGGACTTCATTGGCTGACCTTTGGATCCAAGCTAAAGCTGCCAGTGATGGCACATTCATAGTGTCATATATATATCTATATATATATCAAGCTGCTGTTTTCAAAGAACTAAAGTTAAGTAAACTCACTTTGAATCTGTCTGGTTAAGGGTATTGTGGATCACCTTGCCTGGGTCTTTTAAGATCTGTGTGTCTTACTGTTGCTTTAACGAAAGTGTAACTGGGGATTAGATTAATTAGGGGATTTAGAAGTTGTCATAGTAGTAATTTGTAGATCTATGTATGTGTTTAAAATCATTTCTCTTATTAATAAATGTTTAATCTAGCTTTGTAAAAACCTATAAGGCTTGGGAGTCTTATTACTACTGAATTCAGGGCACACATCTCAAAATTTATACAAATTGCAAAACAAGTTGTGGCAGTTGTTTCAAGTTTCACTTTGGGACTTGAGCAACTTGGCATTTACCATCGGCAGTGCCATAACAATAGCAAGGCAAAGTGAAGTGCAACCAACAGTATGAAAAATATGTAATACTAATAAAAACAGGAAGGGCTCCCATAGACTTACAATGAGGAATACCATTTTCAAAAACCATGAGTCTGCAGTCTCCCGAGACAAAGGTCTCAGAGCAGATAATTTCTGGATAGTGCAAATAGAGACGGGATAATTATTTGTCATGGTTTGATTTTCTTTCCTTCAACAGCAAATGTAACCAGCCTGTTATGTTGCTGATACTAAGCACAAATGTTTTAAGCCAACACCATTTACCTCATCAGCAAATGGTACAGCAGAACATTATTCACTTCCAGAACTGCAATTTTTCTGAACAAGGAAATCCAACCCAAACATTCATGGTTTAGGTAAAGTTTACACATTCACATTCAATCTGCGCATGTCTCAGAATAAATCGCTGCATTAGATGCACCATTCCTTTATATAAGCTCAACAACAACCAGGTATTACAACCCAGAGAGAAAGATTGGGTGCATTCCATCAGCCTCTTTCAGCTGAAATCTTTCACCGACAAATGTCAACAGATGAAATTACAAAGCAAAGCTGTGACACCTTCCTTATTAGAGACCAGCAGGAGGCTCCATAGTTTCAGTATAGTCTATGCAGGATTCTTTGTTTTACTTAATGTTCAGAAGCTTACAAAGGACACAGGTATTCATGGGATATGACAAAGGTCATCCTAATCTCAGTAATAGTGGTTTAGTACTGCAGAACTTGAGTATTGCTGAAAAAAGATACATGCTGTCAAAATTTTTCATCGTGCACTCAAAAGGGTAGATGCAAGAATGTCAAATTTCAAAGGAAACAACAATTTATACTGCATGAGAAAAGAGTGCTAATTGGTTAGCAATTCAACTCTGATTGGTCAGGGCATTATCATGGAGAATGCACCAGGGAGCTATTGCCCCTCACACTTTGGTTTAATACAAAAAAAAGCAATGCCAGAACAAGTCCCTGCATATGAATAAATGTAGCTTCTAGCAAGCATTAAGTGAGCCACATTGCAAACCTGATTGATAACTTGGTTATTATTGGAATTCTTAAGACTCAGGATTGCTCAGCAAGCGCTATCCAATTGCAGCATCATATCTAATGTTAGACATTATGTTTTGAGCTTTGCAAGCATGGACTGGTTGAGTACAGTCAGCGTTCTACCTATTGCGAACACCCGAAGGGGTGTTCTGTTTGATATGATATACCTGTTGTTGGGAGCTATGTAGCTGATATTGCTCTGGCACTGAAATTCATATACCACATTACTCATCTGAGTGGTAGGCAGAAGGTCTTTTTAGTTTGCAGCATCCTGTTAGTGGAAAATGTCTTGTGCTGCTATTGCAAAGCAACACTTGAAATGGCTAGCTTCCCCTGTCACTCAAATTTTTGAGATACCTTATCCTTCTACGGTAATTTGAGGTAGACTGGGCACTTTTCAGGTCCAAAAGTGATGGCCTTAGGCCCATTCGTGAGTATGAGCAATACACAGTGAGCAATGATCTATCAGGGTAGCCATTAGCCCGCAGGATAGATCCGATGTATCCTATTTCAGTATCTGTGTAATGCCAGGTACATAGGCTGTATATCCCAATGACTGGCAGATCGTATCAAACAGCCCGCCTTTTCAGCTGTCCACTATAGGTAGAGTATTCAACATACTCGACCAACCTGTGCTTGAAAAGCTCAAAACATAATGTCTCACACTCAGTCTGATTCCACAATTAGACAATACTTGCTGAACAATCCTGAATGTGATAAATATTACATTAACAACCAATTTAAGATTCAGTTTGGCTCACAGAATGGCTCACTTACACTTGCTAGAAGTTATACATATTCATACAGAGGAACCTATTGTCTGTAGGCAACAGAAATATGTCCAGGCTTTGTTCTTTTTTTGAATTAAACAAAAGCTTGTGGGACAACAGATCCTTGGTGCATGATCTATGACAACAGCTCAACCAAAGTTGACTTGCCAACCACAGTGCAGTACAAATTGTTGCTCCCTTTGAAATTTAGCATTTTTGAGTTTGTCCTGATGAGTAAAAAACAAAAAAACTTCAAAAGCATCTCTCTTTTTTCCAGCCATAATCTTATAAATTAGTGAAGGAGTGGGAGTAGAAGAGGAAAAGAAGGGTGAACAATCTAAACTTGACAAGTGGACCTGAATGATGGAACAGAAACCACCACAATTACCATGCCATTTAGCATTCGTGACAACCCTTAATTAAATAAAGGTGGAGTCCGCAGACTATAGTGGTTGTTGGAATTCCTGCTGTACCCTGCACTGTGGTTACATAAAAATAAATACGACACTGCACGAGGGAAGAGCTTATAAGTATTGTAATTAACTGTTCCTTTATACAGTCATTTATTACTAGTTTCAGTCAGTCACACCATTCACACTTACACACAACAGTTTCACAATAACAACTTATGTTTTTTTTCACCAGATACCACACAAACACACACGTCACATTCAAAAATCAGGTTTATCAGCTACTCCAGCATCACCCAAGAAAGCAAAGATAACCTCCAACTTACTTTCTTCCCTATCAAATGTCTCCATAAATCTCCCTCCCGTGCCATCTCCAACCATACCTCCAATAACCTTTGACTGTAGCACATGAACTTCTGAAACTATCCCTATAGTTGCCCCATTTGTTTCCATGCTTTCCCCTTCCCACCATCCAGCCCTCTGCTTCCAAGCCGTGAACACAGGTCTTTGTCAAATTTCTTTCTCAGCTTCCCTCATAACCACTCTGAACTCATCTAATTCAGGAGGCCCATTTCCTGCTCCCTTAATCCCAGTCCTGCTGAACTGCTGACCATGCCCTCCTGGCCCCCATTCTAGTTGACATTGTCAATGGGTCCCTCATGTTGCTTTCAAAAAGTTCAAAAAACATTCAAAGAAAAATCTACCCTTCACTGCCCCACCTACAATTTCCTTTTTTCTCTCCAAAGGTCTTGAACTTCTTGTCCCTACTCAAATCTGTGCCCATCTTTCCTACAACTGCATGTGAAATTCCCTAATAAGGTTTCATTCCTTGCCACAACACCAAGGTCACAACTGACATTCTTTACTACTGTGGAGTAAGATCATTCATCATCCTCCCTGCAGCCTTTAACACAGTCAACAGCCTCTCTCAATATTGCTCTTCCGTTGTCCACCTCAGCAAGATCACCCTCATTTAGTTTCACTCTTACTTATCCAATTGTAGCCAGAGAATTTTCAGCAATGGCTTTTCTTCTTACACCTACACCATGACTCCTAGAGTTCCACAAAGTCCAATCATTGGCCCCTTCCTCTGCATGCTTCCCCTTGGCAATAAGATCCACAGTCATGGGTTCAGCTTTCTCACATGTACACTAACAATATCCATCTCCACCATTCAAGGAGACATGATTGATGTTTAACCAATTTATTGGAGTTACATGTGCTGTGGATAAAGGGGAACCAGTGGATGTACTGTACTTAGATTTCCAGAAGCCTTTTGATAAGGTGCCACACCAAAGGTTGTTGCAGAAAAGAAAACCTTATGGTGTAGGGGGTAATATATTGACATGGATAGAAGATGGCCCGCTAACTGAAAAAAGGGTAGCCATAAATGGGTCTTTTTCTGGTTGGCGGGATGTAACGAGTGGTGTGTCACAGGGATCAGTGCTGGGGCCTCAACTTTTTACAATTTATATAAATGACTTGGATGAAGGGACAGACAGATGGTATGTTGCTAAATTTGCTGACGACAGGAAGATAGGTAGGAAAGTAAATTGTGAGGAACAAGTAAGGAGGCTACAAAGTGACATAGATAGGTTACGTGAGTGGGCAAATAACTGGCAAATGGAGTATAAATGTAGACAAATGTGAAATTGTCCATTTTGGCAGGAGAATAAAAAAGCACATTATCTAAATGGCAAGAGGTTACCTAGTTGAGATTTAGAGGGATCTGGATGTCCTAGTGTATGAATCACAAAAGTTTAGTATACAGGTACAGCAAGTAATTAGGAAAGCTAATAGAATGTTATTGTTTATAACAAAGGGAATTGAATACAAAAATAGGTAGGTTATGCTTCAGTTGTACAGGGCACTGGTGAGACCACATCTGGAGTACTGTGTTCAGCATTGCTCTCCTTATTTAGGGAAGAATGCAAACGTGTTAGAGGTTTACTAGACTAATATCAGGAATGGGTGGATTGTCCAATGAGGAAAGGCTAGACAGGTTAGGCTGATTTCCACAGGAGTTCAGAAGAATAAGAAGTGACTTAATTGAAACTGTTAAGATCCTGAGGAGTCTTGACAGGGTGGATGTGAAGCGGATCTTCCCTTTTGTCGGGATATCTAGAACTAGGGGTTTTTTAAAAATAAGGCATTGCTTAAGACAGATGAGGAGAATTTTTTTCTCAGAGGGCCGTGAGTCTTTGGAACCCTCTTCCTGAAAAGGCAATGGAAGCAGAGACTCCGAATATTTTTTAGACAGAGCTAGATAGATTCTTGATTAACAAGGGGGTGAAAGGTTATGGGGGTAGGCGGGAGGTTACAATCAGATCAGCCATGATCTCACTGAATGGCAGAGCAGGCTTGAAGGGCCAAGTGGCCTATTACTAGTTCGTTATGTCCTTAAAATAATGAAAGGATTAGACTCATTGCAAGTGAATAGGCTATTTGAGTTCTATAGGTTGGCTGAGGAAGACTGGGGGCATAAGCATGTTACAAAAGCATAAACACCAGCATGAACCAGTTTGGCCAAATGGCCTGCTTCTATGCTGTATACTCTTTGTAATTCTATGTAATTTAGCTGCAGACAGCACTGGGCCAGTTATGCCATAGGCTGCACTGAACAGATCTCCAAACAGCACTAAGATTTAAAGTTGCAGAGAGCAATAGATGGATTACTAAGCTGCTCCTCACCAGGCAAGAAAGGGATGCAGCGCAATTTAGGATCCTTCTGCCCTCCTTCAACAGGAAACTTGTCCAGCAGCTGCATCTGGAAAAAGAAAACAGGTAAGAGCACAGAATGTTTGTTACACATCGATAAATAAAGCACTATTAAAACCCACACTTAGTATAGTATTGCAATACATTCAACATAATAACATCAGAATTATTCCTGGAGAGCAATTTATTGAGCCACTGAATCAGAAATCTACAACACAGATCACTCAGCTGATTGCTCCAAAGATCCTGCACAGGTACAATCTAAAACTAATCTCTCTTTCCCCACAGCCGTGCATCTTCTCCTGCTACAAATATTTATCCAATTTCCCTTAAAAAGAAACAAATTCTGCCTCAGCTATTTAGTGGAAAAGCCCTGGGGTTTCCAACTGGATCATGCTCCTATCTCAGGCCGCCATCACCAAAATTCTGAAGTTTTTGTCATCTCTAGCTTAGATTTCTCTTGTGCCCTCCTTCTGGCCTCCCATCCTCCATAAATTCCAGCTTGGCCAAAATTCAGCTCTTCAGGCCCTGTCCCAAAGTCTCTATCCTTGTTCTGTTACATTTGTCTTGGGTACCCAACATAACTGAATTTAAAATCCTTGTCTTAATCTTCAAATTCCCTTTATCGTCTTCAGCTCACCCGAATTCTGGAACATCTTCCAACTTGGTATCCCAACCGCACTTTCAGTCTTCCGCATCTCATCTTCACTTTGCCCCATTATTGATAGCAGAACTTCAGTGGTCTTGGCCTACTCCCTGGCACTCAATTCTACACCTCTTTCCTAAGGATGCAATTTTTTTCCAAAATACTCTATTTTGATCAAGCTTCAAATAATTTTTCTAATTCTCCCATTATAGCTCAGTATCCATTTCTCCTTGCTGTGTAAAGGGCCTTGGCACTTTTTCTGTTCAAGCATTACATAAATGTAAGCTAGTCATTCTATACATAAACTTTCTGTCCAGAATGGGAAGGCACTGACAATGCCCAGTGGAAGGAACATAAAAAATAGGAACAGTAGACCATTCGGCCCCTTGAGCCTGCTCCGCCATTCAATAAGATCATGGCTGACCTTCTTGTGTTTCAATTTCCACATTCTCATCTAATCCCGATAACTGTTGATTCCCTTGTCTAACAAGAACCTATCTACCTGTGCCTTAAAAATAGTCAGTGACACTGCCTCCACCACCTTCTGAGGCAGAGAATTCCAAAGTCGCACAACCCTCAGAGAAAAAAAATTCTCCTCATCTCTGTCCTAAAAGGGTGCCCCCTAATTTTAAAACAGTGCTCCCTTTTTCTGGACTCACCCACAAGAGGAAACATCCTTTCGACATCTACCATGTCAAGGCTATTCAGGGTCTTGTATTCTTCAATCAAATCACCACTTCGCTCTTCTTAGCTCCAATGGAAACAAGCCCAGTCTGTCCAACCCTTCTTCCTCATAAGACAACCCGCTCATTCCAGGTATCAATCTAGTAAACCTCCTTTGAACCGCCTCCAATGCATTTACATCCTTGCTTAAATAAGGAGACCAAAACTGCCTATAGTATTCAGGGTGCAGTCTCACCAGTGCCCTGTATAACTGAAGCATAACACCCTTACTTTTATGCTCGATCTGTCTCGTAATAAACAATAGCATTCTATTCGCCTTCTTAATTAAAAGCAAAACACTGCAGATGCTGGAAATCTGAAACAAAAGCAAGAAGTGCTGGAAAAACTCAGGAGGTCTGACAGCATCTATGGAGAGTTAATGTTTCAAGTCCATATGAATCTTCTTCAGAGCTGAAGGGAAGTAGAAATGTGGTGAAATATATACTGCTTAAGGGGGGAGGAACAGGTAAAGCTGGGTAGAAGGTCAAAGATTGGTGAAAGCAAAGGAGAGATTGCGAAAGATGTCATAAACAAAAGGCCAAAGCATTGTTAATAGTGGTGGTTCTGGCTGAAAGAAGTGCTAATGGTGACATTAAGAGTGGAAAGCAGAATGTGATCATGGCCGGACCAGGGTAAGCGCTCTGGAAAGTGTCAGATGGCCCTTGCAGGGGACAGGTGGGGGGGATGACGGTGGTGGGAAATAAGATTGAAAAGGCTAAAAACAGGGGATAAAACAAAGAATAAAACAAAAATAAATTTTAAAAATAATAATAATTGTTTTATTAGAGGAAAATCATGCTTGACAAACCAACTGGATCTTTTTGAGGACACAACTAAACTAGCAGGATAGATAAGAGAACCAGTAGATGTGGTGTATTTTGATTTTCAGAAAGCTTTTGATAAAGTTCCACATAGGAGGATGTAACAAAGCTTGAGTACTGTAAACTGCGAGGAGGAGAGTGCAGAACTTCAAAAGGAAATAGACAAGTTGGTGGAGTGAGCAGATAGGTGGCAGATGAAGTTCAATGCGGAGAAGTGTGAGGTGATGCCTTTTGGGAGGAAGAACATGGGCAGACAACATAAAATAAGGGGTGAAATTTTGAAGGGGGTGCAGGAACAGGAAGACCTGGGTGTATGTGTGCACAGATCATTGAAGATGGCAGGACAGGGGGAGAGGGCAATTAATAAAACATTTTTTTTATTCATTCACGGGATGTGGGCTTCACTGGCTGGGCCAGCATTTATTGCCCATCCCTAGTTGCCCTTGAGAAGGTGGTGGTGAGTTGCTTTCTTGGACCACTGCAGTCCATGTGGTGTAGTACACCCATACTGCTGTTAGGAAGAGAGTTACAGGATTTTGACCCAGCGACACTGAAGGAATGGCGCTATATTTCCAAGTCAGGATGGTGAGTGACTTGGAGGGGAATTTCCAGATGGTGGTGTTCCCATCTATCTGCTGCCCTTGTCCCTCTAGGTGGTAGTGGTCGTAGGTTTAGAAGGTGCTGCCTAAGGAGCCTTGGTGAATTCCTGCAGTGCATCGTGTACATGGTACACACTGCTACTACTGTGCATTGGTGGTGGATAGAGTGAATGTTTGTAGATGTGATGCCAATCAACTGGATTGCTCTGTGTCCAGCTTCTTCAATGTTGTAGGAGCTGCACTCACCCAAGCAAGTTGGGAGTATGCCATCACACTCCTGACTTGTGCATTGTAGATGGTGGACAGGCTTTGAGGAGTTAGGAGGTGAGTTATTCGTCGTATCATTCCTAGCCTCTGACCTGCTCTTGTAGCCACAGTATTTATATGGCTAGTCCAGTTCAGTTTCTGGTCAATGGTAACCTCCAGGATGTTGATAGTGGGGGATTCAGTGATGGTAATGCCTTTGACCATCAAGGGGTGATAGTTGGATTCTCTCTTGTTGGAGATGGTCATTGCATGAAACTTGTGTGGCGCAAATGTTACTTTCCGCTTGTCAGCCCAAGCCTGGATATTGTCCAGGTCTTGCTGCATTTGGACATGGACTGCTTCAGTATCTGAGGAGTCGCGAATGGTACTGAACATTATGCAATCATCAGTAAACATCCCCACTTCTGACCTTATGATGGAAGGAAGGTCATTGATGAAGCAGCTGAAGATGGCTGAACCTAGGACACCACCCTGAGGAACTCCTGCAGTGATGTCGTGGAGCTGAGATGACTGACCTCAAACAACCACAACCATCTTCCTTTGCGCTGGGTGTGACTCAGAGTTTTCTCCCCCGATTCCCATTGACTTTAGTTTTGCTAGGGCTCCTTGATGCCACACTCGGTCAAATGCTGCCTTGGATGTCAAGGGCAGTCACTCTCACTTCACCTTGGGAGTTCAGCTCTTTTGTCCATGTTTGGAACAAGGCTGTAATGAGATCAGGAGCTGAATGGCCCTGGGGGAACCCAAACTGGGCATCAGTGAGCAGGTTATTGCTAAGCAAGTGCCGCTTGATAGCACTGTTGATGATCCCTTTCATTACTTTACTGATGGAGAGTAGAATGATGCGGCGGTAATTGGCTGGGTTGAATTTGTCCTGCTTTTTGCGTACAGGACATACCTGGTCAATTTTCCACATAGCCAGGTAGATGCCACTGTACTGAAACAGCTTGGCTAGGGGCGCGGCAAGTTCTGGAGCACAAATCTTCAGTACTATTGTCAGAATATTGTCAGGGCCCATAGCCTTTGCAGTATCCAGTGCCTTCAGCTGTTTCTTGATGTCACGTGGAGTGAATTAAGTTGGCTGAAGACTGGCATCTGTGATGCTGGATGGATCATCCACTCAGTACTTCTGGCTGAAGATTGTTGCAAATGCTTCACCCTTATCTTTTGCATTGCTGTGCTGGACTCCTCCATCATTGAGGATGGGGATAGTCGTGGAGCCTCCTCCTCCTCCAGTAAGTTGGTTAATTGTCCACCACCATTCACAACTGGATGTGGCAGGACTGCAG